>NC_067406.1:125168057-126418057 GCF_009764475.1 Pristis pectinata
CTAACCATGTAGTTTGTTTCGAGGTCTGGGCCAGGTTCAGTATGGTGTGCTTTATTAAGCCAAGGCAACAAAACAGAGAGACTGATTTATGGTCTGTAATTTTGAGCTTGATATCTCCTCATTATTTTGCTTTGGTTCAGCTTTGATCAGTTGAACTGGACTGGTAACACCAGCACTGTTGTTGGCGAGGCAGGGAGCCCAGGTAGGTTTGTAGGGAACAGAAATCTGCCTTGGGGTTATGAACAGTCCTGGCAGAATTTTCTTGCCCTGAGGTCCTCTTCTATGGATGCACGCTGATACCACAATACCTACATTTCATCCATACCTACATTTGGACACCAATCAATTTCCATCCTCATATCCCAGAAATCAAACAAAAGCTATACCATTGCTATTTATGTGTTTTACTTTAAAATTAATACCAAGAGGGTGGCGTCTCTTTTCCCTCTACCCCTAGTTAGCTTCTGAGCTGGACTCTGTTCACTCAGTTTCCATGATGGGATTCACATAAGGTTATTAACTAATTGCAATCCCATCATCGCATGCTTGTCGACCATTAACCTTTTATATATTTGATGGTAATATTCTATGTTGTGCTAATCACACAGCATGTTCCATATCCTTTCTTATATTCAGAACTTACCTACTGGAACTAGAAATAAAGTCTAATAGACCACCACTGAAAATGAATACAGATAAATTCAGAAAAGCCTTTGAAGGAGATTTTTTGGAAGAGCATATAAATTAAAGTGCTTATTAAAGTGACATTAAATAAACTGCTAAGTGAATTAGAGATGGAAGAAATAATGATGCTTATATTTTATTGAAGTTGTTACAGTAGTTTGTAAAATGAGGGTGTGGGAATGATTTTGAGGAGGTGAGTAATTGCCCGTTCTCAAAATTCCATCCACTGAAAGGGCAGCTGAATGATTCTGAACTTCCATCAATCCCTGAAGGTTATTGTTGTGTGATATACTGCAATGATTTCTTGGGAGAGGTCAAAAGAGTTCTTAACAACAGCTTAATTATTTTGAAGTGAGGTATAAATCTTGTTTTTTAAGCAGGCAAAGGTGTGGTCACAGAACCCATGTTACTGAATCAATCATGTGGCTGAATACCAGATTTGCAAGAAGCTAAATGTGGCAGTCCGATAAATTTACTGATTCCGAAGGCCCAGTCCTGAGCACGTTTTGGCCTCATTAATTGTTGTTGGTCATTGATCCTGCAATGATTGCCATGGCTTGCTGTTGTCTTCCTCCCTTCAGTGCTTATACTCTTCCATTTAAACCTATAATTCTGGGTTGGTCTTTTTCTGGCTTTGAATCATAAATCTACAGGTGACAATGTTGCAGGGTAGCTGCAAGTCATTTCAACTCCCCTCCCCATTCCCATACTGACCTGTCTGTCCTCGGCCTCCTTCACTGCCAAGGTGAGGCCAAACACAAATGAGAGGTCTGGCATCTCATATTCTACCTGGTTGGTCTACAACCAAAAAGCATGAACATTGAATTCTCCAATTTCTGGTAACCCCACCCCCTCTGTTACTTTCTCTCTCCTTCTGATCTACCAAAGTCCTCTCACACACACCCTTCTTTCCAACTCCGCCCCTCCCATCGACCACCACCTTTAGCCCCCCATCTCTTTCCTCTTGACCACGTGGTTCCATTTGCCTATCACCCACACACTCAACCCACTGGGTCGCCTATCCCCTCCACCTATTGTTCCCATTTGTCCGCCACCCTTCCTTTATCTTGTTCCATTCATCACTTTCCTTTCTTATCAGATTCCATGAATGGCAGCCCTCTGTTGTCACTTATCACCTCCCAGTCTCTGTCACTATCTCCACCCTTCCTCCCCCACCTGGAACCATCTGCCCATCAACCCCTCCTCACCTGGATCTATCTATCGCTTGCTAGCTCCTGCCTCACCCCTCCCCCTCATCTCTTTATACTGGCTATCTCCCTTTTACACTCTCAGTCCTGATGCAGGGTCTTGACCTGAAACGATGACTATCCCATTTCCCCACAGATGCTGCTTGACCCACAGATTGTTGTTTGCTCCAGATTCTAGCATCTGCAGTTTCTGGTGTCTCCTATAAAAGTTCCAGCATGTAGTTTCTATAATATTTTTGGAGTATTCCTTTTGCTGCTGATTATTTTGCATTTCAGGAGTTCTTTCCTGGAGGGTTTGCATCAGTGCAATGATACTGACAAGGTCTCTAACAACACTCACATAACACGTAGGAAAAGGATATAATCTTGAGAACAGAAGTGAAGAGGTAGAAGGAAAAAAGACAGGTATGCTTACCTTAAAATTGGACCCATGTACACAGATAAAGTTTCCACCCATTTGATGATATCTGAATCACATGGTGTCACGACAAAGGAGACTTAATGCAACCAGTCTGAGACTGACTTCTTCCATTCAAGATCTAATAGAGCTACAGTACTCTGTGCTGTTATGAAGATCATCATTAGTGACACTTGGCAGTTTAATTTGTTTTCAGCCCATTGAGATCAAGCAAGAAACAGAAGTCTTTTTACCAGGGGAAATATTTTTGTTCCTTTCTCATCAGTTCCCATGACTTTTGGATGTGGGCTGGAGAGATTAAAAGACAAAGGGTTGCAGCAAGACAAAAGGCAATAGTAACAGAGGATGTCAAAAGTAGAAAATGAGTTAAAGTTGGGTGCAAATGACTACTGAAGAATTATCAGCATCTGTTATGTGAGGAAATGACAGAGACTGGGTGACCTGAATGGCTCCTTCTAGGCAGTAACCTTTTTAAAATTCTATTTGACTCTAAAGCTCAATTTGAGTCCAGAAGGCTATAAAATGGTAAATCAAGAAAAACATTGTTGTTCCTCAAGTGTAATTGGATCTTATGGGAGGACAGATAGGTCAGAGTTGGCACTGAATAAAAACAGAAAATGCTGGAAACACTCAGCTGGTCAGGCAGCATCTGAGACAGTTGACGTTTCAGGTTCAGGACTCTTCGTCAGAGTTCACAGACCTGAAACATTAACTGTTTAATTGATTAATTGATGCTGCCTGATTTACTGAGTGTTTTCAGTGTTTTCTGTTTTATTTAAGAAATGGAGAAGTATAATGGGGTAATTTGGGATTGAGAATTGTAGTAGTAATTGCATTGAAAGTTAGGGACATACTAATGGACCAAATTGAGGAGTTAGAACATAGGACAGTACAGCACAAGCCCTTTGGCCCATGATGTTGTGCTGAAATAATGAAACTAATGACACATAATCCCTTCTGCCTGCACATGGTCCATATCCTTCCATTCTCTGCATATTCATATGCCTGTCTAAGAACCTCTTAAATGCTTCTGTCATATCTGCCTCCATCTCCACCCTTGGCAGCGCATTCCAGGCACCCACCACTCTCTGTGTTAAAAAACGTACCCCACACATCTCCTTTGAACTTTTCCCTTCTTGTCTTAAATGCATGCCGTCTAGTATTTGAGCCTGGGAAAAACATACAGGCTGCTTACTCTATTTATGCTCCTCATAATTTTATAATCTTCTATCAGGTCTCCCCTCCGCTCCAGAGAAAAACAACCCTAGTTTGTCCAACCTCTCCTTATAGCATATCCTGGCAAACCTCTTCTGAACCCTCTCCAGAGCCTCCACATTGTTCCTATAATGGGGTGACTAGAATTGAATGCAATACTCCAGATATGGCCTAACCAGAGTTTAATCAAGCTGTAACATAACTTCCAGACTCTTGAAATCAATGTCTCGACTAGTAATGGCAAGCATGCCATATGCCTTCTTTACCACCCTATCAATTTACGCAGCCACTTTCAGGGAGCTGTAAAGTTCAGTAAAGAAATTTCTCAATCCGTTTTCAGTCTGATTATGAACAAATATACTCAGTTAGCATAAGTAAAATACTGTTCCACCCGCAAGGCAAGTTTGTAGCTCTATTTGATGATAAGGGAAGAATTGAAAGGGAGCTTTTAAATTGCTTGTGCATCCATGGAAAGTTGCTCAAGGAAGGTGAACCAGGACATTGCAGAGGGGACAATCCCATCAGAATACTGAAAGGGGAAGAAAGTGAAAGCTGTGTTTGAACATGGCATCATTGGAATTGGATTTGGTTTATTATTGTCACATGTACTGAGATACTGTGAAAAACCTAGTTTGACATGCCATCAGATCATTTCAAAATATAAGTATGTTGAGGTAGTACAAGGGAAAACAATAAGATAAGATGAGATATCTTTATTATTCACATGTAGATCGAAACACATAGTGAAATGCACCTTTTGCGTAGAATGTTCTGGGGGTAGCCCGCAAGTGTCACTATGCTTCTGTGCCAACATAGCATGTCCACAACTCCTAACCTGTATGTCTTTGGAGTGTGGGAAGAAACCGGAGCACCTGGAGGACACCCCCGCAGACACGGGGAGAACATACAAACTCCTTACAGACAGTGGCCGGAATTGAACCCGGGTCGCTGGTGCTGTAATAGCTTTGCACTAACTGCTACACTACCATGTCTGCCCACAATAACAGAATGCAGAATATAGTATTACCGTTACAGAGAAAGTGCAGTGCCGTGCCATAATGAGGTAGATTGTCAGGTCCAGAGTTCATCTTTAACGTACCAGAGGTCTGTTCAAGAGTCTCAAAACAGTGGGGTAGAAGCTGTCCTTGAGTCTGGTGGTGCATGTTTGCAAGCTTTTGTATCTTCTGCCTGATGGGAGGGAGGGTGAGGAAAGAATGTCTGGGGTGGGTGGGATCTTTGATTATGTTGGCTGCTTTTCCAAGGCAGCAAGAAGTGTAGACAGAGTCCATGGAGGGGAAACCGTTTTTTTTTTGATGGACTGAGCTGTGCACACAACTCTTTGCAATTTATTGCAGTTTTGGGCAGAACAGTTGCCATACCAAGCTGTGATGCATCCAGATAGGATACTTTCTATGGTGCATCTATAAAAATTGGTGACGGTCAATGGGGATGTGGCAAATTCCTTAGCCTTCTGAGGAAGTAGAGGCTCTGGTATGCTTTCTTGGCCATTGTATCTACCTGGTTAAACCTTAGCCCAGGCAGAAATGGCAGAGGTTGACTGTTGAATTTGGGATCAGGTGTAAGGTAAGGGTAAAGTGTCTCCTTGCAAATTCTAAGTGTTGTAGAAAGGATGCATATTAAAGTGAGAGAAATGAGATGGGTAAATTAATGGCCCTTCCAACTACAGTGGAGCAAATCTTTAGTTGAGGAAAAAGAAATCATAACAAAAGCCCTGGCTTTGAAGATATTATTGTCAAAGCAGACACGTTGTGAGGATGCATAAAGGTTTGGTGGGAGCAAAGGCAAAGAAGGAAGATAGCGGGTTTATAATAATTAATGCAATATATATCACTGAAAATAGATACAAAAGGAAAGGGACTAGTCTGAGATGGGCCTATGAAGCCAATGAATGGACCCAAAAGAGATGGTTCTCTCCATCTGCTGATATTGTAGCCACACACACAAAGAGCTGAACATATGTCTCTTTGGCAGACCATTGATGCAGACGGAACCTCATCCTTCCAAAGAAATCTGGAATTATAGAACAAATGGCAGCACTTGCACAGTTGAAAATATGCACAGTATACATGACAATTATTTAGCATCACAGGAACCATAGAAGTTCTCTGTCTGGAGGTTGTCCATTCAGCCCACAATTGAATCCAAAGAGCTCAATCCACCCACTCGAAAGCATAATTATTTATAAGCAATAATTTCAGGACTAACGTGTTCAGAAATTTAATTGCTCCATGTATATTGCAAAATATCTTTGGAATATTTTCCTATGATGATAGAAAGGTGGAAAGCCACAATTCTCAAGTTAAGGATCTATTTTCCTGTAGAGGGCCGGAAGGCAGAGCTATTGTTGATCTTCTCAGTGACTGAAATCGAGGTAAATTGCTAAACCAGCCACGTACCTGGAAACTAACATTGGAGAAGAGAACAAAAAAAAACACTTGCCTGAAACTTGTGTGGGGTTCTTCTGATCGACCAATGTAACTTCTCCAGAAGATTGATGGAAATCTTGGAGAAATGGTTTGAGCAGCTAATGATAATATTTCTCCAGGGTTTCCACTGACATTTCAGCAGGAGATTGCAAAAAAATGAAATTTCTACCCTGATGCAGAGGCTGATAAATGGACAGAATCACTTATTCAAAAGTTTCCTTACTGTATGCCACCTGCTGAACATTGTGGTATAACAGCTGTGTAGGAAACAACCTGAAAATGGTCAGAGAATGAGATGGGAGATAAGTTCAACACATAAGTCCCTGGCATCCATCTCAATTTTAGCATGAAACAATATAAATCTTTCAACAGATTTCTGCTGCAAATAAGCCATGAATATTAAATGTCCCAAGTCAAGTGTAAGACAGATTTTGGACAACTTTATATGCTTGTTTCATTTAACACAAACTTGGCAGAATGAGTTTGCAATGCGATAATGTGCCAGTTTTCAAAGCTGCATCTCCAACAACTTGTTCCTCCAGTCAAACACTGACCACAGTAAACTCTTGCAATATAAGAGACAACATAAAATCTAGTATGGGCATACAAAGGCTGAGACAGAAAGACAAAGGACAAAAACTTTTGGGGTTGGAAGAAAACCTAGTAGTTGAATAATATATGATGGAAAAATATTGATAATGAAAATTACAGATATTTAGACAAGTGAAGTGGATGGCTTTTTGCAGAGAACTGATAGTCTGCAGTGACAGAATGGTTTTGACTACTACTGAGGCCTTGTACCCTGGCCCACTGGCTGTCAAAGTTAGTGAATATTTGTGAATGTCAAATACATGCATTGGCTTTCACAAATATTCAAAACCATTTGGGACATGTTAAAAATAAAAACAACATTAAAACATTATTTTTGTTTATTAAATAGAGCCTAAAATCATCCTAAAATGATTAAAATATTTTAACTAATAATTAAATCAAATAACAAGCTCTTCCTACCTTTCTCCTGGCAGCCAATTTCTGTCACTCATTTAATGGTTCCATCGGACTTGCCCCATGTTACCCCTGTTGCAGGTTCAATCAGTGGACTTTCCAAACTGGGAATGAAGAAACTCATTGACATTGGTGCTAAACTGGTGAATTCCGTGCAGAATACAACAATGATGCTGAACACAAGCCGGTCTACATTCAGAAGTAGACCAGCTAGGAGTTGATCTGTTGGAATCTTGTCAAAAGATTTGTTCCATTACTTGTTTACTAAATCAGCCACTGAACCTGCACCAGGTCTAAATTGGGGCAAGTGCAATGGAGCCATTAAACTGAATGAGTGAAATTGGATGTCAAAAGAATAATAAATAGTGATTAGGTTTGACTTAATTGTTAATTCAAATGTTTTTTTTTCATTGTTCTTAAGCAAGTATCCGTGTTTTGTAGTTTGGGCTGTTTCAGTACACAGAACTGGAGTGAAAGCAAGTCATCCTCAATCACGAGGGACTGCGTAAGAAGGAGACATTGGCATCAATCATGCTTTGAGACCTTTGCATCACAGCACAGTTGGTTCATTTGAAGTATTTCAAATTTAAATATATTTCTAGTTCTAATTCTATTTCTTGCTTGTAAATTTTACGTAGAACAAATGTAATCATTGATATTGAAAAGTTGTAAAAAATAAATTATGGACAATACTCAGTTATCTGCTGTCTCTTATTTACAATATGAAATACAATAAGTTATTTGAACTTCATTTCTTCAAATGTGCGTCTTACAATATTATTTTAAATTAATATTTTATTATTTATACAAAGTAGCATAGCAACAGAAGGTTCCAAAGCTATTTCACTAATATCTCTTGAGGCAGCATATTGGCTCATTGTTTCTATGACAACAGCTACAGACAGAAACCCAAAGCCATTTGTGTGGTTAAATACATGATGCACTACAGAAAGCGATGGTTTACCAGAAATACAAATGAACCAACCATTAAATGATGTTGGACATATGAACTCAAAATGACTTAATATTTGTTAGTATGTTTTAACATATGGATGGAATGATGGCATGGAGTTTATAATGGGCTAAATCAAGCTTGATTGGTTCTGTCCTGGATTCACTATCCACAATCCTTGCCTGCCCAAAGTTATTTGAGACAGATGTAGAGGACAGAATCTGATTTTCCTCCCAGAGGCATTGCTTGGTGAGGTTTAGAGATGTCTCAGCGGTGACCAGATTGCAAGCAGCATGCCGTTGAGGTCCTGCTTCGAATGCTCTGACAGTCTTTAACAGGAGACAAGGCTGAGGCTGGAGCCTTGCTTTCGGTCAAAAATGGGAGGCACATACAATGATATTCAGAGATATATCTGAATAATAAGGATCACTCAAAGAAAACCTAAAAGTTGAAAATTAAAATTGACTATAAGAACATACCACTGAGAAATAATAGGACCAGGTGTAACCTTGTTGGACGACCTCAGTGGGTCAATCCCGGGGGATCAACATACTGGTGGGGAGGTTTGCTAAGGCTACTGGGAAGAGTTTAAACTAGAATTGTTGGGGGGTGGGATCCATACTGGAGAGACTGGGGAAGAGGTGTTTGGCTCTAAAATAGAGGAAGCTAGGAGTAAGTACCATAGGCAGGTGATAGAGAAGGGAAGTGTTCAGACAGGCTTGAGATGTGTCTGTTTTAAAGCAAGGAGTACTGTGAACAAGGCAGATGAGCTTAGAGCTTGGATCGATACTTGGAGCTATGATGTGGTGGCCATGATGGAGACTTGGGTGGCTCTGGGTGGAATGGTTGATTCAAGTGACGGGTTTTAGATGTTTCAGGAAGGACAGGGAGGGAGGCAAAAGAGGTGGGGGAGTGGCACTGTTGATCAGAGATAGTGTCACGGCTGCGGAAAAGGTGGACGTTGTGGAGGGATTGTCTACGGAGTCGCTGTGGGTGGAGGTTAGGAACAGGAAGGGGTCGATAACTTTACTGGGTGTTTTTTATAGGCCGCCCAATAGTGACAGAATTATTGAGGAGCAGATAGGGAAGCAGTTTCTAGAAAGGTGTGAGAATAACAGAGTTGTTGTGATGGGGGATTTTAATTTCCCAAACGTCGACTGGCATCTCCAGACAGTGAGGGGTTTAGATGGGGTGGAGTTTGTTAGGTGTGTTCAGGAAGGGTTCTTGACACAGTATGTAGATAGACCTACAAGAGGAGAGGCTGTGCTTGATTTGATATTGGGAAATGAACCTGGTCAGGTGTCAGATCTCTCGGTGGGTGAACATTTTGGTGATAGTGATCATAATTCTATCTCCTTTACGTTAGCACTGGAGAGAGATAGGAACAGACAGACTAGAAAGGTGTCTGCTTGGAGTAAAGGGAATTATGAGGCTCTCAGGCAGGAAATTGGAAGATTAAATTGGGAACAGATGTTCTCTGGGAAAAGTATGGAAGAAATGTGGCAAATATTCAGGGAGTATTTGTGTGGAGTTCTGCATAAACATGTTCCGATGAGACAGGGGAGTCACGAGAGGATATAGGAACCATGGTGTACGAAGACTATAATAAATCTAGTCAAAAGGAAAAGAAAAGCATACAAGAGGTACAGAGAGCTAGGTAATGTTAGAGATCTGGAAGAGTACAAGACTAAAAGAAGGGAATTTAAGAAAGAGATTAGAAGAGCCAGAAGGGGACATGAGAAGACCTTGGTGGGCAGGATTAAGGAAAACCCCAAGGTGTTCTACAAGTATGTGAAGGGTAAGGAGATGAGATGTGTAAGGATAGGCCCTATCAAGTGTAGCAGTGGGAAAATGTGTATGGATCCGGAAGAAATAGCGGAGGTACTTAATGAATACCTTATGTCAGTATTCACTACGGAAAAGGATCTAGGGGATTGTAGTGGGCACATGCAGCGGCCTGAAAAGCTTGAGCATGTAGATATTAGAAAAGAGGTGGTGCTGAAACTTTTGGAAAGCATCAAGTTAGATAAGTCACCAGGACTGGATGAGATGTACCCCAGGTTGCTGTGGGAGGTGATGGAGGAGATTGTGGAGCCTCTGATGATGATCTTTACATCATTGACGGAGACGGGAGAGGTTCCGGAAGATTGGAGGGTTGCGGATGTTGTTCCCTTATTCAAGAAAGGGAGTAGGGATAGCCCAGGGAATTATAGACCAGTGAGTCTTACCTCAGTGGTTGGTAAGCTGATGGAGAAGATCCTGAGAGGCAGGATTTATGAACGTTTGGAGAGGTA
Source organism: Pristis pectinata (assembly GCF_009764475.1). Classification (NCBI taxonomy): domain Eukaryota; kingdom Metazoa; phylum Chordata; class Chondrichthyes; order Rhinopristiformes; family Pristidae; genus Pristis; species Pristis pectinata. Next base: position 125,178,281 of record NC_067406.1, read on the forward strand.
TAATATGATTAGGAATAGTCAGCATGGCTTTGTCAAGAGCAGGTCCTGCCTTATGAGACTGATTGAATTTTTTGAGGATGTGACTAAGCACATCGATGAAGGGAGAGCAGTAGATGTAGTGTATATGGATTTCAGCAAGGTGTTTGGTAAGGTACCCTATGCAAGGCTTATGGAGAAGGTGAGGAGACATGGGATCCAAGGGGACATTGCAGTGTGGATCCAGAACTGGCTGGCCCACAGGAGACAAAGAGTAGTTGTTGAAGGGTCATATTCTGAGTGGAGGTCGGTGACCAGTGGTGTACCTCAGGGATCTGTACTGGGACCCTTGTTCTTTGTGACTTTTATAAACGACCTGGATGAGGAAGTGGAGGGGTGGGTTATTAAGTTTGCAGATGACATGAAGGTTGGGGATGTTGTGGGTAGTTTGGAGGGCTGTCAGAGGCTACAGAGGGACATAGATAGGATGCAAAGTTGGGCTGAGAAGTGGTAGATGCAGTTCAACTCAGATAAGTGTGAAGTGGTTCATTTTGGTAGGTCAAATATGTTGGTGGAATATAGTATTAATGGTAGGATTCTTGGCAGCGTGGAGGATCAGAGGGATCTTGGGGTCCGAGTCCATAGGACGCTCAAAGAGGCTGTGCAGGTTGACTCTGTGGTTAAGAAGGCATATGGTGTATTGTCCTTCATCAATCGGGAAATTGAATTTAAGAGCCGAGAGGTATTGTTGCAGCTATATAGTTCCTGGTCAGACCCCACTTGGAGTATTGTGCTCAGTTCTGGTCGCCTCACCACAGGAAAGATGTGGAAGCCATAGAGAGGGTACAGAGGAGATTTACAAGGATGCTGCCTGGAATACGGAGCATGCCTTATGAAAGCAGGCTGAGGGAACTCGACCTTTTCTCCTTGGAGAGACAGAGGATGAGGGGGGACCTGATAGAGGTGTATAAGATGATGAGAGGTATTGATCGGGTAGATAGTCAGAGGCTTTTCCCCAGGGCTGAAATGGTTGCCACAAGAGGACATAGGTTTAAGGTGCTGGGGAGTAGGTATAGAGGAGATGTCAGGGGTAAGTTTTTTACTCAAAGAGTGGTGAGTGCGCGGAATGGGCTGCTGGAAAAGGTGGTGGAGACGGATACGATAGGGTCTTTCAAGAGACTGTTAGATGGAGCTGAATAAAATAGAGGGCTATGGGTAAGCCTAGTAATTTCTAGGGTAGGGACATGTTCGGCACAGCTGTGCGGGCCGAAGGGCCTGAATTGTGCTGTAGTTTTTCTATGTTTCTATGTTTTTTCTATGTTTCTATGTTTTTTCTATGTTTCTATCTGTGGGGGTGAGTGGATGGTCCACATTTCAGGACAAGACCCTGCATCAGGATGCAGATTTCTAATGCAGGGTCTTGGCCTGAAACATTGGCCATCCTGTCACTTCCACTGATGCTTCTTGATCTTCTGAGTTCTTCCAGCAGTCTGGTTTTGCTCCAGATTCCAGAATCTGCAGTCACTTGTGCCTCCAGATGTAGTCCATATGGTCACTTGAGCCTGCTCTTCCACTTAATAAGATCATGGTTGACCTGATCTTAGTCTCAGCCCCACTTTTGTAAGAATGCTTGACTCACTTACAGACTGAACATCCATCTTTATCAGCCTTCAACATATTCAATGATTCATCCCCCACAGCACTTTAGGGCAGAGAATTCCAAACATTCATGATCCTCTGAGAGTAGAAATCCCTCATCTGCATTAAATGGGGTGCCCCTTTTCTGAAATAATATCTCCTGGTCTTGTATTCCCCTACAAGGGTTAATATACTCTCAGCATCTATCTTATTGTTCCTCAGAACACTGTGTGCTTCAGTAAGATCATCTATCATTCTTCTGACCTCTAATGGGCATAGACCCAAACTGTTCAAACATTTGGAACTGCCAAAAATTAATAGTTATCATTACAAAGGGAATTGTCACACTGGCGTAGTCAAAAGTCATTCTCTGAGATCAGGTTCAAAATAAAATCTGAAGGTTCAAAACTAAGACATCTTTCTGTGAAATGACATTTTATTTACTAGTTTAAAATTATAGGGAGAAATTAATTTTGCTTTTGTCACTTCTGTAAGTTAATCTCTCCTGCCTTCCATCCTACCATGTGCCTTTTCTTTTATTCGCTCCTCCCTTCACCCTCTTCATTGTGGTGGAATATTCTTAGCTTGCCTGGCTAAGATCATCCCCAACAACACTCAAGAAACTCAACACCATCCAGGATAAAGCAACTACTTGTTTGGTACTCTAACCACTACCCTAAGTATTCATTCCCTTCACTACGGCTACACAGCAGTTGGAGTGTGCATCATCCACAAACTGCAGTTTCACTGTATCTTTGAAATTTGCGGCCCTTCCCACCAAGACAGTCAAGATCAGCCGATGCATAGGAAAAGAACGACCTGCATGTTCTCCTCTAAACTGCACATCATCCTGCTTCATTGTTGCTTGGTCTGAGTCCTGGAACTCCCAACCCAACAATGTTGTGGGATTAGCTTTAGCAGAAGCACTTCTGCAATTCAAGAAAGCAGTTCACCACCAACGTTACAAGGGCAATTAGGGGGTGGCAATAAATGCTTGGCTTGCCTAAAATTACACTTAATTTTTCAACTTCTGACAAAAGATCTTCGATGTGGAATGTTAATCTCTCCACTCGTGCTGTTTGACCTGTTCGATGCTTCCAGCATTTTCTTTTTGCATTTCAAAACATTCTGCATTCCACTTCACGTCTTTAGGTCAATGTGTTGGCTAAATTTTGGTGCAGTCGTTTCACCTTTTGTTCCTGAGGAATGGCCCCTTAGCTTGCACCAATCAATGAGAAATCATTACCTGAGAAAAATTTTAAAAAGATGCTTGAGAGAAAGCTGTATAAAAAAAAAAGTTCTCAAAGCACATTTCTTCTGAGTTGGTTTGCAGCGGTAAAGCATGAGCCAGCAGTTTCTATTGATTAATAGACAGCAAGAAGCTGACTAAAGCAAAAGCAGGAAGTGAGTGTTTTAATCAGTTCAAGGTTCCTCATTGCAACATACAATCTGATACCTTCACTTCTATACATATGAAGGCTAATTCTTATTCCCTTTCTCTCCATGCTATTGTTCAAATTCTTTAAAATGTTAGTTTTGAATATAATAATGTTTTTTTAATGGAAACTTAAACAGAGGAAGGAAGAATAATGTTTGGTGATTGAGGCTATTAAATCAACAATGGTATGTTCTTTAACAGAGGAAAATTACTGTCAGTTCCACAGAGGATACAAATAAAGAATTACTTGTGAATGTGTAAAATCAATGGCAAGAGAAGATTGGTTTCACCAAGGCTAGTCGACACTCCATGAAACCTGGAGCCTCATGATTAGACACTTCTTTTGTAGCGTTTAGGAAAAAGAAAACTGTACAATCAATAAAAGTTATTTTTTTGAAAGTTCCTCTCTGATACCTTCAGACAATTAAAATCAGTTGGAACATCATATTGAGTTGTGCTATTACACTTCCCTATTAAGGGATTCCCTATTATTTGATGGGTAAGGGGGTTTACAGTTACCAGGAGAAGGCGGGAGTATGGGGTTAAAAAATATCAAGCATAATTGAATGGTGGAGCAGACTCGATGGGCTGCTTCTATATTTTATGGTCTTAAGTGACACTCTGACCAAGCCAAGACTTGATGCCACTCCATCATGAAGGCTTCCTGAGTATCTTCACCCACCACATCTGCTGGCAAAACAGCCCAAGGGCTCATTGCTCTTTGATTTTTTGTTTCCTTTTTCATACTCTTGTTTAAAATTATGTTTTCTAATCTTCTCCTTCCTGCTAAACTGCAATAGTAATCTCAATAGCTACAATATCCAACCTTCATATTATTTTGTGGACCTCTACCAGGTTACCTCAACTTGATTACAGACTTCTTGGTGTTATAGATTTTTTTCAGTAAATGTAATTCTTAATTATTCTTTTTAAGATGTATTTTTTCTTTTGTAGCCTTTCCTGATTTTAATCATGTATTTGCAAAGAATGTGTGAGCAATTACAGTGAGATATTAGTTAATATATTTGCATTGTGCAGGAATCAGAAATTCTACAAGAAAGGTTTTCAAAATATATTATTGCATTTTTTAAATCAATGAACAAGATAATGGTAAATTATCTGAATTTAGAACAATACTTCTATGTGTAGAAAATAATTATGCAGGACTTAATTGTTGTACGCCATTGAATGCCACTGCACATGTCTTTGTGCATCTGAAGTTGTATCTCTGAAGGAAAACTAGACCTCGGGGACAAAAAAGAAAATCCCTGATTGATTTTCTGAAGGTAATGAGCCAGATTGCTTTTGTTCCGGCCTGCTTTGCACCCACTCACTCTGTTCTTTTCCTATGGCTTATACATTGTGGCCTTGTGCACCTGATGACTGGCAGGAGGGTCCCGAATGGTTGCAAGGCCTGTGACCCTGTCCCAAATCATCATGATGCTACTTTGAGAGCTCTTGGCTGTTAAAGGCCTTTGAACTGCTCCTAAATGATCGGGATATTCAAAAACAGTTCAAAAAGATTTAAATAATTTAAGCATAAAATTATTCAAAATGATTAAAAAATTAAAAAGATAGTAAATGTACTTAAAACCTTAGAGTACAAGAAATTAATTAAAACATAAATATAAATTAAAATAAAGAAAAATAAGCAAACTGTTTGCTTCCATAAATTAAGAAAATGCTGGATGCTCTCAGCAAGTCAAATAATATCTACAGGGGAAGAAACAGAGTCAAGTTCTTGACCTGCATTTACCCTTTCAATAAAGATTGGTCACCCCTTTCAAATGACTACAGTGGCACTACATATAGGAACCATCCTGAACTAAAACACATCTAATGTCTCAGGATATTTACTATTGTAGTATATTTACTATTGGACAGCAGTGAGTCAAATAGTAGAGGCAATGTCAGCTGCACTAGCACCTGATGCCCAAGTCACTTCTGACTATGGCAATATGTCCGTGTGAATGTTAAACAAGCTGATCCACAATCTCTCAATCAACCTCGTCATGGCCCTTGCACTTTTTTTGTCGACCTGCACTGCACTTTCTCTGTAACTGTAACATTATATTCTGCATTCTGCTTTTTTAAAATCTTTTGTACGACCTTGATGTATTTATGTATGGAATGATTTTTCTGAATGATATGCAAACAAAAGCTTTCCACTATATCTTGGTACATGTGACAATAATAAACCAATTACCAATTACCACCGGGTCTGGTACTGGCAGCTCAGTATAAAATTACCAAGAAAGCATAAGCACATTTAGGCTCATTCTATTACAAAGAACACATAAATGCAGCAGTAGATGATAGACTTCTAACTGTTATTTGAATTCACTCTCAAACAAATTTTATCATAACCTGGAAATAAAAGAGGGCATTCTTCAATCTCACTCTCCCTAAAGAAATCCAGATTTACAGAAAGCATCAGATAGTGATATAACTTTTAAAAATGTAATTGCAAATCTCCAACTTATTCTGGCAATGAATGCAGCTATCCATTGACAACAGAGGAAGACACAATGACATTAAAATATGAGAACACAAAGGACCTTCTCGGATAAATAAATGAATGATATAATGAGCTTCAGTCAAGTAGCAACTCAGCTGAAGAATAAATGAGATGTGGCTTCTAATTTTAATATCAGATCATTAAGGAAGAAAACTATTATTGATATTTTAGATTGGTGACCTGATAACTTTTGATTTATGCTATGGAAAGTGGGTTTCCTCACAAAAAACATCATCTACCTTTGAGATTTTCAATTTTAAATGACTGAAATAAGTTTAAGAAGACACATAAATTATTTTGTAGTTAGATTGGATTACAATTGTCAACTTCTTAGTAAATTTGAATTCTCTTTTTTTTTCATTTCAAAGCATACCTTCCAATGTCCGTGCACCCAAAAGATCTGGTGTAACTTTTGTAGACTCTTTGGAGGTGTACAAATCAGTGAAATTAGCAGAAACATCATTGATGATCAATTCAACTTGATGTGTGGAAAATCCTGCTTTTAGAACACCAGAAACCTAGACTCCAGACCAATGAAGTCTCCTGGGCAAGGAAACCTCTTCCTGATTACATCTACTGTCCTTCCTTAGTTGATGAATCAGTGTTTCTCCATGTTGACAGTGCATAGAGTGTGTGCTGGGGGATTTCAAAGTCCATCATCAAGAATGGTGCAACATAACAACGCTGGCCGAGTCCTGAAGGACAGAGTTATAAAACTGGGTATGCAGGAGGTAGCAAATGAACTAGCAAGGGGGATAAACCTACTTTACCTTGTCCTCACCAGTCTTCCTATGGCCAATGCATATGACAGCATTGGTAAAAGTACCCACCCCACAATTCTTGTCGAAGCAAAGTCCCATCTTCACAGTAAGCACACCCTTCATCATATCATGTGCTAGATGGGAGAGACTCAGAACAATTCTTGAAACCCAAAATGGGTATCAGTTAGATGCTATGAAGAATCATCATCAGCAAAAATATATACCACCACTATCAGTAACCCTTGATGACCCAGAATATCCCTCACTTTACTTTTACTATTAGCTCAGGGGGGTCAAACCAAAGGAGTACAGAAGGATATGCTGGGAGCAACACCAGACATACCTTAAGATGAGGTGCCAACCTGATGAAGCTGCAACGTATGATTACATCCATGGGGTAAGAGTAAAAACAGCATGCAACAGACAGAGTAAGTGACCTCACAACCAATAGATCAGATCAAAGCTCTGCAGTCCCACCATGTATAGTCCTGAAAGGGGGTGGACAAATAAACAAGAGGCTCCAAGAACACTCCCATCCTCAACAATGGCAGAGCCCCATTTGTCTGAGCTAAAGGCAAGGCTGAAGCACTTGTACCTGTGTTCAGCTGGAAGTCCCAACTGCATAATCCATTTCAACTTCACCCTGAGATCCCACCATCTGTGATCCCACTACCTGAGAAGCCAGACTCAGACCTAATGAATTCACTCCAAGTGATATATACAATAAACAGCTGAAATTACTGGATGCAGCAAAGGCTAAAGGATCAGACCACATCCCAGCTAGAGTGCTGAACATAGGGAGCTCTAAAAACAGCAGCACCTCTACCCAAGTTATTTTATTGCAATGACAACATTGACATTTATCCGACAATGTGAAATATTGCCCATGTGTGTCTTGTTCACAAAAAGCAGGACAAATCCAATCCAGCTAATTACAATACAATCAGCCGACTCTTAATCATCAGCAAAGCACTGGTAAGTGTCGATTGGCGTTTATTCCTCAATAAGTGCTGTCAATTGGAACTTATTCTTCAATAAACTGCTCTTCAGTGCCCAGTATTTTGGTTTCATCAGGAATATTCTAAACCTCATCCCGCAAAGACATGAACGAAATTGCAGAGGTGAGGTGAGGATGACTGCCCTTGACATTGGACAACACTTAACTGATTATGGCAACAAGGAATGTGAGTAAAACTAAAATCCACAGATATCAAGCAGAAAATACTGCAAACAATGAGGGCACACCTTGTACAGAGGAAAATGTTTGTTGTTTCTGCTGGTCAATAATCCCAGCCTAAGGATGTTGCTGCAGGAATTCCTCAGACTTGTGTAGTAGGCATAACCATCTTCAACTGGTTTATCAATGGCTTAACATCCATCATAAAATCAAATATGGAGATAGTCACTGATGAATGTATCATATTCAATTCCACTGGCAGTTCCTCAGAAAATAAAGCAGCCCACTCCAGCAAGGCCAAGACAACATTTAGGCTTGGACTGATAAGTGGCAAGTTTTCTCCTTTTTAAGGTAGCCTGTGTGGATCAAGGATGATTTATTTTCAGTTTGATTTTGTGGGATCTAAGGTGGCTATTGAAATCAATATGGGAACTGCAGACTCCTCTACAGATGAACAGGTGGTGGTAGATAGGATGGGCAGGTGGGTATTTTGTGAGGTGGTATACTCAAAGTCTTCCTGCTGAATGACCTTAAGGTTCTCAAGACCATCTCAAATGCTCCTTCTTCATTTTGAGTGGCCATGGGTCAGAAACTCTCAAGACTAAGTGGGAATGTTGCATTTTACAGGACGGTTTTGAGCACATCCTTGAATCCCTCTGGTTGACAATCACTTCCCATGACAAATCTTGGAAAAGAGTGTTTGTTTCAGTTATCTGGTGTCAGACATGCAAGTGACATGGCCTGCCAAATGTAAAGTAACCAACTCATTGTAATTCAAATCATTGAACAGTTCCCTTATACGATGAGATGGACTCTTGACCTCACAATCTACCTTGTTATGATCTTGCACCTTATTGTCTACCTGTAATGCGCTTCCTCTGTAGCTGTGACACTTTACTCTGTATTCTGTTCAACTGGCATAAACCAATAAACCAATACCAATAATTAGAGTCTCGACTTCGGGGTGTTGACCTGGGAGAGGACACTGACATTGGTGCGCTTGTAATTCTAATAAATTTGGAGGATTTTGCAGATTCAGCATTGGTGGTATTTGCCAGTGTCTTTAGATGCCTGTTGTAGATAGTTCAGGTGTCAGAAGCATAGAGAAGAGCAGAGGTCATTGCTGCCTTGTAGACTATGTGCCAAGCCTGAGGTCTCAATCTTCAAATCCTCAATCGACCAAAGGTTGTGCTAATGCATTGAAGGCAGTGGTGAATTTCATTACTGATGTCGACCTCACTTTGTCAAAAGTTAGCTCCCAAGATATGGGAATTTGCCCATAGTTTCCAAGGTCTCATTGTGAACATTCAAACTGCAGAAGTCACAGGACCATCTTCAACAGTAGAGAGTCTAACCATCTGTCCTTCATATTCAATGGTATTATTATTGCTGAGTCCCTCACTATTAACATCCTGGGGGCGGGGGGGGGGGGGGGTGTGGTGGGTGTGGTTCATCACTGTACCAGAAGAACAATTGAGCCAGCCACATTAATGCTGCATCTATAGAGCAGGTCAGAGGCTGGATGTAGTATAGTGAGCGACTCACTTTCCAACATCCCACAGCCTTTTGTCTATCCACAAGGCACAAATCAGGAGCATATTGGGATGTTTCCCACTTGCCTGGATGAAGAGAACTCCAACAACACTCAAGGAGCTCAGCACCATCCAGAACCTAGCATTCCACTTAGTTGGTACCCTATTCACTGCCCTTAGTATTTATTTTTTTCACCATCAGTGCAAGGTGGCTGGAGTGTGTGCCACCTAGAAGTGTACGATGGTTATCAGCTCCATCACTGTGTCAGCACCTCCAAAACCCATGACCTCTACCATCAAGAGAAATAAAGCCAGCAAGTGCATAGTAACACCACAATCTGCATGTTTCTCTCCACGTCTCACATGATTCTGATTTGGAAATATATTACCCTTCCTTCATTGTTGTTCGGTCTAAATCCCGGATCACAACCCAACAGTATTCTGATGAACCTGAAATTTGGAAAGCTTGGAGATCAAAGACTGGGATGGAGGTTGGTAAAAAGGGTAAAAAGTCTGATTATAACAAAGGATCTCTAACCTGAACTGTTAACTGTTTCTCCTTTCGTAGATGCTGCCTAACCTTTTGAGTCTCTCCAGTGTTTTCTTCTTTGTATTTCAGATTAACAGCATCTACCGTGTTATTTTTGATTACATCTCTGGCATATCGGTGAAATTTGTGCGTGAACGCTTTTTTTAAAGACTGATAGTTAGATAGTGTCAACAGATCTTAAGTAACTGTTGTGGCTATAGGTGGCAGAACAACAAAATCTGTGGTGGAATTTTGCACATTTTTTAGTGGGAAAAACTCAGCTCATCTGATTAAGCTTAAGTCTACCTCAAGGAAACACAGGAAATGTCAACAAAAAGTATCATGACAGTCTCCAAGGAAGGTTTGAAAATGATTTTGTCAGTTAATCAACAGATTTTTAAAAAAATAGTTCCATGCTAAGGGCCTAAAATTGGCCTTAAAGATGACTTGTGGAAGTGATTACAAATGATTTCTGATTCTCAGCAATAGCTTCCTAAATATCCTACTTACTGAGACTTTGCAGAATTAAAGTTCAAAGATGGCAGTAAAATAAAGGCAGAATACTCGCATTATCATTTGTATCCGAGGTGTTAATATCTATGATGAGCTCAAAGGCTTTTGTGATACAGTATAAGGTACTTGGAACTGAAAAAATACCACAAAAGACATTAAAGCTCTGTTGTCTGTAGAATCTCGTTAACCCCCTAGGCCCTCATATGTCTTATTAATGATAGAAATATCCCCCTTGTTTCTGACCTAGGAAATTCTTTTTGCAGTAAAATGTATTGAATTACATTTTATGCCCTTGCTTAGAACAATATTTCTTTTGCTCTTGCTGTTCTGAGCACTACTCTCTCGTTGTAAATCAACCATGCAACTAAATGGCACATCCTTACCAATGCTGCTTTGTAATTAACTGCTGAACAGTGCAAATGGGCAATTTAAGATGACCTACCTTCCACTGGTGGGAGGCTTCACCTCCACTTGATGGCTTTCCAATTCTGCAGCCAAGATACATCAAGATATACTGATGTCTTGATATTATACCATGGGATAAAAATGTATAATTCTCTATTTCTTCTGTCCAATATGTTCCCTACCATCCTTTAATGTTTAAAACAATGCATTAATAAATCTTCTGAAATAATGACAATAGTATCTAAAGTTCTCAAATACAATGATCTGTCAGCCAAACTGCAAGGTCCATAAATCCTTTTCAATGTAAACTTAGTGACCTATTGTTTAATCCTTTTATAAATGTCTACTATTTTATAGACTCATAGCAATAGAGTGATTTCTGTCACTTCCCCATTCTCATGCTACATCTGTGGCCTGGTCATTCACAGGAAGTACCACTTGTTCATGCGTTAATATCTGAAATGAAGTCAGTGGAAGGTTTTCCTCCTTCTTCATCTTCTGTTGTCAAATGGAGCCCAGAAATGTGATAGAGACTGTTAATGCAATAGGAAGAAGAAGAAAAATGATTTTGGCTCAATAGAAATCCTCAAAGGGTAAAATTAAAAATTCAGTGATAAACTCCCACTCTTACTCAAATTTTATTTAAACAAACTCCAGCCAATAACAATTATGTAATAATTTTATATCTTATAGTTACACAGCTTTTATTTGTCTCTCATTTGTTCTCCTTTGGAAAGTGAGACATTTTTATGACTCATATTCTATTTTAAGCTTGATCCTGATTCACTTTGGACAAAGAGACTGGGACAAAATTTCTTCTTGTTTTGTTCTATTGCAACTCTGTGCTCATCCAGTCAAAGAAGTACAATGGAAAGGTATAAAATATATATATTCAAAAATGATGTCACTTTCTAGTTTTGTCATGGATTAAAATTATCTGAACAAAATGAATGCCTCCTCAGATTTGTTATATTCACCTACGTAACTGTCCCATCCTGGTATCTTAATCTGCTTGTTTCCTGCATTAAATTATATAATTCTTTTCTGGTCTCAGATGAGAGATTCAGAGCTTTGGGGATCTCTCCATTGGTCAGTTTAAATACTGGGGACTGGCTTTATCAGTGGGTTAGTAGGTAGTCCTGTCAGCCTGTAGGATTCTGATTCAGATCCAGTTAGACCAGAAGGATAAAAGTCTTTTCTCTCTCTCAATTATGAATCACCACTATGAAGTGAGTTTGTGCATTCCCAATCTAGTCTCTAGTGAGCTTCATTTCACAATACCTAACCTCTTAGAATGTGTTGCAGACTGGTAATTCCATTCAGAACAGCTATAGGATGACTTGTTCTTTAAAGGGGGATCCTCATTTAAGATGTGGATCTAAGTCATGTTACCTGGGTAGAACATAGGCTTATCACAGAAAACTTGCTTTTGGCGATATGTGTGAAATCATATTCTATTCAAGGATATTGAAATCTCTTGAAGTAATCAATATTTTTTTGCCTCTCTCACTTTATCTTGTGAAGCTCGTAGCAGCTTGTGAAAGATACATAGGTTCTTTTTTCAATATTATTGTATCACCAGATAAAGTGACTTAAAACCATGATCCACTTTAATATTCATTTAATTTTTCCATCCACTGCTGATAAATTGACCAAATACTGTATAAAGACTTGAGGAGGTTGTACTGCTTGACAATGCAATGGGACCTAATTATTATGCACATATGAAATGCCACGATCTCTGAAATACTATCTGTTCTGATTTAATTCAGTGATTTCACAGTTTTAGTCAACAAAGTTCAGAAATGTTGATGAACAACTTTAAGAAAGCTGACACTGCTGCCAAAATGTTAACAGTTGAACAATCGATACACAGTTAAAAAGTGGAACTTAAAAAGTCATGTGGGAAAAAAAAAGTAAAATATCTATAGCCTGGCCCCACATCATTGACTATGAGCAAAAGACCTCACCACTCCTCACATCTCACATTGATCAAGGACCTCTGTTATCCATCTAGTTTCTAAGTTACTACCGATAGAGAGTCCATTTGCATCTGCAGTGGCCAGAAAGGGGGAGTCCAGGAGTCCAGATTAGTAGCTATCTACTTAACCCATGCTCTTGAACTTTGGCCGCTCCAGTATAATGCCTGAATCTACAAGTGTTTTAGGAATAATGACAAGTTGAACATGTACTGGCAACCAATAGAGTAAATGATTGTGGAGTACCTGATATCAATGCTTACAAAGTAACAGTTCACATTTCTCTATTACCATGAACAAAGTGAGATAAACGAATATGCTTCCCAAGAGCAATTTCAAAATTTGACTCAGATCCACCTTTGGGGACATTGGTGCATAATGTCTAGTGAGAGCTGGAAACAGTGCTGAAAATCGCTGTATTTGAGTTGTGTTATTGGGTGGAATTTTGTTCCTCCCAAGCAATGATGAAAGACCTGAACCTCTGCTCAGCTGATTTGAGATCCCTGGAAACCCAAATTCTGTTGTTGGATTCATCATGGAACTCTGCAGGGGTGTGCAAATCCTTGCACACTGACCAGTACTCATGCTGGAAACTCTACCCACTGATTGTGCATCAGGTTAACTGACACAGAGCTGCTGGGCCCACTCATTTCAACTGGACGAAAAACTGTAGGCAGAATCGTGATTAGTAAGTAATTCAATTTTTAATTTAATTGAGTTGATTAAAGTCCAATAAATTGTTTTGATTGTTTGCTCGTGTTAAATATTTTGATTCTTATGTTTAAGTAAAATCTTAACAAATTATAATGGTATTTTTTAATAATTTAGAAGTTTTTTTGATTGTGAATGCCACATGCATCTGCAAACATTCATTCTCTCTGCATCTTTGACACCTGGTAAGCCTGGAGACATGGCTTGCCCAGCTGTCAAAGTAACCCCAGGGGTAGGATCTGTCAGTTTCAATTAAAAACACCTTGCATACCATTGGGATGCTGATCATCTGGGAGCTGTATTCCGAATGGACTAGCGACAGTTTAGTCTGGGTTTCAAGGGCAGGAAACTGGCAAGCTCAGGCAACTTGCCACTCAACAGAAGATCTAGGCCATGTGATCAAAACTTCGTTTACATCAATCGTTGTTAAAGAGCATCTTAAAGGAAGAAAGGCCTAGAGGTTGGGAGGTATAAGGAGAGAACTCTCGAACATTCAGTATGGAAACTGAAAGCTTTGATGTAGTTGGGGAAATGATTAAAATCTACGATGCACAGGAGGGCAGAATTAGAGGAGTCCAAATATATTGGAGGGTTGTTGGTCTGAAGGGTGTTACAGAATAAAAAGGGTGAAGCATTGAAAGGATTTGAAAGCAGTGATGACAATTTTAAGACTAAGGCATTTCCAGACTGGGAGCCAGTGATGTTCAGTAGCCTTAGAGTGAAGCGTCAATGGGACATGTTATGAGTTAGGACACAGCCAGCTGAGTTTTGGATGAACTTAAGTTATCAAGCGTGGAGGATGGGCAGTTTATCTGGACAGCATAGGTCTTGGTTCTTTCAGCTGCACTATGTAACAGCTCTAACACAAAATTTGTAGTCAGTGGCCAGCCCAAAGAAAGATTTTTCCTCCTTCTTGCAGCTTCCCCAGCAGGAGTTTGTTGTGAAAGGTCAGCTCCATCCATCGTGGGAATGCCTTGCTGAGTGATAGGGCCTGTTGTATTGTAAACGGCATCCTGCAGAGATCCAAGAACAAGCCTCACCCGCAAAACAGCTGAAGTAACTGACTGCCCACAGGATTAGTTGATTGTGAAGACTGTGTAAAAAATGTGTATTTCTGTATGCTTCTGATACTCTGAAGACCTATTATAAACTTAAACCTTAACTAAAATTGGAAAAGAACACGCTGAAATATTTAAATAAACTCAGTTAGGAACATTGAATTAACTAATACTTATCTCAGTTCCCCTTAGCTGTTCAACTCTTTGAAATGACAGTCAATGTGCAGTCACAGTTGCCAACACTGGAGCACAAAAGCTATGGCAAACAGTTGATCTACTACATGTGCTGGTAATTTGTTCTTTTGGAGTGAGCTTCCATCCTTATCAGAAATCTTTTGGAATATATCATCAGTTTGTAAAACAGGTTGAGTAAAGGATCCTTACCCAGATGCCAAAGATGTAATACATTCCTTTGTCTGACACCATTTTGAATGCTTTGAACTTTTAGTGAAGAGAAATTTCTTCTTGGTGCCAAAAGAACCTCAATTATTTTCTCTAACCCTTGGCCTTCTACAGCTTAGAAACTGTCCCTTTTCTCTCATGTACAGCAACCCATCTGGCTCCTATCCATTAAAAAAGACTGATGTAACTTCCAGAATTGAGTACACATTCTTTTTTCAGTTTTGGACACATGCTAATTGAAACACCACTGACATTGCCTGTCCTATATAACCTAATGACAAACATATTGATCAGAATGTTTATGGTAAAACCAAATGTCACACAGCCTATCTCCAGTGTAGTAGATATAAGAAACACAGAATGTGCCTTCTGTAAGCTTTTACAATCCTCTGCAAAGGACTTCAGAGACATGATTCATAATTATATCTACCCTGGTGTCTGTGCTTAAAATATTCAATTTTACCAACCCACATTTGTTTTTGCACGAGATTTTCCTTTGACGTTGATCCAGTGAAAGCAGAAAAGAATGATTAAAGCAGCAAGGGATTCTTCAGCCTCTTAAGATCAATCAGAGATCCAGGCAAAATATTTCTCAGTGTACTGAACCATTCCGGCAAAGGCAGAATCTGCTTCACTCTTGAGATTCCTTGCTTCCACTGTGACCAACATCAATGGGGATCTGTTTTCCTTCTCCTCCGAATCCTGCATGAGTGGCCTCCTGTTGGCCAACTACAGACTCAGAGGCATAAGTATCTCTCAGAAACCTAAGGCCTTCTAATTTCCTCTCAATGCTACACACTATCCTGACCAGGAAACACAGGTTATTTTTTTCCTCTTTGTCGCAATGTCAAAATCTAACCTAATAGTATTGTGATGGAACCTTCACCGCCTTCGTAAGGGCAACTGGGAGGGGCAATGAATGCTGGCTCAGCCAAAAATGCCTTCATTGCAAAACTAAATAAATGAAAGTTCACACATTCTGAAGCTGAAGCTTTCATTAGCATCATGTTCTGCTTTCTGTTTCTGCTTTTCTGAGTTTATTCAATTTATTTTCTCATGGTGTACTGATTCCCAGCTGGAAGCAGCACAACATCAGCTTTTATAATGATCCTGTTTGACTTCTCTTTTGGCCAGAAGTCCTTTAAATCATGTGATCAACAGAGCTGCCCTAAATGCATCAGCATCAATTTAGACCATAATGAATGGTCGACTAAGTTCTGTGCTGGACTAGGGGGACAGTTGATTAAAGTCCAATTTGATACTACAGTGTTTTGGTGACATTGAGGTCTGCTCCTTTAGCATATGACCAGTTAGATCAATCACTCTGCAGATTTGAAGAGAAGACTTGCATGATACAGCTGCTTAAATTCAAAGCACAATCTAGGATTGCCAGGTTTCATCAGGAAATGACGTCTGCCCAAATTTGTATATTGTAGTTTGATTAATCGCATTGGTAAATAAATATATATGGTCGCATTTTTCTCAAGTGCAGCTACATATGATCATAAGGATCTCATCACATATTCTCCACATAACAAACATTAATTTCAGACTTCCAATGATCCCTGACATTTTCTCTTGCTCTGGGCCCCATTAAAGCTGACAGAGGGAGAATATTGCAAATACTGAACACGATCTATTTTTATTGATTTATTAACAATGGGGATGTACCAGGCCAGAGTCACAATTAAGATTCAAGAGAAATGGCAGTAGCCAACACTAAGCCCAACGTCAAGTTCAAAGACTTTGAACAGTTGTTTACTATTATGACTTATTGCAGAAAACTAAAGGTCAAGAACACTATATATAGATCTTTCCAGCCACACTGGAGGTGAAGAACTGCTGTAAACAGATTGTGATTTTCTCTCTTGGATGCACACAATTGTTGTCTGTCAATCAGTACAAAATGGTAAAGTTCATGTTGTAAGTCATGTGTCTAAGGTTGACTGCTTGACTGCAGACAAGTATGATAAAATGTTTTTTCTCATATGCCAGATAAAGCATATTTGCAGTCAGGATAACCAACACAAAATGCATGATGATTTATTCCAAACTGAAAATATTTAGTGCAACTATTTGTAACTCATTTTTTTGGATAGCCCATAGTTAATTTGTTTCCTCTGTATATTTCCATGTCAGTTCCATCAGGTTCTCCTCACGTGGTGTGGCGCTGTTGGGAAGCACAGGCCAAGAAGTTACAGGTCCACAGGATCTTGCTCCATTTATTTAAATAGATAAATAATCTTGGGGACTGTAACTTCTCAATTCATGTTTCTTATACTATTGCATGCTTTCATGGTACAATCATACAATCTTGCCCTGGATTCTTTTGGGAACTTCTTTCCATTGACTGTAGTCTGACTGGTTGCATCAGAGCCTGGTATGGAGGCTCCAATGCCCAGTATCACAAGAGGGTGTAGAGGGTTATAGACACAGTCAGCCCCATCATGGGCACAACCCTCCCCACCATTAAGGACAACTTCAAGAGGCAGTGCCTCAAGAAGGCAGCATGCATCACTCAATACCTTCACTATCCGGAACAGGTCCTCTTCTTGTTACTACCATCAGGGAGGAGGTACAGGAGCATTAAGACCCACATTCAATGATTTAGGAACAGCTTCTTCCCCTCCGCCATCAGATTTCTGAATGGTCCATGAACCCATGAACACTACTTTGTTATTCCTTTTTTTTTGCTCTATATATTTAATTTGTAATTTATAGTAATTTTAGTCTGTGCTGCAAAACAACAAATTTCACATCATATAAGTCAGTGATAATAAATCTGATTCTGAATTCTGATTCTGAAGTAATTTTGATGGAAGATTGATACCATTTGTAGGTCGAGTCAATTCCTGTCACAACTTCCCAGCTAAATGAGGATGGACCTGGAGGGTGACTTTGGGCTCCTGGATCAAGGCACCCAGGTACTGCATAGTGCTACCATGAGTGCTGATGGGTGCAGGGCTGATTTGCAATGACAGAAATAAGGGCTTCAACTGCAGCACTCAGACTTTGGGTAGCTTTAGCTTATACTGCAATGCAAACCAAGACATCAGTCAATATTTATAGCATATTGGCTGGGTCTGTAGCAGATTGGTGCCAAAACCCTGTAAGAGATTGGTGCTAGGCTTTCTCAGGTTGCTTGAATTTTGACTGGTTTGGTGCTGCATTTCATTGTCTGACTGAAGCAACAACTCAGTTCCCTGTAGCAGATTCCATGTGTGACCTTGCCCTGCAGAGTTCTGGCACCTGGGCTACATTTGTCCTCTGCTCTATTGTTTACAATTTGAAAATCCCACCTCAAAGCTAACATATACATTACCCAATGGATCTGTGTACTAGCTGGTGAGAGTGAGTGATGGCATGTCTTTATTTCATTCTCTTATACTTCAACCACCACCTGGCTAGGATGGACTCTTGGTAATTGGAAATTAGAAAGGGAAAAGAGGAGGATTGTGTTGAGGGAAGTAATGAAAAGAATAGATTCATGGTCGTACAGTTTGCGACTTCTAACTCAGAAAAGATAGTGATATGATACGAGAAGGATTATATTTATGCTTACCATCATTTTTACTGGTCTCAATCCCACCACAGTTAATGGCCTCCACGTCGACCACTCTAATTATCATATATCTCATTTTTGGTTTGTATGTTGATGCCATCACGTCTGTCTTTCATTGGTTTTATGGTGGCGTTGCTGATAGTGCTTTACCTTTTCCTGGAAGGTAAAAAAAAGACAGGGCTCCTGAGAATTATAAGGTAGCCAGGAAAGAGTTTAGGAAGGGACTTAGGAAAGCTAAAAGGGAACATCAGAAGTCCTTGGCAAGTAGGATTAAGGAAAACCCCAAGGCATCTACACATACATGAAGAACAGGAGGATGAGTAGGACAAGGGAAAGACTGCTCAGGGATAAAGGAGGAAAAATGTGTCTGGAGGCAGAGGAGGTAGGGGAGGTCCTTAATGAATGCTTTGCTTCAGTGTTCACCAGGGAGGGGGACTTTGATGAATATGCAGTCAGCATAGAACAGACTAATATGCTGGAGCATGTTGAGGTTAAGAAAGAGGTAGTGTTGGAGCTTCTAAAAAACATTAGGATAGATAAGTTCCCGGGGCCGGACAGTATATACCCCAGGTTACTACGGGAAGTGAGAGAGGAGATTGCTGGGGTGTTGATGATGATCTTTGCATCTTCCCTGGCCACAGGAGTGGTACCAGAGGACTGGAGGATATCAAATGTTGTTCTGTTGTTCAAGAAATATAATAGAGATAATCCTGGGAATTATAGATCAGTAGTCTTACGTTAGGGTTGGGCAAACTATTGGAAGCAATTCTTAGGGTTGGGATTTATGGACATTTGGAGAAACATAGTTTCATTAGGGATAGTCAGCATAGTTTTGTGAGGGGCAGGTCATGCCTCACAAGCCTAATTGAGTTTTTTGAGGAGGTGACAAAGCAAATTGATGAAGGTAGAGCAGTGGATGTGGTGTATACGGACTTCAGTAAGGCATTTGACTATGTTCACCATGGTAGGCTCATCCAGAAAGTTGTGAGGCATGGGATCCATGGAGACTTGGCTGCATGGATTCGGAATTGGCTTGCCCACAGAAGGTGATAGTAGATAGTAGATGGAGAGTATTCTGCCTGGAGGTCAGTGTTCTTCAGGGGATCTGTTCTTGGAGCCCTGATCTTTGTGATTTTTATAAATGACTTGGATGAGGAAGTGGAGGAGTGGGTTAGTAAGTTTGCAGATGACACCAAGGTTGGTGGTGTTGTGGGTAGTGTAGAAGGTTGCTACAGGTTACAATGGGATTTATACAGGATGCAGAATTGGGCAGAGAAGAGGCAGATGGAATTCAATCCAGAAAATTGTGAAGTGATACACTTTGGAAGAAAGAACTTGAATGCAGAGTTAATGGCAGGATTCTTAGCAGTGTGGAGGAACAGAGGGATCTTGGGGTCCAAGTCCATAGATTCCTCAAAGTTACTGTGCAAGTTGATAGGGTGGTTAAGAAGGCATATAGTGTGCTGGCCTTCATTAGTTGGGAGATTGAGTTCAAGAGCCGCGAGGTAATGTTGCTGCTCTATAAAATTCTGGTTAGACTGTACTTAGCGTACTGTGTTCAGTTCTAATCACCTCATTATAGGAAGGATGTGGAAGCTTTAGAGACGGTGCAGAGGAGATTTGCCAGGATGCTGCCTGGATTAGAGACCATGTCACATGAGGAAAGGTTGAGTGAGTTAGGGTTTATTCTATGGAGCGATGCAGGATGAAAGGTGACTTGATGGAGGTGTATAAGATTATGAGAGGCATGGATAGAGTTGACAGCCAGCACCTTTTTCCAAGGGCAGCAATGGCCAGTACCAGAGGACATCCATTTAAGGTGAGTGGAGGAAAGTTTAGGGGAGATATCAGAGGTAGGATTTTTACATGGAGAGTGGTGAGTGCTGGAACGCACTACCCCGGGTGGTGGTAGAGGCTGATACAATAGGGACCTCTATAAGGTTCTTAGAAAGGCACATGGATGTAAGAAAAATGGAGGGTTATGGGCTGTGTAGGAGGGAAGAGATTCATGAATTAGACTGATCGTGGAGGAGGTTTATCTAGGTCAGCACAACATCATGGGCTGAAGGGCCTGTACTGTGCAGTATTGTTCTATGTTCTATGTTAAGTGTCACGTGTGTGTTTAGGTGCTGAACCTATTTTAGTTGAATTGTGAGCATTGCAAGAAGCTCACAATTCAACCAAAATAGGTTCAGCACCTAAATGATGCATAAAGTGGGGTAAGAAAAGGTTTACATTCCAAATGTGAGTGGTGAGAGATGTGGTGCATTGAGCAGCGCATGATGACAGTGATGCAGATGGTGAGGAGAGGCATTTGAATATGTATTCACTGGGTTTGTTTACAGGTGCGAGCTAGTTGACTACAGCATTTCATCCTGGTCCTTGTTGCTTTTCCCTTGCCATTGACATTCAGAGCTACTTCCTTCCATTGCAATTTGAATCTGAGCCACCATTCCATACCCCTGCTCCCAACCACCCCCCCCTCCCCACCCACCTAGATAGATGAGATCTCCTCTTTACCTCTATCGGGTCGCCTCTCAATCTCCCATTCTCCTACAGATTTAACTTTTTTTTAGGTGTTCAGAACTGGCACGTTAGTGTAGCGGTTAACGTACGCTATTACAGCACCAACGACCTGGGTTCAATTCCAGCCGCTGTCCGTAAGGAGTTTGTATATTCTCCCCATGTCTGCGTGGGTTTCCTTCAGGTCCTCCGGTTTCCTCCCACATTCCAAAGACGGAAGGGTTAGGAAGTTGTGGACATGCTATGTTGGCGCCGGAGGCGTGGCGACACTTGCGGGCTTCCCCCAGAATAATCTACGCAGAAGATATCTCATCATCTTATCTTATCTTATCTTATCAACCAAAGTCTCCAGAATATTAAGGAGTCCATTCTCCTGTGTTCTGCCATCTCTTATAATAAGCAGCAGTCATCTGTGGAACGACTGTCACAATTTGTTGTTGGCACAGAATGCTTTCACTTTAAGAGGTGCTGTTTGGCTTTGAATATTCAGCTACCTGAACTGATTCTAAACTGTCACAAATTCAGGCCATGTTTCCATGTGGTTTGATGTTTAAGATATCTTCCAGCTATAAAACATTGATGCATTTATATGGGAATATTGTCCATGGAATTGTTACAGTGAATCCCAGGATGGTTTTGCCTACAGAAGAGAATCTGCTATGTGGTGTCCATGATTTTACAAACAGTACAAATGTTATGAGAATGGTACAAGCTGCAAACAATCATATATATTCCCCAAGAAGGGAAGGTTCCGAACCAGTAACACTGACGGGTATAAATATGAGATACTCACAAAATAAAATTGCTTCTCATGCAAACATCAAGGCAGCATTCAAATGCATTTAGTAACAAGGATCACTGATAAAATTGAGGTCAATGGGTGTCAAAACAAACCTCCACGGGCAGGAGTTACATCTGTTGTCTAGGAAGATAATCGTATTTGTGAGAGGCCAATCATTGTAACCCCTTGATGTTGCAATAGGAGTTCCTCAAAGCAGTCCCCCAAAGCCAACATGTGCTGCAACAATCATCTTCCATCCATCAGAAATGCTGACAGCTCCAGAGTGTTCAGCTTCACCATGAATAAAGAAGCAGACCATTCAATAATGGCTGTACATTGAATGATAATTGGCTCTGGGTATTTGACTCACATAATGACCAGGATACTAATGTTCTGGAAGGAGGGTCAGACAAACTATCTCTCCCAGCTTTCAACATTGCAATCATTCCCAAGTCTCCAACATCAATCAGTCTGTAAATGTAACAAATTGAACAAAGCTAACCACTTCAACATTTGACAGATGTTGAGTACTCTGCATGGAATTACTCATTTTCAAATCTCTCAAATCCTCTGCACCATTCACAAGAATTAAAATGGGAATTTTCTTGAAGAGCTGCCATTCTAGAAGCTTGTCATCATTGAGGAATTTGAGGACAGACAGTTTGCTTACTCAGTGACCCTGTGACTCAACCCAGTTATCACCCTTTATCACCAGCACACTTGCACACTGCCACTAGTTAACAGGGACATTTTGATGTCACTTCTTTCCATCAAGACCTCTCACTGAGGAGGACAAATCTGTCAAGTTGTGGGATGACTATCATCTTCGAGTTCCCTTCTAAATTACAAATAGTTCTAACCTGCACATATATTGCTGCGCCTTTTTCAGCAGTTTGTTCAAACCTTACAAAACATCATGGTGGGAGCACCATCACCACAATCAGCACAGCAGTTCAAAGATGAATACCAGTGCTATCTCCGAGCAATTAAGGAAGAGCAATTAATGCAGGTTTACCAAGTCAAATGTGTGCAGAGCAAGAATAAAACAGAGTGGTTGAATTCACTCTGTAAGATACAATTCCTTTATTTTCTGCATCCATATTCTTTTCTCAATTTACTCAATAAAATCATGAAACACTGGAAACACTGAGCAGGCCAGGTAGCATCAATGGAAAGAGAAACAGAATTAATGTTTCAGGTTGGAAGCCCTTCATCAGACTTGGAAAATTGTTAAAATGGTCTCCTCAAATTGAAATCTTGTAAAAATGTTATTTGAACTGCAAAGTAAAGAGGAAGGACGTGCATATAAAACACTCACCTCAGAAAAATTACAATCTAATCATAGAAATATTTCCAAATGGTTTTTACCTCAGGAGTCTTCCAATGTTTCTGTAGCATGAGGAGTACGGTGGTCTGTTCCAGAGATTGTCCTGTGTTTCCTGTGCTCTACTTTGCACATGCATATCCTCAGTGTCAGTCCTCAAACAGGGAGGCTTATAGAGCTGATGAGTTGCCCTGAGACATGTACAGAAGTTTAATAGCTGCATGCTACAGTATTAAGAAGGAAAAAATTATAACAGCAGCACTGGTTCTGAGTTTTTATATTTTGAAACTGCTTCATGGATGAAGACAGCAGAAGCCAGATTGCTGAGGGCATTTAATAGCAGTATCTCTGCCTAAAACCTCATTTGCCTCTTAAACTGGAGAGGACAGGGGAAAAAAAATAGAGAAAAGTTAAGGAGAATGGATAAGAAAATGTCAGAGAAAAACAAAGGTAGGTAAAGTGGGACTAGGGTTAAACTTCTTATGTTAGCCAGCTGTGTCATTAGCTGGTAGAGCAGATAGACATCAATAGATAAAATTTGAGTGGACTCAGCCAGATTATACTCGGGTGATAAGAGTGAAAATTGTCCCTTGGTGGATCACGAAAGGGGAAGTGAGAGTGTTAGACGTTTAGAGGAAAAAGCAAAAGGAAAAACTGAGAGAGGGTCGGAAGTGTGAAATAAATAAAAGAGAAGCAGATTTATTTTAACTTTGTGAGTTATTTGCAAATAAGATATAGAAAATAGTGAAAGTCCGCATCCCCTTTTTAGATGGTCGGTACATATGCTTTCAAATTAATGCATAGTTTATTATTTATATAGTGTCTTGAAATTGCACACATGATTTATTAAAATGAAATCGAACTTCATTTTTTATACTTAAGAGTTTCCATGTATATGAGCATGTGCACCACCAATTAAAAATTAAACCATAGTTTGCTGAACAACTCAGTGAATTCACCCAGAGGGTAGCTGAGACAATGGATGTGTCAGGTTCAATCTTTAGTCTCAGCTGAGTGAAAGCATTTTCTCTTCTGAATTTATACTGGGACCATGTTTCAGCAAAAAGACCTTCAAAGTTCACTCCCACTCTTTTAGGGCAGAGTCAGGTATTGACGTCTCTAATGCTGTTAGTTTTCATTAAGTTATTGTGAAAACTCAGATTGTTAATACATGTCTTTGTTACACAGCTCTGCATCACAGAAAATAGTCCCATAAATTTGCCATGTACCAATAGTCCCATTGGCTCCCACAGGCTCTAGTCCTTTTCACTATAAAATTCAGCTGGTGTCAAGAGACCCCTGCTCTCTGCCTCCAGCAGTATTGTTAAAGTTTAAAAGTGCCTTCAGGTTAGCTCAGTGTCTGAAATACTGGACCATTAATTTTACATTCACAGACCAACAGGTGAATGCATTGGCATTTGGTTATCCAAGAACAGCTTTAGAAATGTTGACAAGAATCCGGGCAAATAGCCAGGAGTGGCCAAAGGTTGCAGATTAGATTAGGAGCTGCAATATTAAAATACAAACGAGTGGAACACCATGGCGATCCAGATAGTTTCAATTAGCAGAATTAACTGCTAAATATAACATAACTGACATTTTATTTTCATTAACAAGAATGACTGAGAAAAGCGACTGAGAAAAGCAACATAATGTGCACTACCTATTCTTATAATCATCATAAAAGTTTGTGATAGCTAAACGTTACTGGGGTTGTAAAGAAATTTACTTTGTGGGTTTTACTTAAATTTCGCAGAAGCCATGAAATTGAATGTAAATATCATGACAGCTCCCAAATAGTCCAGGCAAATCTCTTACAAATACAATTTGTAATACCTAATGATCGCATCCACCTTATTAAAAGAATCAGTAATTTCAATTTCTAAATGTTTCCTTTCCTTCCATTATAAGTGATTTTCCCTCTTTTTAAAGTTCTGCTTCCAGCTACCAACCTATGTTTCTTGATTGAGAGACTTGGCAAGCTACCAGGCTTCCATTTCCTTGAACCAGGCGCCATCATTTTATTATTTACATATAATAATAAATAAAAATGTGATGAAGGCTGAAGTTTTCTCAGATTACACATTTCCTTTGTAATGAAACATTTCATATCATTTTGCTGCCATCCCAAAGGACCCAACTACAATGGGGGACTCACCAGGATGGATTTTATTCTCTGCCACCTGAGCATTAATCTGGAGCAATGGAGCATTAATCTGGAGCAATTGTCCATTATAGAATCTGCACAATTTTCATTTTGTTGTGATCAATAGAATGAAAGACAGGCAGTTTTTAGGATGGATGAGCAATCCACTCTTGCCATATTCCTAGCCAGGTACACAAAGGTGGACATTTCTGCATAATATGAAGAAATGCTCATGAGCAAGCTTGGTACAATTTATTATTATATATTGTAAGTGATAAGCAATTGACAAAATGTTATGAAAATCAAAAAAATGTCAGATGTTGGAAATCTGAAATAAAAACAGAAAATGCTTGAAACATTTGGCAGGTTAGGCAGCATCTGGGGAAAGTAAAACAGAATTAAGATATCTGACCAAAGACCCTTTGACAGAGTGGACAAAATGACAAAATGTTATAAGTGAATGTTAACTTTGGCAATTCCCAGAAGTTGCTTGAACAAAGATTATTGAGACTTCCTCTGTTAAGTGTAGAATGGAGAAAGGTTTGCTTCACTGCTGAGTATTTCCAGCATCTCCTATTTTCTGTTCCGATTGCCAACATTCATTTTTTTTTCTGCTTTTTGGTTATCTGATGTTGAGTTTGCACTTCACCAGATTTACAGTTGGTCATTTCCTTTCTCCTCTTGTAGATGAGGGTGGTCAGACTTGCCATTTGTTGTTTGAATGTGCAAACCATAACCTCCCCTGCAAGTGAAATCCAGGCTATTCCTTCATGGGACTTTCAATTAAGTGCTTACTTGAAACTTTGCAGGTTAACCAGGTTTCATGTCATGGATCCCTGATATTCTTTTGAGCCAAGAGGAGTGTCTCCTCAGAAGGATGTGCAGAAATTTAGCAACAGTGATGGCCCAAATCATGCTGGCAGATGGCCCATGGTTCTCATTGACTCTCAGCTGACCACTGCTCAGCTTGACTTTGATTTCAATATCTGTGGTGAAAGATAGAAGTCCAAAACAACCAAGGGGTCATATGTTGGCTTCACAGCTGGCTTCACCATTCAATCCAGCAGTGATTGCTAAAGGGAGGGTGGAAACACATTACATCCTGAAAGATTGAAGGTCAGTGCAGAAAAACACTTGACTTCAGTTTACTTCATTTTAATACTTTTATTATTTTGTTATTATTTAATTACATTTATTCCTTATTCATTAAGTTTAAATATTTTTATGTTTTTAAAGTGTATTTAGTTTTGAAATGTCCCTGGCAATCAGAGCATTTCAACATTGTCAAGGGGTTCCAGGTACAAGGCTGCCAGAGAGAAACCCCGATGCCCACTAACTTCTTCTAGCCCCCTCCACCTTACAAGATCCTCTTGAGTGTAGAGGGTGAGCTTTTTTGCCCCTTTGCATTCACAACAGGTTTGTGCAGGTGAGTATTGACTATAAGCAGCAATCCAGCCCACACTAACTGGAATCTGCTTGGCAGGTTTTGTTATATATCTTTATTACTTTTCAAAAACCTTAATAACTTAGTTTTAAAATGGTTAAGAATGCTGCCACTTGTTAAATTAAGGCTTCTCCCCCTTCAAGAATATAAGATCAACTCTTTGCTTTTATTTTTGCTTTTGTTTTGCCTTCAGTAAATTGCTCAGGATGCAGCTGAATTGGATCCTCTGATATGTTTGCACAGAGACGTTCCACAACACCGCAGTGCAGTAGTCAAAGGGTTCCAACATAAATGATTGGACTGACAACTTCTCATTGCAAAGGAGGGTTCAATTTTGACAGGAAGACTGATTTGATCTCTAATATTAGAAGAGGATATGCCACCTAACTTGATAGTATACAGATTGGCACTGCTCATTTCATTGCTCCTCCATTAATTCAAGTTGCTTTTGATGCAAGGTAAACAATGCTTGTTCACAAAATGATGTTGACCAAAGTAACGGCAGTTTTCCATTACAAACGTATACTGTCAATGAGTCTGAACAGAGCTGTCAAGACGACATTCATATGCACTGAATCTTTCTGGAATAGTCGCCTGCTTATAAAGGGCCCCTTGAAATTAATGATGCAGACTCACATCAGTAGCAATAAACAAGGACTGATCATCATTTCTCCTTTTGCCTCTCAGTGTAAATTTACACAACCTATTTCTTTTAAAAAAATTATTATTAAGAATTCCTTTTTACAAGAAAAAGTATGACCACATGCAGAAACATAATGCTCCCTTTTAGTATTCCATTACTAATAAATGGTATCCCAACTGAATTTTTTTTTCTGGCTTGCTGGTATGAAAAAAGATGAATAAAATAAACAGATCTTGACAGGAAAAGATTTCTGACTTGAGGGTGTCGCTGATGGAATGAATATCATAAGGTTCTTCTGTCACAATTGTTAAATGCAGGAATGACATCTCATGCTACATGCTGCACTAAACAGGCTTATTGTACTTCTGTCAGTAACTTGGCTCTTATCCATTGATTAGCTCCTGACCTGATGATCATGGAGCCTCCCTTCTCCTGAATGATACCTCTGGCTGCAGGGCCACCATTATTGCCATCCATCATACATGCCTCCTCATCACCGGGGGGGGGGGGGGGGGGGGGTATACAAAATGCCTCATTCAGCAACTACCTGTGAGAATTAAAATACAATAATCCCATATTACCCAATAAGCAAAGACATGGAGAGGCATCAATCATTCTCATTCAATAACTAATGCTTTGCACCTCAGGAGCAAGTGCATTAATAAAAAAAATGTTCTAACATGGAAAGAGTTCTTTTCTGCAAACATGTCTTCCATTTATATGTGGATAAATGGGATAAATTGCTATGTATTTTTGTGATCATTTTACAATGTTGGATTGCCTTATATTTGGCTCAGCTAAATTCAAATTAGAATAATTTGACTTCACATATTTCAACTTTTTAATGATGTCCAATATATCATAAAAGTATACTATAAAAATTTCTGTATTATCCCAGTGTAAACAATAAAGATTCAAATTATAACACTGGACTTATAAATCAGGCTGTACTCAAAAATTGCTTTTATATCACAAATGTGAGCTGAATATCAATAGCTTGATACTTATACAAAGTTGCCCTAGTATATGATATATGCAGGTATATAAACACTCTGAAAATATATGGCTGCCTGCTCTGTGGCTTCCTTTTCTTTAGGTGTTACCACTTTGACTGCTATGGTACTTTAGTCTCATGGACGGAACAAATCTCACTTTTTCCATATGGAATTCCTCAGTTCTTGTGGGTGTTTTGATGGAGAAAGGAGCAATGTGTGAGTGCGCTAGAAGAATTTGGTGTTCAGATCTTCACACTAGTACTTTGCGAGTGCGTTGTACATATCAGCAACCGTCTGAAAAGCGCTGTTTGTACAGGTTGCCATTCACAAGGGAAGTCATCACTGAATTATAGCTTACACTGCAAAATGACCAGGGTCTTCCACAGGCATGGAACTGTCAGTGGATACAAAGGTCACAGCAGCCCTTAAGTTCTGTGTCTCTAGATTATTCCAAGAAATTAGAGGTCTGACAATTTCCAGGACATAGGAAGTGGGTGGTGGATGCCCCACTGGCTTCAGTTTGACCTCTCTCCATGGACTCCTAATTGCTTAATTTGTTACCAACTTACCATGTAGCCTAAATATGAACCATCCTGGAATGTTGTCATGTACATGAAACAAGCAATTCTGGTTAATTGTTCAGATCATTGTTTATCTGTTCAAAACTAATATTTGGTTCTTTATGGAACCAATAATATCAATTAATTCATACTCTCATTAAGCAGCCACCAAATCTGTTGAACCTGGAAAACTTATAGTCTATTGAGTTTGGAATCTCACAAGGCAATATGGCAAAAGTCTGGGCATCAAATGGAGAATTACTAACTGGACTGGCTAGAAGACTTTGCTTTCAGTATTCCAAGCAGTCCACTTGTTCTATAGTAAACATCATTGTTACAAAAACATCATATGAGTCTTTGGTCATGGAGGTGATTAACTTCGGGGATGTTTTCTCTTGTACCATCACCAGACACTACATTACTACTTGATGCTCAAAAGGCAACCACCTTTGAAACTAAGGACTGTAAGGGTCAAATTGACAACCTTGTTAGCCAAAGTGCAATGCAAGCTCACCCTCTGAATTGTTTTTCACCTATTAAACCCAACTGTCTTTCACTCAATGCTTGCCTAGCTGCCACATAACCAAAATCTCCCCAATAAATGGGTTTAGTACAGACAGAATCAGTGACGGCAATCACATGAAATGTTAGGGTTTGGGTGTGGGTTAGCTTTCTCCAACATCTCCAGACATTTGCAAATTGTTACCAGTTGTCTGGCTTATTAATAGCAGCAAATAAAGGTAAGGCAGGTATAAGTGGAACTGCCATTTTGGGAGCAGCCATTGTGTGAGTGGCCATTGGGGTGCTGAGGCTTTGCTTCAAGAGGCTTCGGGGAGAAGAGGCAAATGTAAGTGTCCGGTTAGTTCCTTTCTTTGCTGTGGTGTTCCCTTTAGTGCCAGGACAGAGTATTGAGAATGGCTCCAGCGTCAGTGGTGTGTTCAGCTTGTGAGATGTGGGAGTTCTGGGAGACATCCAGTTTCCCTGATAACTACATCTGCATGAGATGCATCCAGCTGTTTGGGGGGATGGCCTACCAGAGGAAAGCTGCAGTGACCAGGTCTCTGGCACTGAGCCTGGTCGTGTGGTGCAGAAGGGAAGGAGGGAGAAGAGGAGGGTGGTAGTGATAGGGGATTCCATATAAGGGAGGCAGACAGGAGATTCTGTGGACGTGAAAGATACTTCCAGATGGTATGTTGTCTCCCCGGTGCCAGAGTCAGGGACGTCTCGGATCGGGTCCACAGCATTCTGAAGGGGGAGGGTGAACAGCCAGAGGTTGTGGTACATTTTGGTACCAATGACATAGGTAGGAAAAGATGAGGTCCTGAAGAGGGAATGTAGGAAGTTAAGTAGAAAGCTGAAGATCAGGACCTCAAGGGTAGTAATCTCTGGATTGCTGCCTGTGCCATGAGTCAGTGAGGGTAAGAATAGGATGATTTGGCAGATGAATGCATGGCTGAGGGGGCAAGGTTTCAGATTTGTTGATCATTGGGATCTCTTCTGGGGAAGGTATGACCTGTTCAAAAGGGACGGGCTACACCTGAACTGGAGGGGGACCAATATTCTTGCAGGCAGGTTTGCTAGGGCTTTTGGGGAGGATTTAAACTAGTTTGGCAGGAAGATGGGGACCCGAGTGCTAGGTCAGAGGTTGGTCCGTTTAGTTTACAAATAGATGCAGGGTGCAGAAAGACTGTGAGGAAGGATAGGCAGTTGAAAGGGCAAATTGCAGTTAGGTGGATGGGCTACAGTGCGTCTACTTTAATGCGACAAGTATCAGGAACAACAGTGATGAACTTAGAGCATGGGTAAGCAGGTGGAACTATGATGTGGTGGCCATTACAGAGACTTGGCTGTCGCAAGGGCAGGAATGGCTGCTGGATATTCTGGGGTTTAGATGTTTCAAAAGGGACAGGGGCGGAGGTAAAAGAGGTCGGGGAGTGGCTTTGCTGATCAGGGAGAGTGTCACAGCCGTAGAAAGGGAGGATATCCTGGAGGAATCTTCCACTGAGTCAGTGTGGGTAGAAGTCAGAAACAGGAAGGGAGCGATCACTCTATTGGGAGTATTCTACAGACCCCGTAGTAGCAGCAGAGACGCTGAGGAGCAGATCAGGAGGCAGATTTTGGAGAGGTGCAAAAATAACAAGGTTGTTTTCCTGGGTGATTTCAACTTCCCTAATATTGATTGGCACCTCCTTAGTGTAAAAGGGGATAGATGGGAGAGAGTTTGTTAGGTGTGTACAGGAAGGATTCCTGACACAGTATGTAGACAGGCTGACTAGAGGAGAGGCCATACTGGACCTTGTGCTGGGCAATGAGCCTGATCAGGTTTCAGATCTTTCGATGGGAGAGCATTTTGGAGATAGTGACCATAACTCCTTGACCTTTACCATAGCCTTGGAGAGGGATAGGAGCAGATGATATGGGGAACTATTTAACTGGGGGAGGGGGAATTATGATACTATTAGGAGGAACTTGGGAGCGTAAATTGGGAGCAGATGTTCTTGAGGAAGTGCACAGTGGAAATGTGGAGGTTGTTTAAGGAATACTTGCATGGGCTCTGGATAGGTTTGTCCCATTGAGGCAGGGTAAGAATGGTAAAGTGAAGGAACTGTGGTTGACACGAGATGTAGAATATCTTATCAAGAGGAAGAAAGAAGCTTATCTGAGGTTTAGAAAGCATGGATCAGACAGGGGTCTAGAGAGCTACAAGGTAGCCAGGAGGGAGCTTAGAATGGACTTAGGAGAGCTAGAAGGGGCATGAGAAGTCCTTGGTGAGTAGAATCAAGGAAGACCCCAAGGCGTTCTACACATACGTGAAGAATAAGAGGATGGCTAGAGTGAGGGTAGGACTGATCAGGGGTGAAAGGGGAAACATGTGCCTGGAGTGAGAAGAGGTAGGGGATGTCCTTAATGACTACTTTGCTTCAGAGAGACCTTGATGTTTGTGAAGATGGCGTATGACAGGCTGATATGCCAGGGCATATCGACGTGAGGAAAGAGTATGTGCTGGAACTTTTGAAAAATATTAGGATAGATAAGTCACTGAGGCCAGATGGGATATATCCAAGGTTATTACAGGAAGCAAGGGAAGAGATTGCTGCGCCTTTGGCAACAATCTTTGCATCCTCACTGGCTACAGGAGTTGTGCCAGATGATTGGAGGGTGGCAAATGTTGTCCCTTTGTTTTTAGAAAGGGAGTAGGGATAATTCTGGGAATTACAGACCAGTGAGTCTTACTTCAGTGGTGGGCAAATTACTGGAGTATATCCTTAGAGACAGGATTTATGGGCATTTAGAGAAGCATAGGCTGATTAGGATGGCTTTGTGAGGGGTGGGTCGTGCCTCATGAGCCTGATTGAATTCTTTGAGGATGTGACAAAGCACATTGATGAAGGTAGAGCAGTGGATGTTGTGTACATGGAATTTAGCAAGGTGTTTGATGAGGTTCCTTATGGAAGGCTTATTCAGAAAGTCAGGAGGCATGGGAGACAGGGAAACTTGGCTGTGTGGATTCAGAATTGGCTTACCCATGGAAGACAGAGGGTGGTGGTAGATGGAGCATATTCTGCCTGAAGATCTGTTCTGGGACCACTGCTCTATGTGATTTTTATAAATGACTAGGTGAGGATGTGGAAAGGTGGGTTAGTAAGTTTGCTGATGATAGGTGGAATAGTGGATAGTGTAGAAGATTGCTGTGGATTACAACAGCATATTGATAGAATGCAGACCTGGGCTGAGAAGTGGCAGATGGA
Source organism: Pristis pectinata (assembly GCF_009764475.1). NCBI lineage: Eukaryota > Metazoa > Chordata > Chondrichthyes > Rhinopristiformes > Pristidae > Pristis > Pristis pectinata. The sequence goes on from NC_067406.1 coordinate 125,210,645, forward strand.
GTTCAACCCAGATAAGTGTGAAGGGATACACTTTGGGAGATCAAATTTGAAGGCAGGATACAAGGTTAATGGCAGGACTCTTAGCAGTGTGGAGGAACAGAGGGATATTGTGGTCTACATCCATAGATCCCTCAAGGTTGCCACGCAGGTTGACAGGGTTGTTAAGAAGACATATGGAGTGTTGGTCTTCATTAGTTGGGGTATTGAGTTCAAGAGCTGTGAGCTGATGTTGCAGCTCTATAGAACTCTGGTTGGACCACACTTGGAGTATTGTGTTCAGTTCTGGTCACCTCATTATAGGAAGGATGTGGAAGCTTTAGAGAGGGTGCAGAAGAGATTTACCAGGATATTGCCTGGATTGGAGAGCATGTCTTATGAGGAAAGGTTGAGTGAGCTCGGGCTTTTCTCTTTGGAGAGAAGGAGGATGAGAGGTGACTTGATAGAGTTGTACAAGATGATAAGAGGCATAGATCGAGTGGACAGTCAGAGACTTTTTCCGAGGGCGACAATGGCTAACACGAGGGGACATGATTTTAAGGTCATTGGAGGAAGGTATAAGCGGGATGTCAGGGGTAAATTCTTTTACATAGAGAGTGGTGGGTTTGTGGAACGCACTGCCTGCAGAGGTTGTGGAGGCAGATACATTAGGGACATTTAAGAGACTCTTAGTGATAGAGAAATGAATGAATGATAGAGAAATGGGGGACTATGTGGGAGGGAAGGGTTAGATAGATCTTAGACCAGGATAAAATGTCGGCACAACATTGTGGGCTGAAGGGTCTGTACTGTTCTGTAATGTTCTATGTTCTCTGTAAAAACAGATGACACATTACAATGGTATCATCATAAGATTTGCCTTGTGTGTAGCTTTTAAAAGAAGGAATATTATAGTGAAGTGAGTGAAAAAGGAAATAAGATGAGAGAGAGCTAGTGAAAGAACAAATTCCTGAGCTAAATCATGTTCACATCATTCCTCCTACTCATCTCTTCTATGGCCTTATTATCTCATGTTTGTACACTCGGTAGCTTTTTTTTTTGCAGAGTTTCTTCCTAACTCAAGGTTGCTCAAAAGAAGAAGAAACCTTGCAAAATTAGATACTCATTGAAAGTTTAGGATGACCTATTCCTGTCCACTTATGGATGCTCTCTCTTCTATTATGATTTATTTTCAGCTCTAAGCAGAGTAGAAGAAATGAAAGATTATTATAGTTGCAGTGATTACCGTAACATCTAAGTGTCAGTATAAGTCCCAAAGTATACTTGTTTTATCCACCCAATTCAGATTAGATGATCGCCTGGGCTTGAATACAGGTATTCTATGGGGAGGTTGGTAATGCAATGAATACCCTGTGCCGAATGGGCATTTTTGACAGGCACTGAGATTAATTTAAGATGTTATATGGAAATTTAACTGTAATTGTAAAAATAGTGGTGTTTGTATGCTGGATTAATAGACAGTAACAACGTGTTCTTATACTTTGCCAAACTGTTGCAGTCGTTAAACTTCTCCCTACATTGCCTCCATGCACAGAATGTGTTATTCATCACATTATGCTGTTTTCTATCTCCTGCCATTTTAGTTTGGCAGCTTGCTTGAGATGCCATGAGGCTTTCCTCCTATGTCCTCCTCCTGTCACCCTTCTTCACCTTGAAGTTCTATTTATCCATCAGAGAAACAGAAGATAGTAAGCCAGTTGAATTATGTTCTAAAGTAGAGAGCTGCTGCTTTGTCATCCTGCAATACCTGCCCCTTTAAGATGTTGTCAGCCTTAAATCCTGTATTGGCAGCATATAATTTCCCACGTCAAAGGCTAAGTTTTGCAATCACAGCTGTATCCAATTCCAGAGCTACCAATGATTATGCAAATTATGCTAATTGCAGAGAAGTGCATGGGATCCGTGCACTTTGGGTCAGTGAAGCACTAAACTACTCAATTTGGTAGGTTCACTAACCATTCCATTAGAAGGGATAAAGCATTCTTTCACCAAATAAGTGAAATGGCAAAGTATTTACTTTAACATCTGCACAACACATCATCGAATAGGACGTGTGTGAGAACAGCAATCAATGGGCAACTAAATTTGTTAAATCTGTGATATTAAACAAGGGAGCCTAGTCCTCCTATAAATGCTGAACACAGGAACAGGGCTAGTTTATTCATCTTCTTACTTAAATAGTGCCTTTCTGCATCAGAGCTCCATTTACCCACATTTAAAGATTATCCAATAAAAAATATCAGTTTCATATTGTAAAAGTTACAATAGCCTTTATTTTGAAAAAAAGTCCAGATTTACATTGAACGTACAAAATATCTAGATTTGTTCATTGGCAAGCTGTCTGCAGTCTCAACTGACCTCCAAATAAAAATCAAACTTACTGGAAGTGGCAGTACAGAGCTGCAGCTTGTAGAGTTGTTGCCTCCCAGCTCCAGTTCAATCCTGACCTGTGGTGCTTCCTTAGTGGAGTTTGCATGTTCTCTCTGTGACTGCATGAGTTTCATCTGGGTGCACTGGTTTCCTCCCAAATCCCAAACATGTGCAGGTTGGTAGTTAATTGATCTCTCTGAATTTCCCTGAGAGTTGGTTGTACTCCTTGTGACAAGGTGCTGCAAAGTGACTGGGCCTTTCATGATGCGATGGAATCATGTTGAAAGGAAGGTGAGCTTAAGATTCTCCACTTACAAACAAAGATACAAAAAAGAACCTTTGACAGCCAGCTAAACCATGTCCCTAGACTTTTTTAAATTAAATTTTTTATATTTTATTTACAGTGTGGTAACAGGCCCTTACGGCCCAACGAGTCCGCGCCGCCCATATTTTTTTAAACCCCAAATTAACCTACCCATACGTCTTTAGAATGTGGGAGGAAACCAGAGCACCCGGCGGAAACCCACGCAGACACGGGAGAATGTACAAACTCCTTACAGACAGCGACGAGAATCGAACCCCAATCGCTGGAGCTGTAATAGCGTCGCGCTAACCGCTACGCTACCGTGCCACTGTCAAAGCATTCAAATACATTAAGTGTTTCTAATTGTTTCTGACATTCAAAAACATTTTTAAAAAATCTGTTGAGTACAAACTTGTCATCTTTTCTGCAATAAAAAGAAATATAAAAAATATTTAAAAGTGAGAAGTCATATCCTAAAACATAAAATATTTTGGTAACCTAATTCCTAAAAATTACAGAAAACATTAAAAAAACACTTAATTTTTAATAAACAAAATGTGAATTAATTAATATATAAACAGAAAATGCTGGTAACACTCAGCAGGTCAGGTTGCATCTGAGGGAAGCAAAACAGAGTTAACATTTCATGTTGAAAATCCTTCGTCAGATTTTCACTTTCTTGGTGAATTAACTAATACTTACATTTGCGCCTTGCAGCAGTTACCTCCTTAAAAATGAATGGAGAAGCATTTTCTGTCCCAAACCCAGACTGACAGGAGATGTTGATATGGATTCCTTATCAAAAGTGTTGATGAATCTTCGTAATGCTGTACTTTCCTGGGGAAGGCAGGATGTGGTGGCAATCCTTGAGACATCTGATAGTAGTTGCTCAAATAGCAATAATTGCTTTTCCATGTTTTGTAACAATCTCAAAGTTGCCCACAGTTACAGAGTGAGAAGGTACTTGTTTCACAGTGAAATAGCAGCATTTCTCTGCAAGATCCAGGGACTTGTGCAAAAGAAATCCAAATATAGGAAAGAGGCTCTTGAAAGAAGTAAAGGGAGAGAGGGAGATGGCTGAAATACTGAATGGATCATCCATCCCTCTAACCAATATCCTGGCGCAGGAAATAAAAACAAAATGAATATGAACTATAACCTGTTCAGAATATCAAGAGCTTGGAATGAAATTATCACCAAGATGACCAGTCTGAAGAAACCTGCAAAGGAAACCAATAAAACTGTTCTACTTGACTAGCATAAAACACATGACCATTCTGTTAATGAGTCCATTCAGCCACACTTTATCAAGGTATACCTGATTCTTAGGTCTTCATTTCAGTTTGAAGTTCCCTGAATCAGCAGAAACCAGTTGTGGGTGGGACAGTTTGGGGACAGTTCAGATGAGGGTAGTAACATGCTCTTGCCTCTCCTGATCTTGTTGTGCTCAGCAGTGCTTGATAGTACTCTGCTCTTTTCTGCAAACAAGCAGAACAATCCATATAGAGACAGTGAGATTCTCCTTTAAGTATGTGTGTGGGATCTGGAAAAGATGTGCAGTTTTAGTTGAAGGTATGACTGAGGGCAGGGAGCAATGATAGAATCAACACCAATCTAGGTCTGATGGAGCACGGACAAGGAGAGACTCAGCAAGGAAGTCTGCATTTTATTTCAGTCTTACTGGTGATACACAAGACGAAGGTGTCATGCACCATCCCTCATTTTGGGCTTCGTTCTATCCATATCTTCACGTCTAGAGCTCCCCTCACCACTTCCTAACAACTGGGCACCCATTTCATGCTTCCACCCCTGCAACCTGGTCCCATCTGCCTGGCTGGTGAGTGATCTGGCTCAGGCTGAGAGGAAAAAGGAGAAAATTTATTGGAGCCATGATGTTAAGATCAGGCAGACATTTGTATCCCTGGACTGCCCACATTCGAAGTCTATTTTGGGGTCTGTCTACTACTTAACGGTATTCTCATTTAAAGTCAGGGTGTAATTGGTCTTTTCTACAATCAGCCCAAGGAATGCTTACTGTAAATGAGGAGATTTAATAAGATTAGTCTACTTTTAATTATCAAGTGCTTATGGCAACGCGTCCACATCAATAATTCCAGCTCATAACATCTCACTGATTCTGCACAGCCGTTGGCACCTACTCTGTGCAGAATTAGATTGCTGCATGCCTGTTGTGAAGAGTGGCTTTGCACATGCCAGCCATGAACATATTGTCCTGCCCCCTTTCACAAGGGTTTCCTAGAAATCACAGGCTGGGAGACCATGGAGGAAATGTCAGAAACTGTGCATTCATGGAATAACTGTTCCACATCAGCTTCAGTAAGGAGATTATTTCTGATGCTTCTGACATTTTTATCGCCTGTTTACTTCAGTATTCTTGTTGCTCTCCCAGTGAGTACCCAGCTATATAGACTTGGACTTGGTTAATACTTAGACAGCAGACCCACCAGAGAATAGTAGGTGAGGTAGTTTTGCTGCCTAGGAGAACAAGATGATCCACCCGGCAGACTGAAATCAAAAATGATCTCAGCCACATTGCACTGCATATGCTAAACAAATTTAAAAGTGGAAAAACAGACTGCAGCTGCACAGACTGCCCTAAGCAAACCATTAGAGTTCAGTACTATGATTAACCAGTACTGCCTTTGCTAAGCACTGAAGCATCCACAGAGAGATCACTTTCACGTGAGGTTTGACAAGGGAGCTCTTAATTGAGGAGAGGAATGGTGGAGAAGCAGAGAGGTTTCTGAAAGGAATTCCAGATTGTAGTGCTTAAATGTCCGAATGGACAGCTGCTGAAGGAGGGTAAAAGTTTGAACAAAGCAAATAATGGAGTCAGATGAATGAAGAATTATTGCTGAGGGACACTATAAGATATAATGAGTTTATGCAGTTATTCAGGAGTGAGATTTTGGGAGGATAAAACATGGAGATGACATTAAAATAAGATAAGATTTCTTTATTAGTCACATGTACATCAAAACACACAGTGAATTTTTTTTTGCGTAGAGTGTTCTGGGGGCAGCCCGCAAGTGTCGCCACGCTTCCGGTGCCAACATAGCATGGCCACAACTTCCTAACCCATACGTCTTTGGAATGTGGGAAGAAACTGGAGCATCCAGAGGAAACCCACGCAGATGCGGGGAAAACGTACAAACTCCTTACAGACAGCAGCTGGAATTGAACCTGGGTCATTGGTGCTGTAATAGCATTACACTAACTGCTATACTACCGTGCCTTTCACTGAAAATCAGGAGCCATACAGCTCACTGAGGGTGGTATGTGAGCAGATCCTGGTGAGAGATAGGACAGAGATACAGGGCATTGATTAAATTGAATCCTACCGGGGATGGAGGAGGGAGCAACTGGGAAAGCATTGGGGAATTGTGTTTGGAGTTGACAGATTGAGAACAGGATTCCAGCACTGATTCTGATTCAGATGTGCTGAGGTAGGTGTGAAGGGGATAATATCATGGAAATTGAAGCAGACAAAAATTTTAATACTGATTCTGACAGAGGAGGTCATTCAGCCCATCATATTCATGCTGGGTCCCAATAAAATAAGCCCATCAGTCCCGTCCCCTCTCTTATTTCCCTGTTGTCCTGTAATTATTTTCTCTCACAAGCCCATCAACTCCCTTTTGATTCTCTTGTCATTTGTCTATACATGGGATAATTAACCTGCCAGCATGTTTTAGACATATAGGAGGATATCTGGGCAGCTGGGAGAAACCCATATAGTTACAGGGAAAATGTGCAAACTTCAGACGGCATCCAAAGTCAGGAGTGAACCCAGGTCACTGAAACTGTGAGGAAACTCCATTAATTGCTGCATCACTGTGCTGTGTAGTGTTGGCTCAGTCTCCTTGTAACCACATAGGTTTCTCTCTGGTGGGTGTTTCTTCACACACCCACAGAAACACTGGTAGTTTAAAACACTACAGCTCAGGAACAGGCTCTTTGGCCCATGAGGTTATTTGGCTGTGAATTTGCCCGATCTTGGAAAATCCACCATAACAGGTCTACAGTGGATGCTATCTCCCTGGCCCTACAATCAGCTCTGGAGCCACTAATTCTAACCCCTTCTCTCTTCTAACCCATTCTCTCTTCTCCCTCTCCTATCAGGCAGAAGATACAGGAGCCTGAGGGCACATACCACCAGGGTCAAGGACAGCTTCTATCCCACTGTGATAAGACTATTGAACAGTTCCCTTATACGATGAGATGGACTCTTGACCTCACAATCTACCTTGTTATGACCTTGCACCTTATTGTCTACCTGCAATGCACTTCCCTGTAGCTGTGACACTTTACTCTGTACACTGTTATTGTTTTTACCTGTACTACCTCAATGCACTCTGTACTAACTCAATACATCTGCACTGTGTAATGACTTGATCTGTATTAGCAGTATGCAAGACAAGTTTTTCACTGTACCTTGGTACAAGTGATAATAATAAACCAATACCAATACCAAATCCATGGAGACTTGATGGGCAATAAGGGAGAATAGCTACAGGAAAATAGCTCAGGGATCAGAACTGACAGAAATTATCTGGGATTCAACATGGACTCAATGGGCCAAATTCCTTGTTGTAATAAAATATGAGAAATGAATGAAATATAGAGGATAAAATATAGCATTAGGACTACAGCTTGAGATTAAATCGGACATTGGAGCTGTGAACAATTAGCCAGTCAGAGGACCGTCAGGAAGGGTTCACTGACTGAACTGAATTCAAAATCTTTGGATTTCCCAGTGAAGTGAAAATTTTTTAAAAATTTCCAGTGCTGGAAATCTAAAATAAAAACAGAAAATGCTGGAAATACTTAGCAGGTCAGGCCACACCTGTGGGAAGAGAAACAGAGCTAATGTTTCAGATCAAAGACCTTGGTTTTCGCAAACACTAGCTGAAGTAAATTCCAGCACAGCTGAAACTGGATGTCTGACAACCCGGGGAAAGTGTTGGAGGTGACAAGGTGTAAGTAAAACTCAACCCCATGCTCATAGGTGATGAGGGCTAGAATAGGAAAGGACTATTTTCAGGTGGAGAACCAGCAGGAAATGATGGACTTAAAGACATGAGGACCATCCTTGAGCGTCCCTGATAGTGGGATTTCAATGCCAGCCTCTGTTGCATCTGCAAAGGTACATCACCTGTCCACTTAAAGGGACAGCAGGGAACTGAAAGGGATGTTGGGTCAGCCATTTAGTGGAAGTATACAAGAAAAACTAATGAGAGTGGCTTGTCTAGGGTCAACAATTGAAGAAAATTTGGTTTCACAGGCAGGACAAAGAAAGAACTGAAACCCTGACAGAGAATCCATGAGCTCCTCATTTTTGTTGTCAGAAGAAAGGGTGAAGGGAGCTAGCGATGGGGGAGTAAAGGAATGGGATTCACCTTTCTTTCGCAGGTTGTTTCTACCTATCGTTATCCTGCTTAGGTGTTGGAGCAAGGAGCAACAGTACATGACAAACTTATACGCCTATTTAAAAAGTCTACAAGTTTTTGAATCATATCTCATAAGAGAGAACACACAGTGTAACATTTCTCTTCATCATGTGAAGGAGCTCCCTGTGGGGAGAGCACAGTTTGCGTCTTTTGTGTGCTTGATATACATATGATTAGAACCTGCAGGACACACAGCAATGTCAAGCTGTGTGCGACATATGTTTAGATTTCACTTGGATAAAATTTGTTTGTGCATCCATGGCCCATGACCATTGCAAGCCGCTCACATGGAATGATGTCTTGACAAAGCAAACAAGGCCTGTTTAGAAGAATGAGGGGTGAACTTATTCAAATACAGTATATAAGATCCTAAGGGGCTTGACAGGGTAGAAGTTGGGATGTTTTCAACTGGTGGGCTGTCACAAACAGGAGGATACAGCTGCAAAATAAGGGGCCAGTCATTTAAAACTGAGAATATTTCTTTCTTCACAGGGTAGAGAATGTCTCAAAACCTCTGCTCCCAAAGGTGGTGGAGGCCAGATCATTTGATATACTTAAGGTGGAAAAAGATGAATCTGAGGGCACAGCCTCAGAATAAAGGGATGTCCTTTTAAAACTGAGATGAGGTGGAATTTCTTCAGCCAGAAAGTGGTGAATCTATGGAATTCATTGCCACAGAAGGCTGTGGAGGCCACGTCATTGGGTTTATTTGAAGCAAGAGATTGATAGGTTCTTGATTGGTAAGGGGGTTAAGGGTTATGGAGAAAAGGCAGGAGAATGGGGTTGAACAAAAAAAACAGCCATGATTGGCAGAGCAGACTCGATGGGCCGAATGGCCTAATTCTGCTCCTATATCTTAGGATCTTGTGGTCTAAATATTTGACAGATTGAGGAATTGAGGGATATGGGAAACTGTTAGTTGGAAGCCACCATGGACTAGCCATGATCATGTTGAGGAGCCTGGTGGCCTACTCCTGTTCCTATTTTCTTTCCTTCGAGTGCTTCTGCATCACTAATAAGGGAGGATCCTTACCCCGTCTGTGTATCTTGAGTCCGGCATGTGGCTCTCATTAGGTCGATCCTCTTTAAGATTTTTCTTGCTGTTCACTTCCAAATCCAACTCTACACACACCATAAACCTACCACCCCACCTCTCCACCCCTGGTGGCTTCTAAGTAAACAGGGTTAGGTCTCAGAATGAAATAAACATTTCCCAATACTTTAGATTTGTTCTTTACATGAAGTATAGTAATTTGCAACTATTTATTTAACAGTTGAAGCTAGTTAAATCTAACATTGCATTCCAGCAATACCAACACAGCTGAACACCAAGTTACACACATTTGAACAGGTGAGAGTATTAGGCCTACACCCTTCTGATGCCAATATCATTTAAGCCCCTTATTCACCTCTATGATCATGAAATGCCAGTCTCCACACTATCCATGATTTCCACCTGATCTCATTTCCCTGACTATATCCTGAACCTCAAAGTTTGCTGCCTCCCCCCTCCCACCGGTTATATTGCACCACAGGCCTCATCCATGACATAACATTGCTGTGGGATAGGCTGACACACAAACTAGGCTGATCTCCAGTGCAGCACCAGCATAACACAACTTTTGAACTGCAGAAGTATTTCCAGACCACTGAGATATCCAGCTGGCAATGAGCAGTTACACTCCATGCAAAAATAAAGCAGAACTGCTTTCTGAAGCACATCAATTGTCAAGTACCACTTCTTTCCACAGAGTTTCTCCTAACTATCTGCTATAAATTCAGCAGAAGATCCACAGAGACACATTGAAATGGCAAAATCTGAAGTTTCACCTTCTCTCTGGGAGTTTCGTGAACTCTCTGCCAAAGCTTTGTGGAAAATTCCTGTGAATAAGGTCCATTTAAATGCAGGTCAAATAGTTTGAATGAACTATGACAGGTCAAGAAATATCATTTTACCTCAGTAGAAGCAAATCCTGATTTGGCTGTCATACTCTTGAAATGAAAGCAAAGTTATAAAATATCCATGATTAAATAATTAGTATAGTCAGGTAAAATGACAACAATGCAATGTTTGTCAAGTGGAAGGTTGGTTTTTACATGTAAATTTTTCATGTTGGCTTATAGTTCTAATGTGCTTATGTGCAAACATGCATGTATTTATTTCAAAGCACAAATAATGGCATCAGGGACATCATTTGGAATCAGCAGATGAAGCCATCAGCCCTCTGGAAAACTAGAAAAAGGGAACATCCAGCTTTCATAAGAAATAAACACATCACAGATCAGTTGCTATCTTCAGGTGATTACAGTGCTCTTGATGGAGGTAAGACCTATTACAAATTGGGCTGGATGACATGGATCAGAGCCCCGCCCTCTGGTCATTTAAAATTTTGCAGCTGTGCAGTGCACTGCTGCCATCACTGCCATGGCCCAACGATCAACATAAATAGAACACTAAAAAAATATTGTTTTCAAAAGTATGTAAAACTAAACAATGAAAATTCACTTAACACACAATACTTTTACTGATTACTTAAAACATAGATAAAAAGTGAAATAAAGGAAAAACAGAGAAATAATATATCCTGGAACCTACCTTCTGAATGAAGATTAGCAAAATCAAGGGGGTCATGTCGTGTTCAGATAAAGCTGAGGGGCCAGATATGAAATGTGTCTGCCAGTTGGCTTAATAAATTACATGACTCCCCACACTCAAGGTGAACTTAAGGCCAGAGCACGAGTTAAGATGCTAGAGTTAAGAACCCAGCCTAATGTTCTTGACTTCAGCATTGCAGGGGTGAGGTTGGGGAATAAGGGAATGGGATCCATCTTTGTTTCACAGGTTCTTTCTGGATTGTGGATTTATGTAATCTATTTAGGAGACTACTGGCAGCAAGGACAAAAACATCTTGCAAATAGATCATGTCTTTAATATTGTAAAATGGCCAAGGAGTGCACCAACACTTCATAGGAGTGCTGGTACACTAAAATTTGATAGTGAGTCACATGAACAGATGGCTGACAAAAAGATCTGACAAACAGTTTTTAAGGACCGCCTTAAGGAAACATACAGCAAGTTGCAGGTCAGTATCTGAAAAGCTGAATGTGCTACCCTCAGTAGAAGGGGAATGGGAATTTTAGTTGTGTAAAAGGTTAAGATTGGAGAGTTCTGGGAGGGCTGTTAGACTAGAGGAGGTTGGAGAAATGGGGAACATGAGATCAGAGTGGGGTTTGAGGAAAAAAATGGCCATTTTAAATTTGAGGTGTTGCTAGATAGGCAATCAATTGTAGCTTAACAATCAAGGCTGATGGGTGAGTGAGATTTAGTGTAAGTTAAGGTACAGAAAGTAAGACTTTTGGAGTTGTCTATTTGTGATAGTACTTAGTTAGGCATCTGTAAATGGTTACTTTCAAAATGAGAAAACAGTAAAAAAAAACTGTAAACACCAACATCTTTGTCTTTAAGTATTCTCTGCTGTTCTCCAATTCTGATCTCAAAATATTCCACATGTTTGAGAATGCCAGTAAATGTCGTCACTAGCACCATCACAAGCACTCTCCAATTTATTAATTAAAAGGGTGTAAAGTTATTTCTAAACAACCCCTTGGGATTAAGGATTATCTACTCCCATTCCAATTCAATGCAGTTCTCAAGTGGCTGATGAGGTATGGAATTTGTTAATTCTGAAGTGGCTCCCGACACATGGACTCGGGGATCTCAGTGCCATCTAGAATAGAAAACATCCTTGAATCCTTTCCTAGTAATCCCTTGCCATGGGAGAGCTTGGAATCAAACGTCTGTTTCAGGATACTGATATTATGTATGCAAAATAATGAGCCTGCCCCAGACAGCTAACTGAGTGTATATAGGACCTCAATGTTGTGGATGTTGACCTGGGAGAGGATTCTGATATTGGTTCACTTACTTTGCCAATAAATTTGGAGGATGTTACAGAAAGAGAATTATTGGTGTCTCTCCAGTGCTTTGAAGTGCATGCTGTAGGTAATCCGTGTCTCAGGAGCATACAGGAGAGCAGGGATCACAGCTGTCTGGTAAAATATGAGCTTTGTGCCAGGTTTGAGATCTTGATGTTCAAGCAATCTTTTCTTCAGAAGGCTACAGGTTACACTGATGCACTGAAGATGATGGAGAATTTCATCTTTGATGTCCGCTTCTGTTGAGAGATGGCTCCTGAAATATGGGAAGGGATTCATGTTTTCCAGGTTCATGCTATAGTTATTTATTGTCAAAAAGGCAGTGTTGTTCAGCTGGGACAAATTGACAGAGGACTCTTGTTTTTTGGGTGTTACGTTTAAGGACCATTCTCAAGCAGGTTTCAGTTAATAACTTGGACTTGGTCTCTCAACATGTGCAAGTGTGTTTGTGCATGTCAGCCAAGTTATAGAGGTTAGCTTGGCTTTGGTTCTGGAGCAGAGACAACATAGGTTGAATGGTTTCCTATTTGTCCTCGATGTTATCTTCTCTCCAGCAGGAAGCTTGTTGGACATAAGGTGCAGCTTTGTGGCAAGAAAGAAAGACTGATAAAAGTATTAGGGTGACAACTTCATCTGTTTGACACCAGCCTGTACTGAGATGGGCCTGTTGTGAACCATTGGTTAAGATCATGATTTGCACGCCATCATGAAATATATCATGGGGACAAATTACTGCCACTAGCCAAATTTGACAATGATGCTCTACAATTCCTCTCAGGTCAAAGCCTTTTGTGAGTTGTAACGTTAATGAATATCATGTTGATCATGCCTCTGGATGTATGAAATCCACATTGTGATTCAGAGAGTATCACTGGAAAGAGACAATTCAGAGCAGAGGGAGAGTCCTCTCTAGTTACCGCGGTCGAATTGTCCCCTATCTTGAAGATGGTCATGGTTAGGTTAGATCAATTTTGTGCATTTTTCAGCTCTAAAGAACAAAGTTGCTTTCCAAATTTGCAAATTGAGTTGTTCTTTGGTCCTGATGCTCTTTCTCCTTGCAGAATTAACACACTCATTCCCACCTGTTCACACTCACCTGCTTTAAGAAGACCACTATCATCCTGGGTACCTAATAAAAACAAGGTAATGTGCTTTAATGACTACCTCCCGGTGGCTCTGATATCCACCATCATGAAGTGATTCGAAGGGCTGGTCATGGCACGCATTAACTCCAGCCTCCCAGACAACCTTGACCCACAGAAATTCACCTACAAGTCTACAGCGGGCGCCATCTCCCTGGCCCTACACTCATCTCTGGACCATCTGGACAGTGAGGACACCTATGTTAGACTATTGCTTATTGTCTACAGCTCCACCTTCAATACTATAATTCCAAGCAAACTCATCACCAAATTCTAAGACCTGGGACTCAACACCTCCCTCTGTAACTAGATCCTTGACTTTCTGACCAACAGACCGCAATCAGTGAGGATAGGCAGCAACACCTCCAGCACAATTATTCTCAACACTGGTGCCCCACAAGGCTGCGCTTTCAAATCCCTACTCTACTCCCTATACACTCATGACTGCGTGGCCAGGTCCTGCTATAACTCCATCTGCAAGTTTGCAGATAATACCACTGTAGTAGGCCGTATCTCAAATAACGATGAGTCGGGAGTACAAGGAGGAGATAGAGAGCTTAGTGACATGGTGTCATGACAACAACTTTTCCCTCAATGTCAGCAAAACAAAAGAGATGGTCATTGATTCAGGAAACAGGGCAGTGCACATGCTTCTGTCTACACCAATGGTGATGAGGTTGAGAGTGTTTAACAGCTTCAAGTTCTGAGGAGTGAACATTGCCAATAGCCTGTCCTGGTCCAACCACATAGATGCCATGGCCACGAAAGCTCACCAGTGCCTCAACTTCCTCAGGAGGCTAAAGAAATTTGACATGTCCCTGTCGACCCTCACCAATTTTTATCGATGCACCATAGAAAGCATCCTATCTTGATGCATCACGGCTTGGTATGGCAACTGCTCTGCCAGTGACTGCAAGAAGCTGCAGAGAGTTATGGACACAGCACAACACATCATGGAAACCAACCTCCCTCCATGGACTCTGTCTGTACTTCTTGCTGTCTTGGTAAAGCAGCCAGCAAAATCAAAGACCCCACCCACACTAGACATTCTCTCTTCTTCCCTCTCCCATTGGGCAGAAGATACACAGAAGATACAAAAGCCTGAAAGCATGTACCACCAGGCTCAAGGACAGCTTCTATCCCAATGGTATAAGACTATTGAACCGTTCCCTAGTATGATAAGATGGACTCTTGACCTCACAGTCTATCTTGTTATGACCTTACACCTATTGTCCACCTGCAATGCACTTTCTCTTTAGCTGTTACACTTTATTCTGCATTCTGTTATTGTTTTACCTTGTACTACCTCAATTCACTGTGTAATGAAGTGATCTGCATGGACAGCATGCAAGACAAGTTTTTCACTGTACCTCGGTACATGTGACAATAATAAACCAATTCCAATTCCAATTCCATTCCAGCTTACATGATTTCAGTTTTGTTTTGTCACCCCTCTCCCATCCCCTACTTTCTACCCTTGCTTCTACGGTTGTGCATCTCAAACTTTTTGGTGCAAGTATCAACATTTAAATGATAGACCAACAGGGTGTATAGTTTAACTTGTCAATTAATCCAACGTTGGCTAATTATCTTCTAAAGGGAACCTGCCCATTAACTTGAGCAATCCTGGAGTCTCACGATATCCATTGTGAAACTTTCAATTCAGTCCCCAACCTGATAGCCGTTTGGAAAAATCAATAAAATCAATATCTGACAGTGCAATTATTTGTGAATTTCATGTCTATAAAACCATGTATATTTTGGCTCCTTATGGAATTTTATGTCAGTAAAGCGCAGGCTAAATGGGCTTGGATCACATTTTACAATGCGCAGTGATATCACATTGGATAATGCAGCACCACATTCCCTACAAATCTTTCAGTGATTGCTAGCCATTTCCATGCAGAATGTGTATAAACATTTGTAGTATATTTGAATGTTAGTGTATCCTTAAGAATTGAGCGTACCGTGGTGGTATCGGATTTGATGCATTGTTGTAACAGCCACAATAACTAAATGAGTACTGACTGCTTTCATTAAATACTATATTGTTGGCAGCTCTAAAATTGTTATTTACCACAATGAACACCACATTGGCAATGAGGATAGGATGCTGCTGGTTGAAAGAGTAACAGGCAGCAATGTAATGTGAAGTAACAGATAGTAGCATTCTTTAGAAAAAGCAGTGGTAATGGCAGGCAGCATGCTCATGAGCTAGAGAAATGCAAAGGGTCTCAGCCAGTTGTTTCATATATTGAATAAGTGGAGATGTTTCTGTAAGTGAACAAAATCAGTGAGGCCTGGGAAAGGAAACAAAATAGAGAAATGCAGCCACATTCAAAAAGAGGAAGCCAATATTTTTGATGGTAGGAGGGTGTGAGACATTTGCAGTGCTGGTGTGTTTTCTTACATTGCAGACTGTGGATAATAAGGTCTCTCTAAAAGACATTGCAAGAGTCCTGAAGGAACATTTTAAGTTAGTCCTTTCAGAGATTTTTCAGAGTTAAGTTTGTTATGTGCAACAAAGGACCAGAAAAGACAGATAGCAAAGACACTATTAGGCTTAAGACACTGAACGACAGATGCATTTATCGGGCCATTTTTGGTTGGCCATTGTCGGTTTGTTTAGGATGCAGACTGGCAAGTAAGACAATTCAAACAAAGTTATTTGACAGACTGGACCTAACATTTGAAGGAGCATGTGGAATAGCCACAAGTAGGAAGAACACATTGAAAGATGTAAAACAGTTTTATGATTCTGTAGTGCAGGCATGGTGATGGACATTGTGCACTTTTTCTTCACAGCTGAGTCACATGGAAGCTGCAAGTGAGTTCAGTGGAAAAACTGAATGCCAAAGGCAGGAAGGCTGCATGACATCTGGGTGCAAAAGGTAGGAGGCTTTGCCAGGCTTGTAATGTGATCCTTACAGCCTAAGCATGCCCGCTGAAGATGGTGCTATGCTTTGCCACAGAAGATGGGATATGACACAGGAGTGTAGGTCCTTAAAAAGATAAATGCTGGCAAAGGCAAGATTCCCCATTTACCAAAGGAGCAAGTGAGTGAAGGTGGAGAACACTCCTGTAGGGGTGAAATCTGTGGGTGGAATTGGAGTCTGAAGTGGTGGAAACAGATGTGTTGAAAATGTGTTACCGTAACCCTGAAGAGGATATCAATTACAGGACATTAATATCCATCTAATTAATTGAGATCTCCATGATCAGTATGCACATCAAGACTGCATCAGGTCTGTCTGTTATATATCCTGATGTGTGTTGGAAGTTCTTCAAACACTGCTGGTTGACGCAGTGTGAAATGTTGTTGGGCACCTACACGGGAGAGTCTCTCCGAATTGTGAAGGAGACAAATTGGATTAGCAGAGGAAACAGATGGGTCTGTAGACTACTATGTTTGTAGGAAGAAGACTGTACTAGTCATTGGATTGAGGCAGATTGAAGGGCTTGTGTTTCAGAGAATTGGATAATGTAGCACAGTGAAGAGATTAAGGAAGCAGTCAAGCTTTGGGGTGCTGTAGTCATGCCCAGACAGACAACTGCTCAGGTCAGCTTGAAGAATGTCAAGAAGTCTACAGTTCATAAGCACTGCCAGACCAGAGTCGGCAGGTGACACTCTAACCAGGCAGATGTGGAAACTGAGAAACTCGTAGCAACTGTTCTACTCCTTGTGAAGGGGAGAAAAAATATGACCTGGTATGAGAGCACAGTGAACAGATGTCCCTCTGCATGGCAAGAGAAGTGGTGATCAATATATGGGTTGCAAAGCACTGGCACCATGACAGATGGAGTTTGCTGATAGCCCACCTGGATGCAATGTGGAGCCTGGGCTAAAGCTAAAGCAGTTAATGGCAAAACGGTTCCGAGAGGCAGTAAATCAAAAGTTGGGCCAATGCATGGTGAAGCTGCACGGTGGTGAATGAAGAGCTGGTATTCTCAGAAGTGGGCTTGTTGTGTGAGCTGGTAATATCAATGAGGAAAACACATTTCTGGACATTAAGAAAATTCTAAGACTGCCTTTCAAAACCCATGAGTTTGCCTTGTTGGATGTCTGGGCGTCTGCAAACAGAAGCTATAAGCATCTTTATCACCACAGGGCACAATTAATACAAAAACAGCAGTAGGGTGACAGTGAAATACTTGAGCAGTAGCTGTCATTGTAGAAATGACTACCAAGGTCCCCAGGAGGTAGAAAGGCAATGTTAAGCAGCACAGCATCAAGTAAGCCAGAAATGCAGATCAGGGTGAGAGCTCTTGGAATGATGAACAGACCTCAATGAGCATTCTGAGGGCTCTGTCTTATTCTCTGAAGCAATCTCTCAGGATGCAGAATAACTTGTTGTGGATTTTGAGGTGTCTGATGAAGCAATGTTTGGGATCTGTAGACTCTGCCACAAATGTGGTGGTAGGTGCTGATGGGGCAGGTGGGAAGGTAGTATCAGAAATGCTGTGCTTCTTCTATCACTTACACTGGATTTCACTATGCTCCCATTGAAGGGGTTCTCAGTGAATCCCAGTGTAAGTGGAAGAAGAAGCCAAGCATTTCCCAAAACTCCTTCTCCATTTTGATCAGTCATGAGACATAGATTCCTATGAATTGGTGAGAATGTTACCATTGTAATTTCTTGCTGTGACACAGTTCAGAGTAAGATGACTGTTTTAGAATTTTGGTGTTGGGCATGCAAGCAATGTGCCCACTCATCGGAGCCAACTGAGTTAATAATTAGAACCTTGATGCTGGGGGGGTTTGGCCTGGGAAAAGACACTGACGTTGGCTGCCTTAGCCTGCCAGTGCAGTTGGAGAACTTTGCAGAGGTACCTTTGGTTGTACATATCCAGTGTTTTGAGATGCCTGTTGTAGGTCCTTAATCCAGATTGGGGCAGGAACCACTGTTGCCAGTCGAACATGAGCTTTTCTTCAGATGGCTAAAGGCTGTGCTAGTGCATTGAGGCCTGGTCAATTCCATCATCCCTTCTGCCTTCACTGAATGGTGGCTCCTGGGATAACGAAAATGAGCCACCCTTTCCAGGGTTTCATTATGGGACTTCACTGTCAGTGTGCAGTCTAAGGCTTGAGTACAGTTTGGACAGCAATCTTGCTTTTTTGGAACATTGGGAATATTTTGTAGTTCTCAGTAGCAAACATTTTGCAAAAGGTGTCCGTGATTAGCATGGATATTATGAAACAACCATTTCACCAGAGTGTTAGGACAGCAGATTCACCTTTGCAAGGATCCACATATAAGGTGGAGGCCTCACATAGACTACTGTGCTGAGGCCATATCAAGTGAGGCAGATGATACTGTTTAGATAGATGAGACTGCATGAACCTTGGAAAAGAGATGTCTACTGAATGGAGTAAATGTTTTGAAGGAGAAATGTATTGTTGTGTGGAGCTGATCCAAGGTTTCTGAAGATTCCATGAGTGATGTTACACAAAGCTTGAGCTTATTGATCTAAGCACAATACAGTATGACCAAAGTACATCAAAGGGGCTGGAAACAGTTTTGGCTAAAGTTTGAATATCTGAAATCGTACAAAGAAGAAAGGTCAGAGGTGATGACTTTCAAACTTCAACAGGGACAAGAGGAAAGAGAACATAGAACATAGAAGTCAAAGTTTTAGTCAAGGACAAAATAAAGTGAGAGAAGAAGGATCTGAAGATGGGGAGCATTAAGAAGTATTTAATTTAGAAAACTATTTTCTGTTTGTTAATTAACCAGAAATAATGTACAATGGCTATAGCAGTAAAATAGTGCTAAGTTTAATATGACAGTGAATTTTTAGAAAACATTTTGTACAATGTGTTCATGATTATCCATATTTAAGGTAACATTTGTAGAATGAAATGTAAAATTAGTTATGTATAAAGTTTACATAGGTATTAGTATTGGTTTATTATTGTCATCTGTACCAAAGTACAGTGAAAAGCTTGTCTTACAAACCGATTGTACAGGTCAATTCATTACACAGTGCAGTTACATTGAGTTAGTACAGAGTGCATTGAAGTAGTATAGGTGAAAACAATAACAGTACAGAGTAAAGTGTCACGGCTACAGAGAAAGTGCAGTGCAATAGGGTGCAATGTCAC
This sequence comes from Pristis pectinata, assembly GCF_009764475.1. Classification (NCBI taxonomy): domain Eukaryota; kingdom Metazoa; phylum Chordata; class Chondrichthyes; order Rhinopristiformes; family Pristidae; genus Pristis; species Pristis pectinata. The sequence goes on from NC_067406.1 coordinate 125,229,968, forward strand.
AACAAGATAGATCGTGAGGTCATAGTCCATCTCATTGTATAAGGGAACCGTTCAATAGTCTTATCACAGTGGGGTAGAAGTTGTCCTTAAGTCTGGTGGTACGTGCCCTCAGGCTCCTGTATCTTCTACCCGATGGAAGAGGAGAGAAGAGAGAATGTCCCGAGTGGGTGGGGTCTTTGATTATGCTGGCTGCTTCACCAAGACAACGAGAGGTAAAGACAGAGTCTAAGGAGGGGAGGCTGATGTCCGTGATGTGCTGGGCTGTGTCCACAACTCTCTGCAGCTTCTTGTGGTCCTGGGCGGAGCAGTTGCCATACCAAGCCGTGATACATCCAGATAAGATGCTTTCTGTGGTGCATCGGTAAAAGCTGGTGAGAGTCAAAGGTGACAAACCAAATTTCTTTAGTCTCCTGAGGTAAATGATTTATGGAATTATCAATACTTGGAATGGATATGATTGGGGTGTTAAGTTTAGCTTATTGAGCAGAGGTTCAGGGAAGAGGGAAGAGAAAAAGTATACTTAAGCTTAGTTAAATCTGAGAACTATTTTCATGTGTGTCTATAATTAATGAGTTAATTGCATAAATTCATAAGTGTTATAAATTCATGAGGTATTTGATGAAATGTTTCAATATATGTATATAATTGGTGGGCTGCATGACTTTGTTACCTTTTAAAGGGGAAGCAATGTAGTGTACTTGAATGTTAGAGCACATTTAAGAATCACGTGTACCACGGTATGACTTTTGATTTATTGTTCAAACACTGCTGTTAGTAGAATGTTAACCTCAACAAAGGGTGTTTTGTTGATAGCTCTATCCTTGTTATTTGCCTTAATAAACAGCAAATACGGACATCACATAGCTCTCAAAAATTTGTAATAAAAATTAATCTTTGCAGTATTCAAATAAAATAACTGGTGGGAAAATTCCCATAAGACTCCACCAAACTCTAGATGGATCACAGATGTAAGGTGGTAAAGAAAACCTGGAGAAATGGCACCTCGTTATGACCTTGCATCCTATTGTCCATTTGCACTGCACTTTCTTTGTAGCTGTTACACTTTATTCTACATTCTGTTATTGTTTTACCTTGTACTACCTCAATGAACTATGTAATGAATTGATCCATAAGAACAGTATGCAAGACAAGTTTTTCACTGTACCTTGGTTCATAAGAAACCAATTCCAATTCCAAAGGTTGCTTTTATCCAGTTCCATTGTCCTTCTGAGGGCTCTGGTGATCTATCACAGGAGTTATTATAGAACATAGAACAGTACAGACCCTTCAGCCCATGATGTTATGCCAAACTAATGAAGCTAATTACGCCTTATTAAGCTAATCCCCTCTGCCTGCACATTGTCCATGCCCCTCCATTCTCTGCATATTTGTGTGCCAAGAGCCTCTTAAATGCCTCTATTGTTCTTTCCCTCACCACCACTCCTGGCAGTGCATTCCAGACACTCACCACTCTGTGTAAAAATTTGCCTCACACATCTTTCTCCTCTCATCTTAAATGCTTGGCCTCTAGTATTAGACATTGTGACCCTTGGAGAAAGATACCTGCTGTCTACTCTATCTGGGCCTCTCATAATTTTGTAAACTTCTATCAGGTCTCCCCTCATCCTCCGACACTCCAGAGAAAACAGTCCAACTTTGTCCAACCTCTCCCTATAGCTAATACTCTGTAATCCAGGCAACACCGTGGTGAACTTCCTCTGCACACCATCCAAAGCCCCCACATTCTTCCTGCAATAGGGAACACAATACTCCAAATGCACCTAAACAAAATTTTATACAGCTGCGACATGACTTCCTTACTCAATGCCCTAACCAATGAAGGCAAACATACCATACGTCTTCTTTACCAACCTCTGCACTTATGTTGCCACTTTCAGTGAGCTATGGACTTGGACCCCAAGATCCCCCGGACATTAATGCTCTAAAGGGTCCTGCCATTTACTGTGTACATTCTCCTTACATTTGACCTCCCAAAGTGTAACCACTGCAATTCGCCTATCACCGAAACAAGTCTACAGTGGACACCATCTCCCTGGCCCTACACTCAGCTCTGGAGCATCTGGACAGTAAAGACACCTACATTAAACTATTGTTTATTGACTACAGCTCTGCCTTCAATACAATAATCCCAAGCAAACTTGTCATCAAACTCTGAGACCTAGGACTCAACACCTCCCTCTGTGACTGGATCTTTGACTTTCTAACAAACAGACCATAATCAGTGAGGATGGGCAGCAATACCTCCGGCACAATTATTCTCAACACTGGTGCCCCTCAAGGCTGTGTCCTCAGCCCTCTACTCTACTCCCTATACACTCATGACCGTGTGGCCAGATTCTGCTCCAACTCCATCTGCAAGTTTGCAGATGATACCACCGTGGTAGGCCGTATCTCAAACAGCAATGAGTCAGAGTATAGGAAGGAGGTAGAGAGCTTAGTGAAATGGCGTCATGACAACAACCTTTCCCTCAATGTCAACAAAACAAAAGAGCTGGTCATTGACTTCAGGAAAGGGGGCGGTGTACATGCACCTGTCTACTTCAAAAGTGCTGAGGTTGAGAGGGTTGAGAGCTTCAAGTTCCTGGGAGTGAACCACCAACAGCCTGTCCTGGTCAAATCATGTAGATGCCATGGCCAAGAAAGCTCACCAGCACCTCTACTTCCTCAGGAGGTGAAAGAAATTTGGTTTGTCCCCTTTGATTCTCACCAACTTTTATCGATGCACCATAGAAAGCATCCTATCTGGATGTATCATGGCTTGGTATGGCAACTGCTCTGCCCAGGACCGCAAGAAACTGCAGAGGGTTGTGGACACAGCCCAACGCATCACAGACATCAGCCTCCCCTCCTTAGACTCTGTCTTTACCTCTCGTTGTCTTGGCGAAGCAGCCAACATAATCAAAGACCCCACCCACCCGGGACATTCTCTCTTCTCTCCTCTTCTATCGGGTAGAAGATACAGGAGCCTATTGAATGGTTCCCTGATACGATGAGATGGACTCTGATCTCATGACCTACCTTGTTGTGACCTTGCACCTTATTGCACTGCACGTTCTCTGTAGCTTTTATTGTTTTTACCTGTACTATATCAATGCACTCTGTACTACCTCAATGCGCTCTGTACTAACCCAATGTAACTGCACTGTGTAATGAATTAATCTGTACGATCGATATGCAAGACAAGTTTTTCACTGTTCCTCAGTACAAGTGACAATAATAAACCAATACCAATACCTCACACTTGCCTGGATTAAACTCCACCTGCCATTTCTCCACTGATATCTGCAACTGGTCTATATCTTGCTGTATCCTTTGACAACCTTCTTCATCATCCACAATTCCATCATTCTTTTTGGCAAAATACTTCACAAGGGCATCACTGTCATTTTCCTTGCCTTTTTCTTTTATTTCAGCAGTTGAAAGTGTTGAGAATTTGGTCTCACTTCAAGAGGAGAGAAATCATCCCAAAGATGCAGAGGAAAATTGATCCGACAGTGGCAAGCAGCAACTCAGATTACCTCCACTTGTTGGCCAGCAGAAGAGACCATATCCTACCATCATGGTGCAAGAGTTAGGGCAAGGAAATTAATTGCTCAGGTGTTAGTTTTGTTGCAGTTGCAAAGCTTGAGGCCACATATTTTGTTGCAAAGGCATATTCATTGACTTCCATTGAGCAAGATTTAATACCTAGGTTTGGAAAAGACGTGCCACAGATTACTGGCACAGGACACATGATAAATGATTCCTGGCAGGAAATTGGGCAGAGATCTGCCTGACATGCTGCCTGTGGTCACAAGTAAGCCAATATTTAAGGAGCTAATTCCACTTGCATAATGAAAGGCAATGAAGGGCAATGGGGAGAAGGTCTGACCAAAAACAGCCAAAGTCACCTTAGACTATTTAGAAGCCAGCAATGTCATTAAACCCTGAAGTCATCTCATCTGTTTTACTCTGCCCATTGGGAATGAGATAAGGTGTGGAGGACCTAAATAGCCTTAGAGATAGGACGATGGATTGAAAACTGTGATGTGTTATTGATAGACGTATTAATGGCATAAAAGCTAAGGATGTTGATGGCTTTGACAATCACAAGTGGTTTATTGGGTTTATTTAGAGTTCAACTTTATTTCAACATTACAACAAAGATTTTTTTAAATGATTTAGTAACAACAGAATATGCTGGAAATACTAAAAAGATCAGGCAGCAACTATGAAGAGAGAGAGTTAACATTTCAGGTTGATGACCTTTCATGGCCATTACCTCAAATCATTAACTCTGTTGCTTCTCTCTCCATTAACGTTGCCTGACCAGCTGAGTGCCTCCAGTATTTTCTGTTTTTATTTCAGATTTTCAGCATCTTCATTTTGTTTTACTTTGACAAACTTCAAGGCTAATGAACAGTCCAAGCCAAATGATAGGCAGCACACCTTATGAGCATATGTGTACCACCTGCTATATTAGTCTTTAAGGTGCCTATTTAGCATCTGTAAAATGGGAAGATCAGATTTTTATCCACCCATTCCTTATTCCCATGGAGATAAGCCTGTGACAGGCAGTATAACATAATCAGAATCAGTCCTATGAAGCAAAAGCAGGAATCCTCTGGCACACTCAGATAGGAAACATCTTCACTGTAAATATGGGAGGACGCAGGTGCAAATAAACTGTTGTGGCATCTTTATATTTAAAGATGACAAGTTAACATGACCTGCTCCTTCTCATTTAATTCATTCAGCGACACAAATGTTGCAAAAGGAGTTCCCATCCTGTCATCTTCACTTGCTGTTTTCATTTGTTTCCTTCTATTTAAATCTGCTCCAGACACATCACCTGCGATTAACAAGCCTTCACTACCTCTCTCAGCTGACATCACCACCACTTGCATCATTCAGTCTTCCTTAGTCTCCACTTTATCGCAGTCATTCCCTTTGTTCTCTCCACACTTTCCTCTCTCATATATTCAATTTCTATTTTTTCTTTGTTCTGATGAAATGCCTTTTGACCTGAAAGGTTAACTGTTTCTCTTTCCTCCCCAGTGCTGCCTGACTGGCTGAGCATTCTCTGTTCTTATTTCAGATTTCTAGCATTTGCATTTTATTCCTTTTAAATTACTTGATAACCGTTTCTCCACCCTCTAATTTCGGTGTGCAATACTCCCAGAACAGAGCCTCACCTGAAGTCTGGAAGTTTGGCTTCGAGCCGACTTGCATAACTTACATAAAATAACAAGTCATAGAGTTAAGCAATCAGAGTTATACAGCACGAGAACAGGCACAACTCATCCATGCGTTGTCTTGGATGACTTGGCGAGTGTATGCAAGTGGGACCAGCCTGCTGAGCTAGTCGCATTTGCCTGCATTTGGCCCATATCCCACTCAACCTTTCCTATCCATGCACCTGTCCAAACATCTTTTATACATTGTAATTGTGCGCACCTCTGCACTTCCTTTGGCAGCTTGTTCCCTATACCAGAGGTTTTCAACCTGTAGGGGTCCGCGGCGGGTTGCCAGGGGGTCCGTGAGCAAGCCAAGAAAAAAAATGGAAAAGCGACCTGTTACAAAGACATAGCTTACTTGCTTGCTCCAGTTTTCCACTATTCAGAAAATTGGCCATATCTATTCTATCTGTTATAGGCGACAATCTTAGAGACTTAGACGGTGTTCCCTTCTGGTAAGCAGCTGCTTAGTATTCGATTTGTGTAGTCAGAGTAGTCAGTAGTGTTCACTACTCACTACTATTCTGTTGTGCACTGTAGTGTTGGCGAGACTGAGTGACGTTGTTGGTGTGCCTTAATAATATTGCTTACATACCATGCATTTACGCCACAGTGACATCACTGTTAAACAAAAAGTGTGCTAGCGTGTAAATTTTAGATTAGTTTTGATAATTTTGTTTATCAGTAATAGTAATTAAATTGTCCAGCATGTATTGCTGAGTATGGAGACATTTCTGAAGAGAAAAGCTGACCAGAAACCGGGAAATTCTGATGACTAAGGGGATAAGGGTGACCGAAAGAGAAAACAACGCAAGTACGATCCAGAATACATTTCATATGGCTTCATCACAGTGGGGACAAATGCGGACCAACCTCTCTGTGTTGTGTGTTTGCAAACACTGTCCAACGATGCAATGAAACCAGTGAAATTGAAGCGCCATTTGACAACAGTGCATCCAGATATTGCCAGTAAGCCAAAGGAATATTTTGAGCGGCAAAAGGAGCTGTACCTCGAGCAGAAAGGCAAAATGACAGCCAGCGCCACTGTAAATGAGAAGGCTCTTCATGCATCATATTTGGTAGCATTACGAATAGCACGTTCCAGAAAGCCTCACACAATTGGAGAAGAGCTTATACTGCCTGCAGCAGTAGATATGTGCGAATTTGTGCTGGGAAAAGAATCCAGTCAAAGACTGAAAGCCATTCCACTGTTTGATAACACAGTAAGCAGAAGAATTGGCAATATGGTGGAAGATATACAGAGCCAGCTGATAGCACATCTTCAGCAAGTCAGATTTGCGATTCAGCTCGATGAAAGTACTGAATTTGCCAGTACTGCGCAGTTGTTGGTTTATATTCGATATTGCTGGGAAGCAGAGGTTTTGGAAGACTTTTTGTTTTGCAAGGCACTCTCAGTGTGTACAACCGGTGAAGAAATTTTCCATGTGCTTGACACTTTTTTTGTACAATCGGCATTAGTGTGGACACAGTGTATTGGAGTATGCACGGATGGTGCTGCCGCAATAACGGGACGGAAGTCAGGTCTAGTCGCACGAGTGAAAGAAGTAGCTCCACACGTAGCAGCAACCCACTGCATGATTCACCGTGAGGCTTTGGCTGCAAAGGATATGGATGAAAATCTTGCGGATGTGTTTTCCACGCGCATTAAAATTGTTAACTTTATCAAGGCCAGGCCGTTCAATCATCGTTTGTTTGAAAACATATGCCGTGAAATGGAAGCCGAGCATAAGCATTTGTTGCTACATACAGAAGTCAGATGGCTGTCGTGAGGCCACATTGTGCAGCGTGTATATGAATTGCGAGATTAACTGCACATTTTTCTAAATGAGCATAACGGATCATTGGCACAGTTCTTGACAGATGAGAGGTGGGTTGCCAGATTAGCTTATTTTGCAGATATTTTCAACATTTTGAACAGCTTAAATCTATCATTGCAAAGACCTGGCTCAAATGTTCTGAAAACGCATGACAAGATCAATGCCTTCCAGAAAAATCTCTGTATCTGGAAGGGAAGATGCAAGCAAGGCATCTATGATATGTTTACGTTGCTGGCTGACTTTCTGACCGTGAACAAGACTAAGACAGAGGCCATTGCGAGCATTGTTTTGAACCATATTCAACAGCTGTCACATTATTTCCATGAGAATTTCGGCGACGATGACAGGAGCATGTTTGATTGGATTCGAAACCGTTCAAATGAATTTCACTGTTGTCGTTCTGGATAGCATGTTCCCAGGAGTATCCACTGCTGTCCAGCAAAGCCGTCAATGTTCTGCTTTCATTTTCAACCACTTACTTGTGCGAAATAGCATTTTCTGCAGTCATTGTCATGAAAACCAAATACAGATCAAGACCGAATATTGAGGATGACATACGTGTGTGTTTGTTGCACATACCACCATGTTTGGACAAACTCTGCAGTGCAAAACAGGCACAACCTTCACATTGAACTGAACAGTGAAAGACACCACTTGTAATTATCGGTGATTGAAATAGTCACTATTTCAATAGGGCCTATGTGCGGTAATTTAAGTGTCGTATGCATGAATTATTGATTGTTTGATTTTGTGGGCTTTGGGGGTCCGCCATCTAACAAGGACATGTTCTGGGGTCCACAGCATGAAAAAGGTTGAAAACCACTGCCCTATACCCTTCACCTTCTTTGTGAAAGAAATGTTACATCCAGCAGCACAACATCCTTTCTCCCGGTCCATTGCAAAGTCTGAGAATCAGGACAAGTGAGAGCAGAGGACAATTTTCCAATCAACGTCCACTATCACTATGATTCCAACTCAGATAATCGATGCCAAGCAAGCTAATTGAGCAACGACACTTTTTTTCATTCCTGTTAATGTGTGCCTTTGAACATGTCATTGAGTTATACAGCATGGAAACAGGTTTCTCAGCCCACAATGTCCACGTCACTTATCTTCCAGCATTTGGCCTGTAGCCTTCCAAGTCTTGGCAATCTAAGTGCTCATCTAGATACTTCCGAAATATTGTCATTGACTCTGCTTGGCAGGGCATTCCAGTACTCACCACTTTCCGGGTGAAACAGCTTCCCCCATATTCCTTCTAAATCTCTTAACCTTACTGTAAATCTATGTTCTTTAGTGTTATTTGCCTTTGATAAGGGGGAAAGTTTCCTGCATTCTATCTTGTTTGTACACCTCATAATTTTATATACCTCAGTAATGTCCCCTCTTCACTTTCTCCTGTGTTGTCTATCCAGGGAGATCAAGAGCATAACTCAAATATAATTGCAAATAAATAAGGCTTCAGGGTGTCAGAATAACTTCTCTTTGCTCAAAATATATCTGTTTGAGTATTTATTATAATACTGCCATAATGATATGATGATTGTACTTTTGTTTGTAAAGCTTCAAAAAGCAGGGGAGTGGTTATTCATTTTAGCAATATCAATAAGGCTTCACCAGAAATTAGATCATGTAGCTCTGAAAAAAGGCACTATTTAACAAAACATTAGCGATCACTTCTGGGTGTAACAGTTGTGCACCAATTGCACCGATTGTGAAATTGCATCACACACTTACAATTGCAACCTACATTGGCGCATTTGACCTTCTTCTGCCATCAGATTCACAGCAAGTGGAATCATCATTCATTCTTTTTCACACAATACCCATTTTTGCCAAGACCAAGTCCAACAAAGCAACTCACTTAAACCAGGAGCATGTGGAGTTCAATCGTTGGTTTCCTTGCTATTTAAAGGGACATTTATTGATATCATGACACCTGACTGGACAACTTTAAAATTCAATTCAGGCTACTCAAAAACAGCTTTCAGATTCAACAGATTGTGCTTAAACTAGTAGTGAGTGTTTACCTCGGCACTTAGCTGCAAAGAATCTCAGTAGTGTCAACGCTGGCATCACTCCATTTGGGGAGCCGTCACCATGGCAATGACTGGCCTCACAAGGTGTGTTAGATAACTCAGGGCAGGAGGCAAGGGCATTCCCATTAGCAGAGAGGCTACTCCCATCAAGTCTTCAGAGATGCCACATTCTACCTGGACCTTGCTGATGAACAATGTGTTCGCAGGTTCGGACTGTTAACACAGAGTTATGCAATATTCCATAGGAAGGTATTCAGCCAGACTTTCGAGCCTGGACTGCCTTCTGTATGGAGGTCAAGGTCATATTGACGCTGAGTTTCCTCAGCACAAGATCATTGTAAGCAGCCAGAGCTTTCCAATTGCTTGCTATGCTTTCCAATTTATGAGCATATGATACATGTTAACAAATGAATTAGGAACAGAAGTAGGCTACTCTGCCTCTCAAACCTGGTCTGATCCAATTGTAATGTCATCTGCACATTCCCATCAACTTGTAGTAACCTTTCACTTCCTTGCTTATCAAGAATCAGTCCACCTCTGTCTTAAAAATATCCAAAGAATTTGACCTTACTTTTAAACAGTGATCTCTAGTTTGAGAGTTGCCACAAGAGGAAAAATATTTATCCTGTCAAGATCCTTCAGGATCTTGTTTGCACCAATAAATTCCCCTCTCACCCTTTTTATCCCCAGAAGTAAAAGATTAATTTGCGCATCTTGCCTTGCTAACACAACCCACCTTTTCCAGATATTATTCCAGTAAACCTACATTGATCTGCTTCCAATACATTAAATCAGGATTCTATCCTTCCTTAAATCAGGAGATCAATGTTAAACACAATACTCCAGATGTGGTCTCATCACATAACCTCTCTACTGTTGTATTCAAATCCACTAGCAGTAAATAAAAACAAATGAAAATAAAAAAAATGCAAATGCTGGAAATCTGAAATAAAAACAGAAGAATGTTGAAACACTCTGCTGGTCAGGCAGCATCTGTGGGAAGAGAAACAGAGTTAACATTTCAGGTCAAACAGCTTTTGTCAGATCCTTTGTAGATGATAGCATGCTGTCCACTGTCCTAATTATTTTCTGGACATGGCATCCTAGCCTTCTGCTAATTATGCACAAGGAAACCCAGTTCCCTCTGTATCTCAGAGCTCTGCAATATCCCACCATTCAGATAATGTGCTAATTTTTAGTTTCCTGCCAAAATAGACAATTTCTCATTTTCCCACATTATGCTCCATTTGCCTGACCTTTGCTCATACACTTTCCCTGACCCTATCCCTTTGGATCTTCGTTATGTCCTCTTTACTACTTCCTTTTTGTCCTATCTTTGTGTTATCAGAAAATATAGCAATCATACCTTTGGTACGTGTGACTATGTCTTTCATATAAATTGTAACAACCTGAGGCATCAGCACTGATCCTTGAAGAGCACTGCTCATTACACCTTACCAACCAGAGAAACACTCTGTTTCCTGCTAACCAGCCAATCATCTATCCATGCCAATATGTCAACTCCTACACTATGACCTTCTAGTTTCCTCAGTAGCCTTTGATGCAGCACTTTATCAAATGCCTTCTAGAAATATAAGTGTAGTACATATTACAATCAAGAAAGTGACTGAAGTGCTTCATTTTCATAGAACCATAGAACACTACAGCACAGAAAACAGGCCATTCAGCCCTTCTAGTCTGTGCCAAAACTTTATTCCGCTAGTCCCATTGACCTGCACTCGGTCTATAACCTTCCAGACCTCTCCCCTCCATATATCTATCCAATTTATTCTTAAAACTTAAGAGTGAGCCCGCATTTACCACATCAGATGGAAGCTCATTCCACACTCCCACCACTCTCTGCGTGAAGAAGTTCCCCCTAATGTTCCCCCTAAACCTTTCCCCTTTCACCCTAAAGCCATGTCCTCTTGTACGTATCTCTCCTAATCTAGGTGGAAAGAGCCTACTCACATTTACTCTGTCTATACCCCTCATAATTTTGTAAACCTCTATCAAATCTCCCCTCATTCTTCTATGCTCCAAGGAATAAAGTCCGAACCTGTCCAAGCTTTCCCTGTAACTCAACTCCTGAAGACCCGGCAACATTCTAGTAAATCTTCTCTGCACTCTTTCAATTTTACAGATATCCTTCCTATAGTTAGGTGACCAGAACTGCACACAATACTCCAAATTTGGCCTTACCAATGTCTCATACAACCTCACCATGACATCCCAACTCCTATACTCAGTACTTTGATTTATGAATGCCAGGATGCCAAAAGCCTTCTTTACAACCCTGTCTACCTGTGACGCCACTTTCAGGGAATTATGTATCTGAACTCCCAGATCCCTTTGTTCCTCCGCACTCCTCAGTGCCCTACCATTTACTGTGTATGTCTTACCTTGATTCATCCTTCCAAAATGCAACACCTCACACTTGCCTGCATTAAATTCCATCTGCCATTTTCTGGCCCATTTTTCCAGTTGGTCCAGATCCCTCTGCAAGCTTTGAAAGTCTTCCTCGCTGTCCACAATGCCTCCAATCTTAGTGTCATCCGCAAACTTGCTGATCCAATTTACCACATTATCATCTAGATCATTGATACAGAGAACAAACAATAATGACCCCAGCACAGATCCCTGAGGCACACCACTAGTCACAGTCCTCCAGTCTGAGAAACAACCATCCACTACCACTCTCTGTCTTCTCCCACACAGCCAATTTCAAATCCACTTTACAACCTCTCCATGGATACCTAGCGTCTGAACCTTCTGAACTAATCTCCCATGCGGGACCTTGTCAAAAGCCTTACTAAAGTCCATGTAGACAACATCCACAGCCTTTCCTTCATCTACTTTCTTGGTAACCTCCTCAAAAAACTCTACAAGATTTGTTAAACACGATCCACCATGCACAAAGCCATGTTGACTATCCTTAATCAGCCCCTGGCTAAACCGAATACTTGTATATGCGAACTCTCAGAACACCTTCCAATAATTTACCTACTACTGATGTCAGGGTCACCGGCCTGTAGTTACCTGGTTTACTTTTAGAGCCTTTTTTAAACAATGGAACAATATGATCTACCCTCCAGTCCTCCGGCACCGCACCTGTGGCTAAGGACATGAAGTTGCTCAATAAATCAATAAAATAATTTCTTCTACTTTGATTACAGTGAAAGGGAAAGGACATCTTGGCAAACGGATGTGCCAACATTGCTGGTTTATCATGAGTGCAGGCAACCATTGACTTCATTCTTATGCCGAAAGAGACTCCCATCAATAACTTGAGCACTTTTACGAATATAAAAGGCTTCCACTCTCGGAAACCAGACTTCAGCCAATTTAATTCACTGCATGTGATATCAAGAAATGGCTGAGAGCACTGGATACAGCAGACACTTTGGCATCAGACAACCTCCCAGCTGCACTGCTGAAGACCTGTGCTCCAGAACTAGCTGAGCCTCTAGCCAAGCTGTTCCAATGCAGTTAGAACACTGGCATCTATCCGACAATGTGGAAGATTGCCAAGGTATATCCTGTTCACAAAAAAAAGGCAAATCCAATCCAACTAATTAATGCCCAATCAGCTGACTCTCAATCATGAAAAAGTAATGAACGGTGTTATCGACAATGTTATCAAACAACACTTACTCACCAATAACTTGCTCACAAGTGATCAGTTTGGGTTTCACCAGGACCACAACTCTCCAAACTGCATCAGAGGCTTTGTCCAAGAGCTGAATTTCAGACATCGAGACGGCATTTGATTGAATGTGATATCAAGGAGCCCTGGCAAAACTCAAGTCAATAGGCAATGTGGTTGTACTTCACACAAAGGAAGACGGTTGTGGTTGGATGTGGACAATCATCCCAGCCCAGGACATCACTGCAAATGATCCTCAGGTCCCAGACTTATTCATCTACAGCTTCTTCGTTAATGACCTTCCTTCTCTCGTAAGGTTGGAAGTAGGGATTTCACATCCTTATGCAACCCCTCATCAAGTGAAGCAGCTCATGCTTGCATGCATCAAGACTTAGATAACTTATAGACATTGGCTGATAAGTGGCAAGTGACATTCATACCATAAAAGTGCCAGGCAATGAACGTTTTCAACAGGAAAGAGCCTAACCACCTACTCTTTTCATTCAATGGCATTAGCATTGCCAAGTCCCCTAGTATCAACATTCTGGTGTTCATCATTGATCAGAAACCCAAATGGACCAGCTACATAACTACTTAGATTCTGGTTATCCTGTGCCAGATGTCTCACCTCCTGACACCCCAACGTCTTTTCTCCATCTACAAACCATCCAGGAGTACAATAGCATATGCTCCACTAGCCTGGATGAATCACATAAAAAGCTTGATACCATCCATTACAAAACAGTCTGCTTGATTGAGACCCTAAACATTCAGCCTCTCCACCACTGGCACACAGTGGCTGCAGTGCATATCATCTACAAAATATTCTGTAGCTATTCACCCAATCTACTCCAATGACACCTTCCAAACCCATGCTGTTTACCACCATGAAAGAGCTTAAGGTGTATGGACCATCACCTGCAAATTACGGACCAAGTTGTACACCATCCTGTTTTGGAAATATATCACCATTATTTATTGTTACTAGATTTAAATCATGGAACTCACACCCCAAAAGTCCTATGAGAGCACCTTCACCAGAAGGATTGCAACAGTTCAAGGAAGTGGCTCACCACTCTTAATCATAGGCAAAGTGAATGTCAATCACATCCATGTTGCTAACAGGTGTAAGTACTCACCAATAATCTCTTCAAAAGTATACAGAACGGACAATAGATGTTGGCCTTGCCAATAATGTTCAGATTCCAAAAATAATTAAGTAAATAATAAACATCTACTGCATGTCATGTGCATTAGAAAATGGTAACAGATGCTGATTTTTAAAATTCTGGGGAAATAGATTTTCTGAGGGAACACCCATTTATCAATGTTCATTTGCAAGTGCAACAGACAATGGAGATGGCGAATGAGCTGTTGAAGAAGGGCTAAATTGTCACTTTCAGACTCCTATTTGAACAAAATAGTTTTCCACAATACCCCAGCCAAGAATGACACGCATGTCAGTGCAGAAGACTTGCGAGCAGAAAAAACAGAGCCAATAACAAAAATGCTGCTAAGACCGTATGTGCAAAAATAAAGTACTGGTAGCTAACTAGAGGTGGCCAAAAAAAAAGACAGCACACTAATACTTCCAACCCCAGATGTTGGAAACACAATGGGGATGAACCCCACATCAGACTGACACCAGACATGACAGAGAACTGTGGGTGCTCAACACACACCACATCAAGACCACATGAGGTCAGGACATAGGGGGCCATCCCATATCAGAGAAACAATTACCTTTTCAGAAAGGTGACCAAAGAAGCTTGCTTGATATGAAGACACCAAAAGACTCACCTCAATCCTGAAGAGGAAGACTAGTACAGTCAGATAACAGGTCCCAGGAGATGCTTGGGCCATATCTGGAAGATCAGATGGTCAACCCAAGCATCTGGAAAGCTTTGTGCCAAAGTAACATACATAGAGGTTGGACAGATATTCCAGATATTTATTTCCAGTCCTTTGTTCTTCATTATTAAAGAAATGATGTATGTAACATTTGTTATATTGTTTGTCTTACCTTTAACCATTGTACTGTGTGACTAACTGTTCTTTGCAAGCTGGAACTATGCTTACAGCAGAAGATTTCGGATAACTCTGTCTGCCCCTGTGAAGTAAGCACAAAGAGGAAAAGTAGTCGTGACTTATAGTTTGTCTGACATCATTAATTAAAGGGAAAATGCTGAAATCTATTATTTAGGATATGAGCATATGATCACAGAAAGTATAATAAAATGGAACAGAGTCAACATGGATATATGAGAAGGAAATAATATTCCAAAAATATGCTGATTTTTTTTTAGTTGAAACAAGGATAGATAGGTGTGAAACAGTTGATGAGTTGTATTTGGACATTCTGGAAGTTTTCAATATGGTGTCGCACAAGAAATTACTGAATGCAATTAGAGAACATGATATTGATGGTGTTATATTTGTAGGTACTGAGGATTGGTCAATGGACAGGCAACAGCAAGTAGGAATAAATGGGAGATCTTTATGTTCAGTTTATGACCATAGGGATGCCACAAAGATCTATCTGGGATCCTAGCTGATTTGGATGAGGGGATTGGATGCAATATATCCAAAGCTAGGTGGCATTGTGGTCTGTGAGCAGGATTCAGGGAGGCTTCAAGTGGATATGGACTGATTATGTGAGTAGGCAAGGATGTGAAACCAGGAATATCATGTGGAACAAAGTGAGGTCATCCATCTTAGTAGAAAAAATAGAAAGGTAAGTGTTTTTTTAATGGTAAGATGTTGGTGTTTTGGAAGGATTTGAGTGTCCTTGTTCACAATTCACTGCAAGCCCACATGCAAGTCCAAAAAAATTTAGGAAGGCAAATGGTACATTGGCCTTCATTGTCTGAATATGAGATTAGAGATGTCTTAGTCAATTATATAAAACCTTCACGAGAATGCATCTAGGATATTGTACACAGGCTTGGTCTCCCTACCTAATAAAGGATATACTGGCAAAAAAGAGTTTACAGAGGAGTTACACCAGACTGATTTCTGGTGGGTTTGTTGTATGAGAAGAGATTAATCAGACTGGGCCTGTACTCTCTTGAATTTAGAATGATGGATGGTGTCATTGAAACATGCAAGAACTAAGAGTGACAATCTCAAAATTGGGGACTGCCAACTCACACAGAGATGAGAAGTAGGTTTGTCACTTGGGTCGTGGTGAATTCCTCCACTCCAGATGACTGTGGAGGCTGAGTTGTTGCATTTATTCAAGGATAGATTTGATAGATTTTTAGATATTAAGAGATCAAGGGGTATGGAGTCAGTGCAGGAAAATGGAGCTGAGATGAAAGATCAGGCATAATCTTATTGAATGGCAGTATAGGTACACTGAGCCAAGTGGCTTAGTCCTGCTTCTACTTCTTAAGGAGAGATTGAGAATGGGAGTAAGACATAAGAAGTCACAATCATTTGCACGGGCAAAGAACTGGGCTTGTGTTCAGCTTAGGGATGATGGAAACCTTAATTGAGGAATGAACTGGGGGAACTGAAGAAGAACCACCTGTCTGAGGCAAGGTTTTCCTTACTTAAAGTGTTCCCAACTGTAGGCAGATCCCAGCTCCGAACTCGAGAGTCTCAGACCTGTTGAAGCAGTTTACTCTTTAGCTGTGCTACAGCAGGTGTGCTTCTGCATGACTCCCCTACACCATCTGTGGACCATGCTTGTGCCAATGAATTTTATAAACGTGCCATCGGCTCATGCAACGCATGCCATTGAACACCAAGTGCACAGAAGAGGTGTAAAGAAAATCATGGAGCATGCGTTGTGTAAGTGTTGCATCATGCTTTATGATCAAGTTTCTGAAGAAATACTATCAAGGTCACACACAAACATTGCACTTCACAAATAAAATTTCTGGAACAAGAATTTGGAACAGAAAGCAGTATGGCAATTAGCTTCAGCACTTAAGAAGTAGATTCAACTTAGTTCCAATATCCACCATATTTTATCATGCCAAAAAAACATCTCAAGTCCTGCAGGGAATCTAGGACTATTTGCTGCCTGGATTCAAGGGCAGGTGCTATAAGGAGAGGTTGGACAAACTAGGATTGTTTTCTCTGGAGTGGTGGAGGCTGAGGGTAGACCTGATCGAAGTTTATAAAATTTTGTGACACACAGATAGACAGCCAATATTCTTTTCGCAGGGTTGAAATGTATAATACTAGAGGGCATGCATTTAAGATGAAAGGGGGAAAGTTCAAAGGTGATGTGTGTGGCAAGTCTTTTACACAGAGTGATGGGTGACTGGAATGCACTGCTGGGGGTAGTGGTGGAGTCAGATACGATAGAGGCATTTAGAGGCTCTTTGCTAGGCACATGGATTTGCAGAGAATGGAGGGATATAAACATTGGGCAGGCAGAAGTGAATCGGTATCATTTGCTTAATTAGTTTGGCACAATATCGTGGGCCGAAGTGTTTATTCCTGTGCTGTACTGTTCTATGTTTTGTGTTCCTGTTGCAACCTTGGCAGGGAAACTTTACAGTGAGAATTGAAGGAAAACAATGCAGAATTCTCAAGTCAAAGTGTCCTCATTTTCTGCCGAGTGTACCGGAACGCTGTTTCCAAATTTTGCCTCCTAGTAAAACTGACTTCTTGCACGAGAGGATTGGAAAGCACAGAAAACAAAACTGTCATTTAAAAATTAATTTGTTTTCATAATATGTAAATTAAAAATATTACTATAATTCCCAGATGTCATATCAGGCACAACAGCCACATGCTCAGTTTAACTTAACAGGAAGTTGGAGATAGAGTCAACAAACGGTGTTGGATTAAACAGGCTTTCCAGCACACTTCCAGCAATGCTAACAGCTGCTGAATGGGAACAGCTTCGACAAGATCCCTATCTGAGACCACGTACATTCATTCTGAAAGAACTCAATTCAGGAAATGAAATAAAACCAAGCTGCATTTTGCAAGCCGCAGGATTAAGACTGGTGCTGCTGCAAACAATCAACTGGAAAGTACTTTAATGTATATAGGCACAGGTGATGTATGACCAGGCAATGTTTTAATAAGGAAGATTTGCTACCTTTGCTTATCTGTCTATGCTTTTACATTGCTTTCATTTTCACATATTGTTGAGCAAGGATAAAGGATTGCCACAAGGTGGTTTACTTAATGAACAGCACCAGAAGCTTTTATTTGTTTTGTTATTCTTTTACCCTTAAGACTCAACCACATGCTGACATGGCACCACACAAATAAATATTATAATGTAACAACAAGCTCTTTCAATGGCATTTCTGCTTTTGTCCTATTTAGTCATTTGTTAATTTTAATCCCTTGTGTTCTATGACAAGTGGTGACATAAGGTCAAGAAAAAGACAAAAAATGGAGAGCTCATCTAAATTCATTTGGTATGGGTCAAGTTCTACATTTGAGAAATGACCCCTTTAATGGTCTCCAACCCTGGAGTGTTCACTCAGTCAGAGTGACACTGGTAGCCCTGCCAAGTTACATTGGCACTGCCCCAGACATAAAATGTTCAGTCATGTCCTGCAGTACATTCTTCTAATGTGGCAGCTGTCAAACTGTGCCTGTGACAAAAAACACTTCAATTCTTGGATTGTCACATGCATCCTGTAGGTTTCTGAACATCTGGATTGCAAATACCTTCAACTAATGCACTGGCCTTGTCAAATACTTCAGGATTTAAACAGGATTCCACCCAAAACTGCCCTCGAGATTGAAGTTGCCTACTTCACACAAAATTGCCATCTTTTCAAAGTGGGTTCATTTGAAACAATGCCTGGAGTATTTTGGAATGCAGGAATGAAAAAGTACATTCTTGCAGAGCCCACCATTAAAAAAAAGGTAATTAAATAATTTCTAATAATGAATTAGTTGCCCTTGGCTTTTAACGATCTTCAATCTACTTTAAAGTACAAGAGAATTCTGCACTTTGAAGTAGATGACCTATTCTACCTGAACCAGCTTACTGATCAATGCATTTAGTCCCATTCCTCTGCCTAGTTTCCATACCATTTAAAATGTTCATTCCCTTCTCTTTATTTTTAAATGTATTGTGGTTTCTGTTTATAATCCTGTTCTTGTAAACTATCTTATAGTTTAATAACTCCTCTTGATCTAGAAGAAATTCCTTTTCCCTATTTACTTTATTAAAACATTCATATTTTTAGTCACCTCTAGCAGTTCTCCTTAATGCTGATAAATGTTCTAATTTCTCAGTCTCCACTCATAGCTAAAGCCTCTCAACCATGATATTACCTTAGGAATGTAATGCAGCTCTTCACCCTGGCAAGGAGAGAACTGAATATCTGATTGAAGCATTTATGAAATACAGATCGAGAGATGTGAAAAATGTCCCTTTGATCAACCTGGAAAGAGCCTGAGGGAAGGAAGTTCATAGCCACTGGCATAGCATTGCCATCTGGCTCTATAGTAAGTGGATGTTCTTGATGGAGAGAGTGAAAGACTGTGACAGCATGCCAGGAGAGAATAGCTGCCTTATGCACTATGAGACACTCATCCACATTCACTCTGAGAGTTACGAGCAGTTTCCCTCACACAATGTCTCTCTGCAGGCTTAACAGTTGAGGGTCGGTCTGCCTACTTACAATTATTGTCCTTGGTATTACTCTTCCTGCAAAGGAAATTAAGGTTTTAAGAATGATACCTGAAAGAGTAAAAACAAGAAAAATAATCTCCAAAACCAAAGGAAATGTAAAAATCTCAACAGCAAATCAATCTGAGAGCTGGTAAGTAGTTATCATTGTAAAGCTTCTTTCCAATAGTACTTTGGAGAATAGTCATTTTATGCTTTGCCTAGCAGGTTGAATGTTAGTTGAGACTTCTTCTTTTGTAGGTTAAAATCACACTAGGATGCCAATGACATCAAATAATCTCATTCTTCATGTATTCATGAGGTTTTGCCCTACAAATGGGTGCTTGAGATGACTAATAGAATTTAAAATGACATATTGCATGGATCATTTAATTCATTTTCAATTTCATTTCAGGAAAATCAGGGAACTTTCAAATTACCAGGTCCATGATTTTCTGACAAGATCATCTTTGTGGTTTGATGGGCTAATGCACAGAGGAGCTTGGCCACGTGCAGGGGCATCCAACCACGTCCGCAGGTACAGAAGTTTTATCCATGCAAGTGTGGCCTGCTCTATCCTTAAGTCAATCACTCAGAAGCAAGTCTTCATACTACCTGCAAAGCCTACTTTTGCATTATTTGAAGGAGGCTTGGCTGAGCAGGTTCCAGCCCATGGACTCCAACTTTGGGAACCCATTTCATGTAGGTTCCTTTCAAGTAATGTGCTGTCTCAGCTTACCCTCAAAACCCCACTCTAACCTCCACTCTGTGACAACCTACCCCTAACTACCAATCTCCTCAGCCAAACTTCTATACCACCAATTTTAAAACCCTACTTTCACTGACTACTCCTGGTCCCCAGGACCTGTGCTCACACAATCCAGAATTAGAATCAGAATCAGGTTTATTATCACTGACGTATATCATGAAATTTGTTGTTTTGCAGCAGCAGTACAGTACAAGACATAAAAATTACTGTAAGTTACAAAAATAAATAAATAGTACAAAAGAGTAATAATGAGGTGTGTTCGTGGGTTCATGGACTGTTCAGAAATCTGATGGCGGAGGAAAAAAAGCTGTTCCTGAAACATTGAGTGTGGGTCTTCAGGCTCCAGTACCTCCTCCCCAATGGTATTAACATGAAGAGGGCACGTCCTGGATAGTGTAAGTCCTCAATGATGGATACCGCATTCTTGAGGCACCGCCTCTTGAAGATGTCCTTGATGGCAAGGAGGGTTGTGCCCGTGATGGAGCTGGCTGAGTCCACAACCCTCTGCAGCCTCTTTCAATCCTGCACATTGGACCCATACCAGGCAGTAATGCAACCAGTCAGAATGCTCTCCACTGTACAGCTGTAGAAATTTGCAAGAGTCTTTGGTGATATACAAAATCTCCTCAAACTCCTAATGAAGTAGAGCCACTGGCGTGCCTTCTTCATTCTACCAACCTCCAACCCCAGCCCTACCTATCTAATTTTGTGCCCCACACCTAAAACTTCCAATCTCATACCAAGGACCACTCTTGTGATTCCAGGCTAACCATCCCTTCAATCCTACCCCTTCTTCGATGATCTTCCACATGACCCCTGACTTTCTGATTTTCTTTGTACTTTCTGTCACAGCAGAGCAAAAAGAGGCCTTTCCTGGTACACATCACACTGGAGCTTGTGAATACTTGAACTTCCCAGGTATAGGCCCTTGAACAAAATGGTCGTTGGCCTGCCATACAGTTTACGAGCAAATGTGGTTCTACTCACAACAGGTGAGATTTAAGCATTTAGTTACTTTTCCAGTTTTTTTTAAACTCTGTTACCGTCTATTCTTGCTGGACCAGGGGAAATAAACCCACCCCATTTATCAGTATTCAGTCATTGAGTAAACTGATATCTGCCAACATTATGATTTTCTGACAAATGTCCCTTTTGATCCCTTGCAGAAATTATATTTTATAACTTCTCTCAATTCTCCACTTAACCTAATGAGTAGCAGCAACTAATTCTGCTAAAAGTGAAAAACTTCTTTTCCCTTTAATCTTTCATATGTGATCACAGTAAACAAAATCCTTCCATTGCTCCATTCTAATCCTTAATTGTAATTGGCATTAGCTTTCACGTTACGTGCAATCTTACTTCCACCAGATCCACACTCTGGACTCCAATAAATATTATTGTCCCAGTGGTATCCTATGCCAATGCCTCAATGTGTGTGCTTATGAATACTCCCCTGCATTATGCCTTATTTTCCTGACTCTGGTGCTTTGCAGAGTTATAAATTCTGTCATTAGCTCTGAAATTATTCATCACCTCATTCCCAACTTAATTTAATCAGTAGTTTGGCCTCCAACACAGTGTTCTAATGGTAATCTTGTTACTTAAGTTAAATGCCTCTACAATGAGGGTCTTGAATACTTTGGTGAATCATCCATCATTCTCTTAGCTACATTTGTCATCACTTGGCATTGTATACCTCTAAATAAGTTGCAGTCATATGGCTTACCATCAAGTTTCCTGAGTTCAACCTCCACCCTCTATTGCATCCTTTCTTGTCTCTCTTCATGTTGCTATGGTTAATGTTTTTCTGAATTTTCTTTTCCTATTTTCTCGGTGCAACAAAAGCAGTATCCTGCACACTGTTCATCCCTCTCATCATATTTTGTCTGAAACCAAGTTGTAGTATTTTTCTTTCCAGGACGTCAGGTAAAATACAGCTTGACCTGGCAAATATTTTCAGCAATTTTTATTTAAATCTCAAAATTTACCTCACTTTAGGTAGATCTTGCCCTTGTATAATAGTAGAAGTGTATGGTAGCAAGCCCATAGAATAATAGAATATAGAATAAATATTTATGGCCAGAAGTAGGGTATTTGGTCCATCATACCCATACTGGCTGGAAACACACAAAGAAGACCACATTTGATAAAAGGAGCAAGAGTGGGCCAAGCTGGCCCCTCAAGCATGCCCTAACACTTTACATGATCATGGCTAATCTGCTCCAGGCCTCACCTCCTCTTCTGTGCCAATTCTCTACAGTTCTCAATTTCCTGATATTTCAAAGCTTTATCTCTTTAAATCCCCCAAATCATCTGGCTCCACATCTCTCCAGATACAGAATTCTATATATTCACCAATCTCTATAAGAAGTTCCTATGCACTTCAGTTTCAAATGACCACTCCTTAACCTTGTGAAGAATGTCTCTTCAAGATTCTCCCACTCGTGGAAACATCTTAACATCAACCTTGTCTTGCCCCTTAGGATTGTATACGTTTCAGTAATATCACCCCTCATTCTTCTAAATTCTAAAGAATATAGATTCAACTTCTTTAGCCACTTTTGATAGGACAAACCTCTCATCCCAGGAAATAAGTCAATTTCTTTTGGACTGCCTCCAATACCTGTATAACCTTTCTTAAATAAGGTGACTAAAACTTTACACAGTATTTCAGGTATGGCCTCTCCAACATTCTGTGCAATTGTAACAATTCTTCCCTTTTTCTCCAACATGTCATTTGCTTTCCTAAGCATTTGGTGCATTTGCCTACTAGCTTTTTGTGATTCCTTCACAAGAACACCTAGATGCCTCTGTACTTCATTAACTTGCAATTTTTCTCTCCATTTGGATAATAGTCTACCTCACATTTTCCCACATTAAACTCCATTTGCCAAGTTTTTGCCCACTCACTCAATCTATCTATATCCTGTTGCAGAGTCCAAATATCATGAATGCAATGTGCCCTCCCACCTATGTTCATGTCATTGGCAAACTTGGATATCCTACACTCTGCTCCCTCCTCCAGATCATCAACGTAAATAGTAAAAAAAAATTATGGGCCAAGAACTGATTCTTGGGTCACTCCACTAGTTATGATTTTCCAGCCTGAAACAAACTCACTTTTCAGCTCTTGTTCCATTGCCACGCTCATCCAGCTTTTAAATGTGATTAGGCTTCCTGACCACAACATCCTTTCAGACATTAGATTCCAGACCTCCACCACTTGTTGAGTGAGTTAATTTTCAACCCCACTTTAATCCCCATTAACAAATCTATCCACCCTAGTTACTGACCTCACTGCTGTTTATGCAGTTTAGGCACCTTATAGTTAATATACACCTCAAGTAAATCCCTCATTCGTTCCAAAAATGTCCCTAGGTTAGTCAGTCCCTCCTCACAATATTAATATTCCAGTCCAGGTTATACCCAGAAGTTATCCTCTGCATTCTTTTTGGTGCTGACACATCCTTGCTGTGGTGAGGACTAGAACTTGACATAGTAATCTAACTGTGACCTGGTGTTTTGTATAGTTCAAGAATGATCGCTGCTGTCTTGTCTGTATCAGCCACTGCAATCAAGCGTCCAACATGCCTTCTTAACCACCTTAATGCCCTGTTCCCTTCAGGGTTTTGTGGTTATGCACATCAAGATTCCTTTGTTCTTTAATACTTCTTAATATCCAACTACATATTATGAGTTCCCTTGCTGTGCTTGCCCTCCCCAAGTGATTTTTCTCACACTTCTCCAGATTAACTTTCATTTGCCACTCTTGTGGATACCTAACCAGACTACTGACATCTTCCTGTAGAAATTAAATGGTTTGGTGACTTGCAGTCACCCATTTTACACTATTGTTTAAGTCGTAATCTGTCCTCTCGTCTTTTCCCCCACTACCTTCAAGCTTTGAAAAGGGGAAATTGGCTGTCACTTTTTTCATTACTTCCTAATTTATCTCACCTCTTTTATTCTTCCTGGCCTTGGTGGTGGCCCACTATACAACCCCTGGTCCTTTAGTTTGGCTTCTCAAAATAAAAGACCACTTTAGCCTGCAAGAAGAACATGACTGTTTGCTTATCTGTGCTGTAATTTCACTGGCTCTGCCTGAGTCAACCTAAATCCCTCTGTACCTAAAGGGACAGTTTCATCAATTTCAAAGCTAATGCTGTATGGAAACCGAAAAGAATACAAAATAAGGTTTCCTAGCAACCAATCCAAATCTTTCAAAAGCAAGTCAGTTAACCTGTGAAATACGTGCAAGGATTGTAAATTGGGAGCTTAAGCGAGTCAATCACATGCAGATCTTACTTGTTAATTTTTAGGTCTTCATTTACATCCACATAATAACAGTTATAAACCCTGAACATACATTGCTTTTCTTTTCTACACAACGTGGCATTAGTGTCACATAGATAAACATCAGCAATTACTAGTTTGTTCCAAAAGTATTGCACTGAACAGAGATTTATATTGAGCTGTACTTAGTCATTTTCCTTTTAGTACCTATTATTTTTGAGATTGCAGTCAAAATCAACTTCCATGAAGTTTAATAAAAAAGAAAATTAGAAAGTGGTGCTAATCAGTTATTAACTGTGCATTTTATATTGCATTTATATAAAATTATTCACAACGCCAAACATTGGCAGGGTACTGTGAAATAAATGGCGCAGACATACATAACCCTATTTACACACTTGCCATTCTTTTACATATGCTACAAATATACCATTAGAATTTGCCATAACCTGTCACATTTAGGCCATGAAAAATTACTTTCCAACTGTAAAATTAAATTAAAGTAATACATTACAATTTTTTTGTGTGGGTAAAGGTGCGTGAAATGGAATATTGTGCAGATTTGATTCTCAATTATTGCCCTATGTTGGATAGTCCAAAAAGGATACTCACAGCTTACATCTAATATCCCCTTTGTTAAGTTCCATCAAGAGGATTTCAAAAGCTATTAAAAATATAACACTGCCCAACAAAAATAATTTTCTTAAATAATTCATAAAGTATAACAAAGTAAGAGGAATTTTGAAAGTAATTATAGGTGGTTAAATATAATAAATGACAGCAGTGATTATTTTGCAGTTGTATAGTTTAAACCAAATGAACTGCTTTTTTAATCTATTCATAATTCAAGTATTAAAAGCTATTTCATTGAAGTACTCTAAGCTTATGTGGGATGGGTTCTGCTGCATTCTGTGATACATTATAAGATGCAATGGGATATTTCATGTCCATTTGGATTATAGTGAATGTTGGAATACATTAGAAAGATGCAGTTACAAACTGCATGGGTTTTTAAAGAAGCAACATAAAAAGAGTAAAACTACTT
Organism: Pristis pectinata; assembly: GCF_009764475.1. NCBI lineage: Eukaryota > Metazoa > Chordata > Chondrichthyes > Rhinopristiformes > Pristidae > Pristis > Pristis pectinata. The sequence continues at coordinate 125,255,433 of NC_067406.1, forward strand.
AAAAAGGGAAACAAGCTTGAATTCACAGCTGAATGGTATTTCAAAGTGAGATGTCAGAGTTTGTCAAAATAACCATACTTATTTTCTCTAATCTCTGCTCCAGCCATTGATTTAATACAAAGGACACCAACGGGTATATTTTTCTCTTGGTTGAGTTTGTATGCTTGTTGGATTATGAATAATGATATGCAGCAGGTAGCATAATTGTGCCACACAAGTTCTCATTTCAACTGGCAACAGCAGATACAAGTTGATAGCAACCATAGCAATGAAGTTCATTAACCTCTGCCAAAGGATAGTTGCCTTTGACTGGCTTATTAAGTGCAGTATAAAATCAGCACATAGCCATTGAGAGGAAAGGGATATAATCAAGGTTTGGAGCCTACTACAGATGCTTCCATATACTAGATGGGTAGCAACACTAGCAGAACTCTCGAGCAAATAAACAGTCATTCTTGCATTCCACAATCTCAAATGGGTTTCTAAATCCACAGGTAGCTTGGATATCCAGAAATACTAAGGAAAAGGAAAATTAAGGCACATGATACATACCTCGTATGTTAAAATTACATAATTAACACATTTTCTAGTTTTCTGCTTCAAAATTTATTTTATGGATGTTTCCATTCATGAATCTTTCCTTTGAGCTACTGTATGCATTCAGTTCTGACACCATATATGCTGATGAGAAGTGGGCTCTTATTATTTTGGAGTGATAACCAATCAATGATAAACAAAACTGTTGAGAATGTCATGAGAGACCAGCAATTCTACAATCATTTACAATAATGTTCATGTGTAATTCTTGTTCTCTAGTCTCCCGTAAGGCTCCCAACAGGAGCACAGAATCTGACAATTACTTCTTAAGTATGCATTTAAGACAAAATCTAATGAAACTCTGCTTCCGGCAGAGAGTTTGCTCATTGAGACTGTTTTGGGAATATAGGTGTAGAGATCAGATGGCCCAGCAGGATTTCCTGGCAATTAAAATTTAAAAGGTTGGAAAATCCTATGGGGCCCACTAATCTTTTACCCAAATTGCCAATTTGTTGCTGGCAGGTGCAGATCTACTCCAGAAGCATTAATTCATGTTGTATATTTCTACCTTTTGCACATTTCTTATTGCAAACCAACCTCAACCTTTTAGATAATGTTGTCTTTAATCGAAATGTTATCTTTTAAAGCTCCATTGTTGTTCTTGCTCACAAACTGAATGTGTAAAGTTATTAAGAACAAAAACTACTCATCCCAGTGACTCCATCTCTATTGCATTGCAAGATACAGTTGAGCCACTGGAAACACCACAAGTCAGAGGAACTAAACTTCCTGCCAGAGTTTCCGATCTTCAGTTTCATCAAGAAAATCTCCACACCTTGGATAGAGACTCTGAAAATGTAGCCTGATGTGTCACTACAATTCTACAATAAAGGATTGGAAATATGCCATTAACATTACTCACATTGTCTTTATAATCTCTGGTGTGGATCAGTTTTGATTATATTGAGTCTAATCTATGTACATTTCTTCATTTAACTTGTATCAAGTTGATTCTTTAAACTATCTCTTTCTGGTTATATTTTGATTCCCTTGGTAGGTACCATTCCACAGTATTTGAATCCCTCTGGCACCTTACATTTTTGGCCAGTTTTCAAAGATGCATCAGGAAAATGACTGCTTATGAGCTTTTTTTTAAAAATATGGTTGTTGGTTAAAAGCAGGGCATTATAGCTGAGCCTGGTGCTAATTTCATCAGATATTCATAGCTGTGTACTTACCAATATGGATCGTCAGAAGGGAAGAAGTCTGGGTTTTCATTTTACCTTGGCTTGTCCCAATACATTGCTGGCTGAATTTAACTAAATCACCCAAGACCAATCAAAGTTGGCACTTTTCAGATCCACTTAATGCAATGTTTTACTGCAGTACCCTTTTAATTGGTATGTGTTACCAAGGTGATGTTCTTCACAGTAGATAGCTTATGGTCATCTATTTTGCCAATTCCAAATAGATGAGCAAATGGTAACCAGGGCAATAGCTGAGTGTAGTGGATGGTGCAATCTGAGTTGAGCAGAATATGCCTGACCACACAATTTCCATTTCTGAGAACACACAACAAAATCTATTACAAGACAAGCAAATATTCCTGCTGCTTTGGTTATTCTTCTCCTCACCTTGCTTCCTACGTTACCTCTTATAGATCATCAGTCTCCATTCAATCTGGTTTGTCAGTTCCGCCGACAGCACAGCTGTCTTTAATACATCTTATCTTTCCCTGACAGAGGACTTCACCAACTGTGGTTGGCAGGGACATTTCCTGCATCTACCAGGTGTCCTGTACTTCCACCTTCACCCAATCTCCTCCTCCCAGGACCATAATAGACTTCACCTTGCCCTAACCAATCACCCCTTCGGCCTTCATACTCAACAGGTCTTCCTCTGCAGCTTGATGCCACCAATAAATAATTCTTCCTCTCCCCTTTCAGCATTCACCCCTTGACCCAGCTTTCTTCTGCCATATTCCTGGTTCATAGCAGATTGCAAGAGTACGGGATCATGCATCAGAAAAAGGCCCTTCACCCTACCAAATACATGCCAACCATCAAGCATCCACTTAAGCTCATTCTCCCCACTTCTGCCATTGAGGTGTAATAATCTATACCTCCTCTCACTGTTCTGTTTCTCCGTTTCTCCCTTTTCCCCCCACATTGTTTCACCTTGCACAACCATTCCCTTTCTCATTTAATCATGAATCTTCTTTCTTACCAGTCAATAAACTATAACTTCATTGTTTCCTCGACCCCACTTCCCTCATCTTTGTACTTGCTTGGAAGCTGCAATTCACAGAGTCCCCCAGTTCTGATGAATGGTCTGAGATAAGTAACTTTATTTTTCTCTTTACTGATGCTACTTGTCCTGTGTGTTTCCAGTACTTCCAGCTTTATTACAAGTAATAACAATGTATAGCGTCCCGTACTCACGGGACTTGAACCACCATCGGCAGCCGTGGGCAGACTCGCGGGAGTGCGTCGTAGACTAACTGCGGAGCGGACCTTCTGGCACGAATCTTACATCACGTCTGCTGGAGAGGCTCTCGGGTGCTTCTGCGCGCTTGCACTTTGCTTGTTACAGTAAACTGTGCTCCAGTTCAGCCTCCACACCTCTGAGTTTTCCTTTCAGCAACACGTTGCATTCTGCTACAGTTGGTGATCCTGACGCTTCCAGACGGCATCTGGAACCCGCGACATGAATTCCAACGACTCACACAATGCAGTCTCGCTCAAGCTCCCAACTTTCTGGGCCACTCAGCCCCACATTTGGTTTGAGCAGTCTGAGGGCCAGTTCAGTCTCAGGCATTACAGCCGATGCCACGTGGTACTACTACGTCATCAGCGCGCTCAACCAGGACACGGCAGGCCGGATCATTGACTTCCGGCACCAGCCACCAACAGAGGACAGGTACGCTAAGATCAAGGCGCTCCTCATCCACACTTTCGGACTCTCCCGCCATGAACGAGCTGCGGGGCTTCTGCACATGGACGGCTTGGGCGACCGCAAGCCATCCGAGCTGATGGGCGGCATGCTGGTGCTCATGGATGGTCATAATCCGTGCCTTTTATTCAAGCAGTTGTTCCTCGAGCAACTGCCAGAGGACATTCGCCTCCTCTTCATGGGTGAAGATTTCAGCGACCCGCGCAGCCTCGCAGCCAGGGCGGACATTTTGTGGCAGAGTAAGCAGCGGGGAGTGGCTTCCATCTGCCTAACCACGACCGCGCAGCCCAAGGCCAAGACCCCACACCCAAAGCCACTGAGACTCACGGGGGACAAGGATGAGGGTTTGGATCAATGCTGCTTTTACCATCAGAGAGGGGGGGTCAAACGCACGCTCCTGCCATCCATCGTGTGCCTTTCCGGGAAACACCAGGGCCGGCGTCGCTAGTGGCTTTGACGGCTGGCCATCGTGGCAGCCTCCTGTTCCCTTGGAACCGACACTCCGGGTGACGGTTCCTGGTGGACACTGGGGCCGAAATCAGTGTCCTTCCCCTCCACCTCGAACATGGACACCTGTAATGTGGCCCCAGGCCCCGACCTCACCGCTGCGAACGGCACCACCATCCAGACATTTGGCTCGCGTACCATCCCGCTGCGTTTCAGGCCCAGCTGTTTTACCTGGACCTTCACGGTAGCAGCGGTGTCGTGGCTGTTACTAGGGGAGGATTTCCAATGGGCCAACCGTCTTCTGGTCGACCTGAAGGGCTGGCGTTTGGTCCACGCCGAGAAGTTCCAGACCTTCCAGTTCCTGGCCCTCCACCTAGACTCCGTCACACTCTCGGGTGACGAGTTCGCCAGGGTGCTGACAGATTTCCCCTCCATCAGCACCCCACAGTTCTCCACAACCGATACCAAGCACGGTGTGCAGCACCACATCCCTACACAAAGACCACCGCTGCACGCCTGAGCCCGTAGGCTCCCACCCGACAAGCTCGACCTTGCCAAGGAGGAGTTCTGGAAAATGGAGGAGATGGGGATCATCACCGCTTGGACAGCCCTTGGGCATCTCCGCTGCACGTGGTGCCCAAGTCCGCAGGAGGTTGGAGGCCCTGCAGGGACTACAGGAGACTCAATGACGCCACAACCGCCGACCGATACCCAGTGCCCCACATTCAGGATTTCACAGCGAACCTCCAAGGGGTGACCATCTTTTCAAAAATCGATCTGGTCCAGGGGTACCATCAGATCCCCGTGCATCCCGGCGATGTGCCCAAGACAGCCCTCATCACCCCCTTCAGGTTGTTCAAATTCCTAAGGATGCCTTTCGGCCTCAAGAATGCTGCCCAGACTTTCCAGAGGCTCATGGACTTGGTGGGGCGAGGCCTGGATTTCATCTTCATCTACCTGGATGATATCCTGGTGGCCAGCAAGTCAAGCAAAGAGCACGTGGCACATTTGCGCCAACTCTGCCAGTGCCTGAGTGACCACGGACTGACAATCAACCTGGCAAAGTGCTAGTTCGGGCTGACGGAGATCGACTTCTTGGGCCACAGGGTCAACCCGCATGGAACTGCCCCTCTGCCGGACAAGGTCCAGGCCATCCGCCAGTTTACCAAACCCAGCACGGTCAAGGGCCTGCAAGAGTTTGTGGGGACAGTAAACTTCGACCATCGTTTTGTGCTGGCAGCGGCGTGCATCATGAGACACTTGTTCGGTCTGATGGCCGGCAAGGCCAAAGAGGTGGCATGGGACGCGGAGTCCACAGAGGCTTTTGAGCAGGCCAAAGAGGTGCTCACAGTCGATGCTTCCGACACGGTGGTCGGCGGAGTCCCGGAGCAGCTTGTCGAGGGCCAGTGGCGACGGCTCGCCTTTTTCAGCTGACACCTGCGACCACCGGAGGTTAAGTACAGTGCTTTCAACAAGGAGTTGCTAGCGCTCTACCTGGCTATACGGCACTTCTGGTATTTCCTCGAAGGAAGGGATTTCACCGTCTATACAGACCACAAACCCCTCACCTTCGCCCTTGCAAAGGTATCGGACCCATGGTCTGCTCAGCAGCAGAGGCACCTCTCCTTTATTTTGGAGCTCACCACAGATGTCTGCCACATCACAGGGAAGAACAAGGTGGTCGTCAACACGCTGTCCCGCCCCCACATCCACTCAGTGACCACCTCAGCCCCAGGGATCGACTACACAGTGCTGGCGCAGGTGCAACAGGCGGACGCTGAGATCCCGGCCTACCGCACCCCTGTTTCGGGATTCCAGTTGGAGGACGTCCCTGTCGGCCCGACAGAGGCTCAGTTCCTGTGCGACACGTCTACCGGCAGACCTCGGCCTGTGGTACCAGCAGCATGGAGGCGACGGGTGTTCGACATGCTACACAGCCTGGCCCACCCATCCATCCAGGCGTCTATCAAATTGGTAGCGGACAAATTTGTTTGGAACAGTTTGCACAAGCAGGTCGGACACTGGGCCAGGACCTGCATACACTGCCAGACCGCCAAAGTCCAGCAGCATGTGAAGGCTCCCCTCCAGCAGCTCCAGCCGACACACGGGAGGTTTCAGCATATCCACATGGACATCGTTGGCCCCCGCCTGTCTCCCAGGGTGCCATGTATATCTTTACCATGGTCAACAGGGTCACCAGATGGCTGGAGGCCGTGCCCCTAGCAGACACGTCCACCAAATCCTGCACCAGGATGCTCATCGCAAACTGGATAGCCAGGTTTGGACTCCCAGCAGACATCACCTCCGACAGAGGGGCACAGTTCACGTCAGGTTTGTGGACAGCACTGGCGCAGTTCCTGGGCACCCGGTTACATCACACCACAGCGTACCACCCACAGTCCAACGGTTTGGTCGAGCGGTTCTACAGGCACCTCAAGTCAGCCCTGATGGCGCGCCTCAGAGGGCCCAACTGGACAGATGAGCTCCCCGGGGTTTTACTGGGCATCCGCACAGCCCCCAAGGAAGACCTGGGCACCTCCTCAGTGGAGCTGGTCTACGGCACTCCCCTGACGGTCCCGGGCGAGTTTGTGCCAGAGGCCCAAGGTCCAGCAGGGACGCCGGCAGAAGTGCTGACGAAGCTGCGGGACAATGTAGGGACACTGGCACCAGTTCTGACCTTCAGACATGGCACTACACTGTCCTTTATCTCTGAGGACCTCACCTCTACAGAGGCCGTACGAAGGACCCTTCAAGGTGATCCGGCACAACGGATCTACCTGTGTCGTGGAGGTGGGTGGCTGTGAGGAGACTTTCACAGTGGACCGCCTCAAACTGGCGCATTTGGACATTGAGCAGCCGATGAAGGCACCCTCACCGTGCCGGCGGGGCAGGCCACCCAAGAGGGACACACAGACTGGGGGTCCCATGCCCCCAGTGGACGTTTCTGGGGGGGGTGGTGTAGCGGCCCATACTCATGGGACTTGAACCGCCATTGGCGGCAGCGGGCGGACACGCGGGAGCGCGTTGTATACTAACTGCAGGGCGGGCCTTCTGGCAGGAATCTTACGTCACGTCCACCAGAGCCTCTTGGGTACTTTTGCGCGCACACGCATTTTGCTTGTTACAGTAAAGTGTGCTCCAGTTCAGCCTCCACATCTCTGAGTTTCCCTTTCAGCAACGCGTCGCGTTCAGCTACAAATGCCTTATTTCAATTACTTTCCACTAACTAACAAGAGATCCAAAAAGCTCCAGTCTTACTCTTTAAAGGAAGTAGTTGGCACTACTTCCACTGCTCACTGCCAAGAGAGACATGCAGCTCTACAGAATGTCCAGCTCCATCACCTTTGCTTTCCCCAGTATAAAAAAAGTGTTCTGCTCAAGATCAGTGGTTGATGAGCATCTGAAGTATCTGTGACAGCTGTTAAAATGTCTTTGACATCTGTCCATGGTGATGTAGATCACCTAATGTTTATGCTTGGACTGACATTTAGTTTTCAATCATTCCAAAAGTAACGCTGAGACAAACCAGTCTGGTAGACATGTAGAACAGAAGTCATTTAGAAGTTAATCCTAAGGGCAGTGTTTTTGTAGATGTTCTTATATCGGAAACTGGATCCAAAAAATAATTGTTTGGCCATGGACTTTAAAAAAAATTGAAGCTTAACACTGCCATTTTAAAAGGTGCAGTAATTACATTTCTTCTATTTGTTAAATGCAGATACTTAGATATACTATTACACCCATTACAGTGAACAGGAATAGCACAGGTGCAGGGCACTGATGATTACTTTGATCATCAGTCTGCCACATCAAATTTCAGATGTGACTGAGGTCCAAGGCATAATTGACCATGTGGGGCATGGAATCTTAGGATCAGGGACCAACATGCATTCAGGAATGATTGAAGGTTCAGGGGCCAGGAGATTATTAGGGTCTTAATTATCTCAATGGATCCAGATAAGTTACTTAATTTGTCAGCTTCCTATTTTGATACTGCAGTTTGAAAATCTGGGATGTCCAGTGCCAGACATGCCCAGGAAAACATGGTCCTTTAAAACCAGTGCAAAAATCTTACATTTACAGAATTTATCAACTTTCAAGTTACATCACTCAAATCAGTCCTTTCATCTCTCTTTCCTCATTTTTAATTCCTTAGATATCATATTAATATATTACCTATTTCAAAAATATTAGTATTCAGAAGTACCATTAATTTCCGAAGTTCATGTTAATCAATGCGAGGGTTTCAAGACTACAACCAGAACATTTATCCACTGTTGTCAATTTGTAGCTTTAATACACGTATTACCTTTATCATGACTAAATGCACCTCATATTTTGTTTCTCAGGTCCAGATATGGAAGAGCATCACCTTCAGCACCAGTGTGAAAGTTTTTCATTCATTATAACAAGCCACTCTGAGAGGGTCCCTGAAGAAGGTTGCCTGTACAATGCTAATTCATACTGAAATATGGTGCAGACTTACTATCCAAGTTAAATCCTTGCTGTCTTCAGATAGATGAGACTTTCATTCCATCATTTTGTCCTGACAGCAGACCAGCTTCAAGAGTACAGCGTAACCACTGTGCCATGCTTTTCTCTTTACTCCAACCCTTTCAAAAGACTTCAATTAAAATACCATTGCTTAATCTGCAAGTGACTTTTTTGTGGTCGCTATTTGATTTAGATATAAATAGGTATCTCTCCCACTGATTTCTTTTCAAACCTGCAAAATATGTAAGCATTGACTTTTACTGTTACCAGGCTTTTTGTTGAGCTCTTTGAACTTTTCAGATATCTTTGCTTTCCAATTTTCACACTCATGAAAGACTGAATTAAGACCCAATCTTTACTTCCCCAAATATCTGCACATCTGGTGATGGCCCAGTTTATGTTCCCTGAAGTCCAAGTAGCATTGATTCGGTGCATGGGTAACTTAGCCTTCTTTTGTCACACCTGACCAGAGCATAAAACTTTTAGCTCCAAATCTTCTCTGCCGAAACTGTTCCTTACTGTAGTTTATTCTGAAATAAAACTATAACCAGCCCTCTTCTTAGAGCCTTTGGCACCTTAACCATTACTTCCTATACAATGGTGGGGATTGCTTGGACATCCTTGTCAGTCAAAATCATTTATGCTGCCTCTGTGGTATCCTTCCTTTCCAAATACCCAAGTTACTCCCCAAGTTCACCCCATCTTCCCTGAACAAACAACCTGATCTGGCCTCTCTCATCACTCCTCATGCCCCAGGCTCCAATTTTCCCCATTGAGTTGCAGGTAGGGAATCCTCTACAATGGTTTATTGGTACTGATACTTCTGGAGTCTCCTGAGGAATGTCCTTGGTCATATGTTATTTCTCATCAACTTGCTGTCTGAAACGTTAACAAGTCCAAATGGAATAGGAGGCTCTCCTGGATTTGTGAAAGCTAGATCATCTCTCACTAAATCTTATTGTAATTTTTGTGTTCATTGATACGTAGACAAGGGACTGTGTATGAATGCTGCCTAGCAGATGAAGCCAATGTATTCAATGTTCTCTGGTGATCTATTCTGGAACAAAAATAGAAACTGCTAGAGACACTCAGCAGGAAAGAGAAGTAGGGTTATTATTTCAGATTGAAGACATTATCAGAACTGGAAAGAGACATTTAAAAAGGTGCCTTAAAGTTGCAGAGCAGGTGACAGAATGGATGGATCGGACAAAGGAAATTTCAAAGATGAGACCAGGGTTGCTGTGGGGATGAGTCATCAAATCAAATGGGTTAACGGACATTTAGAGGGCGATGATGCTTCTTTGTCTGTGTTATTTGTTGCCAAAGCAAGGTAGTGGGACATGCCCAGCAGGTAAGGCTGTACTGATGGAGAGAGCAAAAACTAAGCCAATGGATGATTTACAACAGAAATGACCAACTCTAGTGTGGATAGAGAAAATGAGTTATCTTTAGTTGGAGAATTTGATGTTACGTCCAGGAGACTGCAATATCAAAGATCACAAACTTGAACAGTCTTGGATTCTGCAACAGATAGTTTTTATCCTTAATTTCATATGTCAAAGATCACGAATTTCAACTGCTCTTGCAGTGGATTTCCATCCATTCTGAAATCTCAGTTTTTCATCATGTAGATCAATGAAGAGTTATGTTTCAGATGTACATAGGTTTGGTCAGATTCCATCTGGAATACAACTCTCAGTTTTGGACATCATCTTTCAGGGACAATATATTAACTTTGGAGGGAATCTAGAACTAATTATATGAAAAAAAAACTTAGGTTGTATCTCTTGAGGTTTGAAGACTGTGAATTTATCTATCTGAGGCACTTACAATGATGAAGGAATTCAAAACAATGAATGCAGAAAACAATTTTCTTGGCTGGACAAATCTATGGAAGGGAAGTATAATATTAAAAATCAGAGCTTAATCCTTCAGTAATGTATTCAGGAGATTTTTTTTTGCACAAATTTGGATTTTTCAGAAGGATAGTCATTAGTCTTCATACACTGGTGATTCATGATATAATTTTAAGTCCAATATCATCAGTAACATCCAAGCATCAACAACTCTAACATGCCCTTTATTCAGTTGCCTCATGGTTTTGTTTTGAAAATGTTGTGTCATGAATTATTTGCTGAGGATCCCACATGCATATTAATCACAGACATGACATTCTAAGATGCTATCATCTATGTATACTACAAATTTGAAGCTATGGAATTGAGTCCTTTTATAGACGAGAGTGTAATTGAACTGAAACCTCAGTGTAGCCCTGCAACATCGTTTCTGGTGTTGCTTATATAATAAAGACATTTCAAAGTAGACTATTGCTTGTAAAGTACTTTGGTGCATTGTAAGGATATAGAAGATGCAACATAAATACATTGTTTTAGATGACCGCTAAGGCCTTAATTTAAAGCAAATATTTCATCTTCACTGGAAGTGAAATCACAGTTCCTCATCGAATATTTCCAAATAGTTTACATGAAAGCACCAGATTTAGGTTTATTTGCATTTCAATATAATGCATTTTGGATGGAAAGTATAGCCAAAAAAGCTGCTACAAGTTCAAAATAAGATTTCCAGTTTTGCCAAGAAGAACACCTTAAAGCAGAGACTGGTGGCTAATTGCAGGCTGTAATTAAAGTTTCGAATGGATTAAACCTCTCTGTGCTCTAATGGTGATGTGATACATTGAGCTCAGGGAACTACAGGTGACCCTGGTATATCAATGAAGGATAAGAAAAGTTATTCTGTTGGAATCTATTTTGCTCCTAATTACAATCAACATTGGCAGAAAGCTTTTCAAATGGAAATCAAGTTACAATGACACTTAACATGGAGCTAAGCAGAAATGGAGCGTCAATCAATTTGTTGTCAGCTGAATCAAGGTGGCAGTTAAAAGTAACTATTACCCACAACTTTTAACAGCCAATTGAATTCAAGAGGTTAAAAAGGTATTATACTTATTTATTTGTACCCATTTAGCTATTTAATTTACTGGTAGCAATTCAACGTACAATAAAATAGATACTTGTTCAGAACTCCCCCCCCCCCAACAAAAGGATTTGTTGATTTAATGTTGTGATTGGGAAAAGTTGAAAGAAATGTTCCCTTTGCTTCTTATCATGTTATTTTTTAATATAAATTCTACATTAATTCTTTTTAGTGTAATGTTGGGTAAATATATCAAAGTGTGGAAGATGCAGCATGTTATCAAATAAAATATTTATTATACAAAAAAATTATAGACCTGGTCAAAACCTGAAGATGGATTGTGTTTGTAGTTTTCCCACTGCCATTGTTTAGTAGATAAGGATAGCAATAGATTTGAGAAGTTCCAATACTGGCACAGTATTCACAAAGATTGATGGAATTAAAAATGCAGTTAAAAAATTTTGTATTCAGTTTTTAATATTAGTCATTATCAAACGTAATGATTGAAACTGACCTGCTAGCAATTCCATAACCATACTTAGGTGACAGAATGGAAGTCCAATTTTCTGCTGAAGGCTGCCTACATATGTCAAACCTAAGAAAGTTAAAATCATTTCAAGGTTAAACATGCATTTAATATTTTGATTGCAAAAATCAAATTTCTTCTTCAGCATTGTTAGAACAGAGTTTCCCATGTGAGTAAATGAAAACACATTTGGTTGTTGTTTTTCTGTGTACTAATTTCCAATGGTATAAGGTGGTAAAAGAATGCAGATGTTAGAAATTTGAACTAAAATCAGAATATTCTGGATGATCTGATGAATGGCTTCAAGGTGAAACATTAACTCGGTTTGTCTTTCTACAGCTGCTGCCTGACCTGCTGAGCAGCATTTATTATTTTGTTACAATTCACAATACATGTCCCTACACACAAAACTCTGATTAGATACATACAGTATATGTAACATCAGTTCCATCATCAGCAATAAATTTAAGAATACTAAATATGGTGGCATGGTAGCGTAGCGGTTAGCGCAACGCTATTACAGCGCCAGCGATCGGGGTTCGATTCCCGTCGCTGTTTGTAAGGAGTTTATATGTTCTCCCGTGTCTGCGTGGGTTTCCTCCGGGTGCTCCAGTTTCCTCCCACATTGCAAAGACGCACGGGTAGGTTAATTTGGGTTTAAAATGGGCGGCGCAAACTCAATGGGCCGGAAGGGCTTGTTACCACGCTGTAAATAAAACTTTAAAAAAATGTTCTAGCATTTTCCAGTATTGAAGTCAAATAGCAGATTAGCAGTGGAATATATTTAAATGCAAAATATACATTCTGACAAAAAAATCAAGAATTACCACGGATAACGTAGATGGAACTTAATAAGATTTTAATAGGAAAATCTAGTGAAAGATATGTAAGCTGCTACAGAAGAAGACTATAAATAAATTGTTAATAATAATGCAGAGGTTAAGGTGATGAAGACACAGAACATTAAAGGAAAATAATGTAGATGAAGAAATTTCAAGAGGAAATGAGCCATCTTACAGTTGTGAGTCAAGGACGTTATTTAGTATTAAGTGTTTGGCCTCTGCTTTACAAAGGAAGGTGAAAGTAGAACTGCAAGAATTCTTAAGTGGGATTCGGAAGAGATATTTCTGGAGCTAAATATTCAAGAGAAATCTTTATAGAAGAAGATAGCTTGCAGGTTTGGGGAAAGAGAACAAAGACACCAGTCCATAATTTTGAAATGTAAATTATCCCCAAAACACTCAGTAGAAAATTATGTTCCATGCAGAACTGGTAGGGAATCAGTCAGACAGAAATTACAGGCAGCTTTGCAGTCCCTCTAAAGGCTGACCAGTGAAGCGACAAGAGGTTGGTGCACTGCTAGCCAACAATGAACTGAGAGAACCAGCAAAAATATTTAAGGACTAATTTAGAACATTAAAAAAAACTCCAATCTGAATCTGAATCAAGAGGCAAATCTGTGGGTTGTGCAAGGACAGGGACGCAGACAATTTTAACATCAGACCCCAATTCTCACCACATCAAAGAATTATGCGAGGCTGATTCACTTGTGCAGATAAACATTGCTGAAGGCTATACTTGGGGCTGATTGAAATAGTTTCTTGCATTTAGATAAGTGTATTGAGGGGAAAGGATAGAAGGCAGGCCTGCCGAATATGTCGCTGAAGTCTAGGGCAGGAAATGTCCAATATTGTATTGGATCTGGAGAAGCATTCCTGCCCCTCTTAGATGACATAAAGTATTGCAAACAAAACCCCAGTATCTTTTTGAAGGGCCTGTTTGGCGTTACTGGCAAAGACAACACTAAATACAACTGTAATTTAAAATGCCAGAAGAGTCTAAATTGAGTCACCAGACAATGATACTTGTATTAAAAGCCCTTGCATGTAGTTATGTAAAGGCCCCACAGGCTTCCTGGAATATGGGAGTGAGAACTGGGGAAATCTTGAGGATAGAGGGGTGTGTGTGTGTGTGTATTTGGTTAGTTAGGAATGGCATGCATTACTATTAATTCTTGAGCTACTGGCACAGTTCTGACATTGCATTAAGAAGTAATGAAATGGATAAAGATGCTATATGCTCTGGATTTTAGGAGAATGATAGATGATCTTATTGAACCACGTCAGATTATGGGGAGTCTTGGGCAGGGTGGATGCTCTGTCAGGATGTTTCCCCTGAATGGGATTCAAAAACCAGGAGGCATGGTAGTTTCATAAAAAGCAGGACAAATCCAATCTGGCTAATTACCTCCTGATCAGTCAGTTTTCATTCATTCACAAAATGGTGGAAGCTGTCAGTGCCAGTGTTTGCTCACAGATGCCCTGCTTGCTGATGCTCAGTTTGGGCCTCACTAGGACCACTCAGCTCCAGACCTCAGAGACTGGGTCCAAACATGGGCCAAAGAGTTGAATTTTAGAGGCGAGGTGAGGGTGACTGTCCTTCACAACAAGGCAACATTTGACCGAGTGTGGCATTAAGGTGCCCCAGTAAAACAGAAGGGGCATCAAAGAGAAAACCCTCCAGTAGTTGGAGGCCTAGGAAAATGGTTGTGATTGTCAGAGGTCACTCATCTCAACCTCAGGACAATGCTGGAGGTTTTCTTCAGAGCTGTGTCCTAGGCCCAACCAATTTTAGCTGCTTCATCAATGACCTTCCTTCCATCTCAAGGTGAGAATTGAAGATGTTTGCTGATGACAGCACAATGTTACTTTTGCAAGTCCTCCGCAATATGCAGCAGTTCCTACCTGTGTGCGGCAAGACCCAGACAACATTCAGGCATAGGCTGATAAGTGGCAAGTAACATTCATGCCACAACAGTGCCAGGCAATGATCCTCTCGAACAAGAGAGAATCTAACCACCTTCCCTGAATATTCAGAGGTATTACCATTGCTGATGCCTTCACCGCAATATCTTGGGGTCACCGATGACCAGAAACTCAACAAGACCAGCCATAAGACACTGATTCCAGGAGGAGGTCAGGGACGCTGTATCCTCCAGTGACTGGTTCTCCTCCTGACAACTCAAAGCCTTTTCCATGATTTACAAGGCAAAGTCAAGAGCACGATGGAATAGTCTCCATTTGCCTTGATGAGGGAAGCAGCAACAACAACTCTTACAAAGCTTGACACCATAGACCATGGACCATAGAACATTACAGCACAGTACAGGCCCTTTGGCCCACAACGTTGCGCCAACATTTTATCCTGCTCTAAGATCTACTTAATCCTTCCCTCTCACATAGCCTTCCATTTTTCTCTCATTCGTCTGGCTATCTAAGAGTCTCTTAAATGCCCCTCATGTATCTGCCCCCACAACCTCTGCCATCCAGGGCAGAGCAGCCCATCTAACTGACTCCCCATCCACCATCCTAAACTTTATTTTCCTCCACCATTGGCATACTGTAGCTGCGGTGTGTGTTATCGACAACATGCCCAGATCCAAAAATGAATTAAGTAGTATAAAAAGCTGTACATTTAGGCGAGAAAGATATTTTTTCTTTTAGCTGGCAGTGAACCTTTGGAATTAACTGCCCTTTGAGCTTCTTGATCCAGATGGCCGTATATCCTTGCACGGTCACAGCCATTGAAGTGAGAGCTGTTGGTTAGATTTTGTAAATAAAAACACAAGTAAAAGAAATAACGGCAGAAGTGGTCTATTGCACTCCCTGAGCCCGCTCCACGATTCAGTGGGATCAGTTTGCTCAGCTCCACTTCCTGACGCCAATGACCCTTGATTCTCCTGTCAGTAAGGAGCTGCAGCCGGATGCACTTCTCGCAGGTGTAGTCATCAGGGACACTGGGGGTCTCCCTGACTTCCCACATCTGACAAGAGGAGCATACCACTGCCCCAACTGCCATTTCACTACTCTGTGCAATAAAAGAGAGAAAAAAAAAGACCTTACCTGAATTCATGGGAATGTGAAGAGAATAGGATGCAGGGAAAGTTGGTGGGTGAATAGGATGACTCTGTGGTGCCGGCATAGGCTCAATGGGCCAAATGATCTCCTTCTCTGTTGTGAGGTAGCATGGAAGGGAGATGGGTTTATACAAAGCAAATTCTAATTAGAGGAAGTTTGCATCCTTGAAGTTTACAAATATTAAGTTTTAGCAGAAACATTGAATGGTCTTTGATCCATGCAGGAAGCCTATTAAGTATTACAGCCCAACTTGGTCTATTTAGGAGACAAATGTCCTTAGCCAATCCATTTTGCCTTCAGAAGATAATCCTGCTGAAGTCTTTCATGACTTGAGCATTCCTGGGAAGTTCTGAAATGCTAATCAGCAATTGCAAGCTACAGCACATTCATTAAGTCCTGACAATCAGAACAT
The DNA here is from genome assembly GCF_009764475.1 of Pristis pectinata. Lineage (NCBI taxonomy): Eukaryota > Metazoa > Chordata > Chondrichthyes > Rhinopristiformes > Pristidae > Pristis > Pristis pectinata. Next base: position 125,271,655 of record NC_067406.1, read on the forward strand.
AGCTAGTTACAAATAGAGGCGCCCTGTGAAAAAAATGCTCCATCAGTGCTTTTTAATAATATGCACCAATTAAACTTACTTGTTAAACTGATGCACTTGCCCTTGTCTGTGCTAGCACTTGTTAAGTACTGTCCTGTGCGTTTCACCAGTACTCAGTCATTTGGTATCGACATTAGAGACACTCCTCCCTTTTAACTTGCTCTGATTGAATAAATTACCAGACTAATGTCACATGCAAGCATCACAATATGTTTCTGTCAACTGTGCATCATTCCTAAAAGAGAACAGAATTCTATTTACTATAGTTTTCCAATATTTACCTTGCAAAGAAAATCTCTGTAGCTTTTATGTCTTTAATGAGTGAGTCCAAACATTTGCAAATCAAACAAATAGTTTACTGGTGCATCAATGAAAAATAATGTCAGGAATTTTTCAGTGAATTTAAAGCTGTGGTTACAGTAGATCCACTGTTCTTTCACCTTTGTGCATTGTTAGCAGATATGAGCATTTTTCAATGTCCTTGACCATTCCTTCTTCTATGATACCTTTGCTCATTTGGTTTGTCCAATCAATATTCAGATTAAAATATTCCATGATAATTGCAATTCTTTTCATGCCTTTGACATTTCCCCAGCTATGCTTCACATGGTTTGCACTGGATGGTCTGACGACTGTTTCTTGTTATTCCTCTGTCTCACCATTCATTCATTCATTCATTCATTCATTCATTCATTCATTCATTCATTCATTCATTTATTTATTTATTTATTTATTTATTTGTAAGTAATAGTAATTTCTATGTCTTGCACTGTAATGCTGCCGTGAAACAACAAATTTCACAACATATGTTGGTGATAATAAACCTGATTCTGATTCTGAACACCCATTATTGGTATGCTTTTCTTATTACAAAATAGACAAATGGGATCTGCACAACTACACTATGTAGGGTGAAAAAAAGAGTCAAATTTAAAATTAAGAAGATGAAACCACTGTTACTGATGTCATTACCAATTTCTGGCATCCAATATTAACACCAAGCTTTCAACGTAATGCAGAAAGGCAACTTTTAAAAGTAAATGTGATGGAATTTACATCTAATTCAGATGTGCATGTATGAACTAGAACTCTTTTGCCTCACATCAATAATAATTGTATTAAATATTCATGTGGTAACACTTAATCACTTACAATTTCCCAGAATTGATGTATACTCAATTTAGGCTCTACTTTTTACCAGCAACACACAAAAAGCTGGAGAAACTCAATGGGTCAGGCAGCATCTACAGAGGGAAATTGACAGTCAATGTTTCAGGTGGAAACCCTTCATCTGGACTCCTGCACACAAATATCTGGAGGAAATCAGTGGGTCAGGCAGCATCTATGGACGAAAATGGACAATCGACATTTCCGGTCAATTCAATTTTATTTCCTGCACTTTGTAATCTTAGTAATGTTGAAATTATTTAAGCCCAATAATCATTTCTGTGAAACAGGCTAATTTTTACAGATTCCATGGAGGCCATATTGAATATCCTATAACTATTTGGACTTTTGTGGTTTACCCCACAGCACTAAAGCAGAATTATAGCCTGACTCCTATTGCTATTCACAGGTTGCTACATTGGTTAGAGCCCCTCCCACTCTCTCTCTTACTCCATCAACTCCCATTTTGTCAGACAACAAAATCTTCCTTTTTTTCATTATCTTCAATGTTTTTAACCATAATCTATTGCTATATTTCATAAAATTATACTGTTGGCATCAATTTTTATGGGGATCAATGGATTCCTCAAGATTCTAATCCAAGATGAATGCCACCAGAAGCTTATATTGATCAAATCTCCAAGGACACAATGCCGAAAACTGCAAAATGTTTTTCTTTCATTGTTTCCTTTCACTTCATTTGGAAATATTTAAAATTTATGTCCACATATTACTTTGCTCATCTTTTCACTTATTCTTTTACTCTCAATGTTATCCTGAATTATGAATGTTTGCCCTTCACCGTGCCTTCCCAGTAATGAAAGGGAAAACTCTTAAAATCATGATACATGCTTACTTCTCTTAGTTTTCTGATATAGTGCACCAGAGTTGGAATCTGGTAGCTTTGTTTAATTCCTCCATATAATGGACTATCAAAATAAATTGTGCACCCTTTAAAAGATGGAATGCCTTTCAAAATCAAGCCTTTAGTGTTTTTGTGACTAACAGCTGGTATTAATAAAAAACTTAATCTCCACAGAAAACAACACATAGAAAAGCAAAATAAGACAAACTCTGGGTTGAAGTCACATAAATTGGGAGAAGAGTAATTCAATCCAGATTTGTGCAGTAGATGTTTCCATGTTAATCTTTGTTGGAGAGTTTCCTCACAAGTCCATAGCATGCAGCCTCAAACTGCTTGCTGGAAAGGATAGTTTAGAATGTGAAAGACAGACTAAAATGGATGAAATAAAGTGGAATTGAGATTGACATTGCATAGTTTTTACTTCATTACTGGAATACTCCACACAGATACCTGTTGAGTTACTGGTGGGCAGATGTGCTCAATCACACTTGGATTTAGTGAGGTCAGAGTTAATGTTAATACTCTGGTCCAAACAAATGAAGAGGAATGAACAACATAAAACCAGACCTCATGGCTGTCACTTTGAAGTTGATGATCCTGTGTTTCCATGCGGTGTAAATTTGTAAACATGAGATGTTCACTTAGCAGTTTTATTGCAGCATTGTACTTTTTGACTGTATTTTGTGCATGTGTGTTTTTATCCACATCCAGAGGGAAGAGATGGTGGTAATCTTGTTGGAAATGTCCCTTTTAAAGATATTTTGATTTATTTATTACTGACTTCTTCCATTGGCCAGATAAGGTCACATAATGAAATGGTCTGCACATAAAGAAGCACGTGATGAAAACTACTGAACTGTAACTCTAGTTTTCATTTGATGTTTGTTTACACTGAATGATGCCATGATGAAGCTTATAGCATTGGATCTCAATGATTATTCTTCATTGTCTTTGGTCCAAATTCAGGGAAGGATATTTAAAACAGTACCAAACTGGTAGTTTATTTAAAAACTGTCCATTAGGTCTCAAGTAGGCGACTATTCATCTTGAATGCCTAAGGCCAAATCAATGCTGCAGTGAGAGTTTTCTGCAGGCACTTCTTCTTCAGACACTGAGCACTAGTCTTTCAGTAAAAGCTGATTAATTTATTGAGACACATCCTGAACATCCAGAAAAGGTGTATTTTTGGATGTCAGATTTAGCGAATCTACTTACATTTTATTGGCTTTGCTATCAGCTGCCTGGGATCATTCTTGTGAAGAGATCAGTACCAATGGAGAAAATGTTCTTTTCGTTCAGTTCTCTTCTCTGCAAATGAACACCTCCTTTGCCTTCCCCGAATATATAAATTCTTCTGTTTGGAAAAAATATTTTCTTTGGCACTTGTGTACAGAAATAGTGCAATGAAACAGCAGATTAATTTCACAAACCACCTTGAATATACATTTGAATTCAACTTCACCATTTCTCTTGGAACTGCTGTGTTATTTTGCTCTGATCTTCCGGAAAAGGTGGAGGAGAAAAAAATGTGGTCGAGAAAGCTGTTTTGATCAATGAAGAAAACCTTCCATCATATGGTCAGGATTGACACTGATGGGAGCTGAGTGGCTATAGCTTAAAGAGACAAAAATCAGCAAAAATGCAGATGGGATAAATGTATTATTTATTTCCTTTCTCGATACAGGCTAATATCTGCAGCATTGTTTTCCTTACTTCCAAACTCAACTGAAAAAACACATCTCTGTGAGAACTCGTCTTAAGAAAACATTGGTGAAATCCAGAATTTATTTTGCTTTTACAAAAGGTGGCCCCAAATACCTTTTCGTGTATTGCAACCTGAATTCACAACTTCTCTACATTCTAACCCATGTGAACACCTCCTGTTTTCCTCCAACCTATTCCAATCAAAGTACTGACCAGCTAATTTCCCTTTGTGAGTTAATACTGTCCTTCCCTCTCCTTAAGTACGAGGCCCTTTCTCTATTCTCACCATTCCTCTCCTCCAAATATCCATCATTGACACTCATGCCCAAGTAAAATAATATGCCATCAGCAAATTTCCTTTCCTGTCCAAAATCCTGAAACATGTACCATCACAATTTGTGCCACAAATCCCTGAATTCAATTATGCATTATTCCATTATATATTGAGCCCTTGTAACAATCCTAAGGCAGGTATAGTGCCCTAGAAGCAGTAGAACATAGAAGAACATAAGAAAAAGGTGTAGGTGTAGGCTACTGACATGTCTACCACGGCCTCCTTGACTGCCACTTTGAGGCCAGAAGCAGGTTGGAGGAGCAACAACTTATATTCTGTCTTGGCATTCTCCAAACTGATGGCAACAACATTGATTTCTCTAACTTCTGGTAACCCCTCCCCTCTGTTATTCCCCCTCCCTCCTTTGTTTTCCCTCATTCCTGTGGCCCTCTCACTCCTCTTTCCCCACCCCCACTCTCATGACATGCCCATCACATCTCTCTGGTGCCCCACCTCCTTCCCCTTATTCCATGGTCTACTGTCCTTTCCTATCAGATTCCTTCTTCTCTAGCCCTTCTACCTATCACCTCTTTGCTTCTCACATCATTCCCTTTCAGCACCCCTCCCCCACCCACCAACCTTCTCCCTCTCACCTGGACTCACCTATCACCTGCCAGCTTGTGGTCCTCCCTCTCCACCTTCTTATTCTGGCTTCTACCCTCTTCCTTTCCAGTCCTGATGTCTGACCTGCTGAGTTCTTCCAGCATTTTGTGTGTGTTGCTCCAGATTCCAGCATCTGCAGAATATCTTGTGTCTCAGGTGTAGGACATCCAACTCTTTGAGACTGTTCTGCCATTCATCAAGATCATGGCTGATCTTCAGTCTCACTGTCATTCTCCATCACTATCCCCATGTCCCATGATTTTCTTCATGTCTGGAAATCCAACAATTTCTATTTTGAACACAACGACTGAGACTCCAGAACCATCTAGAAAAAATAGCAGATATTTGTTACTGATTTCCACTTGATACTTACCTGTGAAATTGACAGCTCAGTAGTTGAAAATGGAGACCAATTTAAGGTGGACCATTGATTGCCCAAGACCTGGCTGATAGATCGTTCAGCTGACTTGTAAATGGGCAAGATACACAATGGCTTACTTTGCATTGGCACCAGTGTGAATCAGGGACAGATATTATTATTGCAGGATTCCTTTTTATAATTTTAAGTTACAAATGGGTACGTTCTGCCCCTTTATACCAGGCAGTAATGGACAGAGCCTCTTTTGGAGTCAGGAGGAACCGTTGGGGTTGGTTTAACTCAATAGGCTGGTGATGCCCATGCTACCCATTCAGTAGGATCAGCTCTGCTACCTACACTTATTACACACACAGGTCAGGGCAGAGGTCAGCCGATTTGTCACAGGCAAAAGGAAATTCAGGATGATAAATGGATGTTGCTTTTGGAATTAATTGGAATGTGATTTCCACTTTCACAGAAGTAATTGAGCATTAACACCAAAAAAAGCAGCAGAGTATTTTCAGTTTTTTTTATGCTTTATCTTCTCTCATTCCCTCTTGTTTACCTCTTTCCCAGTTCTGATGTTAACTCTGTTTGTCTTTTACGAATGCTGCCTGACCTGCTGAGTATTTAAAGAAATTTCTGGTTTTATTTTCTGTTGGAGCATTTTCAGCATTCACTGTCTTTCTTTCTCTTTATCCACCCTGATTTGCAATGGGAAGAAGAACATTCCATTATCAACCATCTAGTTTCTGTTAACGTTGCATTATGAAGGTAATGACGCTGCAACTGAATGGTCCACTTGTACCCTTGAGCTCATCAACTATTTTTAACTGAGGCTTTCAGCTACAAATGGTTCTGGACTCCTGACACTGGCTGTCGTCTTTGGCCTGTTGATTGCCCCCCACTACCCCCCCCCCCCCCCCGCCACTCGCCTCTCCTCCCCAACTAATGTCATACCCATGGCAGGCAAATGTCGGGAATCTAGGGCCTTGGAATAGTTTATCGATGGGCTGGGGAAAAGCAGAGGAGAAGATAATGAGAATCTAGACATTGAAACAAATTGCATGCTCATTTAACTTCCTCCATTTCACTGAAGAAGATATTACATGAAGAAAATGAATGAGAAGAGGATCAATGTGTCCAAAAAAATCTAACAGCAAGGTATTCTTCAAAATAAGAATCTTACCCAACCCATTGGTTCAACTCTGAATGCGCAAGGAGGTTCTGGAATTGATTGCTGGTCTGAGCTAGATTAGAGTAAAGATGGAAGTAGAGTAAACTTGGAAGAAGAAAGTAACTATGAAACCTAGAAAATTAGGAGCACAGAGGGACATTTATTATATTACCTTTCAAGCTCACTGTATTTTTTCCAGAATTAATAGAAATCCCTGATGACAATGTGCCTTTAGGCTCTATTATCACATCTGTTACTGTATGCAGCACATAATCCACTCCCATTACCAACTTCCCTGGGGGCTTCAGCCACAGCCTTAGCTTCACTTTAATTCAGTTCCCTCGCATTGCTAGCTGAGTAATTCCTCCAAGCCACTGCTCACTGCTTGAAACAAAAATCTAACGTCAATGGAAACAAAAATCAAGTTATGCCAACTCTTACTGTTGCTAATTCAATAAAAAAGTGTTTCAATGTTCACAACATCATATTTTATTGTAAATATTAACAGAGATGATAAACAAAGGCATTGACGTATTTCTTTGCATCATAAACAGAGCAGAGTACAAAGAGGAAAACTTGAAGGGAGGATCCCAGGGTTATAATGTCACTGGACCTGATTTATCTGATATTTATTCAGAAGATAGGAAAACTGCAGTCCTGCTTATCTGATTTTTCTTGTCATCTACTTTCTGCTCACATGGTAGGGTTAACTGTGAAGTCTATTTGGGCATCAGCTTTGCTTTGGCCTACTGGCCCAGGTTCACAGTATTCTACTGTGTATAAGACCCAATGTATAATTTCCTTCATGATCTCCTGGCATTATAAAGGAGTCAGGTTGAGGATAACAATGGTTAGATAAAGAATCTCTAGGGAGTTTGCAAGGTTTGGTAGACGTTAGTGGTTTGGGAATATAATGAATTGCGAGGCGAGGGAATGGAGAGCTGTTGAGTTTGGACCAGTGTTGGGGTGTTTGGTCAGAGTGAAGAGTTATGCAGATGATGAGATAGGGGCTGGGCAAATGATGTATGTGTTTGGGAGATGATGAAAGGCATTGGGGCAGATATGAGTGTTGGCTGATGGTGGTTGGTTTGAGCAGAGGATAATGTGGATTGGGAAAACTTTGAGCAGATGAAGGGGGATTGGGCCAGCTATCTAGTGGGGAATTATGTTAGGTGGATAATAGGAGAGGTTGGGTTGCATAGACTATTGGATGTTTAGGCATATGATAGACATGTTGCAGTGGGCATCAGAGGCAGAGGGAATAATACTGGAAAGTTAAAGAAGTCACCCACCTGAAGAAAGATGTTTAGGACTCTCTAGCAATGGCTCACATGGTAGAGACTTTGAACTAACATTACACCAAATGGGAAACAATCAAACAATTAAGGCCTGCTTCTGTGAATCTCCTGAGCTTCATATATTTGGTTGAATTTTGTGCCAAGATATGAAACAGATATTGTATGCCATTTGATGCCATGTCCTGGAGAGTCCAAGGCATCCTCTGGTGGAATCTGTAAACAAACACATGAATCTACAAGTATTAACTTGGCAGCATGGTAGTGTAGTGGTTAGCATAATGCTTTTACAGCGCCAGCGACCCAGGTTCAATTCTGGCCACTGTCTGTAAGGAGTTTGTACGTTCTCCCCGAGTCTGCGTGGGTTTCGTCTGGGTGCTCCGGATTCCTCCCACATTCCAAATATGTACAGGTTAGGAGCTGTGGGCATGTTATGTTGGCTCCGTTATTCCATTCACAAAGTCAAACAAGTTGAAGAAATACATCCACCAAAAAGACATACAGAAATAGTTCACCCTTTGCCATCTGTTAATTGCAATGATGTATAACGGAAACTGCTCCACTTTGGAACAGGAATTTCAGCTGATTAAAGCTGTCAACTATCACCTTGTCAGTTGTATGTCCCCTGTTTGAGTGCAAAGAGAACTTATCATATCTCAGTTAAAAGTTATAGGACATATTCTTTGTTCTCATGATGGCATATAATTTTATCACCAACCTATCTTCCTTAAAGCAACACTCCCAAACAGGACATAGGGATAAGGGGATAGTTTCTTGTATCACAAAAGCTGAACAGAGAATGAGAAACAGTGGAAGGGCTGTGGGTGATAATTGCTGCAAAGTAGAAACACAAGATATATTTGCAAATAAATGGAAAGTAAAAATTGGCAAAAGGAGTAGGAAAATGCATGGATATTGAGAATCAGTGAAAGGAAGGAAGAGTTAAATTTATAGGTACATTTTCTGATCAAAAAGAGCAAAAATGACCAAAATTGGCATTGATGGGAGAGTCTGATTGCCTTAGAATAAATGAAATGCATGAGTCCACGCACACATCTTGTATTGAGGTGGACATTTTCCTGGCAGTAGTTGCAAATAATTTCATATTTATTTAACATTAGCTCATCCTACTTGGTAAAATTGAAGATAGATACATAAATGAATGAGCCTATTATGAGTGATGCTCCGTTCATTGACAAAGGCAGCAAATTTAAATATGATTGTTTTCTGTTACTACTGCCATAAGGAACATGAAGAGCATAAATGGGTGAATGGTGAAACAAAGCTATTGTGACCTCCTGAAGGAAATTGTATTCAGTGGATGTGATGTGTTGTCCAATGTAGTTACTGAAATGTTCCTATGAAATAACCATCCAAGGGAATTCTACCTTGAACTGCCATTGGCAGTGTGCTCGGGTTGGTCAATTGGATAAGTGACATATTCCTGTAACAATTTCCCTGCTGCATCTAAGTCTCTATTATTTCTGGGGTATTAAGTGTGGATTAAACACTGATGCCAGGGATGGATTCTCAGGCATTTAGTAGCCCGCTAGGCCTCATTTCTCTCTGACTGTCATTCTCCTTTCATAGATGAATACATTATGCATCCATAGGACAGAAAACAAAATAAATAAAAGCATTATTTTTTTCTAAAATGTTTTGTTCATAAAGTTCAATAATGGCAAATCTAACTAAACATCCTTTTTAAGTGTCTTCAATGGTGTGTGATTTATTTTTCAACAAGTGTAAATTTCTGTTTTGTAAACTTACATTTTAGAGATGAACAATCCCATGAAAGATACTAAATAGATAATCTATTAGAAATTCCTTAATAAAATCCACCATTCATGGATGGAAGGATAGACTTTTCAGATCAAATAATCTATGCTAAAATATATTAAGTAATAATAGGTTTTTGTTTAGATCTTGTAAAAATACAAAGTCATCTGACTTCATTTACTATCTGGTGTCAAAGGCAAAAGGCAAATGAGTTACTATAAGATTGCCAATTGTGTTCCACCTACTGCTTATCCATTGGCCAGGACCTTAGCAAATGCAAGCTTAGAGTTCACCTTAAGGAAGACATGACCTCATAAATGAAACTTCAAGTTATAATTGAGAAGGGAGTTGTCCTGTTGATTGCAGTGTCATTTATAGAAGGATCTTGCTAATGCTAATCCTTCATCTTTATGGAGAGAATCTTATAATCAATATCTCTTTTACAGACTTGAGTTTCACCAATAGAACTTTGCTTAAAAAGTGTGAATCATAATCTGATTCCCTTTTATAAAAGGAAACTCATGATCAGTATATCTTTTATAGGAAGTCTTTCACTATTAGTACCAGTACAAAGATAATCTCAAAATTGATATGCCATTTTTATAGAATATCCTATCACGTGCAAGCTTGTGTAAAAATATCCCTATAAAGAAGGAAAATTTAATCAACCCTTTATCAAAGGGGGAATCTTGTAATTTTCATTTATGTTTATCTTAATTTTTTTATCTTTATTATCTTATTTCACTTTTAAATAATTATTCACTCGAGCAAATTTTACAAGAGCAAACCCCCATCATGTTTTGTTAAATTTGCAGTTTGAAATAATAATTATTTTTTTATCAATGCTAACTACTTAATCAAAATAAAGTCATATTAATTTAACTTTTCTTTAATTCAATCATTATTAAACATAATGTTGCACATACCAGTGAAACATTTAAAAATGCCAATACTCAATTCTATTGTTTGGAATTATGAGGTAAACCAAACTTGTGAAAGATGGTTTCTGCCTTCGTGTTACTCAAGATCCATTTCTTATGTTTCATTTCAAAATGGGGTTCTCACATAGCTAGGAACTGCCAGGATTACAGGTAGCAGAAAAGAGGTGAGATAATGCAGGCATATTTGTTGGCTTGGGAACAATAGTTTTAAGGCCCTGGCAAAAATTGAGTTAGAGGCAGATGGAGAAAGCAGAGAAGAGGATCAAGAATATTTCACTTTTATTTATTTAATTTTAAATGGGGTAATGACTTCGTAAAACTGCATTTTTTTTGGAAATGTATTTGTAACTGATATCATGAAATTTACATACACTTGCATGCATATGTATATACACATACATTTTGTTTACATTTAAATTCATTTTAATCAAAATGGGAGAAAGAAGATTTGAATCACTCCGGGGTTCTTCACTTTTATCATTGCACGATTTAAAAATAGATTATTTATTTTATTTTTAAGGAAGCTTGGTGTTCAATAATATATTCACATGTCTTTTAGATAAATAAGAAGGAAGTGAGGAACAGTTAAATTTGATATCCACTCCTTTATGGTTCCCATCTGGAGTTAAAATCAGCCTCTAGGAATTAAAAGATGAATAACGAAAAACAATCTCATCTATGTAATTTTGCTGCCATAAAACAACAAATTTCATGTCATATTCAGTGATTGTAAATCTGACTCTGATTCTGAAAACCACACAACTTTCAATGCAAAAGAGCAATCCAGTTTGAAAGCAAGGATTCTGGAATCTCAAGTTCATAAATGCAGGCATGCATTACAAATTATTTTCTAACAAATAAAATGAATTATCGGATAATTAGGTGCAAACCATGGTTCTAGTAAGTGTGACTCTCTGCCGTAAACCAGGACAAGTAATGTTATCCTCAATGTTTTTGAGGTAACCACATATGGTTATATAAATTGTTGCATAAGCTGTTAAATAAACCAGCTATCAAGTGTAATCTACATTCTTAAGCAATTTTTCTTGGCACCGATTTAGAATATTGAAAAATTGTTCTGCATCCTCTCAAACTAAGCTCCCTCTTCTTGTTCAGTCCATGTATGCCGAGTTAGGGCTGTGGCAGCAGATGGTGTATTGATTGATGTTTGGGTATTTTTGATCAAAATATGAAGCCCATTCTAGCTGCAGTTTGAAAATTAAAATGACAGGAAGGTCAGATCTATGGCCTTGAATTAAATGTGAGAGAAACGTCAAAGAAGTTGATACAGAAAATATTAGCTAATTCCTCAATTTGGATTTTATATTGATAAAAGATTTTTAAGTTTTAATGATACAGCCTAAGTTTTTTCAGTTTTTGATTAATATGGAATGTATTTATAAGTCAGGTTGTGAAAGCAAGTTTATACATCAGACATTTTTCATAAAGAAAAATAAAGGAAACTGTCACCCTTATTCCCTGGGGTTTTGTTTTCAAAATGCAAAATAACTCTGCCTATAGATTATAAATAAATCTGCTCCATAAGGCAGTGACCTAGATGCCAAACTTTTTCGAGAGTTGCTTTGTTAGCAAACAGTTGCATCATTTTTAGATAATAGTTCCTTGTATTGCAATTGATTAATTAAGGGATGTTTCTTTTTCTCTCAGATTTTGAAAGAAAATCCACAGTTGTTGGATTCAAGAGAAAAGAACGAGGAAAATTAACAAGTGATGTAAGCAGGCACCACCAGGCTCAAGGACAGCTTCTATCCCACTGTTATTGGACTATTAAACAGTCCCTTAGCACAATAAGATGGACTCTTGACTTCACAATCTACCTCATTATGGCCTTGCACCTTATTGTCTGCCTGCGCTCCACATTCTCTGTAGCTGTAACACTTTATTCTGCATTCCGTTATTGCTTTCCCTTGCACTACCTCAATGCACTGTTGTAATGAAATGATCTGTATGGATGGCATGAAAAACAAAGGTTTTTACCATACCTCGATACATGTGACAGTAATAAACCAATTTACCAATTGATGTTAGTGGACTACTATAAAAACAAATTCAACACTTATAATAGACACTTTAGATAAGTCATGGAACTAGCAAAGTAAGCTTATGTATTCCTGAGCCATTTTGAACAGGAAGAATCCAGGTTTATTTGGTAGTGAAAGCCCAGTCTAAGAAAAGTAAAATAATCCATGATCCTGATATCCATGCAGATCTTGGATGAGGCTGCAGCGAGATACACCCTTCTTTAATCTACTTATGGTCCAACAGGCCGATGATCTTCACTGCCGAATCCTTATTGGTGATAAATAATCACATGGGTGAGGTACCATTGAGCTTCTAAAGCCTATTGAAGCATACTCCTTTAGAAGAGAAAGTGATTCCATGGTAGAAAATTGAAATAAAGAGAGAACTTGGATTTATTGGTGCATTTGATATCCTCTTGATATCTTAAGAGAATCAATAGAAGACTTTTTGAAGTAAACACAGGAAAACACACACTCTTTCTATGCACACTGTACTTTTTGTTTCATAGTCAATGAACAAAGTTTATCCGGAAACCTGATAGGATGACCTTATGTTAACATGTATGACGGGAAAATCAAATTCTTGTTTTTGACGGTCTTACTTCCTTTGATGTTTACATGCTGACCCAGACGAATGAGCAGGATATTTGTGGTTATCTAATTTTGTCATCTACAATCTCCTGCTGTGCATAACCCAGACCTCTCTACACAAAACATAAACTGTATAAGAATAAACTAGTAATCTTTTCTTTTTAAAATAATAGATTTTTTTCTGCCTAAATTGTTTATTGTGCTAAACTGTGTAATACTATACCTTAATCACGTAACTTTCTTCTCCATTTCAAACTATTAAACTGTAGTTCTGATACGAATAGCTGCTTGTTTCATTCTGCTTATCCTGCTCATTTGCAACTCATGAGCACACCTTTTATGTGTGTTGCTGATATCCATTAGCACAGATATTTATCCAGTTCTCTTTTCTTACACCAGGTAAATATTCTATATTTTCTACTGTTTCAGTCCTACTAGTGTTGAAATACGTATGTGGCCCACTCTGCAGCTCACCAGCATTTTTGCTATATATCTCTGACTAAAATATCAGCCCTAAAGTTTGCACAAAATTTAATTGTTTTTCTTCTCTCTATAAAGACTTTGGTCTGGAATCAAAGAGTCATAGAGTACTACAGCACAGAAACTGGCCTTTTGGCCGATCTAGCCCATGCTGACCTGATCTTCTGCCTAGTCCCATCTACCTGCACCCGGACCATATCCCTCCAAACTCCTCCTATCCATGTACCTATCCAAACTATTCTTATACTGTATGTTACAATTGAACCTGCATCTACCACTTCTGCTGACAACTCGTTCCACACTCGCAACACCATCTGAGTGAAGAAGTTTCCCCTCAGATTCCCCATAAATATTTCACCTTTCACCCTAAACCTATGACTTCTAGTTCTGGTCTCACCCAACCTGAGGGGAAAAAGCCTGCATGTGGTCACCCTATCTATACCCCTCATAATTTTATATACCTCTATAAGATCTCCCCTCGTTCTCCTGCACTCCGGGGAGTAAAGTCCTAACATATTCAAACTTTCCCCATAACTCAGATCCTCAAGTCCTGGCAACATCCTTGTAAATTTTCTCTGCACTCTTTCAAGCTTATTGATATCTTTCCTGTAGGTAGGTGACGGGAATTGCACATAATTCGGCCTCACCAACATTTTGTACAACTTCAATATAACATCCCAACTCCTGTACTCAGTGCCCTAATTTATGAAGGCCAATGTGCCAAAAGTTCTCTTTACAACCTTATCTACCTGTGTTTGTGTTTATTGTATGTCTACTGTTCTATGTATGTCCTCTGTTGTGTAAGTCTGGGGGAAATGACATTTCGTTCCGCCATGTGTTTTTATAGCATGGATGAATGACAATAAAGTAACTTGAACTTGATGCCACTTTCAAGGAATTATGGATCTGTGTTCCCAGGTCCCTTTGTTCTACCACACACCTCAGTGCCCATCCATTCACTGTGTAAGTTTTATCCTAGTTTGTCCTCCCAAAGTGCATCACCTCACACTTGTCTGCATTAAATTCTATCTGCCATTTTTCAGCCCATTTTCCTAGCTGGTCAAGATCACGTTTGATAGTCCTCCTCACTGTCCACTACGCCCCCAATCTTGGTTCCATCTGCAAATTTGCTGATCCAGTTTACTCCATTATCACCTAAATCATTAATATAGATGATAAACAACAATGGATGCAACACCGATCACTGTGGCACACCACCAGTCATAAGCCTCCAGTTAGAGAAACCATCCACCATCACTCTCTGGTTTCTCCTGCTAAGCCAATGTTGAATCCAAATGACTACTTCATCCTGAATGCCAAGCGACTTAACTTTCTGGACCAACCACCCATGTGGGACTTTGTTAAGTGCCTTGCTAAAGTCCGTGTAGAAAACATCCACTGCCTTTCCTTCATCAACTTCTTGGTAACCTCCTCGAAAAACTCTATAAGATTGGTTAGACATGACCTACCAAGCACAAAGCCATATTGACTACCCCTAATCAGGCCTTGTATATCCAAATACTTACATATCCTGTCCCTTAGAATGCCTTCTAGTATTCTACCCATGACTGATGTCAGGCTCACTGGCCTATAATTTCCCAGTTTATTCGTAGAGCCTTTCTTGAACAACGGAACAATATGAGTTGGAGGTTCATAAAAAATCAGGGTAAAATGGTATGACAGGGGGATCTATGCCAGTTTGAGCAACGAATATTGGTGAGTGACTTCTGTGTGGATACGTCATGTCAGGTATTTTCAAGTGAGCAGCATGACAAGTTTCAGGTGCCATGTGCAAACCATGAACCTGTGTATTGTGTAATGCATATTAGCATTAAATAGAGAATATCACTAATAATACTGGACCTCCTTTTGACGCATGAGGTCAGTGACCAGTGTCCTCTGGTAGCCTATGAATAAAGACTTGTGGATCTCCTGAAAGCACCTTATTGGAAGGAGCCAGCTCCAGCCTTTAGGAGCTGAGACCCTGCAAGGGCACAGTGGATTTGGTTTGTAAATCCCCTCAGATTATGAAGCCAGAGCAAGTCCTGCCCATAAAATAGTTGAAATAACTTTGACAGCCAGTACACCTTTTCTGCCTCACCTGGAGAAATTTGTCCAGGTGAGGCAGAGAAGGAATGGCAGGGTGAAGGAACCATAGGTGACAGGGGAGGTGGAACAACTAGTTAGGAAGAAGAATCTTTGTGATTTTATACTCACTGTAATTTTGATTTCTTTGTGATTTTTATAAACGATCTGGATGAGGAAGTGGAGGGGTGGGTTAGTAAGTTTGCGGATGACACGGAGGTTGGGGGTGTAGTGGATAGTTTGGAGGGCTGTCAGAGGTTACAGAGGGACATAGATAGGATGCAGAGTTGAGCTGAGAAGTGGCAGATGCAGTTCAACCCAGATAAATGTGAAGTGGTCCATTTTGGTAGGTCAAATATGTTGGCGGAATATTGTATTAATGGTAGGACTCTTGGCAGTGTGGAGGATCAGAGGGATCTTGGGGTCCAAGTCCATAGGACACTCAAAGCGGCTGTGCAGGTTGACTCTGTGGTTAAGAAGGCATATAGTGTATTGTCCTTCATCAATTGGGGAATTAAATTTAGGAGCAGTGAGGTATTGTTGCAGCTATATAGGTCCCTGGTCAGACCCCACTTGGAATATTGTGCTCTATTCTGGTCGCCTCACCACAGGAAAGATGTGGAAGCCATAGAGAGGGTGCAGAGGAGATTTACAAGGATGCTGCCTGGAATGCGGAGCATGCCTTATGAAAGCAGGTTGAGGGAACTCGACCTTTTCTCCTTGGAGAGACGGAGGATTAGGGGGGACCTGATAGAGGTGTATAAGATTATGAGAGGTATTGATCAGGTAGATAGTCAGAGGCTTTTCCCCAGGGCTGAATTGGTGGCCACAAGAGGACATAGGTTTAAGGTGCTGGGGAGTAGGTATAGAGGAGATGTCAGGGGTAAGTTTTTTACTCAGAGAGTAGTAAGTGCACGGAATGGGCTGCCAAAAACGGTGGTGGAGGCTGATACGATAGAGTCTTTCAAGAGACTGTTAGATAGGTACATGGAGCTGAGTAAAATAGAGGACTATGGGTAAGCCTAGTAATTTCTAGGGTTGGGACATGTTCGGTACAGCATTGTGGGCCAAAGGGCCTGAATTGTGCTGTAGTTTTTCTATGTTCTATGCTCTATGTTCCAAGGCAGCATACATAAGGTGTAAGCTGCAAGGATCAGGTAGGACTTATGAGGAATATAGAGTAGCAAGGAAGGAACTTAAGAAGAGGTTGAGGAGAGCAAGAAGGGGACATGAAAAGGCTTTATCAAGTAGGGTTAAGGAGAATCCCAAGGCTCTTTTCTTGTACATGAAGAGCAGATGGATGGCTAGAGTAAAGGTAGGTCCAATTAAAGACAAAGGTGGGAAGCTGTGCCTGGAAGCTGTGGAAGTGGGTGAGGTTCTCAATGAATACTTTTCTTCAGTATTCACCAAGGAGAGGGGTCTTGATGACGCTGAGGACGGTTTTGGTAAGGGTAATGTTCTAGAGTACGTAGATATCAATAGAGAGGATGTGTTGGAGTTGTTAGAAAATATTAGGACAGATAAGTCCCCGGGGCCTGATGGAATATTCCCCAGGCTGCTTCATGAGGCAAGGGAGGAGATTGCTGAACCGTTGGCTAGGATCTTTGAGTTCTCGATGTCCAAGGGAATAGTATCGGAGGATTGGAGGGTGGCGAATGTTGTCCCCTTATTCAAAAAAGGTAGGAGGGATAGTCAAGGGAATTACAGACCAGTGAGCCTTACATCTGTGGTGGGTAAGCTGTTAGAAAGGATCCTAAGGGATAGGATCTATGAGCATTTAGAGAATCATGGACTGATTAGGGACAGCCAGCATGGCTTTGTGGAGGGAAGATCTTGCCTCACAAGCCTGATAGGGTTCTTTGAGGAGGTGACCAGGAAGATTGATGAGGGTAGTGCAGTGGATGTGGTCTACATGGATTTTAGTAAGGCGTTTGACAAAGTTCCACATGGTAGACTTCTTCAGAAGGTCAGAGGCCAAGGGATCCAGGGAGGCTTGGCCGTGTGGATTCAGAATTGGCTTGCCTGTAGAAAGCAGAGGGTTGTGGTGGATGGAGTGCATTCGGATTGGAGGGCTGTGACTAGTGGTGTCCCACAGGGATCGGTTCTGGGACCTCTACTGTTTGCGATATTTATTAATGACTTAGATGAGGGGGTGGAAGGTTGGGTTAGCAAGTTTGCAGATGACACAAAGATCGGTGGTGTTGTGGATAGTGTGGAGGGCTGTCGAAGCTAACAGAGGGATATTGATAGGATGCAGAGTTGGGCTGAGAAGTGGCAGATGGAGTTCAATCCAGAGAAGTGTGAGGTGGTACACTTTGGAAGGACAAACTCCAAGGTGGAGTACAGGGTTAATGGCAGGATTCTGGGCAGTGTGGAGGAGCAGAGGGATCTGGGGGTTCATATCCACAGATCACTGAAAGTTGCCTCACAGGTGGATAGGGTAGTTAAGAAAGCTTATGGGATGTTAGCTTTCATAAATTGTGGAATTGAGTTTAAGAGCCGCAAAGTACTGATGCAGCTTTACAAAACTCTGGTTAGACCACACTTACTGTGTCCAGTTCTGGTCACCTCATTATAGGAAGGATGGGGAGGCGTTGGAAAGGGTGCAGAGGAAATTTACCAGGATGCTGCCTGGATTAGAGAGTCTGGATTATGAGGAGAGACTAAAGGAGCTAGGGCTTTACTCATTGGAGAGAAGGAGGATGAGGGGAGACATGAAAGAGGTATACCAAATATTAAGAGGAACAGATAGAGTGGACAGCCAGCGCCTCTTTCCCAGGGCACCAATGCTCAATACAAGAGGGCATGGCTTTAAGGTAATGGGTGGGAAGTTCAAGGGAGATGTCAGAGGGAGGTTTTTCACCCAGAGAGTGGTTGGTGTATGGAATGCACTGCCTGGCGTGGTGGCAGAGGCTAATACGTTGGTCAAGTTCAAGAGATTGTTAGATAAGCATATGGAAGAATTTAAAATAGAGGGATATGTGGGAGGAAGGGGTTAGATAGTCTTAGGTCTGGTTTGAAGGTCGGCACAACATGGTGGACCGAAGGGCCTGTATTGTGCTGTATTGTTCTATGGTTCTATGGTTCTATCCCCTAACTTAGTTGGCTGTCAAAGTTGTCAAGTCATGATGAATTCTTCTGGCCTTCACAAACACTTCAAAGGATTCCAACATTATTAATATGTGTTTCCAACTATTGCACAATTTAACAAAAAATATAAATCCAAAAACATTCTCAAAATAAATTGATTTTTACTTAAGTAAATCAAAAACTAATAACACAAACCTTTATATCTGGCAGCTATTCCTGCATTGAAATTAATGGAGTAAGGTTCCCAGATCTGGCTCAGATACTTTGAGCAAATTCCCCAGTGTACTTGCTTGGGAATTTCCACAACTTTTCCCTCGGTGACTAGCCACTCATGAAATCTCACCAGAAACCTGCAATCCTTATAAATTGGTGTTATTTACAGCTAAATTATTGCTGTCTTTGGAGTCTAAGGCATAGATTTATCTGTTAGCTGTGAATGGCAAGAAAATTAAGAATTCTTATTTAATAAGGATATATAAATTCAGGTTCGATATATATTGAAAAAAATTCTGTAAGTGAAACACATCTGATAGATTTAAAACAAAATCAGCAATTTCAACAGATTAAGAAAAGCTGGAGTGTTAATATCATTCTTGACTAGCATATCTTTATTAACTAATCATAATACATTTAACTGTTTCTAAAATGCAGTGCAAGGCAGGAAACAAACCTTGCTTTAAAATGTTCTTCTGCTGACATTAGTCAATCTAAATCTATAGTCTGTTAAAGTAATACATTTCCAATTGATGGGTTACTGTTCATGATATAATTGTGTTTCATTTTTATCATGTAGTTTTGAAAATACATTATGGATTTTTGTGTTTGTTTTAGACTACTTCATAGTCAGGGATATTTCAGACTTCCAACAAAAAAGGGGGCAAGTTCAGAGAGTGGCCTACAACCTGCTCCAAGCCAGTGATAAGACTGAACTATATTTGGGTTCAAGACATAGTTTACTGCTGATTTAAAACTATGGACAACAGATAGATGTCTGCAAATCAGTGCTGTTGATAACAGGAAAACTGCTAGTTACTATACTAGCAGAATGATGTAGGTGTGGATGGTGGCACAAGGTGGCAGAATCAATGCACTGGCAGGATTAGTAAACTAATATCAGCATCTTCTCCCAGTCCAACAATGCAAGCATTGAAGGCCTAATTACACTCTGTTAGCTTTGATAGGCGGGACACATTGTTTAGATGCTTGGCTCCAGACTTCTGAAGCTCTGTCAAAGCTTCCTTGAAAAGATATAACATTCTCACTGATCCTGGAAATGCTTGGCCCACATCTGCTCAAAGTGGGGAAGGAGCATTGAAGACAACACTGAGAACCTCGTATCCATGTGTCAAAAGCACATGGAGTCCAGTATCAACAAACAACGGATCACACCACCCCACAAGTTATCCACCTACCTATCCCATCAGGAAACTCCTGCCCCCTCAAATCATTTCCTATTTTACAGGTCACCTCAGATCCTGCAGGATTGGAGTGGAAGCATGTCATCCCTGAGCCTTAGGCACCACCTAATAATAATAAGGATCAAGATGGGAACCAGATGGGAATGTTTCACTTCCCCCAAAAATTTTCAAAGATGCAAAGATATACCAAACAGTTAATTTGCCCAAAGGGTGAAAGCTGGCAGTAAAGAAGTATTGTGAGACAAGCAGATGCTCTGAACATCTGTACTTGGAAATTGCAAATGCGATTCTACGAGCAAAATAGGAACTCAATTTCCATATTTAAGCAGCCTCTTACTGAAAAGGGTAAAAGTCAAACTATGGATCAGTTCATCAAAAAACTATATTAATCACAACTTGGACATCAGTGGGGAAGTTGACATGCCGTACTGATTTTCAGTTCCTAGATATCTATCTTACAAGTCAGCAATAGGCAGTAGGCAGTTGAATTTTGGCTCCAGCATATGAAAGAAATGAAGTTGAAAGTAATAAAAAATCAAAAACACTATATGCACCAGTACTGTAAACAGAACAAAATGATAACTTAGCCCACCATGACCCATTTACAAGGTGTAGATGTATTAAGTTTGGTACTGTTTCCTGGAAAACTGTAATTCAAGAAGCTAGACATTGGTTTCTCAAATGAATTGCGCAGGAATTTAACCAGCATTGCAAAGTCACAAAAACATCTTGTAGATTGGTGGTAATCTAACAAGTGGATTCTGATCCAATACCTACAATTCCTGATTTCTAAAATTAATGGCCTTGATATTAATTCCATCTCTTCACCACATGCCTCACACTTCCCACGCACAAATAATTAAGAACAGCAGTAGTTAAAAAGTGTCCCTCAACTTGCTACATTTGCATTTAAAATTATAATAATTCAGAGAGTGAGACAGAACCATATGCTGGTCATCTGGATGCAACCATCCTGCTGCAGAGTGTCCCTGCTGGTAATGTATGGTAAGCCACTACTGAGGCAACCCAAGGCAGACAAACACAACACATTGTGCGACTCACTGTACCACACTCCTCTCCCTTAGACTACATTTCCCTTAGCAAGTATATCCAAGTTAGGCATGTGTGGGGGAGGAGAGTGCAGATCCACTGGGGGATGGGTACTCTTCTTCCCTTTCCTAGCCCATTTTTCCCTCTCTCTTCTTACCTTTTACCCCTCCCCCCACCTGTCTATCACTATCTCTTACCTGCATCTACCTATCACCTCCCTGTGCCCATCCCGACTCCCCTCTTTTGTCCACCTATCACTGCTCTGCTTTTCCCTCCCATATATTGGGCTTCCCCTTTTCCTATCTTCAGTCCTGAAAAGAAGGGTCCTGACCCGAAACGTTGACAGCCTGCTTTTCTCCACGTATGTCTGATCTTGGTTGGAGCTGAAGCATTTGAATAGTATCCACTTTGGCATGAGTAATGTAGTCTTGTGTATCAATTCGATAGCCTAGACGTTCCACTGATCTTTGCAGGGATTGGCATTTTACTAGATTCACTCTAGTTCCATTTTGCTGCAATCTGACCTTCTTCAGGGTTGTCAGATGTTCTGTTACTCAAGGTACTGAAGTCAAGATAAGATAAGATAAGATAAGATAAGATTTCTTTATTAGTCACATGTACATCAAAACACACAGTGAAATGCATATTTTTGCATAGAATGTTCTGGGGGCAGCCCGTAAGTGTTGCCATGCTTCTGGCGCCAACATAGCATGCCCACAACTTCCTAACCTGTACATCTTTGGAAAGTGGGAGGAAACTGGAGCACCTGGAGGAAACCCACGCAGACACCGGGAGAACGTACAAACTCCTTAAAGACAGTGGCCGGAATTGAACCCGGGTCGCTGACGCTGTAAAGCATTACACTAACCGCTACATTACCATGCCTGCCCTTGAAGCAAGTGGCATAGCCCAGTCTCTGCAAAATCAGTTCCAAGGTATACTGGAAAATCATGAGTGCTGTTGACAGTCCAGAGGTTTGGTGGTGATATCTGTATAGCCCATTGGGAGGGTGAATAGTGAGTAGAATTCAAACTCTGAATCCAGCTCCAGCTGCTGGTAGACGAAAAATAACTCCAGTTGCTTAAGAAATTTCTGTCTGCCAAGGTAGCAAATAAATCCTTTACATTGGGTAATAGACATGCTTCATCTTTTATACAGAGATTTATCATGACCTTGCAGTCACCATGTAGCCATACTGTATTGTCTTGCATTGGTATGGGTATGATAGGAGCTGTCTAATCACTTCTCTATCAGTGACATGGTGTCATGTCTCTGAAGAAGATCCAGTTCATTCTTAACTTTGTTCTTCAAGGCAACCCACGCAAAGGCACCCAGTGTTGGAGTGGAAAAGGCAACGAGTACAATACAACAAGCATCGCTGCTTGTTGAATTCAGCCAGTCAAGCAGCATCTATGGAAAAGAAACCAGTTAACGTTGTGGGGTCAGGACCCTTCCTGGGAACTGGAAGGAAGTGTTGCTGTCATAGTGGCTTATCAGAAGCTATCCTTCCCCTATAGCAGCCCCTTCCATCTAAAAATTGGGAAAAAAGCATGTGGAAAAAAAATAAAAGGTATCCTGCAGTTCATTTAGTTCCAGCAGGAAATCTGCTTTGCTGGGTTTATTCAGCAGTGATGAAATTGCACGTATCAGAAAAGGTTTATTGCTATTGTATTAGTTCTATGTGCTTTAAACACACTAATCCCAGAATCATCTGCAAACTTGCAGATTGTGTGGTTAACATTTTAATCCAGATCATCACTATAAATACAACAACAATCATTCTTGCAAGATGCCACTTGTATTTTCAAACTAAGCCAAATCCATCCATCACCATATTTTGCCAGCTGCATTTCAGTCAGTACCTCAGTTCAGGGTTAACTGTGACACATAGGTTTTAAATCTGTGGTGTAGTACTGTGGTGTAGCTGTGCAGAGTGAGAATGTTACAGAGTGAATCCAAAGTTCCTATTTCTAACTGCTGCCCATTGTCATAGAGTCATAGAGCATGGAACCACACCAACCATCACATTAATCCTATTATTCCTCTTGCAT
The DNA here is from genome assembly GCF_009764475.1 of Pristis pectinata. Classification (NCBI taxonomy): domain Eukaryota; kingdom Metazoa; phylum Chordata; class Chondrichthyes; order Rhinopristiformes; family Pristidae; genus Pristis; species Pristis pectinata. The sequence continues at coordinate 125,294,724 of NC_067406.1, forward strand.
CTTCATTAACACACATTACCCCCCCCCCCCTTTCACCCATCTACATGAGGGGCAATTTCACAGGAGCCAATTAATCTACCAACTGGCATGGGTCCAGCATGTGGGAGGAAGCTAGAGTCAGGATAAACCTGTGCAGTCACAGGGAGAATATACAAATTCCAAACAGATAGCAACCTGTCAGAATCAAGCCTGGGTCTCCGAAGGAGTGAAGTAGCAGTACTAACTGCTGCACCACTGATTCAAACTGACAAAGCGTGCTTGTACTTGAGGACACTTCAACACCTGATTAGGCTTTGTAGTAATCCTGCACACAGGTAGCTGTCTTCCAACATCCACTGCTCAGACTTGAAGAAAAGCCATTTTAAAGAGCAATCAGAGGACTGATATAGATGGCTCCTGGTACAATGATGTCTGAGCACAAGCTGCCATTCTTGTCGGAAGAAATTGAAAAGGGAAATCTGCCCTTAACTGCACAGAATGAAAGCTTATGAGTGTTATGAGTGTAAGGTTCTTAAAAAAAAGGTTCAAAAGGAGAGAAATTGTATCAGAATCAGATATATTATCACTAGCTTAGATGATGTAAAATTTGTTGTTCATCTAAGTGCTCTAGTGCCTGGTAATAGGGCACAGAATGGGTGGGAACAAATCACCAATTTTCCAGTAGTTATCACCAACATCAATTGAGAGTGATGAAATACATTCTATACCAGAATAATTGATTAATATTTAGGTATCGATTGGCTGCCTGCACTTTTGTTCGGCTCCTTTCATGACATACCTAATATTTGCTTCAATGTTTTGGCCATTTAATGGGAAATTTTCTAGGTTTTGTACCTCCTTCTTTAAAGCACTCTTTCTTCGGTGTCTAAAATTGGGGTGAAGTGAATTTCAGGCCCTCAAAGTGTTTATGATGAATATATGAAGGGGAGGTGAAATAGGATGTGTCAATTATAATTTCCAGGAAAAAATGGAAGCATCCTGAAATGGACAGTGTAAGGGAAACACAAAATCAGATCAGCTGCATATCAAGCTAAATTTTGAGTTTCTGATTAGAGCTGAACAAATAAAAGCCTTGTGACTTTCAAACGTAGCAGACTGATAGGTTCTGCACACATGCTATTTTTGAGCTGATGCCTCTGGTACTCAAGGCATGTCCAAATTCAATGCACAAATAAACAAATTCAAGGCTAATTTGCAGTGTTCACCTCACATCCATTGAATTCTGCAGCTCAGCACACAGGACTCAAGCTACGTTACTCAGTGGGGAGGCTTTAGAAATTACCAATCTGGATATGAGACCTGCAAGCAAGATTCATAAACAACTTTTCAAGTTTAGAGTGCCAGAGGGAGATGAAACAAAGAATAGTTCAGTGTGGCAGCATATAAAGCAAATTAAGAGCATTCAACATTAAAAAGAAACCCAATTAGAGACGGAAAGAGAAAATTACTCATGAGCCTGAATAAAGATTTCACGAATGATCACAGGGAGCATATTCATTGATGGGGGTGTTCTCTGCAGTTTTGTAAATGAAAAGATCTTTCTTGCATTAATCAGCATTTTGTTCCACTTTAAAAATAATTCTGCTTTGTTCATGTGAATGGTTAGAACTGCACAGATGGATAATATTACTCTCCCAGCTTCCTAATCTTGCTTAAATAAACCAGATGACTTGAAGATATTAATGATGAACAATACTGACAGAGACATAAAGGCAGAACAAGCTTTCACATCCAGTTACTTCATTGTACTTATCTATCTAGATATTAGAGACACAAAGGACTGCAGATGCTGGAATCAAGATGAAATAACAAGATACTGGAGGAACTCAGTAGGCCAGGCAGCATCCATGGAGAAAAACAGATGGTCCTGAAGAAGGGTTCTGACTTGAAATGTTGACCATCTGCTTTTCTCAAAGGAAACTACCCTGGCCTGTTGAGTTCCTCCAGCATCTTGTTGTTTTTTATCTAGATCTTAAGTCATCTGAACAAAATGCTGCACAAATAGATCAGTATGGCTTGAAGATACTGTATTCAGTAGCTAGCACAATAATGGTGGAAGGGCAGGGTTTAGTTACTACCTAAATTCAGACTTCAAAAGCAGTGTTTGAAATGGCAACTGGATTGTACCAAGCTGGTGAGCCCAGAATTGCTGCCTGCCAGTTCCACCCATGTGGACTTACCTTTTCCAGAGGTGGAGAGTCAAGCAAGCTTATTCTCCTTAGTGGAGGGTCCACGTGCTCTCTGAGATGGTCAGAGTCATTTAAAAACTATTCAGATAAAATAAATTGTTTTTTTAAATCAGTTATCAAACACCTAAAAATAATGTATTCAAAATAATTAACTTCTCTTATCTGTAACCTCAGGCTCAGCAACCTCACTGAAGTAAATGGGATCACCTTTTATTCATCAGCTAATCCCTGCAGCCTTAGCCCACTAGGCGTTACTTTCCCCAACTGTGGAAGAGCCTACGGTTGCCACATTGCCCTTAATTTCGGTATTGGTATTGGTTTATTATTGTCACTTGTATCAAGGTAAAGTGAAAAACTTGTCTTGCATACTGTTCGTACAGATCAATTCATTACACAGTGCATTGAGGTAGCACAGGGTAAAAACAATAACAGAATACAGAGTAAAGTGTCACAGCTATAGAGGAAGCGCTTTGCAGGTAGACAATAAGGTGCAAGGTCATAACAAGGTAGACTGTGAGGTCAAGAGTCCATCTCATCATATAAGAGAACAGTTCAATAGTCTTATAACTAAGACTATTGTCCTTGAGCCTGGTGGTATGTGCCCTCAGGCTCCTGTATCTTCTGCCTGATGGGAAAGGGGAGAAGAGAGAATGTCTAGCGTGGGTGGGGTCTTTGATTATGCTGGCTGCTTCACCAAGGCAGCGAGAAGTGGAGACAAAGTCCATAGAGGGGAGGCTGGTTTCCGTGATGTGCTGGGCTATGTCCACAACTCTCTGCAGTTTCTTGCAGTCCCAGGCAGAGCAGCTGCCATAGCAAGCTGTGATGCATCCAGACAGGATGCTTTCTATGGTGCATCGATAAAAGTTGGTGAGTGTGAAAAGGGACATGCCAAATTTCTTTAGTCTCCTGAGGAAGTAGAGATGCTGGTGAACTTCTTAGCCATTGCGTTTACGTGATTGGACCAGGACAGGCTATTGGTGATGTTCACTCTTAGGAACTTGAAGCTCTCAACCCTCTTGACCTCAGCACCATTGAGGTAGACAGGTGCATGTGCGCCTCCCCCTTCCTGAAGTCAATGAGCAGCTCTTTTGTTTTGCTGACATTGAGGGAAAGGTTGTTGTTATGACAAAATGTCACTAAGCTCTCTATCTCCTTCCTGTACTCTGACACATTATTATTTGAGGTATGGTTCACAATGGTGGTATCATCTGCAAACCTGTAGATGGAGTTAGAGCAGAATCTGGCCATGCAGTTATGAGTATATAGAGAGTAGAGTAGGGAGCTGAGGATGCAGCCTTGTGGGGTGCCAGTGTTGAGAATAATCGTGCTGAAAGTGTTGCTGCCTATCCTCACTGATTGCGGTCTGTTGGTCAGGAAGTCAAGGATCCAGCTGCAGAAGGAGGTGTTGAGTCCCAGGTCTCAGAGTTTGATGATGAGTTTTCTTGGAATTATAGTAATGAAAGCAGAGCTGTAGTCAATAAACAATAGTCTAACATAGGTGTCTTCATGGTCCAGATGCTCCAGAGATGAGTGTAGAGCCAGGAATATGATTGTCCACTGTAGACCTGTTTTGGCGGTAGGCGAATTGCAGTGGATCGAGGTTCTCCGGGAGGCTGGAGTTAATGCATGCCACGACCAGCCTCTCGAACCACTTCATGATGGTGGATGTCAGAGTCACCGGGAGGTAGTCATTAAGGCATGTTACCTTGTTTTTCTTAGGTACCGGGATGATAGTAGTCTTCTTAAAACAGATTGAAGCAGAGAGAGGTTAAATATATCTGCAACTTCAGAACCAACAAAAGAAATGCAAATAGATCAACATCAATCCTATGTGGCTGCTGGAGAAAGAAAGAGTGAGAGATTAACAAAATGATTTAGGAAGAACATCTGGACTTTTTCAACTTTTTATTTGTGAGAAAATTAATTTACACATTTGTGTGATATCCTTTATTGTCCCTCAACATAATAAATAAATTCTGCATCTTAGCTTCTGTGTTAAATCAACACAAATGCAAAAGCAATCAAACTGACTCTGTTGGATTGTCTGGTGGCAAATTCCTTGTGCCTTGGCAACTAGGCCTGATGATAATATTATATCATCTGGCAAAGGAAGAAGCATGTTTATAACAAAGACTTGAAAGGGTCTTCAACCTGAAACATTGCCTCTGCTTCTTTTTCTATAGATACTGCTATTAACCTGCTGAGGCTTTCCTGAATTGTCTGTTTTTGTTTCCAGATTTCTAACGCATGGATTTATTTATTTTTTTGATTTTCACCTCTATTGGTCCAGCTCACTGAAAGCTATGGTGAAACCAGACTGAATAAGATATGCAAGTACAGACTTTGTCAATATCAAAGAGTGCACAGCAGTTTCTGGGAAATTATATTGCTGACATGAATACCAAACTAATATGAGGGGAGAGACAGGGCCCTGAATGACCCAAGTAAACCACACAGCCATACTGGATAGGGGAAGAAGTGGCTCAGCTTGTGGTCTGAAGGTAAGATGAATCTAAAAAGAGCTTTTTCATCTATGCTGAGTGTTTGATATGATTCAAAATCAGGAGATCACAGCAAATACAAAAGACCCAATGACTCTTATTGATTCATTTGCACAGAAATCCTTAACACCACCTCAGTGTAATTTGGTATTAAATGCCATTTTTGGTTCCACCATTCGTTTATTCCATGTATTATTGATTTGAAAAATAGCCTCTTGACATCTCCTTTTAGAGTTCCCTACTTTTAACTCTGTGAATTCACAATGGCTTCATTGGAGTTTGGTTTGATGTAATATTGCAGGTTGACTTTTTTTTGAGCCCTCATGCACCTCATTCAGTCACCTCCTCTCCAGACTGCTTTATTCTAATAATTTCCTCATCTCAGACTTTTATCACCATTATGGCCTCTTCCTTGCTCTGCTTTCAGCAGTTGATCTTATCTCTTGCAATAGCTTTTTTGTCAGACTTTTTTCCATCAGGCAAGAGATGGGTAGAGTTATCCTAACACCTGCCTCTTTGGAACAATCTGTACCTCATCCCATAAAGGTTCTATCAGCAGATTTTGATTGGATGAAGCCTGTGTCACGGAGGGCTGTTATCAACTAGTCCAAGTAAATTGATAGGGAGCTGGAAGCGTGGGAAGGTAGGGTGGTAACAATGTGATTCTAGAGAGAGCTTTGGAGTGCACAAGCTCATTGGATATTGGGGGGATAGGTAATTGCCTGGACAAGAGGGCACTAGTTTGTCACAAAAATCATTCATAACTTATTTTGAAATTGCTTCTAATGACTTGTAGAATTCCCTTCAGGGACGCAATTGAATGCCAAATGCCAATGGTCTACTAATGTCATGAGACATAGACCTGCATGGGAAAATGAGGTTTTGGGCCTACTTCCAATCCTATCAAACTTGCTCACATGTGACAGTAGGAGGAAAGGGGTGGTTAGCGCTGCCTGTGTTTTAATTGCATTATTCCACAGATGCTGCTTGAGAGTGGGTGAAAATGTTACTTGGCAGATGAACTGGAGCAATGTAACATTTATTATTACTTTTTCTGATTTATATTCTATTGTTGAGGCTTTGTTGTTCAGAATCTTATCTGTCTTATTGATTGCTGCTCTGCATCGGTTGAACATATTTAATGTGTTCTCTCAGGAAAAGAGAAACAATATAAGCTAGTTATAAAGGGGTTGCATCACCTAGGAGTGTGTGAAAACAAATCTTTGGAGGTAGCAGGGCAAGTCGAGAAGGGAGAAAGTATATGCACTTCTGGGCTTTATAACAGCATGCAAAAGCAATAAAATTATGGTGAACCTTTATAAATCACAGGTTATGAATTAATTGGAGTCTTGTGGCCAATTCTAAACACCATACATCAGAAATTATGTCAAAGATTTCCTAGAATTGGTCAGGATGAAGAACATCAATTATTTGTAAAGACTAGAACAAGAAGGCGAAGAGGAGATCTGATGGAGATACTAAAATCATGAGTGCTTTTTATATTAGTAAATAGGGGAAAAGTATTTCTCGTAGCAGAAAGGTTGGTAACCATTGAACACAAAGGTAATATAATTCACAAAATAATCAATGGGAACATAAGGAAAGATGTCTATTCAGTGAGCTGGTATGAACTGTGTTGTGGTGCACAGAGTGTGAGGAAATAAATTCAATAGCAAGAATCAAAAGGGAAAAAATACATAGTTAAAAAGCAAACTTTGCAAAGACATGGGGAATGGACAGGGTATAGGGATAATTGGATCTCTCTTTCAAAGTGCTAACACAAGTTATTCTTAGTCAAACCTTTGGGATCAAAACTTTCTTACTTTCTCTTTGATTTTGTGGGTTCTGTGGTTGCTAATTAGATAACTTTTCAGAAGGTGACTGACGGTGTGAGTGGGTGGGCCATTTGTGAGGTGGTGGGCTCCTGATGCCACTTACATAAGGCTCATGTGCAGGGTCTTGAGGTACTCAATACCATCCTGAATGCTCCATCTCTACCTTGAGTGGTCCTGGACCAGAGATTCCCAGGATATGGTGGGGATGTTGCACTTCTTCAAGGAAGCTTTGAGCACATCAATGAATCTTTTTCTCCGTCCCATTAGTAATCTCCTCCCATGACAGAGCTTGGAATAGAGTATCTGTTTTGGGAGTCTGGTGTCAGACCTGTGATTGATGGGGCCAGCCCAATGTGACCAATTAAGAGTAACTAGGGTTTCAGTACTGGGGAATATTAGTTTGGGACGGGATGCTGACTTGAGTTTGCATATCCTTCCAATGAATTTGGAGGATTTTGCAAAGTCTGCATTGGTCATATTTTTCCAGTGTCTTGAGGCACCTGCTATAAGTAGCCCAAACCTCAGAAACACATAGGAGGGCAACGATCAGTATACAATGAGTTTTGCGCCACATATGAGATCTTGATACAAGTACATTAGGATGAATAGCCTTCTTAATGTCCTGCAACCTTCTATGATTTTATTGCACGTTAATCCTAATGTGACTCTGAAGTCTTGTTCAATTTTATTCTTCAATACTTCAGCAAGGTCTTGCCTAATACCACCCAGCAAGTACTGGTGTAAAGCTAAACATTCATTGTGATTTCATAATAGCTTTAGGAATTCTAAAATTTTACTTAATTGGTGGAATTATATCCACAAGGCTATTCACCAAATCCACATTGTCACCTGGTGTCTAGAAGAACAAAAATATTACAAGATGACATTGATTTGAAGGATATGCCTAAGGCTGTAATATCTTCCCAATTAATGAAAATGAATCACTTTGATGGGGTTTCCCACCAATCTCTAAAATGAGTTTACAAAATTCATCTAGATATTCCTAGAAATCTGCAGTCCTTCAGTTCTCTAAAAATTACCTCTTTGAATACATTCAAATTACTCCAGTAACTTCAGCAAATAATAGAAGGTTAAGAGATGTGCTCCTATTTTATTCACCGCTCAGTCAAGTGTGAAACTCAGTTACAGCTATTAAGCATTTTGAACATCCCAAACTTGCAACGGGTGCATTCACCTTCCTCTGGATGAGAACATTTAATAAAGATCACTTAAACCCTTTGGGAATAGACTAAAAAATTCTTACAAGCTGCTATGTATGTAAGTCCATATGGAAGTCATTCATTTTATAGATTATCTGTAAGATGGTGCACATGTAAGACAAAAAAATCTTACTACTTTGCTCCATTATTATGGTAAATGGCATTATTTGCCAGTTGAATCTGTGGCTTATTTTGTGGTTTTCCAATCATGCCGAATGCAAGAAAGGAGAATGGGTGGGGAGGATTATGTGCTCATAACAGGGCCAGCTAGATGTTCCTTCTGTTTAAAAATGGACCAAGCCATTTGCAAACACTTAATTCTTGCTATTCCATCTTCAGGTCACTGTTTAGAAATAAGCACTGATCAACCAAAAAAAACAATAGCGAAAAACAGACCAGGTTAGAAATATCAACAGGGACTCAGCAGGGCAGGTAGCAGATTTAGGATCACTGGCAAAGACAGCGGAGTGGTCTGCTGGGCCACTTAAGAATCAACCACATTGGTGGGTCTGAAGTGACATGTAAGCCAGACCAGATAAAGATAACAAAATTTCTCTGAAGGGCACTGGTGAATCAGTTGCGTATATCTTTAGCCTCTTACCTTCTTCCAATAAAGCCTGACATAAGTTCAAGTAACGGCATAGGCGCTCTCTGCTGAGGCATGTTGCAGATCTTAAACTTGACAGTTTCAGATAGCCAGCCATTCCAGTTTGTAGCAGATCTGACCATTTCTGGTGAAATATTGTCAACTTGTAACATTATGTCCGCTTTCTCTCTCCACAGATGCTGCCTGACCAGTGGATTATTTCCAGAATTCTCTTTGATTTCAACTTTCCAGCAACAGAGTGTTTTGTACCTCTAGCATTGTTTCTCCCCTTCTGTTCTCATTCATCTGCTTCACATATATCTCCTCCAGACAGACGAGCTTTCACTCTGACACAACCAGCACGACTACCACTTGTATCACTCAGTTCCTCTCGCTCCCCACATATTCACAGACATTCCCTTTGTTTTCTCCTCCTCTTCCCTTTTTCTGCAATTTAAACTGTGTTTGGTTTCTAATTTTTCCCAGTTCTGATTAAAGGTCATTGACCCAAAATCACAACTCTTTTTTTCTCACCAAGGATGTTGCCTGGACTGCTCAGTATTTCCAGCATTCTCTTTTATTTCAGAGTTCCAATATTTTCAGTTTTCTTTCAGCTTTTCAAACCTAGCCCAGTGCTTGCAACATGAAAACAAGTGCATGTTTATGAGATTTTGTAAAAACTCAATGAAGATGTAAACTCTGTGATTCCAGCTGTTGAGTACTGAACTAGATCTGTGTTTTGATCCCACGCTTAGCAGGTAGTTAAACATAAGTGTTGTGTCCTCATTGGATTTATGGTTCGTGATCATCTAATGAGACTGAATGTTTCATTGTTGAGCAACATTTTAAGTGAAAGAAAATTATTAGGCCAGTATTTACTATCTCAAAAAATTGCTTTTTTTCTTGTTGCAAGCAGTATCTTTCATATCAGCCACAGAGAGCTCTTTGGCAAATTCACCTAACTTCAGAACAAACAGCAATCTGGAGATAAATATTAATTTTTAATTAAAACAGTCTAAAAATATATTTTATAGAAATGGTCTTTCAATCCTTACACAAACAGCTAGTGTAGTTCTCGTCAATCTAATCTTCTTAAAAAGCAGTAAATAAAAGATGGAAAATGATAAAATCAGCTGTAGGTTCACTGAGACAACTCTCTCTGGGCCTAACATGTTGTGGCAAGATATTGCCAGCTGCAAAGTCATGATCACAATTGTCAGAATCATAAGTTCCACAGCTTTTGTTAACTTGGGCGGTGTGGTTTTACTGACAATTGGCCATATGACATTGAACACATTCATCACGCAGTCCATTGAGTTGCTAATTTATGTTGTGCAGAATGGCAAAGCTTCTTATTACATGTTACAGCATTTCTCTCCAGGAAAAAGAAAGAAAAATCAGGTAGTCTCACCGTCCCTGAGTTCCAGCAGCCATTGGAGACTAATAGATTTGAGGCAGGTGTTGATGGAGGTGTGAATCCAGCCAGACAACAATATAGAAGAATGAAATATAAAAAAAATTGCTGCAACATTCAGCAAGGCAGGTAACATCTGTGGAAAGAGAAATAGGGTTAATGTTTCAGGTCAAAGACTTTTCATTGGAACTTGGAACGTGAGAAAACAACAGGAATCGTAAATCTAAAATTGCAGATGCTGGAAATCTAAAATGAAAACAAAAAATGCCAGAAGCACCATGGAACACTTGTCATAGTCATAGAGTTATAGACAGAGTCAGCACAAAAGCAGGCCCTTCAACCTACAGAGTCTATGTCAACCATTACGCACCTATTTTAACATGGATCCTACCTTAACCTATTTTATTCTCCCCACATTCCCACCAACTTCCCTCTAGATTCTTTCACTCATCTACACACTAGGTGTAATCTACAGTGGGCATTTATCTTACTATGTTCCACGTTTTTAGGATTTCTGACTGGGCAAGGCTTTGGTTGCCAAGGTGATTCTGCTGTTTAAGGAGTCGTCTTGATAGATAAATTAAAGAGGGAGAGAGAGAGAGGGAGAGAGAGAGAGAGGGGGAGAGAGAGAGAGAGAGAGGGAGGGAGAGAGAGAGAGAGGGAGGGAGAGAGAGAGAGGGAGGGAGAGAGAGAGAGGGAGGGAGAAAAAACAGAGAAACATGTGCAAGCTGTGAAATGCAGGTCAAAGTTGTGCCTGAACTTGAAACTAAAGGGGAATTCTGGAAAAGCCCAGCAGATCCAGCAGTGTCTGTGAAGAGCAAAAAAACATTACGCATGGATAAACTGACAGCATAACTTGCCAGATCCTGTACAAACGTTGGGGTTTTTGGAAGAGTGTAAGAAGTCAAAGACAAAGAGGTAGAATGGGAATGGTTCCGAGAACTCAAGATACAGGTAATTCAGGGTCATCTTTGTGAAATTAGTGGAGGTGTTCTTCAGGGTGGTCACCCAATCTGCATTTGGTTCCTTCAGCATAGAAACAACAACACAATAGCCACTGAATGCAAAATACTAAAATGAAAGAAGTGCAAGTAAATCGCTGATTCTCCTAGAATGACTGTTTGGGCCCAAGAGTTCTGAGAAAGGGACAAAGTAAAAGAGCTGATGTTGCATCTCCTGTTGCATGGGGAAGTGCTGTCAGAAGGGACATTTATCGGTGAAGATGGAAGAACAGGTCAGGAAGTTGGGAAGGCAACAGTCTTTTTGGAATGCTGAAAGAACAGGAGAGAGGAAGATGCCTCTGGTGGGGGCATGCTGTTGAAGGTGTTGGAAATTTGGAAGGATGATCTGAAGTGTTTTCCCACAAAGAAGAACAAATCATCCTTAAATTCTTCCAGCCTTTTTGCAGCTACTAACATAACCTCATTTGCAAATTCCTGGAAGCAATTTGCTTGTCTTCTTAACCAGGGAATAGTAAATCGTATTAGTGGACATGCATTAATTACATGAAATAAATTGATTTGTGAAGACCTAGGTCAGACAAAATGAGGAAAAATGTGTGGTTTTTAAAAAGCTGTGTTACAAAATCAAATTAAATTTTACAGAAGCACATGAAATTATTCAGTGACTCTTGCCAAAAGTATTATTTCTGTGTGAAGAAATATCAAAATGCTTCTGTGTTAATGATCCTTTTATTCTGTGGATCTGACTTGTTGGCTGCGAATTTTGGATATCCAGAACTTGAGCTGTGGAGTAGGCAATTGCAATCAACTGCAGAATACTTGACAACAGCAACAAGTCTTGCTTAGTAGCAATGCAGGAATGAGTGTTATAGGTTAACACTTACATATGTTTTGGTGAAGGTATATAGTCTACTAGCCTGCAAAGAAGGTTTGAATCATGCCAATCTAAATGGACAAGTCTCAATAAAATCTTTATGACCAGAAGGACATGGATACAATTTCTGAAGAAAGTGCAAAGCTTGAAACGTGAAGATAAACTTTTATTATTGCTGTAAAAGGTGAATATGTCAAATATGCTAATGTAATGAGGAACAGCATCCAGAATGTGGGAGGTTAAGCATTATTAGTGAAAATTGTGCTCTCATGTTGGGAAAAAAAGCAAGAAACTGCGAATGTTGGAATAAAATGCTTCAAACACTCAGCATGTCAAACAGCATTTGTGGAAAGATCCAATGTTTTTATTTCATATTTCCAGCATTTGCTGTTGTTTTATGATCTACAAATGTTGGAAGGCAGCTTTTGTGGAGAGAATGTTGAACTTAATGTTCTTTTATTAGACCTATCTTCCAGTGCAACTGTTCTGTATTAACCACTCACTCAGCCACCATGAGGACAGCCACTCTTCATTGATAATTCTCAGTGGCTCACCCTGTGACTCCTGCTGCAGACCAAACTGAGCAGAGTGCAGGTGGGATGAACAAGATTAATTCCCACTCCCTCTTTTACCTATTGGTATGTGGCCTCCTGCATTGTAACAATGACCATGACAATGTAAAATTGCTTAATGCCAGCTGGAGGGATAGCACCCTATCTTGCGCCTTGGCATGTTGCAGCTTTCTGGACTCAATATTGAATTCTATAACTTCAGGTAAAATGACTTCAGTCCAGATGAAGGGTCTTAACCGGTTTACAGTGGTTGTGCCCTATCAGAGATATTGCCCTTCTTCCACTTTCCCTGCAGCATAACAATCTTTTCTCTGCTTTGACCTAAACCACAGACTATTTCTCTTCTCCATAGATGCCAACTGTCCTGCTGAGCACTTCCAGCGCTTTTAGTTTTTATTTTAGATTTCCAGCATCTGCAGTTTTTTTTAAATTTTCATTTGCCATCAGAATGTTTTGCTGCTATAACTTCTGTAACTTTTTTGAGGTTTTCCTTCTTCTTTAAGAATTAGATTTCATTCCCATCCAGTCACTAAGCTCTTTCCTCTCATTTATTTTACCAGTGAGACCACAGATTATACATGCTGCACACCTCCTTCTCTATACCAGCCGAGTTATTGACAGCCTGGGTTCACCCAATGAGTTGGAGGTGAAGGGGGTTTATGGCTCATCGTTAGAAGGTGTGAAGTTAACAAAGTCAATTTACTCAGTCAACTGACCCTAGTTAAATAGAAATTACAACTTCTTTCAAGAAAAAGCAAGGTCATTTCCCGAGAAAAATTGTTGTGAGTGAAAGGATAAATGAATTCAACTCATGCACACTAGACCAACGTCAGTCACTTATGATAGTGTTGTCACCAAGCTTGATTGACAATATTACCCAATCATCTTCACTCTGGCTAGCTATAGATTTGTCACTAAACACAGCCATATATTACAACCACCAGCTGGTGTTTTGCAATATTTTTTTCATCTATTTAGATGAATAGTGATCAGTCGGTGAAACGAGATTTACTTTCAACGTTGCAGTATTCTGTATTATAGTTGTGATTACCACAGATGCATAAGCAACTTGATTTTTGACATTTATGTCTGCAAAGAAGCATGAGTGTTGCTCAAGAATCATTTTTCATTGGTTAATGTTTTCTTATTACCACTATAATGGCATTTTCAGGAATTGGACACTTCAGTAGTATGCATTCCCACAAATTTTTTTGCAACTCATTAATTCAGACTCATAATTATAATTATGAATATGATAGTCTAAAATTTCTGCATGGGGTATACCTACTACAGAATATCGGTGGAACATCTACAAAGGTAGCATGAAAAGCTTTCTTAGCCGTTTACTCTGTACTCTTGCCACAGTTTTATCATTGCTACAGTGAAAGATTCCCTTAGAGAATTTCTGAAGCAATATTTTTAATTGGAGGCTAAGGGTATATTGCAATGGATCATTGTTTGAAGAATCTAAAGATTATTTTGATTGAAGTTGAACTTTATAATGTTTTCTAGTGTCTCTTGAATACATTTGGTCTGCCTTCTGCGTTCTATCTATAATACAGTTTTCTTTTTCCTCATCAGATAAGCCTCTGTGGTTATCTACTTTCTAATTTTTTATCCTACTTTCCTTTTTTTTCATTAATTATGTGATATTGTAAATACTTTAACCTCAATATTTTATTCTCATTCAGTTATTAGTGCTTCAAAATAGAACAACAACATTTCAGCAAAAAATTTCTTGGAGGCAGTGCTGTGACAACTCAACAAACATCCTACGTGGTATCACTAAAAATAAAATTAATCACGTGAACAACAAATAAATAATTCATACATGTCTATAAGCTTGATTCCAACAATCTCTTCCCTAGCATTGTAAACCTACCCAGAGATTTGACTTTGCTGCATTTCCTTCCTTTAGATAGTATTTGTTCTCGACTGAACCAGGTCACTTTCCCTTTCAGGAAACTTCAATGTAAATAAATAAAAAATATCTCCATGGGCGTTTCGTGCAAAAGATGTAAAAAAAACTATACTTCCCAGCAAATGCCTGAAGTTCCAACGCTTATGTTTCTTTTGTAATTAGGAATAGCCTTGTGGTGAATCATTTATCAATGAACTTCAAATTTTTTTTTGAGGGCAATCTTACCAAAATCATCCAAGATCAAAGTTGATTTTATTGTCATATTCACAAGTATATGTATCCACAGGTGCAATGTAAAACTTACTTGCAGCAACATCACAGGCACATAGCATCATATAGGCAGCATTCACAAGAAAAACATAAATTAAACATAATATTTTACAATTTTTACAAGAAAGAACACAATTAGAACAAAAAAAAAGTTGGTCCAAAGCAGAGTGAAATGCCAGAGAAATCACATTTGCTGTTGACCTGTCATCAAATTGATAGGCAAATTGAAGTGGATCTAGGTCATCTCTGAAGCAGGAGTTGATTCGCGCCATAACCAACCCCTTGAAGCACTTCATTATGGTTGATGTAAGCCCTACCGAATGTTAATCATTGAGGTAGGTCACCATGCTCTTCTTGTGCACCAGTACAATGCATAATCTTTTGAAGTAGGTGGGAACCTCAGACCGCACCACTGAGATCCTAACAAAATCAGATGCAATGCTGGTTTTACACCTTTCCTAATATTACACAGTCAAGAAAGTGACATCAAGCGGGATGTTAAATTGCAAATCCTCTGTTCCAACCAATCCTATTAGTTTCCAGGCATTGTGGTGGATTAACATTACCCTCTTATTTCTACTGTAAAATGACAAAGCAAATAAGGAGAAAGACCAAAGTTGTGGAAGGTTGACATGGTTAAAAAAAAAAGGTCCTGAAAATGAAGAATGAGAAAAAGAGATCTTAATGGCATTATAGGGGAATGGGGGAAGACATGGATGCAGGCAAGCATGATATGTATATAAGCCACTGTGGCAGGAATGAGAGTCTGTAAGCATAAAGGAGTTAAAAGAAACATTTCTGGAAACATTTCTGTGGAATGAGTTGGGCATCTCAATTATTGTTTATGCAAGAGATCTACTGGTATAGTATTTTATTTATTCACCAGATATAGTTGTCTCTTGCATTCATTGACCATCCCAAATCATCTACAGCCTTGATGTGGATATCTATCTATTGCCAGTGATGACTAGATCTATTGACTGCATAAAAAACTCTGTTGCCCATTTATTGTCTCCTTCCGAGGGCAATTAAAAGTTAACCATTAAAAGGCAACTGCAATTCAGTTTGTCTAGAGTAATATAAAGACCAGACTAATTTCAACAGGCTTCATGCAATAAAAGGAATTAGTGAGTCAGATGGGTCTCTTACAACAATCTGGTTGCTTTTAGGATCACCATTACTGATGCTAGTTCTCTTCATTTAATTACATATAGATTGTTTTTAATTAATTGAATTTAACTTCAATGTTTCCATGGTGGGATTTGAGTTTAATTCTATGGATCATATACTGAGCCTCTGGTATACCAGTTCAGTGACAACCATTATGAAATGGTACTACATAAACATTAAAAAAACATTCTTGCAAAATGTGTGGGGATTAAGAACAAAACAAAATTGCCCATCAAAGAATATCACAAAACAAATTCAAAGCTCTGTTTTAAGCAGAATGAATCTGTTGTTCCAAATTTCAAAACTTACTGCCAAAGCAATCCCAGCTTTTATCATTGTAATGTGCCTCCTTACATTATTTTTTTTAATGAAGTTTGATGGGAATTTTACATTACAGGGTATTGGCATGGATCTGATATTGCAAAATAAATGCCATGTCTATGCTGGAAATTAGAGTTAGCCCATTAGAAAATTACTAAGGCTAAGCAAACCATTGAAACTATTTCCAGTGACTCAAGTCACATTAAAAAAGGTCAATCATTGTATCAATCATGAACTTACCATTCCTGTTCCGTTAGCTCTATTCTCATTCTAAAGCCAATACTAACCATGTCCACCTTGTACCAGAATATTATTCAAAGCATGAAAGTATCCTGTTAACGTGAGATACAAGAACATGCATGAACCGGTGCCCATATGAAAACCAAGATCTTTGAATTACTGAACTAAGTATTCATTTAATTGTGAGCAAAACCTCAGCAAGCAATAGACATTAGGCTACAGAGGAGTCATTTACCAGATTCTTTACATTAAATCATTTGGAGAAAAGTTAGATCTGAATGAGAGTACCCTGGTGAGATACCCTAACATATTAACCAATCTTTAATGCAAGGTGACAACCACAATGAACTGTTAAATGCTGATGTCAGAGTCAGACACCTATTTTATTCTAAATGGAAAAAAAGGTAAGAAGAAACATACTATGCATACTAGCAAAAACATCCCACATAAATTATTTTTAGCAGTTTCAATTGAGCGTGTGCATGTAGTGCAAATCATGAAACTCACCAATGTAGAAATTTCTATGCATCAAAGCATCTTAATTATATGGTGTACTGTGTGTGAAAGAACCATGTTAAAGTTCCTATCATTATAAAATGCACTGTTGACATTGATACTCCGAATCCACTTGGTTGATGTGAGAAACATGAAACAGGCTTCACCCATGCTACATCAGGCACAAGGCTTTTTGTATTGGCACAGAGTAATCCAACAGCAAATTAATTCATTAATCCCTTATCCTGATGATCATAAAAAATTAGATAAAAAAAGGAAAATCCTGCATTGCACTCAGTAAACTGATTATAGTCTTGTTTCCGAATGGTATGAAGTCCATTATTGTTACTTAATTAGAATTTGGCTTCAAGTGGTGACAAATTTGATTTCTTCCTTCTTGGTTTGCAATTTCAGACATATATTTATGTCTCTGGTAGCGGTTGTAGAATTGTACACCAGTACAGATAGTCACAGATCGTTTTGAAGACATACTTGACTTTTGAAGCCAGAGTGCAGGTTTGCTGCTGCAAGTGGTTCTGCCCCCATGTTGTTCCTGACATTGTACTTCAGTAAGCCAGATCTCATTAAAAGTTAAGGCAGATAACTGGTATAATTATAACCACATGCCATTCAAATTTTGCATTTTAACCAACACCGGTTGTTGCATAATTGATCAAGTTGTCTCAATAACTAATAAATGAATAGAGTCCTAGACAGCATGGAAACAGGCCCTTTGGCCCAACTAGTCCATGCCAATTAAGATGCCCATCAAAGCTAGCCACATTTGCCACATATCTTTCTAAATTTTTTCTATCCGTGTGTCTATCCAAATGCATTTTAAGTGTGGTTATTGTACCTGCCTCAACCACTTCCTTTGGCACCTCATTCCACTTGTTCAAGAACCTTTGCATGAAGAAGTTGTCCTTCAGGTTCCTTTCAAATCTTTCTCCTCTTACCTTAAACCTATGCCCTCTAGTTTTTGATTTCCTTTCCCTGGGAAAAAGACCTTATCTATGCCCATCATGACTTTATACACCTTTATAAGGTCAGCCCTCAATCTCTTTTGATCCAATGAACAAATTGTTAGCCCGCCCAAGCTCTCCATATAACTCAGGCCCTCAAGTCCTGGCAACATTCTCATACATCTTCCTTGTACTCTTTCTAGACATCTTTCCTATAACAGGGTAACCAAAACTGTACATCTTAGAAGAACTAACTCCTTGGGTTGAAATCCTGAAATTCCCAATCTAATATCACAATTGGAAGGGATTCACCAGAAGAAATGCAACAGTTTAAGGAGGTGAATTACCATCAGTTTTCAAGGCTATTCAGGGATAAGACACCCTCTGAATGCTCATGGCCAATATCACAAAATATCTGTTGTATATTTTCTATGTGCTGTGAAACATGATTGTTGCTTTAAGACTGGAACTTCTTTAAGGAATAGGTCAAGTAATTAGTGGTTCTCTGTGTTGCATCAATCTTTATGGAACATTCCAGAGGAAGTCTGGGAGAAGCCCTTGAATAAAGAAAACCAATCTTTTAATCTCCTTGTGTCTCCTGTGTTTTATTTTGTCAGATTTGCACATGGACTTTGTTGGATGTTAGAATTTTCCATGTTGGTGATGGGGTGGAGTGAATAGCAAAGAATTACAGCCTACAAAAATGAAAAGATCATTCTGCTTCAGTAGGGAAAGCCCAGGAAACACATATTCAGTCATGGTGAGTTGAGCACAAGGAGAAAAGGGGATGGGTGCAAAATTGATTGCATGGAAGAGATCAGCCTCACAGGCAGTATAGAACGGCCAGCCAAATCCAGACCGGTTATATTGGAAATCTTTGAGTCTACGACAAAGAAGAGAATCCTCTTAAGTCATCCAATCTAAAGTATGGAGATGGCTTGCAACATTTTTGAATTGGAGAACAAGGGTGAAAATGTTCATAATGCAACCAGATGCAAATGCAGAAGGATCATAATGTAAATAGAGCCAGACAGTTACATGAAGGTGTCAAATCTACTTGCACTCCCTCGAACTATCAATGTCCCATTCAATATAGTAGCAGAACAGTTGCAAAACCAGTACCATCAGAAGTTATGGAGAGTTACAATCAAAAGTCAGAGATACGAGGAGTGATTACTTAGTTCTGGAAAACCTGTCACAGCATTGCAATTTTTGGATCATCCTTTGAAAGGAAGGTTTGTGTGTGAACTTATGGACAAATGTCTCCAGTCCAAGTTACTAAATACTTAAGATCTAATATTCAAGGTAGGCACATCCATGCAACTAGCCTTTATAAAAACAAAAATATTTCAGCCAGTGCAGCATATTAGTGTAAATATAGCATACAGGACAATTGTAAGAAAACTGGCAAAAGTTTAAGTGGCGAGTCTAGATCATGTGATAACAAGTGGTCCAAAACAAAATAGATAGGGTGAGAAACCCCGACACCATTGCCATGGGAACCATTCAGTCAGATCTGTCTGATTAGAGCTGCAATATTCTTCAGTTGTGGTAGGAAAGACACAGAGCATCTGTACAGAAGGCTAGGCAGCACACAGTCAACCAGGATAATGGCAATCAAGCTAAATCCCAATGGAAGGGGAACAATTATAGTCAAGAACCATAGAAAGGATGTTTATTAAGCATTGAGCTGGAGCGACAATGCAAGGAATGTAGTTTGAATACTATGCATGCCAGTACAGGATATCAAAAAATCAAGTGATTTTACAGTTAAAAGATCAATAGTAAGTATTGATATGAATATTAACATGGCCCCCAAACTATTGTTATGGGAAGGTGCATTTCTCATCAGAGGTTTAGTCAGATACCACTGTGAGAAGCACTTTAAAATTAGCAACATATTCTGGTGAGACTCTGTGAACCT
Source organism: Pristis pectinata (assembly GCF_009764475.1). Taxonomy (NCBI): domain Eukaryota; kingdom Metazoa; phylum Chordata; class Chondrichthyes; order Rhinopristiformes; family Pristidae; genus Pristis; species Pristis pectinata. The sequence continues at coordinate 125,314,180 of NC_067406.1, forward strand.
TGCGAGAAATGGAACGTGTGGTCCTTTAAAACAGGCAGAGGGCAAATCTACCAATTTTTATTGCTGATTATGTTTACTAACTGACCTTTTAGGAAGAGATTATGGGAAAATGTATGCAGATTAAGTAAGTCACATCCAGCTTTGATCAGGTGTTTGCAACAATATGAAGATTATGTTTGAGGATGCATACACAAGTATCGAGGGGTGTAATGTTTATAATACTGCTTGTAGAACCAGACACCAGACTGACTTATCCCCTGTTAGAAATGTAGATAAAAAAATTTTGAACAGACAAGATAATTATTTCCCTTTCATGACACTGAGTGTAACTTAGACCTGCACAAGAACACCCCATTTTGTGCATTTTGAAGTAGGTGTACAATTAAACATTCAATGGATGGACAAATTCAGATGTAAAAGCCTGTTTGAAGACATAAAATCATTTCAACACAAGTCATCATGAATTACCTAAAAGTCAGGGACACTGCGTTATAATCCCAAAACAGTGCCAGAACTTGACTATGGAAGAATTCGTTCACAACTGTTGGATACAGTAAATATGAAGGTAGTGAATAAAGTATTTGTCCTTTGGCCTGGCATTGATATAAATATGCAAGGCCCAGCCAGTAGGTGTGTGGTATGTATGGCTGAACAGTCCTAAAGCACCAGTTCAGGTGTGGAAATGACCGAAATGTCACAGTTCCAATGGGTTCATGTTGACGTTTGTAAAAAAAAATGGATCACTCTCTGAGACTAATTGTCAGCCATTCAAAGTGGCTGGAAATCAAACATACAAGCTCATGCAATACTACAGACCATACAGTTGAGGAAAAAAAGATCCATCTTTGTCTCAAACAGTCTGCTGAAAAAGTTATGTCGGGTATTTGTCCATACTTCAGATCTTTCCAGTCTGAATAGTTCCTGATGAGCAATGAAAGAAAGTACCATTTCACTTCTTATCTCACAAAGAGGAAGTGGGAAGGTCAGTTTGCACAGTAAGGAAGGCTTTGAAGAAACAGGTTATGGATGATTGATTGAATACTTGCACAAAGTATTACCCTGCAAATTCTTTCAGGTCTATCAAACCTTATCTTGTTACCCAACAAGATATATATCAACTGAAATGTTAATGGATGGGAGACTCAGAGAATCTGATGAATCTGGAGGGGAAAGTAGAGGAGAAAAAAAGATAGTAGTGTAAGCACCCTGACACAATCCGCAAGGACAAAAGGTTCAGTCTGCCTGATAGAGTCCACGCACTGAGATGTCCCAGTGGATCAGACAGCAGAGATGGTGGAAGAGTACAATGTTTAGAATTGTGAAAATTGGTGATAGACTTCAGAAGGTCCACAATGATTCCTTACCTCTCGAGCGTGGCACCTAGGAGCATAATAAAGAAGTCTGTGAAGTTGAGGTTGTGCCCCACAACTAGTCAAAGAGAGTCAACCTATAGTATTGCTGATGAGAGCAATGATAAGATATATTAAGGAGTCCTGAGTTGGACAAAACTCTGGGTAATATACAAGCTTGAGACTATTACAGGATGTGCACAACAAGCTAAATGTGAACATTCGTAAAACAATTATGTTAATTCAGTTTCAATGTGTGTATTCAATAAGAGGAAGCAAGGTAGCCAATGCAACATTGATCGTGAACAATAATTGTTGCTTTGAAGCTGTTACTTCTTCAATGTTTGTTTCATGTGACTAGCAGCTCTCTAGGATACAACAATGTTTAAAGAAAGTTCTGGAGGCAGTCTGTTAAATGCTCTTCTTTTGAGGTTGTTTGTGTATGGTGTGTTTTTATCTGCAAACTCTGAAAATTGATTTTGTTGGATGCTAAAAGTTCATTGAAAACACATATCTCACAATACCCATTCTTATTGTTAAATCGATTATTTTTAAATTTTTTTATGCTGTATTTTGCATAGGGCAACTAGCATGCCAGAGCAATCTGGAACATCCAACATGCCAGTGGAGTTTTCAAAACTCAGTACACCACCAAATCTGTGACACCCAATGTGCCAGTGAAGCCTGTGATATACAATTTGGACCATGACATCACTGGACGATGGCATTCAACTTAAAGATAACAATGTCCAACTTCTACTGCTGAGCAATTATCCAGAAATCTTTCCATTTCAGTACAGACAGATAGTTAACAGATAGCTTAGAAGAAAATAATCAATAAATGGTTAAGTGTTTGTTCCTCAGCAGTGGTGTGGTTGAGCTGGCTGTGTTATATTTCAGGCAAATTCCTCAATCAATATTGGGGTATTTGTTGTAGAACAATTGGATTCTTAATACTTCAACGCAGAAATTATGCCTTGCCCTCTAGTGTGCTAATACAATGTTATTAGTTTGAAATGCAATCATGCCTGCATTTTTATTCATCATGTGTACCTTCTTGAGTTATTTTCCCTTTTCATTTTTCTGCCTGATTAACTTAGTTTTCAATAACTTCTCTTCAGGTTTCCAAAGCTTCTGGTTCTCTTAACAGCTTGCTTTAATTAAGGAATAAAAACCCTGTCTACAGAGGAAAAAAATAGCTATAATCGTGGAATGATCAATCAAACATTTAATTACCAATACAAAAAAAAAGAACAATTTATTTGTATAAAGCTGCCACCTGAACTGAAATGCAACCATCTACCAAAATGCTGTTACACTATGCTGCTGTAGTCAGTTTGGCACCACTACTTTCAACAATAAACATCAATGCTTTTTGAAATGGTAAGTGTTGAAAGACAGATGGTAGATAGTTAAAGACTATCAGGCCCATAACACTCACCCTGAACAGTTGTCAGCATGGAATCATCAGGGTCAGATCTGGTGGGTCTTCAAGTGTGGAGAAGTTGCAGAAGAGATTTTCCAGAATAGTTCCAGGGTGGACAGACTTCAGTTATGCAGAGTGACTGAAGAAATGGGGGTTGTTTTATTTAGAAGGTTAAGGAGGGTTTTAATTGTGGTGTAAAAAAATGACAGATTTTGATAGAAAAAATAAGGAGAAACTCTTTCCAGTGGCTGAAGTGGGGTGGGGAAGATGTTGGGGGGCATAAATGGACACAAACTAGTTTTGCATCATTGACAAAAAAACCAGGGGGTCATGTGAATTTTTTTTTTACACAGCAAATTACTGTGATTTGGAATCTGTTGCTCGTTAAGCAATGGAAAAACAATTAAATAAGAACTTCCAAACATATTTGGGAGAATGTTTTTTGGGCTGTGGGATTAATTGATTTGCATTTCCAAAGAGCTAACACAAGTATAATGAGCCAAATGTCTTCTATCTGTGCAACACGATTCTGTGATTTAATGATTTCATTAACTATTAAGTGCTTTTTGACATTCTGAGCGATGAAACGCAGCAGATATCAACATCATCATCAAAACCTTCACTCCATAGTGTGACTGAACATGCCCAATTTCTGTAATTTCTGCTCACAACTTGGGAGCTTTATCTCAGCTCTTACTTAATGACCTCCAGCTGTACTTCCAAAACTTGATTTCCCCCTCCTGCAAGATAATGATGATTTGTGTATTGCTTTCAAACAGTCCTGTTGCAGTCTTGACCTGAATTGTCGACCATCCCTCTACCTCCACAAGTGCTGCCTGATTCTCTGAGTTCTTCCAGCAGTTTGATTTTTCATTCCATTTTCCAACATCTGCAGTCTCTTGTGTCTCCTAATGATCATTTGCATTGTACTCAGACTAGGGCCACATCTGTAAACCTGCAAGCAAGATCTTACCATAAAACATAATGGGAGTTGGAACTTCACAGGTAAACTCTTTATCCTTTGCACTCAATTACCAATAATGACAAATCACCCTCATTTAACAGGAAATGTTATGTCCACACAAAGTTAATCACACTGATTTATCAAAAACTGAAACACATACTTCTTATGATGTCCTGCTTATTAAATGAACGTGAGGAAATTCAAATGACTACTCTACACAAACAATGCTAGGTGTATTAAGACTTCTAGATCATGACCTGCTTCACAACCACTGTTCTACTGACTGTGGAAATGGCTTCTCTTGGAGAGTCAACTGAAAGAGGTACTGAGGTGCAACAAGTAATGCTGCTGTCTCACAGCTCCAGTGACTAGGCTTTGATCCTGATCTCAGGTGTTGTCTGCATGCTCTTTTCATATTCTCCTGTAAATGTGTGGGTTTTCCCTGGGGGTTACAGCTTCTCCTCTCACTTCAAAAGGCTTGCAGGTAAGTAGGTTAGTTGGCCATTGTAAATTGCCTTGCTCAGGGGAGATATTAGGAACCAGGGTGGAGATTATGTGCATATAAGAGAGAATGGGTTACAGGGGAAAAAAGCTGGGAAATGAGATTGATGGGATTGCCTTGAGAGCTGGCATGGACTTAATAGACTGAATGGCTTCCTATATTTGCAAGAACATATGAAATCTGGAAAATTGGGGCTGCAACATTTTGTATACACTTTCATGGATATCTCAAATTCCACGTCATGGTTCTGCATTCTTGGGCACGAACATTGAATGGGCTCTGGAGACACAAGAGACTGCAGATGCTGAAATCTGGAGCAAAAAAAAAGTCAACTGCTGGAAGAACTCAGCAGATCGAGCAGCATCTGTGGAGGCAAAGGGATGGTCAACGTTTCGAATTGACACCCTGCATCAGGACTGAGAGTGTTGAGGGAAGATAATCAGTACATAGAAGTGAGAGGGAGGGGTGTGTCAAAGACTGGTAGGTGATAGGGTGAACCAGATGAGGGGGGATGATGGGCAGATGGAGACAGGTGGGAAGTCCGAGGGGGCAGTGTTGAGACAGAGGCAGGCAGGTGATATGTTGAAACATAAGAAAAGAAAAAATAAATAGGGAGATGGAACCGGGAGGGGGGATGGAAAAGTGAACCAAGGGAGAAGAAACCCAGGTAGAAAGGTATGTGGGTGGTGGGTAGATGGAACCATGTGTGAGAGGGGGATGAGTCCAGGTAACAAGGGATGAAAGAGATGAATAAAGAGAGAGAGACCATGGGTGGACTGGTGGGAGTGGGAAAGGAACATGGGGGAGTGGGTTACCTGAAGCTGGAATGTTCATACCATTGGGTTGTGGACTATGAGATGTTGTTTTTCTGGTTTGTGTTTGGCCTTACTGTGGCAGTGGAGAAGGCTGAGGACAGACCGCTCAGTGTGGAAGTAGGAAGGGCTGTGGAAATGACATGTCACTTGAGCTGGAAGCTCAAGATTGTCATCGCTGACAGAATGCAGGTGCTCTGCAAAATGGTCACATAGTCTATGCTTGGTCTCGCCATTGTAGAGGAAGCACAGAAATTTCTCTCACAAGGCTGTGAATCTCTGGATTTTCTTCCTCCAAGGATGGTGGAGGCCAGATCATTAGATACATTAAAATATTTAAAAGATCAAGGAATGGAGGGTTATGGGGATCTGGCACAGAAGAAGAGTTGAGGACAGCACAGATCATTGAATAACTGGACAGGATTCATATCTTAGTGGCCTACTCCTGTTTTATTTTCTTGTGTTCAAGTGCAATGTTTTTGTCTGCTTTATATTTGAATTTCTGGGCCTTAGCATACACATTGCACTAACATGGCACAGCAGTGCAGCCAGTAGAGATGCTGCCTTACAGTGCCAGAGATCTGGGTACAATCCTAATCTCTGCCTGTGTGGAGTTTGTGCATTCTCCCTATCTCTATGTGGGTTTTCTCTGGATGCTCCGGTTTCCTCCCACATCCCAAAGACGTGCAGGTTGGTTGGCTAATTAGCCACTGTAAAATGCACCCAGTAAGTAGATGAGTGGTAGAATCTGGGAGGAGAATATGGGAAGAATAAAATGGGATTAATGTAGGATTAGTGTAAATGGGTGGTTGATAGTCCATGTGGACTGTGGGTCAAAGGGCCTGTTTCTGTGCTGTATCTCTCTGTGAATAACTCAGTAAAACTGCATTCTTGGTAAAATTCTACAGCAGTATCATCACTCCCCAAATTCCAAATAGTTTGTGACAATGTGATATTATTTCTTACAGTCAATCTCATGTTTTCACAAAGTTTGTATTACTCATTTCATTCTGTCAATGATACCCACTGTATTTCAGTCACTGCTCTGCACAGTCAGTAAACTATTGGGGTACAAGGGTTATCATTTCCTTTCTTGGCCCTTCCTCCCTCTCCAGTCTCCCGCTGGTACATCATTTGTCAAAGCCTGTTGTGTATTAATGATTTTATGTCTACTTTCATTGACCTCTGTTAACGTCTGCTGAAGTCAATAAGTGTTTGTCAAAATCAGGTAGATTATTTCTGTAATTAAAGTATTGAATCTGATCCTATTGACACTGGTTTTAGTGTTACTGAGTTTTATAGTAGGTGCATATATTTGCCTGCAAAAGCATAAAGTAGTGCAAAATGATGTGTGGCTTAACCACAGAAATTTTGTGATTGCAGCTGTCAATACTGGGCTGTTATCAAGGAATAATACATCAGCAGCTGCAATTGAAAAATCCTTTGTTGACATTGAACCTCTTTTAGATATAAGGGAAGGTCCTATATTAATGCCTTGCTTACATGTTGAAAACCTCATTGTCTTTTCACTCTATTTTCATTAACAAAGATGTCTCATCAGTTGGGATATTTACATGTGAATATAAGGATGATATAAAATGGAAGTGACTATCAGAATCTCAGTACTGTTTCCCAAAAATGATTGGAGATACGCTGTTAGACATTGGCTTTTGCCACTGAATAACCTGACATTGGACCTCATTCTTCATTACAAGGATGTTAATGTCACAACAACTCACTAGGAAGGGGTTTGGGGTTAAGGGTTGAGGGCAGAATCAGCAGGAAGGAAGAGAAGGATTGAATGAGGACTTGAAGGATATGAAGTCAGACTGAGGGAAGTGGCTGAGATTGAGATACAATAAAGGATCAGACCAGGGTCTCGAAAGAGAAAGCCCATGGTTTAGAATAATGGTAATTAATGATGCCTTCTTTAAATGTGGCTACAAGAAGAGAATAACTGCCTTTGAGAGATGGAACAGCTTGCATCTATATACATTATGTATGTAGTTTTCAGCTGTTCCAAGTGTTTTCTGGTGAGTAAGTGCCTTCTGAAGTGCTGCTATTATTGTAATGCAGGAAACACCATAAGCTGAAGAAGTTACCATCAATATGATAATGACCAGATAATCTTATTTTTTAATGATATTGATTAAGGGGTGATTATTAATCAGAACACCAGAGATAACTCCTTCAAAATAGTGCAACTGGTCTGAAATGGCATTTGGAATTTCAATTCAGTATTTTGTTGGAGATACTTTATCACTTATAGAGCAGCATTCCCTTAGTAGAGTGACAGACCAGATATTTGTGCTCAGGTCTCAGGAGTACATGTTGAACACAGAAGTTTCCAACTCATCAGCATTAGCAATTGAGCTAAAGATGACACACATGAAGCCATTTCTGAAGTGTGAACCTCGAACAGTTCCTGTTACTCAGTACTTGCACACAAAATGGATTTAATCGTTGATTCAGGTATGGATACAAATTGCCATTTTGAACATTTCTATCCAGATGCATCACGGCTTGGTATGGCCACTACGCTGCTCGTGACTGCAAGAAACTGCAGAGATTTGCGGATACAGCTCAGCACATTGCAGAAACCAGCTTCCTCTCCATGAACTCTGTCTACATTTCTCGCTGCCTCAGTAAAGCAGCCAACATAATCAAAGACCTCACCCACTCCAGATATTCTCTCTTCTCCCCCCTCCCATCGGGCAGAAGATACAAAAGCCTGAAAGCACGTACGACCATGCTCAAGGACAGCTTCTATCTTGCTGTTGTAAGACTATTGAATGGTTCCCTATTATGATAAGATGGACTCTTGACCTCACACTCTACCTCGTGATGACATTACACCTTATTGTCCACCTGCATTGCACTTTCTCTGTAACTGTAACACTTTATTCTGCATTTTATTTTACTTTGTACTACCTCAACACACTGTTATAATGAATATGTACAGGATCTGTATGAATGGTATGCAATACAAGTTTTTCATTGTACTTCAGTATATGTGAGAGTAATAAACCAACTTACCAATTTCCAGTATGGTGGCTGTGATAATTCCAACCAGAAATGTGCATTACTTTCCTTGCCACCTTATTGGAAATATGGATCATATCACAATCTTGTATAACATATTGGTTATGCCTAGGTGGCAGTGTTCCAGGTTGTTGTAGTGTGGGAAGTGGAGACAGTGGTGGGGATGTAGAGAAAAGAATCAAAATCAAAGCATACATACATGTACTGTTAAGAAACATAATGCCTTTTCAGAAGGCATCTTGTCAACCTATCCCCAGCTTTGCACAGTTGAATGTTATGCATCATTTAGATGATGATAGCAATGGTTTATTCTGCAAAATTGAGACTTCTTATTGGACTATCAGTCCTGGGGAAAATTGTGATATTTTAAAAGCACAAACAGTCGACACTATTTTAACCGTACCTGAGTTTCAGTTGGGCAGGTGATAATTTTAATTTAAACTTCTAGTCTGGAAACAGATGGAATTAAACACAATGTCACTTTTACTCAGTTTTACGCTCCATTAGATATAAATTGTCCAAAAAGCTCACAGTAGGTTCAGTAAGATCCAACAACAAGGAGCGTTTGTCAGTTCTTGGACTGTATTCATTGGAGTATAGAAGAATGAGAGGGGACCCCATAGAAACATTTTCAATGTTGAAAGGATTGGACAGAGTAGATGTGGCTAAATTGTTTCCCTTGGTGGGTGAGTCCAGGATAAAAAGGCATAGTCTTAGAATTAGATGGTACCCATTTAAAACAGAGATGAGGAGAAATTTCTTTTACCAGAGGCTCATGGATTTATGGAATTCTTTGCCACATACAGCTGTGGAGGCCCGATCATTGGGGGTGTTTAAGGAAGAGATTGATAGGTATCTAATTAGTCGGGGTATCAAGGGATATGGGGAAAAGGCCGGGAATTGGGGCTAGATGGGAGAATAGTTTAGCTCATGGTGAAGTGACAGAGCAGACTCGATGGGCCGAATGACCTACTTCTGTTCCTTTGTCTTGTGATCTTGCGAACTGTGTACAAAAATCAGCAGCAAAGTCTACATCAAAGTTGAATGTAGAGTTAATCATCACGATGCTGTAAAAAATTCTTCAACCTTCCTCTATCTACTGCTTTACAATGTCTCCAATTTTTCTGTGTCATCTGGGACAATCCTGTTAATCGACTGTCTTTCTTACGTCATGGAATCATGGAAGACCCAGAATTTTATTACCACTGGATTCCCAGGATGACTGCAGATGGACTCTGCATATTATAATTTTATGAAAATGGCTGTGTCAATCATTTTTGATTTGTGCTTTTTTTCTTGGCAAGAGGTTAATATTTTCAGGCAAATAATGAAACATTTTTGCTTCCATCTGTCCCTTCTCAGTTTCAATCTAATTGATTCCCATACTCTCACTGATCATCACTTTTTTCTCATGTGATAGAAGGCCAATTTTTTGTTGGGACCTCCATGGTAATGAGAGCTCTCAACTTCTTCTTTCGCTTCTCTGTGTCATTAATGAAGTATGCATGTTGCCTATTTTCTTTGATACTTTACACTAGTCTGGATTAAATTTTGTTGGCCATGATACTGCCTACTCACATATTTTTAAATTAATTCCATTGTGTCGGAATCATCCTCCTTGCTATCATTTGCAAATCTGCACTTAGTTTCACAAACTGAGTTATGATCAAAGCCTGAAAGGAAATTGGAAGCAGATTTAACCCACACTTTGGAATTAGCTGTGGATTTGACAAAGAGAAAAATCACAAGGTTCCAGTATAAGATCCAAATAATGTGGCTGACTAGATTGCACATGCAGGAAAGCCATCACCTCTTTTTTTTTATTTAACAATACTATGATTCTTTGCTTTAACAATCTAATCTACAAATTGTAGCCACCCAATTATTGAACCTTCAGGTATCACATCCAAGACTATTACTAACCCAGTGCTGCCTCAAGAAGACAACATTCATCATCAAAGATCTTCACCATCTGGGCCGTGTCATCTTTTCACAGCTATGATCAGGCAGGAGGTACAGAAGCCTGAAGTCCCACACTATCAGGTTCAAGAACAGCTATTTCCCTTCAACCACAGTTTTTGAACCAACCGGCACAACCTTAATCACTATAATGTAGCAACACTAGGATCACTTTGATCACTTTGCACTAAAATGGACTTTGTTTTCTTTTGTTCTAATTGTGTTCTTTCCTGTAAAAATTATGTATAATTTTTGCTTAATTAATGTTTTTCTTGCGTTTGCTGCTTATATGATGCTATGTGCCTGTGATGCTGCTGCAAAGTAAGTTTTTCATTGCATCTGTGCATCCACGCACTTGTTCATATGATAATAAGTATGACTTTGACTTGACTTTGACATTAACCCGTCACTGTTTTCTACCCTTCAAACAGATTTGCATTCAACTCCAAGGTTTGCTGTGAATCCCCACAGATTTTAGCTCAAATAGTAAGCTTTCAACTGCAGCTTTACGAATTTACTTTCTGTGTGTCGCAACTCAGGGGTTACCAACTCCCATCTAGTTGCCCTACTTTCATTGAGGTTGGTCAGAAGTGAGCAGGAATTGAAACATATAATGGATAATTGATAGTCCATCAACCAACACTCTTCACATATTTAGTATTGATGATTTCAGAAAAACTGATGCTAGAGGGAGATGGCTCACTTATTCTTCAGAATTTGTGGTTGTCATGGTGCTCCTCAAGTGAACTTCTTTGAAATCCGTCCATCTCCTTTATTCTGATTTGAAATAAAGAAGAGGAATCAGCTGCCATTTTTTACAATAGAGAACAACTTGCAAAAAATGTTCTGCTGCATGTTTAAGTTTTATTCAAAATACTTGCAATCCTTTTGTCATATTCAGGCCAAGGGTGAATTTCTGGCCACATATCCATATCATCCCATTTCTTTGAACATGGTTTTGTGCACCATCATAGTGGCTCTTTAATAATGTTTTTGTTAAGCACTTTGGGTTATTTTCTTCCATTAAAGATGCTATATCTTACAGAGGTTGTTGTTCTTTCTCTCAATCATGGTGTAAACTCAGGAGAAGTAAAGTTGGAAGTCAGGTGGGGGGTAGGAGTGGTGAGAAATTTAAGCAGTAACATTCCACCTTTTGCTACTCTCCTAGTTAGTACCCAGAAAGTATGATCGAGATTGGGTTGGATGGGTGTTGATTGAGGAGGTTGGGGTGCTGGGGATGGGTGTGCTGATGCACTTTCCTCACCAAAAGAACGGTGCAATAAGATGGGATTTCCAGCAGAAATGCAGATTTCACTTAAGAGACATCAGGATGGATCAGGTTAGATAAAGATTTAGTTTCTAGAGGCAATATTGAAAGTTTGCGTTTCTTTTACAAACACAGCATTTTCAGCCAATGTAACATGCTAGCCTCTTTTGCCTGTAACTCTATGTCACCTCACTCCCAGCTCCATCAATATACTGCCAACCCACCCATGACATTTGGCTCCTCTGCAAGACAGTTTACCAGGAAGTATCAAGAATAAGGTCCACACACTTAATTTAAATTATTCCAGTGAGTTGGAATAATCTTTACCTCCAAGGAGGATGAGGGTTAAGAATTTCATCCAATCACATTAATATTGAAATAGACAAACAAGTTCGGGTATCTACACAAGGGTTTCCTTGAAGCTTTTCTCTGATCAGTTATTGTACTATTATTTTTATAATATGAATTTTGACAAAACTCCTTTGTCAAATGCCTTTAAGGCAAAAGCTTTTTAACAATTAAAAGAAACAGGCACAATAGTGTAGCAGTTAGCGTAACGCTTTACAGCGTCAGCGACCCGGGTTAAATTCCGGCCACTGTCTGTAAGGAGTTTGTACGTTCTCCTCGTGTCTGCATGGGTTTCCTCCGGGTGCTCTGGTTTCCTCCCACTTTTCAAAGGCGTACAGGTTAGGAAGTTGCGGGCATGCTATGTTGGCATCAGAAGTGTGGTGACACTTTGCAAGCTGCCCCCGGAACACTTTACATAAAGGATGTGTTTCACTGTGTGTTTTGATGTACATATGACTAATAAGGATATTTTATCTTATCTTAAAATGATTAATTGAAAATTCTAATAATGATTAATCTCAACAAATATAAGATTTGAAGAGAAAATATTAGTGATTTAGCTTGGTTAGTGTATGAATATTTTCCAACAATTATTGCCATAAAACATTTTTTTGAGGTAGAATTCATGGCAATTCTAATTCTTAAAAAAATCATGGAATACCATGGAGATTAACATTCCTTTTGTCTGTTGTTTTTTTATAAATCTCACAGAATTGAAATAAAGTCTAACACTTAGTGAGCAAGTTGGGGTAATACATCAAATTATGTGTGACATATTTAAATAAACTGCTGATTTTTCTTTATTTAGTTGAGCCATCACCAAATTTTGCTGTAGTCCTATAATTACTCCCAGTACCTTTGACAGAAATATATATATATATATATATATATATATATATATATATATATATATATTACTTTTTCATTTTTAAAAGTATATTTATACATAGCAAAGATTTAGAACTGAATTGAGTGTTTATAAAACCATTGGGCCATCTGGCTTGATAGTGTGTTTGATTAACAAATATGAACAAAGTGAGTAGTGTGGAAAGGATGAAAACAATTAAACTGCTGAGACATTTGTCCTCACAGTGGATGAGTGAAGCAGATCCAGATATTTAAAAGTATGTCAGCCAGGAAACTGAAATTAGGTACTTGAAACAGCATCTGTTCCCAGTGCATATACCTAACACGGTCTGTGATGGTATCTCTGGTCCTATTCGGAAACTACTGGTGAGCTGCTTGATTTGCTTCCTGCCCAGGGGGAGCTTACCACTTGCAGAGTGGCATGGAAGCAAGATTAGCCAGTTGAGAGTGTTTGCAGAAAGGAGGGAGTGCTGACTGGGAGGGAGGATAATCAGTAACTGGTGACAGTGTACCCAGAGGAAGAACACAGTGTTTATGTTAATGGTAATCCAGAAGATTTGGGTTTAAGATTCAATTCACCACAGCAGTTTGAGAATTTAAATTAGTTAATTGTTTAAGTATGCTTAAATAAAGAAAATGTTAATATCAGTTACTGTGTTCAAATAAAAACTGAATGGTATAAGTACATATTCAATTTAACAATGTTCTTTGCAGAAGGAAATCTACTTTTCCTTTTTATTCCAATTTGTATGTGGCTTGGATTTACAGAGATGGATCCAATACTAAACTGTCCTCTGAAGTAATCTAGGAAGCTGCTCAGCTCATGAGTGTTTAGAACATAGAACATAGAACAATTACAGCACAATTCAGGCCCTTTGGCCCACAAAGCTGTGCCGAACATGTCCCAACCCTAGAAATTACTAGGCTTACCCATAGCCCTTTATTTTACTCAGCTCCATATACCTATCTAACAGTCTTTTGAAAGACCCTATCGTATCAGCCTCCACCACCATTTCCGGTAGCCCATTCCACGCACTCACCACTCTCTGAGTAAAAAACTTACCCCTGACATCTCCTCTATATCTACTCCCCAGCACCTTAAACCTATGTCCTCTTGTGGCCACAAATTCAGCCCTGGGGAAAAGCTTCTGACTATCTACCCTATCAATACCTCTCATCATCTTATTAGAGAAGGGCAATAAATGCTGGTGGTGCCAATCGTATCTTCATCCTGAAAAGAAATAATTTAAAATAAACTTAAGTTTGCCTAGCCGTACATTTTGTTTTAAGGGTTTTACTTTTCTGTTGATTGGATGCAGTTTTACAGAGTTGAAAATTTGGGGTCACATTTTATTTCATCAAAGATGCAGAGTGTTATCCAGACCCAGCGAGACAATGCAGGATAGCTCACAGACTGAAAGGGAAATGCACAGGTTCTTAGAAATCATACTAAAGATCCTAGTAGAGATCCAAAGGCATATCCTATGTCAACACTGAGAAAGTCAATTGGCTTGTCCTCCTGTTCCTCATATCCCTCCCTCCCACATCGACTGCTGCTGTTCTAGCTGACCTTGGGCTCTCCATCTTTCCCATTTAGAACAAGGGATTCCCTAGCAAGTTCCTGATGAGTATGCACTACTTTCCCCCTGGTGACTCCCATAAACAAGGAGTATAATACTACTAATCTTTTTTAGAAGTGAAGTCCCCAGAAAATTTCCATATTTCTTTACAATGTAGAAGCAGTCTATTTGGAATGAACCCCAATCTCTGGCACTGTGAGACAGCAATCTGTGCCGATTGGATTAAATATTCCAAGATTGTTGGTGAAGTCTTGAAGAATTTTTTTTAGAAAATATCCTGAGGTACTTCATAGCTCCTCTTAATAGCTCCAGGATCATTGAGTATGAAATAATGAATATCCCTGAACTTGGATTCTATGTTTTATTTATGCTTGAACAGCTGGCCTTTGTTAAGAGAGGGTGCTAGGACTTAATGCTTCTCCCCAGGGAGCCATGCAGCCTTATTAAAGAGTGCCAGCAGTCATTTTAAATGGCAAGCAGCCTCTTAATGACCCAGTGCCCAGCCGGTCCAAGTACACTCGAACCCATTTGTTGCCTTACACAACGTGTGGTCTAAATTAGTGTTGCAGCTCTAGACTCCCATCCTGGCCACACTAGAGGATCTTTAATATCTGAATGCATTGCAAAAAAAAATTACTCTGGCTATCTTATTGTGTCTAGTCTTTTTGTAATACTTGTCCCACATCAACATAGTAGGCTGCTTGAAAATGGCCTAGAAAGTCATAAAACATTTGTGGGGTTAAAGATGGACATTAATTGTGGGCTGTACCAGTGATGCTTTTCATATATTGGGTAGTGGAAATCTGGAATGCTCTCCCTGCTGGGACAAGCTCAATGAAAACTGAAATTATAGATCTATGTTAGACAAGGGCACCTAACATTATGGAATCAAAGTAGATGGATAGATTTAAGACACACTCAGCCATGACTTAATTGAGTAGTGGAATAGGTACAAGCACTGAATGACCACATCCTGTTCCTTTATTAGATTCCATCTCTACAAAATATAAAACAAATCCTGTAAGACTGATGGAGACATAATTCTGCCTCTTTCCTGTTATGCTTTCTCTGTATCATTAACTGGGTGAAAGAAGACTCATGCTATTCACAAGCAACCTTTGAAACCAATAACACACTATGGATGTATTCAACTTAGTGAAGTGAATAGATGAAAAGTGAGAATGTGATAGTCCTATTACTGAGGAAAGATACTGCTGGCTTTTGGAATTCAGACCATAATGAGGCAACTGGGAGTGTGGCTAACAGCCAAGAGAGAAGGATTTTTATTTTGCTGCACATTTTCTTTTTAGTTTAAAGCTTTCAGCAATAAGCTTCTCTTCTCACGCAGTACACTGATGGATTTCTTGCTCTTTTACCTCCTGAATAACCTTGTATGGATCGAGGACCATCTCCTTCTTCATAATTGTCATCCTCTTA
Organism: Pristis pectinata; assembly: GCF_009764475.1. NCBI lineage: Eukaryota > Metazoa > Chordata > Chondrichthyes > Rhinopristiformes > Pristidae > Pristis > Pristis pectinata. The sequence continues at coordinate 125,329,733 of NC_067406.1, forward strand.
AGCTTCAAAAAGTAGTAATCCTTCCTATCTTGTGATATTACACAGCTAATGTAATTCTGGACGTGCTTTCTCGACTGTATTCAAGAGCTCCACAGGATTTACCAGTGCCACAAACTAGAGTTCAGAATGGCAATGGTCTGCTAAATTATACCTTCGTAGTGTCTTAGGACTTAAATGTCCTTACACTCACACCGGAATAGTTTCAATATAGGAACAGAAACACATCATTCATTCCTTTGAACTAAAATGATCCACACGTTAATTTATTTGCCATGATTGCATATCCCTTGATATTCTTTTTCTAAAGAAATATAGCGTTCTCTGGTTTTTAAATTCTGACCTAGTCTCAATGGGATTTATTTTGGCTAAGGGGTAATATAGGGATTAACCCACATCCAATAGTGCAGTGTAGGCATGGTGCTAACTTCCTGCTGTCTGCTCATATCCATGATTGTAATGACCAGCCACCACTGTTCATTGGCTGGATGGAACAAAAGGATGGGGCAATAGTGTGAGTGTAAGTGAACCTGCACTGCTTCAATTAACCTGTTCCACTTAAGAGATACACTGTGCTTGGAGCCTCAGCAATGTTGAGGCTCAGGATGTGTTAAAGATAAGGATGATGTATCACAACCATCCCAGCTGTAGAAATGAGGACCTGCACTTCAGAGCAAGCTGCACTTCTAGCCAATCATTTTGAATACACTAACAACACTGGCATCTGACAAGGCGGAAAATTGCCTGGGTATATGCTGCCCATTAAAAAATGAACAAATCCAGATTGGCTAATTACAACTCAATCAACAGCAATGTGATGAAAGTTGTGCCAACAGGTCTATTGATTTGCACCTATTCATCAATAACTTGCTCACTGATGTTCAGTTTGGGTTTCACCAGGACCACTCAGCTTCTTGGTCCAAAAAACAGCTGGCTTACCACAGAGATGAGGAGGACAGCCTGTGACATTAAGGCAGCATTTGACCAAATGTGGCATCAAGGAATCCTGATAAAACTGTAGTCAATGGGCATCAGGGGCAAGGCACTCCAATGGTTGGAATTTTCCAAAGACAAAGGAAGATGGGTCATAATTATTGAAGGTCAATCACCCCAACTTCAGGACATTACTGCAGGAGTTGCTCAGAGCAGTGAATAAGACCCAATCATCTTCAGCTACTGCATCAGTGACCCTCCTTCCAACATACAGTCAGAAGTGAGCATTTTTAATGATGGTTGCAAAATATTTAATTCATTCATAAGTTCTCAGAAAATGAAATAGTCCAGGTCTCTATGCATCAAGATAAAGACAACATTCAGGCATTGGCGGCGGTGACAAGTAACATTTAGGTCACACAAGTGCCAGGCAATGTCCACCTCCAATGAAAACGAACCTAACCACCAACACTTGACATTCAATGGCATTAAATTTGCTGAGCTCCTCATATCAATGCTCCAGGGTGAGGTGCTGGGAGGGTCATCAGAAACACAATTAGATCATAAATACTATGTCCTACAAGAACAGGTAGAGGCTAGAGATACTCACTTCCTGACAGGCCAAAGCCTTTCCATTTTGACACATCAGGAATGTGAAATGTGTTATACTATAATGTAGGGTCTTTCTATTTGTTTCACCTTCCTGAAAATTTGCAACCTCAGCGCTCCCTGAGTAAAGAATCAATTACATTCACTATCCCTATTTGTAATGATCAATTGAAGTGAAAAGTATGAAGAAATGTTTTTCAATTTATCACGTGATAATTTCCTATCTTTGGTTACAGTCCCTGGCATCTTTTTAAGATTTTTAGGGCTGGCATGGTAGTGCAGCAGTTAGCATAACACTATTACAGCACTAGCAACCTGGGTTCAATTCCGGCCGCTGTCTGCAAGGAGTTTGTATGTTCTCCCCGTATCTGCGTGGGTTTCCTCCAGGTGCTCCAGTTTTCTCTCACATTCCAAAGGCGTACTAGTTAGGAAATTGTGGGCATACTATGTTAGCGCCAGAAGCGTGGTGACACTTGTGGCCCGCCTACAGAACATTCTATGCAAAAGATGCATTTCACTGTGTGTTTCGATGTACATGTGACTAATAAAGATATATCTTATATCTTATGTCTTATATTTTATTTGTCCATCTGATGACCAGAACTTTGTCTCCTTCTCTTCTACTTGCCAGTAAAGAGATATCTTCTCAATCAGTCATCCTACACACAAAGACACCAGAACAGACTTTACCTTGACAATTCAGAGAAGAAGCACCACTTGCATTCACAGTCAATACCAAATACCTCTCGAGCAATTGCCTTCAAATGTAATCAGCTGCAAAACAAGGGCACATTCTACTTCATTGAAATTGGGTGTTAAAATAATACCTGCAGCTCACAACTCCACCTGAGAAGGGTTGAGAAAAGGAAGAGAACTGTTCTGGACTAGTCTGCAATTGTTTTAACCAGGAGAAACATTCCAGCTCCTGTAAGCACTGACAAACTAAAATTTCATGAAGTCATGAGACCTTTATTTGATCAGATTCCAGGGGGACGTTGAAGAATAAACACTAGTCTATATCTTGCTCTTACTTGCTCCTTTGTAACTGATTAAATAAACAATCTATGCCTCACCATCTCATCTTTTCTGGATGAAAACTTAAACAAGGATTGAACGCCAAGAAGCTACATTATTTCCTTGTCATCCTTCAACATAGGGCTATAATAAATGGCAATGATGGTGCTCTTACTAAATTGGCCTTGAATTCTCTCTCTCCGAATCTGCTTGTCACCTTGTAATGCTATAGTTCTGCTATAAATAAAATGTGGTATTTCACTGCACAAAAATAATAACCTTCCAGAGCTCTGGGACTTCTCATGTGTTGCTTATGTTCTTACGTTGTAAGACATGGTTCATCCTCCTTCCTTGCCCTCAGAAGTCAACTGTGTTAGCAGTAAATGAGATTCTAAATGGCAAAGATTAGCAACAATTGTAGAAGGACAAGCCACTTGCTGCATAAAAGCAGTGGTAGTAACTTAAGAAATAAAATGGAATAGCACAATACAAGCAGTAGATGGTACAAACATGCACAGTAAAATAGGGTAGATACTGGAAAGCTGGAAATCTGAAATAAAAACTGTAAATGATGGTCAGGCAACAACTATTGTGAGAGAAGCAGAGTTAATATTTCATCTCATCAACCAACACAAAGACACTGATACTGTAAATTGGTTTACTATTGTCACGTGTACCGAGGTACAGTGAAAAGCTTGTCTTGCACGCTGTCTGTACAAATCAATTCATTACAACAGTACATTGAGGTAGTACAAGGTGAAACAGTAACAGAGTGCAGCATAAAGTGTTATAGTGCAGAGAAAGTGCAGTGCAGGTAGACAGTAAGGTGCAAGGTCACAACGAGGTAGATTGTGAGGTCAAGAGTCCTCCTTATCAAATTAGGGAACCATTCAATAATCTTATAACAGCGGGATGGAAGCTGTCCTTGAGTCTGGTGGTACGTGCCTTCAGGCTTTTGTATTTTCTGCCCAATGGGAGGGGGAAGAAGAAAGAATGTCTGGGCTGGGTGGGATCTTTGATTATGCTGGCTGCTTTACCAAGGCAGTGAGAAGTGTAGACAGAGGGGAGGCTGGTTTCCATGATGTGTTGAATTGTGTCCACAACTCTCTGCAGTTTCTTGCAGTCATGGGCAGAGCAGTTGCCAGAACAACCTGTGATGCATCTGAACAGGATGCTTTCTATGGTGCATCGATAAGAATTGGTGAGGGTCAAAGGGGACATGCGAAATTTGTGGTAGAGGTGCTGTCTTTCAGATGAAATGCAAATCTGAACCTGAATTCACATCTCAGATGGGTATAAAATATTGCCCGATGCTATTCAAGAAGAAGCAGGGGATTATTCCTCATGCCTTGGCCAATATTCACCAAAAACAAATGACACACCATTCCCGGGTAACGAACAGGTTCCATTTTCTTGGCCATGGCGTCAATGTGATTGGACCAGGACAGGCTATACATTACTGTATTCAGTACTTCAGATGTGGTCTCACTGTACACTTGAAGAAAGACTTCCCTAATTTTGAACTCCATCCCCTTTTGAACTAGACCAACATTCCTTTTTTTTCAGTTACTTGCTGCTCCTGGTTGCTCAGTTTTAGTGCTTCTTTTACAGGAATACTCAGGTCTCTTTAAATACCAACATTTAATAAACTCACACCATTTAAATTATTTTTTTCTTTCTTTTTCTTCCAACAAAAGTGGATAACTTCTTTCTTCCTGTCATTTTATTCCACCTGCCATCTTTTTGACCACTCATTTAACCTACATCTCTTTACAAACAATTTTCATTCATTTCACAACTTACTTTCCCACCTTAGTCTCATCAGCAAACTTGATGCTTTATAGATAATCCCTTTATCTAAATTACTGATATAGATTGCAGGTAGCTGACGTCTTGTCACTGATACTGAGAGACCACACTAGTTACAGCATGTCAGCTTTAAAATGGTCCATTTATCCCTCCATTCTTTTTCTGTCTATTAACTAATTCTCTATTCATTGTAATGTATAACCCTAAACCTTTTAGGTCCTTATCTTGTGGAACTTCACTCGAAACTCCAAATAGAACACATCCACCAGCTTTCCTTTTGCCTATTCAGCCATTAACATCTTCAGAGAACTTTAATAAGTGTTGTGTTATTTTCCTTTCATAATGCTATGTTGATTCTACTGACTTGTTTTATACTTTTCCAAATGCCTTTCCAAATTTTTCTCAACAACTGATATTAATCTAACTGGCCTGTAGTTCCTCACTTTCTCTCTCCCTGCTTTCCTGAATTGCAGGCAATGACAATGTTAACTTCATATGCTAAGCCCGTACCCTTGACTGTCTCTGAGAGAGAGCAAGATAAATTTAGGAAGATCTCCAAGATATACTGAGAATTGTTTAAGAAAGAAACATTAAATTCAGTTCTGAAGACTTTCATAAATACTTACCATTCCTGTTAAAGTCTGAGGGAAACAATGAAGAGAGTTTGATGGAACTCACCCTCAGTTGCATTCAATATGTATAATATAGCAAATATAGCAGCATATGCACATTATAATCTGCTTTTGAAATTCTGTTCCTTTGAAGTCAATAATATTGAATTTTGGAAACAGAGTTCAACACATCTGTGTCACTATGCCACACACTCAGAGATGTGAATGAGAATGGCTTATAATATTTCTTTTGTTCATCCTCTCTATTATTAACCTCAATTAATTTAATTATGAAATAACTATAGTAACAACGGCAACAATGTATTTACACTGAATGTTTGAAAACTTAGTCAATTGTGCATATTGATGCCAGTATGTCTGAATGCAAATGATACAAAGACAGACACATCACTAAACCTAAGGAATTGTTCTTTTTTAACACAATGTTTGACAAACAATCTTTGAATTATGACTTCATCCAACATGACAAAAGAATACTAAGAAATAAACTTTATGTGTGGCATTGATTTAGTAAATGGAGCAACATGAACTATTTTGAAATAAGTTAAGTTCTACTCTCCTTATAATATCCAATACCATCTTCTGTCCAGCCACTGGTCTCCAAAATTATTCAATACTCATCTGCTTGATTCCATTCACTTCAATAACGTCACTGCTGATCCCATCTGATCAGAAGCACAAATACATATTTTATCTCAGGTCCAATTAAAATATGGACATTTTTGGACATGTACACTGTTCTGGATGTCTTCCTGTATTTTGCTGGTGATTCCCAGTAAAATGTGTAAAAAAACTGTGAACCAGAACGTCTGACTGAGAGTCAAAAAACTTTCTGAATTCTTAAAATTAAAGGGAGATCAAACTACTTCACCTTGACCACTAATATCTGGTGTTGTGGGTGAAGAGTGATCAGCATCCCATATATTGTGGGCATCCAATGTTGCGAGGGGATATTAATTATTCATGGAGATCTATTTCAAGAGGCTTAAAAGAAAATATTATTATTGAATTTCAGTCCATAATTTTAAAATTCTACTTACTGTATATTTCTAGGAACTTCGTGGCAGTTATTTCAATGCTGACCTTTTCAAAGGCTTCTTTGGTATCACAATAAATTTCCCAGTTCCTTGGTCTTATTTATTTTCAGAGGGAGGCAAGATTAACAGAGAGGTATCAATGAGGTCAGATCATCCCACTACTGATTTGTTCATACTTCTGGGAATTCTGCATTCCCTCAGGAAATACTGAGGAGTCAACCAATGTTGTATGATCAACCCTAAAGCAGCATTTGAACACAAGAGTTTAAGTGAACTGATTCAAGCAAGCTCAAGGCCACAAATGTAATATATTTCATTAGCCGCAGTTCTTTAGAAATAACAAACGTGCACTTCATAATGTAAAGAAAACAGCTTGAATCAACATAGTTTGATTGGGTGCTTCCACTGAGATACCACCAAGCAGATCTCTGGCCCCTTGCAGACTTACCTACCAACAAAACTTAGAAACTGCATTTATAGCTTGCAGCTTAACCAACTCACAATTGCAGAAGTGTGTTTCTGCTACAGATATATAACTGCAGCCTAGAGTTACAGAGTCAACAAAAGCAATGGTTTCTGCACCTTGTCCACTTCTTTCCAGGCTCATTGTACTGCAGATTTATACACATAATGTCAAGTAGCCAACAGACTTCTTTTCCTCAAAACCACCTCATGGAATATTACTGCTTTTTCAAATACCTGCAAACAGGAGATTGAGTCTCAATCTACTCTTTATTATCTGCAAATTTCACGTTTTGTCTCTCCACCACACTTGTGTTTACTTTATGTTTTTCTATCACTTCTGGATGCTTTCTCTTGTTAGCCCTGGATGTGGCAGCCAATGGGTTGAATTGATTATTGTACCTTCCCAGAGCTGTGGGAATATTTGGTTCTCTATCAACCTCAATCATAATTTTCTGGTTACCACTCTACAGAGTGTTTAGCTGTAGTACTTGGAGACTACCAATAAACCATGATTCATTGCCCAACCAAAAGGTCACCACTGTTATTTTCCCCAAGCATCACACTTGTGCCCAGCATTGTATTGCAAATCTGCCTTGGTATCCTGTTCTTTTTTTCCTTTGGCGTTTAGAAGGATGAGAGGGGATCTTATTGAAACATATAATATATTAACGGGACAATGCAGAATAAACGTTGTGATGTTTCCATTAGAGGAAGTATCTTGAACAAAGGGAAGATAGGTTAGAAGATAAGGGGCAGGTCATTTAAAACTGAAGTGCATAGGAATTTCTTCTCAGAGAGGGCGGTGAATCTCTGAAGTTTTCCAGTCCAGAGGGTTGTGAAGGCCAAATCATTGAAGATATGTAAAGAGGAGGTAGATACAGTTTTGAAGGATTGGAGAATTTGGGGCTTTGGGGAGCTAAAAGAGATGAGGCCTGAGGCAGATCAGCCTTGATCCTATTGAATGGAGGAGCAGGCTGAAGAAAGGTAGCTTACTTCTGGACTTATTTTCTTGTTTTAAGATTTGTGTTCTTTCCCTTTAAAATGCTGACTAGGTTTATTTCCATTTTCTGAGTAGTTTTGCTGTTTTCATAGTGACTGAATGATTTCAGTGAATGATAAAGAATTTCAAATGTCTTTGTTGATGTGCAATCCTACACATATTTCAGGACCTATTAACATAGTATTGTGCCTGGTAGGTTTTAGTCTATTTGCTAATCTGCTTCTACTGCACAAGAATGCACTAGATAGAGGATAAACTATTTGTATATCTTTCAGTTGGATATACGAGTCTTTCAACAAAATACAATATTTGATATAACAACACCAATATGAAGTGAAATAAAAGGCAAGTACAACTCCATGGATTTATTGTATCTGTTATAAGATCCAAACTTAAAACTTTATTGCTGGAATTTACTCATATTAACCCTGAAGTGGGTTTAAATCAAGTCAACATGTCCAACAAGAAATTAATTCAGCAAATGTTATTTTTGTTATCATTCAATTCAGTATACATATATCACTCTGTTCTTGCTTTCCTACCAAGTGTTACATGTTACTAGAAGAATTGTCTCTGTCATATTTATCTTTCTATAGTATAATGGCTTCATCTGTTTCAGGGAATAAGCCTTTGTTCTATCTCATATTGCGGGAGTGAAAGAGGCTGATACAGTCATGGAAAACCAGTGCTTGATTATTTTCATTTTATGTTTCAGAAATGTACTAGTTGATAACTAGGTGATGAAGTCAAAGGCCACTTAATGTTTGCAAAACTTGATTTCTAAAAATAGTACACATGGGGAATCTAGCTAGATATTAATTGATCTGTAATCAGCTCGAAAAGTTAGGCTTAAAATTGAGCAGCAAAGGAACCACTAAATGTGGTTGCAAGTGCACCAGCTCACTGCTTAGTAATTACTACATGTTTCTGCCCACAAATAGGCTGAACCCACGTGATAAAGTGAAACTAGACAATTAGGATACTTAAATGTTGTTCTTTTTGCGTGATCCGTCATGCACTGGAGAACATCATAAGGAACACATCAACATGCTGTGTTTGCTGGCTTTGTGTAAAGGTCAGGTGAAACTTTGACTGGAATATTAATATTTGGAAAAGGTTTAATGCCAAAGTGCATAAAAATACGAAGTACTCAATATTTTTGCATCAGACTTTAAGACCACGGGTTAATTTTTCACGGGGTGGAATAAATAAGCACATGGAATAGTGGAAGGTAATGGATTATAAGAAGAAAGCAGAGATCTGGGATGAGGTCTGACTTGCTCTGTCACACATATAATGGGTTGAATGGTTTCCTTCCTTGCTTTAAAATCCACCTGTGATGTCCTGTCCATAAAAGATATAAAAACTAAGACCGTGTGGTTCTGATTTAATAGTTTACCCAATATCAAATCATATGTCCCATAACATTTTTACTTTAAAAGTTTGACTGCTGTAGAAGTTACTGACCTCATTAGTCCCTCTTCCCTATTTCCTTGATACCTGCACAATGTGAATTAGAATTTTGCTAACATTTCTTGCAACAATAAAGAATTAATGATCCTATACTAATTGACATTACATCAATATATCTCTATTAGATGACCTTAATGCTGAACATGGTGAACCTATCTGTAGGGAATTAAAGTTTTGCTGAGATGTATCTACTTGTTCTGTGGATCCTGGAACAAGTGATTTATGGATTATAATTGCTGAAGTCATTACAGGAGGTTATCTAGCACACATAGTGTATGAGTGTATGCACGTGCATATATGTGTATCTCCAGGTGTAACGTATACATATTTATCAGATTTGTTCATGTGTCCAGATTTATTTTAAACCTATATATCCTTTATATCAAACCAAAATAGAGCATGCTGGAAGTGCTTGGCAAGTGAAACAGCATCTGCAGAGAGAGAAACAGAGCTGATGAGAGAAATAGGTCAAGCATCAGACTGAAAAAGTAAGAAAACAATATTGATTTCTTTTGCAGTGAGGGAGAGGGCCTGAGAGAACAGAGGGAATATCTGTGATAAAGTGCAGATCAAAGCTATCAAGTTAATAATTACTTTTAAAAACAGCAACTAGAAACAGAAGAAAATTAAAGAAACATATTGAAACAGAAAGGTGTAGGGTTAGCATTCTTTTATGTCTCCTTACATTCCAAGCAGCATTTAAAATTGTTTTAAAACAAACAACATATTCCACATTCCAATTACATCCTGTGTAAAGTAATTTTTCCTAGACTTTCCTTCAGTTTCTTTCTGATTATCTTAAACCTGTGTCCTATATTACTGCCACATCAACGAGGGGAGTAATCTATACCTATATTGAACACAATCAAACAAACCAAATGCTCCTATCATTTGCACAGATGCTGACATTCAGTTAGTACACGTCAGCCTGTCAGAGAATACCCAAAAGGCCTGGCTTGTTCTATTGCATTCCTCAGGGACAACTTTCTTTCTACCTTCTGTAAGACTTGTAAATTTTCACTGTACACAGGATAATGCAGTCTTGTGCATGATCTCAAGTTTTTGGGAGGAGTTGAGGTGCAGACTTGGGGATGGTTTGGAGATGTGCAGTTTTTCCACTGCATTACTCAAGATGTAAAGATTTCATTAATTTCTTGCACTGGTAATGAATGAGAAATTCAACTTTGGAGCTTTAGGATATGCTGAAAATATAGCATAACTAGTAAAGAACCAAAAGACTCATACCACTTACGAGAAACAGCAACTACATAAAGCCTTTATGGTATCAAACTATCCTGAGGTGTTTTACAAAAGCATTAGCAAATGAAACTAAGCTACATTATAAAAATAGAATGTATAACTAAAGGTTCAGTCAAAAATACAGGTGATAAGGTTTGTCTTAAGGCAAATGAAGAGACATTAGAGGATAATAGAAGAAAAGGAACAGAAAACATGGCCACCAGTGGCAAAGTAATGAAAAGTATGTGCTAAAAAATGAGTTAATTGATAAACCTGTGAATGTGGCACCACTTGGGTGACAGCAAGTACTGCAGTTTATTGGATAAACTTCCACAGGTAATGGTCAGCAGTGGAACAACTAGCAAAATTGCAGAGTATGGATCATGAAGACAATTTACTAAAACTCTTGCACCATTGCTCCTGGGTCTAGGGTCATGTACATGGAAAACCTGCAGGAAATTTAAAAAAGTATCCACGAACAAAATAGATAATAAGGAAAAAGATAAAGGTTGATGTTGATATACATGGATTCTCCTATAATAGCAGATAGTCAATTATGTCAGTGAAAGTAAGGCACTTAAATCCTTTAGTATGCTCAACTGAAATTGATCTATTTACCTATTATACCAATAATATAAACACAAGTGATAACAATACAGGTGAACTCTGTGTTACAGGAGGTGGGGGGTGGAGTTGCATTCCTAGAAAATGGTCCTTATCGTGATTTTCTGTAATGCAAATCTGTTTCATTTGTATGTGTCAAGAAATGCGAGCTGAAAAAAAATGATATTTATTTTCATCTAAATTTTGTAAATTCGAATTTTCATCCCAGATTTTTTTGGTAGTGATTTGTGAATCCCATAAGGGCAACTTTCCATTACCTGTAACGTGGGGGTCACCTGCAGTTAAAAGCCGGTGCGACATTGACAATGAAATGGCTGAAAAAAAGTTAAATATTGGAAGATGTATCATGATGAAAGAATGATGATAATTATTCACAATTGTATTACATAGCCCAATGAATATGATAGATTTCATCCTTGAGTCATTAGAGGCATACCTGACTTTTCCCTCATAAGTTGTAGGTTCCAGGTGAAAACTTACAGTTGAATGCAAAATCTAGTTTGACACTTGTGTAAGATCTTAAGGGATTTTGTATTATTGAAGGTAGTTTTTTTTCACATAAGGGGTTAACTTGAGATTACACAAGCCTACCTAACTGCCTGTAGTACTATTTGAAGAAGATGGAAGATATTCTCTCAGTGGCGTAACCAGCATATATCTTTCAACTAACATCATCAAATACAGATTAACTGGTCAGTCATCCTTATTGCTGTTTGCCAATGAAACAATAATGACCACACTTCAAAATAGTTAATTGCCTGTAAAAACCTCTGGGATGTCCTGAGGTTATAAAAGGGAAACACATAAAGGCAAGCCCTTGTTTTAACAATGCAGGACAACCTAAAGAGAATTTTGCATTGGGTATATTAAAATAATTAAAGCCAAAATAAAATAAAATTGTACCAACAAATTACAGCTCAATTTCCCACAAAATTCAAATTTATTCCTTCAATCAACAATAACAGGCAGTGTATTAGTATGGATTTTTTTTTATTTCTTTCTTTCCATTAAAAAGTGTTTATTGATGTACTTAAGCATGTTAATCAGTCAGTTTAAGTAATAGTCGACAATCTGTTTACCATTACAGAATATATCTTTGTAATAAGGGTGTTCAATCCTTTACCTGCAAGCAACTCATTTTAAAATCATTGAAAATTGACTTAATAAACCATACTAGGCCACTTAACTTTCATTGTTATACATCTGTCAATAGTTTACATTTCTTTGAAATGAAAGGATTTTTTACAATGTGCTTGATGATATCTGTCTTCTTATTAAAATGGTAAGTTTAATCTAAAAAGTATTTACGGTCCAGTGTGATTGGCAAAATATTGCAATTTCGACTTGGGCACTTGGTTAATTTGTGGGTTGGACCTGATTAGATCAAAATGAATCCTGAACCAGTATAAAATAATACTGAATACACAAATGTCAAATATTTGGTTGTAACTTGCTCATGCTTAAACTTCCTGAGATTTTGCAATGTTTCAATCCGGATGTGAAACAAAAAGAAAACAAGTTAAACTCTGTTGCAGCCTCATGAGCACAGGTCAGTCTATCTGTTGGTTTACTCCAGACTTTTCTTGTTAGACAAATAAGAAGCTGAAAATAGAAAGAATCAGCTGCATGTAAGCACAAGATTTTTGCATTCTCAACCTTTCACCTCATTTAAAAAATGAAAATTACATCTGTTGGGTGGAAGATTACATATGGCAAGTGTAACATCCAAGCTGAAAGAGGTGATTACATGATTTCTGATTTATATGATTTAACTCTTATGCTTGCAACAACTATCAATTGCCCATTTTTACACAAATCTGACCCTAATCCATTTTATTCTCCCCATATTCCCATTAAATCCTCCCCAGATCCTACCTCTCAACAGCACACTCGGGACTATTTAAAGGGGCCAATTAACCCACCAACCCACATGTTTTTAGGATGTGGGAGGAAACCCATGTGGTCACAGGGAGAACGTGCAAACTCCACACAGACAGCACTGCACGTCAGGATTTAACCCATGTTATTGGAGCTTTGAGGCAGCAGCTCTACTTGCTGCGCCCCTGTGCCACCCCCTAATAGAGGATGATTTGAGTTGCTGCAGTTGTCATCCAGTCAGATGGTATTTTATATTACAGCAAGGCTACACTTCAAAAATATTTAATTGCTATAAACTGCCGTGTGTATTTGCAATAGGCATAGGTGCCCCATTCATCAAAATACCATCTGTCTCTATCATGCAGCAAATGTTCATCGTACTCAGCATTCCACTGAACTGCATCAGGAACTACTTCAGAGAAGACCTCATTTTTGCATGAAGAAAACATAGTCAAAGTATTTCTCAGGAATGGTTCCACTGATAGTGTTGTGGTAGAGGGGTCCAAATTCATCATATAATTGTGGCCAGTCCTAGTGGTATGCAAATAATCATACAAGCAGATGGCTCTCAAGAAGCTGCCAGCCCCTGGAGAAATAACAGCACTAAGCCTTGAAAATGAGCATGGCTCCTGGCTGAAATATTTTGGCATGCTCTCACAACTCATAGCTTCTGTGACCTACAGAAGTACATAGGCAGAACTTTTTTAGCAGCTCTACTTTCATCCCTCTCCTTCAATGATGTGGTTCCTATCCCATAAAAAAGACCCAAAATACTTCTGCCAAAATAATGGCAAGGGTAACACCATTCAAATTTATGCACAAATGACACAGAAAATTGAGGCATGACGTAGATATGTGGTCAGGTCTAGCTACCAATATTTCACCCTTCCTTTATTAGCTTTGGAAAAACATTACCTTTCTGTCTCAGCTCCTGATGAAGGGTCTTGGCCCAAGACTCAATTGTTCATTTCCCTCCATAGATGCTGCCTGACCTGCTGAGTTCCTCCAGCTTTTTGTGTGTGTTGCTCCAGTTTTGCTTTGTTTGCTGTCTTTTTCTCTCCAATATTGTTTGGCCTCTCTTTTCCTTTCTGTGCCTAATTTAGCAAGAAATTCATCAACTTTGATTCAAGCTTCTTTCCCTGTTAATTTAATAATCTTTCTTCCTGATTGCTTCATGAGATGGTTGCTTTTCCAGTCCACTCAGCTCCCAGATGGCTGCTTTCCCTCACGGTGACATTGTCAGCACACAAAATCAACAATTTGCAATGCAAAATATTGAAACCTAACCATATGAGGGCCAGTTTAACAAATGACAGATGCAGTTCAATGACTAGACTCAGCATAATATGGTGCATTGTATATAAGTGGGAGATTGTGTTTAAATGGAATCCTGGTAGTACTTGGGAGTGCAGCAAATTCATTTGGCACTGTCTCCTATTCCTAAACCTGGGCAATTCAAATGATTTCTGTATCCTCTGACATCCACTGGAAAGACTGTCTTGAAAATGGTGTTGGGGAATGGCTACTATAGTAATAGCTTGCCAGGTATCCAGGTATTAAGCCATTGTTTATTTTTTAAAAGTACACCATTAGCCAGCCCATCAATTTGTTGAAAGAGCTAAATTTTCCAAATGTATCCCAATTTGGAGGCATGCAACTCTGGACAATAAGATCATAATTCTAACAGATGATGTGACTAGAATGTATAAGCCGTAAGAATATTACAGGAAATATTTCCTTTGTTTGTGCCTGTCTTGAAGATGCTCAGGCACATCAAAATACATATCCACCATCACATGTGACAGAAAGTCCAGAAATTTGGTGGAGGAAATCAGGGAGATATGCAAGGCCTGTGCTGAATAATTTCCTGGCTTGCATTTCTGAACCTATAGCAAGAGGCTGGTATAACTCCTGGTATATTCCATTTCCACAGTGGTCACATGCACTTTCTGCAAGTTTTTTCAAGGCATCTCTTAAGGTATTTACATTAAAATTGAAAAACTGGAATCTTTGCTGTAGGCTCTTTGTTGAGGGGTGTGGAGGTTTGAGGTGGGGTCATCAGTTGGATTACAAGTTAGCAAAATCAGACTTGTTGCCATCTCAGAATAAATAAGGAACCCAAGATAGTCCAATGGAGACAATTGCTGGTTATGTAGAATTACCTGGTAGCAATCATGGAACTTATGGTTGCTCATGAATGATTCCTTTTTTACTGGTAAACTTCACAGCTGTTGCCCATGTGATGAACAAGTACACAGCTGAATGCCACAGGGTGATTTTTTTTTGTGTGTCTGCTCCATTGGGAACCTGACAGATTGAATCTTCTGGCAATTATGGAAATCATTCAACTTTCAACAGAACGTAAATCTGCGGGGTTCCATACATGGAAGTCAGTCCTCTTCACAGGTTGTCCCCTATATACATGCCCCATTATCTTACACTACTCCTTGTTTTCTGAGTTTCATGTCACATATCTAGTCAGCTTACATGCAATCCTATTGATACATAAGTATGTCATTTTTTTCTGCCTTGATAGAGCCAGTTGCAAATAAAAACTGAATACTATTATGAAGTCTATATTCTTTGTAGACTCTTGAAATTGATCAAAGGGGTCTTGCAGAGTATGCATGCAAATGTACACAAAACACAAGCTCACAGTCTGGCTTTCTGGAACATTCCAGAAACATTGTTGCAGCCTAGAGACAGTATCATATGATATAATCCTTAAAAAAGTAACAGCCTTAAAATAATTACTATTGTTCAAAGCTTATGTATACCACATTATTTCCCTTTAAAACAACTAAAATTAATTTTACATATATCAAATGTTTAAATGATTTGCACTCTATGTACTATTCTCAGTACAGCTGCTGCCAGTTTCATTAAGCTCGTAAATTCCCCGGATTTTGCTGGAGTGTCATTCAACTTGATATTATCCAATCATGGCTCTCACCATTGGCCAACTCTTGTTGACTAATTGTGGGATGAACTTCAGAAAATTCTTTGCTCACAAAGTCCTCCTGGCCATTTGTCTGGGTAAGTAGTCAGTGCAATCTTTATAGGATTTATCAAGAAACTTCACAAAAAAAAATCCAACTCCTTTAACCATCCACCATCCCCTCAATCACATTTCTGACCTGCCTTGAGGTGCCAGTACGTAGACGCTATCATGC
Source organism: Pristis pectinata (assembly GCF_009764475.1). NCBI lineage: Eukaryota > Metazoa > Chordata > Chondrichthyes > Rhinopristiformes > Pristidae > Pristis > Pristis pectinata. Next base: position 125,345,616 of record NC_067406.1, read on the forward strand.
GGAGGAAGTGGTAATATGTAGACTTTTCCATTTCACCCCCTTCACTTTCCCCTCCAGATTGGGTTGGATGGGACCCAAACTCATTCATAGTCTCCTATTTATTAATATTTATGCTGAAGTACATCCATTTGGGTGGAGAGATGGGTTTCAATATGATAGAAGGAAAGCAGCAAGCCGATCTTTTCCCGTTTCTTTCCATCACCCCTCTGTAACCTGCTTCTTCAATGGCTCCTTTATTGTGTGAACTGACCTATCCACCTTTCCATTAGAAGCTGGTGATAAGGAGAAGTGAAGCAGTGCTTTATTCTCATCATAAATTGGTTGAACTGCAAGGATCTGAACTGCAGAATAATATCTGATGCATGATTTCAGGTAGACCATGCATGGCAAAGATAGATCCTTATTCCCCAACTTAATGGTCCATAATGGTGTATCAGACCACATCTTTGACATTTAGCCACTCCAAATGACTGTCATATGGTATAAAAAATACATTCCTTTTTCACAAAAGTCAACATAAATTTGTTGTAATAGTTTTATCATCCAATTGCACACCTGACACAATGATTTAGGAGGCTGTAGTCAACAAGCCCATTATATCATCTATTTACTGGTTTGGTCTTCTGTGTCTTTATTAAAGCCCAGTCAATAGACAATCCTATGGCCAGTGCCTTCAAATTTACTCTACCCAAGTATTGGACATGGAGTCCTTCCAAAATCCTTCTCTGTTATTCTTGCAGGATTACTGCTCTGTATCCTCATTTTACACAACACTGGTTGATAGAGAAGTAATAATGTCTGCAATGAAATGACTTCATCTCTTTAAACAAACCAATATCTGAAAATGTCCTTCCATTCAGTATGCATTCATATAACTGCTTCAAAATTGGTACTGTTTTTGTAACTTTAGCTACATCCATTGCCTTGGCCTCTTGCCTGTATAATAAAACATTTGTTCTCTATCATTGGTGTGGCCTTTTCATAGGGTGGTCTTTTCATGGCATCTACTGGACCATTATGATTGGATGCTCAAAACTCAGTATTATAGTAGTGGCAAGACAGTCCCATCTCTGCTTCCATTATGTAACTATTATGAAAATGGCGGATTTCAGATGCAGGACAGCTAGCAGATATTTCTAGCCAGTAACAAGTATAAGTTATTCCCAGCAAGAATTTGTGAAACCTTTCTATTCCAAATAGAATCAACAATTCTTCCTTTTTTTCCACAATAGGCTTTTCATTTGCATTCTCCATGAACATAACCAACCACTGCCCCAATGCCACAATTGGAAGCATGATGTTCGTTTCAACATACAGTTGATGTTGTATCAAGATGTCCCACTACTGTGGCTTTCATTATGGTTGCATAAAAGGTGATTAGCTTTGGTGTTTACTCCTGTTCAATGGTTCATCTTTTTTGTAGGTGGGGAGGTGGTGTCAATGCTACGACAACATCAAGATGGAATCAGCTGTATTATTGGATCATGCCTTCAAACAACTTGAGGTCAATAATGTTGTCAAGTCTCCTGGTTTCTGTACCAGCCTTGATTTTCTCTTTTACTGGCTGCAGCCCATTTTCATCTATGCTCAGACCTAAACTTATTATCTCCTTCTGAATGAAGCCACCTTTATTGTATTTAAGCTTGGCGTTATGCCAATACAATTTTCTAAATGACTTCTGGGTTTTAGAATTTATTGGCCTTTGTGGATATTGCAATTAGAATGTCATCCTACTTTCACAAACAATGCTGAAGCACCTTATTCATAATGCCTTGGAACATCTTTGGTGCCAATCTTACCTCATAAGGTAGATTGGTATATGCAGAAAACCTCCTGAGGGTATTGATTGTCTATTTCTTTATCAACATTAAGCTGTGCTTGGGCATTAGAGAGATTTGGATTTGTGTACACCTTTGCCATGTTTTATGCCTTTGGATATAGGCAGAGGGTATTTTCATCAGTATCATCCATTGTTCTATTGTTGAGCATTTAATCTCTGCATAGCTGGACAGTTGTGTCTGTTTTGGAGACCACTGTTTTAACACCTTAAGGAATATCCCATCTAACAAGTCTTCTTAGCCCATCTTCTACCTGCACTTTTGATGCCCAGGTTGAAGATCAGGGTTGCAATAGTTTGATCCAATTTTATACATATATGAGCTTTGCCCCTAAATGCCCTCATACGTAACCTTAAACAAGTCCTCATATTGCTGCAGAAGCCTGCTCAAACCTAGTTGTGACTTATGTACACTGAATGTGTTTTTCTAATCTATCCTTAACTCTTTCAACTAACATTTCTCAACAAGGTTGGTCTATTAATATAATCAGCTGCTGAAATCAATAGACTTTGCTTCTGCCATCACACAGAATCACACATTCCATTTGTCCAAATGTTAGTCACACAAAATGGTTGTATCAAAGCTTGTTTTTAATTTTAATAATTTCAGTTAAGCTTGTCACCAAACTCTGAGACCTAGGACTCAACACCTCCCTCTGTAACTGGATCCTTGACTTTCTAACAAACAGACCGCAATCAGTGAGGATAAGCAGCAATACCTCCAGCACGATTATTCTCAACGCGGGTGCCCCACAAGGCTGTGTCCTCAGCCCTCTACTCTACTCCCTATATACTCATGAATGTGTGGCCAGATTCTGCTCCAACGCCATCTACAAGTTTGCAGATGATACCACCGTTGTAGGCCGTATCTCAAACAGCGATGAGTTGGAGTACAGGAAGGAGATAGAGAGCTTAGTGGAATGGTGTCATGACAACAACCTTTCCCTCAATGTCAACAAAACAAAAAAGCTGGTCATTTCAGGAAAGGGGGCGGTGTACATGCACCTGTCTACATCAATGGTGCTGAGGTTGAGAGGGCTGAGAGCTTCAAGTTCCTGGGAGTGAACATCACCAACAGCCTGTCCTGGTCAAATCACGTAGAAGCCACGGCCAAGAAAGCTCACCAGCACCTCTACTTTCTCAGGAGGCTAAAGAAATTTGGTTTGTCCCCTTTGACTCCCACCAACTTTTACAGATGCACTGTTGAAAGCATCCTATCTGGATGTATCACGGCTTTGTATGGCAACTGTTCTGCCCAGGACCACAAGAAACTGCAGAGAGTTGTGGACACAGCCCAGCACATTACAGACACCAGCCTCCCCTCTTTGGACTCTGTCTTTACCTCTCATTGTCTTGGTGAAGTAGCCAGCATAATCAAAGACCCCACCTACCGGGGACATTCTCCCTTCTCTCATCTTCCATCGGGTAGAAGATACAGGAGCCTGAGGGCACATACCACCAGACTTAAGGACAGCTTCTACCCCACAGTGATAATACTATTGAACAGTTCCCTTATACAATGAGATGGACTATGACCTCACGATCTACCTTGTTGTGACCTTGTATGTTATTGCACTGCACTTCCTCTGTAGCTGTGACACTTCACTCTGTACTGTTACTGTTTTTACCTTTACTTCATCAATGCAATCTGTACTAACTCAATGTAACTGCACTGTGTAATGAATTGACCTGTACGATCAGTTTATAAGACAGGCTTTTCACTGTACCTCCGTACAAGTGACAATAATAAACCAATACCAATAATGTGTATCTTCCCAATGGCATTTGACTAAACATTTAGTTATAAGTATGCACTGTCATGATGGAATAGTCTGCAGCTGCATCAATACTCATATCAATGCCTCAGTTACTAATTCTTACTTTAATTAGGAAACACAGTTGCTTTTTTTTTAAAATCACCATTTTGTTTCCTTTACACATTTTTCAGAATGTGGTGTTGCTGTCAAGGCCAGCATTTATTCCCCCTTACTAATCGCTCTTGAGAAGATGTTGGCCTTCTTGAACAGCTGTAGTCCTTCCAGTGAAGGTGCTTCCACAGCGTTGAGTTTCTCGAGTGTTGCTGGAACTGCAACAACAGCATTCCATCAAGCTCCTGGCTTGTGCTTGCAAAGGGTGGAAAGTAGGAGGTGGTACACTTATTCATTCAACATGGTCCTTTGACCTGCTCTTTCGAAAGTACATATGTGACTTGTCCATTTGAACTTCTAGTCAATGATGACCCCTTGGATGATGGTAGCTGGTGTCTTGGCATTAATAATGTCATTGAATGTCAGGGATAAGTGGCTTGTGATAGGTATTGCCTGGAATGTCTGTAGTTCCAACATAGACATCACATCTCAGCTCATGAATTAATGCTACGTGAGGGGAGTGAACAGAAAGTTGCACTGCACTCCATTAGAACCAGCAAACCAAACACAAATACTAACTATCTACACATTGGTAGATAGTTAACATATGTGCTGAGCAATGTCATCCTCATGGTTTTGAAAACGTTAACTACTTGGCTGCCTTTGAATATGTTTATTTTCTAAATAAAGTCTACTACAACAATAGATCCAAATGTACATATATTTTCTTATAGAAATGCTGATAATAGCTAACTTTCAGAAAGAGTAATAAATGCAGAAGTGGTGTAATTCATAATAACAAAGGCTGCCATAAAATGCAGCCATTCCTCTGCCCCACCTTATCTGGTACCTAGTTTAACTTGTTTCTCTCTCGGTTCTGATGAAGGGTCTCAGACCTGAAACATTGACTGTTTCTCTTTCCATTGATGCTGCATGGCCTGCTGATTTGCTTTTCAGAGTTAACTGGTTTTATTTCAGACTTCGAGAGTCTGCAATTTTGTTTTGATTTTCAACAGTGGACAGGTATTTGATAAAAAAAAATCATTCTCCACTGAATACAAACAATGTCTTGTCAGGACCAAGATATCACCTTAAGACCTTAAATGAAAACAGTTATATGGAAATACTCAGGAGATCAGGCAGCATCGTGGAGAGATAACCAGAGGTAAAATTCAGGTCAATGACCTTTTACCATTTCTGATAAAAAGTCATCACTTGAAATGTTAACTTTGTTTCACTCTCCTCACATGATACCCGAACTTTTGAATATCTCCAGAATTTCCCGCTTTTATTTCAGCTTTCCAGTGTCTGTGGCCTTTTATTTTTGCTTTGAGACCTTAATCAGCTATATCTGTTCCAAATATCGTACTTCCAGAAAGTAGACTCTTTTCATATTAATTTTTCTTCCCTCAATTTACCACAAAGGGGCAACACAGTGGTGCAACTGATACAGTTACTGCCTTACAGCTCCAGTGATCTGGATTTAATCCTGACCTTGGGTGCTACTTGGTCGATTTTACATGTTCTCCCTGTGACCGCATGGGTTTCCCATGGGCACTCCAGTTTCCTCCCACATGCCAATGACATGCAGGTTAGTAGGTTAATTAGCCACTGTAAATTGCTCCTAATGAGTAGGTGAATGATAGGATTTGGGGAGCTGGGGGAGTTCATGAGGAAAATAAAATGGGATTAGTGTAGGATTAGTGTTGAGGGTCAGCATGGACTGAATAGACTGAATGGCCTCTTTCCCAGCTGCACGACTTTATGACTCTAATGTAGTTGCCACTTAACACTAATTACCAAGTCAACATATCTTCTACATATATCAGATGGCAGACCAACATTCTAAATGTGATCAAGGATTAAAAAAGTAGAATTCTTCTCTGAAAAGATTTGTCAACCTGCTAGTAATATGGTTTAACTTTTATGAACACAACATATCAACTGGCAAACAAAATATGGCCCATAGACTCATTTGCTACTAATTCCAAGTAGCAGAGTGAAAGCAGAAGCAGTTCCTTAAGCAGTGGAATGAATCACTTAGATAACTTAATCAGATCCGTACCGCTGGTTGTAAAATAATAGCTGTCTGATGACCATCTGCACTCTAATTAAAGTCAATGGCCATTTGAAAGCATATGCTGACTGACAATTTAGCCCTGGCAACAGATTTTTCCTCATAATGCTTTACTTGTACACTTACCAAAGAAAATCAATGGATACAAGTCTTGTTTCCAGCTAAAGCATTGCAAAAATAATTTGGTCATTGAGCGAGGGTATTGCTTAAGGGCTGAGTCTTGGATAAAATTGATTATTCATCTGCAATTATTAAAGCTGTACAGGGAAACATCATCTGCAATTTGTACCCATCTTCTATTGTACAAATAATTGCAGGGCTCGAAGTTAGTCGGAATGCAGAGTGGGGAGGCTCAAGGCTGGCCTGAAATCTTGCCTTGTGCCTCAAATAAATATTCAGTCATTAGCTCTTGCTATCTGACAAAACTTCACAACACCTCATCTATTCTTCAGGATTAAATATTCAGCCATCTGCCTCACTCACATTAACTACCAGACAGAAACTCTGTGGGAGCAGCGTCGGAGTGAATACTAGTGGCACAGGGAAAAACTGCAAACTCAACACAGATAGAGGTCAGGACTGAATCCAGGTCACTGGAGCTGTGAGGCAGCAGCCCTGTGAGCTAATGTGAATATATATCTGCGCACTCTTGATGTTAATTCTTTCCCTCTTCATGCTGGCACTTAATCTCCCAAAGACAAATCAGTACTATCCCCCTATTGTTAATTAGCATTGATACTCTTCTTCCCCCGTTTTCCACTCTTTGTCTCTGTTCATTGAAATTACCTTGTGCTTCTCTGCTCTTCTAGTTACATTGCCATTGCTGCATTGCTTAATCATCTCCAGGAACCTGTGAATCGCTAAGCGACCAAGTCTCATGAATCTTTTTGCCATTACTTTTAAAGAAGTTTGATATAAAAATGGAAGTCTTCTCAGTACAGGAAAATGTAAAGTGCAATACAGTTCTTCAAGGAATAAGATTTAGAACACTGTCAGTTGTGTTGTTTTAATTCCACATAGTTTAAATATTTATAAATCTATAATTAATAAGGTGTAGTTTGAGAGTTATTTTTGGAATCTAATTTCATTTCCTTCTTTTTCTCTGTCAACAGCTCAAAATATAATAACTCTAGCCTTGAAAGTGTTAAAGAGTGGTCCAGTGAAGTATTTATATGGACATTTAAAATTAAAAAGGCACGTAAATTAAAGTATTTTTCAATATTAATTCCCACAGAAGCTTGAGAAGCTCTGAATTATCTAAGTGTAAATTGCAGAGTTATGCATGGGATGAAAAAGTAAGGCAAAATTAACAATGAAGGTTGGTTTGAATGCACCCATAGAAAGAGACAAAGCAAAAACAAACTGTAAGGATACCATGGAGGCCAGTAAGTCATTCAGCCTACACTTGTACAAGGAACCAAGACTTAGAAATCGTTACACACCTTAAAAAGTCTTTTTAAATTGGTGATATATAGAGGTCCAACGGGATCCCACCACTCGACACATCTTTCCCTTCCACCCCTCTCCGCTTTCTGTAGGGACCGCTCGCTCCACAACTCACTTGTCCACTCGTTCCTCCCCACAAATGACCCTCCCGGTACTTACCCCTGCAAATGCACTATGTGCTACACTTGTCCCTACACCTCCTCCCTCACCACCATTCAGAGCCCTGGACAGTCCTTCCAGGTGAGGCAGTGCTTCCAAGGCTGTCACTTATTGCATCCAGTGCTCTCAGTGCGGCCTCCTTTACATCGATGAGACACGATGCAGATTGGTTGACCATTTCATTGAGCACTTTTGTTCCGCCCGCTACAAATGCAAGGTTCTCCCGGTGGCCATCCATTTCAATTCCACATCCCACTCCCATACCAAAATGTCCGCCCATGGCCTCCTCTACTGCCACATTGAGGCCAGACGTAGGTTGGAGGAAACGCAAGAAATTCTGCAGATGCTGGAATCTGGAGCAATACACAAAAGGTGCTGGAGGAACTCAGCAGGTCAGGCAGCATCCATGGAGGGAAATAAACAGTCAACATTTTGGGCCGAGATAGCCCAAAATGTCAACTATTTATTTTCCTCCATGGATGCTGCCTGACCTGCTGAGTTCCTCCAGCACTTTTTTTGTAGGTTGGAGGAACATTTCACATTCCGCTTTGGTATTCTCCAACCTGACTGCCTCAACATTGATTTCTCTAACTTCCGGTAACTCCTCCACTCTTCTTCCAACCTCCCTCTCTTTTTTTCCCTCCTTTGCTTCCCTCATTCCTGAAGCCCCCTTCCCTCTTCTCTTTCTCCTCCCCCCACCCTCATGACCTGCCTATCTATTCCCCACCTCCTTCCCTTTATTCCATGGTCCACTGCCCTCTCCTACCAGATTCCTTCTTCTTTGGCCCTTTACCTCTTCTACCTATCACCTCTCAGCTTCTTATTTCTCCCCCCTCTCCCACCACCATCCCCACCCTCCTCCCTTCCCCCTCTCACCTGGACTCGCCTATCACCTGCTTGCATATACTCCTCCCCCTCCCCTGACCTTCTTATTCCAGCTTGTGCCCTCTTCCTTTTCAGTCCTGATGAAAGGTCTCAACCCAAAACATCGACTGTTTATTTCCCTCTTTGGAAGCTGCCTGACCTGCTGAGTTCCTCCAGGATTTTGTGTGTTGATATATGGTGGTGTGTGTGCGCGTGTGTGGGACAGGGCAATGCATGTATTGACTATTCAGTCTGAGGCAAAGCTAGTGGAAGATGCCAGTTAGAAACTGAGCAGAGCTCATGGGTCCCATTTGGGGTCGTGGGTGGGGGCAGGATGGAAGGGCAAGATGGTAGGGCTAAGAATCATTTGCCATTTAGAATGGCCTAATTGGAGGTAGAGGGGGATCAAGTTTCTTCACAAGATCACAACACAAAGGAGCAGAAGTAGGCCATTCAGCCCATCGAATCTGCTCCGCCAGGATGCATTGGTGGGAAGTCTGAAGGTGTTGAGACGAGGTTTGAAGTGAGGGCTAAACAGAAATCTTAAAGGAAACCCATCTTGGAGCTTCATTACCAAGTATCTGGTCATGCTCATCTACTTTAAGTTACACTGAAGCAGGGTTCACCTGTCCTGTCACAATCTGTTTCTATATGAATTCCCAACACCATTTGCAAATGACATTGCAACATAACATGTGTTGAGCATCATTTGACCCTTTGGAACACACAGGAATTCCCCAACCATGTTTAGTGATCAGATTTTTAATTTGTTTTTTTCTCGAAGTGCAGAAACCATTGTACATGGGAAGTGTAGTGTGTTGCATTGAAGGAGTAGCAGAGATTCACCAAAACAATGTTTAAGTTTGAGCAGATGTTGCAGGAACTTAAGTCTGCTTTTCTTTGGGATCAGAAGGGTTAACAAGTGAATAGATTAAGTTATTAAAATTACTTGGGGCTTTGAAAAATAGCATGAAGCACTACTCAACTAACATTAGAGATGATGTTAATGCCCCAGAAAGGATGCAAAAAAACTTACCTAAATGGTTCTTGGGAAGAGGGATTTCTGCTATGAGACTAAACTGAGAAGCTGGGTTTGTTCTTTTTGGACCAAAGAAGTTTGTGGGTGCTTTGACAGAGGTGTGCATAAGATTGTGATGGACTTAGAACGGGTAAATAGAGAGAAATTATTCCAATTAACAGCAGATTCAAGGTCAGAGGAAATAGCTTTAAAATTTTGAGCTAAAGGTATAAAGGTGATGTGAGGAAAAACTCTTACCCTCAGGGTGATATCCTGGAACTCAGTCAAGGCATGGCAGAGGCAGAATCAGTGGGCACCTTGAAAATAGAATTAAAAAGGCATTTGGATAAGAATAATTTGCAGAACTGTGGGGAAAGACGAGGGGGATGTGACTGACAGGACTGCTTTTTTAGGAGCCAGCAGTGCAGAACTGATAATCAAAATACCTCCTTCTGTGTCATAAGAATTCTATGATGCTGTGGTGAAGGACGGTGAGAGAAAGGTTTTGATTTTAAAATTAGACCTAGGCCAATAAAGTAGGATGCAAGTTCTTACAAAGGATATCTAGCCCTCTCTCCGTGGCAGTGGATAATGGGTTGATAGTTGTTTTCAGGAACAAGACTGATGGATTTTTCTTATCCAAAGATATTAGGGGATAAATAGAAAAGACAGATAAATGGAGTGAGATGTAGTTCAGCCATCATTTAATTGAATGATGGAAGAGGCCCAAGGTCTACTCCTGTTCCTATATAGTGAGGGCTATAGCTTAAGCAGTTTCCTGCTCCACAGGGACTCAACTATTGAGCTTTGCAAGAGAACTACAGCTAATCTGTAACACAGAAGACTGGATCATCACATTTTATTCTCTGTAATCAGATCACTCCAAGTTAAGACAGCTGCACCAGCTCACATTTATGAAAAAAGAAAAACAAAGACTTACTCAGCTTGGCCAGCACATCCATCTCTCTGCTTCAGAAAAATAAAAGAATTATGCTGCAGCTGTCCAATCCCATGGCTTGCCACAGTTTGGGAAGTATTGGGGGTAATTTATGCAAGCCAGTTGATACATGGCTGGTAATTTTCTCCTTCATCTTGCTACCTATATTTGTTCCTTCTCAACTGCATTTATAATTCATCTAATAATACTCCTCAGATCACTAACTTCAACACACAGTGCATTTGTAGATGTAAATCTGTTGATTTCTGACACCTTGTCCCAGGTCTCACTAAGAGCCTAACTGCTGCCAATGCTTTTATCAGCAGATATTTATTGATTCTTCACCTGCAGCTTTGAAGATGCTCTGGTCAGTTGACAACCATGACCTTTTACAATGCAGTTTCATTATTTTCCATTGTACATTGCTAAAGTCACAGCTACTCTATGGTTCCACAGGTAATTTATTGAGCCTAAGAAGTACCAAGTTGCATTCATGCCAAATAACTGTCATGCTATCTCTATTTTCTAAAAGGAAAGACTACCCATTTACCTTTGACATTCACTGATAATATGATTGCTAATTCCTTCACAATCAACATTATAGGGTGTAAAACATTGACTAAAACAATTAGAGTAGTTACAAATATATCACTGTTCCTAGAGCAGGTGAAAAGCAGGCGTCCTTCAGCAAGTGGGTAACCTGATTCCCTCATATCCCCTCCACCACTTAGCTGTAACAACCTGCATTTATTTAGTAACTTCAAGAAAGGAAAATATTTCAAAGTATATAAAAAGATTCATGTCAGGCCTGTAATCTTAAATTATTCTTTTGCCTGGGTGATCACAACAACAGTGCACAAGAAGGTCAACACCATCCAGGAAAGAACAGTGAGCAATATCCTAGTCATTATTTTAAAGATCATTCTCTCTACTATTGACGTAGTGTGGCTCCAGTATGAGCAATCTGCAAGATTCATCGTAACAAGTCACCAAGTCTTCTTCAGCTGCCCCCTTCAAAACCTTGACTTCTATCATCCAGATGGATGAGGACATCAGGTACATGGAGTCACTGTCACCTCCATGTTCCCCTTCAACTCAGGCATCATCTTGAGTTGAATAATAATTATGTTCCTTCATTTGCACTGGAGCAAAATAATGGAAGGTTTTACCTTACAAAGTTGTAGGAGAGCCTTCACCACATTGACAACAGTGGTTCAAAAACATGATCCATTCGTGTTATCAAGGGCTACCAAGGGCTGTAAGTGTTGGCCTTGTTAGTGTTGCTCACATACAGAAGGCCTTTTTACAACCTGCTAAAATTAGGCCCTGGAAACGCAGCATCCTGTTTCACCTGCAAAAGTGGATGGATCGGGAATCACAGGTAGTACCTTTCATTGTTATTCCAAATTGTGGGGATGGAGTCATTTAAATATCAGATGGTGGAACTGAGACTCTGGGAATAGCGTGTGCTTGTTTGAAAGACACCAGGCAAACATAATTTTCCTTACACTCCATTCTCTTTCTCTTGGCTGTTTCATAAGTCTGGGCACTGAAAGCATATAGGCTTTTGGAAACCAAAGGCATTTTGGCCCTCATGAGGGGAAAAAATAAATGTAATTCCACTGTAACAGGAAATAGGGCCAAAAACCTTGCCCACATTGACATCCTAATTAAAATTGGCCTTGAAGTTAGAACTTTGGCAGAACTAGGTTTGGTCCCAAGTGCCCCCACCCCAGGACGATCCATACAAGCTTCATCCTTGTAGTCAGCACAAATTTTGTGCCCAGTGCATATATCTACCAGATCACTAGACTTAAGGACAGCTTCTACCCCACTGTGATAAGACTATTGAACGGTTCCCTGAAACAGTGAGATGGACTATGACCTCACGATCTACTTTGTTGTGACCTTGCACCTTATTGCACTGCACTTTCTCTGTAGCTGTGACACTTTACTCTGTACTGTTATCGTTTTTACCTGTATACATCAATGGACTCCGTACTAACCGATGTAACTGCACTGTGTAATGAATTAACCTGTACAATCGGTATGCAAGACAAATTTTTCACTGTACCTCGGTACAAGTGACAAGAATAAACCAATACCAATCTCTCAAATCTCTGTTCCGATTGCAGAGTTTCCGGTTCAATTCTGGCCACTATCTGTAAGGAGTTTGTACGTTCTCCCCGTGCCTGCTTGGATTTCCTTCAGGTGCTCCAGTTTCCTCCCACATTCCGAAGACGTACAGGTTAGGAAGTTGTGGGCATGCTATGTAGGCGCCGGAAACGTGGTGACACTTGCGGGCTGCCCCCAGAACACTCCATGCAAAAGATGTATTTCACTGTGTGTTTTGATGTACATGACTAATAAAGATATCTTAACTTATTTCTTACCATCATAATGAACCTCAAAGCTTATGTACACATGCATTTGTTATATTTTGTCTTAGTAAAACAGGATCAAAGGCAAGGCAAAAGAAACTGCAGATGCATGAATCTAGAAAAAAGACTGAATGCTGGAAAGACTCAATCAGCATTTGGAGAGCAAAAGATATATGTTGACATTTTGAGTCAAAACCCTGCATCAGGACTGAGAGGGAAGAAGAAAGATTGCAGTGTGTAGCAGTACAAGTTGGGAAGGAGAGAGAGAAAATCCCCTGTCTGGAACTGGGTGGGAGAGAGAAGAGGCCCCAGTCACCCAGTGCTCAACAGGGGCTTCCTCTCCTGCCTGGCTCCAGAAGAGGATCAAAGAAAATTTTTGGTTAGTAGTGTAGTGGTGCTAATTTCTTTCACTTGTGGTGAAAAACACCATTGGACTTGATAATATCAATTCAAAAAATTGTGGGGTGTCAGATCTAGTTCTTACACAAAGTCAAGCATCTAATGGGACTACCTGATTAACCAACAGAGAGCAATCAATTGGCATAGAGCATTACAGCACTGTACATTTTCTTGTGGGAATGAATGAACAGCGAGGACAAGCTATTGCCTTGAGACAATTTGCGCTTGCAACTAATTTACAGAAAATCTCATTTAAATCTTATTTAGGACTCTGCAATGAAAGGGAGAAGATTTAATGACTAATTCAACCTTTCTGCATTAAAAGCTACAATAGCCCTGAAATAAAATAAAAATTTCATTTTGTGGTTTCAGTTTTCCTTTGTAACATCTCTGATGCATTTAAACTGCTAAGAAACATGCAACCGGAGAACATATGGGTTTACTACACAGAGGACGTCATTCAGACTGTTGCTGAGGCAATTTAGAACAAATCCTGTGCCTTGGTTTCTCTCCAGAGACATTATCTTTATTTGATTCAATTACCTATTCACTTTTCCCTTTAATATGTGCAATAATCTGTCCTGACTATTCATTTCTCCAATAAGCTGCTGCATAAAGAGATTACCAAACAGCTCCATTCACACTACTATTATCATAAATTATATGCAATCAGGTAATCTGTACATATGTTTTGCACCTTGGAAAATTCCATCCTTGTCCTCAATGTTTGTGAACAATACAACAAGAGCAAGCTTACCTATGTTATGTAAAGACCTGAACATGTCAAGGAGACACAAGAGATTCTGCAGATGCTGAAATCTGGTGCAACCCACACAAAATGCTGGAGGGCAGCACGGTAGCGTAGCGGTTAGCGTGACACTATTACAGCACCGGCGATCGGGTTTCGATTCCTGTCTCTGTCTGTAAGGAGTTTGTACGTTCTCCCGTGTCTGCGTGGGTTTCTGCCGGGTACTCCGGTTTCCTCCTACATTCTAAAGATGTACGAGTAGGTTAATTTGGGGTTTAAAATGGGCGGCCGGGACTTGTTGGGCCAGAAGGGCCTGTTACCACGCTGTAAATAAAATTTTAAAAAAAATTAAAACAAAAACTCAGCAGGTCAGGCAGCATCTATGGAGGGAAATAAACAGTCAACGTTTACTGTTTATTTCCCTCCATAGATGCTGCCTGACCTGCTGAGTTCCTCCAGCATTTTGTGTGTGTTGAACATGTCAATGTCGTGAGATCGGTATTAAAATTTTCCATAGGATGGGGTGTTCTTCCCGATGGTAAGTTTTTTTTTAAGTTGCAATTGCTAACACCTGCAAAAATTATCCTCAAACATTATCATCTCCCATGCCCCCTATGATTGTATCCAGTCCATTCCATTCCACTGCTTTTCTGAAGTTTTCCATGGCTCCACAGATCTCTTCTTCCTTCCCCAATCTCAACCTTCCACCAAATCTCTTCCGTAACCCACTTCAGGCCTTTCACAATACCACTGGTCTTCTCTCCGATCCTCCAGCCTTGTTGCAACCTCTACAATTTTCTCCCTTGCAATATTGTCTTCCAAACCCCAATTTTCTTGCTAGCCTCTACAATCTTGTTTCCCATCTGTCTCCCCACCATTACTGCCCGTGTAATCCTCACAACACTCTTCCAATCCTCCCCCAGTCATCTCCTCTCCAATCGTTCATCATGGCTTCCCCCCCACCCCTATCCCCAATTATCTCCTTCCAATCTCTTCAACCTCAATCCACATGCCCATCCAAACATTTAGCCTTAACCCTCACATTATCTTCTACTTATCTTTAGTTTCCACTGATCTTCTCTCTATTACCCCAATCTTTTCCTTATATCTAATCTTCATCTTGATTCTCCCACCCCCTTCACAACAGTGGGTAATTGCAGAGAAAATCATGTCACACTGATTGTTGGTTTTAACACACACAACATTTTGAATGCTATATGCACTAGAAAATCTGACCATTGCAGCATCAGTGTAAACTGGCCTGAATGCTCCACAAAGCATCCTTTTAATGCATGTTCTCACATGTTGAAGAATTTCTAAGCGGCTCCTCTCGAACTTTCCAGCCAGAGGTAGTTGTGAAAGTCTTTCATAATTTATGAATTCATTACTACATCTTCTCTGCTTCAATGAAAATGGTCCCAGTATCTTAAGTCATTCCTTATCACTGTAGTTTCCAATCACTGATAACATTCTGGTGAATCATAAGTGCTCTCTGCATCATTAATGTCATTTCCAAAACGTGGTGATCAAATGGCATGTGGTACCATAACTGCGATCTATTCAATGTTTACCATAAATTCTTGAATATTTATTTATTTATATATAAAACCTATATTTCCATTGGTCTTCATACAACATTATCTTGTATCTTTTAGGGAATTATGTACTTAAATATATGTCTCTTTGCTCATTCACATTTTTCATTGTCTGGCCTTAAGTGTATACAACATTCTACATTATTATTCCTTTCACACATAAATGCATTGTGTGCATAACATAACAGTTCTCACCTGCCTGACCAGGTTTAACTCGATTTTCCATCTCAATTCAACCTTGCTTTCATTCCATAAATTTTTCTTCATTTCTAAACGATTGGTTTGTTCAATCTATAAGCCAATAATTATTGTGATGGTGATGGGCTGCTCCTTTAGGATTTTTTTTCGCCAACAGATTCCGCTATATTTATGACAGGAAGACCAAAACAACCTCTGCAGTATTTCTATGTTATAATCTCTTATTTGTTGAAACTGCAAATGTTCAGGTTACACTGAAGTCTAAATTAGTAACAGCTGTTCTGTGGGAGGAAGAGTTTAGAAGAAAATTATACGGAGAATTTTCTTCAAGGTAAAACATAAACATCCAAGACAGCATAGGCTCTGAAGGAATTTGGCATTGGGTATTCTAATTGTCCCAAGGTAATCTGCTGGATGATACGTGGAACCTAAGGAATCCCCAAGAAAAGCTCATTACTAATCAAAAAATAATTGTTTCACATTAACAGTGCTGTACCAGATCCCCAACTCTTCTATGGTAGCTGAACAGAGACAGAAGAGTGAAGAGGTTGATACATCATGCCACCACTATACCTGAAGAATAAAACACTCATTATAGAACAAAGAACAGTACAGGACAGTACAGGCCCTTCGGCCCACAATGTTGTGCCAACCTATATAAACACCTATTCCCTGATCAACCTAACCCTTCCCTCCTACACATCCCATGACCCTCCATTTTTCTTTCTTCCATGTGCCTATCTAAGAGTCTTTTAAATGTCCCTATTGTATCAGCCTCTACCACCAGCCCCAGCAGTGCATTCCAGGCACCCACTTCTCTCTGTGTAAAAAACCTACCTCTGACCTCCCCAAAACATTCCTCTTCTGACCTTAAACTGCCTCTTCATGCCTAAGCCTCTTGAGCCAAAGCCTCAAGGTCCCACTCTCACATTCAGCCATCCTACAATAGCCGTTCTATAATGGCTGCTCTACTTGAGCTTACTTTCTCTTTATTGGCTGCTGCTGCCCAATTAGCTGAGTAACGAGACTTGTTCTGCAAACTGCTTCCCACTCTTGTTCCTGTAAAATTAAACTTACCAGCAACAAGACTTGCTCTACAAAAACTGCTTCCTGCCCTTGTTCTCGCTCCCACTCATTATGGGTAAAATTAATTTCCAGTTTTTAACTTATTAGGACTTGTTCAATACAAAATTACACCTAATGCTCTCTTGAGTCAGAAGTCCATCTCTTTGCAACTTAAATGAAGCCAAATGCTAATCACATTGATTGGTCACTAACTACAAAATGTCTCTAGTGAAAATGCCAAAACCTAGCAGATATGATAGACGTGTTAAGAAGCTCTTAGATAAGCACATATATGTGCAGAGAATAGAGGGATATAGACCACATGCAGGCAGAAGTGATTTGTTTAATTAGGTGTTATTAGCTTAATTAGTTTGGCACAACATTGCGGGCCAAAGGGCCTGTTCCTGTACTGTACTGTTCTAAAATAGCTTAATCACCAGGGAACAAGTGCTGTCATCTGCTCTTGCATGCAACTGTTCAGGTGAGAAACTTTGAAGTTCTTTTGGGGCTCATTCACAGTGCACTGAGCTGATACGTTCTCAGCCAGGTGCCACAGCACACCTTGTGTCAGTCACAATGAGCTGAATCTTAATTCCTAAGTGCAAGTCAGTTAGGAGTCTTATCAGAAGTTAAAATTCAAAAAATCTGAAACAGGATATCAAACCAATTGCAGTATTAGCAGTGGCAGGATGAATTATGGGAGGCCAATCCATTTTATTTTGGACAATTAACGATTGTAATAAGTCTCCCACCCTTCTTATTTGACTATTCTTGTTTTAACTCATGACAGAGAATGTCTAGGCCATGGGAAATCTGGCAGCTGAAATAAGGGGAAAAGTGCAGAATGCATAAGGTAGGTGACATCACCGAATTACTTGGGACCCTGAATTAGCAGATAAATTTCCTGCAAACCTAACAGGATTAGCAGCTAAATCTTTCAGTCAGTGAGTAGTCAGGATCTGGAATTCACTGTCTGGGAGGATTGTGGAATTTCATTCAATTCCTGCCTTTATGAAGGAATTGGTTAGCTATGATGAGGACAAATCTCCAGGATTTCAGAGATAGCACTGGGAATGGAAGTGTTCATGTCCTCCCGAGGTCTGCCAGTTCCCAAGACGTTATTTATTATGTTACCAAGTGTTGTATAATCCACAAGATTTAAAACTACATTCTCCATAGCCAAGAACAAGTCTTTCATATATAACAGAAAAATAAAACGTTTTAATACAGATGTCTGGGGAGGCTTGGTTTATCAAATCAGTTAAACATCTCCTTATCACCTCTTTGCTTCCTGTACATTACTTTTGTTTAAGTTATTCACTCATTGGGATCAGAGTGCTTTGGGCAAGGGCAGCATTTATTTCCTATCTCTTTTGAAGTTGGTCACCAGATGCCTATTTGAACTGCTGCAAGTTGGTGAAAGTGCTCGCACAGTTGGGGAGGGAGTTCCCCGCAATATGTTTCCAAGTCAGGATGGTGTGGTGCTTGGAGAATATGCAGGTGATGGTGTTCTCATGCACCTCCTGCCTTTGTCCTTCTTGATGGTAGGCATCACAGCTTTGGGAGAAGCTGCTGGAATAATCTAGATGCTTAACTGGAATTTATTGCACATATCATTCTATTTTATGACTATGCCCGTTGCATGTTACTATTCCAAATGCTTTCAGAATGTCCAGGTATACAATATCCACTGTGACACCATCATCAACACTCTCTGTCCATACATGAAGCTTGTAATCAGATAAGTCAGAGACAATTTTTCATTAACAGATCTGTGTTAGCTGTCCAAATTCAAATGAGAATTATTTTTTGTCTTTAAAAATGGTCATTAGTGGGTTTCCTGCCACTGTTTCTGGCCTATGGATTCAGATTTATCAATTTTTTTTTGACTGGGAGTATGTTATTAACAATCCTTTAGATCTTTGGTAGAACTCTCAAGTCCAAGGAGGATGAAAATGTATTAAGCTTCTCCTTTCTCCCTCCAGCATCCTTCACCAACTAGAATATACTTTACTTGAAACAGATGAATAGCTAACTTTGAGTATCACAGAATGGTTACAGCATGAAACCTGGCCATTTGAGCCATAGTTTCCATACCAGCTATTTGTAAGAGCAATCTATCTAGTTCTGCTCCCCTGTTCTCTCTCCATAGCCTTGCATAGTTTTTGTTCCTTTTTGGTACTTACCCAGATCCCCAATGGTGCAATTAAATTTGCCTCCATTACACCCATGCCCTCACATTCCAGACCTTAAATACATGTTACCTATATTTTAAAAAATCCTCAAGTTTATTTCCGTTCTTTTGCCGATCAGTTTC
This sequence comes from Pristis pectinata, assembly GCF_009764475.1. Classification (NCBI taxonomy): domain Eukaryota; kingdom Metazoa; phylum Chordata; class Chondrichthyes; order Rhinopristiformes; family Pristidae; genus Pristis; species Pristis pectinata. The sequence continues at coordinate 125,364,525 of NC_067406.1, forward strand.
ATTCAATGCCCTTCACCAACAGGAATCTTTTCTCTCCATCTACTGTGAGCATACACTTCCAACATTTTACATACCTCTATCAATTCCTTTATGAAACTCCTCTATTCCAAGAATAATAACAACAGTTTCTACAATCTGTGTACATAACTACATATTCTTTGTTCCTGGAGTCATTTTAGTAAATTTCTTTTTCACCTTCTCCAAAACCTTTACTTCTTGCTTTGTATGGCTCTCAGAACCAGACACAATACTCCTGTAGTGTCCAACTCAATATTTCATAAAGGTTCAGCATGGCTGCCTTGCTCTTGTAGTCTTTACCTCTATTTTTGAAGCCAAGGATCCCATTTTCTTTTATAACTATTTTCTCAACCTTTCTGCTTACAATGAACAATACAGATCTCAACCCATTTTCTCAACCTGTCCACTGACAATGAACAATACAGATCTCAACCTATTTTCTCAACCTGTGCACTTACAATGAAGAGCATAAATATCTCTGGTCTTGTATTCCTTTTAGAATTGTGCTTTCTGTTGTATTTTACCTACTAAAATGTAACACTTTGCATTTCTCATCATTAACTTTCATCCACCACCTATTCGTTCATTCCACCATCCTGTTATGAAAGGTAAAGCACCCAGAACATTAACTCTGTCTCTACAAGTGCTGGTATTCCCAGCATTTTCTGTTGTTATTTCAGATTTCCAGTAGCTGTCTTTTCTTTCCTTTTTAGCCAATTTCTCGTTAAGTCCATCATAATCTTGTTCAAAGATTATGCCTCCAAGTTCTGTGTCATCTGTAGATTAGAAAATTATGCCCTGTACACTCAGGACCAAATCATTAATATATATTATGCAAAGCATTGGTCCTGATACTGACACATGGGGAACTTCTAGTAAAAGGTAGAGTCAATGTTTCAGCGTGACTCTGTTCTCTGTTATTTGCCAATTTTCTATCTCAGCTGCTACAGCCTTTTTTATTCCATGATTTCAATCTTGATGACAAGCCTATAATATAGCACTTTATGTAATGCCTTTTGGAAGTCTATGCAAACTGCATCAACTACAGTCCCCTTGTTGACCCTCTACTGTTAATGACAATTACTTCTATTTTTATTCTCACCAATATCTCCACCATCACCAGCCCACACTGTTCATTGAAGTATAACTTAATCCTTCTTCTTCTGTGAAGCCAGAAACTAAAGGCTCCTTTAGCATCTCAGCCATTCCTTCAACCTCTCAATTAGTAACAGAGTAGAATGTGATTGCAACCATATATGAGTTAAGTCATTGCACTCTAGGGATTTGACCAGATATATCCATTTGACCAGATATATCCACTTATGATTTATCTTTACATGTTTTACATGGGGCATGATATAATCTCCATGCAATATTCCTTTTGGGGCATTAGGAAAGAAGTTAGACTGTCTTGTCCAGTCACAGTTGAGCAAGACTTCACAGCAAAGTCAAAGTCGAGTTTATTGTGATATGCACAAGTACATGTATGCACTGGTGCAATGAAAGACTTACTTGCTGCAGCATCACAGGCACATAGCATCAGATCACAACATTCACAAGAAAATCATAAATTAAACATAAATTATACACAATTTCTACAAGAAGGAACACAATAGAACAAAAAAAACAAAGTCCATTGCTGTGCAAAGTGGTCATAGTGATGTTATACTGAGGTAGTGATTAGGAATCGGAATCAGAATCCGATTTATTATCATTGACTTATATATCATGGTTTGTTGATTTGTGCCAGCAGTATAGTGCAAAGATATAAAATTATTACAAATTAAATAAATAAATGAATAGTGCAAAAGAAAACAAATAGCGAGGTAGTGTTCATGGGTTTCATGGACCATTCAGAAACCTAACGGTGGAGGTGAAGAAACTGTTCCTGAATCATTGAGTGTGAGTTTTCAGGCTCCAGTACTTCCTCCTTAATGGTCCCAGATGGTGAGGGTCCTTAGTGATGGATGCTGCCTTCTTGAGGCACCAGCCCTTGAAGATGTCTTCAACGGTGGGGACGGTTGTGCCTGTGATAGAGCTGGATGAATCTACAACCCTCTGCAGCCTCTTGCAATCTTGTGTGTTGAAGCCTCTATACCAGGCTGTGATGCAACCAGTCAGAATGCTCTCCACCATACATCTATAGAAATTTGTAAGAGCTTTTGGTGACATACCAAATCTCCTCAAAACTCCTGACGAAGTAGAGCCACTGGCATGTCTTCTTTGTTGTGTAGGTTGATTCAAGAACTAGACGGTTGAAGAGAAGTAGCTGTTCTTGAACCTGGTGGTGTGGGACTTTGGGCTTCTGTACCTCCTGCCCCGATGGTAGCTGCGAGAAGGTGGCATGGCCCGGATGGTAGGGAACCCTCGATGATTGGTGACTGGATATTTAATCAGGTGGATGCAGAGGTGCTAATGAAAGACATCAAGACTGAGGAGATTGAAGATACACTGAAAGGGATTAGAGTAGAGGGTGCACTGGTTCCAGATAGTAAAAGGAAGAAAGACCTGGATAGCCTCACAGTGCTGGTTTCAGAACCTATATAGGTAATTCCCATACTTAAGCTTTGAGCCCCTACCCCTTTCCTGCCTTCTGGTCTCCCCGCTTTTTCTCAGATTTTCCTCTCACCAACCCACACTGCTACTGATTTCCCACCCTGTCATTCCACCCACCCTTTGCCAATCCCTCTGCCCTTTGATCAGCCAAGGCTCTATGCCAGTCAGGATTTGACTACTGGAGATAAATGAGGTTGCTCCTTGGTATGTGTACAGTGTGTCACGTATGTTCTTTCAAAGATTGCAAAAGGCTTATCTGGTCAGAGTATCAGAAATGCCTCTTGGCAATGTCAACAATTACAAGTAGTCTTTCTCTACTCGATCACCACATGAGAGGATTGCTGATTATGATATAATTACTAAAGGCTCGTTAAGAGATAATCTCAAAATATATCTCCAGAAGTTTTCACTGTTTGGTAATAATTCTTGATGACGGCTTTCTAGAATAATTACAGTCATTTTCATTTGATTTTGCAAGTATGGCTGCAGTTAAAAAGCAGCATCAGTTTAAAAGCAATGTATTACATTGAATATTACAGAGAAATTATCACGTGAACACAGGCTACTCAGCCTAACAAGTCTGTATGAGAGCTTAATCATGACACAAGCAACAGTTCTAATTCCATGCATTGGATCAGTGCCATGCTCCCGTGTTTGCTTTTTCTGCAACCACAAAATGATCGATTCTTAAATCCCTGCCTGGTTTCTTCCATTTGTCTGAAGAATTTTTTGGTGAAAATTCCACAGGAGCCCTGAAGAAATGATGTGTGCAGCATTGGATCATGCTCAATCCAAAATACCACCTAAACTCATGGTCTGCTCAATGCCTGTGGCTGCATTTACCTCTTGAAACCTGTGCATCCAATCAGAGGCACAACGAACATCACATAAGCTGCAAATGTACCTCAGACAAAAGATTTTGCAGCTACCCTAACGACTTTGCATTCAGTTGAAAAACTATGAACAAAATTTTAAAATATCTTTTAAACATTGAAAAATAACCGGATTTGCTTAAAAACAGTTAAGTGCTAGAAATTAATTAAAAACATCAAGAACAAGTAAAATACAAAAAAAGGCACTTACTTCAACTTACCTTTCCAATCAAAGTTAGTAACCCTATTCAAGTAGACAGGGTGGCCTTATATATGCCAATTGTTCCTGGAGTAAGACAAAGTGGCCAGATTTGAAATGCATTAGGTTCCTCAGGTCAGGACATTCGTTCACAGACATGGACTCAGTGCTAAGGCCCCGCAATGCGCAGCTGTGGAAGTCAGACAGAGCTGTCCAGTACAATGCAGTTAGCTGATGGTCCACAATGGAACTAAAAGTCAGTACGTTCTAGCCCATTATGTTGCTTCTTTGAAGCTTCTGTTATACTTATGGTGACTGTTAGGAAATGCCCATGTAAATCGATATGCCCTCTATTTTAATTATCAACTTTAATATTACTTCCTGTGGCCTCACAACACTCTCATGCTTTAAGTCTCAAAGTGCATACATTGAATCTCATACCTATGATCATTTACTCCAAATGCCTCAATAACAAGATACAATTTGATTTTATCTTTTGTCTCATTTCATTAAAATATTAATCTCCTTGTTTGTCAGTCCTTAATCTTCTCTGTTCTAATAAAAGCAATTTCAGTTCAGCTTTTTTTCTATTTGTACTTCTTCATATTTAACTCATTTTTCTAATTTTGTTCATGACTATATCTATTAACACTCTCTCTCAATTTCTCCTTGTCTAAACGAATGAGTGGGTAATTAAAATCTCCTTGAAGAATAAATTTGTTTTTCACATTCTCCTTGATCTGTTGATAAAGTTTCTCAACTTTCCACCTAAGATTATGCATTCTGAAGTACAATCCACTAATATAATAATCCTTTTTTTAAAATCTTACTCTTGCAATCCCAGACCATATTGATTCTAGTGGAACCTCTTTTTTAAGGGTACAGTTTTAAAGTGAGAGGGGGAAAGTTTAAAGGAGCTTTACGAGACAAGTTTCTTTTTACACATGGAGTAGTAGGTACCTGGAATGCTCTGCTGGGGAAGTGGTGGAAGTAGATACAATAGCAATGTTTAAGAGGTATTTAGACAGATATAGTGGGCAAAAGGGCCTGTTCTTGAGCTGTATGCTTCTATGTTCTATGTTCTACGTAGCCTTGATTTTTTTGGAGAAATATTGTTAGCTCCATGCAGAACTATTGACATTTCCTGACCTGCATGTCACAGGATTTGAGGTTTCTTAATATGTACTCACCAGGATACAAGTTCCGAAGTTGCTGGCTGATCTTTGTGTGTGATTTCTGACCTTGGAAGTAAACTTGGCACAAGAACAATGTCGCTATTCATTGCATGGAAAGGAAGGTCTGAGAGGGAGGTATCAGATAACTCATATTTTGAATTGATTGCGGTTGCTGATATGTAATGAATTGTTTTAAGTGCATTTGTAAAATGTTAAGTTATTTTTAAAGATATTATTTGGTAGAATTTAATGTTTTATTGAAGTCAAAAGCATACAAAATTCACAATATTTACAAAACCATGGTGGTGTGTCTTAGCCAGCTGTCAAAGGACTTTTCCTGGCCATGTGTTGGTCCAAGTCATCCCACATGATGCCTCTGTGATGTCGGTTGTCTCTTCATTGTTCAGAGCCTCAGCTCTAAGGGTCTGGATGCCTTCTTCCAGAAAGTTTAAATTGCCAGATTCCAATTGGGTAACTGAGTTCTCTGTATGGAACCCAATGGGATGAGCAGATAGCTCAGTGCTGGCAAGTAAATCATAGGGCATGCATACCTTCATAGAACATAGAACATTACAGCACAGTACAGGCCCTTCGGCCCATGATGTTGTGCCAACATTTTATCCTGCTCTAAGATCTACCTAACCCTTCCCTCTCACATAGCCTTCCATTTTTCTCTCATTCATCTGGCTATCTAAGAGTCTCTTAAATGCCCCTCATGTATCTGCCCCCACAACCTCTGCCAGCAGTGTGTTCCATGCATCCACCACTCTCTGTGTAAAAAACTTACCTCTGACATCCCCCTTATACCTTCCTCCAATCACCTTGAAATTATGCCCTCCTTTACCAACATTTTAGTTACTCCCTCCCCACTTATTCAGTCCCTTTTATACTTGGAATTGAAATTTATCTCCAGGTGCAGTGAAAAAGGAGGGAATGAAGGTCCTACCCATGCTTCTGTTCCATTTAATGGTAAAGAAAATCAGATGGTAGCTGAAAAAGGGTTGCCAAAGCATAATCATCCAATTTATCATCCCAACCAAGATAATGTTCATCCTCCTCCAAACAAGCCCCCTCCCCCAATTTACCTGGAGTTAAGAGAACAGTGTAAGATAAGATAAGGTATCTTTGTTAATCGCATGTATATCGAAACACACAATGAAATGCATATTTTGTGTAGATGTTCTGGGGGCAGCCATGCTTCAGGCAACCAACATAGTATATCCACAACTTCCTAACCCGTACATGTTTGGAATGAGGGAGGAAACCGGAGCACCCAGAGGAAACCCATGCAGACACGGGGAGAACGTACAAACTCCTTACATACAGTGACGGGAATTGAACCCGGGTTGCTGGCACTGTAATAGTATTATGCTAACCGTTACAGTACCGTGCCATCCAGTTCCATTTTGTTCTCAAGTTAGGATAACAGAACTCTCCATGCCAGTTAAAAACTAATGGTCACAAATAATAGATGAGATGGTTGGTTAACTGCTATCATTAAGTAGGTTGAATAATGAAGTTTAAAAAAACAAAAGCTATAATGTTTTAAATGATGCTTCTTCATCCTTTTGCAAAAAGGCAAAGAAATTTGTTGGAAACTCAGAAGCAGAATACAAAACATGTATTATGCATTTAGAACAAGCAATCAAGGACACATTTCTACCTTAAGGAGCCTTCATTTCAGTAAGTTATTCTTGAGTATTTCTGGGTGTGTTGGTTGTAAAAGCATATATGAAAAGGAGTAAAACTGATGAGATTTTTGGTGAAATTTTACTCATAATCCTAAATACTATAGAACATTATGAAGGAATGGGGTAAATTATAGAGGGCACTCTCACAAAGCAATTTAAGAAGTGCTGGGCTTGCATCATAGGCTGTTCAAGTTCCTGCACTATGATTTCAAATGCAGTTTCAAACAGAAGGATGTATTTCTGGTCATAATATTGTCCTGTGATCTATTATTCCCTTTTGAAAAAAATAACTTTGATGAAAGATTTTTTTATCATGCAGACACAGTTAATGAGCTTATAGTTACATCCCATCATCTGCAATATTCTGCTACAAACTGATTTCAAGCAGAGTTCCTTACAAGATGCAGAGCTGGCCTAACATTAATGACATAAAGCAACGTAAAAGAGCTGACCTTGACCAAGATGAGTTCACAGTAAAGACAGTTTGAAATGGACACTAATGGTTAATTGGCTAAACAGTCATTCATTCTATATTCATAAAAAAAATCCATCCTGAACTGCTATGATCACACAATCAAAAGATTTTTCTGAAGAATTGACTACAATCGCCAGTGATAAAAGAGACACATACATTTCTTTCCTGCGCTTTCATATCTTCTCGTCCATCTACTAATTATTCCGATAAGGTCTGGCACCTTTTGCCAACCTAAAATCAGACAGAAGCACAGCAAGGGCATAAATAACACATCAAATTGCTTCTTCAGTGTAATATACAGAAGATACAATTAAGAACATCTGTTCAATGACTTAATTATTTATCTTGCATTAGCAATTTAAATGTTTAACCCCAAGTGTCCAAAGAAATGATTTGTTTATTTAACATGAATTTCTATTAAAAAAAACTATCTCTGCCATTCTTTCACAAATGGTATTTCTTGCCTGGATGTCTGCAACTCTAATTGCACTCATGAAGCTCACCATCTCCCCAGGACAATTTATTTGGTTGGCATCTACTGAAGAAGGAGGAAGAAGAAGAAGGAGGAAGAAGAAGAAGGAAGAAGAATCCATGAAAATAAAGCTGCATTCTCACCAAATATACTGATAATTCCCACCCTATTTCCCCATTTTATTATTGCCGCAGTGAGGATTGTGTAAGACACCACCAGGGTCTCCGAGGTAACCCATCCTACAGTTGTGCTACAGACAAAATAGCAGTACACTTTGTTCATGACAAAATTTAACAGTGGATTCCATGAGCTCTACTAAGCTGTTGCTTGGCTCACAATCAATGTGAGTGCTAAATAAATCAAAATAAAATAAAGTGCTCCTCTCTCAGATCAAAAAGGAAAATGTTGAAAAGTGCCTTCATTGCATTAACACCTTTTGGACCTGACTGTTCTTCACTTTATTTCTGTGATAGAGGAACCAAATGGCAGCGCATCCCTTCAAAAGGCAGAGCCATTGAGTTCCATGGTCATATTTCAAATCTAATTTGATTCAAGAATAACATATTATGAAAAAATAATCAAGATCCTGAACCTATGTTTGATTCAGAGTTCTTAGTTAAAAACAAATAAAATAAATAGGAATGTTTCATCAAGCATTCTGTTCACAGTTAGAAAAAGAATGCAATGAGGAAACTTGAGTAAATGTTTTCAAAATGTGAAAGGAATTAGAAAGGGCCCAGAACGTTGCTGCAAGGACACAATGAAAGTGTCCATGTTGTTGCACAAAGAGAGTCTCAGACTGCCAATCTTCATTTCACCATTCACAATATTAACACTGCTGTGTCTGCCAATGGAAGAACCTACGACTGATGGATAAGCATGAGAAGAAAACCTTCCAATCCTTCCACAGTGGCCTTGAGGGCAATGGAATAGTTGATGTCATCCACCCACAATGCTTTCTTGAGATAAGGGCTAGGTCATGAAATAAGGGGGCGAGGGACGCAATTCTGCATTGCTATTGAAGCTGCATCAATAGACATTAAAGTCATAAAATAATTTACTTTGTTACATTATAAGAGAACCAATTTAAAACTGCCATGTCTAACAATGCCACACCAGGATGCAGGTCTGGAACCACTTGCCGGCTACACTTCTACTTGCCAATGCTGGGTTCACTTGGGGAGAAAGAGGATATGAGCAGCTTTACATCCAGAAAATAACAGCACTTATTAGTTTCAATTCCATCTTTATGCAGAGCCTTGAATTTCTGCTCTCTCCATTGCCTTGACCACGTGCATTTAGTGTGTGGTGCCAAGAACTTTCATCACAGATGTCTGAGAATTTTTAGCAGTTAGATTTATATTTTGCACAAAAATTATAAATTTAAGTGTTGGGGTCTATCCTTAGACATCCAGGAAAATAATGTAATGGATTTGTAAGAGAAAAATTGCTATTTACATCCTGATCCCTTTTATTTGGGAAACATTTATTTCCCATAACGGATTATAGTTGCTCATGGAACCACCTATTTAATCAGCAAGGAGTGGGATAGTATAATTTTGAAAATTCATGAAGCAATATCAATGGATCCAAGACATAACTGTCTCTGACATCATCTTACTACCCTTGTGTTTTAACAGGTCTCGGAAGAGAATAGTGGACTAATTTTAAATTTCACATGTAACAGTGATAATCAGGTATAATTCCAATGCAACTGATAGACCTGTCCAATATTCAGGCATAGGCTGATAAGTGTCAGGTCACATTTATATTGCACAAGTGCCAAACATTGATTGTTTTCAACATAAGAGCTTCTAAGCTCCTACCTTTTATATTCAATTGCATGAACAATCCTGATGCTCTCTGCTTTGTTCATCAACATCCTGGGGGTCATCAATGACCAAAAACAGAGCTGGAGCAACCACATAAATACTGGGGCAGTGGACTAGACCAGAATTTGGGCATGCAGTGGTGAATAACTCATCTCCCGATGACCCAAAACCTTTGAAATACCTACAAGCCATATTAGAAATTTCATGGAAAATTCTCCACTTGCCCAGTTAAGTGCAGCTGCTGCAATACTCAAGAAACTCAATGCTATCCAGGACAAAGCTTGAATGGGACGTCATCCACCTTGGCACTTATTTCCTTCATTACCATTGCCCCATTTCTGCATTATGAGTCATCTAGAAAATTCATTTCAGTTCCTTTCCCAGGCTACTTTGACGGTCATGAGCTCGACCACCAAGAAGAGCAAGGGCAGCAGATAAATGGGGAGAGCATCACCTGCAGCTTTACTTCCAGTTCACACACCATCCTCACTTGGAAATATTTTGCTTTTCCCTCATCTTCAGTGATCTTCATCCTGAATCTCCACAACTCAAAAAAAATAGATATGGCTGTATTTCATCAGAAGGGCCATAGCGGTTCAAAAATCCAGCTTACCACTATCTTCTCTGGATAAATTAGGACTGAGCAATAAATAGTGGCCTTGCCAGTGATGCTGAGATAGTGAAAAAAATTCAGTGAAAAAAGACAGCCTGTCACTGTATTGTCCTGTGAAAAGATACACACACACACACACACACACACACACACACACACACACATCATCCCGAACAAGGATCCATTAATTAGGTGCAGCAGTTGAAGAATTATTAAGTAACATCTCCACTGCTGGCAACTTGTGAATTATTTTCACAGCTCCACTCTATAATATTCCGTTATTTTTAAATTCATGTGAACATTTTGATGCAGTTTGCTCTCACAGAATTTTTGGCACTTTCAAATATTCTCAGAGTTATCAATTAACTGTTATATTCTGCAATGCTCTTTGAGCTTTTGTGAAGCTTTTCACTACAGAATTGTTTCAAAACCATACCAAATAAGTAATTTGCAGGCACATGATATCAACTGGAATAACTCATAAACTTGGTACAATTCAAAACATGAGTCATTTCAATATATCTGTTTCCTGAAAGTGCTGATTGTCTTTCATCTATTCTCTTTTTGTCAGAGGAAGCAGTTTGGTTCATCATGTCTAAACTAGTTGAAAAGGACTTATCTTACTTCCCTGCTCACAACCTATAGCCTGGCGGATGGTGTCCCATAAGGTGCCTATCCTAATAAACCTTAAAAGTGAGGAGTGTTACTGCATCTGCCACTCTGGTCAGTGATTTCCAGACATCCATTCCTCAAAATTGACCTACAGTATTTGGATTCCATTTTTTAAAAATGTTTGCTTCATTGATCCAATTGCATCCTTTTTTCTTTGGTTCTGTGTTTGTCTTAAAACAATTATGCCCATTTCCAGTAGAAATTCTACGCATTGGGAAATTGGACCAAGCACTTCAGGGCATGATTCGCATTAGTGCATATCTCATTTTCTCAACTTCATTCTAATATGTAATAACATGATCAAGATCTGCATTGTCTGTTTCCTTATTAAAGACTGAAGTTTGTACAAAAATCTACAACCTACATTCTGTGCTCTCTGCTCACAGTAAACAAGGAACAATCCTTGCTCAACGTTGTCACCAATAGTGACCTGATAGTAACATGATTGTTTTGTTTCCTCAGTTCTATGATCTTTGTCTGCAATATGAAAATCTTTCTCACAGTGGCTTGGGGACACTTAGAACATGATAATGAATTCATAGGTTGGATCGCAGTGGGGGAGACAGAAAGGGGGGTGTGGGCTGATGCTGTGTACTCCTCCCCTGCACTTTCCCTTCTCCCTGAGGCAGTCTTTTGTACAGTTGCACACCATAGCTTTCTTCCTGAACATCAATTGCACTTTCATCTGGAAACATTTAAGTCCAAATCATTGACATGCATATCGCAGAAAGCAAAGGATCCAACTCTAAGCCCTGAGCAACTCCATTGCAATGCAGTCAATAACTTACTTAGCAAATATTTTGCCCTCTCCCACTTAGCTAATTTTGTATCCAACTTACTAATTACTTTAAACAAGGTCTTTAGAGCAGGAAGAGTTGGATATTTGAACAGGGGCAATTATTTTAGAGCACTAACTGGAGAAATGTGGAAAGGCACCAGTGTGTGAGGAGTTTAGAGAATGTAGATGAAATGCAGTTGGAAAAGAAACCGAGAACACAAAAGACAAAGTCAAAACCAACAGAAGGTTAGGAGTAATAAGCAGAGTCAGAAGAAGAAATATTCAGATTACAATATCAATTAGTAATGCAATTACAGCAGGCTCCCATCATTTAAAAAAATCATGTAATGTTACATGCAATCATGTTAAATGGAAGGTTGAGTACATAAACCCAACTGACCCAACACTCCATGACCCAAAACTCATAAGCGGTTTGCTCACAACCCTCTTAAACTACACTTTTCATCATAGTTCCCTAATCCTTTCTCCTACATGCAGATATCCAGTTCCTCTTCGAATACTTGTTAAAATGCTGCTTTGCTTATTGGAAATACAAACTTAAAAGTGCAAAATATATTGTGGCAAGCTTCTGTGGTGAGGCTGTGTATAGTGTATGCAAGACTATTCATATAGCTAGGTATCACCGTGAGGATCATTGAGTAGTTTTGCATCAATTATTCTTGTGGTAGTAGCTATCACTATGGATACAGTGTACACCTATAGGTGATGCAGGATGACATGTTAAGGGATGGAGTTAACAGTTGTAATACTATTACAGCAAGTTTACTATGCAATCATGAACAATTAATTCTCAGAAATAAATAAGGTCAGTGATTCTGCATTAATACTAGGTTTATTAAGAGTAAACTCCTTCCTTTGGATGTATCCCAGACCTTTAACAGCAGCTAATATTTTATGTGCATAATTTTCAAAGGCATATATCTTTCAAGCTAGCTAATAGCTACCTATATTTTTAATGAGGTTTCATAAAATGAAAGTCAACAGGTTATTTAATTTGGCAGAAAATTTACGATATTTATGATTTTAATGAGTTGTACAATAAAAACATAATCAGTTTCTATTAGCCTCTCCCTAGATCCCTTTACGTAGCATCCTGTAGAAAATAACCACAGTCTCCAACTGCATTATGACTAATTTTTATTGATGACTGCTATCAGAAAATTAGGAAACAATACCCTGTGGGCTCTTGTGATGCAAACCACGGAATGTGCAATGATGAGAATTGTTCTGCTGTTTTATTATACTCTCTGTTTGTAGTCTATTGTGGTGACTTGTTATCTTCACCACACAGACTTAAAAACAGACTGGGTGAAGAATGTGCGACAAGCTCTTCATTTGTTAATGTATCTGTGACTGTTCATCATTATTTCCGCCATGCTGCAGACCACATTTCCTTCATAGCAATCATTTTTATCAAAGACAAATTAACTTGAATTCAGAAAACATTCATAAATAACACCTTGAATTTAGTTATGTCTTTTTTGAACAGAAGAATCAGATGGATAAGCAGGCTTCTTAATAAAATCCTATGAACTATTCCCTAAGAGTTAAACATTTCTCAGTGAGATAATTATTTCCAGGATAAAACCATGAAATGCTGGAAATCACCAGCTCCTCAGGCAGTATAGAGAGAGAGAGAGAGAGAGAGAGGGGGGGGGAGAGAGAGACTTGTTTTTCTCTCCAAGTATGCTGGTTGACCTGATTCCTGATTCCATCATCATTTTCACTTTTTATTTCAGATTTCCAGCATTCATTGTATTTTATTATTGTTGTTCCTCTGATTTGCTGAGATTAAGCAAAAAGTTATGAATGCATAATAAAACAGACAAATATTATAATGACATAGTAAGTCAACTCGTACAGATTACTGAACTAGTAATCTAGACGATAGACTAATTATTCAGCAAAGGTGAATTCAAATTTCTCCATTATGACCCAAGGATTTGAATTTCATTTGTAACAAACGGATTTCGTTACAATGAAGCTGTAATAAGCTAAATTGTCCACTCAGCTCCTTAAGGAAAAATAGCTCTAGTTTCTTATACCCTAAAGACAAGTTGTCCTCCAGGCACTGAGTTCAAGTACCAATCCAACATCATGTACACTCTAGTATAATAAGACATTTAGAAAAATCAAGGGCATGGCTATTAAGAGTGTTTGTGTCACTTCATTGCTAATGTACTTACGTTAGCCCAAGCATGTAAAACACAGCTCCGAGATCTTTTCATTTTTAATCTTTGTAATTGTCGGAGTCATTTTCACTCCAAAACAAAATTACTCTGGAGATCCTCCATTTATTTAATATATAAAAATAATCTGGTGTGTATTTTGTCTCAGATTGTATCTGCAGTCTTGTTTTCTGAGAATTTAAACAATGGAGTTATAAGGGTATCACAACAATTACAGTTCCAGCATCGTTGTTGTTTCCCCCCTATTCTTACTTGCATAGAACTGAGGAAGGGCTAAACGAAGGATGGGGCATGGTTCAGGTAAGATATTAAACCAGTGCTCAAACAATTCTTTTATGGGAGGGCAATACTGATCGTCTGACTTACTTCTGAGAAACACTTAAGAAATACAATATTCCCAAGCTTCTTGAGAGTCCCAGCCACTGACATTCTGACTGTACTCCCATAATGGATTTCATGGAAAATGGCACTGGAAAGCAAATTTCTTGAATCTGCACTCTCATCCTTTCATAGCAGGATCTCATTAGTATTGTCAATGTCTCCTTTTTGGCTGTAGTGAGCTGGATTGGGAAGCACACAGCACCAAAGACACAAGCCAGAAACTGGGGAGGTCGGGATAGCGAGGAATGATGAAGGAGGCCTAAGGAAAGATTACAATCAGATCAGAAGGAAGATGAGAGGCCAGAGGGTGGATCTGACTGTGGGATTAATCGGGGAGGGTCTTGCTATCAATTGTCAATGGCCAGTTGTTAATAAGACTGGCAGATCATTTGAACAAATAGCCAGGAAAATCCACTGAGGATGATTTAACTGGCCCTTGTTACCCATCCACTTACAATCCCAGTCTAGGAACTTTCAGATCTACAAGTGTTAGCTTCAGAAGGGATTAAGTTTCGGCTTGCTGTCCTTTCAACCTGTAGCACAGTGAAGGAATTTGGGGCTTTCTTTACAAAGTGGTTTCCATAAGACCATAAGACATAGGAGCACAATTGGGCCAATTGCCCCTTCAAATCTGCTCCGCTGTTTGATCATGACTGATTTATTTTTCCTTCTCAACCCCATTTTCCTGCCTTTTCCCCATAACCTTTGACGCCCTTACTAATCAAGAACCTCTGCTTTAAATATACCCAATAACTTGGCCTCCACAGCCAGTGGGTGGTGAATCTGTGGAATTCATTGCCACAGACAGCTGTGGAGGCCAAGTCAGTTCTAAAGGGACGTCCTTTTATTCTGAGGCTGTGCCCTCTGGTCTAGACTGTCCCACCAAATGAAACATCCTCTCCACATCCACTCTATCCAGGCCTTTCAATATTCAGTAGGTTTCAATGAGATCCCCCCTCATCCTTCTAAACTCCAGCGAGTACAGGCCCAGAGCCATCAAACGTTCCTCATATGTTAAACTTTTCATCCCCGGGATCATTCTCGTAAACCTCCTCTGGACCCTCTGCAATGCCAGCACATTCTTCCTGTGAGACCTGTGGCTATTTTTAGTCCAAATGTGGTCTGACCAACCCCTTATAAAGCCTCAGCATTACATCCTTGCTTTTTATATTCTAGTCCTCTCGAAATGAATGCTAATATTGCATTTACCTTCCTTACTACCAAATCAGCCTGCAAGTTAACCGCTAGGGAATGCTGCACTAGGACTCCTAAGTCTCTTTGCACGTCCAATTTCTGAACTCTCTCCCTGTTTAGAAAATAGTTTAAGTCTTTATTCCTTCCACCAAAGTGCATGACCATACACTTCCATACACTGTATTCCATCTGCCATTTCTTTACCCATTCTCCCAACCTGTCCAAGTCCTTCTGCAGACTCTCTGCTTCATCCACACTACATGCCCCTCCACCTATCTTTGTATCATTCACAAATTTGGCCACAAAGCCATCAATTCCATCATCAAGACCGTTAACATATAACATAAAAGTAGCAGACTCAATACTGACCCTTGAGGATCACCGCTAGTCACCAGTACCCAAACAGGAATGGCCCTCTTTATTCCCACTCTTTGCATTCTGCCAGTCAGCCAATCTTCTATCCATGCTAGTACCTTTCCTGTAATACCATGGGCTCCTATCTTGTTTATCAGACTCAAAGGTGGCACCTTCTCAAAGGCCTTCTGAAAATCCAAGGGGAAGTGGGCCAAGGAGTGGCAAATGGATTTCAATACAGATAAGTGTGAGGTGATGCATTTTGGCAAGTCAAACCAGCCTAGGACATACTATGTATGGTAGGGCACCAGGGAGTGTAATGGAACAGAGGAAACTAGGAGTACGTGCTTAGTTCATTGAAAGCAGCATCACAGGTAGACAGTGGTGAAAAAGGCTTTTAACATGCTGGCCTTCATCAGTCAGGGCATTGAGTATAAGAGTTGGGACATTATATTGCAGTTGTATAAGTTGTTGAGAGGCCGCGCTTGAAGTACTGTTTACAGTTTTAGTCACCCTGTTATAGGAAAGATGTGGTTAAACTGCAAAGAGTACGGAAAAGATTTATGAGAATGTTGCCAGGACTAGACGGCCTGAGTTACAGGGAGGGGTTGGCCAGGCTAGGTCTTTATTCCTTGGAATGTAGGAGATTGAGGAGTGACGTTATAGAAGTGGTTAAAATTATGAAAGGCAGGGATAAGGTGGATGGTACAAGCCTTTTCCCAAGGGCAGGGTTGTCCAAAACTAGGATGCATAGATTTAGAGTGAGAGGGGAAAGATTTAAAAGGGACCTGAGGGACAACTTTTTCACACAGGGTGTTGAGTATATGGGATGAGCTGTCAGAGGACGTGGTTGAGGCAGGTAAAATGGTATCTTTTAAGAAGCACTCGGATAGGTACATGGAGGTTGGGGTTTAGAGGGATATGGGCCAAACACAGGAAATTGGGACTAGCTGGGTGGGGACCATGGTTGGCATGGACTCATTGGGCCGAAGGGCCCGTATCCATGCTGTATTGCTCTACGACTCTTTGACTCTATAATTTCCATGCTCTCTGAGTGGTCCTGCTGAGGGTGGCTGAAGAAAATGGGATGACGGCTTGGTCGAGAATCCCTAGCAGGGTTTTATAGGGGGGTTTAGACAGAATACTGAGTTGTTTCAAGGATATGCAGTATTCTGAGCTTCCCTGGATGTCAAAACATTTGTCTGGACGTTTGCCTATGGAACATCATTGCCAGCAGCAGAGGCATCTGTTGGCTTGAGAGGCCCACAGTTATTTTAATATTTTGTCTGTGCTGTCAGTTTAGATTTCTCCTGGGTCAGGTCCTGCAGCAAAGAATATGGAGATGGAGAATTATGTGATCTTGAGTCTGATACAGGTGCAGAAAAAAAATCTGCAAGAGTTCTGCTAAGCAACTGGAGAGAACTGCCTGAAAAATCTGTTACATTCCTGACTCATAGCACCTATTTCTATCTAACTCTGCCCAGTAAGAACACTGCACTTTGAGACCTTTGCTGAACGTGTTTTCCGACACAAAGGCATCACATTGCCTCGTGCATACCTCTATATGTCATAAATTCACAAACTAATGGATTCACTCAAGAATCATAGAATCACAGAATGATGTAACGCAGAAGGGAACTATTCAGAAACACATTGCTGATGTTATCCCTTTAAAAAAAGATACCCAAGTACTTCTCTCTCCTGTTTTTCTTTCTTCATAGCCTTGCACATTTTTACCATTTTAATACTTATTCACTTGCCTTGTGAAAACTTCTGTCTGTGTCCAGTACCCTTTCAGACAGTACATTCCAAATCATTACACTTGCTGCATAATAAAGGTGTAATGCCCAGACTTTACCTTCAAACAAGCCAGCGTTTTGGAAAAGTTTTTGCAGCCCGTAATTCTACTTATAATGACAAAAATCCCATATGCCTTTTTTGACGGTCTTTTTAACATGTCCTGCCATGCTTGGGCATCTCCACCTTTATGCCCATCTGCCTGCATCCCCTTTAAAATTGTGTAGTTTAGTTTACATTGCCTCCCTCATTTCTAATCGCAAAGTTAATCACTTCACACTTCCCTGAGTTGAATTTCCTCTGCCAGTTAGTCTGTTCATTTCACCAGTGCGTCTGTCAATTCCTGAAGTGTTTTCCTCTCCACACTCTTTACTGCCTGTCTGTGTTTTGCATCATCCACTAGATATAAATTAATCCCTTAGGTATCCAAGAACAGGTTGTGAAAAAGAACAGTGGCCTCCACATCGGTCACTGGGACTCTTCTCCCTGCTCCAAAAAGCACTGTTTCTCATTACTCTCCGCTTTCTGTCCCTGAGCCAATCTTGTATCCGTGTGGCGAATGATCCTTTAATCCCATGGATTTTAAATCTTGTTCTTGTCTATTTTGTGGCACTTCATCAAATGGCACTTAAAGTCCAAACTCAGAACATCAATTGCTCTGCCTTCCATTACTTCATCGAAGAGAGCCATCAAGAATGTCAAACATGATTTCCGAAACATAACCTTTTATTTATGAACACATATTTTTCCAAACACCAGTTAAGTTCATCATGGATTATTGTCTTTAAAGTTCCCTGGGGTCCAATTCTGACAGCCTTGCAATAGGTGAATTTAGCCAGGAACAGATTTTGCCTCCAACTTACAGAAGTTGTCAGAATAAGTCAGCCTGGCTCACTTTAGCTTAATCATCAAACACCTAGCTAATAACTTGGAAGACACTTCTTTACAAAATAAGCATTTTTATAAGTCCTGGCACAATAGCCAAGATTATATTTACAAATTTGTCTGTAGTAGACATTGGACTGTCTTGAATTCATAAATGCTTTGAGTCCAAATCAATACTAGTAATTGTGTTTTACTGCATAAATAGGAAGGCAGTGGGGAAAAGTGAGATACGATTGATTTGACTCACCAGTAATACCATTACCCTTTGTAATAAGGTCTTCCCCATTCCTGGACTAAACTCTTTGGTACAATGGCTGTGCTCTCTTGAGCAGTATTATATTGCAGTTTCTTCGGCACTACTTTGATCACTGCAAGCTATCCGCTGTACTATGAGATCAAATTTCATGCTGGAACAATTGCTCTGGCTGGTTCAGGGATCAAAGTGAATAAACTTCATTATGAAAAATGGGGAATGATTGGAAGGAGGGGTGAGGAGGATGCACACAATCAGTTCATTACTCAAAAAGTTTACTTTAAAAATTGAGGGAAATTTCACCAACAAAACAACTCACAGCAGATCAGGGCTCAATGAAGTGCAGTAAGCAATATCCAACTGTGGCTTTCCATAATACACCTTTGCTCTGCATCAGGCACAGCCTTGCGTATTAGGGTCACTATTAAATTAATTAAATTTTACTTACAGCGTGGTAACAGGCCCTTCTGGCCCAGTGAGTCCGCGCTGCCCATTTTAAACTCCAAATTAACCTATCCATATGTCTTTAGAATGTGGGAGGAAACCAAAGCACCTGGCGGAAACCCACGCACACACGGGAGAACATATAAACTCCTTACAGACAACAACAGGAATCGAACCCCGATCGCTGGCGCTGTAATAGCATCGCGCTAACCACTACGCTACCATGCCGCCCCAGTTAGAAACACACTCATGAACCACAACATTTTACAGATCTTTCTCTGTGGAATGAAACAGCTAATGACCCATGTAGATTCTGTTCTTTATTATGGGGATGGAAGTGATTTTCAAAGTCAGGGACTCCTTGTGAGTTACATTGAAGCCTATTGTTAGAATTAAAAGGCATTTGAGGCCCTTCTTGGGCAGAGTAAATACCAACCTTTATTACATTGAAGCCTATTGTTAGAATTAAAAGGCATTTGAGGCCCTTCTTGGGCAGAGTAAATACCAACCTTCATATATATTTTCAGGGGAGCTTTCTCAAGCATAGTAAAAGTAACCAATCCTTACCCCCTCACCCCCACCACAACTCCTTCCCCAATTCTGAATATTTTCCAAAGGTGTCCATTGAATTCTTACCAATGTTTAGCTGATAAAGCCTCCAATTAGGACTTAACAGGCAAAATTTTCAGGGTAACCTTGGAATTCTGGCTGGCTGTTCTGGGAATGAAATGCCTCATGGCAGACCAATATTTTGGGTTCTAAATGTATAAATAATCTAGCACACCAGTTCAGCTCTTCCTTTGTAATCATGAAAGACACGCCTTCTGCAATAAGTCCCTGGTGAACAGATTTGGCACCAATTCGGATCTTACTTTTATGTGTACTCCACATAAAACATAGCTTCAGGTTACTTACCCACTGGTTTCAGTGGGTAAATTTTCCTCCAATCATTAAAGTTAACTAAAAAAAAGCCTTCATGATTGTTTGAGAATTGAGCAAGATTTTTTTAAAATGAAGGATAGACAAGAACAAGAGCAGAGGTTCAAAATCTCTTGACTCATTCTCCCAAATGCTTGGTAGAAGAGTGAAAGAAGTACTTTGTTAGTGATTAAAAATGGAGAAACTGAATTTGTACTGGATCTTATTTATGCATTAATGGCCCAATTGTTGATTCAGTATTTTTCTGATTGAACGGCCAACCAAGACATAAATAATTGGGATAACTGCTTCCAACCAAGATTTCATTTTGTTAAAGAAGGCCTCAAACTGATTGTGGGCTGAAAAGGTGGATTTTTCTGTTGACCTCATGCCCAAGCCATGGAAATCTGTTTGTATGCTTCTACAATGTTCTTTTTGTCCATTAGTATTTTTCCATTAAGAACTCAGTGGAGCTCTTGTTAGCCGTGCACTCAGTTCTTGATAATATTAATGAATAGCAGAAATTATATCATAAGAAAAAAGTAGATTATCTAAAATTTCGTTAGACTTAATCTACTCTACACCATATAACTGACTTGAGTCGACTCTATATTTGATTCTCTATCTTATCAGCTACATCTTTTTCCTTATCAAAGCTGTTTCTAATTCCAAATTTACTCCTAAACTGAAAAAAAGGACACATTGTTGTTTTAATTGACCAAAGACAGAAATGAATTCTTTTGGCTTAAGACTTTGATTAATAGTCTTCAAATGAAGGTGCATATCTTTCTTCCTAGTCCATTGGATTGTATTGGTAATTAAGTGTAGTTCTGCAAGTAATCCTATCCAGGACTGCAGTATAATGAATGTAAGGCCATCAGCAGCATCTGACATGGTCCAAAGAAAGATCATGCTACCTTTCACAGCAGTCAGCCAGGTCTTTGTAATTCAAGTTGAGTATGCCTAATCTACTTACATCAGAGTTAATTAAACAAAATCATAAACAGCAAAACTATATTTCTGTAGAGCTGTAAATATAACAAAATATCCCAAGGTATTTCACAGAAGAGATGTCAGACAATATATCATTCCAAGGAAATTTTGAAGGTGATCAATAATTTGCTCAAAGAGGTGTACTTTAAAGTGCTTTTACACAGAAGAAAGGGAAATAGAAAAGCTGGGGCTTCGAATGAGAATTTCAGAGTTTAGGGCTGAGAGAGCTGGAAGTATGACTGCTGAGGTTATGGTGAAGGGAATATAGGTTGTTGAAGATGTCAAAACTGGTGGAGCTCAGGGGCTGTAGTGTCAGGTTGATAATTTAGTGCTGCATCCCATTCACAAACTGTTCTGTTCTTCTTGCAAACTTTACTTTTGCCTTATTTTCATACTGTCCATTCTTGTGTCTTTATCACTTTTGCTTTTGTTTTTATGCAAGTTATTTCCATTACTTCTAGTTGTCTGTCCTTCCATTTGTCTCTACAATTATGAACAATGGGAGGCAGCAGTAAAAGAGATCAAGGCCAGTGGACTGGGCAGAAACAGCAGATCTGTGGTTCTGCAGGGAATCAAGCAGATCTTAAAAGGTTATGTTAAGCAAAGAGTTAGTATCATGGCCAGAATTAATCTAGATTAAGTTTTCTTCAATCCATTTAGCATGGACCACTATCTTGAACAACCATCATCAAAGAATTAGCAAAATCCAGACAGCTAGTTAAGGGGAAAACTCATCATTGTTTGATGTCAGGCAACTATCACAGTAAACTTGGATCAAAAGTAAATCTTTCCTTTATTCCATTTAAATTAATCTGGACTGGAATCAAAGGAGGCAGAGCAGAAAGTAGAGAACAGACTGATGTTCTGTTGTGACAGATGGAATTTAATCCAAATAAATGTAAAGTGTTTCCATAAAGGAAATAGACAGCATAAAAGCTTCATTAATTGTGTGCAACTGAAGATGAAATTAAATGAAAATCTGGGATTCTCATTCATATCAACACTCAAGAAATGGCAATAATGACTATCCCCTATAAAAAGGAGCAGAGAACATAATGTGTGATTGTCACACAACCTTTGATTGCAGCTTGCAAAATTTGGGCTCTTTGTTTATTTATATGAATGCTACCAGTAGCATGTTTCCCCAGTTCATTTGGTTTATTGTCTCAGCAGGGGATCCAATGTTGTGAATAGTTTGCTTCAGTTCAGTGTTGCTTCTATTGAAAGCCAGCCCTGCATCTCTTGAAGAGGAGATGCATTGTGACTGTAATAGGTTGTTGCAGTTATTGTGGAAATGCTGTTAGAAGGCTCCATAAATGTGGATTCTACACTGGCAGTCTTTGTGAAGGAGACTGAGCAGAAGAGAGAGATGCACTATATCAGCATGAGACCAGGACACAGTTCAGACTTGAAGGGAGGGTGATAGAAGGGGACTTCTTTGGAGATTAATGCTAGCAGTCAAGTCCTGAGGATCAGGTTGCAATGCTGCAAGAAGATCAATGAATTGACATGAGAAGTGAATGTCATTGAATGCATCTTCAAATGACAAACTCCATGAACTGCATCACTAGCCTCTATCACTGCTTAGTGTATCACACCCTTGCCCCCCCTCACTCCTCTCACCATCTATCTCTATCACTTAGAAGTTAACCGTTCATGTGCTGCACTGCACTTTCATACACTAGGCATTGCTGAAGGTCCACATTTGCATTTCATGACTTGCAATTAATGGAAGCATGAAGGCAGGCCTTCTTAGATTTAGATTTAGATATCTTTATTAGTCACATGTACATTGAAGCACACTGTGAAATGCATCTTTTGCTGTAGAGTGTTCTGGGGACAGCCTGCAAGTGCCACCACGCTTCCAGCGCCAACATAGCATGCCCACAACTTCCTAACCTATACGTCTTTGGAATATGGGAGGAAACCGGAGCACCCAGAGGAAACACACGCAGACACGGGGAGAACGTACAAACTCCTTACAGACAGCAGCAGGAATTGAACCTGTAGTCAGGCAATTGGATATCACAAGCTTACCTGCCCTGCTGCTGCCACAAGGAAATAACTACACGAGGCAAGGCACATGCCATTCTTTCCAACTTGGAAGTGGTGACAACTCTCTTTGTACAGGTCTTGATTTATCATTTGGTTTGTTTGGTGAATGATGTCACTGGCTCCCCTGCTTACCAGCATTCAAAAGGGCTTTGCAAGCATCAAGGCAGCACCTAATAGGTTGGTATATTGCCGAGTTTCTACTCTGTGAGGATGGTGCAGGCTCTGTGGAGTTCTTCAATCTTCACTCAAGATGACAACATTCATGATTCTACCCCTACTCTAATTGTTGCTTGTCAGCCAGCCAAGCCAGAATGTCGACACAAATGCTGAGAGTATGCATTATAAAGCCAGGATTTCTAATTGAGGCCAACTTCAGGTCATTCTGAAAATCCCGCAGTCTTGCCACTTGGATACCACAAGCCTTCCACCTGCTATGCTGCTGCCACAATGGAAAAACTACATGAGGCAAGGCGAATGCACTGTACTCACTAAGTGAAGATATAAGGGTGATTAGCCAAAATTTCAAATTAATTTGAAATGGTTTGATATATAACTGGTTTGGAATATTTATATTGTTTTGGCTTTTATACAGCCATTGTGGCTAAATGAACACCTTAATGGTCAGCAACAAGTGGAAGGTTTGGCACTGTTAACAAATGGAAAATGGGAAGACTCTGCTGATATCAGACTTGGATAAGTTTTTCATGGACCATTAGATAAACAAAGGAATCAGAAACATCAATCACCAAACAAAGTTATATGGTTAATCAAGCAGTGTACAAAGAGAGACATCGTATGTATATTGCCTACATGTGTGAGGCATGTTCACATTCTCTGTTCTCCAGTAGAAACTCCTTGCTTTGTTACAAATGCAGCTGGTATAGCAAACAACTATAGAACAATGTCTTGTCAAATGGACCAAGCTGCCATTCTCTGAACCTTAAATGAAATATTACAGCTGCTGGAAATGCAGAATGAAATAGAAAATGCAGAAATACATTGTGTGTCAGGCAGTATGTGTGGAGAGAGTACAATTAATATTTAAATCTTGATCAAAGGTTATTGAATGGAAACATTCACTCTATTTCTCTTTCCACAAATATTGCCTGACCTGTTGAATATTTCCAGCTTTTTCTATTTCTACTTTTGGCTCTTTTATTTAATGCTGTGCTTCTTTCCGAGACAGCATCCATGCCTCTCTGTGATGATTGATGGACATTTCTCTGCTTGCAATAGGAGATTTAAAATTCATTTCAAAGACCTGAAGGTGAATCTGAAGTTTGAGTGTCCCTTAACACTTTGCCTTCCTTTGATGGTAACATTAGAACTGAGTGTTTTATAACTGTTCCTTTTTACAATGCCACAACAGAAATGAGATACATCAGAGTCAATTGTAAAACTGAAAATCAACACAGAATAGGCCTGCATTTAGACTTTAGACTTCTATCAGATAAATTCAGACTATATGAGTTCATAGAAAATCATATTTCAAATCTCATTATATGTAGCCAACGTAAAATTGTGCATTTTTTCCTGATAGATTGATCACAAATGAAAGAACTGGTATCAACAAAGCAAACAACCTCACTTGTCATAAGCGAAAATGACTGGCTAAACTTATTTTATGTTGTCTGGTAAAATACTTCTTTTATATATAAATATTTAAGATATTTAAAAAAAAATATGTCCTTGAATATAACCAATCACTGTTGTGGACTACCTTGAATTTAACAGGATTAAACAATAATGATGCAGAGCAATTGCATTTCATTTTTGATAGCTTTATCCTTGTCAAGGTTTAGAACTTTGTTATTTGGTTGTCTTATTACATAAAGATGAGAATGTGGAACAACAAATCAGTCTTCAACTCTATGTATCTGCAAGTGGGAATAATATCTATTTTTTGTAAAAGTGACTGATTTGTCACAGTCACCAATTTAACTGCATTAGGCTGTTCATCATAGTAACCTGTATTCTTTATTTTATTCATTATCTAAAACAATGATATGAGATATGATAGATATTTAACAAATAGACATCTAATTTTCTATTTGCTGCCAGTATTTAATAGAGGTGTTGCAAGGAGGTGTTAGTGCAGGTTTGCCTGAGCAAATTATTTCTTCATTCATTTTAAAATGCATAGTTATACACAGCTTAGACAATGAAATTGTCATGCAGCCTCACAAAAATTGCTGTTAACACAATAGATTCACTTTTACGATTTGCATAATTGAAGCACTACACTTCATAGTGAAGTGAACAGTGCGTAAGTGAAAGCTAACTGCAGTTCAATGTTCATCCCATCCCCTGTTCTGTATAGCAGTGAATAAACTGACTTAGGCTCAAGGTCACAAAAAGGTAATGATCTGGAAAGTCATTAAGTCCACCTCAATTCATCCACACACCTAATTTACAGATCCTATCGGGGAACTTGCATGTTATTTTAATAATTCAAAAGCTCATCTCTATTGTGTTTACTGGAAATCCATTTCAGCCTCCCAGACAACCTCGACCCACTGCAATTTGCCTACTGCCAAAGCAGGTCTGCAGTGGATGCCATCTCCCTGACCTATCATCTCAGGAGCATCTGGACAGTAGAGACACCTACATTAGACTATTATTTATTGACTACAGCTCCGCCTTCAATACTATAATTCCAAGCAAACTCACCTTTAAATTCCGAGACCTGTGACTCAACACCTTCATTTGCAACTGGATCCTTGACTTCCTGACCAACAAACCGCAATCAGTAAGGATAGGCAGTAACACCTCTGCCAGGACTATTCTCAACACTGGTGCATCACAAGGCTGCATCCTTAGCCCCCAATTCTACTCCCTATACACTCACGACTGCATGGCCAGATTCTGCTCTAACTCCATCTACAAGTTTGCAGATGATACCACTGTAGTAGGCCGTATCTCAAATAATGATGAGTCGGAGTACAGGAAGGAGATAGAGAGCCCAGTGACATGGTGTCACAACAACAACTTTTCCCTCAAAACAAAACAAGAGAGCTAGTGGTTTACTTCAGGAAGGGGGGCAGTGCATGTGCTCCTGTCTACATAAACAGTGATGAGGTTGAGAGGGTTTAAGAGCTTCAAGCTCGTAGGAGTGAACATCACCAATAGCCTGCCCTGGTCCAACCACGTAGATGCCATGGCCAATAAAGCTCACCAGCACCTCTACTTCCTCAGGAGGCTAAAGAAATCTGGCATGTCCCCATCGACCTTCACCAATTTTTATTGGTGCACTTAAGAAAGCGTCCTATCTGGAGGCATCATGGTTTGGTATGTCAACTGTCTTGCCTGTGACCGCAAGAACCTACAGAGAGTTGAGGACACAGCCCAACATATCACAGAAACCAGCCTCCTCTCCATGGACTCTGTCTATATTTCTCACTGTCTCGGTAAAGCAGTCAGCATTATCAAAGACCCCACCCACCCTAGACATTCTCTCTATCCCCTCTCCCATCGGGCAGAAGGTACAAAAACCTGAAAGCACGTACCACCAGGTTCAAGGACAGCTTCTATCTTGCTGTTATAAGACTATTGAATGGTTCCCTGGTACGATAAGACGGGTTCTTGACCTCACAATCTACCTCGTTATGACCTTGTACTTTATTATCTGCCTGCACTACACCTTCAATGTAACTTTAACACTTTATTCTGCATTCTGTTTTGTTTTACCTTGTACTACCTCAATGCACTGTGTAATTAATTGACCTGTATGAATGGTATGCAAGACAAGTTTTTTCATTGGACCTCGGTACATGTGACAATAATAAATAAATTTACCAATAATAAACAAATTTACCAGTTTACCAAGTGTGGATCCTTCCACATGAGACAGAATCTCCTGTTATCAGTTCTAAAGTTGTTGCTGAAAGTTTGAAATTGTTGGCTTCCACCTTTTCCTTCAAGATAATATACCAGGTTAATCAACCCTAGTATTATATTTCAAAAAATCATACATCATTTGAGTAATTTCCACATTAAAAAGGCCAATAACAAGGAATTGGGATTACTGGTTCCTGTTTAGCAGACACTATGAATGACATTGCCACTCCAAATGTTGAGTGTTTATGAAAATCTTTGGCAGACTGGATTCACACAGGATGCCATTGCAGTAAAGAAGTTGAACTCTGTCCAGTGAACATTCACATTGGCAAGTGTTAAACAAACTTTGCAATCTGCACACCTACTTTCCATGTCCTCTGCCACTGATTAAAAAAAAGCTTAAGGGATGAGAGACCAAGAGGATGAGAAACACTCAAATCTGACAGGGAATGGTAAGGGAAATAAAAGACCACCTTGAAGAAAAGAGGCAGAAAGGATAATATTTTGATTAAATATTTGATGTCTAAAATTTACAGCCTGCAGGATTGATGTTAGAAATGATTCTTTTTTGCTTTCTTGGGTCAGAGAGATTGATTGTCATTGTATTAACAATTATGGCATCATTAAAAGGTTGCCTGCACTTTAGTTCCCAGCCCTAATTTTCTATAGCAATTTCAATTGACTTATTCAAGTCCAGTAAGTTTAAAATAAAAGAATGTGGAAGCTATGCAGTCAATTTTGCCAATCATGTAAATTAACAGGTTTTTTAGGTTATCATAATGCAGAAGAATGATTTTGTTCTTTTTCATTAAACATTTTCCGTTTGCATAACAAGTGTATCCCTTTTGGGTTGATGGAAGGATAAACCACTGAGGACAGAATAAAATGGAACCAAAAAGTTTGGTCTTTGATACAGAAGAGTGAATTGATATTCAAGATGACAAAAAGGAATCTGACCCAGAATGATCAATAACTGGACAATTACACTTCCAGTGAAACATCCTTGTCAATATTGCAACAACATCCAGTTGGAAAACTTTATCCAATATTAGAAGTATGAATAGAGGACCATTGTTCCATTTTTCTAATGCACAAATAGAAAGGCAAATATAGGTTTTAAGATGTATCTATAATTACCTTGAATACATCTAGTTTCCAAGTGTAAAGGATGCTAAATCCCCTGATCTCAGATTGCCAACCCTGTTTAGTGGTTCAGAGATACACGGGGGATCTCCATTATGATAAGAAGGTTACCTGGAGATGGATTAATAATAGGAAAACCTTAAAATGAAATTGGAAGTTATAAAGGACACTGAATGTACGTCAAGCATGAAAAGACAGCAATAATTGATAGTAGGACTTAAGTCTGTCACCTTATCAGATCATTTCTTCCCTGATGGCCATCTACTTTGTCAAAAGTTAATAGACGTAGTAGCAGTCATTTTCGACCCTGCTTCTTGATGCAGATCCCTCTCATGGGTGGTTCTGCACTTGAGAGCACATCAGACCCATGAACATGATTTTAAACAAGAAATATTCAGGTTATAGAGGGATCTCACTTGAACTAACCTGGGATGGTGATATTAATATAAAAAACCCAACTAAGGAAATAGGGTCATGGAGTCATAGAACTATACAGCATGGAAAACAGGCCATTCAGCACAAATCATCCATGCCGACCACGTTGCCTAACTGAGCTCATCCCATTTGGCTGCATTTGGTCCATATCCCTCAAAACCTTTCTTATCCATGTACCTGCCTAAATGTATTTTAAGTGTCATAATTTTGCCCACCTCTACCACCTCCTCTGGCAGTTTGTTCCATATGCACAGCACCCTCTGTGTGAAAAAAGTTGCCCCTTAGGTCCCTTTTCAATCTTTCCACTCTCACTTTAAACCTCTATCCTCTACTTTTGGACTCCCCTATCCTGGGGAAAAAAATTGGGTGTTCAACTTATCTATGCCCCTCATGATTGTATAAGCCTCCATATGGTCACCCCTTAGCCTCCTACCCTCCAGGGAAAATAGTCCTTGCCTATCCAGCCTCTCCTTATAGCTCAAGCGCTCCAGTCCTGGTAACATCCTCGTAAATCTTTTCAGTTACCCTTTCCAGTTTAATGACATCCTTCCTATAGCAGGACAACCAGAAATGTATACAATACTCCAAATGTGGCCTTACCAATGTCTTCTACGTTGGTTTTAACATGAGCCCTGTACTCAATATCCTGAACAATGAAGGCAAGTGTGCCAAATGCGTTCTTCACGTCTCTACTTATGTTGCCATTTTCAAGGAACTATGTACCTGCACCCCTAGGTCTCTCTGTTCTACAATGCTCTTCAGGGCCCTGTGCATGTCCTGCCCTGGTTTGTCTTACCAAAATGCAACGCTTTGCATTTATCTAAATTAACCTCCATCTGCCATTCCTCAGCCTACTGGCCCAATTGATCAAGATCCCATTGTAATCTGAGGTAACCTTCTTCACTGCCCACTATATTACCAATTTTAGTGTCATCTCGTGCAGAAATGTTGTAACTTCCATGAATGGAAATGGCAAAGAAAACTGATGAAGTGTGAAATGGGCTGCTGATTTACTTAGACCCACTTCACTTTTTTTCATAATCATCAAAGTTAAAATTACTCCATGGTAGTAATAATATTGAGCAAACTGCATTGATGATGGTCCCAGATATGAATAGCTGGCACATCCAATTAAATAAATGAATTATGATATAGTTACGTTCACTAATAAGGTTCTCACTGGAATTAAAAGTCAAGAGCAAATTTTTCATTAAGATGGGTGGATGATGTTAAAATAAGTTCAGGTAAGAATGATATGTTCAAAGCATTTTGTCAGAAGCTGTATATCACTGAATTAAATATTCCCTTTGGAAATAAATCAATTTTTGTGAATATATTTTTCATTCATTCTGAATACTTCGAGGGACTAGTGCAGACTAGTCTTTTGTAGAGGTAAAATAAAGAAATCAGCTTCTGGAATTAGGAATATCATCAATGCAGATGTTTGCCTAACCAAACTCTTTAAGAGGCACAGAGTTAGTCAATGGGCAGAGCAATTGCAGCTGGGTTTGTTTCCTTTGGTGTGGAGGGGGCTGAGGGGAAACCTGATGGAGGTAGACCAGGTTAGAAGAGGTGCAGATAAAACTCACTGGATGGTGGTGAGAGAGGAGATGAAGGATAGCTGGCACACCTCCAACAGTTAGAGGGAAACATGGTAGAGGATGGGATAAGGTTGGTGGGGAGGGATGACTGGACCAGGGGTCATGAAGCAACTGATTCCTGCAGGAAGCTGAAGTGGGGGAGGAGAAGATGTGACTGGTGGTGGAGTCACATTCTATGAATGTGATCTGTTAATTGCTATGCATAAATATACAGCTGTCTTTCCTGCATTACAACAGTAACTAAAGAAAAGGCTTCACTGGTTATAAACACCTCAAGACATCCTGTGGTTGTGAAAGACGTTATACAAAGACATAATATTTTTTTTAATACCCAGGATTGATTAATACATAGTCTTTTTCTTGTCCTTAGTGGCTCATCCCGCAAATTTTATTTGCTTTTACAAAATTATTGGATTAAATTTTTTATTGAGTTACATGTAGTTGAAATGCTAAGGTATTTGACTGTTTTATATTTTGAATTGTGTTTGTTGACTTTGGGATTTATAGCTGGACTGTCTTTTCTCATGTTTTATGTTGTTACAAATGGTAAGGTACTGATTCCCGTCTCTCTGAAGTGGAACATGTTTCCCTTGGAGTGAACTTTAAGGGCAGAAGAAAGATCAGCCCAGGAAGAAAGGCCCAAAAATAAGCAAACCATCCAGTATATCCATTGTTGGCAACTTGATGAGGAGGCATGTGAGGAAGCTGGAAAAATATCTGATTACAGTTTTACAACATAAGTTTATTTATTGAGCTGGGTGGCTGGAATACATCAATACTTTGTACATTGTAGTACTTTGCAGTAACAAAATATCAGTTCTAAATTTGAGATATTATTACTTCTGCACTATTACATATGACACAAATATATGTGAAAAAATAATCCACATTGTGTTAGAAATCGGTTCAACAAGGACTGAAAATGTGCAAATTTGAAAATACCGAAATACATTCATGATGAATGCAATGAAATAAATTTTGTGATTCTGCTTATGTTTCAGAGATAGTCTTCACAACAAAGATCAAATCATGGGCAAAAAGACGCACTTCACTGTGTGTTTCGATGTACATGTGACTAATAAATAAATAAATATCTGAATATCTAAACATAAAAAAACGATCACACTGACAGTTCAACCTGAATTGAGTTTATGGAGGCATATTAGTCAATTGACTGATCTACAAATCTAAAGCATAAAACCAAAATTATTATGGGTTGTTTGAGAACTGTGGATTAAATTAAAACAAATAATAATGCCATTGTAATGCCATATAGAGCAATGGATGAAGTTATGTTTTATTATTTTTCTCAGTGTAACATAGGGATGTTCGTCTCTGAAGTTAATTCACAGTACACAATACAACAAACTCAAAATTGTCACTCATACAAAGTGAGAAAAAATTCCCTTTTTCATCATGGTCAACCTTTGTTCATTGTTCCACATATCAAGCTTATAGTTAATTACATAAACAATGTCTCTGTCTGTAACAAGCAGTAGACATTTATAATTAAATGAATACTGCAAGATGCAAAGTTCATCAGCAATAAGGTAGCCCTGACAGCAACTCATAAAAGAACGGTAATTTTACTTTTTGCAATTGATATTGACAGACATAATGCACAGTGATAAATACTGATCTCTATAACCAATCTCTAAACTGCTAGATAAAACAAGGCTTTTAATGAAATTGATAGTGAGAGTATATAGTATGTTGCAGTGAGTTAAAAGTGCCCAAGAAAACAATTCCCAACAAATCATGTTGTTGATAAGCTCAGGTGGTATAAAATTCAAGACTTAATGGTGAACATTCAAGGTCTGGTAAATTTCTTCACACATCTCCATAAATCAATGCTGTATAGTTGAAAATTACCTTAACCCTGAGAAGAGTAACATTGTGGCCATTTCTGGGTACCCTAGTGTCAGTCAGGAAATTTGACCTTTATTCGGATTTTTTTTCCAGCATAAAGTGGATGGGACAATGGCATAGTTAGTAGAGCTGTTGGCTCACAGTGCCAGGGACCTGGGCTCAATCCTGGCACAGAATCACACAACATGGAAATGGGCCCACCACTTCCATGCTGACATCTACACTCAACCCATTTGCCTGTATTCAGACTGTATCCGTCTATGCTATGCCTACTTAAGTGTCTATCTAAAATACCTCTTATATGTACAGGTAGTAGATGCATCTGACTCCACCACCTCCTCTGGCAGCATGTTTCAGATATCAAACATTTTCTGTGTAAGAATACTTACCTCTTAGATCCCCTTTAAAACTCCTTCCTTTCAGCTTAAACCTATGCTCTCTTGTTTTTTAAAACCCCTAAAAAGATTTTGACGATCTACCATATCTATGCTTGTCATAATCTTTTATACTCCTATCAGGATCCCCCTCGGCCTCCTTCACACCAGGTGAAATAAGCCCAGTATATCTAATTTCTCCTGTGACTGAGGTTCTCCAATCCAAGCAACATAGTGGTGATTATCCTCTACACGCTCTCCAGCGAAATCACATTCTTCATAAACTGTGGCAACCAGAACTACACACAATACTCCAAATGCAGCCAAACCAGTGTTTTATAAAGTTGCAACATAATGTCCTACTTCTTATATTCTCCCACCAACCTCAGAGTTTGCATGTTCTCCCTGTGACCGCATGGGTTTCCTCTGGTGCTCTGGTTTTCTCCCACATCTCAGAGACATGTGGCTTGGTAGGTTAATTAGTCAGTGTAAATTGCCCCGAATGTATAGGTAAGTGGTAGAATCCAAGGAAGGAATTGACAAGAATATAGGGAGAATAAAAAAAAGTGGAATTAATGTAGGATTGATACTAATGGGTGATTTGATGGTCAGCATGGATCAGTGGGCTGAAGGAGCTATATGTCTTAACGATTCTATAGCTTTCCTAATGATATAAACAGCAGGGCACTGAAAACACTTAAACTCGTTATGCTGAAAAATGATTGTTGTTGGATATTCATATAAAAGTTAAATGTTACAAAGCTGCATTTGTTGATTTTACATAAATCTATGACCTTCTGAAACCTCATATACATCTGTGTCTTGCTTGCTTTTCATTTTAAGGTTAAGGTCATGGTCAGTCTCAGTTTCCTAGGTTCAGGTTCAATCCAGGCTGCATCTACTGATATCCATTACATCTCAGAGTTTTCTGCTCACTACTACATTAATGAGGTCACCTACTCAGGGAAAAATAAAGACTTCATCTGCTCTTCCTTCAGCCCACAGGAGCAGGGAAAGGATGCACGGACATGTACCTGCATTGCAAGCTTTCTTAATGCACAGGCATTCATGAACCATTCTAATGGTGTAATTGCTTACAGAATCATTCCTAAAGAACTTCTTGCCAAGAGCACCTGGCTTTAGATCTGGAGGTCTCTGTGGACTCCTTCCAAATAGAAAATGCCTCTTGCAGGCATTACTTCTTCACCAGCCTGTAGAGTCTTTCTGTCTTTCTTGGAGTACACTCCCAGCTCATCTCATCATTGCAACATTAAGTGGAAATAATCCCATGTAGCTGGAAGTATGCTGCATGTATGCCTCTTTAAGAACTATCTGCAGAAATCAGCACTGAAAGGCTAAAAGTTGGCAGCTGTGAGAACATGCAATAAATCAATAGAAATGCAGTGTTAAAACTGATATGGTGTGGTGGAATACAGGAAACACAACACTCACATGAACCTCACAATTGAAGATTACAGTCCACTTGTAATTTCAACAAATTGTGTTGGGCTGCCCAACCATGCTATTTTAATGTCTTTGAAATGTAGTAACTTCTCGATAAAGGTATGGTTAATTGTATCTGCAGATCTGAGAAAATAAAACACAACTCAATTTATTGCACCAGGTATTAGTTTCAAACTGAATTTAGGAACTGACAAAGTTATGGTTCAATGTAGTTAAAATTAACCATTGATCCAGGTTGAACTGCAATAATCTTAATATTACAGAGGTGTGAATGTTAATCTGAAGTTCAATGCGTAGGCTAACATCAATTTTATTGAAAACGTGTATTAGCCACAAAGTCCATTTAAAACAACAATTAAAATATGTTGAGATCAGTGTTGGAAACCAGCAATGGGGCAAATGCAATTTCAGAAATATGACTGTGAATAAACCAATTTCACTGTTCTGCCAACTTTAAATATTATGCAGTATGTAGCCTTGCCATACAGTAAATTAAGGAATTGTTAGGTATCAGACAAATATTTGTGTCTCGATTATATCATGTTTGACCATTGGCAAATGCAAAACCATCTTAAGCAGGCGACCATAATTTCAAGAGAGTAGGGGAGGAAAAAGATAAGAATAATGGATCTGAAAAATGTATCAGCCAATGAAGTAGTTTAATCATCAGTTGAAGTTTAATGAGATTCAACTATTGGAAGCTGACCTCAGTTTTACTTGGGCTCATTTCATACCAGAAAACAAATGAGATATCTTAAACCATTAATTATATATTTTGATTTTGTTAACAGTAGTAGTTGTCCATTGGAAGGAAGTATGATGTTACATGTTAAAAGGTGAATTTTGGATCCACTCTGCAAATTTCTACTCTCACAGCAGAGGCCTGCAACTCATTCAAATAAAGTCAATAAATTTCACAGGAAATCTCCCACGGCTTCTCTTAAGCAACCTCCTGGCAACTAGTTCTGAAGTGGAATTGGGAGAATTCTGGGAAAACGTCTGCTGCTTCCTATGTTACTTCAGGTTGAGGCCTGGCACTAGCACAACGCTGACAATAACTCAGCTTTTAACCACCAAACATACATTTATAACTCTTGATCAAAATTGACAAGCAGAAATAAGATCTGCTTCAGTTGACATATTATGGCCTTCAGATGAGGAATGACTGTCAAGGATTTAACCAATTTGCATAGGTCAGTTTAAGACAAATAACTCTATATGAAATTTACAAATCGCAGATCTGCTGTACAACCATTATGGGCAGTTGATAGAGGCCCCACACTGTGCTTGCAGTTTATAGCATACAGATTAACTAAAGCATTCAACATAGCAAAGCACCAGTGTAGAACAACAAAAATGTTGGACAGTTAACATTATAGGTATAATTGATAGCCAGTAGTGAGTTACACATTGTGCAGTATTCAGGGACTCCAAAGCAATTTATGGACAGCAATAAAGCTCAACATTACTGCTTGAAACTCCCTTCCAGCTGGTGAGTATGCACTGAATAGCAATCTTTGACCCTTTAGATTATTTTTTCACATTCTGTGCAGTTATGCAGTAATACCATTGAGTTTCATTATGTGGCACAAACAGGGTGACATATGTGGAAGGGTAATAAAGCTGCTTGAGATGATCAACATGACATTACACAGCCATCATGTGATAGCTACTGAACTGTTGTAAGGGTTTTCTGCCAGTAGATTACTAATAAATATTTCAGTACTATGGGATAATTCATCGATGACAGTAATCCAGTCAAAGTGTTCTGATTATGCCTATGATTGGTCAATGTTTGCCATTTTAAAATTGGATTAGTCAAATTCATTGGCAACCATCAAACACTATTTACAATTTCTACAGGTGTGCACTTTTTTAATATGTGGATGCAGTCAATAGAACTGACTTGCAGATGATTTCATTAAACTGATGCCTGATAACATGGTACCTTACAAGATGTGATTTATTTGTGACTGTGAATTGCATTAAAAAATCACCACCTTCTCTATATAATATTAATAATGTAAACATTTTTAAATCCATGATACATCTAGGTAGGGATGAGCTTGAATCCAAAATCAAATAATGTTTAAAACCAGCTGGAAATGTTAAAAAAAATCATGGATTTCAAGGTATTAATTTTTGCTATAAAGCACACCAGTAAATACATCTAACATCTAACTATATTTTCTTCCTAATTCTCTAATAAAATTTTGATGGCGCTCATAACATTCTGCTCTACATTTCTTATAATTGCTATATTGAGAAATACACTCTTCTGAATATCCTAAACAGACTGGGTTCTTGCACAAATATATCAGACTCCTAAAAGCTTTTCAGTATCCAAAGGTGTTGGGCTAATCCTTACTTTCTCCACATTTATATACTTTCAAGTACATAGCCATTCTCTTGAAAAACCTTTCACCATCCTTCACCCTCTTGTATTGACATTCAGAATTATAACAGCAATGTATTCCAACAAATTCTTTTCCCTGACTTCAAATTATGAATTCCTCACATAACAAATATTTCATCCTTGCTAAAAACTACAAGCTTTTATAATGAATATTTGACAATGCCAAACTATTATCAATTTGGCCCACAAATAAGCTTAACTCCAAAGTAGAGGTGAGAACAAAGCTCCTTGGCAACAAGACAGCATTTAAATGAACAAGGCTGAAGGAACACAAGTTAAGCTGAGTCCTTACTCCAGTGGTTAGTTTGCTAAACACCCCAATCATCATTGCTTGACAGCATGATCCCATGGGTTCCCCAGAATGAACAAAATCTCTGGCCTATCTTCGTCTGTCATCTCTCCCATATCAGAAGACCTGTTGAGAACATGTACAGAGTGTTAGGCTTCTTTAGTTGGGGTATTGAGTTCAAGAACTGCCAGGTAATGTTGCAGCTCTATAAAACTCTGGTTAGACCACACTTGCAGTATTGTGTTCATTTCTGGTCGCATCATTATAGGAAGGATGTGGAAGCTTTAGAGAGGGTGCAGAGGAGACTTACTAGGATGCTACCTGGATTGGAGAGCATGTCTTACGAGGTTAGACTGAGTGAGCTAGGGCTTTTCTCTTTGGAGAGAAGGAGGATGAGAGGTGATGATAGAGGTGTACAAGATGATAAGAGGCAAAGATCAAGTTGACAGTCGAAGACTTTCCCAGGGCAAAAATGGCTCACACGAGGGAGCATAATTTTAAGGTGATTGGAAGAAAGTATAGGGAGAAAGTCAGAGACAAGTTTTTTTACACAGAGAGTAGTGGGTGCGTGGAACGCACTACCAGCAGAGGTTGTGGGGGCAGATACATTAGGAACATTTAAGAGACTCTTATATAGCCAGATGAATAATAGAAAAATGGAGGGCTGTGTGGGAGGGAAGGGTTAGATAGATATTAGAACAGGATAAAATGTTGGCACAACATCGTGGGCTGAAGGGCCTGTACTGTGCTGTAATGTTTTATGTTCTATTAGTATGAATGGCATTTTTAGGAGAGAATTCCATTGTACAGTATAAATTCATGAACAATGACCAATTAACCATGTTCCCATGACTTTCAGTAACAGCACCATTACCTACTTCCTCCACCATTGACATTCTGGGATATCATAATAAACAGGCAAAGGATGGTTGCTTCTTGCCTCATCTTCTGTCCCTCGAAGACTAACTATCTAGTCAGTGTGCAGCAGCAGGTCCACAACCAAAATGGTCATTGCTGTGATGAACAATGCCATAGTGTACTTCTTAGGATGGGCATCGATTTTTCGTTCACGTAACTGAAGGATGGAATAAAGTGGGCAGGAGCAGCATGGTTCTATATTTTACTGATTAATAGGAAACAGAAAGTAGCAGTGAATAGTTTATTTTAAGGATGGAAGGCAGTATACAATAATGTTTGCCAGAGGTTAATACTATTCTTGATACACAGTTCTGAATTTGCAGATCACACGTACTTGGAAGGCTCATGAACTGTGAAGAGGATAGTAGCAGACTTCAAGAGGATATAGGCACCTAGTTGAAAGGATGGACATGTGGCAAATGAAACTTAGCACAGAAAAATGTGATGTACTATAGTTCAAGAGGAAGAAAAAGCTGAAGTAATATAAACAGAGGATTCAATTATAAAAGAGGTACAGAAGCAAAGAGATTTGGAATGGATAGGCATAAGTCATTGAAAGTGATAGGGAAGTAGCAAAAAAAATCAAAGAAGATGTGAAGCTTTACAAATAGAAGCATAGTGCAAAGGAACAAGAAGGCCATGATGAACCTTTAGAAAACACTAGTTTGGCCACTATTAGGGTATTCCAACCATTTCTGCACATCATGCTTTTGGAAAGATGTAAAGGCCTTGGAGGATTTACTGGAATATTGCCAGAAATGAAAGACTTAGTTATGTGGATAGGCTAGATACCTTGGGGTTGTTCTCTTTGGAACAGAGAAGATGGTGATAGGATTTAATAGACCCATTTAACTAAGGAAAGGTTTAGACCAAGTGGAGAGAAAGAAACCAATCCCATTGGCAGAGTTGTTAAGAACCTGAGGAAATAGAAATAAAATCAAAGAAAAAATTTATAGATGTTGAAAATCAGAAAAAAAAGAAAGTGCTAGAAACACTCACAGGTTAGGCAGCATCTGTGGAAGAGAAACAGATGTAATATTCCAAGTTATCAGAATTGGGAAAGTGAACAAAAAACAATTTAGTTTTAAGTTGCAGAAATAGTAGGGGAGGGATGGATGGAACAAAGGAAATATCTCTTACAGGGCAAGGCCTGGTTGCCCAGGTGTCCTTGATGTTTATGGCCTTGGCCGGTTCATAGATTAATGAGAGCTGTTAGAGATATATAAAACAAAACAAAGAAAGAGATTTGTTAAAGCTGTAAAGTGCAGGCCAGAGCTGCTTCTTACCCTGAAAACAAAAGAAGAATGCTGGAATTACCCAACTGATCAGGCAGTATCTGTGGAGAGAGAAAACCCCAGTTAATATTATAGATGGATAACCTCACAGGAGAATCAACCAGTTCTGACACAAACAGAAAAGAATGTTATCTGGGATTGTTGAAATATAGCAAAGGTGACTGAAAAGAACAAAGGTAACAAAGGAAAAGCTTTTATTTTACATGCAAATGGTTAAAATCAGGAATGTACTGCCACTGAAGGTACTGGAGGCAGAACTGATCATGCTGTTCAAAAAGGAATTGGATTAGTACTTGAAAGGAAAAAAAAATTGCAAGGCTATTGGGAGAGAACGGGGGAGTGGGACTAGTCAAATTGCTCTTGCATAGAGTTGACACTGAATCAATGGGATGATTAGACCGTTTCTAAGCTGTAACCTTACTATGTTTCTGGATTTCCAATCTCTTTCCAGAGAAGCAATGCTGACAGAAAGGAAGTCACCCCAAGGAATTTACCAGTTTAAGATTTATGTTAGCACAAGGTTATCTTTATCAAAAAAATGAGCCTACATTTTTTCCACTCACCATAAATGTCCTGCTTGATATCTAAACACTTAATTCATTTGATAGCGCAAGGTTAAGATGTCAAGTCACTTGGAACTGCATAGAAAGCTTTGGCTTTGTGCTAATTATATTACCACGAAGCAACAATAGACATAGTTTTCCCCTTTGTGAGCAGTAAATTTGAAGTAACTTTGTGAGTACTGACCAACAAATTACAACAGTACAATGGTGGTCCATGAATAGTAGACCTATTAAAATATCTGGCAGGTTTATTGCTCACGGATGGGCAGATGTCAGATGAGGAGAATAGAAGATTGAAAAGACAGATTTATGGAGAGTAAAAGGCAGTCAATAATAGAGGAGATACATTTATACCATAAAAGTATATTTAGAAGTAAGCAGCTTTTTTAGTCACCACAGAAAGCCAAAGGCTTTGGTCGACTGACAGAGAAGAATCAATTCCCTGATAAAACGTTTACAGAAGGTTGATTGGTAATGTTTTTGTTCTACGGAAACAATTAACAAAGGAAAGGAAGGTTAAGAAAACTATTATGTGACTGATGTTCCCAATGTTCGAAGGACATTGGAAGAATGGGATGGATGAATTGGGGTGGGGCTGATGATGTCGGTGGGAAAGATGTTGTTGTATGTGGGAAGGAAACACGAAAAGAGTAAACTTGAACTGGTAGGGGCATGTAATTCTGTTGCAGAGTGAAATGACTGCTTTCTTGTAACTTCATGTTATCACTTAAAAACCAAGATTTCTACATGCTTTGTGGTCCTCTGTAGGTCCCTTTAAGAACCACTGGTTGGTCTGCTGTAGACCAAACAAAACTGGTAGAGTGTGGACAGTACATGTACCAGCTAGTTATTGCCAAGTTGGGCACCAGGGTTCAAAACTTGGCATTAAGCTTGTGTTTACCAAGGACAGCATAATGACGCAATGAGTTGAACCACTGCCTCACAGCGCCAGAAACCTGGATTCAATCCTGACCTTGGGAGCTGTTTGTGTGGAGTTTGTACATTGTCCCTGTGGCCACGAGAGTTTCCTCTGCTGCTCTGGTTTCCTCCCACATCCCTAAGATTTGTGGGTTGGGAGGTCAATTGTCCATTTGATGGGATGCATCCCAGGGTACTGAAAGAAATGGCAGAAGTTATGTCAGAGGCATTTGTGATAATTTACCAAAATTCTCTGGACTCTGGGCAGGTCTTGACAGATTGTAAGACAGTGAATGTCACACCACTGTTTAAAAAAGGATGCAGGCAAAAAGCAGGTAACTATAGGCCAGTTAGCTTAACGTCTGTAGTCGGGAAAATGCTTAAAGCTATCATTAAGGAAGAAATAGCGAGACATCTGGATAGAAGTGGTTCCATCAGGCAGACACAGCATGGATTCAGGAAGGGCAGGTCCTGTTTGACAAACTTACTGAAGTTCTTTGAGGATATAATGAGTACAGTGGATGGAGGGGAACGGGTGGATGTTGTATACTTTGATTTCCAGAAGGCATTCCATAAGGTGCCTCATAAAAGACTTAGCCATCAGATAAGGATGCATGGAGTTGGGGTAAGGCATGGATAGAGGACTGGTTACTCAATAGAAAGCAGAGCGTTGGGATAAATGAGTGTTTCCCTGGTTGGCAATTAGTGGTGAGCAGGGTGCCGTATGGGTCGGTGCTGGGTCCGCAACTGTTCACACTATACATTAATGATTTGGAAGAGGGGACTGAGTGTAGCGTATCTAGGTTTAGAACCGTAGAACCATAGAACAATACAACACAATACAGGCCCTTCGGCCCACCATGTTGTGCTGACCTTCAAACCACACCTAAGACTATCTAACCCCTTCCTCCCACATATCCCTCTTTCTTAAATTCCTCCATATGCTTATCTAACAATCTTTTGAACATGTCCAAGGTATCAGCCTCCACCACCACCCCAGGCAGCGCATTCCATGCACCAACCACTCTCTGGGTGAAAAACCTCCCTCTGACATCTCCCTTGAACTTTCCACCCATTACCTTAAAGCCATGTCCTCTTGTTTTGAGCATTGGTGCCATGGGAAAAAGGCGCTGGCTGTCCACTTTATCTATTCCTCTCAATATCTTGTATACCTCTATCATGTCTCCCCTCATCCTCCTTCTCTCCAATGAGAACAGCCCTAGCTCCTTTAGTCTCTCCTCATAATCCTGACCCTCTAATCCAGGCAGCATCCTGGTAAATCTCCTCTGCACCCTGTCCAATGCCTCCATATCCTTCCTATAATGAGGTGACCAGAAATGGACACAGTACTCTAAGTGTGGCCTAACCAGAGTTTTGTAAAGCTGCATCATCACTTTGCGGCTCTTAAACTCGATCCCCCGATTTATGAAAGCTAACATCCCATAAGCTTTCTTAACTACCCTATCTACCCGTGAGGTGACTTTCAGTGATCTGTGGATATGAACCCCCAGATCCCTCTGCTCCTCCACACTACCCAGAATCCTGCCTTTTACCTTGTATTCCGTCTTGGAGCTTGTCCTTCCAAAGTGTACTACCTCACACTTCTCTGGATTGAACTCCATCTGCCACTTCTCAGCCCAGCTCTGTATCCTATCAATATCCCTCTGCAAGCAGTGACAGCCCTCCACACTATCCACAGCACCACCAATCTTTGTGTCATCTGCAAACTTGCTAACCCACCCTTCCACCCCCTCATCTAAGTCATTAATAAATATCACAAAAAATAGAGGTCCCAGAACCGATCCCTTTGGGACACCACTAGTCACTGCCCTCCAATACGAATGCACTCCTTCCACCACAATCCTCTGCTTTCTACAGACAAGCCTATTCTGGATCCATGCAGCCAAGCCTCCCTGGATCCCTTGGCCTACCATGTGGAACCTTGTCAAATGCCTTACTAAAATCCATGTAGACCACATCCACTGCACTATCCTCATCAATCTTCCTGGTCATTTCCTCAAAGAACCCTATCAGGCTTGTGAGGCAAGATCTTCCCTTCACAAATCCATGCTGGCTGTCCCTAATCCATGATTCTCTAAATACTCCTAGATCCTATCTCTTAGAATCCTTTCTAACAGCTTACCCACCACAGACATAAGGCTCACCGGCCTGTAATTCCCTGGACTATCCCTACTACCTTTTTTGAATAAGGGGACAACATTCGCCACCCTCCAATCCTTCGGTACCATTCCCATGGACAACGAGGACTCAAAGATCCTAACCAACCATTCAGCAATCTCCTCCCTTGCCTCACAAAGCAGCCTGGGGAATATTCCATCAGGCCCTGGGGACTTATATGTCCTAATATTTTCTAACAACTCCAACACATCCTCTCTCTTAATATCTACATACTCTAGAATATTACCCTCACCAACACTGTCCTCAGCATCATCAAGACCCCTCTCCTCAGTGAATACTGAACAGAAGTATTCATTGAGAACCTCATCCACTTCCACAGCTTCCAGGCACATTCTCCCACCTTTGTCTTTAATTGGACCTACTTTTACCCTAGCCATCCTTCTGCTCTTTATGTATGAGAAAAAAGCCTTGGGATTCTCCTTAACCCTACTCGCCAAAGCCTTTTCATGTCCCCTTCTCGCTTTCCTCAGCCCTTTCTTAAGTTCCTTCCTTGCTACTCCATATTCCTCACGAGACCTGTCCAATTCTTGCTGCTTACACCTTACATATGCTGCCTTCCTCTTCCTAACTAGTTGTTTCACCTCTCTCGTCACCCACGGTTCCTTCAGCCTACCATTCCTTCTCTGCCTCACCTGGACAAATTTATCCCTAACATCCTGCAAAAGATCCCTGAACATCGACCACATCTCCATAGTACATTTCCCTTCAAAAATGTCATCCCAATTTATACTCTCAAGATCTCGCCTTATAGCCCATAATTCACCTTTCCCCAATTAAATATCTTCCCATCCTCTTTGCTCCTATCCCTGTCCATGACAATGCTAAAGGTTATGGAGCAATGGTCACTGTCCCCCAAATGCTCACCCACCGATAGATCTGTCACCCATCCCGGTTCATTACCTAAAACTAGATCTAATATGGCATTCCCTTTAGTCGGCCTGTCAACATACTGAATCAGGAATCCGTCCTGGACACACTTAACAAACACCACCCCATCTAAACCCTTGGCACTAAGTAGGTGCCAATCAATATTTGGAAAGTTGAAGTCTCCCATTATAATAACCCTGTTATTTTCGCATCTTTCCAATAACTGCCTCCCAATCTGCTCCTCAGTATCCCTACTGCTACCGGGGGGCCTATAGAATATTCCCAGGAGGGTAACTGCCCCTTTCTTCTTCCTAACTTCCACCCATATTGACTCTAGAGAGGATCCTTCTACATTATCTACACTTTTTGCAGCTGTAACAGTGTCCCTGACCGGTATCGCCACCCCTCCTCCTCTTCTCCCCCCCTCCCTATCCCTTTTAAAACTCTGAAAACCAGGAATATTCAATATCCATTCCTGCCCTGATGTCAGCCATGTCTCTGTAATAGCCACAATATCATAATCCCATGTATTTATCCAAGCTCTCAGTTCATCTCCCTTATTCCTGATGCTTCTCGCATTTAAGTAAATGCACTTTAGCCCATCCACCTTACTACTTTTATAGCCTGTACTCTGCTTCTCCTTCCTCAAAGCCTCCCTACCTGTCAGATCTGACTTTTCCCCATCCTCTTCTTTCTCTGACCTACTCCTCCGGTTCCCTTCCCCCTCACTGATGACTCTAAAGTAAGTGGAAAAGCAAATTGTGCAGAAGATGCAAAGGGTCTGCGGGGTGACATAGATAGGTTAAGTGAGTGGGCAAGGGTCTGGCAGATGAAGTACAATGTTGGTAAATGTGAGGCCATCCACTTTGGAAGGAAAAATAGAAGATCAGATTATTATTTAAAAGGTGAAAGATTGCAGCATGCTGTTGTGCAGGGGGACTTGGGAGTGCTTGTGCATGAAT
This sequence comes from Pristis pectinata, assembly GCF_009764475.1. Lineage (NCBI taxonomy): Eukaryota > Metazoa > Chordata > Chondrichthyes > Rhinopristiformes > Pristidae > Pristis > Pristis pectinata. Next base: position 125,408,512 of record NC_067406.1, read on the forward strand.
CACAAAAGGTCGGTTTGCAGGTGCAACAGGTTATCAGGAAGGCAAAGGGCATGTTGATCTTCATTGTTGGAGGGATTGAATTTAAGAGTGGGGAGGTTATGCTGCAACTGTACAGGGTACTGGTGAGGCAGCACCTGGAGTACTGCGTGCAGTTCTGGTCTCCTTACTTGAGGAAGGATATATTAGCTTTGGAGGCAGTGCAGAGGAGGTTCACCAGGTTGATTCTGGAGATGAGGGGGTCAGCCTCTGAGGAGAGATTGAGTCGCCTGGGACTATACTCACTGGAATACAGAAGAATGAGAGGGGATCTTATAGAAATATAGAAAATTATGAAAGGGATAAATAAGATAGAGGCAGGAAGGTTGTTTCCACTGGTAGGTGAGGCGAGAACTAGGGGACATAGCCTCAAGATTCAGAGGAATAGATTTAAGACAGAGATGAGGAGAAACCGCTTTTCCCAAAGAATTGTGAATCTGTGGAATTCTCTGCCCTGGGAAGCAGTAAAGGCTACCTCATTAAATATAGTTAAGACACAGTTAGATAGATTTTTGCACCGTAGGGGAATTAAGGGTTATGGGGAAATGGCAGGTAGGTAGAGCTGAGTCCACTGCCAGATCAGCCATGATCTTATTAAATGGTGGAGCAGGCTCGACAGGCCAGATGGCCTACTCCTGCTCCTATTTCTTATGTTCTTATGTTTATTGTAAATTTCTCTTAGTGTGTAGATGAGTGGCAGAATCTGGGAGAAGTTGATGGGAATGCAAGAAGAGTAATAAAAAATTTCAGTGTCCTCATGAGCCCCTTAATTTGCATCTCTTCGCTCACTTGCTGCAGGGTTTGCTTCTTGTTTTACTATGAATTATAAACACAGGTCTTAGGTCACATCTTTGACAGTCAATTTCTATAGAAAAGTGTGGAAATGGTTGCTATGCATCAGATGACATCAATAACTGTGGTCTGATCCAGGGCAAGCATTACACATCATAAAGTGATTTATGCTCAAGCCAATTTCCTGACAGTTGTTAATTGTCCCAGATTTAATTGTGAGCCAATGTATTACACAGAAACTGTTTTCATGTACAAATTGCACATAAAATACACATACATGTAGCCTGATGTTTAAGTTTCTTTCTGTGCAATATCAGCTTGAGAGTAAAAATGGATTCCTAGTTGAAAGTTGTAACTGGGAACCTAAGCTTCCTGTTAGAGAGGTATGTGCCAGACAGTTTAAAAATGAACTTCATTAATATTTAAAATAATACAACAGGAATTGACTTTCAGAAACTCACAGTCCCCTGGAATTTAACCATATTAACTCCAGTTCTTTTTAAACAATGGAACTTATAAAGTACAAATTATAATCAATATAATGAATGGAAGCGAAGAAAGTAACGATTAAGGAGTAAAATTTAGTAACTATGTCCCACAAAGTTGAAAATGGAGGTTACGTAAGATTAAAGAACAGAGACCTAGAAAATAGATGTCACTCTTTTCTGGTGCACTGAATGGGTGCTCTGCATAATCTTAATGTCCAATTAGTTTCTCTGCAAGAATTTGCGAAAAAAGGCTAAAAAAATGTTTGAAATGATGTTAATGTGGTTTACTTCACAAAGCACGTGCTAAAATAAGGCCTATGTGTTCCTGACAAGACCTCAGTCAATTCACAGCACAGCTGCTGATGTTTTGCTGCACATTAATTACAGAGGCTGTTGGCCCTCAAGGGCACAGTCTTCATGACAAACAGACAGCAGCAACACACAATTATGACTGCCATTGAGGAGACCGAGGAAGGAGGGGTGAGGGAGAAAGATCCATATTTCACCCTGGTTGTGGTGCACAAAATCAAGGCCAGGAGGGGTGACCTGTGTGCCTAGGGGTGGTGGCTCAGGAGGCCCACCCAGATGTAGACAATACCTTCCATCAGATGTGCATTTAACTTCTGATTGACTGACACTGACCAATAATTGACCAAAATTCTACCCAGCATGCTATGAGAGACCATGAGACCTTTGTTTAAACTAACTTCGAAACAAAGCTGGATGTAAGTTGAAGAAAGCTGTGAAAAAAAGACTTTTCCATTCACAAACAAGAACGCTGTTATCCAGGATTACATTAGATGTTTTCTCCACAAAACCTTTGCAGTCTGTCTATAGAATGTCCAGAGACAAGGAACATTGGCTCCAGGTTCCAATAGCTCAGATCTGTTCCCCACCGCAACAAATCTTCAGTGAAAATTTATGACACAGGACTAATTGTGTCATGGAATATGGCCTTATAAGCAATAAACTGGGCATGGAAGGGAAAATTACAAAAGGAAGGGTTGCGTCAATCATTTGTCATGTGTGTGTTTGTTTTGTACAATGAAAAGACAGATTCTGGGGCAAATGGGGACTTTTTTTGCAGTAAAACAATGCAGATCAACCCAGACATATGGGGGCCAACACTGGGTGTCTTTTGCCCAGAATCAGAGTGAGAGCTAATGACCTGGGAGTAAAAGTTACAGTTAGCTCAGAGTTAAGTTATGTATGATTGTTAAGGCACAAAAGCTGCAGCAGTGCAGGATACATTTTTTGTATGTCTATTGCAGTTTCTTGCAATGCTTTATATTACCTGCAGTATTTTACATTATATTAGTGGTAGTTTTAATTAGCTTCATTGAACACTTCAGCATAGCAACAGGCCCTTCGACCCATTATATCTGTGTCAATCACGATGCCAATCCAAACTAATCCCATGTGCCTGTACATGCTCTTTACTCCTTCATCCCTGCCTGTTCCTGTGCCTGTCTAAATGCCCCTTAGAGGTTGCTATTGTATTTACTTCCACCACTTCCCCTGGTAGAACATTCCTGGCACCTATCACTCTCTGTGTAAAAAACTTGACTCATAAATCTCCTTTAAACTTTCCCCTTCTCACTTTAAAGCTATGCCCTCTGGTAGTCTATATTTCCTCCCTGGGAAAATGATTCTGTCTACTCTATCTATGCCTCTCATAATTTTATAAATTTCTATCAGATCACCTCTCAGCATCAGATGCTGTCGAGAAAACAATCTGAGTTTGTCCAATATCTCATTATAGTTAATGCTCTCTAATCCAGGCAACATTCTGGTAAACCTCTTCAGTACCCTCTCCAAAACCTCCATATCCTTCCTATAATGTGACAACCAGTACTCCTAAAGTGGCCTAACCAAAATTTTATACAACTGCAACAAGACTTTCTGACTTTTATACATATTTTTTAACCACCCTATCTACTTGTGTTGCCACTCTCAGGGAACTATGGACTTGCACCCCAAGTTCCCTCTGTACATCAATGTTCCTAAGGATCCTGCTATTTACTGTATACTTTCCTCTAGCATTTGACCTCCCAAAGTGCAACATTTCACATTTTCTGGATTTAACTCCATCTATGATTTCTCTGCCTACATTTCCAACTGGTCTATATCCTGCTGAGTCCTTTGACAACCTTCCTCACTATCCATGACCTCGCCAACTTTTGTGTCATCTGCAAACTTACTAATCAGCCCACCTATATTTTCATCCAAATCATTTGCATACATCTGCTGCCCTGATCAATCATGTTTATCACCTCCTCAAAAAAACTCAATCAAGTCTGTAAGAAATGACCTGCCCTGCACTAAGCTATCTTGGCGATTAAATTAACTTTTACAAAGTGTTCTGAGTTGAGCTGCTTTATGTGTCTTGCTCTGTAATCCAACTTAGACTTGATGGGCCAAATGGCATTCTTTTTTGTGTTGTAAGGAAATATGAAATATGCAATCAGTTAGCTTTGCTCTACCCCAAAAAGGTTCGGAGCCAAACATAGACAATACCATTAGAAACCCCTGGGAGCAGGTTCCTGTGAAAATGTCGATTTGGAGCAAGGCCAGTTGAAGATTTCATGATCTTCATAAGTATGCCAAGGAGACCCCTACACTAATATCTATACTGCTCTTTCATGTTCTCACTTATTTAGACCCAGGCATGCATGCAATCACATGCATGTGCGCACGTACACACACACACAAGTGCATGCACGCACATTGATACACACATGAAAAAAACACACAAATTGTTACTTCAGATACATCACCCACACACTCTCCTACAACTGCTGCTTGAGAGGTCTCCACTCCTGTGAGGGTGGCTGCCTCCTACTCCTCACTATTTTAGCAAGATAAAAATGTACATGAAATATGGAGAGCTATTAGTGCATGATAGCATAGCACATTTGTTTGACACTTCTCTCTTTGCTAAATAAAATAAACAGCTTTAATTCTCTGGTAAAATAACAGACAACAAACGTTAGGTGAGTCATTGACCATTTGCTGATATCTCCAGCAGTACATTCTAGGACACAGGACAATGAGATAAAAAGCTTTCTTTCCTCAAAAAAAATACTGATTGGATTTAACTTTCCAAACACCTGAATATCATCTGACATAGCTTTAAATTGTTTTTAGTCTCTTGAGTTATTTTGAATCATTCTAGCACTTGCTTTGTGTCACTTTTCAAAAAATGGGAATTGGATTGCTTCCAAAGTAAAGATCCAAAATCACCAATAAAGGAAAAGAAAGTAAACTCTATGTAATCTTGTCATACAACAAATGTAGTATGGTATTTTAAATCAGTTTTTCTTTGTCCATTAACTATAGAGAATTGCTTGAAAAAAATAAAACTTCAAGAGTATGCAGTTTTTATCTACCAGTCATCAAATTTCTTCAGCAAATGTCAATGGTAGCACTACCATCTCTGAGCCAATATACTGGGATCTAAATCCCATTGTCTAGACTTGATCAAAAAATCTAAGCTGACTCTCCAGTGCAGTACTGTGGGAATGCTGCACTGTCAGAGAATACAGCATCAGAAGTAGATGTCAAACTGATGAATGATCTGCCCTCTCAGGGATCCATCCTCAAGCACCATTTTGGAGAGCAGGGACACTTTCCTTCATGACCATCAATCTTTGGCCTGAAATTTACAACATAAAAATAAACCAGCTGTAATATTTCCTTCGGTTATTTGTGGGATTTAGTTGTGTTTTCCATATCACATAGCTTTAAATGTGCACAAGACTGAAAAGAAAGATAGGTTAAGGTGGGTTGTAATAAAATGAAGAGATTTGTTTGGAACATCAATCTAATGGACCAAGTGATCTATGTTTGTGCCTTTAAAGAGTATGTTATTTACTGTAACATTGTATTGGATGTAAATCATTTTGGAAGGTGCTGAGATCATTTTTCTGCATTTATCAACTTAATAGCAACTTATTTCTTTTGTCATGTATAAATAAAAGCATTTGCTTAAATGATAATTTTGTTTAAGATAAGCATAATTGTCTTCCTGAAAATAGAAAAATGGACCCAATATTTTTGCATTGGGGATATTTTAAAATCCAGTGATATGGAGAATGGAATACTTCACTTCTCATCTTTAAGGTAGTGAATTGTTAGCAGGGATGAGAGAAAATGGGTATTTGAGGTTACATATAGATCCGTCCTGAATTTGAATGGTGGAGCAGGGTCAGGGGTCCAACTTGCCTACCCCTGCTCTTACTATTCAAACTACTTATACTTCTGTCTGTATTTACTTATTAGAGACCTTATAGTTACCATCCGCAGGCTGGAAGAATAAGTTCACATTAATCCACATTGGGTGAATGAGTGAAAATCCTCCTTTGAGTATGCAAGAATAGATTCCCTCAGTAACCAAAGAAGTCTTTAGCATGTGGATATTTCACTATAGCAGATTGATGTGGTCCTGAGACCTTCTCACATTCAGGCACAGGATTTTTGAGTGGGACGTTCTACTGTGTACACAGATAACCACACATTGCAAAAGCTAAGTGTTGAGGCAGAGTACATATATGGATTCTGATTTAGGAAGCCACACTGTTCATAGAATGGGACAAAACAAGCTGGTTTAAATTTAGTATTTTTCTTTTTTATTGCTCAATTTAATTAAACAGTATCACTTTATATTGTTCCAAATGCACACATGTGACCTTTGCATTAAAAAAAACACCTGGATGAACAATAGAAGAGCTACAACTTACAAAGCAATGCATCAAAAGCTGGGAAGTAGGATAAGTTGAGACAGTACATTTTTCACCAGCATGGATGTGATGGAACGAATAGCCTTCTGCCTTACTGTAAATGTCTATGATTCTATGATCCACACAAGGGCATTGTTAAAAGAAAAAGCTTCTAAATTTAGCAAATAGGTCACACACAGTCTGGTCATTGCTCAGTTCTTCACTAAACGTAAAGAAGGATTATGTCAAATAATTTGTTGTACAGTTTTAATTCCATTCCACCGATCGAATAAAATGGAACATTCCTTTGCAGTATCATTTGATCTAAAATTTATTGCACTTGGGAGCAAAGTCTCGATCATTCACCAGTGACCGCAGCACTCATGAAGTATTTGGCTGTTCTCCCCAGTGGAATAAATGGTAGATTAAAGGATTAAAGGACACAGACCTGGTTACCCTCAGTATATTACTGTAAACTGCTGAGTGCAGCCAGTTTTTGTCAGAAGGAATTATTGAAAAAAATCGTAGACAAGAAAAAAATCGCCAGGGTCAGGTCTTTTTCACTCCACCGATGAAGAACAAACACTAAATTAAAGAAAGCTTTGCTGGAGCACTGAAAAATGGATGCAGTCATAATATTTTCAAAGCTTGCTGCAGAGCCTCGTTCTGGAAAAAGAGAATATTATTCTCAATTGTTTCCATCTATAATGTAACAGTTATAACATTTAGAGGGTGGCTGTTGTATTTATTCAGGCACATTAATGTGTCATGGAAATTATAGATGAATTAAAACTACAAACAGAAGCATTATATTTACCAGATTAAAAAAAACCTCATTATCCACTATCTATTTACAGCTGGGGCATGTTATATTTCCTCACAATTTTTTGCCCTTCTTATCAGAAGCTTGTATTTCATTTATCAAGTCTACAATGCCAGTCATGTTCCAGTACTTCATTAAAGTAGTCTTTCTTTTTAATGTGGCAGCTAAGACAGTGAACGTTGGCAGGCTATTTAACAATGCCTGACATCAATGTCCAGCCAGATCTGATGGTGTCCCTACCTAATATCCAGAAGTTGCACATTCTAGTGTAATTTACCAGACAAATTGTTTGAGAACTTCAGCTGAAGCTCAGTGTATAATCTCTGACCTCAACAAAACAGACCACTGAATAACAAACACCATGATAGGTCTTCATACTTACCAAATATAAAGGCCTTGAAAGACAAAACCCACTAATGACCCCCTTAGAAAATACCAGCTACCCTGCAGTGAAAACGAAATTGTACTGCAGCATTCAAAGTGCCTTTTTAAAAGGGCACGGCCACTCCATCCTCCCCAACTCCAAGTGTTTGAAAGCTCCCATTTGTGGCCTTTGCTGAATCCAAGATTTTCAGCAGTTAGGGTGGAGTGAAGATTGTTGAGTCCTTTACTTGGTGAGTTATCCCCTTCAGGGGGCTTTACTGCCAATATCCTAGATCTATCTCCAATTTACTGGAGAATAGTAGCAATGGTAAAGATGGAAGGAAATGGAAAGGGGCTCAGAGACTCCCCATTGTTATTTATGTGTGACAAATGGGGAAAACACAGCCAGCAGCAGCCCCTACAGATAAATAAAGAGAGACATCAAGTCAGGGCAAAGAGATGGCAACAGGCTTCACCTGTTACCCCACTTCCTCTTCCACACTGAAGTGCAGCCAGATTGCAAATGGTCTAATCCTCATTTAAACACACTAACCTGGGAATTTCATTATATCTTCTTTTGGATCATTGAACATGTGCTGCATTAATTTAAGAAAGTGGGCAAAATAACATTGAAAATATTGCAGAATCATGTGCTAAAACAGAAGCCTGATAAGCTCATAGGTGCCATGTCCTTGCTGTACTGAACACTGGTTGGGCTCTCCCTGTGACAGCCACAGGACAACTGCATAAAAGGCTGCCATGAAGATGAAGGAAAACACGGGGTTAGGAAGATGAAGCTACCATCTGTATGTCAGGGCACACACCATGCTTTGCTCAGCCACCCCAGTCATTCCCTCTTCTTCCCTCTCCCGTCAGGCGGAAGATACAAATGCTTGAAGGCATGTACCACTAGACTCAAGGACAGTTTCTGTTCTGCTGTTATCAGACTCTTGAATGGACCTCTCATATGCTAAAGATGAACTTTTGATCTCCCCATCTGCCTCGTTGCAGGCCTTGCACTTTATTTGTTTACCTACACTGCACTTTCTATACAGCTGCAACACTCTATTCTGCCTTCTTTTCTTCTTTTCACTATGTCAATGTACTTAGGTATGGCATGTTCTACCTGGATGGCATGCAAACAGAAACTTTTCACTGTGTCTCAAAACACATGACAATAATAAACCAAACCCTGCCTTGAGTCCCAGTCTGCAAAAGGCCCTGATTCTAGTGTGAGGTAAAGGATGACGAAAGAGGCATAGAGCACAGAATGCTGCTCTGATGTGAATTGTACAAAAGGCTGCAAGAAATGAAGGGACAACCAAATCACAATTCCTATTACTGAGTGTTAAAAGCTGAGGTGAGCAGATGCTCTGTATAGAACATCAAAGTTACAGTGCAAACTCTTGACATCTCATTGTCACTCTCTGTGCGATGTGCTCCAAATTTTTTCTTATGAGTATTTAATGAAGGTTAATGAAAAACACTATGATGCTGGAGGAACTTTTTCGCCACGGATGCTACCTGGCCTGCTGAGTTCCTCCATCATCATAGTGTTTTTCATCTAGATTCCAGCATCTGCAGTCCTTTGTTTCTTTAATGAAGGCAGTAGGGTGCACCAAAAAACACCAATTTATGCTGTCAATGGAGAAAGCTTGTGGTATGTAACTAGTTATGACATTAGATATGCAGCTGATGCCAGGGTAGCATCAGCCACACAAGGTAAATTGCCCATAGAGGTGCCCAGAGCTGATCTGTGATAGTCACAATTTCCATGGTAATAATGATTAATGTGAGTCAGTCATACATGTTGATAAGTGGCAAGTAACTTTCAAGAAAATGGCCACTTCTCAAAGGCAGGGAAAACAGCATTCATGTGAGATTGGCACATTAAAAATGTGCAGGAATGGATCCAATTTCAAGGCTGTTGACTGCAATATTAAACCAGCCACAAAAGAAAGGAGTGAATTTGGAGGAGTTTAAGACTTAAATTTGGGGAATAGACCCCAAACACATCACATACTTTCTTACCAGATTTTGAAGGGTGATGGATAGTGTGGCATCCAAGCTGGCTGCCATGCAGAGACAATACACTATATTTAAGCTGGTTTCATACACTGCAACTGGGAGCCTGATTCGATCTCCAAGAGTTTAAAAACTTGGCAATGAATGGAAGGTGAAAGTTGCGGTCTCTCTAAACTGTGGGGCTTTTCCAGTATCACCTGTGAGTCAGAAGGAGCAAGAGTTCTCTCCTAGCCCCTCAAGAAAGCCTTTACCTTGCTCCCCACTGATTCAGATCTCTGTCTTCCTCTCTGCTGCAATAGTTACCATATCCTTCCTCAACTCTAGCTCTGAAGGTCCCTGTCTTAGCATCTCTTCTCATTTACTAAGTTGTTGAAGGATAGTCGATACTTTGAATCAACAATTAAAGGTAATTTATTTATGGAAGAAGCTACGTTGTGCAAAACGGCCTTTCCTGTGGTGGCACGTGTTTCTGGAGACTTTTGCATTGAATCATTATCTCAACATATGGAGAACAGTTGGTCATATGCTACTATCTTAAAGTGGCACCAACGAATATATGTCACAAAAAATCTGCTACTGGAGGAACCCAGCAGGTCAGGCAGCATCTGTGGAGGGAAATGGACAGTTGATATTTTGGAGTCTTGACACAAAATGTAGACTGTCTATTTCCCTCGAGGGATGCTGCTTGACCAGTCGAGTTCTTCTAGCAGCTCATTTTTTGCTTTAGATTCCAGCACCTGCGGTCTCTTGTGTCTCTGTCTTATATAAGTCAAAGTCTTCTTCATATGACCATTTTCTATGCTGCCTGTTTGGTGGATATCTCCTCTCATATTTGTCAGGGACCATCCCCACATGCATTCCAGATTGTAGTTTCCTACAGCTGGCTTACTTTCCTTGCTGCTGGTCCAGCTGCCAACTTGGCTGGTTGATGGCTGGGAAATGGTTCAAATGACTAATTAGGCAACTCCAGCAGGAACTACGTATCCCAATGTTAGAATATAGAGTATAGAACATAGAAAACCTACAGCACAATTCAGGCCCTTCAGCCCACAAAGCTGTGCCGAGCATGTCCCTATCTCAGAAATTACTAGGCTTACCTATAGCCCTCTATTTTTCTCAGCTCCATGTACCTATCCAAAAGCTTCTTAAAAGACCCTATCGTATCCGCCTCCACCACCGTTGCCGGCAGCCCATTCCACACACTCACCACTCTCTGAGTAAAAAACTTACCCCTGACATCTCCTCTATACCTACTCCCCTGCACCTTAAACCTGCGTCCTCTTGTGGCAACCATTTCAGCCCTGGGGAAAAGCCTCTGACTATCTACCCGATCAATGCCTCTCATCATCTTATAAACATCTATCAGGTCCCCCCTCATCCTCCATCTCTCCAAGGGGAAAAGGCTGAGTTCCCTCAACCTGCTTTCATAAGGCATGCCCTGCAATCCAGGCAGCATCCTTGTAAATCTCCTCTGCACCCTCTCTATGGCCTCCACATCCTTCCTGTAGTGAGGCAACCAGAACTGAGCACAGTACTCCAAGTGGGGTCTGACCAGGGTCCTATATAGCTGCAACAATACCTCTTGACTCCTAAACTTGATTCCCTGATTGATGAAGGACAATACACCATATGCCTTCTTAACCACAGAGTCAACCTGCGCAGCCGCTTTGAGTGTCCTATGGACTCGAACCCCAAGATCCCTCTGATCCTCCACACAGCCAAGATTCCTACCATTAATACTATATTCTGCCATCATATTTGACCTACCAAAATGAACCACTTCACACTTATCTGGGTTGAACTGCATCTGCCACTTCTCAGCCCAACTTTGCATCCTATCTATGTCCCTCTGTAACCTCTGACAGCCCTCTATACTATCCACTACACATCCAACCTTTGTGTCATTCGCAAACTTACTAACCCATCCCTCCACTTCTTCATCCAGGTCATTTATAGAAATCACAAAGAGTAAGGGTCCCAGGACAGATCACTGAGGTACACCACTGGTCACCGACCTCCATGCAGAATACGACCCTTCAACAACCACTCTTTGCCTTCTGTGGGCCACCCAGTTCTGGATCCACATTGCAATATCCCCTTGCAATGTTGATTGGATTCTTCAATCACTTTGGCTTCACTTGCACCTTTCTGCTTCACTACCCCTGGAAATATCAAATGCTTTACATGTCTGATAATCACCTTAACAAGCATGGATTTAATTTATAATCTCCTTTAATACCACTTTTTTCATGGTGCAATCTCTCTAATTTGGATTTTGATTCAACAGGATGATAACCAATTATGAATTTTAGAGTTAAAATTTATGACACAGTTAACACATAAGTTATCACAGAGAAACAAAGGACTGCAGATGCTGGAATCTAGATGAAAAACACGATGATGCTGGAGGAAGTCAGCAGGCCAGGAAGCATCCATTGAGAAAAGCAGGCGGTCAACGTTTCAGGTCAGGACCCTTCATCAGGACTGAAGATAGGAAAAGGGGAAGCCCAATATATAGGAGGGAAAAGCAGAGCAGTGATAGGTGGACAAAAGAACACCATGCCCCCCACCATGCTTCTTTTCGTCTTCCTTTTCCTAGCTTCCTTTTTGTTTTTTTCTCTCTCTCCTTACCTTTTACCCATCCCCTGGTGGATCTGCTCCCCCCGCCTCCCCTCTTTTGTCCACCTATCATGGCTCTGCTTTTCCCTCCTATATATTGGGCTTCCCCTTTTCCTATCTTCAGTCCTGAAGAAGGGTCCTGACCTGAAACGTTGACCGCCTGCTTTTCTCCACGGATGCTGCTTGGCCCGCTGAGTTCCTCCAGCATCATCGTGTTTTTCACATAAGTAATCACTACGGAATGAAAATCATCAACATACCCATATTTTTGTGATCCAATAATTATGTTAATTACAAAAATAAAGTACTGCAGATGCTGGAAATCTGAAATAAAAACAGAAATGCAGGAAATGCTCAACAGGCCAGGTAACTGTTGCGGAGAGAGAAACGGTTAATGTTTCAGATTGATGACCTTTCGCCAGAAAAAGAAGTATTTTATCAAACACTTTGACAAAGGAGCATGGTATCCCTATTCCCTTATTGCCCCCATGGTCCTTCTGGAGCACTGTTGTAATTTTCTGCAATATTTCATAGGAGTTGCCCAAACTGCTCAGTCCTCAGGTTAAATAACTATGATTGGTGATCAGGTAGAGAGAGAGAGAAAATCGGTGACCAGGAAGAAGCAAGAGGGAGGCTGGAATAAGATGAGAGAAAGTAGCTACAAGTCAAAGTCAAAGTCTAGTTTATTGTCATATCCACAAGTACATGTATGCACAGGTGCAATGAAAAACTTACTTGCAACAGCATCCCAGGCACAGAGCATCATATAAGCAGCATTCACAAGATAAACATAAATTATACACAATTTTACAAGAAAGGTCACAAATAGAACAAACAAAAAGAATGAAGGATGAGTGGAGAAAGAGAAGCAGCTTTCGGGAGAGAGAAGAGGCTGCTATTGGCACTGAGTAGACTCAAAGGTTTCTTGAGGAATTAGGGAAGTCACACAGCTCCTTGTTCATTCAGAGCAGTGCAAGGGTCATTTGCTTTGTGGGGTCAAGTTCTTCTGCATCCCACTCACCTGCCTGTCACTGACGCTTGTGACACGTGCAGCATGGGAGCATATTTTAACTATATTAGCAATGTACCCAGCTTTCCTCAGTGAGCAACTTGAACACCTCCATATCTGGCACTGTTGGTGGAACTGTTGGCGGCACGGTAGCGTAGCGGTTAGTGCGACGCTATTACAGCACCAGCGATCGGGGTTCGATTCCCGTCGCTGTCTGTAAGGAGTTTGTGCGTTCTCCCGTGTCTGCGTGGGTTTCCTCCGGGTGCTCCGGTTTCCTCCCACATTCTAAAGACAAATGGGTAGGTTAATTTGGGGGTTTAAAATGTGCGGCGCGGACTTGTTGGGCCGGAAGGGCCTGTTACCATGCTGTAAATAAAATTTTTAAAAAATTAAAAAAAGAATTAGAAATTTAAAATTTAAAACAACATGCTTTTGCATAGCGGGTGAGAGCCACATTTTGTGCACTTGATGACTTAACTTACCTACTTCTTTCAAGGAGAAGGATTAACATCAAGGTCCTGATTTTTGTCACTGTCTTGATCCACTTTAACAAGAGTCCTCGAATGAGATTCTAGATCCCAGGAATAGGCCACTCACTAGTCCAAAGCAAAGGCAGTGATGCTTGGAGAAGTGTGGCAATTCTAACTGATGTGTAAGTAAATTAATGTCATTATGCTGTTTTATGCTGCTGCAGCACCAACACATGATTAAACTGGTCAATTTAATCCCAATTTTTGGAAGTCTCCAGTTGTTTGCAATGCATTAGTCATCCACTGAATATCCAACTTTATTTAGTTTATGGAATCAAATAGAAGGCACAACAAAATTTATTATGTGGCACTGAACATTTGAATACTCTGAATAAGGATGTGATAGTATGAAGTTCAAAAGACATCACCATTCTGTTTGTACAGTGCAGTTGCTTTGTCATAGAATCATAGTCATACAGCATGGAGACAGGCCCTACAGCCTACTGAGTCCATTCTAGCCATCAAGCAACCATTTACATTAATCCTACACTAATGCCATTTTATTCTTCACAAATTCCCGTCACCTCACCTCAGATTCTACCACTCATCTATGCTATGGGCAATTTATAATGGTCTGCTAATGTAACAACCTGCACATCTTTTGAGATGTGGGAGGAAACTGCAGCACCCAGAGTAAACCCATGCCATCACAGACAAAATGTGCAAACTCCACATAGACAAGACCAGTCGTCAGGATTGAACCTGTGTATCTGGAGCTGTGAGGGAGCAGCTCTACTACCTGTACCACTGTGCCACCACCAATACATTGTGAATGCATTGAATTCGTCAAGTGGTATTTGTTTTTTTATAAGACCACTCTTATCACTATAACAATGCCAAAATCTCACTCAGAACATGAAAGTCTTTTTTAAATGAATTTAAAGATTATTGACTTTACTGTTGTTACATATAAACAGAAACAGGAGCAGCGGTAGACCAACTGACACTTGAAGTCTGCTCCAGCAGTCAATACAATACCAATATGGCTGATCCTCCATCTCGATACCTTATTCCTCTTCTCTTCCCATATCCCTTATTGCCTTCTGTGTCTAGAAATCTATCTAAATCCCTTTTAAATACTGTATATTCAGTTCCTTTGTTGCTATGTTCAATTAAGGACAGCATGTGTTGCCCATTGTTAACTGCCCTTTTGAAGTGGTGTTGATCCACCTTCTTGCAAGTTACTTGTTACTTATCAGCATGTACACCTGAAAATTGTCAAGGTCTGTTGCATGCAGGCATAAACTGCTTCACTTACTGAGGAGCTGAGAATGTTCTAAGCTGGGATCATTGACCTTCAGTGATCACAACCATCTTCCTTTATGCCCGGTGTGACCCCAACTAGTGCAGTGCTTTTCCTTCGAATTTGATTGACTTTGGTTTTACAGAGCTCTTTAATGCTGGTTATCAGAACAGGTAATCAGCTTAGAATATAACTATAAAATTAGGCTTATTAACCCTGCCAGACAGTACAGAAACCTATTGGAAGCGTATATTTAGAATTCACAAACACATTGAAAGTGCGAGGAATGGGAAATACCATGGAATGGTTAATGGCAGAAAATAATGTGGTATGATCACCAGCAAAATGTCTAATTAGAGATGGCAAATGTCTATCTGTAAATTTGTAGACTATTTTTAAGAGCAGTTAAGAGTCAACCACATTGCTATGGGTCTGGTATCAGAGTACAAAAAAACTGTTAAAGATCCAGATTTCTTTCCTGATGGACATCAAAGGACCATATGGTTTTTGTGAAAGTCTGGTACTTTCATGGCACCATAACTGATAACAGCTTTTTGTGCCAGATGTATTAAGTTAAACTCTTAGCTGCACTGGTCAATCATCAGTCCAGACCTCTGGACTACCAATGAAGTAACATAATCACCAGACTATCTTACCCTGTAAATCTACCCAATGATGTGAGGTATACCAACTTCCAGAAGAAGAAAATCAGAGGTTGTAAGTCAGGGAAGCAGCTTCTCACTCAAAGAATGCAAGTCTGTTAATCGCTCCTCAGTCACAAGGACTTGAAAGGTACATGACCAAGGCTGGAAGAATGTGGAGTAGGAAATGGGCGGCATCTCTCTCCTCCACCACCATATCAGACAACCACCAGCAATTATATAAGATTGCAAAACACTGGAAAAATACTTAATCTAATACTTACCTGCCTTGCCTTACCTTACCTGTCTCAAGCAAACTAAATGCCCTCACACAAATTCCACAACTCTAGTGGGGTCTTCACTCTACGGCACAGGCAAAAATAGCCTTAGCACAGTGAGATAGCTGGGAGAATCATGGATTTCACATGTAACTTTCTGATTGCTAATCAAGCACATAATCACATCACGGGATCTCCAGGTTTATCTCTCTCCTACCTATTCACTTTCTTTACCCAATAAACTACAGGGATTTTCTATTTTATTTCAATGTGGAATTATACCTATATCAGCTGAAGGACAAAGGATAGCTTATCTTATTTGTATCTGCTAGGGATACATCACATTTTCTTTAAATAGGACCAGAGAAGCATTGAAGATTAATTTATCATTCAGTGAGGCAGTCTAAACCAATTAATCTATCAGCCAAACTACACTTTGGCAAAAGGCATAGCATGGAAGATGCAGTTATCAGCAGTAGGATTCCATTAAAACAATAAATTGGGAGACAGCTTAATTCTGATAAACGCATGACTAGTTTGCAAAAGCAAAGCTATCATACTTAAATTAAGACTGTGCCCAGGTTAGAATTTCTGCTGACTTTCTGAATAAAAATTCCCAACTTGGATTATTTTGCAATGGCTTATTTAAAAACTTGGAGGTGAGTTTTCTGCTCGTGATATCAATGCAGTCCAGGTAGAATTGACCAAGCTACCTCAAAAGATCATGGGATTTTAATCCTAAGTGATTCACATCTATAATGTCTTCATAAAGGTTTTCAGACACAGTTTAGTTACATCAATAGATTTAGTGGATTATTTGCAAGATAGAACATTTAATCTATATGTATAAAAAAAAGAGAAAATGCTGGAAATACTCAGCAGATTGGACAGTATATGTGGAAAAGGAAACATGTTAATGTTTCAGATTTCAAATGATTTAAAACAACCACTACTGCTTGGAATAATATGGCTCAGGGTAAGAGAAGCTTTCATGTCAACAGGTAAAACAGTTCAGGCATGGATCCATGACTGGGGGTCTGCCACCAGAAGCTCGTAGGTCTCTGTCTTCATTGGAAACCTTATCCTCCAGTTATGATGCTCCTCAGGCAAGCTGAGGTCAGGGTATTCTCCGAGAAGACACTTGAAGGATATATCCTCCTAGTCAGTGTCTCTCCACTGTTCCTCCATCAGTAACCTTTACAAGAGGACTTGCCTTGCCCCTTCTCTATTTTAGGTTTTGTTGGAGGCATAACTGAACAGTTATCTTAGGCGACCAAAAGTTGGCTTCTCCTCGCTGATGTTCAGAACACTTCCAAATTACTACTACTTCAGCTGACCACCACCTCACCACCCCATCATCCCCAATCATGTTGCCACCACACACACAAACACACACACACACACCTAGCATAGGTATAGTTTTTATCCCTGTTTTTCTGAGCTCATTTCCTTCACTCAGGACACAGCATGTGATAATTGTACGACATGAATCAGCTTCACAGTGAAGTCAACAAGTGGAAGTTGCAAATAGTTTGACTTCACTAAGTATTATATATACGGAACTGCCCAAAAGAAAGTCACAGGCTGCAATATACAGTACATGTTAAATGCTTAGATCTAACCTATAATTCAACTCTGCAGCACATAAAAATCATGCGTTAAGTGATTGAACTTTTAGGCCATTTCATTTTCTAAAAAACTAATTCAGTTTATGCCAATGAAACTATTCGACAGTTTAGTATTGTTTTAAAGCAATTTGAATTGATCTTAAATCAGGTCACTCATAGGTTTACTTGTGATGAAACCTTTTCCAGCTATATTAATAAAACTACATTGGGTTATAGCTTCTAATTACATAAGGGAATACTTCTTAATGGAAAGTGAAATAAGAAGTGATTATGTTCTATTACCTTACCTGATTGCACTGGTTCATGGAAGAGTTTACATCTGTAATTATGCAAATAAATTTTATTGGGAACTTGAACTATAACCTAATGTCAAGCTCAATTTCAAATGTATTTTGGGTGAAATTTCCCAATTGAGGTCAAGGCTGAACCAACCTTGTACTGCTTTCTGATAGCTTCAGATTGAATGCACTTTATTATTCAAACAAGATGTGTTAAAGCAGCTCTTAACATTGGGGAGATTAATTGAGATGGATGAAGTGACAATGTGCAGTGCATTGAGAAACAAAATAACATTTGGCAAAGGTTTACATTTGGTGCACTGTTAAGTAATATGCCTGAACACAGAGTTGGTAATGATGGCGATTTGGCGGTGGTTTGCTAACAGTAATACTGTCTTTGGATTTGGTATGTTTCCATGCATGGAAATGCCAGAACACCCAAATCCATCCACCAGAACTTGCTTCTCCATTCATGGGCACCACTCCCTATCCCCACTACAAGTTTCAGTTGTGCTGGCACAAGAGAAAAAGGAGGGCAGGAGGGCTGGCAGTTACTGACTCCTTTAGGCTCTTGGGTAAAGGGTTGGAAGAAATCTTCTTGAGTTGGACTCTGTTGTTGGAGCTGAGTTAGACATCAAGTCCTGCTGGAAGGTCATCAACTTGGTGAAAGGCACCCTTTGGTCTGCCCAAAACTTGTTGGTCTTACAGCACAGTGAGATATCCGTAAGGGAATGCTGCCGGCTGGCAAGATCCAGGCTGCAGGAGTATATGCTGAGGGACACGCTGAAGCTCGGTGCAGCCAATGCTAAGGATCTGTGGGGAAGAACCACAGTATAGGCCCCTTCCACTACTGCACATGGAGGGGCAGAGGTAGGTGGGGAAGCCCCTCAAACAATGAAAGAGGTTTCACCTCAGGGAGCCACATGAGTGACAATGGTGCTATGTTTGTTTGTATGTTTTTTTTTCTCTTTAAAGTTTTACACTACTGAATGGAACAACCATGAATGCTAAGGTTTTTTTTGTTTTTTTCACAGTTTCTTCCTTTGTATATATTTTTATTATGAATAAAGTTTATTTTTGAAATTAAAAAAAAAGTTGCTGGAGCTGAGTTACAGGGAGTAGCCTCGAAAGACTGAAATTTGTCATCAGGGATGGGGGGACTAAAGAAGGGTTAGTGGCTGTGATCGTGGATGGGAAGAAACAGGGTAGAATTGTGGCTCATAGTTGGGAATACATGAGGAGCTGAAAAGAATTGGTCCATGTGATGGAAGGTGGGGATGTTCTAAGGACTGCTGCCAACTGCAGCGAACAGATAGGTGCTTGAGAAATGGAGGGGATGTGTGGGTGGATATGGGGGACTCCATTAGGGGGTTGGGAGATGAGGGGGTGTGGGGATCAACATGGCCTAAAAGGTCAGAGGATGGGAGAATACATTGTGCTGAGACAATTGAGGGGCCTCTTAGAGTTAGGGGATTATTGGATCAATGGCTGAACTCCAAGGGGATCAAGAGAAAGATTGGTGGCTGGGGTGTTGGTGCCATGTGAAAGTGACTCAAAAGGATCAAAGACACTTACTTTCTCAGGGTTCAAATCCAACAATACCTGACTTAAACAAGATGGTCCTGGGAATGACCAACGATCATTGTTCCCAAGACATCTCAGCCAAATTGTACTGAAGGGAACATTGGTTGGAAAAACAAATTGACGTGACTAACAAAAAAATTGCATCAGGATGGTATGGTTTACTCATGCATGGAAATGCCAGTCAAAATTTTGGTAAAATGACCTAGAAATGATTTTGATTGCATTTTTCTCTGGAAAAATATCTATTTTCAATTATGCAATGACACATTATGCAATTAGATTCATGGTCAGTATTATTAGGCTACATTTAGCAGCTCTGTAGTAAATAATGGAAAAAGTCCAATGTATTGGTCTCTTTAAGAAAGCTACCTAATTGAGTACTGGCTTGAATGACTTTAAAACAGGCCTGCATTCAAAATTTAAGTTCCAGCCTGATGCTCTACCTGTTGGTTAGTAATGATGATGCTGTTCTAATCTCATTAACTTTATTGGATTTTTGGGTTAAACCATGACTAACAAAATGATTTGCTGTTAAGATTATTTCCTGCATTGGCAGCATTAAATAGCACTGTAGTTAATAAGTTTAGAAATCCTTTTACCATTGCTACATATACACAATAATTCAAAGAACAATGCAAATTTACAATATCCGAACAAGAATAAATTTGCAAATTAAACCAATAATAGTGTATGTATTACAGCATTCATCAGATTAAGATGGATTTTTCATTGAATTCCAAACCAAAAGAAGACCTAATTTTTGAGACATAAGCTATTGGCAGGTATATTTAAATAGATCAGTGCAAGATACATGGTTAGATTTATTCAGAGTTTAGATTTGAAAAAAATATTGATCTGTGGAATTGGTTTAAAGCTCCTGAGGATGAAAATCTGTAGATTTGGCATGTTGTAAATGCTGGATGGACTTCCAAACAGCCCAGTAGAACTGAAGGGGCCATACTGACGTTACTTAAATTTCGATGAGTGGGTCATGATATAGCTCAGGCACAAGGTTATAAATTGCAGAATGTTGCCTTAAACCTTTGTGGGGTTTAAAACTTTGTGCCTTTCACATCTCATCAAAGATTCAGTTCAAAAGTCCTTGACTTCAACTTTTAAGGTCGGTCTCAATTCAGTGAAGGAGCCCGCCAATGTCTTTCCATTGTCAGTGACACAAGGATACTGGAATTCTTGGCTGTGCCCCTTTCTTTCACTGATGACAAAAACTAGGGTCCGATACATTTGTGTCCCCGTCTAATTTGTTGATAGTATTGAAAAGAAAGAATGACTTGCATTTCCTTTACCACCATCAGTGAAATGTTGTTGAAGTGTCATCACTGTTGCATTGTAGGAAATTGGCCACCAATTTATGGGCAACAAGGTGCACAAATAATGATGTGTTAATGACCAGATAATCAGCATTTATTATGTTGGGAGAGAGAAAGGTGTTGGTCCACACACCTGGGATAGACCCTTCTTTGGAATGGAATCTTTTGCTTCCACTGGAGAAAGTAGATGAGGCTTTAGTTAACAATAATTTCTTCTGTAAATTGACACCTGTGGTGGTAGGATTCCCTCACTGCTACTCTGGAATGCCAGCCAAGATTCATGTGTGCTCAAGTCTCTGGAGTAGGGCTCAAATCTCTGGAGTAGGACTCAACCCACAATCATTGACTCAGCAGTAAAAGAACCACAAACTATCTTGGCAAATTAACACCAGGGTGTCAGAATAATTATGACTTAGTAAAGGAGAACAGTATTATCCACTCAGGGCAGGCATACCTCCATACTTCCTGAGAGAGCACTATATTCTAATTTTATTTATATCCCCAAAGCAAAGTTCAGCAGCTTGCAACTCATTATGAAAAATAAATGAAATGTGATTTCAAATTGTTCTGAAATATGGCTAATTTAGCAAATACCAAGCCATAGTCCAGTTCATGGCCTTTAATCTCTGTGTTAATGATAGAGTTTCAAATGTTGTTTCTGCTAAGTATTTTGTTCCTTTTTACGTGAAAATAAAGATCAGAAGATGCCTGAAAAACTTTTTTTCCAACTAGTAAGCTTGTACATAGCTGGCATTTGGTTCCACTTTAATTTTGCATTGGTCCCTGAGAGTCAAACATTTTGTATGCTATTATGAAATATGCACCAAAAACAACAATACTGGAAGAACTCAATCAATCAAGCAGCATCTGTGGGAAAAGAAACCAGTCAAAGTTTCGAGCAGTGACTTTTCCTCATGTGAAATGCATGTCTGGTAACAAAGCATAACACATAAAATGAATGAATTGAAAGCATTGTTGGGAATAATGTACTAAGGGCTTGCAATAAGGGTGGGTATGTACTTAATTAAACAAAAAAAAAATCATTGGAGAAACCTTAAGATATCATTTACACTTGTTCATCGAAAGACTGAACTGTATTATAAAGTTCTTCCTGTTGCAATATCAAGTAGGAGGTTCACGTCCAATATCACTGCAGCCTGATTCTTCTGTATCAATTTAAATAACTGTCAAAACATTGACCATCCCTTTGCCTCCATGGATGCTGCCTGATCCACTGAGTTTCTCCAGCAGTTTGTTTTTTGCTCCAGGTCCCAGGATCTGCAGTCTCTTGTTTTTCTTTTTTAAATCCAGATTGTTTTTAATTTACTTGAATTTAAAACCCCAAACTTGAATAGACTTTTGATCCACAGATCAAACTTCTGGATGCAAAGTTTAGTAACATACCAACTATGCTATCATATCATCTGGGAAGCGATCAGCTCCTTAAGAGCTGAGAGGATCAATTCAATGATCCCAAAAACCATTGTCGCTCAGTCTCCCTTACCTCATTCACCTACAGGTCTAACTGAGGGTTGTTACCAACATCACAATGGTCTAAAGTCAACATTTATTTTACTCCAAACAGCCTGGAGATATACAGATGATATCTGCACCCAAGCCTACTTTAGATCAGGTCTTAGATCCAATTTTGTTCAAGGCTTAACCCTATGTCTTTCATCACTGGAACTATTCACTGTTCCTGGTTTGCACTGGTAATTTAGTGTGAATCAATTTATACCCAAGAGGTATTATATGAATAAGAAACACTTTGCACCATAGCATGTATTTCCACTGTGAGTTACAAATCCACAGTCAACAGATTGACTATGGAAATCAATGAGTTGTTGATAATTAAACACATCAATGTGTTAGTCATGATATAAATTACTTAGAAAGAAGGGAACCTGATGATCAAAATGTTTCTGGAAATTTTTAGGCTTTTATTCGAAATGATTGCTCCGAGTTCAGACATTGCAATTACATAAATACATATTCATAAGGTACCTTTATCTTTCACTAGAACATGTACCCAGATTTCCAAAACTGTTGCATTAAAATGTGTACTTAAATTTTTTATCTTTTAATCATTAGTAGAAGTCAGTTTTAACTAATTTGACAGAATAAACAACATCTGTTGGCAAATGTGAAATAACACACATTACCCATAACTTCTGTCTGTCAAAGAATGTTCAAAAGGCATCCTGAAGTGAATGCTCTTTTAGGAAAAACAGTACTGAAGATATATTTTCTGAGTGAATATTAGAAAAATAGCAAGATGCACCAACAGTCTTAATGCATTGGCTGGCTCTTGCTTTGGACAGACTTTCCTCTGATTTCCTACCTTTGTGGCATAATTTTCTGGAACTTTGAGGTGGCAGTGGTGCAGTGTAGTGAGCAGTGTGGTCTTCTTGAATCAACTTGTACATACAGTAGCAAAGTGGTTAAGTTACTACACTGGTATCCAGAAATCAGGACTATTGATATAGTGACACAACTTCAAATCCCAACAAGACAGACAGAGAACTTAAATTCAAGTAATTAAATAAAATGCTAATATCAATAACTATGATTACAAGCTAACAGATTGTCATAAAAATCCATCTGGTTCCCTTTGGAAAAGGAAATTTACCATCCTAGCCCAATCTGGGCTTTATGTGACTCCAGACCCTCTCATATTGTTGACTCTGAACAACTTGCTTGTTTGTCCTCAGAGGTAATTGGGGATGGACAATAATTGCTGGTCTTAATCACTGAGAGTTAAAGATACAGAGTAAAAACTGAAATGTGATGAGCATCAAATCAGGTACAGAAAGCACATTAAAGAGGGGGATCAGTTAGTGATGTGAAAGAAAAAAGAGCAGAAAGACACAATATTTAAATATCAACAGTTTAAAACTTTTTAAAAACAATTTAAAATTTCCAAGAATGTTTTAGCAAAATAAGGAATTATATTCCATCTTAAGTGGTTCCTTTCTGGCTCAGAAGTTGACTGGCATGGTATTAATAATTATGCAGTAGATACAGTTATGTTTGCATTGATAATTCCTAAACTTAAATTTCTGTGCTGAGTTAACTGGGCAATTAAAGTGCACTTAAGATAAGATGACATAAGATGAGATCAGATAAGACAAGATTTCTTTATTAGTCACATGTACATAAAACACACATCAATGCATCTTTTGCGGAGTGTTTTGGGGGCAGCCCGCAAATATCGCCACGCTTCCGGCGTCAACATAGCATGCCCACAACTTCCTAACCGGTATGTCTTTGGAATGTAGAAGGAAACTGGAGCACCTGGAGGAAACCTACACAGTCACGGGGAGAACGTACAAACTCCTTACAGACAGCAGCTGGAAGTGAACCCAGGTTGTTGGTGCTGTAATAGTGTTATGTTAACCGCTACACCAGAGATGAACGTCAAGATGCTGTTTGAGTGGTGGCTGGCCTAGAAATGCTTCCCAGTCCATAGTAGTACATTGTGAGATACAGTCGGGTAGTGGGGTGCAGGCTTCCTCGCACGCTTGTAGCCTTCCCAGTAGCCAAACCTTATCAGGTAAAAGGCTCGGGATACTGCTTGTGATTGAATAAACCTTCACTCGTAACCATTGCTCTGTTAGCTCCAATATTACAGAACCAGCAGATGAGGTCAGGAAGCTGATTTTAATGGGCAGGAAGAAAGAGAGCTCAGTATTAAGAAGGACTGAAAGGATGTAGTAAAGTAGTAATGTGGTGCTGAGAGAAGCAATCCGCAGTCTGATGGATCATTATCAGATCCTGCACTGGCTCCTCCCAGTTGCCTCTTCTGTATTTGCATTGGTTATACCTATGCTTCTATCCGATGCACCCACATCTCACATACCACGTCCTGCACACCCAAAACCTACATGAGGGTCTTTGTATGATGCAGAAATCTACATTGACCAGACCACTGACCTATCTGGAGATACACAACAGACATCCACAACAAATTGGCTACCCTGAGATTTCTTGTTGCCTACGTTCTGGACCATGGTGTTTGTTCCAGAATGGCCCAGGGCATAGTTTTCTAGTGGGATGCAGCTTTCAGTTCACTGATGAGGCCATGTCAACACAGGGCATCTGCAAGATCAACTTGCCATCTGCCTTCACAGAATAGCTTTGACAGCCAGAGGTCCAGTCACCCGCCAGGCATACTGACTGTGCAACTTGTCATTTAAGTTGAAAGTGGATATTCTTGGCATTTACAAACAGTCAAACTTACTTGATAAAAAAAGATCAACAGAGTTCAAAAAAATCTAAAATGAAATGTAAAACGAATGTAAGGTTTTAAATCTGAAAAACAGGAACCTGCTTGCCAATACCCAACTTGGGTTTCACCAGGAATGTTTAGCTCTGGACTTTGATTCAAAAATAGTTCAACCACCACAAGAGAGCTGAACTCCAGAACTGAGATGAAAGTGACTACTAAGAACATAGAACATAGAACAGTACAGCATTGGACAGGCCAGTCGACCCATGGTGTTGTGCCAGTATTGACGCCAATTTATACTAAATGTCCTCCTGTGTTTCATTCATATCCCTCCATTCCCTTCATATTCATGTGTCGATCTAAAAGCCTCTTAAACTTCACCAAACTGCCTGCTTCCACTACTACCCCAGGTAACCCATTCCAGGCACCTACTACTCTGCGTAAAAAACTTGCCCCTTTAAACCTCCCCCCCTCACCTTAAAACATGTCCTCTGGTGTTTGACATTTCTATCCTGGGGAAAAGATTCTGACTGTCTACCCTATCTATGCCTCTCATAACTTTAAAAACCTCTATCAGGTCTCCCCTCAGCTTCCAGTGCTCCAGGGAGAACATCCCAAGTTTGTCCAATCTTTCCTTATAGCTCATACCCTCTAATCCTGGTGAATCTCTCCTGCACCCTTCTTACAGTCTGTACATCCTTCCTATAATGGGATGACCAGGACTGCATACAATACCCCAAGTGTGGCCTGACTAAAGTTTTATACAGCTGCGGCATGACTTCCTTGCTCTTATACTGCACACTGCTACCAATGAGGGCAAGTATGTCATATACCTTCTTTACCACCTTATCCACTTGCCTATCCACTTTTAGTGAACTATGGACCTAGACCCCAAAATCCCTCTAGACTTCAATGCTATTAAGGGGCCTACCATTAACTGGATACTTTCTCCTTTCATTTGACTTCCCAAAGTGCAACACCACACACTTGCCCGGATTGAACTCCATCTGCCACCTCTCTGCCCATATCTATAACTGATCTATATCCCGCTGTATTCTTTGATAGTCTTTTACACTGTCCACAACTTCACTAATCTTGGTGTCATCCATAGACTTGCTAATCTACCCATTTGGATTTTCATCCAAATCATTCATATATATCACAAACAACAGAGGTCTAGAGTATATTAATACTATTGTATTGATATGACAGGTAGAAAATGACCAAGAAGTCCTGGTAAAACTGAAGTCAATGCGCATCGAGGGAGAAAATCTCCAATTGTTGAAGACATACCTCACACAGAGGACAGTTGTTGAGGATCAATCATTCCAGCCCCAGGACATCACCACAGGTGTTCCTCAGGCCAACGTCCTAGGCCCAACTATCTTTAGATTTTTCCTTCCTTCCATCATTAGTTAAGAACTAGGAATGTTCAAAAAATGATTGCATAATGTTCAAATCCATTCACAACAAATAAAATAATCCATGGCTGCATGCATCAAGACCTAGACAGCATTCAGGCATTGGCTGACAAGTGGCAAGTCATATTTAGGCCATGTAAATGATATTGAATGACCATCTCCAACAGGGGAGAATCAGCCATCTATCCCTGATGTAATATGGTGTTATGATTATCAAATCCATTACTAACATTCTGGGTTACAGCATTGACTAGACACTCCACTGGATCAGCTCCAAAAATGTGGCAACAGAAGCAGATCAGAAGCCAGGTATCCTGTGGGCAGTGGCTCACCTCCTGACACCCCATTGCCTTTCCACCACCTACAAAGCATAAGTCAGGAGTGTGATAGAATACTTTCTACTTGTCCAGATTACTGTTGCTACAAGAACTTTCAAGGAACTTAACATTGCATCAGATAAAAAGCCTGCTTGATTTGCCTCCCATCCACTACTTGGATAGGTCAGTCGGTAGAACATCAGACTTTTAATCTGAGGGTCCAGAGTTCAAGTCCCTGTTCGGGCATTGCAGTTAGGGCAGGCACGGTAGTGTAGCAGTTAGCATACCGCTGTTACAGCACTAGCGACTCGGGTTCAATTCTGACTTCTGTCTGTACGTTCTCCCCATGACTGCATGGGTTTCCTCCAGGTTCTCCGGTTTCCTCCCACATTCCCAAAGACGTATGGGTTTGGAAGTTGTGGGCATGCTATGTTGGCACAGGAAATGTGGTGACACTTGCGGGCTGCCCCGGAACACTCTATGCAAAACTCTGTGTGTTTCAATGTACATGTGACTAATAGAGATATCTTACCTTACCTTCTACAATCCCTCTGTCCACATCTGCATTGCAGCAGCTCACCAGGGTCTTTTTGACTGGACCTTCCCAATTGCAATGGCCTCTACTCCCTCGAAGGACAAGGAAAGCCAATATGCACATTCCAGTGCTGTTCATTTAGCCCCCATTATCTGACATTAGCACATTGCTGTTTGTGAGAATTTGCTGTACACAGTTGGCTGTCATGTTTTCCAATATTACAGCAATTATTACACCTTAAAGTTGGCAAGCACCTTCTGGAGCTTCACTGTACATTTCTTATTCCCCTGAATCTGCAGTCCAATTTGCACCAACACTTTGTAAATTTTCCATCATAATTCAGCTCCATTGTTCCTATACTAAATAGAATTTGTATGTATTACCTACGAGCTTTAAAGATCATGCTATCATTTGACTATCACTTCCTGAGTTATTTCATAAGAGCATAAGAACTAGGAAAAGGATAAGGTCATTTGTCCCTTCAAGCCTGCTCTACATTCATCAACATTATGGCTGATCTACCACTGCACCACTTTCCAGCTCTATTTCCATTCTCTCAATTCCCTTAATACCCAGATATATTTAATTGAATGGACACAAAGACAGAAACTTCACTGCCCTCTGGGGTACAGAATTCACCATACTCTAAGTGAAGAAACCTCTCCTCATCTGAGTCCTAAACAGCTTACCCCTTATTCTGAAATTGTGCCCCTGGTCCAAGACTCCTTAGTCAGGAGAAACCTTTTTCCATACAAATAGCCTGTCAAGCCCATTAAGAATGTTTTATGATTCAATAAAATCTCCTCTCATTCTTCTAAACTCTAGATAATGCAGTCTTAGTCTATTCAATCACTCCTCATATGGCAAACTTTCCATCCCTGGAACCAGTTCAGTGAATCTTCGCTACATTCCCTCTCTGCCAAATACAACTTTTTTTTTGTAAGCAGACCAAAACTATACACAGTACTCAGGTGTGGTCTCATCTTCCCCTCCTCTCTTTACAGCCACGCTATACTTGAACCATAGAGCCATTGTTTTAACTTACTAATAATTTTAACAACCACCACAGCTAATTTCATATAAAAATTAATAATCTCAAAACAACCAGAAGTGATTTTAGGTATTACCAGTACAATTCTTCTGTTTATAATATTCATTGATATTGAATGATCCTTAAATTACTTAAACCAAAATAATAAACTTGAACCAAGTCTGTGAAATGCACAATAATTATATTCAATCCTTTTAATTAGTGAGATTGTTAAGAATATGGTGAACTATTGGAATAGATTTTTGCAGCTGTCCATCATTGCTGTTGTTCCAGGGTATAGCTTATGTATTTGTTATATACTAGTCAGAGATTTCACTTGTGTGAAGTACAGATTTGTTGTTAATAGCTTTCTCACTGGCATGGTCACAATGTCTTATTTGATACAAGATAACATTTCATCAGGTATAACATTCCCACACATGTTATATTTAATGGTTGATCCCACATGAATGGAGGTTGTTTGCAACTTATTATTTTGGCAACTGGAAATATTCTATTGACTTTATTCAATTTCTCTTCTGTATACTGAATTAAAAGATGAATTCAGTAACAGAAAGCATCATGCTGGAAGAACTCACTGGGTCAAACAGCATCAGTGGAGGTAAAAGGTATAAGTTGACATTTCAAGCTGAAACCCTGTATCAGGAATTCAGTAACGTCAACTTGGAAACAGTAAAATACAAAGCTTGCTTATGAATATATACATAAACATATTTATAACACATAATATAGTATCTCATCAAGGGTAAAACAGCATGTAATAATAAATTAAATATGTGAACCAAATAGACATTATAAATTCACTGCTAAATATTAAGCCACAGAGATATAATTTGGTTAAATGTTTGCCAACACTGCTACATATATATCAGTGCAGCTTTTAAAGGGTCAAATCTGTGTTAGCATTTTCTTGTAAAAGTTGCTGCATACAGCAACATCTATAAATAGTTCTACATGTTAAACTGGAATATACCAATATTACGATGAGATGGCTGACACATTTGCTCCTAATTGAACTCCATTTGTTAAGTGCATGTAAAGAAACCATTTAACATCATACGTATTAGTCTTACATAAAAATGTGATCTAGGTATTCAACTTGTAAATCTCTGTTCACAAAACAAGTTTGTCAGCAAATACTTAAAGCTGATTGTTTTATCCTGTACTGCATTATAGTGTAGCTATGAATTTAAATTCTACCAACAATTAATTTACAATTATTGTAACTGGATAGGAAATGCGTTAACATATAAAATACCAAAATATTTTGCACAAAAAAGGTTGTTTTATTCTGTTGTTGTAATTATTTACATTTGGTGGCTGACTCCCCCTGTAAAATTCATGGTTTGAAAACATACCTCAATCATTGCATCCTCTGATGCTATTTCTCCACCAAGATCATGTCTGGGATTTAATAACGTGCCAATCATACACCCCTGAACCCTTTTAACTCCTAAGCTCCTCTCTCCTTTTACACCATCTCCTGTGTAATATGCACTCGCACATCTAGATTCCTCAATTTACTTATCTCACTGAACAAACATTTCTTCTTTCATTAGTTCAGAGAAGTCTGACTGAAGGAATATACTAACTACATCTAACTATAGAATACTATAGTTTATTTCTCTCTTTACAAATCCTAAACTATCTAAGTTGTTCTTATTCCTCCCTTGCTGCTCTTCATTATTATCTGTGAAGCAATGCTAAACATGGGCAATCACCTGTCGGCAAGTTCTCTCAATGTTTCAGCACTCTTCTCTTATTTTCACCAAAATTAATGAAGCTAAGAATATTGGACCCTGTTTGGCTATGATCCCAACTTGCAATCACTATGCCATGATTTATTTTACTCGTGAGACTATTCTCCTTCAGCAGAAGAAGGAAAGTGCTTTAAGTAGCTCTCTACTATATACCTTGATATAAGCTTTAACCATAGAACCATAGAACAATACAGCACAATACAGGCCCTTCGGCCCACCATGTTATAATATAAGAATGGCAAGTTATGAGATTCTTTATGAGAACACATATAGAATTCTGATAAAAGGTCACAAAGTCAAACTTTAACTCTGTTTCTATCTTCAAAGGTGTGCTCACACAGTGTTTCTTTCATTAGTTTTATCACATTTTTGATGAGACTCTGGGATATGACTTGGCTGAACATTTAGCTAGAGTTAGAAATTTGTCCACACCTGTTTTTCATTGATTACGTTCTCCAAGTCTTTTATCCAGGGTAGGGGAATCAAGAACTAGAGTGCATAAGTTTAAGGCGAGAGCAGAGAGATTTAATAGGAACTTGAGGGGCAACCTTTTCACCCAGAGGGTGGTCCATATATGGAACGAGCTGCCAGAGGAAGTGGTTGAGGCAGGTACATTAACAATATTTAAAAGACAGTTGGACAGGTACATAGATAGGAAAGATTTAGAGGGATATGGGCCAAACACAGGCAAATGGGTTTACATTAGATAGGAATCTCAGTCGGCATCAACCAGTTGGGCCAAAGGGCCTATTTCCTGTATGACCCTGTGACTAACCAGAAATTCCAAGATGGGCCTTAAGATATGTTAACTGTATCTAAATATGTTGTTTCAGACTATCGCTCCTTCACAAACAGTTTGCTGATCTTATAAGGTGGACAAGTGGCAAGATGGAAGCTGAATGTGTGGGTCAATGGGAGATTGTGAGTGGGCAATGAATCCTTAGAAGTGTTGTGGAAGCAGCAGGAGCAGTCTTGCTCCACATTGTTCTTGTTTAAAAATACATATTTTGATGATAATGACTTGTTCGGTCCTTTCCAGGGCTGGGAAACTTGAGTGGATTAACCCAATTCCTTTTAGTGACTCTAAAACAAGCATCACCTTGTTTTAAGTAATTGTACCAATTGGCTAAAAAATGGTCCAACCTAATGGCAGGACAGGGCATCCACAAGGTATTGACAGGGTGTACAACTTTGATACCCATAGCTCACTGCGCCTGTCATCGAGGCATACAGCATGGATATACATACTTCAGCCCATTTAGTCTGAGCCAACTATCATGCACCTATCTACACTAATCCCATTTCTATCTCCCCATATTGCTACACTCCCTCCAGACACTACCACTCACCTACACACTAGGGACCATTTACAACAGTCAGTTAACCTACCAGCTGGCATGTCTTTGGGATATGGGTAGAAACTTGAGACCCACATGGTCACAGGGAGAATGTGCAAACTCTGTACAAACAGCATCAGAGGTCAGGATTGAACCTGGGTGACTGGAGCTGTACTATCTCTACTAGATATAGTAATAAAATGAGGTCCATTTTCTGCTCCACAATCTCTACCAAGAAGGATATGAGCAATATGCATTAGACTTACATTTATAGAGCCCTAGAAATCTGTAGCACTGAAGGAGTCATCTGACTTCTGTTAAAACAATCAAAAGTGCTGCTCTGTTTTCTGCATACAGTCTTTTTATCTTCTTCAAACACTCACTCACCGATTCCTAGTAAGCTGTAATGATCTTCCCTACAAATACTCCCTCAGGTAAGGGATTCTATGCTCTAATGACTTCTGACATCAAGAAATTTCCTTTAACCTCCACCCCTACTCTCTTAATGACTATTTTAAATTGTTGACCTATCATCACCAATTCCCTAGTCAGAGGAAATAGTTATTTCTTATTCAGTCAATTCAACCTCTCCATAACTTTAAAAACCTTTATAAAATCTCCACAGAGCCTTCTCTGCTTCAGTGGTAATAGCTTTAGTCTCTCTTTATGAGCAATGTTTGTCATCCCTACTCTCATCCTGGTGAATCAATGCTTTATATTCTTTATGAATTTAGTGGGTTTTCTATAATGGACCATACAACATTGCATACAATATCCGAATAGTAACTTTGAAGGTGTTTGTTTGGATGGATCTAGAGAATTTGGGAATTCACAATTAAGTACCATAAACCTAAGATGTTTGTCAATAAATCCAACAAGGGGTTCAGTAGAATCCTCTGCAATTTAAAGGAAAAAAAAACCAAAACACTGTAAGAACTCTGGAGCAACACAGAAAGTGGCTGGAGGAGTTCATGGGGTCAGGCAGCATCTATGAAGGGAAATAGACAGTGGAAGAACTCAGTGGGTCTTCCAGCTTTCTGTTTCTTTTATGTTCTAGATTCCAACATTTGCAGTCTCTTTTGTCCTCAAACCTTTGCAATTTGAGACTGGTTAGAATATAAAGGTTGTTACAACATGAGTAGTTGAAGTGAATACCATAGATTCACGAGACAGCAGCTCTGTCAGCTGTGCCACTGTGCTGTCCTGATTGAGGGACTGGTTCAATCACAGAGGGATGTGAGATGCTTCACATCAAGAAAGCGTGGGTCAGGGGAAGAGGAGGCAAGGAGGGCTGGGGGCAGGGGTGATGAGGATGAGGTGGAGGATGGCCAGTGACGTGGGTAAGTACATCATTTACCTTACTCCCAAGTAGACAGTATGTAAGTAAAACTACATTGCTCTGAAAATACACAATATTGGGTGTCCTGGGGACAATGAGATGGAGATTCCTCTGTAATACTGTAAAAGTGGTATTGCATGCCCCGATGTGGAAATTATATCAGAGTAACAAGGGTGATTGACACTAGGAAGTGCCTAGTCAATTTTTTTGAATGTTGTGATCTGACTGAGAAATGATTGCAAACGTGATATACTTGAAGTAAAATCAATTTTCAGTTGCATAGCATTGAAAAAAAACTATGTAATCTAATTTCTAGGCTATAATGCTTCCCCACATTTAAATATCTGAATGTATCATAAGGTGTAATAAAGCAGCTGATATTATGTAGGGAAGTAATATAAACAAAGTGAAAATCTTTATGAAATGTTTCTTGTATAATGTCATGGTAAGTATCTTGCTCTAACGCTCCAACATTCTGGATTTCGGAAGGCAGGGAAGAAGATCCATTTAAGGAAGAAGCTCCTTTTGGCACAGGGCATTAGCATCAGCTGGAGACAAATCCTGACTGATAAGATCAGTCTTATTGCTGTGGCTCTATTGATAGCTTTTATAACCACACAGGACATATGTAGTTCAACGGCATGATTTACAAAGTAGATTCATATTTCCCTACATGCTGAACTCATGATAATCTGCAATGCTAAGGAATGTACAATACATTAAAGTGGGGTATGGTGGAGCTTCAGGGATTACACTCTGTTGCTCCTGCAAGCAACTTGTAAACCCTAAAAAAAACTTTCGACAAGTCAAATGTCTGACAACTAATATCCCTGACAGTTTTCTGCAGCTACTTGTTATTTCTGCTTTGTCTGATCCAGTTACGATTTAAGCAGGTTATTTCAGAGACAAATGCTTCTGGATGTGTCCCATTCTCTGTCTGAAGCATAAAATGGGGAATTTGTTAATACCCTTATTTTTTTCTCCCCCCCCCACACACACACGCACGCGCGCACACACACACACACACACACACACACAATGATTTTCTATTTAGTGCAATTAAGTGTTTTGTAAAATACAGGTTCTCAACTCTAAGTGACTCTATCTTGAAATTTAAGAATTGTCATGTACATCCATGGCTTTTTAGAAGAAACTTAAATGTGGGTGGTTTAGATCTGCTGATTTGCAGACCAATTGTAAAAAGCACTGATTCAAGCCTGTGCAAAATGGGAGTAATTAGGTAAAATGTATGGAAACTCAACTACAGACTTTAAAAAAAATAGATGAATTTTCAGTGTGGTTATACACTAACCCATTGGAACTTTGTAGGCAAACTGCTAAGATTGTGGAAAAATGTGTTTTACCAGTGTTTGTCCTATTCTTCCATTGAAATTGGGACAAATAAATGTAAGGCTCACCAAGAAAAATTAGTCCCATCATTCAGTCTACTTATTTAAGTAGCAGACCAAGAGATAACCAGATAGATGAGATCAGCATCAAGTGCTTGCTGTTTTTTCACATGTAATTACACTGCAAGTTCTCTCAAATATTTCCTTATAGTACAGTACCAGTAACAAGAGCATTATTTGAAAATGTCCTGAGCTAGAATAGATAAAGAGTTTCAGCCATTACCAAATTAGGTCAGGACAGTACAATGAGTAATACAATAAGCAAGAGAGCTATTCTGCATTCTAATGGCTCTTGCTCCAGTCCCTCTGTGGGTATTGACCATTTTCTTGCAACTCTGATTCCACATAAGTAAAAAGGCCTCCACTGCCCATGTCAAATTCCAGTATCAGAAGCAGATTTTTTATCACTGATATATGATGTGAAATGTGTTGTTTTATGGCAGCGGTACAATGCAAAGACATAAAAATCTATAAATGACAAAAATAAATAAATAGTGCAAAAGGAAAGGAATAATGAGGTCATGTTCACGGATTCATGGATCATTCAGAAACCTGATGGTGGAGGGGAAGAAACTGTTCCTGAATTATTGAGTGTGGGTCTTCAGGCTCCTGTACTTTCTCCCTGACAGTAGTAATGAGAAGATGGCATGTCCCAGATGTTGAGGGTCCTTAGTGATGATGCCACCCTCTTGAGGCATTGCCTCCGAAGATGTCCTCAATGGTGGGGACAGTTGTATCCGTGATGGAGCTGGCTGAGTCCGTAACCCTCTGCAACCCCTTGCCATCCTGTGCATTGGAGGCTCCATACCAGGCTGTGATGTAACCAGTCAGGGTGCTCTCCATTGTACATCTATAGACATTTGTAAGAGTCTTTGGTGACATACCGAATCTCCTCAAAGTCCTAATGAAGCACAGCCGTTGGCATGTCTTCTTTGTGATTACATTAATGTGTTGGGCCCAGGATAGATCCTCTGAGATGTTGAAGCCCAGGAGCTTGAAGCTGCTCACCCTTTCCACCGCTGACCCCTCAATGAGGACTGGTGTGTGTTCTCCTGACTTCCCCTTCCTGAAGTCCACAATAAGTTCCTTGGTCTTGCTGACATTGAGTGGGAGGTTGTTGTTGTCACACCACTCAACCAGCCGATCTATTTCACTCCTGTACACCTCCTCATCACCATCTGAGATTCTACCAACAACAGTGGTGTCATCGGTGAATTTATAGATGGCGTTTGAGCTGTGCTTAGCCACAGTCATGAGTGTAGAGAGAGTAGAGCAGTGGGCTAAGCATGCATCCTTGAGGTGCGCCTATGTTGATTGTCAGTGAGGAGGAGATGCTACTACCGATCCACACTGACTGTGGTCTCCCAATAAGGAACTCAAGGATCCAGTTGCAGAGGAAGGTAGAGAGGCCCAGATTTTGAAGCTTGGTGAGGAAATGATGGTGTTGAACGCCAAGCTGTAATCGATAAACAGCAGCCTGACGTATGTTTTGCTGTTGTCTAGGTGCTCCAAAACAGAGTGGAGAGCCTGAGATTGCGTCTGCTGTAGACCTGTTGTGATGGTAGGCTAATTGCAGCAGGTCCAGATCCTTGCTCAGGCAGGAATTAATTCTAGACATAACCAACCTCTCGAATCACTTTATTATGGTAGATGTGAGTGCTCCGGGTGATAGTCATTGAGTTAGCTCATCCTGCTCTTCTTGGACACCAGAATGAACGATGATCCAACCTTCCTGAACTATGAATTGGTGAATGGATTTGCTGTTACCTTTTGCGACACCCAATCTGGACCGTCCCAATGAGCTTATTCAAGCAGCTCACATAGTCAAAGCAATGGCCCTTCACAAATCTACATCAGAGATCCATTACATTGCATTGTCAGTAATGTTAAATTTTAGATAAAGTGCTAAATCCAGCCTTGTTTGTGAAGGAGTATAAAAAATCTGACACCATTCAAACATTTATCACTCAATCAACACCAGCAAATACAGAGTAACAAGTCATTTATCCCACTGCTGTTTCTGGAATGTTGCCATGTGCAAATTGGCTGCCATGTTTTTCTACAAGGCCACAGCGTCTATACTTCAAAAGCACTTCAATGGTTGTGAAGCATTTTAAGAAATAATGACCACTGTAAATTACCCCTAGTATGCAGATGAGTGGTCAAATCTGGGGTGGCAAAATCTGGGTGGTAAAATATGGGAATGAAGGGAGAAAAATAAATAGGTTAGGGTGCAATAAGTATAAAAATGGACATTTGATGGTCAATGTTGACTCAGTGGGCCAAAAGATCTGTTTCTGTTCTGTATCTATTTATTATTCAATAGTTCTACTACTCTGTGACATGTACTTGGAAATCTCACCATCAATACATATATAGATTAGTCCAATTGGAAATTTCAAGACTGAGAGTGATAACTTAAAGCAAGGTTGTTAGGTTTAGGAAACCAAGTCAGCGAGATCAGTTAAGATACAGGTCAGAATTAATCGAATGAAATAACAAAACAGGATTGAGGTTCTAGATATCCTAGTAATATTGCTCTCGTGAGGTTTTTACTCTTTGATGGTAAGCAGTTCAAAAAGCTTTCTAGTGCCTCAGTCAAGTAAACATTATTCACCTACGAACCAAAAAAATTTGCTGTTGTATTCCTTCATCCTTCTGTGGAGATGGTTGGGAGCCATAACTTATGCCAGGAGGATTTCCAACAGGACCTCCATCATAACTGGTGCCAACCATCACTCAGAGAAATCCTGGAATTAGAAAATGGTGACAAAGCGCCACAAGGTGAAAGATGGATGAGAAGATTTCACTCTTTATTCAGAGAAATCCAGTCCTTTACTAAAAGGTGACAGTGTATAGCACAATAAGAAGGAGACGCAACCACAATGGGGACATCTTCCTGCAGAGGTGCTCTGGAGAGGACTGTTTACACTGGTTCTCAAATATATGCATAAGATTCCTAAGCTAAGTAATCAAAACCAATAAATAATAGCAAGCCATATAGTCTATCAAAAGGCTATGTTAAGGTGTTAGGGAATTATACTTCAATGTGTCAGAACTTGCCACCTTAGATATAATAAGTACTTTTAAATCGCATTGTGTGTTTATGTCATTCAGATTGAATATACTGTCTACAATATCGATTATTATGAACTGACCTTCCTCTTCTATTCATTGGCTCTGTTCCAATGGTGGTGCTGCAGCCAATTCCTTCTCAGATTTAATGAATGTAACACCCTAAGGTTCTTGGCCAACTTGACAGCCAAGAATTCTAATATCCTTTAGATCCTTGAGGTAGCACCTTCCTCAATTTCTCATTGGATTCTAGCGAAGATTGATATTGCTCCTTAAGC
This sequence comes from Pristis pectinata, assembly GCF_009764475.1. Classification (NCBI taxonomy): domain Eukaryota; kingdom Metazoa; phylum Chordata; class Chondrichthyes; order Rhinopristiformes; family Pristidae; genus Pristis; species Pristis pectinata. Next base: position 125,445,645 of record NC_067406.1, read on the forward strand.
TATTTCTTCTCCTTCCTACTCTGGTGCCACCACTGGGGTTTTTTACCTGAAACCTTACATTCATCCGATATTTAGAGATGACATTCTTGGGGGATCTTCCAGTGAGGCCATATTGATAGATATTAGAAACCAGAAGGGGAGGGGCACTTGAGTGGGGCTTTATTATAGATCCCTCAATAGCCAGTGGGAACTTGAGGAGCAGATGTGCAAAGCAATTGCTCATAGTTTAAGAATAATAGGGTTGTATTATTGGGAGATTTTAACTTCCCTGGTTTTGACTGGGTTACCCAGAGTGTTAAGGGCCTGGATGGGGTGGACTTTGTGAAATGTGTCCAGGAAAGTTTCTTGAGTATATATAGGACCCTGCTTGGGAGGGTGCAGTAATGGACTCCTCTTAGGGAATGAGGCAGGGTAAGTAACTAAAGTGGCAGTCAGCGAGCACTTTGGCTCTCGTAACCATAATTCTATTAGTTTTAAGATAGTGATAGAAAAGGATAGGACAGGTCCATAGGTTAGCGTCCTAAACTAGAGCAAGGCTAATTTTGGGGGAATTAGGCAGGATTTAGCTGAGGTCGATTGGGTGAGCTTGTTTGAAGGAAAAGGAACAAATAGCAAGTGGGAGGCTTTTAAGAGTGTGACATCAAGAGTCCAGGAGCAGCATGTTCCTGTTAGGGTGAAGAGTAAGGCTGGCAAGTTGAGGAAACTTTGGCTGACAAGAGATATTGAGGCTATGGCCAAGAAAAAAAGGAAGCATATATTGGATTTAGGAGGTTGGGTCGAGTGAATCCCTTGATGACTATAAAAAAGATTAAGAATACTCTTAAGAAGGAAATCAGGAGGTCAAAGAGAGGGTATGAGATGGATCTGGCGGGTTAGGTTAAGGAAATTCCCATGAGGTTCTCCAGCTATGTTAAGAGTAGAAGGGTGGCTATGGAGAGAGTAGACCCCTTAAAGATCAGCAGGGCGACCTATGTCTCGAGCCGCAGGAGATGGTGGGATTTTTAATGAATATTTCTCCTTGGTGTTTACTGAGAAGAAAATCATGGTTGCTCAAGAGATAAGGGAAACAAGTGGAGATGTTTTGGAGGACATTCATATTATCAGGGAGGAGAGATTTTCAGCCTTATAGTGCATTAAGGTGGATAAATCCCCAGGGCCTGACCGAGTGCATCCTTGGACTTTGTGGGAGGCTAGAGAAGAAATTGCGGGGGCTCATGCGGAGATATTTGCTTCATTGTTAGCCACTTGTGAAGTTCCTAAAGACTGGAACATGGCTAATGTTGTTCTATTGTTAAGAAAGGTAGCAAGGACAAGCAAGGAATCTACAGACTGGTCAGCCTGACATCAGTAGTGGGGAAGTTACTGGAGGGAATTCTGAGGGACAGGATCTACCAGCATTTGGTTAGACAGAGTCTGAGTAGGAGGATTCAGGATGGCTTTGTGTGTGGAAATTCATGCTTGACAAACCTTTTAGAGTTTTTTGAAGGGGTAATTAAAAGGGTAGATGAGGGTAGGGAAGTGGATGTTATCCATTTGAACTTTAGCAAAGCCTTTGACAAGGTCTCACATGGTAGGCTGGTCTGGAAGGTTAGGTCCCATGGAATCCAGGGAGAGCTAGTTAGATGGATTCAAAATTGGCTCAGAGGTAGGAAGCAGAGGGTGGTGGTTGAAGGCTGTTTCTTGGAATGGAGGCCAGTGACTGGTGGTGTGCCACAGGGATCGGTATTGGGACCCTTGTTATTCATTATTTATATAAATGATTTGAACGTGAATGCACAAGGCTTGATCAGTAAGTTTGTGGCTGATACAAAATTAGGTTTTGTTGATAGTAAAGAAGGTTATTGTAGATTACAGGGAGACCTTAATCAGTTGGAAAAATGGGCTGAGGAGTGGCAAATGGATTTCAATACAGTTAAGTGTGAAATGATGCATTTTGGAAAGTCAAACCAGCATAGGACTTACACCATGAATGGTAGGGCACTAGAGAGTGTAATGGAACAGAGGGACCTAGGAGTACAAGTGCATAGTTCATCGAAAGCGGCATCACAAGTAGACAGGGTGGTGAAAATGGCATTTAGCACACTGGCCTTTATCAGTCAGGGCTATAGGAGTTGGGACATTATGTTGCAGTTGTATGAGTCATTGGTGAGGCTGCACTTGGAGTACTGTGAACAATTTTGGTCACCGTGTTGTAGGAAAGACGTGTTTAAATTGGAAAAAGTACAGAAAAGATTTACAACAATGTTGTCAGAACTAGAGAGCCTGAGTCATAGGGAGAGGTTGGCCAGACTAGTTCTTTATTCCTTGGATCATAGGAGAATGAGGGGTGACCTTATAGAAATGAATAACGTTATCAGAGGCATAGATAAGGTGGATGGTAACAGTCTTTTCCCCAGGGTAGGGGAGTCCAGAACTAGGGGGCATAGATTTACAGTGAGAAGGGAAAGACTTAAAAGGGACTTGAGGAGCAACCTTTTCATGCAGAGGGTGGTGAGTATATGGAACAAGGTGCCAGAGGAAGAGGTTGAGGCAGGTATAATAGTATCATTTAAGAAGCAATTGGATTGGTACATGCAGGGATATGGGCCAAATACAGGAAATTGGGACTAACTGTGTGGGCACTGTGATCAGCATGGACTTGTTGGGCTGAAGGGCCGGTTGTATTGGTTTGGCTGGCCATGCTGTATTGCTCTATGACTCTATGGTTCTACTGCTTGGGCATTTTCAGAAAATTAACCACCTGTTTTCGTGAACTCCAATGTTGTTGGATGACTGAATTTAGTTTTCTCAAACTTGTTAAAGAGTGAGGGCTTTTCTCCTTTCGAAGACATAACGTTGTGTGCCATATTTCATGTCATTTCTGAGATACACTTTCTGCTTGTTGAGAAGCTACTCTGAAAATTTTCAATCTCTTTTCCTTCTTCAGATGACATCAGTGTAACAATTGACTCACTGTTTCCTCTTTCAAACTGCAGTCTCTACCCCAGGCTCTGGATATCCCTTCTGGCCAAAGGTGTGATCCTTTCAAAAGTGTTTCTCAACCTGAGTGACAATCTAGTCTCCTCCTATGATTACGTATGTATCCTGATAGACTCAACCCAATGGTCCTTGGGAGACATCCAGCAAAGTATCTCACCCATGCCTTGGAGGGTATCTCTCTAACAGGTTCTCAACACTGTCTTCATCCACATCAATGAAAGATGGTGAAAATGTTCAATGTACACTTCCTATCCCAACACAGAACCACCTACAGTGGTTTCTATGTGTTGGTTTAAAGCCTCTTACACATTTGACATAATGGTTGTAAATTTAACTTCTTTATTTCTTTCTTCAGGTAAGCTACAAATATCTTTGAATCCTTCCCTTTTCCATCTCTTCATCCTCAGATCCCACTTAAAATCAAATACATTCCATTGACCTTACTTCTGTGGCATGCAAGGACTCCTTTCTTAGTGACTCTAACTTCTTAGAGAATTTGCATCGTTGCATAATGCTCCCTATCCTATGGCAAACTTAACACTGGGCCATTTTGAATGGGACCAGGTGCTTCCCATTAGACCAAAGGGAATGAATCCGACTCTGTTCCACCCATGTCACTCATAACCTTCCTATCTTTACACTTACATGGCATGCTTATTTTCCACTGAACACACCCACTGAAGTGTTCACATGTTTCAAGATTGATGAAGAAGATCAAATGACAGCTACCAACTCTGTGGGCCTATTCCTTGCTTGCAATTCAGAATCATGCTGCAAGCAGAGCTGTCTCACATTCTTAATTTTTTCCCCTCTTGATGATATCCCCGTTCCTCTCACATACTCTAGGCACACTGCGTTAACTGAGTTTGCCTGGATTCTCAGCAATTTCCTGTGGCATCGGATTGAAGTGTACTTTCAAAATCTGCACAGTGTCCTCATCAAATGCTTTGGCTGTAGTTCATGGCACCGATGTCTCATATGCCTTCAACTCCATTGCCAGCAGCAATATTGCCTTTTTTCTCCTCATGCTCCTCTCACTGTGACCCCAGAGGTTCTGATGAATAGCTCTACATAATCCTTAAACAGGACTGAGTGGTTGAATTTTCTTATTTCTCAAGCTTCCCAATATACTATACTTGTCCATTTCTGACCATTCTCGCGTTGAGTGCTCCTATCCAGTTCACTGGTGTTACCATGCTGGATAACTGGTAACTACTCCTTCTCACAAGCAGCAACATCCAAAACTCAACACTAGTGTAGTGTTTGTAAGGTTCTTTGACATTGCTTCAAATGTTATCACTCACATTTGGCAGAGCAAATCATTAAGTATATTTTATTGAGATCTGCCATTCTCAAACTATAATATTTTGTTTCATATTCATTCAAGGAAGTTGGGCTTTGGAGGCTGAGCCAGCATTTAATTGCCCATCCACAGTTGCACTTGAAAAGGAGATGGTGAGCTGCCTTCTTGAACCATTGCAGTCCTTGAGGTGTGGGTGTACCCACAATGCTGTTAGGGAGAGAATTCCAGGATCTTGACCCAGCAAAGGTAAAGGAACAGTGATACGTTTCCAAGTCAGGGCGGTGTGTGCCTTCCAAGTGGTGACAAAGACTTTTGCTGCCCTCGTTCTTCCAGCTGGTAGAGGTGGTGGGTTTGGAAGGTGCTGTCTAATACTCAAATGCAACAACATATCAATGACACACCACTCAGTTTTTAAAGCTACTTTTGCACTCATATACGCTACAGGAGCCAAAATGAGGGAGGAAAAGGGATTGTTGGATTTAGGCCAAAGTCCAGTCAGTGACAGATGCTCAAAGTCAAAATCAAAATTGTTTATTGTCCTATATACATGTATGCACAGGTGCAATGAAAAACTTACTTGCAGCAGCATCACAGGCACATAGTATTATATAAACAACATTCACAAGAAAAACATAACTTGTACACAATTTTTACAAGGAAGAACACAATTAGAAAAAAAGAACAAAGTTCTTCAGTGCAAAGTGATCAAAATGGTCATAGTGTTACTAAACTGTAGTGACTGGGTTTAGCTGGTTGGTTCAAGAACTGAATGGTTGAAGGGAAGTAGCTTTTCTTGAACTTGGTGGTATGAGATTTCAGGCTTCTCTACCTCCTGCCTGATGGTAGCTGTAAAAAGATGGCATGGCCCGGATGGTGGTGTTCTTTGATGATGGATGTTGCCTTCTTGAGGCAGCACCTCCTGTAGATACTACCAACGGTGGGGAGGGATGTGCCTGTGATGTATTGGGCTGACTCCACTACTCTCTGCAGCTTCTTATGTTCCTGCATATTTGACTTGCTGTACCAGACCATGATGCAACCAGTCAGGATATTTTCAACAGTACATCTGCAGAAGTTTGTTTGGGTGTTCACTGACAAGCCGAACCTCCTTAACCTCCTATGAAAATAAAGATGCTGACACGCCTTCCTTGTGAATAAACCTCCTGAATGAGCCAGAATAAATCTGGCTGACTGATGGTTAGCACGCTTGATGACTTAGACTATGATTAATATCACGATAACCTGAAGCAGATGACAGGCCCCATATTTGGCCATATAACAGGAGTACTAGCTACTTCTAGTGTCCATTGTCTGGCACTGCTCTGTTCCTTTCACCGATGTGCAGATAAAGGGTATCTCATGCATACAGTTCCTGTCAACCACTGTATAGACTTTGATAAACAGGAACTCTATAATCCAACTTCCACACTGATGAATACTGGATCATTTGAAATTTTCTGGACCAAGAAGAATGCCTTTCTATGTAAAGCATCTCTAGGTCGTAGTGAATGCATGAATTGGGTCAAAGATGACTTATTACAGGACCCTTTGTTCATAATGTCGCACTATATATAGAAAACTAATATAACAAAAATGCTGGAAAATACATACTTTTCACCTTCATTACACTCAGGACGTTGGACATCTAAAAAAAGGATTAAAAATAGAAATACTGCAGGTGGTGGAAGTTTGAAATAAATACCAGCATTTTTGGGTTTCACATCAGAAGGATGTAGCTCTTGCTTACCTCATTTCCTCGGCAGCCACTTAGTTCTGCAACAGTTTGACTGACATACTTGACAGCTATTGATTTTATTTTTTGGAAATGAGTCACAAGTAGAAGAGCATCGTTTCAATTCACATTAACCTCATTTAAAGGTTACAACTGAAAATAAACCACCGTTTATTTATTTATGAAATTGGCACTGAATTTTGCTGTATTACAAATATAATTCAACAGCTCTATTGCTGTTGTCTTGCTATTTATTTCATGCTGAGTTATAATGATGTGTGGAAATGGAATTTCTTGGAAATCCATTGTTTAAGTCACAAGGTTTTATGTTCTCCTGATTCTAACTGTTACATTATCTGAGCCATAGCCATTACCCAATGATTAATCTTTAAAATACTGACTGTGCCAAAAAATTGATTCCCATAGTTCTTGAGGTGCTCAAGACAGTTTAATCTGATATTGTGAAAATTAAATTTTGGAGAGTCCTTTCACTGTTCTAAATTGCCAGCTGCAGTAACCTGAATGGACCATCAGTGTTACAGCAGGGAACCCCAAGCTTACTCTGCAGAAAAACTCTTTTGGCAGTTTGCTTGCAAATTAATAGCCTTTCAAGGGCAAAGAGTTCTCCAAAAATGTTGTGCTTAAACCTGGAGGATCTCTTTGTCAAATGTAGTCAGTTTATCAGTGATATTTATGTGCAAAATACACTCAATGTATATATTAAGCTGCCATCTAAATCTTACCAATTATTTTTAGGTTGCAGCAATTAAGTTAGCATTTAACAGTTTGAGAGAAGAAAGTAGCATTGGCAAATAAATAGCTCCATGACATAATTTTGCATTAGGAAATATTTTGAAGATTGTGCAAGAATTCCAGTTGGAGTAAAAGAAATCCACAAAGATCCTTAAATATAGTGGCCCAATGTGGCAAAATAGCAGCTGCTTAGGTTCTATAATTTTTTATCGAAACCAAAGCATTATAAAAGTTTGTGGCACAAAAGCAGGCCATTTGACCCACAGTGCCCAGATCAGCCAACAGAACAAATTATTTAGGCTAATCCTGCTTCCCAACATCCAATCCTGTAGGTTAAAGCAATTTAAGTGCTACACCAGTAGCACTTAAATTGAGACTCTTAGATAGCCACATGACTGATAGAAAAATGTAGGGCTATGTGGGAGGGAAGGGTTAGATAGATCTTGGAGCAGGATAAAATGTTGGCACAACATCATGGGCCAAAGAGCCTATACTGTGCTGTAATGTTCTATGTTCTATGTTCAAGTACTATCAGGCAGTGATTCCAGACTCCCACCAACTTATGGGTGGAAAACACTTTACTTAACTCTCCTTTAATCTTCTACTTACTACCTTAGATATAAACCCCCAAGTTATTGATCTCCTGAATAAAGGAAACATGCTTTCCTTCTGCACCAATTCTTGGCTTTTCTTAATTTTATACACCTCGATTAAATCTTCCTTCTGCCCTTTTGTTCCAAAGTATAAAACATCTGCCTAAGTATCCTTTCCTCGTGTTGTGAGACATTTTTTTGCTATTCTGTTATTAGATACATGCATTTATTTAAATATAATTAGTTTATGAGTACAATTTATCAATCTGTTAATAAAAGGAATTTAAAATTATTTTTTACTACTTAAGCCACCATCCTCTTTTCTTGTTCATTTTTCTGGGACTTCTCCAAATGAAGGATTGACTTTTTCTGCTCATGATCTTCTATATTGTGCTCAAATATTCATTCATTAATAAAAACAGAAAATGTTGCAGAAACCTCAGGAAGTCAGGCAACATCCATGGACAGAGGAATAGAGATAACATTTCAGGTCGATGATCTTTAATTGGAACCTTTCTGAAGAAAGCTTGGTGATGTGAAACTTTGACTCTGTTTCTCTCCCCACTGCTGCTGCCTGACCTGCTGTGTATTTCTATTACTTTCTGCTTTTCTTTCAGATCTGTTGTTTTTTTTTTGCTTTTTGTCTGCTGCCAAGCAATAAGGATCTTCAAGCTTATGAAATGGGACAGTTGTTAAGGGTGGTGGGATGAAGTTCACTTCCCTCAATGTAAAATGGAATGCGAAATGGGGATTTGTCCTGATCCTCAGGAGTCCTAGCCTCACAGACACAGCAGAGTGGCTCTTTCTGTTCTTTGTACAAGTGAAATGGCTTCCTTTCATCGTGTCAACTCAATACGAAACTAAGCTAAAGACTGAAAGAAAGATGCCTTCAACTGAATACAATAGTAACCATTTTAAAATCCTATCCCTACCCACAAATGTGGGGTAGACCTTTGACTTGAACTTCAAGGCAGTTATCTGATTGGGCTGACTGCCAGCCTTTGTAGAACTTGTGTGTTTTTCATTCTCTGGCAAGTTTTATAAAATGCAGGTTACCTGTTCTGTCAATTTATCAGCCCAACAGTAAAATTGAAAGTATCTGACAATCTGTCCCATTAGCGCTAACAAAAACGCTGAAGTGAGGTTTACTTGTGTGGATTAATATTACACAAATATGGAGGAATTTTATCAGTAAAGTAAAAGCAATGTGCTTCAATGAGATGAGTGGGTTCACTAACCATCATTGTTCCTCTTCTGAATACAAAATGCAGAAATTTCAAATCAAATTCTAAATAATATTACAGTGCTCATTATATGGAAGTTAATAATAATTTACTATTTCTAGTAACGTATTTGAGTCTAAAACATTCATTAATTTTGCACAGCAATACAGGTCAATTGTTCAAACAATTTGTTTGGATGTGCTGTCATAATTAACATCTGTCTTTAATATGAAGTCCTCCTTATTCATAATATAAAGTAGATCTCTGAGGGATGATGCTGAAACAAATTCTATACCCAAGTGGAAAGTCAGGATTTTCTACTGTGCCTTCATTACTTCCCCTAGCCTTGGTTTATAGAAGCATCACCTGAAGTGATTAGAATGTAGACAAGCTTGTTAATAACTGATACATTACAGAGGAATAACAATATGAAGCTATATTCTGCAATTTAGACATTTATGTGCTAAGAAAAGGTGAAAAGGTGGAAGAATTTCTTTCTGCAGGATAAATCTGAGATTAAGAGAACATCAAGAAATTTAATTATAGCTAATTCTATCCAGGACTTTACAGGTCTTTAATGTAGAATTTAATTACCAGAACAATAAAAGCTAATAAAATATAGTAAAATGCATTGGTTTGGGATAATTCAGAATGCAGACAGCACAACCACCTTTCTGAAATAGACAGTTAATTGAATTCTGATCAATGCTATCTTTGTAGTTTTGAAACATATTTAAGAAGCAAGAGCAGAACTTTGGGAATATTTTGGAAGGACTCACTGAACCCAAGTGTGTGAATGAGTAGAAATGACACCAGTCATTAATTCAGAGTACATCAGCAATCCCATCTTTTCATGTTAATTCAGGTGTTGAGTTCTGTGGCTTCTTCAAGCCAGATCTTCTGGGAGTTCATCAACACCAATTGTGCATCTTAAAATATTTCATACAAAAAAAATTCTGTCATCTATATCAATTCTGTTAAGGATGATGAATTACCAGTGACTGTAGTGATGCTAAAATTCTGCAACATTATTTCTGCAGTATTTTATGTTGAAAGTTGCGGCCTGAAATGCCTTAATTGCTTTATTCTGACTAATAAAAAGAGTTCTGTGTGTATCTTGGGAAGGAGGGAGAAGTACACTGTACAAGGACAATGAACCTGAAGGCTGTGGAGGGAAGATCTTGTGAGGAAATAAGGGCAGTGAAGTCCGCAACTCCCAGAACACCCACAGATCCTGTGGTGGGCAGATGAAACATTACGTGATCGCTCTGCAAACATAACTCAGGAAAACTGATGTAGAATTTGAAAGCTGGGAAAAGTAAGTCATCACTTGGTCATAGCTCTGTCACATACTCAGTCAGACCATTTTGAGAAGTTAGGGGTCACAGGATAGTTAGAAATCAGTGAAGTCCAGGAGAAAATTTCTGTGGAGACCATGATAGGAGATAGCGAAGAAGGTTACCAGCAGAAGTGTTTTAATGACCTAAGGAGAATAGATGAGCAGGCCACATATAATCCTACCCCTTAAGCTTCATTATCAACCTGATTTCAACGGAGCTCCTTGTATCCACCTACCTGCACATTCACCTCTCTTTCTTTCTATGCTCTTCCTCACATCCCCACCCATTCACTGACCACTCCCATTCCTCCTCATGTGCATGCAATTTCCCTCTCATTGCCACCTTCATCAAAAGCACACTATCAATTGACAGAACATATTTACCCGTATGATCTTTCTGTCCTTCTATGTCTATCAGTGGGCTCCAACTCAGCCAGATCATTATAATTACCCTGCTGTGCTATCCATCTGTTGTGACTGTGATCTTAGTCACCAGAGAGGCACAAATATCCCAACTGTTAATAGACCAAATATACCTGTGACCATGTTTGATGTGCTAAGTGACAGTATCTGTCTGTCTGCAAGCTTCCTTGAACTCAGTCACAATGGTGCAAAATAACTTAGCCATAGTTGCCTGGTTTGATGCAGGCCAATTAACATAACCCAATTGTCTTAGGTTTGGCCGATGCATACGTGAACGTCTCATGGTGACTTCTCTTTGAAAACCATATCACTTGAGCAGCCAACTCCCTGCTGTGGGCCTGCAGTCTGTGCTCTGTAGACAGTGAAGTTTCTTTGCAAAACTGTCCTTTTAATTTCAAACTGATTACTGCTTGCAATTTACATTAAAAACTGAAAACTGTTTCTTGTTTGAATTAAAATCTGCTATATTCACATAATTCCATAACTCCTGAATCCCTGACACCATGAGAGAGAGAGAGAGAGAGAGAGAGAGAGAGAGAGAGAGAGAGAGAGAGAGAGAGAGAGAGAGAGAGAGGGAGACTACTGTGCAAAGGGTGGTGGGTTAAGGGATGGGGGTTCTCCAAACAATTCTCACATCTGGTAAATGCTGGTATGGAGATGCTGGGCACAGACTGAGTGTCAGCAACCCCGGCTTTTGAAAGAAACAAGCTCTCAAGTAAATGTTACCATCATGTCATAAAGCACTCACTTGTGTTAACTTGATTTTAGCAACAAAGGAACTATGATCAGTTTCATAATGATAACTTACAACACCATCTTACTTTGTCCTAACTTCTGTCTTCTATCTCCTTTAGGGCGTAAATGCAGGCAGCAGCAATTCACAAATGGCAATCCCCTGGAGAGGCTGAGTACTGAATGTGTACCATCTTGGATACTCACACTTTGCAACAGCTGGGATATTTACACTTTGTTAAGGTCACCATGGAAATTGTTGGGCTTCTACTTGTAACTCACATTTCTCTAGTGATGCCAAAGGACCTGTTTCTGTGCTGTAAGACTCAATGATTCTATGACTCTATGACAAATGCACAAGAGCAGAAGTCAAGGATGGAGACAGCATTGGAAAACTCACGTTGGAGGCAATAGCCCTCTCCAAGTGTGCCTATTTAGATACAAACAGTGGACAACATGAAATCACCAACAGGCTCTCAATTCACCTTATTGCATAGGGATTGGAAAGGGTTAACTTCGAACTTGAGTTACTTCATACTTGCAGACACTAGCATGTACATAGCCATGTGTGTGATTGAAGGGAGAAAGCAGGAGCAGGATCTCCCAAAGCTCTTTAAAGTGAAACATGTTTGAAGTGCAGTCCCTGCAGAAATGTGGCAGTCAATCTCCACATAGCTTGATTCCACACATAGACATACATCTAGCGATGCTGCTGAACATTGGCAAGTCCACTGGGGAGAAAGTCTGATGCTTTCTTCAAATTGTGCTGAGGATCTTTTATGCCAACCCGAGAAAGCAGGCATGAACTGACTTTCTCGGGTTATCCTCACTAAAGGATCCGAGGCTGTGATAAGTTTATGGAAATAAAGGATCCACAGTGGAATGAAGTTCATTCACAGTGTATGCAAGATGGCACGGTTATGGACATGTTGTTGAACAGTAATGGATGCTTTGGTGACAACAGACAGGATGTTATTCCTGTGAATGAAGACCATGCTTGATTTCTTTTAACCTGGGGAAGTTGGTGGCCATAGAGTAACATAGCAATTAGATCAGAAGTAGAGCCTAGTGGTCCAAAATGACTGGAGATCGCAAAGATGTTGCCGTCTTCATCTACCTTCACAGCTACTGAGATCCAAAGGTCCTTTCCCACCAGATCTACCTTTGAGGATTTTTGTCTTCATTGTAGCCACGTTTGGTGACTTGTTTCAAGGTTCATGATGGCTTTGTGGTGACTGGACCAATTCAGAGGGACCCCAGTGAACTTGTCCCTATCAAGTAAAAACCTACCTTGATTCTCTCCCACACTGGGATGAGGAAGTGAGGTTGAACATGGGTGAAGTCTGCAGTAAAGGTTCCCACAGCAGATGCTTTAAAACACAGTCCTTGGTTGCCAGATTCGATGGGATGGTCACTTTCAATTTCAAAAGTGTTAAGTAAGTTTCAAACAAGCTAGAGTTCGGACTCTAGTGATCTTATTCCTATTATGGGTCTACTTCCTGCACATTATTGGCCATATCAGCATTGGTGGTACAGGAGGATCAGGTACTTGCCATAATTTTCCTCCTGCTTACATTTACTGCTTGTCCATGCTAAGTCTTCAAACAAAAGCCCTTATTGTATCACACGTGCATGTGTAATTCAGCAGAGTACATACTCTCAAGATTTTGTCACTGAAATTATTGAAATAAAATCCAGTTTTGTGGTACTTGGTCAATTCCTGACATATAAGTTAACCACGTACCTCTCAGCATACTATATTCTTTCTAAGAGCAAACCAATGACATCACAAGACGACTTTCAGCTTGCATGACAATGGCACACTTCAAAGGTATAGAAATACGCTAGAGAAAAGATAACAAATTAACAACACGTCAATCACTCTGGACATGCTGTTCCCTTCTCATTGTTCGGATTTCCTTTCTGCTTCGGGATCTTGGCACAGCAAGAAGTAATTGACCTGTGCCCTAATCAATACCCTTTACAGATTCAACATCACTTCCTTTGTTGTCTATTCAATTTACCCATGTGTAAAAGCTAAAATTCCATTTTCCATTGTTTGCCTTTTTTTTAAACTGGACACACATCTTTAATGGTTAATTCAACCCTTTCTGAGAAGATAATCACTGATTTTAGATTCTCTTCTTTAGACACAGAATTGGGTCCAACTAATATTAGTGAATTTACAGGGTTCTTTTAGCTTAATCATTTACTGTACTGTGTTCCAGGACAGTGTATCTTTTTTTTAAATCAGAATGTGAATTGACAACACAAATGTTAAGACCAAATAAGGGCAGTAACAAACTGTTCTCCTTTTAAGTATTTCACAGTTGGTCGTTGAAGATTTTTGTCCACTAATCACTGGCCAGTTGCCATTTGATGGTGAAATTTTCAGCAATGAATTCAACTGGATAGCCAATCTGCTATTACAGCAGTAATGTTTATGGTTAAAAATTCAAATAATATCTACATTCACTTACATCATTTTAACAAGTTCTAAGCAAAAAGAACAATGCTTTGTGTGATTACTGGCCAGGATAGACTCTATGATTTGGGGACATCTATACTATTGCCATTGCAGAAGGAATTTATATAACAACATAAAATAGAATGTGGCCCTTTTCTTTATTGCTGGGATCAATTCAAATATAATTCAAACTGTAGAAAAGATTACATCCATTCGAAGTAAATTGCAGGATTGGGAGCACATTTTAATAAAAAACTATTGTTCAGGCAGGACACTTTATTCACAACAAGTCAGTGTTTTGTGGTTGATAACATGATCCCAGCTGCAGTGTGGTAGGAACTGCAGCTCCTGTGATGTTGTGTGTGACTATACGCATATGACCTTATTTCTGTCCATAATACAAGACCAGCTCACTTAACTATATTTTAAGCAGTAACCCAACATGTGGTGTTGGTATTGGTTTATTATTGTCACTTGTACTGAGGTACAGTGAAAAACTTGTCTTGCATACCGATCGTACATGTCAATTCATTACACAGTGCAGTTACATTGAGTTAGTACGATGCATTCAGAGCGCTTCAGGTTTCAAATCAGAGGCAGTGGGTGTGGTAGCCAAAGGTGTTCTGCATCAGAGTCATAGAGTCATAGAAAATGGAAACAGGCCCAACTGATCCATGACAAAAAGATGCCCATCCAAGCTAGTTCCATTTGCCTGCATGTTGTGTGAAATTGTTCTTTTAACTGTCTTAAGGATCAAGGACTCTGGACTCGAGCTTTGTGGACCAAAACTAGTTTAATCACAAAGGCAAACGCGGGACAGAATGGGTGGGAACAGACACACGCTCACTCACACACGGGATACCACGAACACAAGAGGGGAAACGCAACTGGGGTAAAATACACTCACACACACACACTAATACACACAAGCCTACAGTAACAGTGTACAACTTCAGGATATAACATTTCAATGCCCATCCCACACTAGCATTGGCTCTAATACTACCCGGAGTCTGAGTGGAACGCTCCCTGACCATGTGGTGATGCACTCTTACCAATGATCTCTGCAGCATTGTCTCATTACTCCTGGGGTCGTCAAAAGAGGATGGGTTAGGGGAAGCAGCCCTTCTTATGGTGCTAGGAGGCTGGGTGGAGCCTCACTGTTATGATTTGAACGAGCCAATGGTCAAGCAGGTTCAGAGACAAAGGATACTGGTCAGGCAGGCTCAGATGCAAAAGGTACTCTCACACCTGAGGGTTGGGTGGAGCTGCACCTTGATTGACAGTAGTATCACTTCCGATCAGAGGAGCAATGCTGTCCTCCAGTCAACGGGGGTCAGTGTCGTTACTGTCACGTGACAGCCATGTGGATTTCTCACAACACTGCATTTGGCACATGTTCAGCTCAACCCTTCCTATCCATGTACCTGTCCAACTGTCATTTAAAAATTTATTGTACCTGCCTCAACCACTTCCTCTGGCAGCTCATTCAAAAGACATACCACGTTCTGTGTTAAAAGGTTGCCCCTCAAGTTCCTATGAAATCTTTCCCCCCTCACTTTAAACTTATGCCCTCTAGTTCTTGCTCCCCCAACCCTGGGAAAAAGACTAAGTACCCATAATGGACTCCCATTCTTTTTCTACATATGCTCCTACTGGCGATGTTAATTTATTTCTCCCATCTGATTCAGCTTTGGTTCAAAAATCTTCAAGAAAATAACAGTGGCAAATAGAGGTGGTCTCTCAACATAATTTGCAGTGGGGCCACTGAACTCAGTTCACTCCGGTTTGGAATGTCCCCATGTGGCTCCATGCCTACATCTCTCATCTGGCTGGAGCGCTCTTGCTGCACTTTCTTGTGCATTTATGATGGAAATCAAGGAACCTTCTCCAGACATCTGAAGTACTCCAGGATCAGAAGCAGAGGTTTCCAGTGGATTCATTAAATAGGGTGCCATTACTGAGATTGAGAAGGAAGCAGCAACTCTGCTGAATTCACAGAAGTGAACAGTGATAGGAGTGGAGGAAGAATCCACAGACCAGACTGTCACGTGGATGCCATTTACAATCCCCCTCTTTCTTTCAAATATTGATACGCTCGGACATTGCTCTGTACTGTTACATGATACTTCCCCTCCACAGGGAAAGCAAAGAATATACTTCTTTTTGAAAACTACTTCCCCATCACCTATTTTTGCATTTGTACACAACTGATTTGTCAGAAGTTATTGTGACTTGAAGCAACCCCATGGTATATACATTTAATTCCTAACATGGGAAAAGCTATCCTAACTGACTACAGGTTAGTCTCCAGAAGTTGGTATTTTTGAGTAAAACCTTATTGCCGAGAAACATGTTTTAGGTCAGTAAATGGATACCATGGTTAAATCTATAAGTGACTTCTGACTTTGCAATGATTACAGCACAAGGGAGAGCTCCCTTGATACTTTTATATAAATTCCAAATGTCGAGATACGCAGGCACCAAAGAAGGTGGCACGGTGGTGCGTCTATTACAGAAATGCCTCACAGCACTAGTGACCCGAGTTCAGTCCTGAGCCCCAGTGGTAGACTGCGTGGAGATTGCACGTTCTCCCTACGATCGTGGTTTCCTCCGGGGTTCTAGTTTCTTCCCACATTCCAAAGAAGCGCAGGGTGGTAGGTTTAATGTTGGTGAGTGGTCAGATCTGGGGACAGTTGATGGGAATATGGGGAGAATAAAGTGGGATAAGTGTAGGCGCAGATGCAGTGGGATAAAGGGTCTGCTTGCATGCAGTATGAATCTATGACTCTAATGAGTAACTGGCATAAGTGCAGATGAGAGAGCCAGGCTCCACTGGAAGCTATCAATATTTGGATCATGTAATTACAAGCCTGGCAATCTGCTATCAAAGTGATGACACGACTTTCACAAGTAACTGGGTGCATTTTAAAATAAAAAGTAAACAAAAATTTACAGTAGAGATGAATTTTTAAACCAAACAAGAATATTGGAACTTCCATTAACTGTGGTGCAGTTATCAAGAATGACTTAACTGAAAGAGATAGAGGGAGGTTAAAAAGAGATGGATTCACTTGAGACTGATCACAGAAAGGCAATCAGCATGTGATTTTGAATGGGGTCACTAGTGCTGTGAGGCATTTCTGTACTAGCCACACCACTGTGCCACCTTCTTTGGTGCCTGTGCACCTCGACATTTGGAATTTATATAAAAGTATCGAGGGAACTCTCCCTTGTGCAGTAATCATTCCAAAGTCACAAGTCACTTATAGATTTAATCATGGTCTCCATTTACTGACCTAAAGGGTGTTCGTCAGCCATAAAGGGAGGTTTTACTCAAAAATATCTACAAGCCTAGATTAAATTTAGGCACAACAGAGTTCTGATGCAGGGTTTTGACCCGAAATATCAACAATTCCTTCCTTCTCCACAGATGCTGCTCAACCCATTGAGTTCCTCCAGCAGATTGTTGCTCTCGATTTAATTTAGCTAGATAAAGCTCTGGCAGGTTTAATTCCCAAGCCTTATCTGTCACAATGTCAGTCACTGGTTACCAGCAATCAATAAGAAATGGTTGGCGGTCAGCAGACTGGAATGGAACTTTGGGAGGTCGGCAACTGGTGTCAGAATCAGGAAGGTCTCTGGAATCACAGTATCTGGAGTCAGGAGAGCCTCGTGAAAGAGAGCTGGGCCGCTTGGGAAAAGTCAGAAGCTTATGAAAATAAAAAATAAATTGCAGGTGCTGAAAACCTCAAACAAAAATGGAAAATGTTGGAACCATTCAGCAGGTCAGGCAGCATCTGTGGAGAAAGGAACAGAGCTGAAGACCGTTCAAGTTAGTTTTAAGTGACAGAGAAGATGGGTGGAGGAAGAGATGCGACAAAGGGGATACCTCTGATAGGCTGAGGCTAGGGTTGCTGTGGGGATGAGTTATTAATGGGGCAATTAGAAAGTAAAAAAAAAGTGTGGTGTGTTGCAAATAGCAGTTAAAGGTGTACTGATGAAGAGGGAAAAATAAACTGAACCAATTTTTACCCCTCTGAAGATTATTTCCAGCATTCTCTTTTATTTCAAATTTTCAGCAGCTGCTGTGTTTTGCATCTCACAGTTCCAGCACTTCTTTCTCTATCAACTTCATTTATCTCCCTCTATTTTGGAAAATTTATTCAATATCCTCAGTGAAGATCAAACAAAAACTGCAAATGCTGGAAATTGAAAATAAAAGCAAAAAATGCTGGAAATGTTCAGCAGGTCAGGCCAGATCTGTGAGAAGAGAAACAAAGCTAAAATTTTAGGTCAAAGACCCTTCATCAGAACAAAGGAAACAAAAGAAGCTTGATAAGCGGCCAGGAAGAGGATGCCTCTGATAGGGTAAAACAGGGGTAACCATGGGGATAAGATGTGAACAAGGTCATCTGGTCAGTGAGTAAATGGGAGCAGTTAGAGAGTAAGAACACAGACAAAATAACAAAAGAACATAAAATACAGAGTAAGAAACTGTGTCCAGCATAGCCTCCATTCCCAGAGGGAAAAAGGGGGAAGAGCAAACAAACTGAGGCAATATGAAAGATGGTCAACTGATACTGAGAGAGATCTGAAATGCTGACAGATCATTCCCCTCCTTGTTTTTCATTCCCCCACTGATTTCCCTTGAACCTATTGTCTCACACTTGCCCATTCCCACAGTCACCTACATTAGGGACAATATACATAAGTCAATTAATCTACCAACAGCATGTCTTTGGAATGTGGAAAGATACTGAAGTCCACATGTTCACAGGATGGTGGTCACAATATGTGTTTCTTCTGCCATTTACACAAGGCCTTTGTATCCTATCGATGCATGGACCCAAAGTTCTCTATGCCATTCCAGATGCTCCTCCTCTGCTTTGCAGGTCATGGTCCAGGTTGTTCCCAAGAGTCAGTTAGTGTTACATTTTTTTTCCAAGTATGCTTTGAGCACATCCTTGAATGCTCACTGCATTATCTTCTCGTGACGGAGAACAGATATCTGTTTTGGGAACTTAATGTTGAACATACAAGTGATGTTGCCTGCCCAACATAATTGCTTTTGCATGCAGGAGAACAGACCAGAGCCTGGTTTGGTGCTTCATTTAAAAGGGGGCACTTCTGACATATCCATTCAGATTCTGCGTTTGAATTCCAGAGCTTGGCCATGAATGTAGAGCCGTCAGAAGCAAGACCATCCCAACTTCAACCACCAAGCAGCAGAACACAGATTCATGAGTATGTGTACATTCAGGGCAACCTCCAAGTCATCAACAACTCATTAACTGAAGCATACAAAAGGATTGATCTTATATTTAACATTTCCAAAACATAAGTCCTCTGACGTTCCCCTGCAGTACATCACAGTGATCTAACAATAAAGGTCCTTGACAAAACCCTGGAAAACACAATCTATATCTTGGGAGCCACTAATCAACATATGCAGATATTGATGATTAAATTTACTGTTGCCTTCAGCGCACCACTATTACCTATGGTTGTCTGAGGCTCAAGACCATTAATCCAGCACAAAGGTTATGGTTTAATTGATATCAATGATCCTATGTGTTTCTGAGACTGGGACTAGCTATAACAGGCACTTCAAAGCACTGGGGGAATATTACTGATGCATCCTCTGTAAAATCCTCCAATCCACTGGCTAGATAAGCAGACAAACATCAACATTCTTTCCCAGGGATACTCTACTCTGTGCTTTTTCATATCAAGAGATTGCAAGGGGGACAGAGGAGATGATTCAAGGATATTCTCAAAGTATCCTTGAAAAAGTGAAACATTCCCACTGAATCTTGTCCACTCAAAATAGATAGGATAACACTCAAAATGGATAGGATGTCATTGAAAACCTGGAGTCAATTTGTTGGCAATACACTGTACTAATGCAAACAGAACAATACACCTCTAAAACCACCTACCCACTCATCATATAAAGCACCTCCTGCCTCACCTATAGCAAAGGCTACAAGTCCTACAACAGCTTTATCAGCCACCTCAGAACCCATATACCTGAGTGGAAACAAATATCCTCGAACCTGATGGACTGCCTAAAAAAATGAAGAAGAATCTGTAATAAGCTCCAAGGTCACTTGGGAAGAATTCTAAGTTTTACCAACCACCTTCTGCCCCTTCTCAAGTTGTGGTGACTCAACGTGGCTGCCTGATACACAATGCAGGTTCACTGGTATGTTAGCTGGTAATGCTCAGCATGTATTAGTGGCTGAATAATCCCATTCAAATGAGGCCTGTAGTCCAATATTGTGTATTTCTCAGCTTTACCCATCCTGGTTAAAGTAAGCAAACTTGTTTTTTGAATCCCTTTTATACACTTGAATAACCAAAGTTCTGACTTCATTACACCCTTACAATTGTACTATCAGAACAACATGCAGTCTTGTGTTTGGCTCCTACGCCTATGCTGCTATTTAGTTTCCTTGTTGCCCTTCTGGCTTTTTGCTGATGTTCTGTTTATTGTCATTATTTCTATTCTTTCCAGAGTGAGCCCTTGGTTTGCCCTTCATGGATCCTGTACAACACAGCTTCTTTTAATTTTACTCTTTTATTGTCTTATATATCGATTTAGATTAACATTTTGTTGGTCTGGAGTTAATTCTTCCTGGCCTGCATCTTGTTTGCACTCAGTAGCAGATCCTTAAATATTTTCCATCTGTTTATACTTGAACACCATCCGCCCCCATCAATTTGTTTGAGCCTTTCTACAATCCCTGGAAGTTTCAATGTTGATTGTCTGGATACAGATTTGCAGTTTTGTTTTAACCTGCCCATAAACAATTCAATTATACTTGCTGGTTTTCAATCAAAAATACTATGACTTTCATACTCAGCATGGTGACTGGATTTCTTGGCATTTCTGGAGTTCAATGTCTAGGGGAAAGACATATGCAATGGAAGCATTTCCTTTCACACAGTTTGGACTAATACAAAGTGTTGTCCCAACATTTTTTAGCGGTCTAGGCTGACATCCAAACAAATTATGTATTTTTGAAATAATCTTTCATATGTTTTACATTTTCAAGTTTCTTATTCAGATTGAAGAATAATCATACTGTAATTATTTCCCCTTCCCCGACTATACAGCAAAGAGGCTAAATACAATACAGTGGAACAGGGCTGCCCTCTTCAAATGTTGATGGAATCAGTTTTTGGATGCCTGATGATCACTTTGCAAGTCACAGTGTTGGCAAGTATATCAAAAATTGTTTACATTCCAATAATGCTCTTTTATTTATAGGTTCAAGTAATTGCCTTTGGGTACAATGCATGCTTTATGTTTCACTTCTTGTAGATTGAAGCAAAAGGGAAAATAGAGAAGCAGAATCAGCACAGCAGTTATTCAGCCATTACATTGTTGGGAATTTCTGTTAAAACACAATATTTTATTTACATACTGCCACTAGTGTAGTGTATCAGTTAGTGTAACGCTTTACAGTGCCAATGACCTGGGTTCAAATCTGGCCACTGTCTGTAAGGACTTTATACGTTCTCCCCATGTCTGCATGGGCTTCCTCCGGGTGCTCCGGTTTCCTCCCACATTCCAAAGACGTACGGGTTAGGAAGTTATGGGCATGCTATGTTGGCACCAGAAGCGTGGCGACACTTGGGGGCTGCCCCCAAATCACTACGCAAAAAGATGTATTTCACTGTGTTTCGATGTACATGTGACTAATAAAGATACCTTATCTTACCTCGTGCAGTTTTTAAAACAAATTAGAACATTTACGTGATTTACTGAATTAGCAACAAATTATTAATTATATGCCAAACCAGGTGGAAGAGCTAGGTGAATCACAACTTTCAGTAAAATTAGCAAGCCCTTTCCCACTGCTATGGAAACAGTGATCACAGTATTATACAGCACAGCAGTGCATTTGGCCCGTTGTGCTGTTCTGGCTGTTTGAGAGAACCATCCAAAGACTTTCACTGCGCTGTTTTTCCACACAATCCTTTCTTGTTTACCTTTTTCAAATTCACGTCATCCTTTTGAAACCTGCCAATGACTTGAAGTTCACTGCCCTATTCAGGTAGTGCACTCTAGAGCATAAGAATTCTCTGTGTATATTAAAAAAAACTCTTCATTTCCCCCCTCGTCCTTCTGGCAATACCACAGATGTCTAATCTCTAGATACCAAACCTCCTGCTGCTGAGAGTAGGTTTTTTCTCCTACTATCTGCCAATATAAAGATGTTGGTCCATCAGAAATTGTTTGTCCGTTGTGAATAATAAATTGACTGATAATGTCTTTTATTCAATTCTCCAGGAAGCAGAGATGCGGGCCTGGATTTTGTTGGGTCTTTCTTGTATGGCAAACCGCCAGTGTTCCTCTGCATAAGTGCAAGCAAGTGCAGGACTTCACTATACGCATTTCCAAGCAAGGAAATCTTGCTGACAGTTGTCTGCCAGTGAGTCCGTTATTAGGCCCCACCACTGGATTCCTCATGGAATCCACTTGAGAAGAGGAATTTGCTGGAATTCCCTTGAATGTAAGCTGTGGCAACTGCTTTTAGACCCAGCACAAGATATGCACGCTCATTCATTTCAGGAGATATTAAAAGGAAGATAGGTAGGATGAAGATACACCTTTTTATTGTTTGTGTTTGCAGTACATTTTTAATTATTAAATGCTCTTTAAGTGTTTTTAGATGACATTCTTAATCTTTAATACTTTTAGTTATTTAATTTTTAATAGCTTTGAATGTTTCAGAACAGCATTGGCTTTCAAAAGCATATGCAACAATAGATATTTTGGACAGAGGACCAAGCTAACGCTCTGATTTTGCCATCCATCAAATATTTGCTCAGTAGTTTTATAGGCAGATCTTGTTGTAGCTGATCCTTGTCACCCAATCGGATGATAAAAACAGAAAATGTTGGAAATACTCAGCAGGTCAGGTCACATCCATGGGAAAAGAAGCAGAGCTAAATTGTCAGATCTAAGATGTTTTGATGAAGGGTCTTTAACCTGAAACATTAATTCTGTCTCTCTTCCCACAGACGTGGCCTGACTTGCTGAGTATTTCCGGTATTTTCTGTTTTAATTCCAGATTTCTAGCATTTGCAGTTTTTTCATTTTCACTCATTTAATCACATCGTTGTTCACCAATGACCATTCACAAGTCCATGGAGTTCAAGCAATTAAATGTTTTATTCAAACATATGCAAGGGAGAAGATCTTGGTCAAGCTGAAGAATGTATCAAACATACAAAGTTTGCAGCTTCTATTTCTAGTTAATATCTTTCGCATTTCATCATTATCTTTAATACTAACTATGTGCAAGCACCCAGATGTTCTATTATCTCAGTCCCAGCCCTGGAACTTAGCCATACTGTCTGGCCTTCAGTTCTCCTTATCTCCTCCCTCTGTACAGTGATGCATAGTCTATTATTGCTAGCTGTATAGCCATCAGTCTCAGAGCTACCACTTGGTCAACTGCCCCTCATGCCCATCCTGACTACAGAGCAGTATAAGTTCCTTTGTTGTCACTCCAATATCATTTGCTGTTTTGGGCCTCATATTTGAATTTGGGTTGCTTTAGTCCAACATGTATCACAGCTAGTATCACAGCTGCAGAAAGGGAAGACATCCTGGATGGATCATCTACTGAGTCAGTGTGGTTGGAGGTCAGACACAGGAAGGGAGCAATCACTCTATTGGGATTATTCTATAGCAACAGAGACACTGAGAAACAGATTGGGAGGCAGATTTTGGAAAGGTGCAAAAATAACAGGGTTGTTGTCATGGGTAATTTCATTTTCCCTGATATTGATTGGCACTTTCTCAGTGCAAAAGACTTGAATGGGGCAGAATTTGTAAGGTGTGTCCAGGAAGGATTCCTGACACAATAGGTAGACAGGCCGACTAGAGGAGAGGCCATTCTGGATCTGGTACTAGGCAATGTACCTGGTCAGGTGTCAGATCTCTCGGTGGGTGAGCACTTTGGAGACAGTGACCACAGCTCCCTGACCTTTACCCTTGCCTTGGAAAGGGATAGGAGAAGACAGTGTGGGAAAGTATTTAATTGGGGAAGGGGGAATTACGATGCTATTAGGCAGGAACTTGGGAGTGTAAATTGGGAGCAGATGTACTCAGGGAAATGCACAATGGAAATGTGGAGGTTGTTTAGAGATCATTTGCAGAGGTTCTGGATAGGTTTGTCCCATTGAGGCAGGAAAAGGATGGTAGGGTGAAGGAACCATAGTTGACAAGAGATGTGGAATATCTAGTGAAGAGGAAGAAAGAAGCTTACTTAAAGTTTAGGAAGCAAGGATCAGACAGGGCTCTAGAGAGTTACAAGAGAGCCAGGAAGGAGCTTAAGAATGGACTTAGGAGAGCTAGAAGGGGGCATGAGAAGGCCTTCGTGAGTAGGATTAAGGAAAACTCCAAGGTGTTCTACTTGTATGTGAACAGGAGGATGACTAGTGTGAAGGTAGGACTGATTAGGGATGGAGGAGGAAACATGTGCCTGGAGTCAGAGGAGGTAGGGGGGTCCTTAATGAATACCTTGGTTCAGTATTCACCTGTGAGAGAGACCTTGGCATTTGTGAGGACAGCGTAAAACAGACTGATAAGCTAGAACATGTCGATGTTAAGAAGGAGGATGTGCTGGAAATTTTGAAAAACATTAGGATAGATAAGTCCCCAAGGCTGGCTGGGATATATCCTAGAATACTACAGGAAGCAAGACAAGAGATTTCTGAGCCTTTGGCGATGATTTTTATGTCCTCACTTGCCACAGGGGTAGTACCAGATGATTGGATGATTGGAGGATGGCAAATGTTATTCCATTGTTCAAGAAAGGGAGTAGGATAACCCTGGGAATTATAGACCAGTGAGTCTTACTTCAGTGGTGGGTAAATTCTCAAAAAAGATTCTTAGGGATAGGATTTATGAGCATTGGAGAAGCATAGTCTGATCAGGGACAGTCAGCATGGCTTTGTGAGGGGCAGGTCGTGCCTCACGAGCCTGACTGAATTTTTTGAGGATGTGACAAAACACATGGATGAGGGTAGAGCAGTGGATGTGGTGTATATGGATTTTAGTAAGGCGTTTGATAAGGTTCCCCCGATAGGCTCATTCAGAAGGTTGGGAGGCATGGGATCCAGGGAAACTTGGTTGTGTGGATTTGGAATTGGCTTGCCTATAGAAGGCAGAGGGTGGTTGTAGATGGACTGTATTCTGCCTGGAGGTCAGTAACCAGTGGTGTTCTGCTGGGATCTATTCTGGGACCCTGTTCTTTGTGATTTTTATAAATGACTTGTATGGAAGGGTGGGTTGGTAAGTTGGCAGATGACACGAAGGTTGGTGGTGTTGTGGATAGTGTAGAACGTTGCTGTAGGTTACTACAGGAGACTAATAGGATGCAACGCTGGACTGAGAAGTGGCAGATGGAGTTCAACCCGGAAAAGTGTGAAGTGATTCTCTTTGGAAAGTCGAATTTGAAGGCAGGATACAAGGTTAATGGCAGGATTCTTCGCAGTGTGGAGGAACAGAGGGATTTTGGGCTCCAAGTCCATAGATCCCTCAAAAGTTGCCGCGCAGTTTGATAGGGTTGTTAAGAAGGCGTATTGGCCTTCATTAGTCGGGGTATTGAGTTCAAGAGCCGCAAGGTAATGTTGCAGCTCTATAAAACTCTGGTTAGACCACACTTAGAATATTGTTCTGGTCATGTATTTCTGGTCACCTCATTATGGGAAGGATGTGAAAGCTTTAGGGAGTGTGCAGAGGAGATATACCAGGATGCTACCTGAATTAGAGAACATGTCATATGAGGAAAGGTTGAGTGAGCTAGGGCTTTTTCTATGAAGCGAAGGAGGATGAGAGGTGACCTGATAGAGGTGTACAAAATGACAAGAGGCATAGATCTAGTGGACAGCCAGAGACTTTTTCCCAGGGCGGAAATGGCTAACACAAGGAGGCATCATTTTAAGGTGATTGGAGGAAAGTGCAGGGGGGGATATCAGAGGTAATTTTTTTAGACAGAGTGGCGGGTGCATGGAACATGCTGTCGGGGTGCTGGTAGAAGCAGATACATTAGGGACATTTAAGAGACTCTTAGATAGGCACATGGATGATAGGAAAATGGAAGGCTATGTGGGAGGGAAGGGTTGGACTGATCTTGGAGTTGGTTAACAGGTCGGCACAACATCGTGGGCCAAAGGGCCTGTACTGTGCTGTAATGTTCTATGTTCTATGTTCTTTACAAATACATGTACGGTGAATATGAGACAACTGCACATCTCAGTGATGATCATTTGGTGATTTCAATCTAAAAGGAGGTGTACCAATTGTGGAAGTGGGCAAAGACGTCATTATTGCCAGAACACTCTTGAAGTAGTGGAGTTTGTAGGAAATACTGTAATTGATACAAAACATTTTTGTAAAAGGGGAAAGTTTTACATAAGTGTTGCTCATATGAGGTGCAACCATGCCATAGTAAACACAAGCTCAGCATGTTGGAAACATGAAGTTGTCGGTTGTTGTAAAACACGAACCTGCTATAAATGTGGGAAGGCAGTGTCCAAGTAGTGCCACTTTCACTACATTAACATATATGACCAATTTTTGTTGGAAAAATAATTATATGGTATGTTTCATTCAAATCATGCTAATCGACTGGCAATTTAAGGTGATTTAGAGATAAATAATTAATCATTTCCTGAATGTGTTGGTAGATATACAACATTTTGCCATCTGCTTCTCACAAACAGCACTTGAATCGTAGCCTCCTATTCTTAAGAACATGTTTTATTTTCAGTTCAATTGTTCATTGAGCTCTCCACGGAAAGCGGAAAGTTAAGTAATATAATTAACAATATATGTATTCATGGCGGTTCACTGGGTGCACATCCTGTCTCTGACCTTCCCCACACAATACAGCAAGTGCCAATATCTAAGATTTTATGTGTGAATGTCAAATTGAATGATGTGTTATTTCAGCTTTGCTCTCCTGTTCTCTAACCACAGCTTAGCTAACTGAGAATTCTTGACTGTGTGAAAGAAGAAAGACACAAGGATGAGGTTATGGTGAGGAGGAAAGGTTAGGTGTTGGGTGCACATTTACACATCGTCAGTCTGCAAATCTGAAGAGACTGTGGGATAAGAGGCAGGTGGCATGTGAGAAGGATATTAGGTAAGAATAATATCCTATAAACTATTTATTTTAGATAATGAAGTATCGTTTGATGTAAAAAGCCCTTAAAACCCACTCATTGGTACCTGAATCCCTAAAAGAAATTAATACAGTTTAAAGAATCCTTCTGACAAGCACAATTTTGAGCTAAGGATGTGGCCAGTTTAATGAAAAGATCCTGCTTCAGGTAAATTGACTCCTCGACCAGTGTAAAAGATTGCATGAAAATGGAGCAAAATGGGATAATTTTCCTCTGTACATAATGTACAGATAGCACTGATATAACCGATAGAATTAGTCAAAAATATGACCTCATATTGCCTTCTTTTCTCAAAAGTTATTCCAATGTCTGCCTGTCAAGTTAGCCACAACAAAAGGAAAACTAAAGTGTTTTCCATAAACTATGTGTAATGTATCTGATCAAGAGTATCTTCGTAGAAACATTTTGTTTAATTGCTCCTCAACACTATAGGGAAATATTTAATCTCCTTCTTACTGTGATTTGCTTCAGGATATTAGAACTCAGAAGCTCAGCAAAGTGGACAAAATGATTTGTGTTTTACCAACCAATACCATGGCACATACTGAATAAATCATAATCTCGAGCCAGGCAGGGGATGGGCGGATAGCTCATTATTCAAGTTAATTTATTCATCAACTAAATGTAATCAGGTGATTATTTTTTTTATAAAATATTATCATATTTATGGAGATTGAGTGAGTACATTGAACTGAATTGAACAACAATGGAGACGTCTCTAATAAGTCAATGTAAGAAGTGACTTAGAAAGGATAAGCTGCATTACTAACAGAAATCTTGCACAGAAATTTATTTTAAGGTTCAAATTTCATGCATGGACATCGTATAGTTTAATATTTAGAGCAGACATTAGAAAGGGAGTTCTGGCAGCCTATCTGTCCATCACTTGCTGAATGCTTTGCTCAGTGTATGGCAATTTGAAAAATAAAATCAGGTGAGGTATTATTCTGCTGTTGTACTCCTCTGCCAGATACAGTGGGACAGTTGTGAGAGGGAGACCATTTGTAGAGTCAACTGTTGATCCCCATCTATGTTATGGTCAGCTGAACTTTTTACAGAAGATGACACTAGTTCAAGGAAGCCATTTCTAAAATAATTGGACTGTTACTGGTCCTCCTTGTCAGATTATTCCTTCTGTGCTTTACCTAAGTAATGCTCAGAGGATTAAAGGTGAAAGTCTATCAGGAGGACCTTCAAAAGACAATGCAGGGATCAGTAGAAAGGATGCATTGATTATGCCAGAGCCAACAAAACCAAAGATCCTTTTGACACTGCTCCACAGATTCACTTTTCTCTTTTCTGGTCTCTTTACTTTTCTTCCTCTCTCACTTTCCTTAGACATCCCTTTCCTTTTTTTTTCCAACATCTTCTCTCCCTTTCTCCAATATACGCTTCTCCTTCACTCTTTTGAATATTGTCTTTGGTATTGTTCTCCATATGCAGTTCTTGGGTTCATTAAATTGCTAAAATATTGGTTTCACACAAGGGTTACAAGTAAGAAGTCAGACAATTGAAAGCCATAGCAATATTAGCTCATCCAGCTGGCCAGATGAATATTGTACATATGTGTAATATTTAAAAAAAACAATTTTCTAGGGTCTGCATATACATTTAGAGCATATAGAACATAGAACTGAACAGCACAGGGACAGGCACTTCACCCCATGACATCTGTGCTAAATGCTAAACACAATACCAAATTAAACTAAATCTCTTCTGCCTGACATAATCCATATCTCTCCATTCCCTGCATATCCATGTTTCTATGTAAAAGCCTCTTAAATGCCACTATTGTATCTGTTTCCACCTCTACCTCTGGTAGCCCACTCTGGGCACCCACCACTCTCTGTATAAAATCTTTCCCTGCACATCTCCTTTAAGCTTTCCCTCTCTCACTTTAAATGCATGTGCTCTAATATTTGACACATCTACTCCGTAAAAAAGATTCGGATTCTAACCCTATCTATACCTAATTTTGTATATTTTTAACAGGTCTCCCCTCAGTCTCTGACACTCAGATTATTCCTTCTGTGCTTTACCTAAGTAACCCAAACCCAAGTTTGTCCAACCTCTCTTTGTAGCTCATACCCTCTAATCAAGGCAGCATCCTGGTAAGCCTCTTCTGTATCCTTTCCAAAGCTTCCACATGCTTCCTGTAATGGAGCAAACAAAACATACTCTTTCAACAGTCATATGCTCCTGGTGTAACTGTGCTGTACTAACCTTGAATATTATTTTTCAAGAAGTTATTTTCAACATCTGCTTTAGAAGACTCCTTAAGTTCCTGCCATAGTCTTTGACTCCCCATAAGTGATAAGTAATCACCTCAAACTATGCAACAATTAGTATTTCATTTCACTGCAGACTGACTGGTATCTACAACATTCTTCAAAGTGCAAAGTCTCAGCCTTCAGAGAAGAACATTTGTTGACCAATACAGCAAAAATGGATGGCCCCACAGCCACAATAGTGTTTCTAACCCAACCTTTATCTTGTGAAGATTGACTGATAAGCAGAGATCTCAAAAGAAGTGTCCTACGCTAATTATATAACACACTGTCTCATTACAATATTCTATAAATTCTTAGTTAATAAGTTGTCCTCTCAGTCAGAAAATGACTAACCTTTTTGACTTATCAATGTTAGGCCAGTTTCATTAAGTGCTGGTTAGCCATGCATAAAATCAGACACAGAGCAGTTTATCCTATATTTTCTTTCAAAAGCTATCCTCAGAGCTACTAAAGCAAAATTTCAGGTTGAAAAATCTCATAAGGGAATCATTTATTTAAATCTATCCCCAGATGAAGTCTATAATGTGTGAGGCAGCATGAAATAGAATAATGAGAATGTCTCCCTCAAAAAATTAGAATCCACCAGTAGCACCCATAAATTTGTATTTCTGCCCTGTCACTTTACATTGATCACAGATGAGGCTTCATGGTAAAGTTACATGGAGCACTGCTCTGGGATCACAATTCAGTCCATGCAGCTGGAGATGTAAGTCTTCAAGCTGGGTATCACGTAACATTCTTCTGCAATTTCTATGTAAAAAGTTGATTTCATTTATACATTCAAGGAAAGTTATTGTTTATTGTCAAGTTTATTGCCATGGGCAAACATACCCAGTGTATAAATACCATGAAAATTAGCTTTTCGTAGTAGCAAAACTAGTTTGTGAAGTTAAAATGTCTATTGCTTATGCAGACTTCTCAAAATATAAATAACAGAGAGGATGAGTTCTTTCAGGACCACTGATGATTTTGGTCACGCTACACCTTCTCTGCATCTGACTACTTATTTAATTAACCGTGAAGCTATGCAGGACTTAAAAAGTCAATTAACTGTCTGTTATGCATCCCCTGATGACATCCTTTTCACTTTGAAGCCTGAATTTTGGGTGTAGTGGAAAACAGCTTTTCTGCCCGTTTTCCACCAACTTTGAAAGGTAAAACTTTCTCTTCAATTTTATCATGTACAAGACTGGGAAATAGACTTCAGAAGCTTACTCCACAGGGCTAAGCCACATAAAGGTCAGAGCAAAGAATTATATTTCAACTACCGACATGATAAAATAGAATGAGAATTGCTGTTGTAACAATGTTAGTAAATGCTGTTGGACAGACATGACCAAATGCAGGAAAACATGAAGTAATCTGTGTGAACGGGAAGCGTGTGCCCTCTGAAAGGTTTTTTAGGAAATATGGAGAGTCCTAAATAAAAGGTGAAATTACTTATTGCTGTCAGTGGTCAAAAACAGGGGAGAAAGTTAGGGAAACCAAATGAGTGCACACCACATTCGGGATTTATATGGTATTTCTAATAAGAAAGATGGAAACCAGTTCTCAAGAATAGAAAAGTATAGTTATAATGGAACTAAACTAGAGACAATATCATTGTAAAATATGTTGATCAAATAATTGTAGATTTCTGCTTCAAGTATTGTGTCTGGTAAGATCCATAAATCAACACAGCAGTACAGCAATATTTTCTAGGTACTATTTGATGGCAAAGAATTCTGACAAAGGGATTATAATCAGAAATTTGGAGATTGCTGAGGCCTATCTATTAAACATTATTGTTTAATTAAAGGTCCTGGCAAAGATATTTTTGAGCAGACCCAATATCTATTGTGAGGTCTGCACTACTGTTGTCACTTACTAATATAGCTGAAAAGCTCCAATAAAGATAAAATGCATGCTTCTGTAAAACCAAGCTCTGTGCAAGAAGTTGATAAACACTGAGGGTTGGCAAACAAATGCAGTACATAATTAAAACATTCCTTAAAAAAAGTGGACTCATACTTATCAACAATTCCAAAGGAAACTTGTGGAAAAGAAAATCCTGTTGCAGGTAATGTATGAATATTTGGAAACACAGAACACATTAATTAACAGTTAGGACCAAGATAAAATTTACTTTGAATGCAAAGTTAGGGTTGTCTCTACATATTATTGACATGGAGTACAAGAGAAGTGCAGTAAAAATTGCAGAAGCACTGAAGAATATGGTAATGACTCCAGAGCTGATATAAAATATGAAACAGCACAATCTTCATGATGGGTCGAGCATGGTAAACATGTTATGAGGAACTACTGAACCATCATGAAATGTTGTATTAATGAAACACATTTAAATTGATCTTTCTTAACATCTGCAAACATATCTTACAGCGAATCTGAAGGACTTATACATAGCTAATTATAGGCAATCAAGAGTTAATGGAATTTACGTGATACTCAAAGAATAGTATCATTGTCCTTAGTAAGTATCATACAGAAAGTACATACCAGTGGAGAAAAGAATTCTGAGTGCCATCCAGAAGTAGATGTGATGATTAGTATGACTAATGCCTTCCTTATTGTTTTGCATGATTTGATATATTTTTGTATAGGACATTGTTATTAATCGAGAGTTCACTGCCTTCAGTAAAAGATGTTCTGTTGATGACTTTATCTTTTTTATTTGCCTTTGTAAGCTGCAAAACAAAGAACCTATAGACACTGATAACCTAAATGTCCTTGACTTTGCTTTTAAGTTTCCTCTGATGTTCCCAGAAATGATGGCTCCATTAATATAGTTTGCTCAAAGGTCAGGCTCATTGTGGTTAGGAGTACACTGTATTGACATATTTATACTTAACACATAAAGAGAACTGAAATGGTCTGATTTGCTATGCACATTATCTGTAACCAACTGGTTCGGTAAAAAAAGCTCACTCGTGATACTTTGTTCAATAGACCCTGTGACTGTGCTGCATTTTACGATTAAAGGTGGCTGAGTTCAACTTTACCAGTAGCCATCAAAAAATACATGCATTCTAATGTGATCCTTATATGCAGCAAGATGTCCCAGGTTGCAGTTAAAAAGACAACATTAGCAAATGCTCAGCAGGGGTAAAAATTAAGTAAAAAGAAAGATGGTGGGAGAACAAAAGAATTTTAAAGATGTTTTTTAATGTAGGGAAGAAGATAAAAAAGTGGAGTCAACAATTGCTTTGTCCTTTCTACAGGGCCTGTGGATAATGGTAAATGTATAACAGTAATCAGACCACTTTGGAGCAAAGGAAGATCGGACAAGCAGTAACTGAGAGTTAAGTGAGCAGAGGATATGTAGAGGTCCACTGGTTAGAAGAGATAACTAAGTTAAGAATAAGTCACCAGTTACTTGTGTTAACAAATAGTAACACCAAAGAGTTTACAGACACAACAAATAATTGTTCCATGTTCCCTCAAGACATTAGGACCAATTTTCTACTGAAGCTCAAATCAGGCAGTTGTTGGATGGACCCAGACACTTCACTCATCTGATTGGTGTAATAAGAAGTCAGAATCCTGATCATGAGTCAGAAGTCAAAACTGAATAGTGTTCTTCCTGGCTTCCAAAGTGATTTTTACAGATCTTCATTTTCTGTTTGTGATTGGTTTCTCTTGTACATTCAAGGAATGTTGGTCAGGCTTCCACTAGGTTCCTCCAGACGTTTGTTTTTTATTGCATCCAGTCCCACTGGTTGTGGTATGCACCCTGCAAACTCCAGCCATTGGGATGTGAAAATTGCACCAAAAGTAGATGAAAACTTTGATGTGAATATTTAAATAATGCTCTTGCCTGTTTCAAGGTCCACTCAAAAATGACACAGGTATCAGAACCTGAGTTCATTGAGCATTATTTGTGAAATTTATAATCATTTGGTTGCTGCATTATGTTACTGAATTCACAAATTGCAGAAAATCAAAGCTTGTCCCAATTGACTCCTGCTTGGGATCCAACGATCAGTCATGCTCAGTTGTCTTGCACAAGATGATTGACGTAAAACACAGTTTTTCCTCACACTGTGCACTGAAACAGAAGATATATTCATGGGAGGTGCATTTTCAAAATTGAGGAGCTGTTTTCCCACAATTCAATTTAAGAACAACATGTACAGTTCACTCCATATACTCCCGTAAGCAATTCTAATGACCAAGGCTGCCTTCTGAGAACATAAGTTTGAAAAATTTCCCATATTGTTCAAACCTATTATCTTCCAATTCATACACATGTTACTGAGTTGTTAAACAGAAACATAGGTAGGACTACATTGGAAGTTCTACTGAAGAAGAATGATCAACTATATTCCAAGTTAAAAAGCATAACCACAAAGGTAACAATTGCTGGATTATGAAATGAATCATGTGTAAATTGACATTGGGACAATAATTTCAGATACACTAGAGATTCTGCAGATTCTGGAGCAACAAACAAAATACTGGAGGAACTCAGCGGGTCAGGCAGCATCTGTGGAGGGAAAGAAACAGTCGACGTTTTGGGTCGAGACCCTTCATCAGGACTGGAAAGGGGAAGAGGGCAGAAGCCAGAATAAGAAGGTGGGGGGAGGGGTAGTAGCACGAGCTGGCAGGTGATGGGGTGAGAACAAGTGAGAGGGGGAAGGTAGGTGGGTGGGGAGGGGGGGATGAAAGGGAATGATGTAAGAAGCTGAGAGGTGATAGGTAGAAGAGGCAAAGGGCTGAAGAAGAAGGAATCCAATAGGAGAGGACAGTAGACCATGGAATAAAAGGAAAAAGGTAAGGAATAAGTGGGCAGGTCATGAGGGTGGGTGAGGGGATAAAGAAGGGGTGAGGGGACCACAGGAATGAGGAAAAACAAGGGGGAAGGGGAGGGAAAAAGAGGGGAAGGGTTTCCAGAAGTTAGTGAAATTGATGTTGAGGCCTTTCAGGTTGGAGACTACCAAGGCAGAATATGGGATGTTTCTCCTCCCACCTGTGTCTGTCCTCAACATGGCGGTAAAGGAGGCCATGGATAGACATGTCAGTGTGGTAGTGGGAAGTGGAATTGAAGTGGCTGGCCACCGGGAGATCCTGACTTTTGCAGCGTTGGAGCGAAGGTGCTCAATGAAGCGGTCACCCAATCTGTGTTGGGTTTCACCAACTTGGAGGAGGCCGCACCAGAAGCACCAGATGCAATAAATGACACCCTCAGATTCACAGGTGATAGTTTACTGTGTGTCTCACAGATTGGTTTGGAAGAAATGGGTTTCAATTTATGGGGCACTGGGGCTAGTACTGGGAAAAGATGGAACTGTCCATTTGGACCAAACACTAGAGTCATAGAGCCATACAGCACGGAAACAGGCCATTCAGCCCAACTGCTCCATTCCGACCAAGATTTCCATCCAAGTTAATCCCATTTGCCCGCGTTTGGCCCATATCCCTCTGAACCTTTCCTATCCATGTACCTGTCCAAGCACCTTTTAAATGTTGTTAATGTACCTGCCTGTTGTGAAACAGATTCGAGGTCTCCGAAGGCAAGGACTCTGAACACAGTCTTAGAGATAAATAATTTATTTACTAAAGACAAACTCAGGGAAAAGGCAACAGGAATAACACACACACATGCACACACACGCGCACACACACACTCACAACTAACTAGGTACAGACAATCAAGGAAAAACAATACGATACCAGCCACCCCTTGACTCAGTGCAGGCACAGCTCTATGTTACCAGGGATACTAACTAAAGTGCTCCCAACCCTTTTAACAGTGCACACCTCACCAACAATTTCTCCAGTGCCGTTCCATGGTTCCTCAGCCTGGGATGAAGCAGGGTGATCCCTCAGGGCAGGCAAAAGGGAAGAGCCGAACACCTGTGGCACTCTTTATAGTGCTGGAGGGCTGGGGGGGGTGGTGGTTCAGCCCAGGTAATTTACAAAGGCAATGGCCCGGTGCCAGCAAAGACTAATCGATTACAAAAGCCAATGGTCAGGTGTGCGCTGATGGGTGGGGCGGGGCCAAACCTTGTTTGGCAGTGGTGTGTCTTCCGACAGGTAGGGGGCAGTGCTGTCATCCGACCAGGTAGTGCTGTCAAGTGACAGCCACGACCCTCCACAATATACTGCCTCAACCATTTCCTCTGGCAGCTCATTCCATATACTGACAACTCTGGGTGAAAAATTCGACCCTCAGGTTCCTATTAAATCTCTTTCTCACCTTAAACCTATACCCTCTAGTTCTTGATTGCCCAGTCCTGGGAAAAAGACTGTGAGCATTCACGCAGTCTATGGCCCTCATAGTTTTATAAGCCTCTATAAGATCACCCCTCATTCTCCGATGATCTAATGATAAAAGGCCCAACTTGCTCAACATCTCTCCATAACTCAGTCCCACGAGCCCCTGTAACATATTTGTAAATCCCCTCTGCACTCTCTCCTGCTTAATGGTATCTTTCCTACAGCAGGATGACCAAAACTGAATGTAATATTCTAAATGTGGCCACACCAACGTCTTGTACAACTGCAATATAACATCCCAACTTCTATACGCAAGCAAAATAACATCCCAACCTTTACACTCAAGTTGCAATAACTTAGGGCATAATATGAACCAGGAAATTAGAGGCATGTGTAACAAGACTGATGCAATAATCAAGAAGGAGTGGATATGCAGTAGGCAAACCAAGTTAGTCGAAGAAATTCTTTGAGTATATAAAAGATAGTTTTCTAGATCAACAAGAGAATGGGCTGTTTTAGATCTAATCTTGAGAAAGGGTTAATCAGTAATATGGTAGTTAAAGGGTCTTTAAGGAACAAAATATGATAACATTTTACATAAATATTGAAAGTGATTTAGTTCCATCTCAAACCAAGGTTATTTTTATTAGAAATTTTGAAGTCTGGGTACCAACTTCTCCCATCTTCTTTTCCATTGATTTTAATTTTTTTTAAAAATTAAATAGTGCTGTTGAGTGAGATCACTACTCAATCAATTTGCTTGCCCAACACAGAATGCTGAGATTGCTGCCACTATCAATAACAATGATTGTTTTCTCTCTCTTCTTTTAGTTCTATGAATGACATGTAAAAGCAACAGGTAAAACTAAGACATTTATTATCAAACGCACATATAGTGCTGAAGTTGGAGTATCCCTGTAATTGCTCAGAGTGATGGCAGATGATGTAACTGGGACCAAAGAAATGATACTGTGAAAGACTCTTGACACAGGAGTTCTGTTGTTTTTCAGCTTATTCATTAGATTTCATTTTCCTTCTCAAGGGAAGTCTTTAGTCCATTTCACCTGCCTCTGATGGCACAATGGGGTAAGCACAAAGCCCTGGGCTGCCAGACTTTGAATTTCAATGTACCTCCATATGTAGAGATCTAGACACAAAAAACACACGTAAGGCTTAAGGTTCAGTAGGAAGCGAATGCTAAAGGAGCAAGTCTCCCCATACTGATCGTGTTTAAATGTCCTCATAAGTATTACTGTAAAACAAGCTATGTAGGGAGAATGCATATAGAAGTTCAAATAGAATTGGAAAAGGAAGTAGATTTCACACTGAAGTCAGATTTTGGAATAACGATCGAGGTAGTAATTATTCTCTCCAATCGGTGCCACAGAGGGCTGTAGAGGCCAAGTCTTTGGGTGTATTTAAGGCAGGGTTTGATAGGTTCTTGATTGGTAACGGGGATTAAATGTTATAGGGAGAAGGCAGGGGAATGGGGTTAAAAAATCAGCCAAGATTGAATGGCAGAGCAGACTCAATGGGCCAAATGGCCTAATTCTGCTCCTCTATCTGTATATTATGGAATTGGCAAATGCCCAAGTGATACTTGTCAATGACATTAGATTAATGTTTGTATCTATGTCCATAAAGTGTCAAATAACCATGAAATCAGTTCTGAAAGGGTATGGAATCTGTTTTGATGTTGGGAACCTAGGTTGAAAGTCCGTGGTATTTGACTATAAGGGTCCTTTAAGAGGAATAGGACACCTTGGACCGGAAAGCTTTTCCATAAAACAATTATGAGGGTCGATGTCGATGGGGGGAGGGGGGATGCAAATATATAGGCTGCTGCTGGGGCCACATCTGTCAACTGTGGAAAAGTGAGCAGCTTCAAATTGCTGGGCATCAACATCTCGGAGGATCTATCCTGGGCCCAACACATTGATACAATCATGAAGAAGGCACGCCAGCAGCTCTACTTCATTAGGGGTTTGAGGAGATTTGGTATGTCATCAAAGACTCTTGCAAATTTCAATAGATGTACAGTGGAGAGCATTCTGACTCACCGCCTGGTATGGAGGCTCCAATATGCAGGATCGCAAGAGGCTGGAGAGGGTTGTAAACTCAGCCAGCTCCATCACGGGCACAACCTTCCCCACCATCGAGGACATCTTCAAGAGACAGTGCCTCAAGAAGGCAGCATCCATCACCAAGGACCCTCACCATCTGGAACATGACCTCTTCTCATTACTACCATCAGGGAAGAAGTACAGGAGTCTGAAGATCTACCCTCAATGATTTAGGAACAGCTTCTTCCCCTCTGCTATCAGATTTCTGAACAATCCATGAACCCATGAAAATTACCTTGTTATTCCTTTTTTTGCACTATTTATTTATTTTATAATGTATTGTAATTTTTTTATGTCTTTTGCACTGTAGTGCTGTTGCAAAACAACACATTTCACATCATATAAGACAGTGATAATAAACCTGATTCTGATTCTACAGTTTTGGTCTTCTTATTTTAGGAAAGATATGCTTGCATTGAAAGGAGTTGATAGAAGGCTTAGCTGGGTTGAAGAGGTAACCTGTCAGGAACAATTGAACAGGTTGGACCTATGGTCATTACTTTGGACGAATGAGAGATGAAAT
Organism: Pristis pectinata; assembly: GCF_009764475.1. Taxonomy (NCBI): domain Eukaryota; kingdom Metazoa; phylum Chordata; class Chondrichthyes; order Rhinopristiformes; family Pristidae; genus Pristis; species Pristis pectinata. The sequence continues at coordinate 125,483,554 of NC_067406.1, forward strand.
TATTGAAACATATTAGAATCTGGGGGGACTGACAGGGTAGATGTTGAGAGGAGATTTACCCCCTTGGGAATCTAAGCTAAGGGATACAGTTTCAGAATAAGGGGTCACTCATTATAGGCGAAGATGAGGAAGATTTTTTTCAGAGAAACAGTTCTTGAAATGTTCCATCCAGTGGAGATGGAGTCATTCAGATTCTTGAACCCTGGAGGAAGATGAGGATTATGAAGATTCGGCAGGAAAGTGCTGTTGAGGACAAGGTTAGATCTCCCATGATCTTATTGAATAGCAGAGCAGTCTTGAGGAGCTGGAAGGCCAATAATTCTACTCCTATTCATTGTCCTCACAAATGGCTGGAGCTAGGAAGAGGAGGGACGGTCTTGTGGCTTGGTGGAATTCAAATGCTGGGATGGAATCCCAACTTCTCTTGTTCACAGGCAAGGATCAAAGCAGATGGGGTCGAGTCACAGTGGTAAATATCAGGACAGGCCCAGTTGTATAAGAGTGATTTAGAACTGGACGGTGGTGGTGCTTTGGGGGGAGCAAGTGATGCTTGGAAGGGCAGAAGCTGGTTCATAGTGAGGCTAGTTTAAGGACATGCTTGTTAACCCTGAAGGAATCTTCCTCATCCTGGTTCACACGTAAAGGTACTTACCTTATTGATCCAATCCTCTCACTTCCCTTCAGCTGCCAAGTTTCCTGAGACCAAGGTGACCTAGTCATCTGCAGTTAAAAATAGCTTGACTCTTGAGTTGAAGGCAGGCGGTCTTATTATAACAGTTAAATGTCTATATCACATCCCACTTGAACACTGAAAGCCTTCCCCTCATCCCTTCATCCAGTGCAAAAGGATCTTGCCAGTTCGAGGCAAGTTCAGTTCCTGCTTCAGATTTTTTAGAATTGGATCACTGGCAAAGCCCAATCTAATAATTTCTTCAAGTCAAAATTCAACTCAGTGTTTACAGAAATTATTGCTGTCCACTGAACATGCTTGAATCTTCAGGAAATTCAATGAACTGGGGCATTACACAACTGCATCAATGCCTGGGCTAAAATGATTCAAAGAAACAATGCACACTGGAGTTTCATGGAGAAATCGTATCCCATTCCACCAGGGTGGAACAGGGGTGAGTATGCAACAAAAGAATTACTAACCTATTCTTGCTTGATACTTTTCGTATACCACCTTAACTAGGCTGTGTTTTTAGGTAACATTCTAAACATTCATTTAAGTAATATACTGTGGCCTCACAATTTCATCTCGATTAATTTCCTTTGATTTAAGTAGGGTCATGAAGACACTTTACCAGCCTACTCATCAGGGAGTCTTCAGTGGACTCCTCGCTCACTATAACCCAGAGATGAAAAGAGGAAGATCTCTAAGCTAAGCCACAACCTTCCATGGTCAGTCCAAGAGAAAAATAGTTTCTTCAGGCCCCAATGTGGAAAGTGAGGGCCTCTACTGTCCTCAGTTCTTTCCCACCATGACAATTTCCCCCTTGAGTCCTCTATTGGTGCTAACAGGTAGCATCAGATTTCATGGAATAGATTTTGCCAAAGCCTTCCAGTCAATTTATGCACCCATTTTAGTCAATCAGCTGCCCAGCAGATTGCAAAATAGGAACTAAATAAAAACATGAACCTCAAACCATTGCTAAAGGGAGGATTTGATTCTCTCACTCACTCCCTGTCTGCTCAGAGTTTATTCACATTCATGCCCATTTAATTCTGACATTGAGTTTACACCTACATGACAGGACTTTAATGCTCTTTAAGGTAAATCACCGCTAGTGTTTGGTAATTATGTACCATCCAGTGTCTGAGGTTATAATTAGAAATGCACAGCAGCATAAAGGACTTCAAACATTGTGCTTTGTCCAGGGCTTGATGCAGATGTTTAAATCCATAGCAAGAACAACTTCAAATAGTGGAGGCAAAACTGATAGAGATATTTAAGAGGCTCTTAGATAGGTACACGAATGTGCAGAGAATGGAGAGTTCTGGACCTTGTGTAGGCAGAAGGGATTAGTTTAGTTTGGCATTTAATTGCCAATTTAATTTGTTCAGCACAACATCATGGGCCAAAGGGCCTGTCCCTTTGCTGTGCTGTTCTATTTTCTAAACAGTTGTTTTTATGTAGGAAATACTTATCAATATTGCTGAATATACAATTTAGTTGCAGTAATGCCTTAGACTCTGCTTGCAAAGTTCAGTTCCTTCAAAGTCAACGAAAATCACATGAATGCAATTTATTCATCTTTCAGTCTTAAGGAAGGCTGCAATCCAGACAAGTCTCTGATTCTACAACTCCTGCTGGTCTTTCTGCTGGAGTTGTAGCATCAGAGATTCGAGAAGCTTGCAGAGGAATTCCCCTCTGCAGCAGTAGATCATAAACTAAGAACTATGGCATATATCAACTACTATTGCCCAGACTCATCCAAAATATCAGTTCAAGATGACAACGACCTACAACTTTGCAGACAGCACCATCTGGCCATGGTACGTGACTGGTGCTTTGCTTGCTGAAAGCAGCTGATCTTTAGCACCACTGACTGTATCCGAATATACTGCTCTTCAGAGAGCTGTAAGTGGCTGTGTGGCTCCCAGAACACCATTAAGAAATAGGCTCCTGGGACCAAAACCTTTCTTCCCTCTCTTCATGCTTTCCAGGCAGGTTGCCCTTCCCATGGTCTCTCTCCTTTTGCCCCTGTCATGTTGTACTCCCAGTAGCATCACCATTAAAGAACCCAGTTTCCTACCAGTAAATAGTTCCCATTAAGCCTAATACTCTTCCTCCTTTACAAATGAGTTTCATCAGCAATCTTTTCCTTGACTTAAGTGCAATGATCTGTGTTTGCCTCCTCACTAACCATGGGAATTCCTTTAAATAGTACAAGTGCAGATATTGCCCCACAATGATGTGTGATGGTTAATTATGTGTCCATGTTTCAATTACACGGGAGAGTCTGCAATTTGGCACTGCATGTGAACCCATATATGTTTAGTGTGCTCCAGGTGCATCATATCTGTGGAAATGCTTGAAAGGAGTTCTTTAACACATGTGACGTGCATTGTCGTTTGCTACTTATGAATCATTTTTGATCATGCAGTGCTTAAAACACATGCACTATGTGATTATGTCTTTTGCTCGAGGAAATATATTTGTGTACATTTTAGAAAGAATAGATACTAAAGCTAAAACTATATACAGTTGAATGTGAAACTCCCTTAATCCTATGTAGTTAAAAGGCTGCCTCCTGCCGTTATTCTTTCTGAAGCTTGTCTGCAGATGGCCATTACATGATATGTGAAAACCCTTCATTTTGATAGCTAAATTTATTTTTTAGATTCATGTTGTGCACTTACAGAATGAGAAAGCTTCATTCTTATAATCAGTATTCCCAGCTTCTTCTTTTCCGTAAATGGAGCTTCCTCAGTCTTTATAATGACTGATTGCAAGTCACAGCATCTGATGGCTCCCCTGTGTTCAATGAGTATATAGATTTATAAGCCTAAAATTTTTAGGATTCTAAAGAGCTGATGTTGACAACACTCATCGCTATTACTGAATCTGCTAAAGTGTGCTCTTTCATGACATTTTTAAAGTCAAGCAGGCCTATTTTCTCTAGTAGAAACAAATTAGCATTAATGCACTCTCTCTGTATGGAGCTCCAAGTCCCTAAGGCAAGCAAGCATATGCTTCTGGAAGGTTTTTATGCCATGCATATTGGTGTGCATAATAGTGAATTTTAAACAAACCTCAAACTTTATCTCTTTGAGTCTTTTTTTTCTTCAAACCACGCATCTTGATCTGTTAAATTAAACATTGGCACTGTAAATATAAATAATGGATGACAACACATGTATAAACTGATCAGTTATGCTCCCATTGGATTTTCAGTGACTTTGTAGTAGCAGAAAACAGCATCTTTCACAGACAAGGAAAGAAAGCATTCGTTTGAAGTTTGTGGTAAACTCTTATAGTACAGAGTACAGAAACACATTTACTCAGGGTTAGAAGAATAGGATTTTATTTCTTGCCTCCTGGGTGCACTCAGCAAGAACATATTTTTGAAGTTGCAGAGACTTCCAAGGAATTCTTCAATGATAACTCTTTTGGATCAAAGAGAAAATGCTCGCTAATATTCACAATGTTTCTGCATGCTTTCATGCATGTCACCTAGATTTGTATACTGCTCTCAGCACCCTACGCAAAGCTATGATGTTGACCACAGGACTCTTGTCTGTACTACGATCTCCACCCGCATGTACCAAATCAGATGAATCCATAAGGATGATATTGATTTTCCAGGTGGTCTCAATGTTAGGCAACTAGGCTCCAAGTAGCAGCAGGGCCTCAAGTGATGTAATGTAGTAATGTGGATGCACCTGAACAGAAAACTCCCTGCAAGTCTTTGACAACCAACTAAGCTGTCAGGGATTTTAAAAAATTTAAAAATGATTAAAATAATTTAACCGGAAGCAAATTATTTACACAAAAAAGAATTAACCTTCTTTTCTTTCATTCAAGCCCCACTGATATCACTGGAGTTGCAGATCCTTCACCAGGTATAACCTAGTACAAAACCCAAGAGCAGACTCTCAATGTTAATCCTGAGCAAGATCCAGCTCTGCTCTGGGCGTCATGGGACGTCCAACACCAGAGCACAGCCAGGAATTAAAATTCAGAAAGCAAATTTAGGCATCTTTATCCTACAAGGTCACTGTTAAGGTAATTGTCAACAATTTCAGTTGGTAGACATGTTGACATCTAGAATCTGTATGGTAATAGAAGCAAAGGCATATCTGAGCCTGGATCCTTTGTACTGCCAGCTTTTACAGGGTGGAGCTCATAAGAACCTTAGTTGTGCACACTCTATCAATTAAATATTGCCTCTTGCTCCACTGAGAGGCATAGGTAGGGAAAATGGTGGGAAGCTAGGAGAGTGACACGAACAATCCACACTACTTTATTCCAGCACCATTGTTGCCAGGGTTGAATAGAACCTTAAAGGAAAATCATATCTTAAGACAGAAACTTAAGTAAGGACCATCACAATTCTTTAACGAATGTATGCTGATAAAGAACAGCTTTAGGTCTTATTCAACAGCTACTTCCATTTAACAGCCTGTGGTGCTTCACTGGAGCATGTTGAACAAATTCGATGCCAAGCCACATAAAGATGTAGTATCAGGACATATTTTGGATCACAAGCTCAGTCAAGGAGATAACTTTTAAGGATCTTGAGGGAAGGGAGTTCCAGCCGCCAGCAGAAGGATTAAATCCAGGGATGATCCAGTACAAGAAGAACCTAGGATAGCTTGGGACGTTTAGTGGGCTGGAGCACATTACGGTGACAGGGGGGACCAAGGTCATGGAGGATTTGACAACAGGAGTGAGAACTTTTAAATTGGAGCTTTCCTTAACAAAGGAAATAGAAATAACATAAGTCGTTTAGGTTGCTTACGCAGCAATTCATATACATCAACGTAATACAAAGTCTTTCTTCCTCATGAATATGCATTTAAAAAAAAGCTTTTCATTGCTCCAAGAATGTTTTATTCATCAAGGTGAAGGGTAATATCATTGGAAATGTATTGTGTTTTCATTCCGGGTATCAGCATCAAGTATCCCTGGGTACAACACAGTTAGGTGTGGAGTTCCAGATCAAAATACTGTAGATACTGGAAATCTGAAATAAAATACAAAATAGTGGAAATGCTCAGCAGATCAGGCAGTGTCTGTGGAAAGAGAAACAAGATTAACAATCCTTGTCTATGATCTCCTCACTTCAACTGGATGTGAAGTATAAATTCTGACACTCAGCTCCGACAATGTACATCAGTGCCAGTCTCAGAAAAGTACTTGTGACTGGACTATTATATTTCCTGTTTCTCACAACCACACTATCTAATTGCATCTTTGAATTAAATAGATATTTTGAATTTGGGCTCTTTGCCATAATGTGCATATAGTATGTTGTTAATGCCCATGTGTCATTTATGAATCAAAGTCAACAGTTCCAGATTATTTACAGATTCTCTTCTCTGTTGCTTCTCTGACTGATTACATGCAGGACAACTTGAAGCATATCTCCCCTGTGGTCTTTCTGAAGAACACTGAATGATTATATTTGCATCAAAGCTCACTAAAACAATACACACTTAAGCAAATATTGACAAAAACCTACAAGGAGACCTGACTGCACTTCAAGTATGAATCCAAGTATTGCCAAGGTACAATTCATGCATGATCCACTCCCCCATGGAATCTAAGACAAATAAACATCCCACACATGCCAGTCAGATTTGGTGTTTGTGCATAATGCACTTGTTAGTATCTCTCAGCACACAGAATACTGACCCATTACAGAGAAGTATTACTTGCATCAGAGATACAGTAATTACTTAATTATTTAAACATACCCCAAAAACTACAAGGGTAGAAGCAGATAATTCTAGTGCTTCAGCCAATCCTGAGTACCCTTATGGCAAGATAGGCCAATCAGAATTAAAGGAGTCAGTTGAGCATTTTTTTTTGTTTCAGTTGTCATTAACATCATAATAACTCTTTGGTCCTCAATCATTTCAGGCTAAGTCTACAGTGAACAAAATTTGGACATACAAGTTAAAAGGATTGGGTTCTTGCTTTGCACTTGGATCCAAATTACCACAGCATGATACATTTCTCTTTCTGAGGCAGCATCCCACCCAGCATCAACCTACCACTACCCACCACCTTCATCCCAAGTTTATTACAGATGATACTGGCAGGAAGTATCCAGAAAAATATTCTTCTTCCTCTATCTTTAATCATGTTTACGATTTTCTTATCTCTATCTTTTCTCTTTCAGTGGTCAGTGTAGAGTAATCTCAACTGCTTGTTTCTCCATTACTACTGTCAACACTCCTTTAGTAGTACAGATAGAGGGAAGATAAGTCTTCTGCTCTTCATGTATTCCTTTGAGATGGAACATAAATCCAACTTACTGCAGTTCCACCAAATGCCCTGGGAAGCAATGCTGTTATGAAGACAGCTGCATTCAATCTGAGCCTCGGATTCAGATTTAAAGCCAGAATTCCATGCTTTGCCATTGATATTGCTTCTTCCAGAAGGTGTATTAAAATCAATTCTCATTTATTTTTTGATCTCAAAAATTCTTTTATAATGGAACTTACCACTACATAGTTTTTAGTCCAGAGTTTAAAGAGAATAACAGGAAAAAGAAGAGGCAAAGTGTTTAAGACTGGAAAAGTGAGAAGGAAAGGTGGGGAGAACAGTGAAGGGGAGGAGTAGGAAGGATAGACAGAGATGAAGAAGGGAAAGTAAAGGAGACTGAAGCTGGGAATAAGGGAGGGAAAGTCAATCAATGGAAGGGAGCAAGGAACAGGATAGGGAAATGGAGAGGCTAGAAGGAGAGAGAAGAAAAAGGAAGAAGGAAAAATTAATTTGGAAAAAATGAGGAGCAGATGAAGGGACAGTATAGTTCAAAGAAGAATAAATAGAATATGACAACATCTTAGTTCCCCCATCTCCTATATTTCCACCTCCCTTCTTTTTGTAATGCTCTATACTTCTGTACCCATTTCTCCTCCATTAGATGTTCTCCCTTTCTTTCACAGTACAGTACAGTAGTGCAGTGGCTAGCGGAACGTTATTACAGCGCCAGCAACACGTGTTCAGTTCCAGCACTGTCTGAAAGGAGTTTGTACGTTCTCCCCGTGACTGCGTGGGTTTCCTCCGGGTGCTCTGGTTTCCTCCCACATTCCAAAGACGTACGGGTTAGGAAGTTGTGGACATGCTATGTTGGTGACGGAAGCGTGGCGACACTTGCGGGTTGCCCCCAGAACACTCTGCGCAAAAGATGTATTTCTCTGTGTGTTTCGATGTACGTGTGACTAATAAAGAAATCTTATCTTATCTTATCTTATCTTATCTTATCTTATCTTATCTTATCTTATCTTATCTTATCTTTCCTCCCATCCCTCATCCCCACTCTGCTCTTACTTTTTCCTTCCTCCCTTCTCCTTTCTCTTCCCATTTCTCCTGCTCATACGCGTCTCTCCACCTTTGGAGTTCAAATGCCGTTGGGTAAGGGATCCCATTTTGAATATTTATTATCCAAGAGGATTCTGGTGCAGAGTCCTGAATGTTTGAAATCCATTTCAGTGGCACATGATATTCAAATGCTGTTTGAAATAGGTCGGTGGAGGAGGGAGCCTCACCTGAAAGGTTGCAGCATTGATAACTGAACAGCCAGACAGTGAGGATCAGAGAGATAATTTTAAAAAACTGAACAAATGTGCCGGGAGGGACCAGCTCAGAAAACAAACAATCTACTGGAGGATGCAAGCTTTTGACCTGGAACGTCGACAATTCCTTTCTCCTCATATATGTTCAACCTATTGAGTTCCTCCAGCAGATTGTTGCTCCAGATTCCAGCATGTGCAGTCTCTTGTGTCTCCAATTCAGAAAAGAGGCTTTGATTTGAAGATACTAACCAAAGGAAGGGTGGGGTGAGTGGGTATCTCCTAATAACAATACTGTTTGGTTGAGTGCTGGAAATATTGCTCAATCAACAGAGGAACGAAGTAGGATTGGAGGATGTTGATAATTATTGTTCCAAAAAGGTGATAGGGCGGATCAGAAAATTGAGCTTACTGTGGAAAACTGCTGCTCAGAGAGGGAAAGGGAGTTGTCATTCCTAACAAGAGTGGGGATAACATGGTAACATTGGAGTACACTATAAAGTCACATTCACTAGCAGGCAAATACTCCAGCAGTCCTCATAATCTGCCAGACTAGACTGTTGGATTGTCATGATTTCCTTCTGAGGAACTCACTCAATATTTCTCCCATTACTTCTGTGTAATTATAGCAAAATAACAGGAGGAACTGTTCTTGTTGCCTATTACTAGTGCTTAACTATCGGTCAAACAGGAGAGTTAACAGATCAAGGAATGGAAGGTAACCAATGCATGGGAATGAGTGGGGATAGAAACTGAGAAAAGGAATGGGGAAAGAAAGTTGGGATAGAAAAAGGGGTGAGAAAGAGAAAGAGCAGAGAAATAGAGAAAGAGGTGGGAGAGAAAGAGAAATGAGAAAGAAAAATGGGGGAGAAAGGGGGGAGAGTAAAAAGAAGGGTGACAGAAGGGGTGGGGGAGAGGAGTATTGTTGGGGGAATGAGAAGAGAGTAGGGAGGCAATAATAAGAAGTTGCAAAAGAAGTTAGAACATAGAACGTCAAACAGTACAGTACAGCACAGTACAGCCCTTCGGCCCACAATTCTGTGCGGACATGGCTACTCCCTCCTACCTATAGAATGCCCATATCCCTTTATTTTCCTCCCATTCATGTGCCCATCTAATCCCCTCTTAAAAGCTCCCAATGAATTTGCCTCCACCACCCTATCAGGCAACGCATTCCAGGCATCCCCCACTCTCTGAGTAAAAAATGTACCCCTCACGTTTGTTCTGAACCTACCCCTCTCACCTTAAATGTATGCTCTCTGATATTGGATCGTGCAATAATGGGAAAAAGATATTGCTTGTCCACCCTATCTATGTCCCTCAAAATTTTATACACTTCCAACAGATGACACCTTAGCCTCCACTGCTCCAGAGAAAAGAGCCCAAGTTTGTCCAGCCTTTCCTGAGAGCACATGCCCTCTAATCCTAGTAAACCTCCTCTGCACCCTTTCTAATGCCTTGACATCCTTCCTATAGTGAGGTGACCAGAATTGCACACAGTACTCCAAATGTGGCCTAACCAGAGTTCTATAGAGATGCATCATAACTTCTTGACTCCTATGTTCAATACCTCGATTAATGAAAGCAAGCATTCCATAAGCCTTCTTAACCACTCTATCTACCTGTGTAGTCATTTTCAATGAGTCATGGACCTGCACCCCAAGGTGTCTCTGCTCTTCAACACTGTTAAGGGTCTTGCTCTCAATAGTGCACTGCCTCTTGCTTGACATTAGTCCTACCAAGGTGCGACACGTCATTTATCTGGGTTAAACTCCATCTGCCATTTCTCTGCCCGATGGAAGGAACCAAACAATAACAGGATGGAACAATCTCAGGGGGAAAAGAGTCTGCAATATTCCACCTCTGTGGTAGGGCTGTAGTCATGGATTTTGTTCTCTGAATGTGTTCCTCTGTAAGGATGTTTGAGAGTTAATGATACTGTTCCGTGGTAGCGTGAAGCAGACAAATGCAGCTCAATGGGATTGAGTACTGTTCTGGAAGACTGAATTGTTTGAAATATATTCACGAGATCTTTTTTCACTGGGGACTGGATGGGTGGGTCTCGGTTGATCAAATGGCCACTAGATGCAGCTTTATCATGTGGAGCACTTTTTGTTTACTGATGGATGTGCATTGAGAAAAGGCTGATTTTAATTCTGCAAAGGCTGGCTTATTTATTGCCACTACACTGATTTAGTCTGTCTCGTTAACAACATCTATGATTTATTTATGCTCTTGTTGTACTGGTAATAGTTGGTATTTTTCAATTGCCAATCAGCAGCAGTCTCATTGCCTCAACTCTGCTTTCTATTGTGTAGTGGAGCACCATTTCATCCCACGCCCATATCTGCATCCCTTACATCAGCCCTTTCTGATTCAGACCAAAGAGAAACAATGCCATTGACATCAGTTTTCCACTTCCTGCCGTTTAATGGATTTTGGTTGATGAGGTCATTGTGAGAAAGTTTAAGAGGATAACAGGCAACTTCTGCATATCTGGTAGGAGTGTAGTTAGAAGAGTATCTGGTCTGTTATGTAACATTAGTGAAAGTCCTCATTTGTTAAGTAGGCGAGGTAACTTTACATTCACAATAAGAGCAACATTATCAAATGTATTATCCTCTGGGTCAGCATTACAGAGACACCTTATTAGTGGACCTCCTAAGGGGACCTCCTTAGTGCAAGAGGTTTAAATGGGGCAGAATTTGTCAGATGTATCCAGGAGGGTTTCTTAAATCAATATGTCAATAGTCCAATGATAGAAGGGGCCGTACTGGACCTGGTGTTGGGTAATGAGCCTGGCCAGGTGACTGACCTTTCAGTGGGAGAACAGTTAGGGAACAGTGATCACAACTCCTTAAGCTTTAAGATTGCTAGAGATGAGGATAAGTATGGACCTTGTGGGAGAGTATTTAATTGGAACAGGGCAAATTACAAGAGCATTAGGAACAGCTGTTTTTGGGCAAGTCCACATCTGACACGTGGTGGTGTTCAAAGACCAATTACACAGAATACAGGACAGGTATGTTCCAGTAAGAAGGAAGGACAAGGATGGCAAGGTCAGGGAACCTTGGATATCAAGAGAGGTGGTGAATTTAGTCAAGAAGAAAAAAGAAATGTATGTAAAGCTTAGGAAGCTAGGATCAAACAGAGCCCTTCAGGATCATAAAGAAGCCAGAAGAGAACTCAAGAAAAGTCCTTGGCAAGTAAGATAAAGAGAACCCTAAGGCATTCTATACATACATCAAGAGCAAGAGGATAACTAGGGAGAGGGTAGGACCACTCAAGGATGAAGGAGAGAATATGTGCTTGGAAGAGGAAGATGTGGGTGAGGTCCTTAATGAGTACTTTGAATTAGTATTTACCAAGGAGAAGGACGGAGGATAGGGAGACAGAGGACGGAGGACGGAGGATAGGGAGATCAGTGCGGAGCATACTAATATGCTAGGGCATTTCAAGATAAAGAAGGAGGTATTGTTGGGTCTCTTAAAAAGCATTAAGGTGGATAGGTCCCCAGGGCCTGATGGGATATATCTCAGGTTATTGAGAGAGGCAAGAGATGAGATTGCTGGGGCCTTGACCAATATCTTTGTGTCCTCTCTGGCCACGGGTGAGGTGCTGGAGGACTGGCGAGTAGCTAGTGTTGTTCCATTATTCAAGAAGGGAAACAGGGATAATCCTGGAAACTGTAGACTGGTGAGTCTCACGTCAGTGGTAGGGAACTTACTGGAGAGGATTCTTCAGGATAGGATTTGTGAACATTTGGAAAACCACGGCCTAATTAGGGACAGTCAGCATGGCTTTGTGCGGGGCAAGTCATGTCTTACTAACGAGCTAGTTTCTTGAGGAGGAGATGAGGGTGATTGATGAAGGTAGAGCTGTGGATGTTGTCTACATGGATTTTAGTAAGGTGTTTGACAATGTCCTTCATGGAAGGCTCAGTCGGAAGATTAAGATGCATGGGATCCATGGTGAATTGGCCATTTGGATTCAGAATTAGATTGCCGATAGAAAATAAGAGGGTAGTGGTCAATTGGACTTAATCTAGCTGGAGGTTTGTGACTAGTGGTGTTCCGCAGAGATCTGTACTAGGAACTCTGTTGTTTGTGATGTATATAAATGACCTGAATGAAAATGTAGATAGGTGAGTTAGTAAGTTTGCAGATGATACGAAGACTGGTGGTGCTGTGGATAGCATAGAAGACTGGCAAATGATACAGCGGGATATAGATCAGTTGCAGATATGGGCAGAGAAATGGCAGATGGAGTTCAACCCAGCCAAATGTGAAGTGTTGCACCTTAGGAGATCAAATGTAAAGAGACAGTACACTGTTAATGGCAAGACCCTTAACAGTGTTGATGAGCAGAGGGATCTTGGGGTCCAAGTTCATAGCTCCCTGAAGGTGGCTAAGATTGATAGGGTGGTAAAGAAGGCATATGGCATCCTTGCCTTTATTAGTCAAAGCATTGAGTTCAAGAGTCAGGAAGTGAGGCTGCAGCTTTATTAAACTCTGGTTAGGCCACATTTAGAGTATTACATTCAGTTCTGGTTGCCCTATTATAAGAAGGATGTGGAGGCTTTGGAGAGGGTGCAGAAGAGCTTTACCAGGATGCTGCCTGGATTAGAGGGCATGCACCTTAAGGAGAGGTTGGACAAACTTGGGCTGTTTTCTCTACAGCAGTGGAAGCAGAGGGAAGATCTGATTGAGGTTTATAAAATGATGAGAGACATAGATAGATAGCCAGTATCTTTTCCCCAGGGTTGAAATGTCTAATACCAGAGGAAATGTATTTAAGGTGAAAGGGGGAAAGTTCAAAGAGGATGTGCGGGGCAAGTTTTTTTACACAGAGCGTTGTGGGTGCCTGGAATACACTGCCTGGGGTGGTGGTGGAGGCAAATACAATAGGGACATTTAAGCAGCTCCCAGATAGGCACACGGATGTGCAGGAAATGTAAGGATATGGATATTTAGGCAGAAGGAATTAGTTTATTTGGGCATTTGATGACTTATTTAATTAGATCGGCACAACATTGTGGGCCGAAGGGCCTGTTCCATGCTGCACTGTTCTATGTTCTATGTAAGTACTAGACAATTCCACTCACGTAGAACAAAAGGTCCCAGACCTGAAAGGTGAACTGTTCCTCTTTTCAGATGCTGCCTAACCTGCTGAGAATGTACAAGGATAATAGTTGATGTATATATCCCTTGTTCATAAATTGGATTTGGATATAGTGTTGGTTTAACTAAGGCCAAGTGAACACAGAGAAATTATCATTTGGGGATTATTGGTGAATTGGAATTAAACTTATTGCCATAACACTGAGCTGAATTGGTTTCTATCTGCCCATTCAGAAGACTAGACCAGAATGATTCCTGTCTACTCAGCTGAAGCAAAAAAGGCTCATACCGGCAAAGTTGATTTGTAGCCATCAGATTTCCATGAACCTTGAGTACTATGGGGTTCCTCCAGAAAGTCCAGACATGGGATCATTGTTTCAGCGTGCTAATTGTCTGTGATTTCAGAACTGCACAGTATCATTGTATCACCCCGTTGTATGCATGTTTTCCAGATGAACATCTTTAGACCCTAGACCCATGTGGTGAGTGGAGTTTATCACCAACCAATCTTTCTTTGTTCATGGAGACTCAAGAGCAGATGCCACAGCTAACTTCCACAGAATGAAGGCATTGTGACTGCTGTGAGAATGCAAGGCTTTCACCTGCATGATGTGCTGTGTATGGACACATGTGAATTTGACAGTGAATGAATGAAATGTATTCCTAAGCAAAAACAGGGAAAGCTGAAAGCACTCAGCAGGTGAAGAAGCAGCAGTGGGAAGAGAAACAGAGTCAATGTTTTGGGTCAAGGACGTTTCATCGGAAACATTTTCCTGTTGTTCTACATCTCCAAATCGACATGCAGCACCTGCAGACTGACAGGGAAGCCTGCAATACTTATTCCACCTACTGCTCTCTGAAAATACTGAAGGAAATGTACTCAGGTCACTGAGCATCTGTGACTAACTCTATGCCACTTTGGCTGAAAAACTAATATCTTGCAGCTCCAGCAAAAGAGGAGTCTACATATAAAATCTCTTGACTTTGAAAACCAATGACAAAGTAGAACGTATCCTCTTCTGATGTTGGACTTGTGGCTGATTCACATGTTATATTTTATAGAACATAGAACACTACAGCACAGTACAGGCCCTTTGGCCCACAATGTTGTGCCGACATTTTATGCTGCTCTAAGATCTATCTAACCCTGCCCTCCCACATAGCCCCCTATTTCTCTATCATTCATGTGTCTATCTAAGAGTCTTTTAAATGTCCCTAATGTATCTGCCTCCACAACCTCTGCTGGCAGTGCATTCCACGCACCCACCACTCTCTGTGTAAAAAACTTGCCCCTGACATCCCCCTTATACCTTACTCCAATCACCTTAAAATTATGTTCCCTCGTGTTAGCCATTGTCGCACTAGGAAAAAGTGTCTGACTGTCCACTTGATCTATGCCTTTTATCATCTTCTACACGTCTATCAAGTCACCTCTCATCGTCCTTCTCTCCAAAGAGTAAAGACCTAGCTCGCTCAACCTATCCTCAGAAGACATGCTCTCCAATTCAGGCAACATCCCGGTAAATCTCCTCTGAACCCCTCTCTAAAGCTTCCACACCATTTTTATAATGAGGCGACCAGAACTGAATACAATACTCCAAGTGTGGTCTGACCAGAGCTCTATGGAGCTGCTTAGTGCTCTTTAGTGAGCACTTCCTCCCTAGGGTTAGACATCTCACATGTTGTTCTTTGTCGAGCGTCAGCTATGAGAAGTACTTTGTGAAGATCCCATGTGGACGTGGCATCCTGCTCCATCGAGTTTCCAAACTTGCCTCCTAAGAAGGATCCGGTTGTAGGCAGTGCCTTTTTACAGACAGAGCTTGTGGGCTGCAATGTCAGCTCTGAAAACAGGAGAAAAAACATTTTGAAACAAAAGAAAAGTACAAATGAATAAAACCAGCTGTCAAAACACCCTGTTCTGGGAAAAGTTCTGCATTAATTTCTATTGGAGTGTTTGGTGGACAGGATGTCCTTTCCCTGTGGTGTGGTTTAAACCTCTATTTCAGAGTGTTTGGATTTACTTAATCCAGGCAAACCTGACATTGTGTGATGTCCCACAGCCCCAAAGCTGACTGCTGGTTGGACCCAGCATTTCCATCCAAGGTAGGTTTTTCCCACCAAGTACCCCAGGCTGATAGACCTGTTATAATAATAAAATTAAGAGGAAACCTAGTCCTCCTACTTCTAGTCTGCAGCCACAGATTTGTTCCACATATAATCCTGGTGACTACATGATGGAGCTGCTAGGTTCCAAGCAACCTGTGATTACATCATTGGGCACTCTAGTAGAACTGCTGCTTCACAGCTCCAGCAACCTGTGAACAATCCTGACCTCTGGTGCTATCTGTGTGGACTTTGTATGATTGGGAGAATAAATGGAAGGCATGCACGACAGGGCAAATAATTGAAAGAGGCAGAAGGAGGAAGAGAACAGTTATTCCAATGACCCTGTGAGTTTCCTCCCAGTGCTCTGGTTTTCTTGCACATCCCAAAGATGTGCATATTGTTCAATTAATTGGTCACTGTAAATTGCCTCCAGTGTATATTGAATGGTAGAATCTGGGAATGTGCAGGATTAGTGGAGGATTAGTGTAAATAGGTGCTTGCTGGTGGACATGGACTCACTGGGCTAAAAGGTCTGTTTCTTTGCTTTCTGAGTCTATGACTCTACTTTTATGTTATTTGAACTAGCCTTGGGATTCCGTGTCCTACCACTGCCCTCTCTTTTGGGTATATGGGAAAATCAATGTCTTGTGTCAGAAACATGAAGTACAACCAAAGTTTCCTTTCAGATACAGCAAATCCTGTACAGAACAATGCTGTTGGTAACCCTACTGCTGAGTCCTTCTTGCCCTTCTTCTCCCTCTTTTAATTATTTGTCCTAATCTTCATGCTTTCCTTTAATTATCATAATTATAGTAAACCTGAAGAGGAATAACTACTAATGCATTCTGTCTGGGAGCAATTTATGAGAAAAGCCCTGAACTAGGTAAACTCCTTTCCTACTATAAACTATAACAACCTAAAAAGTCCAGGAATACAAAGATCTGAATCAAAACAGCATCCAGTAGAAACAGTCAGCTACTAACCTTCAAATTGATAATCACTTTAAACAGTGCTGCTCAGGTGAACTTTCTGCTGATGGACACTTTTTCCGATATGGCAGCCACTGAGACTTGCACAACTGATGAGAAAATGTATATCAGTTGCAGTCAAATCTTTTACTCCCAGTTTAAAGTAGGCAAACATAAAAGAGGCAGACAACAGAAGAGATTCAAAGACGTCTTAAAAGCCAACATGAAGAAATGTAACATCGACATCACCAATTGGGAAACCAATGCCAAGGACAGAAAACTCTGGCAAAACATCATCCGAGAAGGAACAGCAACCTTCGAAGCCAACAGATATGCAGAATTAGAAGAAAAAAAGAAGAAAATGGAAAGAGAGGCGGCAACAACCAAAGCCTGATCTGCCATCTGGAACTACCTGTCCTGAATGTGGAAGAACTTTCAGAGGCAAGACTGGACTCATAAGCCACTTGGGAGCCCATAACTAGATCAACAGAATGAAGACCATCATTCTCAACCTCGAGGGACAGTCATGACAGCCATAAGTTGCCCTTACAGAACCAATCCATTATGATCAAACAGTTAGCTTCTGAAGATGAATTTGTGACTCCATACTTTCAGGCATTGGCATTACCTCCGCTTTGTGAAAAAAAATACCAGCCTCATTATCTGCTTCAGGCAATTCTTCTCATGTAGTTCAAAATATCCTCTCAATGGGATTTTCTGCAAAACCTATTAAAATGCCAGCATCATATCTGCAGTAAGTATTAAGTAATTTATTTCAAAGCATGTTCATCAAAGATAAATATTTGTTAAATTATCAGATGAAGCACTTTTGAGAGCAAATGGTGGAGAGTTGTGACAATAAAGTTGAAAGTAAATCTGCTTCATACATTTCCAATTCCAGTCGTTCTAAAGAAGACAACAAGAAACACAGAGAGGAGATTCCCAAACCCCCTGCAAAAATTACAATCTTTAAAGAGAATAGCAATTCTGAATAAAGGTGATGAGAGGGTGAGAAACTTTGGTATGTGGTGAACATTGTGCAGTAGAGAGCCAGACAAATTGCACTGCCTGCCTGATATCCCCACTCCGTTATTATTGGATCAACAAGCTGCCTGTCATTGATGGATAGCCTAGGGATGAAGGTGAGAAGAGGGCTGATAGTTAAGTTCAATAGAACTCAGTCTAACTGGAAATTAGGCCTTAGAGATGGCAAGAGGTTTGCCCGAAAAAGTAGCTGGCAGCTGGTGAGTAGCTTTTGCTATTTCCAACACTGAAGTTATTTCTGTGATGATTTTGGAATAGGTTGCAGTGGTCTTGATGCATATTATTGCCTGAAAATTTCACCTAGCCTTATAAGCAGTCTGGAATCCAAGTTTTAATTTTATTACCGACTTTTTTTCAGCAATTGTTCTATTCATACATTTTATGGAATCTGTGCATTGGTGCAAGGCATGAGAACATAAGAAACAGAAGCAGGAGCAGATCATTTGGACTTTCATCAAGATCATGGCTAATCTTTTAACTCAATGGAAATTCTATATCTGGAAATCTATCCATCTCTGTTTGGAATGAACTTGATGTCAGTGACTGAGCTTCCACAGTCCTCTGGGGTAGAGAATTCCAAAGATTCACCATGAAATTTTTTTCCTCATCTCAGTCCTAAACAGCCTATCCCTTATTCTGAGAGCATGGCTCATTTTCTAGGCACATAGCCAAGAGAAACATGTTCTCTGCATCCAGCCTGTCAAGCTCTATGAAAGTTTAGTATACTTCAATGTGATTTCCTCTCATTCTTCTAAACTCTGGTCCACTCAATCTTGCCTCATACATCAAGCCCACTATCTCTGGAACCAATCTGGTGAAAACCAATCTAGTGAATCTTCACTGCACTTTCTTGAGGTAAAGTATATGTTTTTTTTCAGCTAGGGAGACAAAAATTATGTCCTATGTCATTGCATAAGACATTTTTAATCTTCTATTCAGCAATTTGTGTAATAATAGCCAACATACCATTTACATTCCTAATCATTTATAGCACTCACATGTTAGCTTTCAGTAACTTGTCTTCAAGGATGCATAGGTCCCTTTGAAAATCAAAGCTAACACTCATTGACCTTTTCTAATTCTCATAGAACTAAGTGGTTTTCCAAGCCATTTCAGAGGGCATTTATGAGTCTACCACGTTGGTGAGTCTGGAGTTACATATACACCACATCAAGTATATTCCACAAGGCAGATTTCCTTCCCCAAAGGGCATTTGTGAAGCAGTTTGGTGGTGGTCTGATAGTTTTCTGGTCATCATTAACTATGATTAGGTTTTTCCTTAATTCAAGATTATTAATTGAATTTACATTCCACAGCTGCCTCTTAGATCTTCAGATAGTTAGTACAGCCATAATGATGTGGTACATGATTAAGATTGGAAGTGCCAAGCAGAATTTTCTGAGTTATGCAAATTGATCTGAAAATGATTATTATTGTTTTACTTTGAAAAAAAATTCAGTTGCATAATGCTGAAAAAGCACTTTTCAATTTATGCAATCAAATTTCTAGACAAGGATTGTTTAAAGGTTTATAAAGCAACCTGAAACAATTCCAATTTATTACTGATCATTTCAGATGTGCAGGAACTTATATTTAAAGCTATTCTATGAAATTTAAATATTTTGAAAAGGACAATATCTCTTGGTGACTAATTTTGAAGCAAAGTTAGTAATTGAATGCAAGAAATCGAAAGTTGTTAAAGTGAGAACAAAGAGTGTGAAGAAGTTTGTGACGAAGTGGTTGCTGAACTCTTGCTTGTACATTTCATGTCTTGAGCTGCATGTCAGTCTAGATACTTGTATTCTTCAATTCCCACTGGGCATGTTTCTGATCTTTGAGGCACGGGAGACCTACATCTTTGTAGCATTTTCCACAACATGCCTAGACCTCATAAAGCCAATGGAATGTGTTTTTAAATGTGAATACTCTTGTAACATATGAAACGAGGCAGCTACAAAATTCTGAAAGGGCAATAAAGTAATGACCAGATAATTTGTATCAATGACATTGATTAACGTGTGTATATATTTTCTTAATTTATATATATATATTCTTTTGTGCTTGAATTTCTGGAAACTGATTTGCACCCTCAACCTTGTGATTCACAGGTGATAGTGCTACCAACTGAGTCACAGCTGTCACACAAACAACACACTTCAAAAGAGAGGTAAAATGATGAAACTGATAAACAGAAACACTTGAAATTATATCAGGTGTAACTTTCAATTGCACAGAGGGAGGAGAACTGACAGTCTTGTAGCAGCTATCTGTCACACACACCACCCAATGATTCCATTCTGCATAGCTGCAGTTTTGAGGCTCAAAGGATTTAACTGAATATGCAGCTGCATGTGCATGATGTATTAGTAAGATTTCTCTGTTGTTTGTCAGCCACATCAGTCAACGCTGCCTGACAGCAGCTCACATAACAGCTGAAGGACTCTTGATGACTGTGAATGAGGCCTATTAGTTAAACAGATGGTGTGATCTGCTTTGTCACCACGTTTTGTGCAAGTCTCCCTGTGCAGGTCTTGTCCAACACACCACTGGCAACAAAGTCAACCCGCAGCCTTTCACTTCTTATACACACACCATAACAGAGACCTGACTTTTAACCACACAATGTACTGAGAGCTGGGGTGGGTTCAGTACCATTTGGGAGACCCAGAGGTGTGTCCGACAATTACATTACATTAGCCTATTAATTCCAAATTTCTCACCTCACCTGTATGATGGTCGTGTATCTGACTTAATCTCAATTCCTTTAAGAACAAAGGAAACATGCAATTTGTTGAATCCTGTAGTTTGGTGCACAACCCACAGAAGGCAAATACAATCTAAGACAAACAATGGCTGACCCTAGGTTTAGTGACTCATTGCTGGGTATTGCTCTAAGCACTATAAGGACATACGGGAACACCATTTTGAAAGGTTTCAACAAGTGAAAATAATCATTTGTTCAAAGGTAACTTTAGGTGTCCTTCCCTTGGCAGTTTTTATTTGCATTTTAACAGTAGCAATGTATTCAAGGAATTCAAGGAATGTTTCTGGATCAACATGATGAGCAAACGATGAGAGGACAGATTATTTCAGGTCTAACAACATGAAATGAGGAAGGGATAATTGATGATCTGGTAGCTAAGGGGCCTTTATTGAACAGTGATCATAATTTGATGTGAAAACTGAAAAATTTAATTCAATCTGAAAATAGAATCTTAAATCTGAGTAATACAAACTGCAAGGGCATGAGGCATGAGCTGGCAGCGGTAGATTGGGGCAGATTAAAAATTATAAAAATGGTCAACACAGTGGCACAATTCATAAGGTGCTGCCTCACAGCAACAGAGTTCAAAGTTCAATTCTGATATCAGGTGCTTTCTGTGCGGTGGTTGCACACTCTCCCTGTGACTGCGTGGGTTTCTTCCAGGTGCTCCAGTTTCATCCCACATCCCAAAAACATACAAATTGGAAGGGTAATTGGCCACAGTAAATTGACTTAGTGTGGAAGAAGGTGATACAATCTGCGAGGAGTTCTTGAGAATGTGGACAGAATAGTGAAATGGATTAATATAGGATTAATGTAAGTGGCCAGTTGATAGCTGGCACAGGACATGTGGGGCGAAGGGGTTCGTTCTCTCTCTCTCTCTCTCTCTCTCTCTCTCTCTCTCTCTCTCTCTCTCTCTCTCTCTCTCTCTCTCTCTCTCTCTCTCTCTCTCTCTCTCTCTCTCTCTCTCTCTCTCTCTCTCTCTCTCTCTCTCTCTCTCTCTCTCTCTCTCTCTCTCTCTCTCTCTCTCTCTCTCTCTCTCTCCCTCTCTCCCTCTCTCCCTCCCTCCCTCTCTCCCTCCCTCCCTCCCTCCCTCCCTCCCTCCCTCCCTCCCTCCCTCCCTCCCTCCCTCCCTCCCTCTGTGAAAGTAAACAAGCAATAGATAAAGTTTAAGAATTAATACAAGCTTAGAAATAATATATATATTCCTTTAAGGCAAAAGAAAACAACAGGAAATGTTTCTAGCTGTGATTATCAAGAGAAGTTAAAAGTAATACTAGTTCAAAGGAAAAGTCTCACAATGCTGCCAAAAAGAGCCGTGTTGGGAAAATTTCAGAATTCAGCAAAGGAGAGCCAACACATCAATAAGGAAAGAGAAAGTGAAGTATGAGAGCAGCCTAGCAGGAAACATAAAACCAGGCTGTGAAAACTGCTACAGTGGTGTACAAGAAAAGATTAGCTGAAGTTAATATGGGTCCCTTACGGACTGAGACAAGTGAAATTATGCTGGGAAATAGGAAATAAGAGAGAGAGGTAAAACAGATATTTTCTGTCTATACTTATATCAAAATGAATAGCATTAGTTAAAAAAAAGTACTGCAGAAATTATTGGGACTGATATGTAATAAATCCCTTGAATCTGATGACCTGCATGTCAGGATTTTGAAAGAGATGACTTTAGAGATGGATGCATCTGGAGAAAATGATAGCCTTCATCCTTCAAAATCCAGAGATTCTAAAATGGTTCCCACACAGATGTCACCCCACCATTTTACCTCTTGACCTCCAGTACTGTTTGAGCAGAGTTGGCACATTCCCACCCTGAATGTGTGGATTTCCCCTGGATACTCAGGTTTCCTCCCACATTCCAAAGACGTACTGGTAGGTTAATTGGCAACTGTAAATTACTCCTTAGTGTAGATTAATGATAGAAAAAAATCAGAGTTGATAAGCATGTGTGAGAGAGATTAAATTGTAAGGCTAGAGGGAAATAGGGAGAGGAGGAGCGAGACGAATGAGATTGCTCCCCTGGGAACTGACCTGGATTCAATGGGCTGAATGGCCTCCTTCTGTGTCATTGTAAATATGAGTTAAAATTCTTCTCTTGTTGTCAAGTAGACCTCACACCACCTGGTCACTTTTGTGGCTCTTCCCTTTAGCAAGGCACTCATCAGCACCCATTTTGCTATTGCAGCAGCTTGGAATATCATCCCTCTTTTGTCAAGTGTTGAAGCTAGAAAACTGGTTCTTCTCCTTTCTCATATCTCTGCCTAGCATGGTATTATCTGTGTACTTTGGATGGTGAAAGGCTGGGCATTCTGCTTCGCTGTTGGAGGTCAGGGATAATTGTTTCTGCAGTGGTTCAGAGATGGGAATCATGCCTTGCCACAATTTTTCTCCCTCTTCCATCAATGTCACAGTATGCAGTGAGTTGGAAAAAATCCACGTCTATGGTAGTGAGGAACTACAATCCATTGAAAGACGTGCAGGTGATGAATTTGTGCATTAAGACATTACTTCAACTTGACATTTGTCAAGAACTTTAAAGGCTGATAAAAATGAACAGATGAACTGCACAAAAAGCTAAGCTTAGATTGTGGCTGTTTCCACATTAAGCCTTACCGCTTAAGTACAAGCTAAATGTTATTATATTTTTCTAATGTACATTTCCATGGCACTTGAAATGCACACTGCAAATGTGGAGATGTAATAATATAGAAAATATTTGGAAAGAAAAATATCTTGTTTCTGTTCAAACCTAAATACAAAGACAACATACCTAAAATAATACTTGAGATTTTGTAGAGAGTTTAGATAATTCAGTGGAATGAGTTCTCACTGTTAGACTCCACATTAAAAAAAAACAAATGCAAAGCACCTCATCACTCTTGCTAGCATTAAAATTAGAGGTGATTCTTCAGGCTTCCTGGAGACTTACTACAATTTATAATGTAGATTTAAAAAGATATTTTCTCAGCCACAGTAGGTATGTTGCTGCAGTAGTGATGGACAACCGGTATCTCATTATTTTCCTCAAATACTGCAACACCATTAAAACTCCTCAGAGGTTAGCAACTTCAACAAAGAGTTAAAACAAAATTAGAAAATGCTTGAAATTCTCAGCAGATCAGATTGTATCTGTGGGAGGAGAAACAGAATTAACATTTCAGTTCAGAGATCCTTTGAAATGTTAACTAATCTGAAATGTTAATTCTTTTTCTCTTCTCACAGATGTAGCCTGACCTGCTGAGTATTTTCAGCATTTTCTGATTTTGTTTTAGATTTCCAGAATCTACAGTTTTGTTTTTAATTTTTAACAAATGATTTTATGTGTGCAGAGGTGTAAAATGAAACTAGGCAAATACATTGTGGCATCAGTGCAGAGTGGCAACTGAATCCTCCCCTGGGGAAACCAGAACAAGCTCAGGCAGGCAACTTGGTCAGCATGGACAAGTTGGGCCAAAGGGCCTGTTTCCGTGCTGTATAACTTTATGACTCTATGGCTCAAACCAAGATAGTCACCAGCTGTTTAACAGATAGCTTTCTTTTAAATTTGACAGGTCAACAATTCAACAAGTGAAAAATCTGGTAAACTATTTGCTGTAATGTAAATAAAATTCAGTTCAAATATCAGAAAGAGGAAATTCAAGAACAGACAGTTTGTATTCTAAGTTGAGCATTTAGTCTGTTTCACATTCTTCAAATTAAAGAAAACAATAAGCAACAACTTCCATAATCGTTATTTTGACAAAGATGGCAAAGTTGCTGCAATTTTCATTGCTGGTAACTGTGGGAAGACCATGTAGGGCAAAGATCAATCTCAATTTTGAAATTATAATTTGAGGTGTTGAAATATCCATAAGAAATGCTTCTGTTTTCTTCAAGTGTGCATCTACTGCAATCACACTTATTTTTCGCATTGAAAGTTCCACAAAGTTCACACATATCCATTTGGTCAATGCTCATTTGGTTGAGGGAATTATTGTAATGCTCATAATGTCATATTCTAACTGCTTACCTATTCTCAGCCATCAGAGACCTAGAAATTAGTTTAAAATGAGATGAGTGGACACAGCCCAGCACATCTTGGAAACTAGCCTCCTCTCCATGGACTCTGTCTATACCTCTCGCTGCCTTGGTGAAGCAGCCAGCATAATCAAAGACCCCACCCACCCAGGTCATGTGCTTTTCTCCCCTCTTCCTTCAGGCAGAAGATACAGGAGCCTGAGTGCACATACCACCAGGCTCAAGGACAGCTTCTATATCACTGTTATAAGACTATTGAATGGTTCCCTTATACAATAAGATAGACTCTTGACTTCACAGTCTATCTTGTTATGACCTTGCACCTTATTGTCTATGTGCACTGTATTCTGTATTCTGTTATTGTTTTTACCCTGTACTACCTCAATGCACTGTGTAATGAATTGATCTGTACGGATGGTATGCAAGACAAGTTTTTCACTGTACCTCAGTACAGGTGACAATAACAAACCAATACCAATACCAATTAACTTGGGTATTCTTCATGCAGCTGCTTCAGAAAAACTGTTCTTCTTTATGATGGACAACATGCCTGAATCTGTAAAGAACAACATCATTCGTAGCGTTTCAGCAATATGGTAACAATGTATTTATATTCCCCTTCTCACTCATGTTTTTTCTGCACACCTATGAACTGGTGGGGTCAGGTCTCATAGTAACAAGCTGTTGGGTTGGAAATGGAATACTGTCCACATATTCCAGCAATGACACAATCTTACCTGGCATTCATGTCTTCCACAGAGGTGTAGCAACTGCAGGTGCAGGTGGAACGGTCCACGTTATATTTTAGAAAGTAATCATATGCAGAAATTGTGAACTTTAGTTGAGGCCATCTGAAGTAACCATTTGGATGTACCAAGAAAACCCTCAAAGGCTTGTGGTTTGTGAAAATCATAAAGTTCAGTCCATACAAACACTTGTGGAATTGGCTGTTTCAACAACTCCTTCACCTCTATTGATGCTGCTCGACCCGTTGAGTTCCTCCAGCAGTTTGTTGGTTGTGGAATTTATTAACTTTGTAGACAATAGCTGAACCCTCTGTCTAGTTGTGAGTATTGAATGGAAAGCTTCCTTGATGCAAAACCAATCCATCACTCATCTCAATTTTTCAAAGCTGTAACAAATCTACAACAGACTGAAAGGTGATGCATCATAAGGTGACACTCATGGCTTCGTTGGATTATATCAAACAAATACCTGTAAATTCAGCACCAACTGCCTTGAATCTCAGAACTCTACTTCTTGTATCTTCGGATTCATCAACTCGTTGTCTTGTGATTGAGGAACTTGTGTTGATGTTCCAACACTTTGTATGAAAATATACAGGGGACCCCCACACTACTTGGTGAGGGGATGGATGGGGAGGGTTGCATTCTTAGAAAATGATCTGCATTGCGATTTTCTGTAATGTGAACCTGCATCATCTGGACATTCATTAAAAATGCAAGTTGAAAAAATAAATTTTATGTTTATTTATTTACATTTGTCACAGAAATTCTGTAAGAGTGAATTTTATTCCATGTCTCAAATTTTTGGATAGTGATTTATGAATTCATTCAGGTTGAATTTCCATTACCCAAATGGCCTCTACTTACAATTAAATGCATATAGTTGAGAGTTGTTTTCCCTCAAGTCTGCAGAGATCATGGAGCATTTGGGGTCTTATCCTGTCACTATTTTGTTCTTAGGCAGATACCATTTTGGTTGGTCTGTGCAAAGGCTGTATTTTCAGATGTACAATCAACAGAATTGAAGTAAGCAAGTGAACTTCCTCATGGATGAAAATAAGCCTCTGCCTTTTTGACGTTAAGATATGAAGGAGTGAATGGGAAGAAAATCAAGCAAGCTGCTATGTTCTGGATGCTATAGTCATTGACCACTATACTTAGTTGTTGAAAAACCCCAAGTATGTCTTCAGCTAGTCAAACCAGGAGCACCCAACACTGATTTCATGTCCTCAATTGGGTTGAGTCCTCCAATATCTACCTTATAGCCAATATAGACTACCCTGAGGAGTCAAAACACTCTTGTCTTTCCTTCCCTTTGTTCTTCCTTCTTGAAATCATCAAATACACTGTCTGGACATTCCTTCTCTGCCTTTCCAGACACCAAGGTAACATCTAAGTAGCCAATGACATCAGAAAGACCTTTGATCAACCCATCCCTTGTTTTCTGGGAAACGTACATAATTAATACTTTCCCAAATGGAAGCTTGTTGGATTGGAGCAGCCTAAGGTGAGAATTTATCTTTGAGTAATTTCAGACCTTGTCCATTTGAATCTACTGGTAAGCTGTGACATGTCAAGTGTTGTGAAGAACTGTCATTTTACATGAGAAAACAAATCATCAGCCACAGATGGAGCATCTGCGTACCTTTTCTGTTAATCTTACCTTACATCCTCTATAAATTGTAATGGTGACTTCTCTATTTACTACAAGGACAATTGGAGCCATCCAATCAGAAAACACAACCAGCTCAGTGATTCCTGCATCCTGTAGTCTCTTCAGCTCTTCCCAGCCTTTTATTTCAGATTGTGACTGCAAATCACGCTTTGTGAAACAAGGTGTGGCACTCTCCTTCTGCTTTCAGACCTTGAATGTTTCCAAATTCATCATGAAACTCATGAGATAATTGTGAAATACTGACAGGTTCTTCACAGTCCTGATCTCTCCACCATCTACTTTTATCTTTGATATCCAGTACTGGTCTATGGCACACCCACATGAGACCCCACATCTCCAGATGACCCTGTAATATCAGCCTCTGAGGCTGACATCTGGGCATCCTTCAAGAGGGGGAATCCATGAAGGACGTCTGGTTCAGACAGCACACCTGGCCAAGCAGTAAAGATCTGTGTGGACCAACTGGCTGGAGTATTTACGGACATATTTAACCTGTCTCTTCTGCGATCTGAGGTTCCCACCTGCTTCAAAAAGACAACTATTGTATCAGTGCCCAAGGTGACCTGCCTCAATGACTACCATCCAGTAGTGCTTACATAAACTTTAAAGAAGTGTTTAGAGGTTGGTTATGGCATGAATCAACTCCTGCCTCAGAGATGACCTGCATCCGCTCCAATTTGCCTACTGTCACAACAGGTCAACAGCAAATGTGATTTCTCTGGCTCTTCACTCTGCTCTGGACCATCTGGACAACAGGAACTCATACATCAGGCTGCTGTTCATTGAATACAGCTCAACATTTAACACAATCATTCCATCCAATCTCATCATCAAGCTTCAAAACCTGGGCCTCTGTATCTCTTTCTGCATCTGGATACTCAACTACCTCATCGGCAGACCTCAATCAGTGAGGATTGGTAACAGCGCCTCCTCCTCGCTGATCATCCTCACAAGTGCACCTCAAGGCTGCGTGCTTAGCCTCCTGCTCTATTCTCTATACACGCATGACTATGTGGCTAAGCACATCTCCAATGTCATCTTCAAATTTGCCAATAATACTACTGTTGTTGGATGAATCACAGATGGCAATGAGTCAGCTTACCAGAGCAAGGTAGGACACCTGGTTGAGTGGTGCTGCAACAACAACTTCTTGCTCAATGTCAGCAAAACTAAAGAGCTGATTGTTGACTTCAGGAAGGGGAAGGAGGACAAACATGAGCCTGTCTGCATTGGGGGATGGGCAGTGGAGAGAGTCAGCAGCTTTAAATACCTGGGCATTAACATATTGGATAACCTGTCCTGGGCCCAGCACATAGATGCAATCACAAAGAAGGTGCACCAGTGTCTTTAATTTCTTAGGAGGTTAAGGAGGATTGGCTCGTCACCAAACACTCTAACAAACTTCTACAGACGTACTATTGAAAGTATCCTGACTGGTTGGAAAATGATTTGATACGACAATTTGAATGCACAGGGATGAAAGAAGCTGCAGAGAGTAGCGGACTCTGCCCAATACATCATGGGCACATCCCCCTACACCAGTGGTTTTCAACCTTTTTCATGCTGCAGCCCCTCAGAACATGTCTTTGTTAGATGGCAGACCCCCAAAGCCCACAGAATCAAACAATCGATAATTCATGCATACAACACTTCAATTACTGGACAAAGGCCCTATTGAAATAGTCACTATTTCAATCACTGATAATTACCAGCGGTGTCTTTCAGTGTTCAGTTCAATGTGAAAGTTGTGCCTGTTTTGCACTGCAGAGTTTGTCCAGACGTGGTGGTATGTGTGACAAACATACGCATATGTCATCCTCAATATTCAGTCTTGATCTGTATTTGGTTTTCATGGCAATGACTGCAGAAAATGCTATTTCGCACAAGTAAATGGTTGCAAACTGTAACAGAACATTGACGGCTTTGCCGGACAGCAGTGGATACTCCTGGGAACATGCTATCCAGAATGACAACAGTGACATTCGGTTGAACTGCAAGCGCAAAGTCCTGTCAGATAACAGTTCGGCCAATTCTTCTTGTTCACGTCCAGTTAAATCAGTAAGCATGCATTCAAATGGATTTCAAATCCAATCAAACATGCTTGTGTCATCGTCACCGAAATACTCATGAAAATAATGTGACAGCTGTTGAATATGGTTCAAAACAGTGCTCGCAATGGTCTTAATCTTGTTCACTGTCAGAAAGTCAGCCAGCAACAGAAACATATCATAGGTGCCTTGCTCGCATCTTCCCTTCCAGATACGGAGTTTTTTCTGGAAGGCATTGATTTTGTCATGCGTTTTCAGAACATTTGAGCCAGGTCCTTGCAATGATAGATATAAACTGTTCAAAATTTTGAAAATATCTGCAAGATAAGCTAATCTGGCAACCCACGTCTCATCTGTCAAGAACTGTGCCAATGATCCGTTATGCTTGTTTAGAAAAATGAGCAGTTCATCTCGCAATTCGTATAAACACTGCACAACGCGGCCTCGTGACAGCCATCTGACTTCTGTATGTAGCAACAAATGCTTATGCACGGCTTCCATTTCACGGCATATGTTTTCAAACAAACGATGATTGAACGGCCTGGCTTTGATAAAGTTAACGATTTTAATGCACGTGGAAAACACATCCGCAAGATTTTCATCCATATCCTTTGCAGCCAAAGCCTCACGGTGAATCATGCAGTGGGTCAGTGGGTTGCTGCTACATGTGGAGTTACTTCTTTCACTCGTGCGACTAGACCCGACTTCCATCCCGTCATTGCGGCAGCACCATCCGTGCATACTCCAATAAGCTGTGTCCACTCCAATGCCGATTGTACAAAAAAAGTGTCAAGCACACGAAGAAGTCATCACCGGTTGTACGCCCTGGGAAAGCCTTGCAAAACAAAAAATCTTCCAAAGCCTCTCCTTCCCGGCAATATCGAATATAAACCAACAACTAGGCAGCACTGGCAACATCAGTACTTTCTTTGAGCTGGATCGCAAATCTGACTTGCTGAAGACGTGCTATCAGCTGGCTCTGTATATCTTCTGCCATATCGCCAATTCTTCTGCTTACTGTGCTGTCAGACAGTGGAATGCCTTTCAGTTTTTGACTGGATTCTTTTCCCAGTATAACTTCACACATATCCACTGCTGCAGGCAGTATAAGCTCTTCTCCAGTTGTGTGAGGCTTTCTGGAACGTGCTATTTGTAATGCTACCAAATATGATGCGTGAAGAGCCTTCTCATTTACAGTGGCACAGGCTGTCATTTTGCCTTTCTGCTCAAGGTACAGCTCCTTTTGCCGCTCAAAATATTCCTTCTGCTTACTGGCAATATCTGGATGCATTGTTGTTAAATGGTGCTTCAATTTCACTGGTTTTATTGCATTGTTGGACAGTGTTTGCAAACACACAACGCAGAGGGGTTGGTCTGCATTTGTCCCCACTGCAATGAAGCCATTCTGGATCGTACTTGCGTTGTTTTCTCTTTCGGTCACCCTTATCCCCTTCGTCATCAGAATCTTCTGTTTTCTGGTCAGCTTTTGTCTTCAGAAATTTCTCCATACTCAGCAATACACGTTGGACAGTTTAATAACTATTACTGATAAACAAAATTATCGAAACTAATCTAAAATTTACACGCTTGCACACTTTTCGTTTAACAGTGACGTCACTGTGGCGTAAATGCACAGTAAGTAAGCAATATTATTAAGGCACACCAACAACGTCACTCAGTCTCACTACAGTGCACAACAGAATAGTAGTGAGTAGTGAACACTACTGACTACTCTGACTGCACAAATCGAATATTAAGCAGCTGCTTACCAGAAGGGAACACCATCTAAGTCTCTAAGATTGTCGCCTATAACAGATAGAATAGATATGGCCGATTTTCTGAATAGTGGAAAGCTGGTGCAGGCAAGTAAGCTACGTCTTTGTAAAAGGTCACTTTTCCATTTTTTTCTTGGCTTGCTCACGGACCCCCTGGCAAACCGCCGCGGACCCCCAGGTGTCCGTGGACCACAGGTTGAAAACCTCTGCTGTACACCATCGGTAGTATCTACAGGAGACACTGCCTCAAGAAGGCAACGTCTATCATCAAAAATCCCCACCATCCAGGCCATGCCATCTTTTCTCAGCTACCATTGGGTAGGAGATACCGAAGCCTGAAGTCCCACACCACTGTGTTCAAGAACAGCTACTTCCCTTCAACCATTTTCCGGGTTCTTGAACCAACTGGCAAAACCCTAATCACAACAGTTTAGCAACACTATGACCACTTTGATCACCTTGCAATAAAATAGATGGGTTTTTTTGTTCTAATTGTGTTCTTTGTTGGAAAAATTGTGTATATTTTCTGTTTAATTGATGTTTTTCTTGTGAATGCTGCTTATGTGATGCTATGTGCCTGTGATGCTGCTGCAAGTAAGTTTTTCATTGCACCTGTGCATATATGTACATGCATATGACAATAAACTCGACTTTGACTTTGACTTTGGTTCATCATGTTTGACCCTTGCCTTGCGAGTAAATCAGAAAAGGGAACTTTGATTCAATTTCACTACTTCTCATTCAAACTCCACTTTGATTCCTTCTTCAGTGAAGGGCAGCAGATGAGATCTTAGAGCTTCATTGTACCATTTGGCAAATATTACTTAAATCCCTGTTTGTAGATCACAGATACAGCAGCCACAGTGTCAATTTCAATTGACACTCACTGTTAGGGGTGGCCAAGGCAAATGCAGCATTACTACAGTTGAGTAACAATGCAAAAGTAGACACGTTACATGAGGATAGTCACCTATCATGGTAAAACATGGAGAACTGACTTGGTATTGTGGGATTTGATCACATTTCATTTCTGTGGTGCCATCGACAGAACTTATCAGATAACCTCCCCTTACCTGCTCTGAGGCAGTTTAAACTGGATAAACAAGGTCATAGAATACAGGGTTATTGTCCTTGTTTATGGACAAAGAACAAGGCATCTTGTTTGCATCTGGGAGAGGCACAAGAGCAGTCTATCAGATGTCCATGAGATGGTAGAATCATCCCCTGATAATTGTAAAAAAACCTGGTTGTGTATGCATATAAGGTATGTAATCAAATGTTAATATTTTTGGCTTGTAATAAACTAGGAAGAACTGGAAAATGTCATAATAATGGATGTTTCCCTTTGTTCTGTGGAGTTGGTTGCCTGAGGCTTTCAACAACTCTATCCCCACTGGTGATCACTCATTTCACCAATCACTCTTTTGCCCGATGTATGCTGTATGGAAAGGTTCAATGGACCTTTGTCTTCATGTCAATGGTTTATATGATACATTTAGGTCACCACTTTCTTCTTCTAGTGGATTTGCATAATGTGCTTTACTATTCTTCCTTGTGCCTCACTTTTCTAAGGCCTTGCTTTTCTTTAAAACAAACAAATGCCTCTTCTTACCATAATTATGACAAACAGACCACATCTGCAGCTTGAAGTTGCATGTTGCCACAGCAACACTACCTCACCTACAGGTGGCTCATCCTTTCCCCCCAAAGATGCCAGAGAGCCACGCCACAACTAATTAATATTTTCAGCCTTTGCTGAGTGACGTTATGAACCCTGTCTTTGTTTGACCACTGTTTCCATTGTCTGGACACTTTGAAATTCAACTTCTCACTGAGCAACCTCCTTTTTGTTCAGACATGACGGATTCCACAAACTATGCCATTGAACAATATCTCCGAATGTATCGTGCTTGAAGTGTTCAGCAAACCATCTCTAATCTGCCACAGCAACTGCAGCGATTTCATCTGAATACAGTTTCTGTCTGTTCAAATTGTATTTGAACTATAAGACTGAGGGGACGATAGTCAGGCTTTTTACCTAATTTAACCTGTCTGCTTGTTTGGCTAGAACTAGCAAAGTTTGTATCACTTACATCTATAGAAGTGAGAAAAATGCATGACTTCCTCCCCTCTACAATGTCATATTCAAAAAATGTTCCATACTTTCTACATATTCAACCCACTGAAGGAATCTAAAGTACAAATTGCCATTATCTTGACTGATGCAATGCCACAACACATTGATGCAACCACAAGTGAATGAGTCAGTGCTATCCAACTCCGTCTCAGGAAACAATGTTGCTCCAGAGGAAAAAAATCCAAAGTCTCACAGAATGCAAGAAATACTGTACTTAATCCTGTAACCATTTTGTTAATTTTCATTTGTCCTCACCAACAATATTAATGGCACTGTCCAATATAAACAAATATTGAGTAAAACCAACAGCACAATTTTCACAATGTGCTTTTCCATGTGTAAAGATATTTACACATGTTGTCATCCGATCACTAGAGGGGGCTGATAATGATTAAAGTGACCTCTTCCAACTGGAATTATCGGTGTTTCAAAGTATAAGCAGACCAATGCTAAACTAGATTGGAGTTCCAAAGTGGAGGTATGAAGACAATGTTCCAAAGTTGTTGAACCAATCTCCATAATTGTCAAAGTAACTTTCAATACGTGCAAAGTAATCTCTCAGCACACATATTGCAACTGAAGCCTTTCCCACAAACAGTCCCAGATGGTTATCACTTTTGCTTGTCTTTGCTCCCATCAGCTTCAATCTCCTTTCAAATCTATGGTAGGTTTTACTACTTATTGTTGTATTTTTTATCAAGTCTAAAAATGTAGATTTTCAGATTTCCTTATAGGTCTAACAGCATATGTTATGAAAAGCTTTGCTGCAGCAAGGTCCAGCCTATTAGAACATAGAACATAGAACATTACAGCACAGTAGAGGCCCTTTGGCCCACGTTGTTGTGTCAACATTTTATCTTGCTCAAAGATCAATCTAACCCTTCCCTCCCACACACCCTCCATTTTTCTATCATTCATGTGGCTTTCTAAGAGTCTCTTAAATGTCCCTAATGTATCTGCCTCCACCACCTCTGTCAGCAGTGAATTTCACACACCAAACACTCTCTTTGTAAAAAACTTGCCTCTGACATCCCCTTTATACCTTCCTCCAATCACCTTAAAATTATGCCCCCTCGTGTTAGCCATTTTCACCCTGGGAAAAAGTCTCTGACTGTCCACTCGATCTATGCCTCTTATCATCTTGTGCACCTCTATCAAGTCACGTCTCATCCTCCTTCACTCCAAAGAGAAAAGCCCTAGCTCACTCAACCTATCCTCATAAGACATGCTCTCCAATCCAGGCAGCATCCTGGTAAATCTCCTCTGCACCCTCTCTTTACTTTTACATCCTTCCTATAATGAGGGGGCCAGAACTGAACACAATACTCCAAGTGTGGTCTAACCAGAGTTTCATAGTGCTGCAGCATTACCTGGCAGCTCTTGAACTCAATACCCCGACTAATGAAGGCCAACACACCATACACCTTCTTTACAGAATTAAGTTATCTTGTTAATACCCTTAACAATATCGCACAACTTAAGAAGATCAATTTTGATTGTAAAATGCATGTTTCTCCTCTACTTGATCATTAACTCCTCTACATTTTAATCTACAGTTTTGTTTAGGGGGAACATTAGGGGGAACTTCTTCACTCAGAGAGTGGTGGGAGTATGGAACGGGCTGCCATCTGATGTAGTAAATGTGGGCTCACTCTTGAGTTTTAAGAATAAATTGGATAGATACATGGATGGGACAGGTCTGGAGTGTTATGGACTGGGTGCAGGTAACTGGGACTAGCGGAATACCATTTTGACACAGGCTAGAAGGGCCAAATGGCCTGTTTTCTGTGCTGTAGTGTTCTATGGTTCTATGGTTCTATGTATTTCAACATGCAACTGGTTTTAATGATTGTTGCTCAGTTTTAATTGAACCATTATGTTTTTTGAAGTTGCTTTGAAGTAATTGCCTCTCGAGGGAACTCAGCTGTTTTAGACATTGGTGTTCTCTCAGTCTGATATTTGGGCTCTAAGGTTCTTTTCTATATCCTTTGAATGTGCTTTCCAGACTCATGCAGCAGTCTGTCTGGATCTTTTATAAGATTGGAACAGCAAGAAGATCTAAGAGCATACTACTATTCTCCTAGTGTGTATTTGCCTTTTGGTGCAAGGTTGCGGTTGGATTTTTCGGCAAGATGCATGGACGTGAATGAGAAACATGACTTGCTTTGAATGAATCCATCTCTTTGAAGGCTGTTTAATTTGTGATATGTTGAGTCAAGAGTTAGGTTTCCCACGAGTCCTGCAGCAAAGTGGATTTGAATTTCTTCTTCAAGGAGATTCATACTAGATTGAGGTCAAGGTCAAACCCTAAGTTTACATCATGGGATTCACACTTAGTGAGAGAATTTTCTTGATTGTCTATGATAACTTCAGTTTAAGTTGCAGAAAACCCAGGAAAAATGGTCTAACTGTTGTTTATGGTGATTGCTCAGGATTTTCACAGAAGGTAGAGCAGATTATTGGGAGTGTCCCTATGGTCTACAATCTGTTATTGGTGCAAAATGGAAATGTTTCACACTGGCATTACTATTGTAGGGTGAACACCGGTTTAATGAGCTTAAGTGGCACATTGGTGTTGAGTCTGAAAATTAATTTCTAAGGTTATAAACCTGTGTTGGAAACTAATAATCTCCCTCCAATCGCAAAATAATTTCAAACATACACACACACACACACACACACACACACAGAGTTATTTCAGGATATTATAAAATATTTCTGAACCCAACAAATAGAATTCAAATTTTAAATGAAGATAAGCTCAGTAAATTCAAAGAATAACCAAAACATTTTAAAATTAAAGTAAATATTCATATTTAAATTTGAGGACCACATGCATATTTTGTGAATGCTATGAGGTATTTTTGATACAGCTTTATGATGTTTGGGTTCCTCAAGGTGAAAATACCCACATAAGGAAGCGCTGTAAGTTGTGACTTACTTCAAGCCAGTTTAGGTGCACCCTCATCTTGTGGCATCTAATGCACAGATGTGAGGAAGATCCTTCTGCATCTTAAGGGTGTTGCCTGGCACAGTTATGTCACATTTCTTTCCCAATAGGAACCATTTTTGTGACATTTTTGACTTGGGTCACAGAATTAACAGATAATGCTCTAACCTGGTCCACTACCACGCCTTCTGTAGCAGAGAGTGCTTTTTTAGGCCCAAACAGACAAAAACAAATGGCAAAGGATAAAATTCAAAGTTGTACAAGATTTAAAATCGAAGATTTATGTTTTTATATAGCAATAACAACAAAAGATTTTTTTATTAAGTAGAGGCTAAAAATAAGGCTGTTGCTCTCTTTGCCAACGAAATAATCGTATCTGCAATTTTCAAGCCTGGTTGCCACTTGGTAATTCATTGAAAATCTGTGCAGGTCAAGATCGACCAGCATGGAATTTAAACCACATTTTATGATTAGGCTGACTTTAAAGAAACCCAAAGACCTCTAAAGATAATAGAAAGAAAAGAAGAAATGAAGGCAAATTTCTACTGCACAGAACAAACAATTAAAAAAATAAATCAATGACCAATGTACTGTGCAATACAATGCCTGCTGGAATTCAGAAAGCTAACAGAAAAAGTAATAACTTGGCCAACAAAATGAATGAGGTTTAATGTCCTGAATCCAAGACAAGGACAGTATAAAATTAAAAAGTGATGCCATGCAACTTCAGCACACTTCGCTCAATTAACATGCAGCAACATGTATCAGCATAGCATGTGTAATGAATACAGCAGAATTCATTTAAAGGCCATAGCAGTTCCCACAGAAATATCTCATAGAACTGAAATCACATCATAAGGATTCTTATAACTCCAGCAGTTTTCACTGTTATTTTATGCAGAGATTTGTTTTACAGGATGGGACCTCTGTCAATTAAATGGATTGTTTGTCGATTGGATTTATTGATGTGCTAATCTCCTTAATGCTTATGTTCTCTGTAATCTCAGAAGCATAGACCTTCCACATTTTTTTCTTTAGGTAGGAAAATTGCTTTCTAGCTGGGGGCTAATAACTCCTGCTTGGAGCCCTACTTCCTCCCCTCCCCCGCCCCCTCAAGATCAGCATGCTATCTATTCACTTCCCTTATTATATTGTTTTAAAAAGCAAATTCTCAATAATATATCCATGTCTGGGAGCAAAAGTCTTGCACTATTGCTGAATGTTTAGGAGGGTTTTACAGAGAGCATTTGCT
The DNA here is from genome assembly GCF_009764475.1 of Pristis pectinata. Taxonomy (NCBI): domain Eukaryota; kingdom Metazoa; phylum Chordata; class Chondrichthyes; order Rhinopristiformes; family Pristidae; genus Pristis; species Pristis pectinata. Next base: position 125,520,412 of record NC_067406.1, read on the forward strand.
GGAGTGTAAAAGTTTTAAAAGACAATGCTGATGTTAAATGAGGGTACTTGGACACCTACATATAACTAGGATGACTCATGTGGCAGGTTGCACACACATCAGTCATCTTTATGAAACCACATTAGCATCCCACTGCAGCCAAAACATTCTCATTATGCAATTAAATATTAGAGTCATGGAATTATACGACATGTTAAAGAGGCTCACTGCTGAACCATCGAGGATGTGCCAATGTTAATCCTTCACAAATCCCATTTTATTCTCCCCTCATTCCCATCAAGTCCCTTCAAGTTCTACCACTCATCTGCACACAAGGGACAATACACAGTGGCCAATTAACCTACCAACCCGCATGTGGAAGGAAAGCAGTGCACCAGAGGAAAGCCACACAGCCTCAAAGAGAACATGCAAACGATAGAGACAACATGAGAGGTCAGATTTGAACCTCAGCCAACAGGGCTGTGAGGCAGTTGTTCTACTAGCTATGCCATTGTGCCACCTCTTTTGTGCCCATCACAGATTACATTTTACCTACTAAATAATAGACAATAACTATTTGTGCTTTAGTTTTCATTACAATGAGATAGTATTTGAGTAAAACAATATTATTCCATGCATAGGTTACAAATTCGAATATTAGTTTTCTCCTATGTTAATTAGAATTTGTCTGCAATCACATTCACTATAAATTAACATTTTTCTCTCTTGATTTACAGTGATTTTACCACTGTTCAGATAAATGACAGGTTTTATCACTTTGCAACATATTTTCTCATCAAGGTAATACTTCAAATAAAAATACCTTGTTGAAAAAATATATTGTGAAGTGATATATTTTGCTGTCATCATTATGAAGTGTATTAATTATGATTAAAACAATGGTATCTGTTGTTGAGATGGGATTTATTGCTCACCATAATTGTTATAATTTCAGTATTAATTTTGAAGTAACTAATTTATTAAATTTTTACAAACTCAAGATAATATGTCTCTTTCAAACCCATGCAAAATAGTATTTGGAATTTACCTCACTCTAATGGAGGCCAGTGCACCGTAATATAAAACAGTCCCTCCTCAAGGAACCTATTGTTCTTTCATTCCTTCCAACTTTGCAATTCATATGTTACCTGATGAGGTATATTTGAAATCTTGTATCACTAGTGCTGTGTGATTGCTATTAATGGATTGTTTTGAAATGATCTTTTACGTGATTTAACCATACTTTTCAATACAGAACGAGCTTTGCACTTATTTTGAATTTTGCACTGAAGCTAAAAGAGTAAGTTCCTCCTATGCCATTGATAGCCATCCTTGCTGCCCATGGTACCTTCCTTTCAACTACAGTTTCATCTTGCATAACTTTTTTAATTAATTCACGAAGGTAAAATATAATTCAATGCTTCATAAAACAAGCTTCCTGCTGCAGGCTGAGAGCAAGGCATTATCAAAGGAGGGAAAATAAAATAAATTGGAAAATATACTATGTACCACCCATAATCTATCCCTTGGAAGGACCGAGACCCAAAAGTAGGAGGAGAGGTACCACATTTATTAGGGATACAGTTCAGATGAGCTTTACATAAACTTCTGAATCAATAATAATGCAAATAAATGGTCAGATGTTGGCACATTAAAAAATAAAAGAAAATTAAAAGACTAATTTACAGTAAATGCTTGAATTTGTTGAGCGGAGAATCCATTCATCTCAATGGGAATCATAAGTACCCATCAAAGCTTCTGTTTTGAAACAGAATTTACCTGAAAAAAAGTTCAGCCTAAATATGTACTGGAATCAGTCCTTGCCATTTTTAAGAGCAGGAAATTATAGTTGCAGTTGAATTTGGCTTGCGTCAAGTCCCCTTCTGCTTTGTAAGGGGAAGATATTGCTGGCTAGTTGGGCACCATCAGAGGACACCACATTAAATTATATTAGAACCACTAGTGGATGCCCCCTGACTTTACATATGATTTTTCTTTACTTGTTCATTCATGGGAGGCGGATGCAAAGTTCAGCACTTATTGTCCAAATTTAATTACCTCCTGAACTGGGTAATGTGTTCAGGCTTTTCAGAGGACAGGTAAGAGTGGACAAAACTGGTGAGTTTGGAGAGAAATATGTAGCAAATCAGGTAAGAATAGCAGACTTCCTTCCCAGAGAATATCTGGAATTCAGAACATTGGAGGTGATGGAAACAAATCAATCAGTGCCTTTAAAAGGAAACTTGATAGGCATATGAGAAAATAATTTGAAGAGTTATGGAGAAAGAGCAGGAGAATGGGACTAATACAATTTGCTTTACTCTGAGCCAGCATAGGCTTGATCGGCTGACGAGCTTTCTTCTGCACCATAACAATTCTTTGATTCTGTGATTTGAAAATGAACATAGAACACTACAGGCCTTTCAGCCCACAATGTTGGGTCAACATTTTAACCTGCTCTAAGATCTATCTAACCCTGCCCTCCCACATAGTCCCCTATTTCTCTATCATTCATGTGTCTATCTAAGAGTCTCTTAAATGTCCCTAATGTATCTGCCTCCACAACCTCTGCAGGCAGTGCATTCCATGCACCCACCACTCTCTGTGTAAAAAACTTACCCCTGACATTCCCCTTATACCTTCCTCCAATCACTTTAAAATTATGGCCCTTCGTGTTAGCCATTTTCGCCCTGGGAAAAAGTATCTGACTGTCCACTCGATCTAGGCCTCTTATCATCTTGTGCACCTCTATCAAGTCACGTCTCATCCTCCTTCACTCCAAAGAGAAAATCCCTAGCTCGCTCAACCTATCCTCATAAGACATATTCTACAATCCAGGCAACATCCTGGTAAATCCCCTCTGCACCCTCTCAAAAGCTTCCACATCCTTCCTATAATGAGGCGACCAGAACTGAACACAATACTCCAAGTGTGGTCTGACCAGAGTTCTATGGAACTACAACATCACCTCACAGCTCTTGAACTTTTGAACTGACTAATGTACTGGCTTTCACTTTTTTGCTGTTCAGAACATTGAGGTAATTGTGTTTTTTTTAATCATGATTGTGCTAGGAATGACTGTGCTTGTGTGAATTGACATTATCTGACTCCCCACACCAATGGAGCTGGAGCACTTGGGGCAATTTTCAACTTTGAAGAAACAAAAATCAGACTGGTTCTATAAAGGGATAATTCTGGCCTCTGTAGTGTTAACATGTAGGTAGAAAATTAGAAACTTACACCATCAGAAGGAGTTACACAGGCTGTATATTTGTAATATCCTCTGGAGTTCCTTTGTTACTCAAGCATAGCCTTTCTTTTCTGCTTTTGCTAAACAACAGAAAGATTAATGAGATGGAAGGAAACCTGATTCAATTGAATTTTGCGCTGGATACATGAATTTTCCAAAATTACAAGAACTTTTTTTCATCTTAAAATAATATTGTTACAGCGTGTCCTTCAGATTTACAGAGGGAATAAATAGCACCGACAAAAAATACTTATAAAAAGAAATGTTAATTTAACAGAAATATATCTGAGGCACAAGAGGCAGCAGATGTTGAAACTTTGAGCAAAAAACAATCTGTTGGAGAAATTCAGAGGGTGAAGCGGCATCTGTGGAGACAAAGGGGTGGTCAATGTTTTGGGTTGAGACCGTACATCAGGATTGAGAGCATAGTGGGAAGAGAGTCAGTATAAAGAGGGAGAGGTGAGACAGGGGTTGCTAGGTGATAGGTGAAACCACTTGAAGGGGGAATGATGGGCACATGAAGTCAGGTGAGGGAGTTGGACTTTTGAAACAGAGGCTGATGGGTGAGAGATAGAAACATATAAAGAAAGAAAGGGGAAAAAATAATTGGGCTCATGGAGTCAGGTTGGGGGGGGGGGCTAGTGCAGAGGGAAGGTAAAGATAGAGGCTGGAAGGTGATTAGTGGAACCAGATAAGGGAGGGATGATGGGCAGATGAAACCAGGTGAGGGAGGGGATAGGAAAGATAGGCCAAGGAGAAGAAACCCAAGTCGATCAGTGTGTGGGTGATGGGCAGACAGAACCGGGTGGGGCAGGTAATTGGGGGGGTGGGGGGGGGGGTGGAAGATGGAAAAGGTGAACAGAGGGAGAGAGAACTGAGGTGGACCAGTCGGAGAACAAAAGGAATACAGGGGATGTGGATTACCTGAAATTGGAACACCTGTGCTCTATCCACAGCAGCCATCTTGAGTTTCTGGTTGCACGTCGTTTCAATTCCCTACCGACCTGTCTGTCCTCGGCCTTCTTCTCTGCCAGGGTAAAGCCATGTGAAAACTAGAGGAACAGCACCTCATATTCCTACTGGGTAGCCAACAACTCAATTGTCTGAACAATGAATTTTCCAGTTTCTGGTAACTCCCACTCCCTGTGTTCCTTTCCCACTTTTACCATTACATGTAGATTCTTTGTCCCTTGTTCACCTTTCCGACTGCTCCCCCTACCTCCCCCCCCCACCTCCATTATCTATATTTTTTACCCTGCTCCACCTTGTTCCATCTACCAATTACCCATACACCTATCTCCCTTGGTTTAACTTTCCTACTTTCCTATTTCGTCATCACCTGGTTCTATCTGTCCATCATCTCTCTCTCTCATCTGGTTTTCCTTCTCATCTTCCAGCTTCTCTATCTTCCCCTTCCCCACTCCCCACACCCGGGTCCATGAGCTCAGTTTTTTTCCTGTTTTATCTCCCACCTATCGCCCACCAATCTCTGTCTCAAAATTTCCCACTCCCACTCCCCCACCTGGCTCTATCTGCCCATCATGCCCACCTCATCTGGTTCCACTTATCACCTACCAGTCACTGTCTCATACATCCCTCTCACCGCTTTCTATCTTCCCTCTACACTTTCAGTTCTGATGCAGGGTCTTGACTTGAAATGTGGACCATTATTTTACGTCTACAGATGCTGCTTGACCCAGTGATATCCTTCAGCAGTTTGTTTTTGTAAAAAATACACGTCGCTTTTGTAAGTTGCATTTTCACAACTGCACAATGTTAGACCGTGTTCGTGCTAATCCATTAGATAAATTTTAAATCCTTTCCATTCTCCTCTCAAGTGCTGTTAGTATGAGCACTGCACTAGAATGATCACTGGCATCTTCTGTCTTTTGCTTATTCTGTTGTGTCATGTGTGACATCAAGCTACTTAGCTGAGGAAACAGGGGAATCTAATATACAAAGATTTCATTAATATGCATGCATATCCTGTCCTGGTGATTTAGATTATCGTAAAGCAAATTAAACAACTTCCAGTTTAGGTCCAAGCACAATTATTAGTCTTCCATGCCAACCACCAATTAAAATAAAACTGTTGAACTGAATATGCTGCCATAACAGCTGCTATCTGTACATACAAAGGGGCAAAATAAACTTCCTGGATGAATGAAGATGAATTTGGAATGATTCTTATTTAGGGGAGAGAATATATGTGTGCTAAATCTTAAAATAAACAAGTGGTGCACCTTGATGTTCTTCTGCACAGAAGTGTTTCTTTTATATGCCAAAAAAATGCCATCAGTATTTGTCTTATTACACCCTTGGGATAGAAGCACTTTCGTCTGCATTAATGAGTGTACAAAGATCTCAGCAGGGAGTTGTATTAGCAATGTAATCTTTGAGAGTAACATTCATTCCACTTCCTGACACCATCCAACCAAGATTGTTCAATATAGTCAGAGGAAATTGTAAAATTTAGATGAAGTAAAGCATCATGTTCCAGTGAGTTTGTGCTTCGAAGATATATGTTTAAAGAAGTAGTTTGTTTTTGAAAAAGAAAAATTGCATCATGTCATTTTGTTAGACTCACATCAAGCAGTCACAAACATAAATTGCTTCACAGAATTTTATTTTAACAAGCACATTCCTCCCCACCATTGGTAGTATCTACAGGAAGTGCTGCCTCAAGAAGGCAACCTCTATCATGAGGGATCCTCACCATCTGGGCCATGCCATCTTTTCGCAGCTACCATCGAGCAGGATGGACAGAAGCCTGAAGTCCCACACCACCAGGTTCAAGAACAGTTACTTCCCTTCAACCATCTGGTTCTTGAACCAACCGGCACAACCCTAATCACTACAATTTAGCAACATTATGACTACCTTGTTTTGTTTTAATTGTGTTTTCTTCTAAAAAAATTGAGTGTAATTTATGTTCAATTTACGTTTTTCTTGTGAATGCTGTTTATATGATGCTATGTGCCTGTGATGCTGCTGCAATTAAGTTTTTCATTGCCCCTGTGTATACATATACTTGTGCATGTGACAACAAACTCGACTTTGACTTTGATTTTGACTACTCCTTTCACAGAAATGACAAAAATAGTGGCATATTCACTTTTCTACTATCTGTCCCAGGAAAGTGGCCAGTTTGTGTTAGTGTGTATGTATTGTTGATTATCCTGTCTAAACCAGACTAAACAACTTCCAGTGAAGGTCCAGGTGCAATTATTACTTCATAATGCCACCCACTAATTAAAGAAAAAAAGTCAGTCACAATGATGCCATAGGATTTGCATTTTTCTGCTTTAAGAAAAAAACATTTATGGATAAATGAAAAATATGTGGCAAAAATTACTGAAACTAGAAAGAGTTAAGTAATTTCACTGTTGAAACTATTTGCAGCAATGTTAGATTGCTCAGAGTTGCCTTTTAACACTCCGTGCTGCTTTTCAAATAATTATGGCCATTTAGGGCATCTGTGTTCTCCTGACTGTTGCAAGGATTCATCAGCTGAAGGAAAAGTATAAACACTTCTCTCACATGCAAAGCAAATTCTTGCACTGCTAACCTTTTATGGGCACAGAGACAATGTTACATATTTCTCACAAAATGTAATAAGACACTTCAGTATGTAAAAAAAACGCTCAGGAAGACAGCCCCAGTTGTTGGCATAAGTTCCAATGGGCTAAGAAGAAATAATCACAATTAACAGTCCAAAAGATTAAAGCTCATCAGTTCTCAAAAGCAACCAGGAGATCATGGGAAAGGGATTTCAAAAGTAGTAGAGATCATGGAAGAAAGTCCTGCAAAACTAAAAGCATGAAGATTAATTTTCTTTAATGAATGTTATTTGATTGTGAAACACTCATTAGAGATCTATATGCATTTCACTTTGGGTACTCTCCTCTGTTTGTAGATTTGTATTAAGTTGCTTCAAATTCTGTTCCTGCTCATTTCTGTAGATTAGTCAAAGAGAACATTGAGGAATTTTTGCAATTATTTAAAACCTGTAAAATGTTTTTATTTAATGGAGGTTTTCAGAATTAGCAGAGATATTTAACTGCTTTAATAAGACCCCAGTTGTCAGGGGAAAACTTTAATACCCGTGTTATAAGATACCTGTTTTATAAGTGAAAATAACATTTACTTGATTTCAGTCTTGGTGGATAGGATAGTACCCATGGTATATTTGAAACCAAAAATAATGAGGCATGCTATTTCAAGGTTGCACTGTACTGTTAAAGTGACATAGTTATCTAAAAATTCCTCTCATTGGTCATTGATAAACAGATGTTGATGCAAATAGTTTCTAAAAAGAAACTGATAAATATTTGTAGAAGAAAATATCAGAAGTGACAGTGAAAATGGTTGTTCTAAGTTATCAGCTCTTTTACAGAGCTGGCAAAGTCAAAATGAGTCAAATGGTCTCTTTTGAAATTCTAAAATTGTATAATTGTTTTCTTTGTGTTGAGGTGACTACGTAATGTGTTTACTCTATTTTACTTCTGTTAGCATTATTTTTCTCCTTTGTAAGAAGGATGGGGTGAATACTATATTCAAAACAGTGCTACTAAACCAAACTGAGTTGATCTTGCCTGCAATGTTAATTTAGCTAGCGTGAAGATAACGAGGAGTTAGGGAAACAGCTCCAGTTAAATTGGACCAATTAACTTCACCCTCCTCTGCATAAAGAGTAGCTTTATACTGAAAGGTATATAGCACCGGAACAAGTCGCACCACACAGTGGGTTGATGTTCATGAAATTCCTTTCACTCCAGCAGCAGCTAAGACAAGGGTGAGGAGATCAGACAGTTGCAAGTAAATCTGGCAAGTTTTAAACAGTCACACAACAAATTCATCCATCAGTCTTCTGTGAAAAGATATTGTCATTCTTTTTCACAAGCTTCTCACGCTCACTGTCCACTGGCAGGAATGTCTTAATGTCATATTTCAGCTGCTGCACCTGCCTGCCCATCTGTTTCAAGTTCTTTTGTAGTATTTTAGCAGAAATTGCAATCAGGAGAAGGGAAAAAAACCAGAAAGCAGCACTTTCGAACATGTACAGAAGCTATTATAGTTGTAAGCACATGAGAATTATTTCAGCCACTTCTTCATTCTGACTGCCCCAATGTGGAAGACTCCCATGAGATAGACCATGGAAAGAGCCAACCCTGAGCTCTGAATGCTGGCCTCAGAGGCTATAACTGTGATAGATGAAACTACTGCCATGGCCAGATTGCTTAGCCAGACACGGAGAAGATATAATGGGCCAGATTCCAGTAAAATGCAATACTTTTTAAGAAGTCTTTCCATGTATAGGGAGAGTCAGGAAGCAGAAGTTGTGGGGGAGGGGTAAGTGAAAGAGAGGAATTGGTCGTTGCTTGCAAACACACTATAACCTTTACTCACAGACAGACAGCTCATGGCTGTCAGCTTGTCAAGATTAAGTGAAACCAAGGAAGGATTCTTTTTCTGAACATTATTATTATTATTATCGTAAATTGGGACATATCAGGGGATATCGCCTTTCATGGGAGAGCAGCCCTTAAACAATAACATTTGCGAGAGTGCAGTAGGAAAAAAGCTGATGAAAGCGTAGTCAGTCAAACTGCCTCCAGGGAAGTCTGAGCTGAGTTGCACACAATAAATATTGATCAAAAAAAATGAAGGATGTATGAGCAAGATTCTCACTGGAGACTGGACAACCACAGCGACATGTTAACTAAGGGGCAATGCGGTTACTTTTGCTGCATTACCACATGCAGAAACTTTTGTATGTTTTCCTTCCCATTCTGGAAAGAAGTTAAGACATTACTTTAGACTTGAACAGTTCTCAGGGAGTATTTTGTACTATTCTGTCAGTTTTCAGATTCAAAGGAGAGGCTTCACATCCCTCATTGTACTTTTCCCATAAGCTTGATTGTTAGAATGAGGAAAAAAGGTATCCTGACTGTGTTACTCTGTCATCTCTTGTAAAGCATGATCATATAACAGATGGTTCATTCCATAATTCACTTTCACTTAGGCTGCTGACTTGGTAAATTTTGCTGTTTTTTGATTACGCTGACAGATGCAAACATAAATATCGGGTAGTTGTGTACTGACCCAAGCTAAGCAGTTTTCTCAATTCTTTGTTTTCCTAATTAAGTTCCCTGTTTTCCTAATTAAGTTCCCACACTTCTTATTTCATGAAAATGCTGTTAGTTATCTTACATTACAATTGAAACAATGACTGTCTCAAAAATAAGAAATGGGAAAATAAAGGTTATTAAGAATGTCATTGGAAATCCTTTCTTGTGACTGAAGAAACACCAGTATGAAGCTTCGGCTTCCATTGCATTAAACTTACACCCTTAAACTCACATATTATGCCTAAATTGGTAAAATGTTCCACTGCGTTAAATTTTCCAAACATGAATCATAGGAATAACATCAAAAGTGGCCTAATAAATGGGAGATAATTTTGCATTATTTAATGTTCCAGCAGCAATCAAGTTTCTAAAGCATTGATATTTTTAACGTGAAAGTCATTGTCGCAAAGGATCTGCAAATCAACAATGGAATCTGTCCTGAAGAAAAAAAATGCAGAATGAGGAATTGAAGTCACACCTCCAAAGATTTTAAGTAGTTGTTTGTCCTGCTCAATTACTTCTTCTGCTTAAAGATCTTGAAAAAAGTACATTTTACCGCACTGGGAAATTTCCAAGTCTTACCAAGGTAACAAAGCAATAAATAAGCAATTTCATTGTGTGCATTAAGTGCTGGTAGGTGAATCATGCAGCTATACTTTGGTATCTTCTTCCGGAAAGAAAGCTTTGTCTTTCATAAAAATCCAGAAAAGAAGTTGCATTCATTTTCTGTAATCACTTGAAACTATTAACTACTGAAAGCTGGTTCAGTGGATTTAAGTTGGTCATGTTCATTAAATGCACACAGAATCTTAAAATTACCTGAGGCCTGTCTGGGTCTGTATGTAATGGGAAAGTAAATTATTCCAAATGTCCTGATATAAATGTTGATCTTTTCTAGCCCTCATGGTGTAATTAATTTCACCATGATTAGACATTGTTAATGGTACCTCTGTTAATTCCTCCTTAATGAATCAATTCCTCAGCAACCTTCAATGCATCTGCATACTCTTCCTCACAGATAGGACCAAAATATCACTGTAATCTTCCCTTTAGATGACTTTGGTTTGCAATAACTATAAAATTGGAGAAAAAATAGATACAATATTGATTATATAAATACTCCTTTGACAGCACCTCCTAAATCCATAAAAAACAAAATAAAAGGTACATGGAAACACTCCATTCTCCAAGATCCTCTCGCAACCATGTGCCATCTTGACTTGGATGTATGTGGCCATTCCTTCATTATTTCTGCATCAAAATCCCTATCTAATAGAGCTTTGAAAGTATCTTCAAAACATGGAATGAGTAGTTCAAGAAAATAGTTAACAACCACCTAAAGGGCAATTAGAGTAACTTTTTTCCAGCAAGGACCATATTCAAATGATGAATTAAAATGCTGTTGCGGATGGTTCAAAATCTTCATAGGCCATGCACTTCAAAATTATCTAAGGAATGGTAAAAAAATGAAGGAGATGTCAAGACAAATTGTACTAGGAGTTCAACATATATACCAATAGCTTGCACTATCAAGTGATGGACACGACAATGTAAAGAGTATTCAAAGAGTTAATCCAATCTCATAATAGTAGAGATTGTATACAGTACTAATAAAACAAACAGGGAAATTGTCCAACTCCTGCTTTTGGCTTCTTTAGCCATTTGTGGTATGTGTTGCACCAAATCTTTTATTTGATTATTACTAGCACCATTATTTTTGAATATTACTAGGCTGATCTTCTATGCCAGTCAGATGCTTTCTGCTCTACTTCGCCCCAACAGCATGTAGTTGCAGAATTATCCCATTTATTTCATTAATTTTATTGTTATTTACAGTCATGTTATATATTTCCAATAAAAGAAACAGAAAATACAGGAAACAGCGTCAGAGAAGACAATAATTATATAAGACAAGATGTCTTTATTAGTCACGTGTACATCGAAACACACAGTGTCGCCATGCTTCTGGCGTCAACATAACATGCCTGCAACTTCCTAACCTGTACGTCTTTGGAATGGGGGAGGAAACCGGAGCACCCGGAGGAAACCTACACAGACACAAGGAGAACATACAAACTTCTTACAGACAGCAGCCAGAATTGAACCCAGGTCGCTGGTGCTGTAATAGCATTGCGTTAACCGCCACGCTACCATGCCTGCCCACGTGTTGACTCTTCATCAGCACCAGAAACAAATAAAAGGCAGTTAAGGAAATGAAGGGGAGAGACAGAAGATAAAATGAAGGTTTAGGAGTGACAGCTACTGCCACAGAGAATAGCTGATAGGTTGAATGGCAAGAGGATAGGTTTTACTATGAAAAGCTGGTAGATAATAACTAATTTCTCTGTCAATTAAATGACATTCAAGGGACAAAAGTGTGAATGTAACTAAATAAAGCAATAAAAAATGCATGGGTTGAATGCATATAGATGTAAAACATCAAGTACTAAAGAGAAACCATGAACTGCAATGGAGAATATCGGAAAAGGAACAGGAAATACTGAAAACATGCTATGCTGGAAGCTGGTGTAGAGTAACGTTTAACCTGTGTCCTGGGCACAAGTCTCCAACAGATAAACAGTTTTCATCCAAAGTTTCAACCCACCTTGACTATTGTCATATGCCAAAATATATATGAAGAGCATTTCCAGAACTCTACGCTCCAAATAAAGTGGGAGAAAACAAAGACCTAGTATAAGTACTCATACCAGAGACTTGCAAAATGACCAGGAGAAATATCAGTTACTGGGACTGATCTTAAACTCACTAAAATGTGTGTAAATATGTTGGTTATGGCTTCATTATTTTTAGTAGTTTTAGTACAACTATAATACCAATGATCATAAATTATTGGCCTATAACATGCAGAATGTAACTACTAATTTAGAAAAGAGCACGAGTTTACACTTCATCCAGTTTTACTATGAGTAATAACTTCATCCAATTTTACTGTTAATACTAAGTAACAGACCACAAATAGTTTGATTTCTCATCAGGATGGAAGAGCAATGGACTCTGAACCACAGTAAAAAAAATTCAAGACATCATTGCCTCAAGTTTCCTTTATTTGCAGTTTGTGTTTTTTTTCTTTCATAGTTGACCCTTTGTTGCCCAGTTTGGAAATGAAACAAAAAAAAACAGAAAGACCATTTTTTTTTATCAAGTATCGTTTGGAAAATCAATGTAGTCCACAATTAGAGAAGAAACAATGCAATAAAATTTAATGATGGGTTCACATAAGTGCCAGTTGTAGTTTCTGAGATTTAAAGCTGTGATGCCAGAAATAAGATGAGCTGTTGCTTGTGCTGTAGTGGCTAACAATTGCATCTGAATTTGAATTTTGTGGCATTAAGGTTCAATCCAAGGACTTGAGCTCAACATTCTAGGCTAGGGTTTCAGTCCTGCCCTGAAGCAGTGTTGAACTCAGAGCTGTATTTTCTGGATCTCATATTTTGTTCTCATGAAACTACGTCATTATTTCAAATTGCAAGAGGTGACTTCCTCAAATTCAGTAAAAATATTCATTCCTCAATCAATGCCAGTTTGAAAAATGTATAATCTGGTTTCTTATTACATTGTTTCAGACTTCATTTTGTAGTCATCAAAAAGAAAAAAAACTCCCCATTTCTTACTTTTTGCAGTGACTTCATTTTCAAAGTGCTGTATGAGTAATTGTACACCTCATCCCTTACCCTCCCACTGCCATTGCACCATCTTATCCTATTGAAAGAAGTGCATGGTTATATTGAAATTATGTAAATTTAGCACTGCTTCTGAATGCACTGAGGTGGAAAGTTCATTTTCTGTGTATGGAAGCATCCACTAGTACTATGGTCACAGCCAGCACATACCCATGTCATTCATCTGATAATCTTGTTTTTCTTTGAAACAGAGATTTTGCACTAGTCATTTCCTTCACGGGCAATTAGGATTAATGCATGCATTATACTTAATGACCTCCAGTGAAAATGGACATACATTAGCATCTTAGAGACATGAGTTAACTTCCAAGTATGGGCAAGACTACTGCAGGAATTAGCTAAACCAGATGCTCTGCTGAGAGAATGGATATGCCCAGATAGTTTTGCACATTTTTTTATTTTGCTGCCACAAAGACAACAACATTTACTTTACTTCAAGGGCATAACTATCTCAAATTAATTTTTAAATCAGATTAATCCATCTATGTTTTGTTTGAGGTTGGTGTTCTGCCTCAACTGCATCTTAGTCCAGTTTAGTGCATTGTATTAATGTATGACTGGTTAATCCAAAGTGAAAGCTTACAGAGAATTTGAGACTTCTGTTATTTAAATTACTTGAAAAAGCAAATTCTACAGATGTTGTTTTTAAAACACTGAAATGAACATCAAACATGCTCTAACATCCAAGTATTAGATTAAGATCATTGAATGCAAACAGTAGCAGATGATGCAGAATTCTGAAATATCATATGCTGCAAGATGAAATGTAACATTACGATCCTTCCAACCAGATAAAAGGGACAAAAACAGATCTGTAGAAACAACAGCACAGGATGTCCTTTTATTCACCATGCTAGTGAAGCTATCTCCTTTAATTATCTTTCCTTATCCTTTTTGCATAAGATTTTATGACCCCCATTTTCAAACACATGCATTGAAGTATGTTAAATGGTCTAACAATGCTTGGGACAAGACATATTAATGTAACTACTGAGTTATCCTTCCTTGGATGTCCACCACTGGCTATTAATGGAGACATAAAAGGCTGCAGATGCTGGAATCTGGAGCAACACACAAGATGCTGGAGGAACTCAGCGGGTCAGTTAGCATCTACGGATGGAAATGGGCAGTCGGCAGTTCGGATCGAGGCCCTTCATCTGACTGATCCAGATGAAGTGTTTTGACCTGAAATGTTGACTGTCCATTTCCTTCTATAGATGCTGCTTGACCAGCTGAGTTCTTACTGCATCTTGTGTGTTGGTCTATCAATCTTTACTATACTAGGAAACAGATTCCTGATTTGTAACTCAGGATATTTCCGGGGGACTTCTCCTTGTTCATCTTTAAGAACACAAGAACCCAGGCAGGCACGGTGGTGTCGCAGTTAGTGTAACGTTTTACAACACCAGCAACCCGCGTTCAAATCCGGCCACTGTCTGTAAGGAGTTTGTACATTCTCCCCGTGCCTGTGTGGGTTTCCTCTGGATGCTCTGGTTTCCTCCCACATTCTAAAGACGTACAGGTTAGGAAATTGCGGACATGCTATGTTGGTGCTGAAAGCATGGCAAAACTTGCAGGCTGCCCCAGAACACTCTACACAAAAAGATGTATTTCACTGTGTGTTTTGATAAAGATATCTTATCTTATAAATAGGAGCAGGAGTAGGTCACCTGGCTCTTCAAGTCGGCACCACCATTTAATGTGATCATGCCTGATCCGTTCCAGTCCTCAAATCCTCTTCTGTGCCAGCTCCACATTACCCTCAATCCCTCAATCTTTCAAAAAGTTATCTACCTTTTCTTTGAAGATCTTCAGTAATCCAGCTTCCACAACCCTCTGGGGGAGAAAATTCCAGAGATTTATTGCTTGCGGTGAGAAGTCCCACGGTTTGGAGATACACTTTCAAGTTGAAGTTAAGCCTCTCAATGTTTGAAAGTATTTAACTGGCAGATTTTGTCACCAGGTCTCAATCCTTGGCTCAGTCTCCTACCCGGGCCCACAGCTGCCTTTGGGTCTTTTAGAAAGCCTGTTCAGACTAAGCTTATCTGAACCAAATACACAACTGATGAAAAAGGAGCTTCAGCAAGCAAAACCGAGTCCTCTTCCCAAACTTCATAACAATATTTTCATAATTAATTGACATTAGTTCCATCATCATGGAACCATCCTAAAAATTTAAAATTAAGTCAGGAATCAGAATCACCTGGTCTTGTGTGCTTTGGTGGATACCCATTGAAGTTAAGGTAGGGGATTTCATCCAGTGGAGTTTTCCCTTCTTGAGTGAATTAGTAAGAATATTTTTGAAAATACAAAAAAGAGTCAACAAGAGCAAAGTGAGGACAATTATTTTGATGGAGACTCAAGAGACTGCAAATGCTGGAAGCTGGAGCAAAAAACAACCTGCTGGAGGAACTCAGTGGGGCAAGCAGCATCTGTGGAGGGAAAAGAACTGTTGTCGTTTCAGGTTGAGACCCTGCATCAGGACTGAGAGCGGAGAGAAATGTAGCCGGTATAAAGAGGAGAAGGTGAGGGGTTCAAGCAGCATCTGTGGAGGGAAAGGAATTATTGCCATTTCAGGTTGACACCCTGCATCAGGACTGAGAGTAGAGAGAAAGGGTAGCTGGTGTAAAGAGGAGAGGGTGAGGGGTGAGACAAGGGCAAGAGATAATTGGTGGACAGCAGGGTGGGTGGTGGGGGAGGTGAAGGATGACTGGTGAAGAATTGTTTCCATATTGCTCTGCATATTTAGTCTGCAATTTTGACCCCCACATTCTGTACATAGATTGGTGGTTAGGTGGGAGGTGGGGTGAGGGGGAGGCAGTGGGGGGAAGGAAAGAGAGCAGATGGCGGATTATGGATGTGCAACAGACATTAGGAGCTGAACCTATTTGATTTGGAACCTATGTTCTGTGGACTGAAAAATCTTAGAGTTAGCTAGAAATTGGTAAATTGATTTATTATTGTCACATGTACTGAGGTGCAGTGAAAAGCTTGTCAAGCATACCATTCATACAGATCAATTCATTACAACAGTGTATTGAGGTAGTACAAGGTAAAACAATAACAGAGTGCAGAATAAAGTGTTACAGTTACAGAGAAAGTGTAGTGCAGGTAGACATAAAGGTACAAGGTCAGAGCCAAGTAGATTGTGAAGTCAAGAGTCCATCTTAACGTACAAGGGAACCATTCAAGAGTCTGGAAAAGGGGAAACTATCTATGCTCCATGGGATGCATTCCAGCTTCAGCCGAGGCACTGAAACTCAAGTCTTAAGGAACTCTCCCCCATTTACATTCATGTTTTTGCTATGGCAGATGGAAGATCCTGCTTCAAAAAGCCATAGGTGAAAAGCCAATTCAACTTTGGGACCAACATCTTGGCTTCCATGTCATATTGGCTGCTCGTCCACCTGACCATAACTGTTCCAATGGACTTGCTCCTGAGATATAATTAAATTCTACCAGAACAGGCAAGGGTTTCCAAGTGGTGTGTTTTCTGGGAACTTTCACTGAAAATTAAATGTACTGCAAGCAAGACTGTCAGGAGAAAACTGTTTTTATTTCATACATCCAAACTATTAATTTAGTTAACAATTTTCCTGTCTTTGTCAAAATATCCTGATGTGTCCTTAAAAATCAGAAATAATTTTACTTTAACATAATGGTTAGATTCTAGTTATGTTTCTGTCACTGAGCTGAGGGCAGTAGCTGTAGAATACAGTGTACCGCTGGCAGATCAATAGTAAAATGGAAACTGCATATCACTGTAACCTGCCCAGAGTCTGTCACCAGGATAGCTCAACACAAACGTCTGCAGACATATTCAGTACTCAGTGCCATGGCTCAGTGGTAGTACAGTTGGAAGTCTGTGGATTCAAATTATGTTTGTGCACAAAACTTAGGCTGATTCTCCAGTCTAGTAACTTAGGAGCTACAAACCGTCAGATATGCTGCCTTTCAGGTGAAATATTGGACTGATGGCCCGACTGTTTTCTCAGGCAGATGTAAAAGAAATCATGGGACCAACATGACAAAGAACAAAAGGCTAATATAACCTTGGGGTGCATGTAATTTTACAGTTACATTTTCTACAGTACAATAGTGACCACTTTTTGAAAATGTTTCCTTAGCTGTAAAGCAGTTTGGGGTCTCCAGAATTTGCGGAAGTTGCTGTGCAATGTAAAACTTTCTTCTGATGATGTTAAGTTGCCAAAAGGTCATCGAAGCATTTTCTGGGTAGGGTGTTCTCAGTGTTGCATCCCGATGCCCACTCATTGCTAACTGTCAGATCTGCCTTGCCGTGACAGGGAAACCTCGGAGTCATGTAGCCACAAAATATAAGCTTGACCTCAGGAGTCCTATGGGAGGCCAACATTAAGCATAGGCTGATCAAATATGATCCGGCTTGTTAATAGAACCTTAACAATTTTTCAAAATTTCCATGAGACCTTACTCAAAGGTTGGTGGGATAGGATACTTGTTGACCTTTTTAAAATCAGATCAAAATGTGTTGATGGTAACAACATGGGAGAGTGCACCAAAGAACAAGCCTGCTCCCAATTAATTTCCTTCTATTTTAAGACCAATCTTGCCCTCTCATCACCTCAGAATTCCTGGGGGAATGAATGATTAAAGTTTTTTTTTCCCCAGCCTGCATAGCTGATATTCATTTGTAAGTGCTTTTGTCATTCCAATGGCAGAGTAGGAAATGTGTTGCTGGGAGGTGTTTCACAGGTCTCTGATGTAAGTAACACAATGTAAATGCTGGGATTAAGTCAGAAAAATAATTCAGATTTTATGACTAAATTCTAATTAATATTTAACCCATAGGTGTTGATACTTGGCTGTGATTGGTGTGAAATATTGATTTCAGTTAGAACCAATAACAGCAAAATGATTTCTAGAGAAAACCTCACATTTCTCAACATCAAACTCTGATCAGAACAGCTGTCTTCCGTGAAAAGGTGTGATGGTACAACATAAACCAACAGTGAAAACACACATCTAAATGAAAGACTCTTCTGCTGGAGGAGCATCATTATGGAATCACACAGAGGTATAATAAATATATTAATTACAATAAATGATTATTATAATAAACAACATTGTGCTGATATTTTACCCTACTCTAAGATCTATATAACCTTTCCCTCCCACATATCCCTCATTTTTCTATCAGTAATGTGCCTATCTAAGAGTCTATCTAATGTATCTGCCTCCACCAGCTCCGCCGGCAGTGCGTTCCATGCACCCACCACTTTCTGTGTAAAAATCTTACCTCTGACATCCCCCTGTAAAATTCCTCCAATCACTTTAAAATTATGCCCCCTTGTGTTAGCCATTTTCACCCTGGGAAAAAGTCTCCGACTGTCCACTCGATCTATGCCTCTTATCATCTTGTACACCTCTATCAAGTCACCTCTCATCCTCCTTCTCTCCAAAGAGAAAAGCCCTAGCTCACTCAACCTGTCCTCATAAGACATGCTCTCCAATCCAGGCAGCATCCTGCTAAATCTTCCCTGCACCCTCTCTAAAGCTTCCACATCCTTCCTATAGTGAAGCAAACAGAACTGAACACAATATTCCAAGTGTGATCTAACCAGAGATTTATAGAGCTGCAACATCACCTCACAGCTCTTGAATTCAATACCCCGACGAATGAAGGCCAACACACCACACACCTTCTTAACAACCCTATCAACCTGCACAGCAACCTGAGGGATCTATAGATGTGAACCCCCTTAACAATGAACCTTTTCCAATGTCCACATGTTGGACAGTCACCTTAAGTGCTAATAGTCCTGCCATTAGCCTTGTATTCTGCCTTCACATTCAATCTTCTAAAGTGTATCACTTCACACTTTTCCAGGTTGAACTCCATCTGCCACTTCTCAGCCCCATCCTATCAATGTCCTGTTGTAACCTACAGCAACCTCCTACACTGTCCACAACACCACCAACCTTCACGTCATCTGCAAACTTACTAAACTTCCCTTCCACATCCTCATCCAAATCATTGATAAAAATCAAAAAGAGCAGAGGTCCCAGAACAGATCCTTGTGGAACACCACTGGTCATCAACCTCCGGGCAGAATAAGTTCCATCTATAACCACCCTCTGTCTTCTGTGAGTGAAACAATTCTGAATCCACACAACCAAGTTTTCCTGGATCCCAGGCCTCCTGACTTTCTGAATGAGCCTTCCATGCGGAACCTTCTCAAATGCCTTACTAAAATTCATGTACACCACATCCACTGCTCTACCTTCATCAATGTGCTTTGTCACATCCTAAAAGAATTCAATCAGGCTTGTGAGGCATGACCTGCCTCTCACAAAGCCATGCTGACTCTCTCTAATAAGCTTATGCTTCTCCAAATGCCCATAAATCCTGTCTCTAAGCATCTTCTGCAGTAATTTGCCAACCACTGAAGTAAGACTCACTGGCCTGTAATTCCCAGGGTTATCCTTACTCCCTTTCTTGAACAAAGGAATGACATTTGCCACCCTCCAATCATTTGGCACTACTCCTGTGGCCAGTGAGGATGCAAAGTTCATCGCCAAAGGCGCAGCAATCTCTACCCTTGCTTTCCGTAATAACCTTGGATATATCCCATCCAGCCCAGTGACTTAACAATACTAATGTTTTTCAAAAGTTCTAGCACATCCTCTCTCTTCATGTCGACATGGTCTAGTGTATCAGCCTGTTGTATGCCATCCTCACAAAGCTACCTTGTAACTCTCCAGAGCTCTGTCTGATCCTTGCTTTCTAAACCTTAGGTAAGCTTCTTTCTTCCTCTTGACAAGATATTCTATGTCTCTTGTCAACCATGGCTCCTTCACTCTACCAACCTTATCCTACCTCAATGGAACAAACCTATCCATAACCCCATGCAAGTGCTCCCTGAACAACCTCCACATTTCCATTGTGCACTTCCCCTAGAACATCTGTTCCCAATTTACGCTCCCAAGTTCCTGCCTAATAGTGTTATAATTCCCACTTGCCCATATTGTGTACTGGTATTCCTCTCCAAGGCTATGGTAAAGGCTATGGAGTTATGGTCACTGTCTCCAAAATGCTCTCCCACTGAGAGACCTGAAACCTAATCAGGCTCATTACCCAGTACCAGGTCCAGTATGGCCTCTCCTCTGGTCAGCCTGTCCACATGCATAACAGGCAAGAAGTTCCTCCAAATGTAACATTAACTAATGCCAAATTCCACTTGTTTAAAAACTGAATCTGCTTCATTCATTTCAGATCAATTTAGACCTCAAAATCCACCCACAATTGATTCCTCACTCCCGTCATTTAAAAGGACAATACTAGTTTGGTAAGACCGTTAGGTTAATTATATTTTAGTAATTTTTTAATTAAGCCTATAGCCCATTAACACCAGGAAAAAAAGGTTGATGATGTTTCTTTAATTGTGTGACACATTATGTCACAGCAGGGTATTAATTCTCAAGTAACTGGATAAATGCTTACTACCTTCTGTAAGAAGTTTGTAAGTTCTCCCCGTGTGTCTGCGTGGGTTTCCTCCGGGTGCTCCAGTTTCCTCCCACATTCCAAAGACGTACGGGTTAAGAAGTTGTGGGCATGCTATGTTGGCGCCAGAAGTGTGGCAACACTTGCGGGCTGCTCCCAGAACACTCTACACAAAAGATGTATTGCACTGTGTGTTTCGATGTACATGTGACTAATAAAAATATCTTAATCTTATTTTATCTTAGCTAATGCTTCAAAGTAGGCAAAAAAACAATGTAAAGATGTTACTATCTAACTTGATCTTGTACTTAATTAATGACCTTGATTATGGTTTCATTTTTGCATAAAGTACATTTTGGAGCAATGTCAAGGAACATTAAATATTTAGACCGAAAACTTAATGGCAAGCTCACAGAGATAGTTTACCAAAGTATCAAACAATAAAAGGATACAGGGGATGTAGCATGTGACGGTAGGTTTGAAAATAGTAGAATCAGAGCATTATCAATAAAATGTGAAAGGTTGAAGAAAATAGACTATTCTACAAAAATCACGTGTTGACACTGACTGCTTCTGACTTGCTTTTGAGGCTATATCGGTGCTGATTGTCAAAGCATTTTGTGATGATATGATGCACAGCTTTAGTTTAGTATGCTCATTAAAAAGGCACTCTTCTTTGTAGAATTACTTTTCCATAATATCTCTAATTGAAGTTTTATGAACAAAATGCAGCTGTTTAATTCACCTTTTGCCTTTCTAATATTGTTCCATGTGCCTCACTGGAACAGCTCACATGTAAGGGGTAACTTTCAGTGTACACACATGCAGAAAAAAATCTCATCTTCTGCCAGCAATTTTCCAATGCAGTCTGGCAATAAGGAGATTCTGTACTTGGTAGTGTGTTTTTGGAAAACTACAACAAAGCACATGACCTTTTGCAGCTCCTGGACACATTTCAAAATCAATTTGTAAATTCTCGGTTCTATTAGGTGGCTGTTGTGAGAAATCCACATGGCTGTAACGTGACAGTAACGACACTGACCCCCGCTAACTGGAGGACAGCATTGCTCCTCTGATCGGAAGTGATACTACTGTCAATCAAGGTGCGGCTCCACCCACCCCTCAGGTGTGAGAGTATCTTTTGCATCTGAACCTGCCTGACCAGTACCCTTTGTCTCTGAACCTGCTTGACCATTGGCTGTGGCAGAAACCTTTGTCTTTGACTTCTACACCATTGGCTCGTTCAAATCATAACAGTGAGGCTCCACCCAGCCTCCTAGCACTTTTGAGGACCCCAGTAGTAGTGAGACAATGCTGCAGAGATCATTGGTAAGAGTGCATCACCACATGATCAGGGAGTGTTTCACTCAGACTCGGAGAGTTAAGGGCCAATGCTAGTGTGGGACGGGCATTGAAGTGTTATATCCTGAAGTTGTA
This sequence comes from Pristis pectinata, assembly GCF_009764475.1. NCBI lineage: Eukaryota > Metazoa > Chordata > Chondrichthyes > Rhinopristiformes > Pristidae > Pristis > Pristis pectinata. The sequence goes on from NC_067406.1 coordinate 125,542,390, forward strand.
CATTGCTACTGTGTGCTTGTGTGTATTAGTGTGTGTGAGTGTATTTTACCCCAGTTGTGCTTCCCCTCTCGTGTTCATGGTGTCCTGTGCATGAGTGAGAGTGTGTCTGTTCCCATCCATTCTGTCCCGCGTTTGCCTTTGTGATTAAACTAGTTTTGGTCTACAAAGCTCGTTTCCAGTGTCCTTGATCCTTAAGACAGTTAAAAGAACGATTTCACACAACAGTGGCTTTTTGTGAAAGTTACCAGCACATATCTGTATTCTATGCCAGGTAAGTTTTTTTTTACTTCCTTCCATGATTTGATCAGTCATATGTTCCTTACTGAAGATAGATCTGCTGTATGCTTATACCACTTCAGTTTATTTATTTCTAAAGATAAGGCCTCCTGCCTGACCCTATCATACTGTTGATGGTTTCCTTCTGAAATATTAACCAACCTCTGTCTTTCAGCTGCTGATGAATTGATCTGCTTTTATTTCTGTATTTATTCCATATTTTTCTCATATATGGCTTTCCTTTATTTTGGAGTGGATTTTCCAAACTGTTGTACATTATAAAAAGAATCATTGCCACAGAACAGGCAGACACAAGAAAATCCATCACACTGTCCATCACCCATGACTATCCTCATGTGGGAGCTTAACATGTGCAGCAGTTCAGAGAACATTACTTTAAAAAATCTGATAGACATTGTGCCTATTTGCATTCACAAATCATCTCACAATCAATAAATTACCACTTGTCGTACATTCATTGTTGTTGTTCAGGCAAATACACCAAGCACAACAAAGCAAGATCCCGCTGATAGCATTAAGAACAACAACCAACGAATCTTTTCTGATGTGCTTGAAGGAGGGAATGCTTACCAGCACATCAAGAAAACTTTTCTTTGAATAATACCATGAGATTTTTTTTTATTATTCCAAAATAAACTTCATTTATCATAAAAGACAAACTATATACACAACAATAAAATAGTGCAAACCTTTACATTCATGTATGGATCAATCATTAATGTTACCTTTTTATATAAAAAACAGCACCAATACCACTCATGTGGCTCCCTGGGGTGCTACCCCAATCCCGTATTTACAATATTTAAGGAGCTTCCTCACTTGACCCCACCCTAAACTGTAGTCCTTCCCCACCGAGGCCTTGCTTTGGCTGCACCCAGCTTCAGTGCACCCCTCAGCACATACTCCTGCAGCCTGGAATGTGCCAGTCAGCAGCATTTCTCTACGGATATCTCACAGTGCTGGGAGTCCAAAAATTTTCAGGCAGACCAAAGGGTGTCTTTCACCGAGTTGATGATCTTCCAGCAGTAGTTGATGTCCGTCTCCATGTGCATCCCCGGGAACAGCCCGTAGATCAGAGAATCCTCTGTTACACAGCTGCTGGGGATGAAACGTGACAAGGACACTTGCATCTTTCGCCACACCCTCCTTGCAGTTTTTACATCAGCAGAACAGGCAAGTGGTTCTGAGTTAGATGCTTCATCCAGAAAGAAACACATTTGTCATCTTTGTCCTCCCCCAGTACAGTTCTGAGGTATCAGACTAAGTTATGTGATTAAACCCACAATAGGAAATCACACAACTTCTGACTCAGAGTTGAGGATGCTACCAGTTGAGTTAAGCCTTCACTTCCCCCTTTATCCACTCTATGTATAATATACTGAAAGAAAACAAGGAACTTTGAATTCATTTAACAGAGCAGCATTCTGGCAAACGAGTTGTGATGCAAAGATAGTCGCAGATAGAAATCCACCCTCTTGTCACCTGTGAAAGCACATGTGGCTCCTGAGAATCTCATGGTAGAAGAATTCACTCCAGTTACATCTGTGAGGATTTCAATAGTTGCACATTTGGAATTTTAATACTGCAACCTGTGGCCTTTCTCCTGCTGCTAAATCTTTCTAAAAAGTTTGGAGAAGCACACACACAGTTAGATTATACCTGTACCAAGGAAGCTGACCCGTTTAGTTCAACAACATAAAGCCTGGGAGAAGGATGGTCCTCTGAATGCCATGCAGAAATTAATCATCACCAGTGAGTTTCAAAGGTAAATTTGAAGCCTGCCCTAACCTAACCAACCATCCTTCCCAATTCCCCCATCCCCAGTCCATGTCTGGTCTCCTCTAGAGAAAACAGGAATACAATGTTTACCTTTTAGAAGTCTTGTCAATAGCAGAATTATGAGGGGAATGTACAATAACTCTGCATAATCTCGCATAGATAGCTTGAGATAAATGTAAGATAACTGCTCTTGTTTCGGCTATCAGTGTTAATTATTTAGTAAGCATTAAAATCAAACAAAGGCATAAAAATCATATTGTTAATGCCAATGAAAACACAAACGTAATTTAGACCATGTAACCATAAAAGTAAAGCCTAGAAATAAATTATTTTTCGGACATTTAATTTCATTATCTCCTTAAGTAGTGTAATATCCAATTTTGTGTGATAACATCTTTATGATGCACTTTGAGACATTTTAATATGTTAAGATGCTTTAGAAATGCAATTTGTTGTTGTTGTTTATTCTACAGATGACTATATTACATTTAATTGAAGTGGATTAGCAGGATAAACAGTACTACCAGGAATGAACGGCAAATGCAACCTCTTGTATATGATCTTCTTTAAGAACATAGAACAGTACAGCACAGGAACAGGTTTTTTGGCTCATGATGTGTGTGCTGACCACCATGCTAATTTAAGCTAATCCTACTTGCCTGCAAGTGCTCTTTGTCCATCCATCCCCTACCTGTTCAGGTGAATATCTAAATGCCTCTTAAATGTTGCTATTATATCTGCTTCCACCACCTCTCCTTACAGGATGTTTTGATTTTCTTTGTAAGACCATTGTTTCTCATTTTATGGTAATGCTTGAAGGAGAGATGTTATCCATGTAACTAAGAGCATTGCCCTGGTCTTCCTTCACTTGCATCATCAGAATTTTAGTGCCTGCTGAATGCTTGAATTAATTTAACATCTATTCTGAAAGATGATGTGACCAGGTTCATGGGTCTTGAACAAGGGTCCTGACCTGAAATGTTGACCGCCTGCTTTTCTCCACGGATGCTGTCTGGCCTGCTGACTTCCTCCAGCATCATCATGTTTTTCATCTAGATTCCATCATCTGCAGTCCTTTGTTTCTCTTTATGTGCTTTAATCCTGAAGTGGGATCTGAACTCATGAAGATTTCAGACAAGAAAAATATTTGTATTCATATCTTGGGAACACTGACTGTAAAAGGATTGAGTCAGACATCTTTCTCTGGATGTATCAAGATGAAAACAATTTGGTCATACATTGTTCTTATAATCCTCTCTGTCAAATTAATCCTCAAACATTCAAAGTTAAGATTTACCCTACTATTTGAGAGAATTGAGAGTCACTAACAATTCAATTAAAAGTACATTGAAAGAAACTTTATTTCCCAAGATTGTAGGATGTGAACCAGTGGAGAAATTAGCACAGCTCTCAACACTCCATTTCCAGGTTTAACTGAAGCCTCTCTGGATGCCTGACAGTAACCTACTACTAACTAGGAGTTATACAATGACAATAGCCAGAATGAACTGGCTCTTGGATTCTCCTCTCTTGCTGGATTTTCCTAGGTATAGGCATTGCTTATATACTGCAACTTGAACATCAATACATCAACAAGAATTATTTATCAATCACGTGATATTTCTTCTCAATGTGCCACTGATGAGCAATTTTGAGAGAAGGGTTAAACAGCATTATCATGCTTTCCAGTGCAACATGCCCTACCTTGTTGTGCCATTAGATAGACTTTAGGAGTAGTTCTAGCAGGCAAAGGATACCCCCTTCAATTTTGGCTTATAACACCAAAGCAAAGCCCTACCAATGAGCTAGAAGAGCCACATGATAAATGGGGCTGCCGTGGTACTGGTTATTAGGACGTTGAATGAATGCTGCAGGTACATAGTGTATCTGGTCCTTTAGTATTAAGTATGATGGTGGCATGGTGTGACCTCTGCTGCAGTGTGGGAAGACTTGCCTGAAGACAGACTCAGATGAGGAGAACATAAAGAGATGAGGATGGACCCTTCTTAAACCTTGTTGCTTGAGATGACAAACTTGCCCTAATAGTGGGAAGGCTTAGCAGATGTTGACCTGCTTAGAAAAGCAACATCCCTCCACACTTAACCACCCTCTCTCACACCATTTCTTTTTGCAATAAATAGTCCTCTAAATAACTATGCACACATTCTCCATACACCCACTGGGTGCTGGTATGGATTGATATTAACTACTAAAGATGGGAATGAGGCAGTTAGCACTGGGGATGAAATAACGGGCAAGACATGGAAGAGCTGCTGTAAATGATATTGTATACCCTTTTAATTTTGTAGGTGGCACAGTATGCAGGATTAAATGCTGCTGCTTCACAGCTACAGAGATCTGGGTTCGAACCAGACCTCTGGTACTGTCTCTGCAGATTTTGCATTTACTCTCTGTGATCACATTGGTTTTCTCCAATTTCATAAGACAAAGTGATAGGTTTATTAGCAGCAATAGATTAATGGTAAAATGAGTCAAAGACTAGTTTATGGGCATGTGTGAGATAGAATAAGAGATACAGGGAAATAAGGAGAGGGAGAATGGGATAATGGGATGGTTGAGATTGTTCTCCTTGTTGCTGGCAGGAACCAATGACCTTTTGTGTTATTGGACATATAATGTCAGCAAAGGCAACAACAAACACAAATGTGCAAGTCCTTTCTGCAGACACAAGAGACTGCAGATGCTGGAATCTAGAGCAACAAACCAGATGCTGGAGGAACTCAGTGGGTCAGGCAGCATCTCCAGATGAATGGTCTTGATCTGAATTGTCATCCATTTCCTTCCATGGATGCTGCCTGACCAGCTGATTTCCTCCAGCATCTGGTTTGTTGCTCTAGATTCCAGCATCTGCAGTCTCTTGTGTCTGCAGCTTGTGTTTGAGGACTGCCTGACATCTTACATGATGCAAGAATGAGGGACAAAGCCAATGGTAGATCCCTAGTATAAAAGCCAACCTTCCTGGTGGCTATAAGACCATTTTCCAGATGGGTTAGACCTTGCTACATCTCCTGCTTCAGTTTGGTGAGTGTGTTGGCTCTTCATGGTGACTGCATCAAATTTGACTCAGCTCCTCCCTAGAATTGCTTGGTCTGTATTCTCACAGATGTCAGGGGCATTACTGAACTTTTTGAGACTTTGCTTGATCTTGTCACTATATTAGAGCTTTAGTCTTACCTTGTATTATACGTGCTTCTTGAGTTGGCCATTACAGAGGTAGAAATAGATGATTTTAGAACCCACCAAAGTTCAAGAACTTCGATTGGTGCATGGTGGGACAGGGCACAAACAGAAGGCGGCGCAAACAGAAGGAATACAATCCTCAGCAGTATCATTCTCGTGTATATTCTGTAGCCCTTGCTATCTGTGTTGCAATCCAGCAAGACAAAAGTAAAGGATTGATATAGTGGTAGATAGTGACACGATCTTGAAAGTCACTATATTCAATCATCTTAAAGTTAAGCCATCAATGAAATGAAGTTTATATGTCAGAGATATTGTAATCCTTCCATCAGATATAATATCACCAAGATCCCTGTCCCTCCATTTGGATGAGGAGATGCAACTTACCTCCAGGACATCCTTCTCTGTACATGTAATGTGCAGCATTTGCTGCAGCCACCTTTCATCCTTCTCCCTTTCCCATCTATATCATGTCTTCTTCTCTTACATGGTGCTAAACTGCAAAGATGAATGAAGTAAATTGGTAAACTGGTTTATTATTCACATGTACCAAGGTATATCGAAAAACTTCGTTTTGTATGCCAGCCATACAGATCATTTCATCACATCAGTACATTGAGATAGTACCAGGGAAAAGCAAGAACAGAATGCAGAATAATGTGTTATAGTTACAGAGAAAGTGCAGTGCAGGTAAGACAGTAATGTGCAAGGCCATAATGAGGTAGATTGTGAGGACAAGAATCCATCTTATCATACAAGAGGACCATTCAATTTTCTTATAATAGTGGAATAGAAGCAGTTCTTGAGCCTAGTGGTACGTGCTTTCAGGCTTTTGTATCTTCTGCCCGATGGGAGGGGGCAGAAGAGAGTATGTCCAGGGTGGGAGGGTTTTTGATTATGTTGGCAGCTTAGACAGTGCAGACAAGGTCCACAGAGGGGAGGCTGATTTTCATGATGTGCTGAGCTATGTTCACAACTCTTGCCCTCTCGGGCAAAACAGTTGCCTTACCAAGCCGTGATGCATCCGGATAGGAGATGTTGAGATGTTGGATGGTCACCCAAGTAATAGACAGATGCAGAAGGTTGTGTAAGAATTTGGGTGCACGGCGACAATGAGATGATGACTTACACAGTAACTCAATGCTTGGTGCTGAGTGGCTTTAAGGTAATTGATAAGCCAGTTAAACCATAGAATGTAGTGAACCAGCAAATATACTTACTTTACCTGACCCGACAACATCACTGGAGCAATTCTTGCATTCTATCAAGATGGAAGCAAATTACCTCTGTTGTTCCCCTCCACTGTCATTTTCAATGCCACCATCTTGGTGAGAGCAGCAGCTTTCTTCCTCCCATTGGGAAAAATGTTCCACCTGACTCTGACTGCACCAAGTTATTGATCCAGCCAGGCATCTAACACCTGTGCGTTGTCCATGCTTTGTGCACATCCATTAGACACATTTCCCAGCTCCCCCAACACACATTGTCCTTTTAAACTGAGCTCATAGTGGACTCACTTCAGGCTCACTGTGTGCAACTTGGAGGCATATAACCCAGAAGTCCAAAATATTTTGTACTGAGTCCGTTCTGATTTATGAACTTGAGTCCTGGGTCTTTCCCATGCAATTCCATATTCGGAAGCTGCCTTCAGATTAATATTAGGTCTGTTGCATATATTAAGGATTATTGGAAATAACTCACACTGTACAGAACTCTGGAAATTAACTTACCTTTGTTTTTGGCTCTTCAGCTGTTAGTGAGTTTATAACTTGCAACTAAACAAGCAACAATTTGCCTGCATTCACTTTATCATTTCTATTGTTTTGTATCATATCAGTAAAGAGATTGATTACATATTTATTGCCACTGGATTGTCCAGGAAAGTACTGTCTCTGTTCTCGGTGTGATATAGTTTGTGTGTGTTAATTTTTTTCAATTCTCACTAGCTATTTACAATTTCTTGCAAAAAGATTACTGGACCTCTTGGCAAAGACCAGTGTACTCAAACCACAATGTTCAGGGAAAGAAAGTAACATTTTACAGGGAGAATCTTTGATATCCATTTTGCTTAACAAGAGATGAAAAACAGGAATCCCCTGAAGAACACTTTTTTCCAGAGCAAATATTAGATTCTGACTTCTGCTTGTCAGGGAGGTATATTACACAAAATGTATCGTGTATTTAATAATGGATGTCCAAGATGTATGCTGTGGAGCTGCATTCAATGCTGAGTTACATTAAAGTCGATGAGAAAGAGTCCATAATCCCTCAGAACCATCACTCGACATCTAATATAATTACATATCATTTTGAAATAAAATTGGCTGTCCTGCGATGTAATACATTATTTGAAATATTTTAATATGCAGACGGAATGATGAGAAAGAAAAAGAAATTGTTGGCAATATAATGCTGTCTTCTTTGACCTCTGGAATTTAGATTTAAATTAAGGCCACAGAGCAGAAATAAAAGGCTTTCCATTTCTCATGCACAAAGAACACACATACACTACACTGTGTGCACATGACACACACAGACACATGACCGTCATTCCCACCTGTACACACAAACAAACGCACAGACACGTTACTTGCACATCCACATATACACACATACGCACCAAACACAAAAATGATGCACACACATGCGGCACATATCAGACAAATGGACACTTTTTATTCTATCAATCTCATTTTAAGAGGCATACATTTCCGCTCAGATGAATTTTCTATTTCTGTTCTGAGGGAAGTGGGTCAAAGGAAACAACAGAATCGCTTCAGAATTGCCACACCGACCCACTTGCTTGCATGTTTCTAACAGCTGCTGTTGAAGTGCTTTTAAAGCATATGCTATGAGTCTTCTTTTGTGCTGTTAAGGAAATGTTTCTCTCTTTTTGTTCTTTGGACTCCCAGACAGTGTAACTTCAATCCAAGTAGTCCTTATAAAATCTATTTGAACTGAAGCTAAGGTAGAAGTAGGAATAAGTTGGGCAAAAGTCTTCTTATTCCTTTCTGAAATGATCAACATTTTCCACTGTTGTCGAGGAAACAATGCAAAGAAATCACATTGCTGATTTTCCAATGCCTGTTACTTCATTTATGCTGGAGAACTAAACAGAATACATATGAAACTTTTGGGGTGAAACTCTCACACATTTTCTGCAAAGTTCAGTTATCAAGCCCCACTAAGAGAATCGAGCAGTCCTCAAAGTGAGTAACCGGCTCCTGAAACAGGTACAAGATGTCTCGTATCTTGACAGAATTTTTGCAGACCATTGGAATGGAGACATGTCCCGCCATTGATCTCTGGTGTGCAGTGATCTGACCTGTGACATTTAATAGGATCATGGCAAGTTCTTCTGAAGATAATTGATTTTATGTTTTTGCTTCTGAAAATTCATAAGAAGCAGGTATGCTTTTTTTCTCTCAGATGTCATGATAAAATATTTGGTACATTACTGCTCATTGGGAAGCTCACTCCAAGGATCATATCCCAGGTTCATAATGTTGAATAGCTTGATTTGATCGCTCAATGCAATGAGTGGCCCCAGAGAGCCAATGCTGTGTGCAGAACCCATTGGACACAAACTGAAGCCTCAAACATAAGGTGGTTTAGGTCTTTCATAAGTGTGTCTGGCCAAACAGGCTCCAGCAACACCTGTCATCTCCCTTAAGCCCACCTCCACCGCATCCCATCCAGTTACTGTAACAAACCAAAATCAGCCCCAGCTATTTTTTTTTCCTTTCAAGTCCTAAAACATCACAGAATTAATTCAAATGGAAAATAGTGGGAACACACAGATACACACCAGTTTCGAACAGCTTATATGCAGACATGAGTTACTGTTTCAGGTCAATGACATTTTATCAAAGCTGATGAAAGCCGACAATGGCCTGAAGCAGTAAGTCTGCTCCCCTGACCATTGAAGCTGCCCGAGCTGATGAGTATTTCCAGATGGTCTTTTCCTGTTTTGGATTTCCAACAACCACAGCATTTCGCTTTTGCGCCACAAAGATAAATTTAATACTAACCTAATTTAGCTTGCAGTGATTGTAAAGGTAAATTGTAGAATTTCTTTTTAACCAATCATTTCTCCCATTGCTGCTATAAGCTGCTATTTAAGGCGGCTGGCAAGGGCCACCAAATGGATGAATTTGAATAGTCTCAACTCACTTCTCAGTAGAAGCAAGTCTGCAGGCACAAAATCACCTACTAATTGGATAATCGTATTCACAGTAGCTGGAGGAATAGATGGTGCAATAAATGAAAAGTGAAAATGAGGCAGCGGTGGGTGACAATCCCAGACTGTGAGTGAGGCACACCACAAGGTGAGCTCTGCTCCCTGCTACATCTAAAGCTGTTGCCAAACACAAGGAGAAAGAGGCCAAATGTCTGAGAGCTGTTCGGCACTGTCATCATGAGAAAGATTCTCAAAAAACACCTCCACAGACCATGAAGATTCTACCTGATGTTCAAACGTTAACACTGTACATCCCTGCCAGTGCACATTTCTAAATGTAAAGATATTTCAGTTATTATCACACAATAAATATTAACAAAAGATGATGAATAAAATTTTCACCTGGTTTGAATAAACTGAAATTTTATTTTAAGGAAATTATGTATTACAGGACATAAAACTAATTCACACTTTAATATAGCAAACAATAGTCATCCTTTTTTTCAGCGACATTCTGAGATATTGTCGAAAGTTTATTAAGCCCATGGGCTTAAATCTCGAACACTTGGTTTAGATAGCAATTTTATCATAAATAATAGATTTTACTGAAAGCATTAGGCATGCTATAAAAAATGTTAGCCTTATAAAAGATGTCATCTTTATGCTGCCAGTATTTCAGTCGTGCTTGCTGGTTTCAAATAAAGCCAGAAAGGATATAATTAATGCAGAAGAATTCACACTGTTCTTTTTATGGGTCACAACATTTTTGAACTTATTTCATTTCTCTTGAAGGAAAATAAATATCTATATCTTTGAGAAGGTATGGTTTTTATGAAGTTATTGTTTCTATTTTCAAAAGTGCTTCTGAAGCAAAAAGTGGGCACTGTGTGGTGAATGATGTGGAGTATATAAACACAATTTTATGTAATTGAATGCAATTTTCAAATTGATTGAACTCAGTTTTATTCTGCAATGTTTGTTGTGGTTTAACTTAGTTTTATTATCAAACAATCAAAGTTAAATTTACTTCCATACATGTGTGGTATGTGTGCGTATGTATCTGTGTGTGTGTTGTGTTTGTGCACAAATGTATGTTGGTGTGTGTGTGCACCTTTATGTGTACTTGTGCAAGTGTTAGTGTTTTTGCATGCATGTGTATGTGTATGCATGTGTGAATTTGGCATGTCTGTATGTGCATATGTTTGTAGGCATACCTGCAAAAAGCTTTAGACATGAACATTGAGATTAGGGACAAGTATAGGACATTTCGCCCCTTGACCCAGTTCTGCTATTTGACAAGATTATGGATGATGTGACTGCAACCTCAATGACAGCTTCCCTTCCATTCTACCTCTTCTAGATATTGGTCCAGAAATACTGAACACCCCAGAGGTGAATTAATCCATCATTACATAATATGCCAATGACTGTTTTGGCTGTGGGACCACAGCTTAAAGTTTCAGTAGCACCTGAGGCCCACGGCTTTATACGAGGACAAAGCCCACAAAGAAAAATAGAAACCTCAGACCCTGGGCTGGGACCAAGTGGGAAGGTAATGGGGAGGAGTGTTCAGGGTGGTGCTGGGGAAGCTGTGGTGCAGAGTGTGAAAGTGGGTCAGGTGAGGGTTAGGTGCCAGCTATTGCTGATGGTGGGGCCTATGTTTGCCTGTCAAGGGGGAGCTAATCACTGATGTGGGAGGATTCAACTGTCAGTGGAAAGGATCACTGAGATGGAGTGAGGTTGTTGATTTGATGAGAGGGGGAGCTGTAACAGGGGTCTTCATTCACTGGTCAGAGTCTCACATGGGGGATTATGTCATTACTTGTGTGATGGACATAAAAAATGCATCAGGGACACAAATATGATTCAAGACTGAAATTGCTTGGTCAAATTTCTGGAGGGACATAAATCAGTCGAGGAACAATCTTACTCATGGTCCTCTCTGAAGGTAACTAACTTACGTATGCATATCTCTGAATGGAGCAGAGGCATGCTACTGAATTCCCAGGTAATTCGTTTCAAAATTGGGAAATTTCTTTGCATTACTTAAGTGAAAAGCCTGGCAATTACAGCCCTGTGAACCTAACATCAGCAATAAGGAAGTTAGTGGAAACATTTCTGAGGGGCAGAATTAATAATCATTTGGAAATGCAAGGACTAAACAGAGAAAGCCAGCATGGCTTTGTCAAGGGCAGATCTTGTCTGAGCAATCTGACTGATATTTTTGAGGAGGTAACAATGTGTATCAATGAGGACCATACTGTAGATATGGTTCACTTGGACTTCAGTCAGGCCTCCAACAAGTTCTCATGCAGGAGACTGCTCCAAAAGGTTAGGGCCCATGGTGTCCAGGACAAGTTTGCAAATTGGATTCAAAACTGGCTTGACAATAGGAGACAGAGGCTGGTGGTGGAAGGTTATTTTGGTGATTGGATGCCTGTGACTTGTGGTATTCCACACAATTCATTCTGGAACCCTTGCTGTTTGTAATATATGTGAATGATTTGGATGTAGGAGACATGATCAGTAAGTTTGCAGGTGATACAAAGATTGGTGGAGTTGTTGAGAGTGTGCAAGGTACTCTGAGGCTACAGGGTGATATCAACATGTTGGTGAATTGGACTGAGAAGTGGCAGATCGAATTTAATCCTGATAAATGTGACGTGATACATTTTGGGAGTACTAATGAGGCTAGGATGTACACCATGAATAGTAAGGTCTTAGGAAGTATTAAGGAACAGAGAGACCATGGTTTGCAAGTCCAAAGTTCCTTGAAGGTGGCAGTGCAGGTAGACAATGTGGTTCAAAAGGCATCTGAGTTACTGCCTTCACAAGTCAAGGCATTGAATACAAGAGCAGGGGGTGGGTGGGGTGTTATGCTCCAACTTCATAAAACGTTGCTCAGACTTCAACTAGAGTATTGTCTACATTTCTGGTTACCACACTCTAGGAAGTATATGATAGCACTGAAGAGGGTACACAGAAGATTTACATGGAACATAGAACAGTACAGCACAGAACAGGCCCTTCAGCCCACAATATTGTGCCAACATAGCTATTCCCTCCTTCCTACAATATGCCCATATCCCTTTATTTTCCTCTCATTCATGGGCCCATCCAAGCCCCTCTTAAAAGCCCCCAATGAACTTGCCTCCACCACCCTATCAGGCAACGCATTCCAGGCATCAACCACTCTCTCAGTAAAAAACATACCCCTCACGTCTCTTCTGAACCTACCCCCTCACCTTAAATGAATGCCCTCTGGCATTGGATCGCTCAATAATGGGGAAAAGATATTGCTTGTCCACCCTATCTATGCCCCTCATAATTTTATACACGTCCAACCGATCACCCCTCAGCCTCTGCCGCTCCAGAGAAAAGGAATTTACCAGGATGTTGCCTGGGATGGAGTGTTTCAGTAATTAGGAGAGACTGGAGAAACTACATCTGTTTTCCCTGGAGCAGAAGAGGTTAAGAGGGGACCTGATAGGAGTATATCAAATAATGAAGGGTTTGATAGGGTATTCCCTAGGAATCTTTCCCCTTTATCAGAGATGAATAAAAATAGACAACATAGATTTAGGATAAGGGGTGGAAGATTTAGTGGGGATATGAAGGGAAACTTTTTCACCCAGAGAGTTATGAGTACCTAGAGCGCACTGCCTAAGAGAGTGGCGGCAGCAGTGTCACTGTCAGCATCTAAGAAGTGACGAGATGAGCACCTAAATTGTCAATGCATAGGAGACTGGGCCAAGTTCTGGAGGATGGGTGCCCACTAGTCACAGAACGGACATGGTGGGCCAAATGGCCTGTTTCCACATGTATAAATCTATGATTCTTAATAATTGAGTTCAAATAATATTTAACAAAATAAATTCAACTTGTGACTTTGATCAACTTCAATAATTCTGGAGATGTAGAGGACTGTGCAAGCTATACTTAATTCCAACTAAAAATAAAATAAAATGGTCCTTGATTCCCAAAGAACATAGCGTTTGGAACATGCCACAAACATGTTACCATACCTCACGATGGCAAGTAGCATGGTAGTAGGGTCAGTGCACAAGAAAATAATTATCCTGTTAGCCCTGCAGCCAGCAGTGTTAGTGCAGATAAAAATGAAACATGTTCTGAGGGTGGGTTTAACCCAGATTATTAATCCTGTTTACCCTAACTTCAAATGCATCTTTACAGGCCCTTCTAGTTTATTGACACCTGCAGAACCTAACAAATTATGGATTGCGTGCATTTTGAATACTTCTGACCCAATGCAGATTATCAGGGGTCCTTGGTTCCCTGATTGTCTCACTTGTTGGAAGCATTTACCACAAAACCACTGCCACCAATCACAGAGCAGTAAGATAACTAACTCTATATTGATGTCATGAATGATACTGGCAAAACAAAATAAACTGACAAATTGAGGTGAATTTTGACCACAAAGGTGGGTGGATTTAGGTTAGGCAGGAAGCAAATGTTTTCAAAATCTTAAATCTTTCAAATGAAAATTCTAGCCTAGAATGCAGCCCGCTTTGGATCTGACTGATTCCAGTTTTAAAAGAGATGGGATGGAAGGATGATTACCAACTCATTCCAAACAGGTATGTGACTCACTTAAATATTTTAATGAGTCAACATATTTCACATATTTATTCATTTTTTTTCTATTTGAGGCAATCAGGTTTTCTGGTATTCAGGAAACCTGTCAGCTGAAGGGAGGTAAGAGTTGCTGCATGGAAGAGTTCATTGCATTTCATGCACTGATGAAGGGTCAGGGAGAGCAGAAATACTTCCTCCCATCACCCTACATGCTAACCTGTTTCATTTCAATATCACAGCCCCAGGCAACCATCTACTAACCTTCCCATGATCCCTGCCTAATAGGGAACAAATCAGGGTGACTTCCTGGCATGAGATCCTGTTAACATAATAAGAAGCTCAGCCTGAAATTAAAATTCCACAATATTCATAGAATTCCTTTATCACACATTTCCTAACAGGAACTCATTTCCTTGGCTTGGAAGTTCCTCTGCAGTGAAGCTCCAGAGCACTAATTATAGCAACCAACTAAGATGTATACTTTTATTATAATAACAGAAAAGAACTGGAAAGACTCAGCAGGTCAGGCAGCATCTGTAGAAAAAAAGTGTTAAGGTTTCAGTTCAAAGACTCTTGAACAGAAACTTTTATATCTTGTGTTTTGGAAAAGAGTTACTAAAAGTTAAATATTGCCCCTGAAATGTAATTACAATGTTTCTCTGGTACAGTAAGACAGCTTCAACTAATTATCTTTAATATAACCTTCAAAATAATCTTAAATGCTTTAATATCTTGGTTGTGAATTTAATGTGTTTTCCATGTAGAATGCAATGTTCCCATTTAAATGTTCAAATTATTGCACATTTTCTGCCAACGGAAACAGTTAAAGTTTTCTTTTACATTTTATACTTTCTCAAGATAATACTTTTTTGTTCCATGCTTAGGTTAACAAATCATTTTGTTCAATAGTAATCATGACTGCATGATGGACCTTATGAAATTGGTAACTTACAATCAATATCTTCCACTAGACCATGCCTGAATACAACAATCAACCATGATTTAAACCATCAAGCAGAAATAAATCTGTATTTCTCTGGCTAGTTAATGAATGATTATAATTTGAAGACATTAATTGTTCATGTTGCCAATATTACCATGCAATAAAAAATGATCAGTTTTATAAACATTAGCTAAATACAGGTTTCTTTGTTATGGTTCTGCACCCGTCCTCTAAACCAAACTGCAACACAGTAATGGACATAGAGGGTGAAATCATTGGAATCCATAGTTTGATGGCTATTTCTTCTATCATGATGCATGATAGGAAGACTGTGTTCAAATGAAAGAAAAGGTGCGCAAACAAAAATAACTTATCATTGTCAAAGTCACCCCTCAGCAATAAGGATGACAGATTCCCACCTCCACGTTCATAAGAAACAAACATATTGTTTTAAACAAGATCATTAGCCAATTTAGAACCATTCTGAAGAAAGTAGAGCTGAATTGAATTAAAGGGAATAGTAGTTTGACTAAAAATAGTGGACAAATAGTGATTTGATCTGTCTGCAGATCAGATGGTGCATGCATTGGTGACATGGTACTCAGCTACCAATATTGGATTCCATTTCAGTTTGAGCTATGTTTTACCTAATTTTGGCCATACCTTATGCATTGTTCCATTGAGAGGACTTTAATTGACTCCATTGAGCTTAAAGAAGAGAATTATCAGACAGATGTCCTGCTTAGATTACTCTCCAGTGACCTTTAAGATAAGATGCACACATGCAGATTCCATATTGGGATAGATCAGTATTGCCATAATACCCTCTTCAGATGAACAGATAGCCAATGTTCACAATGACTTTAATCAATTTGTGTAGAGCTAGGAAAATGTACATTCCATCTATAAGATGAAGTGGAGGAGCACTTTATTTCAAAGGTCAAACCAACAGTCTTGAAGGGACAATTCCAGAAAGAGTGTTCAGCAAGCACTCTGGTCAGTCAATCACTTACTGACTATTGTCTCACCCTCCCCCTGTCCTCTTTGTACTGTCTACCTTCTCTTTCCATTCTGAATCCTGATGTAGAGCCGTGACCCACTGAGTTCTTCCAGCAGTTTGTTTTTTGCTCCACATTCCAGCATCTGCAGTCTCTTGCTTCTCTGCCAGTAATGGGGTGGTGGAATGGTGGGATTGTAGGTTGGTGAAAGGAGAATTTAGATGGTGTGGGGCTTCACAAATATTTAGAAGGAATGTGTGCAGGATATCAGAGCCCCAAACCTCTTGTGTTAGATAGTAAACAATCCAGGTCAGAGCCATACAGGAGGTAAGGGTTTGGAAAGGAAGCAGGACAAGATCCTCCTAATATTAAAAATGTATTTAACATGAGGCTATGGGTGCATGCACATACATTCTCCAATAACATTAAGGATGCAAGGACATGCCTCTCCAAATGCCAGCAACTTTAAGTTACTATCCACCTTTTCTCCTACTGCTCCTCAATCTACAACATTATGTCTGCACTCGTTAGTTTAACTGGTCAAAGCAGACACTGCACATGCTCCAGCTAGTAGGCAATCAAGAACTACCTCAGGGAGCAACATAAGTGGGTTGGAATTATGTTAGGCATTCCAGCTGCCTGAAGTCCCTGGTGCAGAAGTTCAATATTAAAATGGCAGGGGGTCAGCAGCTCTGAGGCAAAGTATGCTGCACAGTTTTAATATGTTCTACCAAGTGGACAAAGTTAAAATCCCTACTGTTGTCACAATTCAAGAAAAAGGGAATGATCACTTGGTCAGGGTCACAAAGATGAGCCCTCAGGCTGCTAAAGATCATCCTGGTGAGAAGAATAAACCGAGGTAATTAAAACTTCCATTGATTCTAATTTGCTCACAATCATCTTCTGCCTTGGAGAATTTTAAGAATACCATGGAGAATTCAGTACTTTGGAAAGAAAGGAGGAAACGGTCTCTGTTGGTGTACCTTCTTCAAGTGATTTCCCAATCTTACAAGCCCCAAGGATTAGTTTAGCTAACAAGTCATTCATTATTGTTCTATTTGAGATAGAGAGACACAGTGGGGTACTACAGCGGTTAGTGCTGCTGCCTCACAGCTCCAGGGACCCCAGTTTGATCCTGCTCTTGGCTACTCTCTGTGTAGTGTTTATATGTTCATTCTGTGACCACATGGGTTTCCTCCAGGTGCTCCAGTTTCTTCCCACATCCAAATGATGTGCTGGTAGGTTAATTAGCTAATGTAAATTCTGATTTAAATTGGATTAGTGATAAAAAGAAACAAAGGGGGATTTATGGGCATCTATGAACAAATAAGTTGTAGCGCTAAAGGGAAATAAGAAGAAAGAGAATGGTTTTGCTATCCTGGGAGCTGGCATGAACTCAATGCACCAAGTGGCCTCCGTCTCTGTCATAATAACAAAACAGATAGACTGTGAAATAAGCCACCCAACAAAACTTTGTGCCATTGTCACAGCATGTATGATTCTCCAGTGATGCTGAAAACCTCTATAAAACTAAGGAGCTTGGAATCATAAATTTCAGCTTTGACAATAATTTGACAAAATGGATTGTTTACAAACTGAAGATCAGTGAAATGAAAATCAACAGCTTCTGTAATGGTGTCTCATCTACCTACTCAATCTTTCATATTAAGGAAAGAATGTCAGTTATACTTTCTTCAGTATTATTATAAACGTGTGTCCAGTCACACAATCAAAAAATGAACACTATTTCCTGATTTCTCCTTTTTATGCATTTAACAGATTATCTAATCCCTTACCTTAATTTTTTTGCTTTCTCTCTAATGAATAGCTAATGTGAAAGGCGAAGCTCTTCCCCTTCATTCATTGTACAAGTGGAAAGTGTTAAAGGTTCCAGGTGGGAGTGATTTACCCAAATTACCTGAACAGCAGTCGGATTTTAACCACCAACAGATCAGGCAAACGTTTACTCATTATCAGGCGTGTTGAGGCTATTATCCTTCACCTGGAACCTTTTTAATGTTAGGCAACAGTAATAATCTGTGAAAGCATTTCCTCTCCAATATTAGGCACCTATTAGTGAGAATGCCAGCAAATCAGCAGGAAAAGTTAAATGAGCTTGGAATTAAAATGAGATGGCAACAAAATAAATGACAAATGCAGAGCAGAGATCTGGAGTTCCACTCAGTTGCAGTGTTTTGCTTTCTTTCAGTGCAATTCATTCCATGTTGGTGTAACAGATACAAAATGTATTGGAATTTTAACCACACAACAAAATGCAAGATTACATAAGCATTTGGAATAGTTTCAAAAGCATTGTTAAAATGCAGGCCACACCCATCAAATTGCCCACTTTCCTCGGACCCTCCGTCCATCCTTCACCTTTCTTGGTCACCTCCACCACACTCAGATCTTCTCCTCATTTGCAGATCTCTTCAGCCCCCACTCTCCTCTTGTCCTCCTCACCATGCCCAACCCAATCTTTCCCCGATCTTCTTTCCCCACACATCCCATGCACTTCCCACCACCCCCCCCTCATCCCACCTGGGTATTCCAACCTGACTTTATCCCATCCTGACTTCTCGCAATATCATCTACCCCCTCCACTGATCATCTTCCAAACGATCATCTCATCCATCCTGCAAAGATCTCCCCAGTCCTTCACATGGAAGAAAGGACTCACGATCTACCTTGATGTGACCTCGCACCTTATTGCACTGCACTTTCTCTGCAGCTGTGACACTTTGTACTGTTATTGTTTTTACCTGTACTACATCAATGCACTCTGTACTGACTCAATGTAACTGCACTGTGTAATGAATTGACCTGTACGATTGGTTTGTAAGACAAGCTTTTCACTGTACCTCGGTACAAGTGACAATAATAAACCAATACTGATACCAATACCAATATAAGATTGCATGTTCAAAGCCTATTACATTGCACACAGCTCTTTAGGTGTTGTGTGTAGAAGGATAAGAAATTGTTAGGTCCTCAAACCAAACTGGCATAGGACCCCACACGTTGGGAAGACATGCTGTAAAGAATTTTTAACATTATATTTTGAGATATGTGCTTTGTTTATTAATTATACTGCTGAACATCATCTTTTTGGAAGATTGATGGGTTAGATCTTTTCTCTGTGTGATCTTGTAAAATAAGTGAAAGGGAGTAAACGACATGTTCTACTTCTCCCTTTATTCTTATTTTGAATTTTGATTAAAGTTTACTTGGTAGTATCAGGGAGATCCATTCAAATATGCATAATATTAATTAAAAGCGGTATTATGGAGCAATTAAAAGTAAACTTAAGTTAAAACCTACAAAGAAGACTATAACAACAGCCACTTTACAGCACTTTTAATGCTGTAAATTATTTCAAGGAGATTCAGAGAAATGTTATGATTTAAAAAATTGACAGCAAACCACCTGAAAAGATTCAGATCAAGAAGTTAGTTAAAGAAGGTGATTTTAAGGGGTGTCTTAAAAGAAGAGAATAAGATGAAGGGTTTACAGAGACTTTGGTATGGAAATCCAAAGTTTAGGATCTAGGCAGCTTAAGACACCCCTAAATGATGGAGTAAAGTAAATCAGGAATGCACAAAAGGCCATTTGAAGGAGCTCAGAGATCATGGGTAGATGTAGGGCTGGAGGAAATTACAGGGATAACGAGGGGAGAAGTCATGGATGGTTTACAAATTAAGGATGAGGATTTTAAAATCAAGCATTGTTTATCAGTGTTTACTGGAATAATAGGTGAACAGGAGTTGGTGCAATGGACATGGGAGACAGAAGGATTTACAATGACATACCATTGATTGAACCAGAATGTAATAATAAAAATAGGCATTTTAGGGTTAAAGGTTTTCCTGTTGATGAAAGATATGTATGGATGCAAATTATTGTCTACCATTAATGAGCAGAAATATTTAAAATGTAAAATTTGAAATGTAATTAAGTTGCTCGTTCTGAGAAAAAGGCACCTTGAGCTATTTACAAAGGTTTAGCCTGGAGCGAGAGAGAGCTAAAACAACAAAGATGCTCATATTCTTTGGGTTATTTTGAGCAAGATGCTACTTGGTATTCAGATACTTCTTTGCAGACATAAAAAACAATAAAATAGAAACAGTGCAAAGTTTAATGACTGTGGTTAGCTAATCCAGTGAAAATTGATTCGAAAAAGGCAACAAATTAGTGTCACCCTTGTCAGTATCAACTCAGTCACCTTGCTTTTATTTCTTTTTTACCCTCCTTTATGGTTGTCATTAAGTCTTTTTTCCTCGACGATCCTCTCTATGAGGAAAGAATACTTATTATTAATGGGTCAGTTTATTGAATTGCAGGGGGTCATTTTTGAACCCTGATGGTTAAAAATAAGGATTAGACCTATTTTCAGGCATAAACCAGTTTAGCAGATAAATAATTTACACCACTCTGTACAGTCATTAGTCCCACTGCTGAACTTCTAACATCATCTTGCTAGACACCCCATGCACTTGTTCAAGGAAATGATTGAAGAGTGTCACCCATATCTGGGAAATGTTGGGCCTTGCCTTCTGTGAATTAATTAGCAGACACCATGTAGACCAGCCACAGGGCTGTGATTACAGTTGTTTGTTCAAAATTATTTCTTGTGGAGAGGAGTGTAGGAGTGCTTCTTAACTCCTGAGGATTCACAATTAGACTTTGCCTATCATGCATTGCAAACTGCCCAGATCGTTACCTCTCCAAGGATCTTTGCTGGTGAGGCAGATAATTTAAAGTATTATAAAGTGTAATCCAAAGGCTTTCTTCATCTATGATGTAGCTCGGTTTGGGTAAACTCTGGTCACATGCTGCCGAGAGTGGATCCAGAAACCAGTCCAGACTAATTACTGGACCAAATATAGCAGCGTATTTCTTGAGTCCACAAAAGAAAATTTAGATGTATGGGTTAATAGGTTAATTGACAGCTGCAAATTGCTCCTAGTGAGTATGTGAGTGGTAGAATCTGTGGAGATTTGCTGAGAGTATGTGGAAAAGAAAATAGTATTAGTATAGGATTAGAATGAATGGATGCTTTATGGTCAGTGTGGACTCATTGGGCTGAAGGGCCTGTCTCTATGCTGTATGACTCCATCACTGAATATGCCTAACTTCTTCTGTATCACAGCCACATGTGATAATATAGCAGTATTTAGCATGTCCATACACATGTATGTTATTTAGTGTATAGGTATTGTTTAATATGGCATTCACGTCAATTGTTAAAGTTCTAGTTACTGATAGAAGTGCAGTATATTTCCTCATCAAGGAATAGTCACTGTAACAACAATGTGAGAGAAACTGTGGAGTTCAGTGGAGCTGAACTGAACAATGGTGTTACCAGAAGATAAAGATGCATTTCACTGTGTGTTTTGATGTAATTTGGGGTTGTAACAATAAAGTAAATAATTTGACATGAGACTGAGCTCTTGGTTATTTAAAAGCAACATTCTTCTGGGCATTTGGTACAATGGATGACCAAAATGAAATTCGCAGAATTACACGGCACATGCAAAACACACTTTGATTTGGATAAAATTCACTTATGCAGCACATAAAGGTTACTGCACTGCATGAGAGAATTTCAACCAGTGTTTTTGCATGCCACATTTATATAGAAATCAAATACAGAAGGTTAATCTAGCACAAGTTGCAATTGCTAATGTTATCAATGGGATCAGTTCTGACAATGTGTATACTCACAGTGCTCATACACAGTGTAATTCAGTCCTGTCTCGTTAATGTTTCACGCAATTTGGCTTCTAAAATGAGTGAGCCTAATGGTGGGTTTCCATCATCTCAAAGACAACGAAATTTAGTTGTATCTTAGAAAAGACTGATGATGATTTGATTTTTCAAAAGTGCAGCACAAGTGATATCGTAGGCAGAGATGAAGTAACTTACATTTACATTGGTCTTATAGCAGTTGCACTGATACTACCTCAAGCTAAGAGATGGCTCAGTTCCTATGCATCAGAAAGCAGAAGTTACAAGGCTCCAAGTGCTGCTGGCCACAGACATTTCGAGCATGAGTGAACTGATCCTGTATAGACATTCCCAGTCAACAGTATCCTGTGGGCAGAAATGAAAGATTCAAAGGGCACATTTGAGACAACTGAAAGACAATGTAGAATTCTGCACCACTGACTGTCAAGACTACTTCAGACTCCAAAGCAGTTCTATCACTTGAAATTCACTTAAAGCCTTTCAAAAGGTCATCCAATGAGGAAATAAAATGACTGTAAAGAGCAACACCTCCTTTGAAATAGATATTTTCAGGGAACTCTTTCATTTTTTAAAATTTTATTTACAGCGTGGTAACAGGCCCTTCCGGCCCAACGAGTCCGTGCTGCCCATTTTAAACCCCCAAATTAACCTACCCGTATGTCTTTAGAATGTGGGAGGAAACCGGAGCACCCGGAGGAAACCCACGCAGACACAGGAGAATGCACAAACTCCTTACAAACAGCGACAGGAATCGAACACCGATTGCTGGCGCTGTAATAGCGTTGCGCTAACCGCTACGCTACCGTGCTGCATTCTGCATGTAAATAAGTATTCTGTCAGAACTGGGGTGGTGGAGTAGAATGAGCTGGTATAGGTATGATAAACATTTGAATATATCTAAAACTATCAAGCAACAGTGAAACATAAAAAGTGTAATAAGCATAATCATATTCTCATTTCAAAATCCTAAAATTATAGCTAATTCGTCTTAAAATGTAATATGTTCTTGTTCCATAGAAATAATCCCTAAAGCTTAAAGTCAAGATGGATATTTACAACATGATAGCATGTAGATTGAATGGGTAAATCGACAGTTCAAATGTATGAAATCTTGCAATTATTTTATTGTACAGCATTCTTTGAGCATAACAATAGTCACAGATGAAAGACCTAACTAACCAGCTTCTTTTGTCAGTCAACTCTTGAATGGCCTCATGGGAAGTGTACGCCATATCCTTCTTTTGATGGTTGGCATCAAGTTTGTGCTTGCAACTTTATAAAGAACATTCTTGATTCTCAACAACAAAAGAAACCATTATACAGACGTTCACTTCTTTAACCTTATTTATAACAACAGATAAGATTTATGCAGAACCTTTGTTTTAGTCAATTCCTCATCACTGGAGAGGAACAAAGCCATAAAGAGATAAAGGAGAAAACCTAAAATATGATTGGAGAGGAAGAGAGATATTGGTTAGGATTTTAAAGAAAAGATAAACATTTGTAAAGTGGATAAGTTTAGGGAGTAAATGTACAGAAGGTCAGATCAGTAATACTGAAGGGGACAGTCTAAGTTGCAAGACTGGAGAAGACTGATGAGTAGAGAGAATATAGGTTTAAGGTGAGGAGTAAGAGGTTTAGAAGGGTTCAAAGGCAGAATTTTCTCACCCAGAAAAAACACACTGCCAGATAAAGTGGTGGAGGCAGATACTCTCACTGTATTTAAGAAGCGTTTGGACAAACACTTGAATCACAAAGGTAAAGCTGACTATGGGCAGTGCTGGTAAATGGAATTAGTACATGTAGGTATTTGATGGTCACCATGGGCATGGGGGGGGGGGGGGGTTGGTGGTGCGCTGAAGAACCTGATTCTGTGAAGTATGACTCTACAACTCAATGACTCTCTGAGAACTGAGGCCATGGATGGATTTGGAAAGTTGTGATGTAAATCCAGTGGTCACCAAATGCAAACAGACAAGTTCCTAGTTACAATAAGTACAATAAGCTGTAAATTCTCAATTCATGTGGTGAATTTTCTACTTAATAAATTGAGTTAATGCAAGGAAAGATCCAAAAGCTCCCTCAGCTTCTGTGCAAAACAAAATAAAATGAATGTTTCAGGTCAATGTCTGGTCATCAGAACGGCCAGATAAAAGAACATTGACATTACTTCTTTCACTACAGGTGCTGCTTGATTTGCTGAACTGAACATTCTCAGCATTTTCTGTCTTAATTTCAAATTTCAGCTTCATGATATTTAACTTTCTTTTAAACAATGAAAGCCCAGCAGTTACAGGAATAAAAATGTACTGTCTCACTTCTTCAGCTGGGATGAGGTGCATATTTAGAACTCTGTATCTGGTCCTGGTATAAAATTGATGGTACAGATCACTGTCTAAATATAGAATTTTCAAACTTAGAAATAGTGCAAAGGCATTTATGATGTATGTTCTCAGAATCTACAATTGAGGCAGAGTTTTATCATATTTATAAAAGTATTTGTTTCTTTCCCACACACAAGTTTCTAAACATTGGAGAAGTCTGTATTTCTTTGCAAAATTGTCTACATTTCACTGTTAGAAATAAATTCAATTGTCCTATAAATTGATTAAAAAGTATAATGTATGTTTATATAAGAAATCTTGCTCAGTATGCAATCTTCTATCATATTCTGGCTCTGTATAAAATGATTGTCTGATTGTGAAACCCCTTCCACACAATCAATTTTGTATCCTTGTGTGACTATTATATGGGTACTACTGCTTTTGATCCAGAAAGTTTTGTGTTCATGCCAAGAATACTGTGAATACTGGGTTAGTCAAAATTTTGAAAAATGTGAGTGATAGATTTTAGTTACATAAAGGTACAAAGCAAATAGAAGAATTGCACAATTGTATGGTTTTGCTGACTTCAATCTCACAGCCTGCTCTGATAGGATTTGAATGATATCTGGGCTGTGAGTCCAATACCATAAGCTGTCATATCTGTTAAGAGATGATAACATTTGGATATTGACAAGACAAATTCTTAACGTCAAATGAAGTCTCAATGGAAGGGCATCTATTGATTGATTGAGTGCAACACATTCTTAACTAGGAAGTTTTAGTCACCTGTAGACTGACAATGATCAGACTCCTTCCATGCCTACCCAATTCCAACAACATGACATGGATATTAATTACTATACAATTAATATTGACAATGATTCAACTGATGACCACCAATGGGCAGTGGCAAATGGTGTACTATTAACATAAAACAATAATAGGTTATAATCAGCAGAAGCATGCAGACCTCTGCAGACATCTGCAGTTATCTTTTAAAACTGAGTAGCTAATGTGAAGATGGAACTGTCTGAAATGATCAAAATGTGAAATATTTCTAAATGAATAGTAGTGAACTATACCAAGTTACTCCCGATATGAGCTTAGACCAATGATTTTGCTTTACAGGGCACCAAAATCTGGTTACCATTTAGCTGACAAATTTTCTCTGTCAAAAACAGAATGTGAAGAAGATGAAAGAGAAATAGCCTGCTGGTTCTGGTGAGACAAAACTAGTCAGGCAGACCATAAGCTTTGTCGTGTTACAAAATACAGCTGCCAATTTGATGAGGTGTTCCTTTCAAGATTAATTTTTATAGTGGCTCAGAGGAATTTACACCATCTTCAGTTAGACACCAGGAAAACTGTCAAACTGTGATTTTGACAATAGCCAATAGATAATAATCTCCAGTTTGCAAAGAAGTTTTGGTGAGTGCTTGCCAACAACAAATTATTTTGAAAACTTCGGAGAAATTTGTGCAACATACTTAAAAACTGAGCTGTGAAAATAACTTAGTCATATCCCCTTTTCTCCACAGACATGAGAAATGCTGAGAATTCTCTTTTTTGCTGGTAGCTGGTTGGTGAATTTTATATTATCTAACTACAGCAAAGCCAAATTGTTTTGAAACATTCTGCACAATTTGGTAAGAAAGATATCCGGATTGAAAGATGGAGGAGGACAACCTCCAAGGCTCTGGATAAGGATAATAGTAAAACCTCAAAAAGGAAACTATAAAAAGTGAAAAGTCGGCTTGAATAGAGATTTGATGTCAGAGAATTTAAGTCTATATAAAGGTCAAGAGATGTTTTATCAATTTTGTCGAGGAAGAGAAGACATGATTAATTTTAATTGTGCTCAATAAGTTCATTAAAATTGACATGCAGCAGGTTCCCAGCTTCAATTGTTTTGCTGAAGAATTCTTTGCCTTATTAAGTAGAACCTTAACATTTTAGTTGGAGAAGAGTCTATATGCATATTGGTAAGTACTATGGCTTTTCAGATGGACAGAGATAAAAGCAAATGTGCAATTTGTGAATTTGCTCTAAGGCAGTCCACTTTAGTTGCAAATGCATATTGGCACCACTGTTACTTCTTTATTCACTGTTAAAAGAACAAATTTAGCTCCTCACACAAGTGTTTTTCATTGCTGAAAATATTTGAGCAATAGACCAGATCATTATTGAATTGGAAGAATTTGATTCATTCTTTGAACAGAGATGAGAATTTGCGATTGTAAGAGACAAAGTCAGGATCTGCCCTCTTGGGAGAGAAAAGAAGGAGGTAATTCCATATTTTTGTTCATGATTTATGGAATGTGAATGGAAATTCACTGGAAATGTAAGCATTTGTTGCTTTCACCTAATTAGCCTAGAATTGAGCAATGATCCTAAGTCATTTCAGAGGGCAACTAAGAATCAATTAGAACTCCAGAGGCTTGGATTCGATCCTGACCTTAGGTGGTGTTTGTGTGGAGTTTGCACATTCCCCCTGTGAACACATAGGTTTCCCCAGCTGCTTTTGTTTCCTCCCACATACTAAAGGCATGCTGAATGTTAGGTAATTGGTTGCTGTAAATTGCCTCTCTTCTAAGTGGGTGGAAGGAGAATCATTTATACAGTGGGATGTGAGAGGCAAAAATGGGATTAGTGATCAGTATGGATGTGCAGGGCCAAAGAACTGTTTCCTTACTGTATGACTCCCTGGCTTTATATTTAAGCCAGATTGAGTAAGATTGAGAATTTCCTTCCCAGAAGGGCAGTAGTGAAACTCAAGTGGGTTTCTACAAATCTTTGGTAGTTGCAAAGCCACCATCAGCGTGACCACAGAAATTCAAGAGATTTTGCAGATGCTGGAATCTGGAGGAACACACACAAAATGCTGGAGGAACTCAACAGAACAGGCAGCATCTATGGAGGGAAATGGACAGTCGACATTTCAGGTTGAGACCGAGTCCTGATGAAGGGTCTCGACCCAAAACGTCGCTGTTTATTTCCCTCCATAGATGCTTTTATTAGTGTGATCACTTTTTTTATTTAATCACTTGAATTTAATTCCATAGTTGCCATGATGAGATATTCCTCCAGCTCAATAGTTCTGGCCTCTGGATGTTACTTTTAATTCTTGAAGCATTAGACTACCAAATTTAAGCACTCATTTAAAAAAATAAACATGTTTCTTTTGAGAGGATGGAAAGTGAGCCTTATTTTTAAAGTTTAATTTTGATGAAAAACTCTGGAAATCCAATTACAAGTTCTCAATACATTTTCAATGAGTAGCTAAGTTGCAAATATAGGGAACATTCAAATCACAGTCTGTGCCAAATCTGCTATTCTCAACAACAAAAAAAGGTAATAACTGACTTTTAGTGGATCACTTTATAGTGGGCAAATCAAATCAAGGTTCCCTTTTTTCAGTTCCACTGAACAACTTAATCAAAGGTATTTGTATTGGTTTATTATTTTCACTTGTACCAAGGTACAGTGAAAAACTTGTCTTGCATTCCATTCGTACAGATCAATTCATTACACAGTGCATTGAGGTAGCACAGGGTAAAATCAATAACAGAATGCAGAGTAAAGTGTCACAGCTACAGAGGAAGTGCAGTGCAAGGTCTTCTCCTTCTTAAGATGACCTTCAGGATGGAGAATGGCTCACTTCCATTCTGGATTTGGAGGAGACTACTGAGGCCATTGTGAGAACTGCAGACGATTCCACAAATGGGGCAGGAGATAGCTGACAGGTCAAGTGTGTAGGGGTCAGGCTTGGGCAGGACCTGTGTGTCCTCTCAATGAATGGTCTTGAGGTTTTGTTTTGGAAACAATGGGTTATATCCTACTAGAATGACAAATCATATTAAGGACATAATTAGTGTGGAAAAAATAGTTTTATCCCATCATTGACTGGGATAAAATACAATATAATAACTTCTCCATATTGTATTATCCTTCCCAAATTTGATTTCAATGGAACCAAATTTGCAAAGTGCAACACAAACAGCTGATGGCAAATTTCTTTTAAAATGACCATAGATGATATTGATTCCACACTTCCATGATTTAAAAATTAATGCTAAGGTGGAGCTCTCCATAGACCAAGTATAAAAGACTAATGCATCACCTATACTAATAACTTGGCAAAGTATCACCGGATGAAAGGTTAGAGCCATGGGTGCCATGAATGTTCCCGTGTTATTTTGAAAGTGTGGTCAATGCTTAAATTCTGAGTGTTTAGATAGGAATATGCAACAGAAAGACCAACAACAGGAAGAATATTCACCACAAATAGCAACCCTCAGCTATTTTTAGGAGTGGACATATTTGGCAACATTAATTGAGTCTTCTGATGGCTCAAACTTCTTACAGAAGTGGATAGCTAAGCTGTGAAGATCAGAAGCAGCTAGAAGTTTGATCCTCAGCCTATGTTGAGTGAATGAACTTTGGTCAGAATGATATTAGTTATGTTATTATTGGCTGTGAGATCCTTAGGTTAGGCAAGGAAAACGCAAAAGGATTTTCAGTTTGTTGGATTAAGGACTAAATTGCAATTTAAATTATTATCTTTCTTGTTGTTTGACTTTCTTTATGCTTGCTTATATGTTTGTATAATCACCTGTTTATCTGTCAATTTTCAGTAGATTTTCAGTAATTTAGAATTGGTTCTGTACTTCTGAAGTTTCTTGATCTGTAAGCCGGAGATGTCATGGCAGCATAAATCAAGACTCTCCTTGTTGTTCCTATCAGAGAAGACTTCCTTATCTACCCAGCTTGAACTAGTTTGTCGTATAAAGAGAGAGCACAAAGACAGATTCTTTGTTACTTGCTTGCTGTTCTTTGCAACTTACTGTTTCAAGCTTGACACTGCTTGATCTGTACCTTGATGAACATCTAATAAAACGGCTGTAACCATAAGGTTTTTGCCTCATTCTTGACTTCCAAAGAACCTTCTGGATAATATCATCTCCAGATCCAACAAGTTCTAACTAGTATCTAATCAATCCCTCTGTAAGTAATGGATTTCAGGATGGAGATTAGGCATGATGCCTATAATGGAGCAACTTGTTAACTCTAGAATGAGAGACCTGGGAGTAAAGTGCCCACAAGCAAGGAATGTTTGCCAAATTGATAAAAGCAAAACAACACACGTATAAGTATCACAATGTCTGATGTGAAAGAAATAAAGTGTCAACTTCAGAACAAATCAGGCTCAAAGTAAATTCTGCTCTGATCAGATAAGAAGGCAACAGTTTAGAAATTTAATCATCTAGAGCATGCTTTTCGTGTGTCACATGATTAAATGGAAGTGTAAAATCAATTACTGATCAAGACCTGCTCTTTTAAACACACATAGGAAACAATGCAATGTTCAAACCTGGGTTAGGCAGTGAAGTACTGGGCACAGCTGGACACCAATCGGTATGCTGCTCACATTTGATGTCACCGCTGAGGTTCACAGATGAGGAAACAGCATGGGTCAATAATAAGAAAGGCCTGTTGGAGTTTTAGTTAAAAGGCAATACTTACCTGAGAGCAATGGCAGAAAGTGAAGGAACCATCTACTATGGATGGATGGACCAAATGTATTTGTATTTTGCAGCTGAGATTTTACTTTATTGGCGAGTATAAGTGGGGAGTAGTCTGATGCCTTTTTGATGTTCTCTTTCCTTGATTGTTCCCTTCCGTCACAATGATATCCACGAAACGTCCATGAAACAGGGTGCCTACTGCCTGCAGCTTGCTCATCGTACTGCTCTTACAATTAGTTGATGTGAATCAGTGGTTCACATTGAAAAGTTCCACTTTATAACCACCTCATGGTGGCAAGTTGCATAAAGAAGTTGGAACCTCCCATAAACACCTAAAATTATGGACAGTTACCATGAATAATCATGCTAAATATCTAGTAATTGCATTTCTTATACATTTGTTTCCCTGCCCCACAGCCACAGAAGAAAATGGCACAGGCCGATTCTCCAGTGCCACTTTGAGACATGTTTCTACGCAGAAATCAAGTTCTTGACCAAGATTTATAAAATAACTTCCACAGGTAAAGCAGATGCATACTGGTTTCGGTAAACAGTTAAATTTCAAGTGCAAGCTGTCTCTATCCAAAAAAAATAGCAGCTGCGTGTTCAAATAATTTCCTGAGGGATCAATTTTTGTGTGTGACCACCACAAATAAAAGAAGATATTGTTCAAGCTTTAAACATGATTGCTTAGAAGTTGGATGTCATCTTGTTTTCCTGCAGTAAAAGTGCAAATGCCCAATTGGATTCTTTGCAAAAAACTGTGTTCGAATTATATTAGATATGGAGTTATCATTGGCTGGAATGGGACCAGGCTCAGTTGAAAGCAGTTCCTAGTATTGTGTGTCAATCTGACAAGTGTGCTGTCCTTTAAGCTCACACTTCCCACATCTGTCAGGCACCAGCAACACCTACTGCTGTAGAGGAGACAGAATAGTTGCGGGGAGACTGCAAGAGCTTTCAGGTCCGGTCAAAGGGACATGGATCTTCAGAGAAGTAAACGTCAGAAGGAAGGTCCTGAAAGCAAAAGAAGCTAAGAAACCAGCTGGGGCCATCGTCAGGAAACCTTGGCAGGATGAGGATCCAGCTGTCTGCTCCAGATGTGAGAATCCTCACTCATTTGAGCAAAGCAGGAAGGACGTCATGTCCTCTTGACATATGTCTGGCTGAGCTGCCCACCACTAAGAACAGTTGTGGTGAACCATTTCAGTAAATGAACTAGGGATTCATTCATTATTGTGTTACCATCAGGGTAGGTGGTCCTGTAAAGGAGGATGTGAAGGACTGTGTGTCATTTTTGGGCTTTTGACGGATCACTGGGGAACTTTGTTATTCTTAAGAATTGCAGTGTGCAGGGTTGGGGTCTATGATTTGGCAGGGTCCTTATGAAAAGCACCTTCTATGAAGAAAACTTATGGCTTGTGCAAGGCCACCCTCCTCTGATCCGCTGGGAGATGAGGCTGGTGGTGTTCTGCTGGGATGCTTCTCCTGTAGCCTTTGTCCTCCTGTTCCTCTTAATCCTGCTGTCCACATCTTGCATCCCATGATGGTCACTCTCCGGATCCGCACACTACTCATCCTCTGGCAATGGTTGACAGGATGGCTATTAACTAAACTTAACAATCCAGCAAGCTGTGCAGCATGCAATGATGAAGTTTCTGTGCCAGCAGGACATGTACTCCAGACACTAGAATGATTCCGGTCCTTGCCTGCTGCTCATCGTAGTTTTGCTCAGCAGCTGTGATCCGGGTCAAAATCTGTGCAAAAAGCCAATGAAGTAGGTCGATCTTGTCCCTTGAGCTCCATCCCTCAAGGAAGTGGTCGCTGAGGGAGCCTCTGAAGGTGAAGATGTGTGTGCTTCCTGGAAACATGGCATTCACCTTGAGGAAAGTCTTCCAATGATCAACAACCACTGAACACTGAGCAAATAGAAACCTTTCCAATTGAGAAAAAAGGTCAGGTCATTAAGAGGAGCTTTTACAGACTTAAGTGCAGACAATGGCTACTTGAACGCATGGGAAACCAGCAATGCTGACAGATCCCAATACCTGAATTGTAATCTGTCTCTCCAAATTCAAAGCAGATGAAATCATCTCTCTTCGTATGCAATGCCTGGTGACGTCTCCAATGTAGCCATGAGCAACACATTGAGAGATATGGCATAGGTGCACTGTAGCCAATTGGAAAGATCCTGTGGCGAGGAAGTTGAAAGCCAAAGTGAACTTGATCTCAAATGAAAGAGTGGTTTTGCCACAAGAGCTTGGCCGATGCTCATCTCAGTACATCTTACATATCTTTCTGACAATAATCTTGAAAAATCTGAGTCTCCATTACTCTTTGATGAACACTGGCCATCAGAGAGGTCTCATTTAGGAAGTGGTGTCTCTGAAGTCTCTGAGGAAGGGGTCACTTCGTAGTTAGACACATCCTTGCCTCCTGCCCTGAGGTTCTGCATGCCGTGCCGATGCTTTTGGTAACGGACACTGAGGCACCCATTGAATGAGTATTTCAACCCACCGAACATAGAACAGTAAAGCACAATACAGACCCTTCAGCCCACGATGTTGTGCCGATCGATATAAGCCTATTCCGCAATCAATCTAATCCTTCCCTCCTACACAGCCCATAACCCTCCATTTTTCCTACATCCATGTGCCTATCTAAGAGTCTTTTAAATGTCCCTATTGTATCACCATCCCCGGCAATGCATACCAGGCACCCACCACTCTCTGTGTAAAAAAAACAACTTCTCATATCTCCCCTAAACTTTCCTCGACTCACCTTAAACAGATGTCCCCTAGTACTGGTCATTGTTGCCCTGGGAAAAAGGTGCTGACTGTCCACTCTATCTATGCCTGTCATAATCTTGTACTGAATGATTACTTCAACCCACTGAATGAGTATGTCAACAGCTAACTGCTGGAAGCTCTACTCACTGTTAAGTTCAGTACACCTTTGAATTATGAAGGTATTTGAGCAACTTGTAGTTACTTTGATAATTGTCAAGCCAAATTTCCAAATGATAGCAATGTGTCCCTTGAAATAGTGATAAATGCAACGAACTAACATCAAGTACTCCTGAGGTGTACTGAGGCTGACCAAAGACAATGCTATTACAGAAATGGGCATTGTGTAAATGGTGATGTGTGCAAGCAATCCTGATACCAGAGAAATGATGGACGTTCTCACATGAATAGCATTCGAATCCACCTATTCCAATTTCCTAATGGGAGGGATTTCTCCTGGAATTGATTGCAAGCATGATGTAACCTGGCTTAAATCACTTTTATGCTTGAATTCTGCATGGAAAACACTAACCAATCCAATTTATAGGCTGAACTTTCTACTTACACAGAAAAAGCAGCTACTTATAAATAGTAACATAACATGTGATCTCACTGGGCTAAAAATAGATAAAATTGCTCATTTTTCCAGCAAAACATATACTCAGAGTTTTTTTGGAAAACCACATACTTATTTTAACAGTGGCTGTCAAACAAATTCAAGATGTTAAAAATGCAACATTTGCTGGACCACACTGAAGAGAGACTGAACTCTGTAACTTTTGGATTAAAGGTGTATATGCTGGCAAAATTCAATCACTTGCAAATCCAACAGGGCCAGTAATAATGTTTTAATGATGTCCATTGCTTTCAAGGCAAGCATCATTCTGTTGAATAGCTATGTTCCTCAGCTGGGTGTCCAGTATTGTGAATGGCAAGCAACAGTTAAGGCCAGCCTGCACTACTTAAAGGGAAGGGACAGGATAGCTGGAGCATAGGGCAGAATTCAGTGCAAATATCCTTACTGCAGTGCAAATTCTCACACAACACTCCTTACTGAAGTTCAAATGCGAGAATTGTTCCTGGAATAATCAAGGTGATTATGGCCTGCTGGTGGTAACCCTCTCCTCTTCTTTCTGTGAGTACTTTCAGGTTCCGTATAGCTTCTGCTTCCAGGTTTATTTAGTCCAAGGGAAATGTCACAAAAGCAATCATGTCCGGGACTGACTGGTTCAGGAAGAAGCCATGAGGTCAGTTTAAATCCTTATGATAAGAGTCCAGGGTCAGGGATTAAGAAGGGGTCAGGTTGGGATGTCAACATTGGGGCAAATATCAAGAATATCCATGTTTCCCTTGTATCTACACTAATCCCATTTACCAACATTAAGTCTGTCGCCTTCTATGTCTTGGTGATTCAAGTACTTACATAACTACATTCTCGCAGGGAGAATGAGAGAGTATCCACAGCTGGAGCTACCTGGATGTCTAAGATATCAGCCCAAAATCAGCGCTTGCTTTGTTACCAGATAAAACTGACATCAACTTCTGTTATCTGCATATGTGCCAATGACCCTATAATGGGAAAATAGCTTTCAGAGATCTTCTCCTAATAAGGTACATTTTTGCAGTCTTCAGAGATGTAAGTAACATGCAAATCCCTTGGTTTGAACTTAAACTAAATAGCTACCATTCTCACAATAAACACTAACGAAAATGTAAAGAGTGCTTGAGTTATTAGTGGATGACATATCAAAAATTGTAATGGGTTCTCCAACTCTGGAAGTTTAATGTTATGTGTGGAATCTCATTTCTTTAGAAGTAATATTGAACTTATATGTGTCATAAACATTGGAGAGGATAGCAACAGACCTGGACATAGCCTGGTGAAGTGGGCCATCAGAAAACAATTGCACATTAACACAGATGAGTGCAAAGTTTTGGTAGGAAGGATAAAGATGGAATATTGTTAAAGGGGGCACAGGAATGGAGACTGCTGGGTGTATGTGTACATGCATCTTTGAATGCATTAGATGAAATGAGGAAAATCTTTTTTGTGCATACAAAAATAGGTTTCTCCTCAATTCCTGTGCCCTGGTCCTCAAAACATCCAGTCATGGGTAAAGCTTCTCTTCTTCTCTCTTCTATCAAATCCACTCTTAATCTTCGTGCATCAAGGAGAACAGGATCAGCCTCTCTCGTCGAACTTCCCAGCTGAAATCCCTCTTACCTGGAAATCAGTTCTGTTACTCTCAAGGCCTCCTGATCCTCCTTACAATGTGATGGGCAGAAATGATTCAGTGCTCCAGTTGCTTTACAACCCATATTTCAACATTGCAAAGACCTGCATTTGTACTTAATGTCTTTAACAATGAAGTCCGGTCACTATAGCAAATTCCTAGCTTTGTAATAACAGCTTGCTAGAGATATGTTGTTCAGGCACCTGCTTCATATTGTTTGGAGTTTATGTTGATATCAATGGGCAGATTCCATAGCCACTCTACTGACAGTATCTGCTTCAAACAGAAATTAGATTACTCCTGTTATTTCTAAATCAGAAAAAATAATTAAGATGATCGGGTCCACATCAAAGCAATTAGACCTTTGTGTACTGACTCTCAGTGCATCTCAGTAATGTTGCATTTTTGTGGATATTTGTGGATAGAGGCACCATAACAGCCACATTGCTAGTGCCTGAAGTACCATCCCTGCAGAACCCTACCCACTTAAGACAGGCCTCAGGAGGCTACTTTGTCGGTGATGGTGTATTTTCTTCAATTCCGCCAAAGAATGCGTAACTTGGCTATATTTATGAAAAGAACATTGTTACCTCTTTACTGTTTATATACTGTATATTGTGCCTGGATCCTGTTCTTGCAATCTACATACAGCCTTGGGGAGTTGAATACGTCTTGATTCCATGGCATACCCACCTCCACACAAGCAGGGAGTCCCACATGAGTATGTACAACTCATCCAGTTATCCTCATTAGCCCATCTTCTTTGGAAGCGTGGTAGGAGGGCTGGCCTGCAGGTGAGATATGAAACAGTGTGGGTTCAAGTGCCCCTTCCCAATATATTACTAGCTAATGTCCAGGCCATTGAGAACAAAGTTGATGACCTATCAAAGGGAACTGAAGGACTGCTGTGTGCTGCATGTACCACCAAGCTCAAGGACAGTTTCTATCCCGCTGTTATAAGACAATTGAACAGTCCCCTAATACAATAAGATGGACTCTTATCCTCACAATATTCCTCATTATGGCCTTGCACCTTACTGTCTGCCTGCATTGCACTTTTGCTGTAACTGTAACACTTTATTCTGCATTCTGTTACTGTTTTCCCTTGTACTACCTCAATGCACTATTGTAATGAAATGATCTATGTGGATGGCATGCAAAACAAAGCTTTCTACTTACCTTGGTACATGTGGCAATAATAAACCGATTTAAAGAGACAGAACCTCCATCACTACTTATGATGAAGTCAGGAAAAACACAAGAAAGGGCTCAGGCATTTGAGAGCTGTAGCAACTAAAGTTATATAGCAGAAGAGTTAAGACTGTTTTCAGTAAACATATATCTGGGTATCCGTAGTGCAATAGGTCACAAGCACAAGATATTGAAATATAGAATGTATTTTTTCAGTCCATCCCTGCTTAAATGCTTTATCACTGCCTGGGAAATGAGTGCTTGAAATGACAGGCCTCCATTGTCCTAGAATAGAGAGCAAATAGAGGTGGTCTTCAATCTGGTAAATTATTTTTTCAGAATAACAAAGTTAGAGGAATAACTTATAAAAGAAGCAAACTTCCCCACTGTGATGTTGCACTTTAATTGAATTGAGCCACAGCCAGATGCCAGTTAAGAAATGTTGTACTGGGAGGAAAGGTGATGGAAATGAAACAAACAGCAAGATATATTGATTTTCTTTTCTGAAGCATTCCACTTTCAACTTACTGGTGCATATAAAATAACCAACTATAGTGGTGTCCAGCCAACATTAATCTCACCTTCAAAATCCAAATCTACCTGGTGCACAATACAATATACTGCCTAGTATATTTTTCTGGAGGACAATAACGGACGTAAATCAGCTTTGGCATCTCAAAGTTCTTATTTAAGAGAGATGTTATCCATATATCACCTGAAAACCCTTAAGACCCTGAAAGCTGCTGTTATTTATACCTATTGAGGTAGATCTGCTAAATATATCAGACTATATAGTGTGCTTTTTGTCAAAATTGACGAGGAAGTTCTATGGTTTCAATTCAAAAAAGCAGCTCTCCTGAATTCCAAGAGAAAACATTTTCCTACATATTCACCAGCTCTTCTTTTAAGCCTCAGATACTAGATGGCTTGACTTTGTACTAGTTTCTTGCTTAATTGCCCAGTTTTCATGCAAAACAAGTGAAAGTGACTGTTGGCTTTCCAGCCAATCACATGAGTTCTCCAAGTTCAAGCACAGCGACTTCCCTTCAACCATGTGGATCTTGAACCAACTGGCAAAACCCTAATCACTACAGTTTAGCAACATTTTGACCACTTTGACCACTTTGCACAAAAAATAGATGGATTTTTTTGTTTTAATTGGGTTTTAGGTAGATAGATATCTTTATTAGTCACATGTACATCGAAACACACAGTGAAAAGCATCTTTTGTGCAGTGTTCTGGGGGCTGCCCGCAAGTATCGCCATGCTTCCAGTGCCAACATAGCATGCCCACAACTTCTGAACCTGTACGTCTTTGGAATGTGGGATGAAACCAGAGCACCCGGAGGAAACCCACGCAGACATGGGGAGAACATACAAACTCCTTCCAGACAGCAGTCAGAATTGAATCCGGGTCGCTGGCACTGTAAAGCGTTACGCTAACCGCTACACTGCCATGCCTGCCCACATGTTGACTATTCATCAGCACCATAAACAAATAAAAGGCAGGTAAGGAGGCCAAGGGGGGAGACAGAAGATAAAATGAAGGTTTAGGAATGACAGCTGCTGCCACAGAGAACAGCTGATAGGTTGAATGGCAAGAGGATAGGTTTTATTATGAAAAGTTGAAATTATTTATGCATAATTTATGTTTAATTTATGTTTTTCTTGTGAATCCTGCTTATATTATGCTATGCTGCTGCAGGTGAGTTTTTCATTGCACCTGTGCATATATGTACTTGTGCATGTGATAATAAACTTGACTTTGACTTTGGAATCACTGAATGCAGAACCAGGAGTACTGACTGAGTTTTCTCAGGGGCTCTGATACAACTTGTAATATTCCTTTTGCCTTCTTGTAAATTTCCTGCTTGAATGATTCTGATCCACTTTCTTTTCATAGATTCACAGAGAGATACCGCACAGAAACAGGATCTTCCACCCACCAAGTCCCACTGATCATCAACTACACATTTACATTAGTCCTACAGCAATCCTATATTTTTCTCCCCACATCGTCATCAACTCCCCCTAAATTCTACCATTCACCTGCACAGTATGGGCAATTTACACCGCCAATTAACCTACCAACCCACACACCTTTGGAATGTGGGAGGAAACTGGAGGAAGCCCACGCTGTCACAGGGAGAATGTGCGAACTCCACGAAGACAGTACCAGAAGTCAGGATTGTACCCAGTCTCTGGTGCTGTGAGGCAGCTGCTTCACTGGTGTGACAAGATGCATTTATTTATTACATCACTAGCAACATCATAATTTACTTTGCATTCCTAATTGTCCCTGAATTTTTTTATAGTTGAGTTTATTGTCATATGCACGTCCATGTATGTATGGGTGCAATGAAAAACTTACTTGCAGTAGCATCACAGGCACATCGCATCATATAAGCAGCATTCACAAGAAGAACATAAATTAAACATAAATTATACACAATTTTTACAAGAAATAACACAATTAGAACAAAAAAAGTCCATTGTAGTGCAAAGTAGTCAAAGTGGTCATAGTGTTGCTAAACTGTCATGAGTAGGGTTTTGCCAGTTGGTTCAAGAACCAAATGGTTGAAGGGAAGTAGCTGTTCTTAAACCTGGTGGTGTGGGACTTCAGGCTTCTGCACCTCCTGCCCGATGGTAGCTGGGAAAAGATGGCATAGCCTGGATGGTGGGGATCTTTGAAGACTGATGTTGCCTTCTTGAGGCAGCATCTCCTGTAGATACAACTGATGGTGGGGAGGGATGTGCCTGTGATATATTGAGCAGAGTCCACTACTTTCTGCAGCTTCTTACGTTCCTGTGCATTTGAATTGCTGTACCAGACCATGATACAACCTGCCAGGATATTTTCAACAGTACATCTGTAGAAGTTTGTTAGCATGTTTGATGACAAGATGAATCTCCATAACTTCCTAAGAATGTAAAGGCGTTGGTGCACCTTCCTTGTGTTTGCATCTATGTGCTGCACCCAGGACAGGTCATCCAAGATGTTAATGCTCAGGAATTTGAAGCTGTTGACTCTCTTCAGTGCCGATCCCCCAATGTAGACTGGCGCATGTTCATCTTCCTTCCCCTTCCTGAAGTCAACAATCAGCTCTTTAGTTTTGCTGACGTTGAGCGAGAGGTTATTGTTGTGGCCCCATTCAACCAGGTGACCTACCTTGCTCCAGTAAGCTGACTCATTGCCACCTGTGATTTGACCAACAACATTGGTGTTGTCGGTGAATTTGAAGATGAAATTAGAGCTGTGCATAGCCACACAGTCATGTGTGTATAGACAATAAAGCAGCGGGCCAAGCACACAGCTTTGAGGCACACCTGTGATGGTGCTCAGCAAGGAGGAGATGTTGTTACCAATCCTCACTGAGAAGCTGTGTCATGGGGATATATGATGATGATATACAACCTCCATGGAGGAGTTACCACACCAATGTATTACAGCTCATGCAGTATTGTTGAAACAGCCAAACACAGTTTCAACTATTTGCAATGTTTTGCCGATTCTCATTCTCTGTACAGCAGCATACAAACCAGTCATGGCTCCGATAACTGCATTCACTGCAGCATCATCGTTTTGAAACTGTGTGCTCGCATGATAGTTTTGTGCATTTGGCTCGAATGCTTTCCTCTGTTATTGTTGGAGAAGTTTTGAACAATTTTGAGTAACTGGACTCGTATTTTGGTGCAGAGGTAAATTTCATATAATTGTGGTAGGAGTAATTTTGAAGAATGTGCAATGTGGAATCACTTTATTGCTGTACATTGGTAGTAGTGCCAACCAGCGATGATACAACCAGAGTAAAGACGCTTTTCCTCCACGCAACTTGTTTCATGGCGGTATGAAAAAGAGGAAAAGTGATAAGAGGAAAATAAGGATTAAATAATTGTGATAATTAATCAATTATGTTGAGAAGACAGAAAAATGATTGTCTTTAATTGCCAATATATGAATTGTTTCCAAAAGCTCAAAATATATGGAAGAAAATACACTCTTTAAACTTGCTATCAAGGAAGTCTTAGAAGAATAAAGGAATGTACATGATGACTGACCTAAAGTAGCAGGCTTGCAGACTTGACCTCTTCTATTGTGATGTCTCTGATGATACCACATGGAATCATATGGACCAAAGTATCCCAGGTTCATTTTCTGATTGGTCCTGATTTGTCATCAATTGTAACAGCTTGCATTTCCACAGTACCTTTAATTCAGCAGATAGTCATGCTATTGGTTGAAATGTGACCTTGAGCCTTGGAAAGCAATTTTATGTGAAATGATCATACAGTAGACTTTAAGGAGTGATTTAATACAGGACAGGGAGTAAGAGTGGTAGTTAAATTATTGGACTTGTAACCAGAACTATTAATCTAGAGCTTGAGTCCCACTATGGCAGCTGGGAAATTTAATCGAATAAAGCTCAAATTAAAAATAAAAGGTCAGTAATGTTAAGCACAAAATTGCTGGATTGTCATTAAAAACATATCTGGTTCATTAATGTCTTCAGGGAAGGAGATCTCCTACACTTGCTCTTTCCTGAATGTGACTCCAGACTCAATAATGCAGTTATAAAGCAGAAAATGCTGGGAATACACAGCAAGTCAGCAACATCTGTGGGGAAAGAAACAGAAAAAATATCACAAGTTGGTTACCTTTCATGAGAGATTGAAAATGAAAAGAATGATAAATGTGTGTGAAAGGTCTTCAACTTGAAATGATAACTCTGTTGTTCTTTCAACTGATACTGCCTGACCTGCTCAGTCCTTTCAGCATTTGCTATTTTTATTTACGAAGTTTCATCGTAACTACAAAGGCAGAAATCCTGTTGGAGAGAAGACCAGAGTTTCTTCAAGGTTGGAGTTTCCTGGAAGAGAAGTGACAGTAAACTAAACAGTAATTGGAAAGCTGTCATGAAGCATAATGCCATGCAAGACATGATACTAAGCAATGGGTCTTCAAAAGAAGCAATCTCAGTGAAGGCTGGTGTCAAATAAGGCTGTATAATTGCCCCACCACTTCTCTCAATCTTCTCGCCGCATTATTGCACCTTAACTCCAGCAAACTTCACATGGGAGTAGAGCTAATGTTCAGAATTAATGCAAAGCTGTTCAACCTATTGACAACTACACTTCAGAACCAAGATTACATGAACCTCTGTAGTCAATCTTCAGTATGCAGGCAATAATTGTGTTTGAGCGCAGCTGGAATCCAAGTTCCAAGACATAGTTAACTCGTTCAACAAAATATACAATAGGATAGATCTCACCCTCAACATCCACAAAATCAAAGTCCTTAACCAACCTGCCCCCATTGCACTAAGCTGCCTTTCAACAATAAGAATTCATGGCAAGACCATGGAAATCCCAGGCCACTTCCCATATCTTGGGCGCCATCCCTCAGCAAATGCAGATATCAAAGAAGAAATTCACCACTGCCTTCAATGTACACCACAGCCTTTGGTCAACTGAGGAAAATGGCCTTTGTAGATCAAAACATCAGACCTGACATGAAATTTATTATGGTTTTCTGGGGAGCAGTGATACCTACTATCTTCTGATATGCTTCTGAGACCTAGGCTACACATAGTAGGTATCTCTAGGCACTGGGAAAATGCCTCCAAATCTGTGTTTCCAAAATCTTCCAAATTCACTGGAAGGATATGCAATCCAACATCAGCACCTTCTCCCAGGCTAACAACTTCAGTATTGAATCTTTGGTTACTCTCAGCTACCTTGAGTAGGCGCCATAGTTCACATACCCAATTCCAGACTCTCAAAACAGACAATCAATTCCAAGCTCTTTCATGAGAGGAAATTATAAGCAGACAGGGTAAAAGATTCAAGGATATGCTCCTTGATAAATTAAAAGATCTCCACTGATTCCTGGGAACCTCTGGCCCATGATCACTTGAAGTGGAGAATGAGCATTCGAAATCATACTGAGAAGCCTGAGGCCATGCACTGGGAGCACACAAAAGCCCTGTGTTAGCATCAAAAGGAGAAGACCATGTCTCTATATATCTGCCACCTCCTGCCTCATCTGAGTCTGTGTTTCCCCCATTGGCCAGATTACCTGCCTCAGAACCCACACACAACTGGAGTGAAGCAAACTATCTTCAATCCCAAGGGAAGGCCTAAGAAGAAGAAATGAAAAAAAAGCAAATTAAAAAATGACAGATGCTGGAAATATGAAGTAAAGACAGAAAATTCTGAGCATATTATCTGGTCAGGAAACTGATAAAGGATCTTCGATTTGTTACGGACTCAGTGAAAGTCCCTTTAAGATAGAGAGTGTGTGTGTATGTGTGTGTGGGGCGTGCTTACGTCAATAGAAGATAAAGGACGTAATGACGTTGTTGAAGAAGTCAGAAGAAGAAGAAGGAGAGAGAGAGAAGGGAGAGAGACACCAGCCTGCTTGTTTTCTCTATCGATGGATGAGAAATAATAACTGTGTTTGCCACTGAAATCCATGTATGGAAGTTGGAAGTAATCCGGTGGAGTTCACTTTGTTGCTGACCTGTAGAAGGAAACAGGTATTTGTGTGTGGACGACCACGGTTCGGATGCTTTTCGGGGTGAGGAAGTCACTACCGAGTAAACACTGAAGTGTCGTTTGGGTTCCATCATGGAACATTTGGATTTCGTATGTACTCTCTCTATGTTTTTCTACATCTACATCTTATCTTCAGACAACGGTGGTTGTTGAAGAAGCCCTTGCTCATGTTTCACCTTATGGCTTGCGGAACTGAACTTCAAGAACCATTCCGGAACTGGGAGTTTTGGACTTTGTCACACACACACACACGAAGAGTTTAGTTTTGGGGTTAACGTTCGAGGTTTAACATTTTTGAATTCTAACATACTAACATTTTTACTTTTATTTTACGTATTATCATAAGTAGTGATTAATAAAATAGTTTTTAACACTAAATCATGCTCAGTGTGTTTCTTTTGTTGCTGGTTTGTGACAGATTTGAAGCACTAACTCTGTTTCATTTTTCCATGGGTGTTGTCTGACTGTTGAGTATTTCCAGTACTTTCTGTTTTAAGTTCTAATATCCAGCATTTTCAGATTTTTTTTGCTTTTCAATTGCTGTCTAATTCATTACATTTCTCTTCCAGAATGCTAACCTTGAAGGAACTCTGCTCCGCCTCTTTCCAATGGGATTTCTATCTGTCTAGTTCCGACGAAAGGTGATTGACCTGGAACATTAGCTTTGTTTCTTTCTCCATGAACCTTGCTTGAATTGCTGAGTATTCCCAGGATTTTTCTGTTTTTAATTTCATATTTCCAGCATCATCAGTTTTCTATCTGCCATTCTTAGCTGCTACCTCAATTAGAAATTAGAAAATAATTAGTCATTAGAAAAGGAGGTTGGAGACCTCAGAGGGATTTGAGGGACTGCTGTGTATGTTTCACAGAGACATGGCTCACTCCCAACTTTCCTGACACAGCACTCAAGCCCGAGGGTTTGTCAATCCACCACGTGGACAGGACAGCAGTGTTGAGTAAGGGAAAAGGCGGCGGCATTTGCTTTCTAATAAACTCCTCGTGGTGCACAGATGTGGCTGTCTTGTCCCATTTCTGCTCCCCCAACCTGGAACACCTGGCAGTGAAATGCCGACCTTTCTACCTTCTGCCGGATTTCTCCTCCGTCATCCTAACTGCAGTCTGCACCTTACCTCAGGCAGACACATCAAGCTAGCACTTAAGGAACTAAGTGCTGTAATCAATAAGAACAAAGCGGTGTACCCCAACACCTCTCACACCGTGGCGGAAGACTTCAATCAAGCTAGCTTGAAGAAGTCTCTGCCTAACTACATCATCTGCTATATTAGAGGACTCGACACACTTGACCACTGTTTTTCCACCATCAAGAACACCGACCACTGCATAACCCCCACACTTTGGAAATCTGACCACCTGGCTGTGCTTCTTCTGCCTGCGTACAGACAAAGACTGAAGAGCACATCACCAGTGAGGAAGACTACAAAGATCTGGATGGCAGAAGCAGAGGAGCGAATTCAAGACTGCTTTGAGTTGATGGACTGGACTATAGAACATAGAACATAGAACAGTACAGGTCCTTCGGCCCACAATGTTGTGTTGACATTTTATGCTGCTCTTATATCTATCTAACCCTTCCCTCCCACATAGCCCTCCATTTCTCTATCATTCATGTGGCTATCTAAGAGTCTCTTAAATGACCCTAATGTATCTGCTCCCACAACCTCTGCTGGCAATACATTCTATGCAGCCACCACTCTCTGTGTAAAAAACTTATCCCTGACATCCCCCCCCCCCCTTATACCTTCCACCAATCACCTTAAAATTATGCCCCCTCATGTTAGCCATTTTCACCCTGGGAAAAAGTCTCTGACTGTCCACTCGATCTATGCCTCTTATCATCTTGTACACCTCTATCAAGTCACCTCTCATCCTTCTTCTCTCCAAAGAGAAAGCCCTAGCTCATTCAACCTATCCTCATAAGACATGATCTCCAATCTAGGCAGCATCCTGATAAATCTCCTCTGCACCCTCTCTAAAGCTTCCACATCCTTCCTATAATGAGGCGACCAGAACTGAACACAATACTCCAAGTGTGGTCCAACCAGAGTTCTATAAAGCTACAACATTGCCTCGTGGCTATTGAACTCAATACCCTGACTAATGAAGGCAAACACACCATATGGCTTCTTAACAACCCTATCGACCTGCAGGGTAATCTTGAGGGATTTATGGACTTGGACCCCAAGATCCCTCTGTTCCTCCACACTGCGAAGAGTTCTGCAATTAACCTTGTGTTAAGTTCAAGTACTATGTTCAAGGATTCATCAGAGGATCTAAATGAATATGCCACATTTGGTGACTTCAGAAGTCCAGGTATGACCTCAGAAGGCCACAGCG
Organism: Pristis pectinata; assembly: GCF_009764475.1. Lineage (NCBI taxonomy): Eukaryota > Metazoa > Chordata > Chondrichthyes > Rhinopristiformes > Pristidae > Pristis > Pristis pectinata. The sequence goes on from NC_067406.1 coordinate 125,587,105, forward strand.
AGCACAAAGGGGCAATTTCGGAAAATACTGGAATCACAGATGGACGCTCGACAGCTGTGGCAGGGCTTGCACAATATAACTTCCTACAAGAGGAAGTTGGGCAGCATAAGTGGCAATGACCCATCAGTCCTGGATGACCTCAATGCCTTTTATGCACACTTTGACAGGGAGAACTATGACACACCCACACAAGCCTCCACATCTCCGGATGACCCTGTAATCTCAGCCTCTGAGGCTGACGTCTGAGCATCCTTCAAGAGGGTGCTGGTCCAGATGGTTTATCTGGCCAAGTACTAAAGATCTGTGTGGACCAACTGGCTGGAGAACCTAGGGACATATTCAACCTCTCAATTCTGTGGACTGATGTTTCCACCTGCTTCAAAAAGGCATCTATTGTATTGGTGCCCAAGAAGAAAGTGGTGACCTGCCTCAATGACTACCATCCAGTCGCACTTACATCAACTGTAATAAAGTGCTTCCAGAGGGTGGTTATGGCGCAAATCAACTTCTGCCTCAGAGGTGACCTGGATCCGTTCCAATCTGCCTACCACCACAACAGGTCAACAGCAGATGGGATTTCTCTGGCTCTTCAATCTGCTCTAGACCATCAAGAACTCAAACTCCAGGCTGCTGTTCGTCGACTACAGCTTAGTGTTCAACACAATCATCCATCCAAACTCATCACCAAGCTTCAAAACCTGGGCCTCTGTACCTCCCTCTGCAACTGGATACTTGATTTCCTCACCAGCAGACCCCATGACAAAGCTTCTGTGAGATCCTACCAATCCTCAGTTACCCCATGACAGAGTTCTCGGATTAGCAAGCTAATTTCCCAGACAATGCTCCAAAGAAGCAGCATAGTTGGAATGGTGTCAATAGCATCAGGCATGCAGGGATGAATCATGACTGCAAGTGCCCAGACAAATTTCTAAAAATGGTGCAATTTAACCCAGAAGTTGTCAGAATTGCATTTCACTCGAGAAATATGCTATGTTCCAAGGTGTGGCATAAGGATTAAATAGGGCCTTGTGTTTGAACTCCTGGACCAAATGTTCATTTAACATTCCTGTTCGAAAATAAAAAAATATCTACAGATGCTGGAAATCTGAAATGTTGACTCTGTTTCTCTTTCCACAGATGCTTCCTGATTGACTAAGTGTTCCATTTTTATCTTTGTTTTTTATACTTTCCTGCAGATAGAATGTTGGATTCTCAACATACACATGCCTAAAGAAAATTGAAGACATGTGCAGTGTACTTTAGTTTTACAATTGAAAAAGAACATTGCTTGTTGTGTCAACCACTTCCAGGTTATTTTGTGTTACTCCATAAAATTCCCAGAGCATGCTCCAGCAAGAGTTGTGTTTGTGCTCTAACAGGAATTCTGCATCAAACTTCATCAAGTGACGTTCCAATGTGACTTTCCTTATGCAACATTGCAGGGGAAATTAGTTCACATCATCCTTGGATTCTCTGCCATTGGATGGAGCCGGGGAAATTGAGTTTTAACAATGCTGGGATCAGGCTGCGATACCACTCACATAATAACCTCTCTCCTTCTGGGCCGCCATCACACCATAGTAGCAAACACCCCCTCCACCCACCGATCTTACTCTCCTAACCCAGAATTCCCATTGTTCTCATTGTTGACCCCGTCCTCCTCCCCAGCCTCCCCCAAATCCCTGAATTCCTTGATCAGGCCCTTCAAGTTCATCACTCTCACCAACAGCAACTTCCCCCACACCCACCAGACTGAACCCACACAGCTGCTCGTGCCCTATTTCTTTCACATCCTAGAAACTGAGTAACAGAGATTCAATAGCATTGCCTCAGCATATAATGAAGTTTACAACATCAGCCTTTCAAACTAAGTGGTTGATAACATATTGCAACAATCATATCTGTGCATCTTTTACAGCAAACCTCAGTTGCTACACCTTCGCCCTCTTCTGTATTGTGTATAGGTGTATAATAATCACAGATTTCAAAAATAAATTCTAGACCTCCCTTTTTTAATGTTGTACATTTATGAATTGTCAAGGAAACACATAAATATGGTTGACTGCAATCGGAATATTATTTAAGCAGTTTCAGAATAACCTGGATAATACTGACTTCTGCAAATTAACTAGAAAATGACACCTATGTTTCCGACAATCCAACAGTACTTTACTATGGAAAACAAACAGTGGATTATTTGGAACTGAAATACACTCTGCAGTAATAACCCAACCCTTCAAACCTCTGGTACTTTGTGAACTATGCCATTTCCTCAGCTTCTAATGAAGACCATACTATGTGTATAGCTGAACTGAATTTCTACAAAAAAAGTGTTTTCTCGTCTTGTGCAAAAAAATGTTTGATTTTGTTTGTAGCTCTGATTTCTTTCCCTATTAAAAATATGATTAACTCCTCTGTTTTGCAATGTTTCCCCTTCCTGAGGGTAGATGGGTGGAGTGAGAGGTGAGCTGGTATAAAAATGGAAAATGGATCATTTAGTGTCCATTTTATGTGTAAAATTTGATTTAAGTCATCACAGAAAATGGAGCTCATCATAAAATTGGACTGGACACTAACATGTGCAATTGATGCCTAATGCTTTACTGTGTCAGATGCATACCTAATAGTGTTACTCTGACTAACACTCATTTCATCCATTACTGGCATCAATTAGAGACTTGAGATGCAACCTATAACTGTTGTGGAACAGCTTCAAGACAACTAGGGCCATATTGTGCTGCTTCATTGTTTTAACATTTTTAAGAGAACACTTTGTTAACATCAGGAATCCTGACTGGGTGCCTCCACAGTTCACCATACTGTGGTCAGATGCTTTCCCAAGTTTATAGATTGTGCTAATAGAACAGGCAAAACTTTCTTCATAATTTAGCTGTGTCAGATCCAGTTATTTTCGAATCAGCAGGTTCTTTCAGGAGTCCAGGAATGAGTTGAAAACGACTTGGTGCTTCACAAAGTTTAATTGGAAAAGTTTAAAACAAAGAAACAGTCACAGAGCACATGGCACTAGCTTTACTACTAGGAGATGAGTCGAGACAAAAGGAACTAAAGACGAACTAGGGCCAGGGGAGGAAGTGAGCAAGAGAGTGATTAACAAAAAAACAACACCTTTTATACCTGAGATAAGAGGTACTCCTTAGCTAACACTAGTCCAGTCAGGAAACCTATTAGATACTTGTGGCAAAACCAACCAATAGGAAAACACATATTCACCTGATGGATGAACCAATAAGCTAGGAAGTGGCCATTCTTTGTGCAGCCACTTGAGGTGTATTAAATACCATACATGTTAAAAAAAAACTACTTAAAACAGTCGAATCCAACAGCTGCCAGCATGTTCCTTTCATGGGAGCCTCAGTGGTTACACTGCTGGCAATGCTCTATTAGGACACATTCTAGGTGAAGTATGGCAAGGTCTGCACAATGCCAGCAGCTGCCGCAACAGTGTTATTTATCTCTGCACAAAGAAGGAGATGACTTGTTGATTGTGATGCAGTCCAACAGTGCTTGGCTGTTCAACATTATTTATAACAATAAATAAATAAATATTACAAAAGTCATTTGTGTCTGAACTTTAACAATCACTTTTCTTGGTTCACAACCTTTAATTTTGCCTGATTATCCTGATGCTTATGTCTCAGTGTCTTTCTGAGCTGCAATTCAACTATGAGAAGGCTGCTCTCTTTTATCTTTGACGACTCATGAGAACCTATTGGTCCAGTTGGTTCTGCTTCAGACTGCCACCTCCAACCAACTGTAAAAGGGGTCTAGATAGCTAGTGGTGGGGTCCAGGTCAGCATGCTGCCAGAGAGGTCACGGTGAAGGTGAACCAATGCCCTCATGAAGGTGCGTCAATGTCCTGAACCTACAAACCATATCAAAGGACAGGGGAAAGAGTGGCATCGTGACCTGCTGGCACTCCTAATCCATCATTGTCTCAACCTCCACAGCTGGAGAGGAGGTGGCTGATGTACCCCAGGTGTCTGGTCCCTGCTTCTCTTAAGAATCTCTGAACAGGACTTTACTCCTGATGAAGAGTGGATGTGAGTGGTGTGGGAATGTCACCGCTCCTCTGGAAGAGAGGTAACTTCCTACATGTTATACCTCAGCTGTTGGCAACTTTGCTCATGCAAGAAAATACGGGTCCTCCCCAGGTTACAAACTCCCGACGTACAGACAGACTGTACATACAAGGGAGCGATTGGGAGACCAGATGGATGGATCGGGATGGATTTGCTGGCTGCTGTGGGGCTGCAGGCATCTTCTGCAAGGTGGAAACAGGGCAGTTCCACATTCCTTCTCTTTCCCCCACCATGAGCAGCAGCAACAACTGAGCTCAGCAGAGCTGGGAGCGCTCATCAGACTCACTCGCTCACTCACAGGGTCAGTGAGGCCAGTCAGCGGCCGATCTTCCCATGCCCGCTCACTCTCCCATCCCAGCTGTTTCTGTGGTCCTCTCCCACACACTGTGTTTGTTCATTTCCAAAGGTTATGGGCAGTTCTCAGACACAGAACCCTGTCATAACCTGGAGGGAGGACCTGTAATCTGGTGAGGTGCAACATCCTTCCATTGAAGCTGAGAAACCAGTTGCTCATATGCAGCATCCCTTGCTCCTGTAGAATTATGAGAGCTGTATCTGTGAAGACTTCCCACTTATTGTAGGTGAACTCCTTTTTATTCCTTACTGTCTTTGCAAAACTGGAAGTGATGTTAATATTGAGTGATTTTTTTCAATATCCTCCTTTTGGACGTCTGAATTATTTGAAGGTGGAAGGGCTAGAATGTCAATGGTGAGTAGGGGCAGCAAGTGGTTTAGGAGAGGAGCGGGGTATGTGGGGGATGTTTGGAGATGTGTGATTATTAATTCATGTATGTGTGTGTGTATATTTGTGCGTGTTCTTGTGCATGTGTATATATAAGCATAAAAAAAGCAGTGTTCATGTTGATTTTGTGCTCACCTTGACACTTCTTGTGAGGTCATAAATGTTCCTAAGGCTCTGCTCCATGGTTTGAGATTCTCACTGCTGGCTGATACTCTTTCCAGCCACCTTCTGCTGGGCTTTTCTAATGGTGGCCCTTGTACGTGTCCTACACTGCAAGCCCTCACTCCCTGGCACATAGAACATCCCTCTTGGCCTCCATTTACCATCAAGATGTCTGAAACAGGGCCAGCAGATTTAAGTGCAAGTTGTGAACCAAAACAACCATGTAAAATAATTTCACTGGATGTCAAACTTGGTATTTTCCAAATGTTTGATGCTGGAGAGAGAACTTTGTGCAGTAGCTGAAGCTGTGGGGCTTGCTTCATCTGCAGTGGCAACAGGAAGGGACAACAGAGGCAAAATTAAGGCAAGCATTGTCACTGGAGAGACTGCAAAAACTGGTAGATGTGGAAAGTCTTTACTCAATGTGACAAGCAGACATTCACTTGAAGACACTCTCAGTAGCATCTCCCTGAACTCAAAGTACATCAAGTTTTTACACTCTTAAAAACAAAGATAACAGCAGGAGATTTAATACAGTTTCAATAGCTACAATGGTATCGTTTACTTCAGTATTTTGTGTCTGACAAATGGTTCCATTGAAGTACATGTTTACAGTGAGAGCACATCATAACTAACAAGACTCCTCTGAATGTTCAAACACTTTTGCTGGAACAAAGTAATTCACATGGATGGTCTAAAAGCTTCTGAGGACAGAGAACCTAGACCCAAATTAGCGTCATGAGGGCAGATTCTCTGAGTACACGTGTATCGCAATTATTGATAGACAGAGCAAATATGCCTATGACCATGTTTGATGTGACAAATAACAAAATAAATAAATAAGTGACAAAATAACTTAGCTGGTGTTTGATGCCTAGTTTGATGTAGACCAATTAACATAGCCCATTGTGTACTGATTGCCTGATGCATATGAGAACATCTCATGGTCCTGTTAGTTTACAAACCATATATCTTGAGTAGCCAGCCTCCTGCTGTGGACTAGTAACCTGTGCTATGTAGACAGCACTGTCTGTTTACATAGCTGTCCTTTCAATTTCAAAACTGGTTAGTGCTTGTGCTTTACATTTCAACAGTTTTTTTTGAAGACTGGTTCTAATTTGTACTAATGTCTGTTTCTCCTATTCCTTAACCCCTGAAAGACATCTCATGTCCGACAATTCCCTAACAGCAAGTCCTCACATTGCAACACCATTAAGTACTTGAATACTCTATATTCACCAGAGGCAATGTTTAACATGGAAAAACCTTTAAGTCTGTGGATAGAAGACCCAGTACAACAATATGATGACTATTCAAGCTAAAGCCCAGAGCTTATATGACAATTTAGTGGAAGAAGGAGGGAGTAGTGTTCAAGAAAATCCTTTCATATATTTGATATGCCAACTGATAGTTGTTGTGAGTTACATTGTTAAACAATCTTACCTATATTTGATACGTGTTTAAAAGTGTATGTCTCCATTCAAACTGAAGGCTGGAAGGTAATATGGAGACACCTACCACCACCTTCCCCTCCCCCAACCTGGCACCATCTGCCTTTTATTCCCTCTCTCCTTTTCTGTATGTACCAATCACCATCACTTCCAGTCTTCAGTTTGTCATTTGCTCCAGATTACAGCATCTGCAGTGTCTCCAAACGCAGCTGCTGGCCACTTAAAAGATGTGCTTTGGAAACTGACAAGGTAATTTCCTAACTGGCCTCCTGAAGCAGCAGTACCAGCACTGTTGTTGAGAGAAAAACATTCGGCAGAATGTATTTCCACTTATAACATGGGATTCAATGGAAAATAGGGTTCTATGTTATAGAAAATCATGATTTGGACTGTTTTCTAAGAACGTAACCCCTCTATAAGGCAGGGGCTGCTTGCTGAGTGATCCTTTTATGCCGCTGCCCCTCCCATACCTCACAAGAAATTATTTTCCCTTAGAGTCTAGCTAATTCCCATTGAAAGGAATGTTTGACTCTTTTACAGCGACTCTGCAGACAGTGAGTTCCAGATCATAACCACTCCCCGTGCAATAGGGTTTTCGTCGTGTAGCCCTTCTTCCATTTGGCACAGACTTTAATTTGGTACCCCAATATTTGAACCAACTATTAACAAGAACAGCTTCCATCCATTTACCTTGTCTCAACCAATCATGATCTTGTTACCACTTTAAAATCTCCTCATAACCTTCTTTGCTCCAAGGAGAATAATTTGTGGTTTGTGAAGTAACCATTTATCTGCATTTTTTGTAAACCTTTTGTACTCTACTGCTCTCTTTAAACATACAATTACTTCATTCAAGTTAGTTTTGGAGCTGTGTCATAAATATTACATGAGTAATTCATAGAGATTTGTCAGTGCTGTAGGTTGTAAAAAGGATATGATAGCTTTCTTTGGAACAGCTTAATAGACTTCAATAGTACAAGCTTCTGCATAAGCAGCTTTTTTTAAAAGGTGCCTTTAACTGTGCTGGTGATTCTCTCTGAAGCAAGCTTTTCAAGACAAATTTAACTTATTGGTGAATTTATTCTTATCAAACTGAAGGGTATTTGGGCCAGAACTGAGCAATCTATCTCAAGCATCTTCATTTGCACCAGATTTCTCCAAACATAATATAGAATTAACATAATATTTCCCAAACTTCATGCCATAATTGGTAGATGTTTCAAGAAAATGACACGTGGCAATTTGTATAGTTAATCAGGGCTTCTGCCAAATTAGTGGCAGCAAGTCCAAAGAAAAAGAGTGAACCTTCTCAGTTATTTTACCAAGACTTTGTCTCAGTAAGATAATCTGTAATATACCAGTGTGACATTTTTTCACACTGGTGGTTGACTTGTTGTCTAATTGCAAACATTTTGCATAGGAGCCTACAATGCCTGAATTCAGTTGAGTTGCATGGTCAGAGGAAACTTTCATTTTGTAGGTCACCCCAAACTTGGTTCCAGAGTTCACAGGTCCAGGTTTAAACCCTGTACCATTAGTACACCCTCTTTCATCCCTCCATTCAGCATTATTTTATCAAAAAATGTCAGTCCTTTATCACCAATGATTCACAATGACAGTTAAAAGATCTTAGAGATTTACTGCAGGGTGACATTTACTGACAAAATACAGTGTCAGATTTAAAATTCCTACATTGTCACACAATTGCCTCTGAATGTTATCTATTTCTCCTCAAGTGCTCATGATCAGGTAGTATTAATGCTTTTGACCTATTATAAAGCACCCAGAATCTGGGCAACAAGAGATTTCCTCCTGGAATTTGAACAATTCCAAATGAATCCTTTCCTTGCTTTCCCCATGCAGTTTCAGACAAGACCTAATTCCTTAACCTCATTTGCCAGTAAAAAAGGAAACTATTTATTTTGCACCTCTCAGTCCCTCAGAATGCATCAACGTGGATCTTAACCCATGAAAAATTAAGGAAAGGATACTCACCAATATGATGTAAGAAATACAGTAGTCAATTAGTGCATGGTAGTCTGTGACAAATAGCAATGAAATAAAGGACCAGTTAATATAAGTTGGACAGCCCATGGAGGCAGGACAAGACAATGATGCACTGTTCACCTGAGACTTATGGACTACAATTCATGCTAAATACACACTGCTGTTTATTATAATGGTTTCTGTTCGTGGCCAGCGTTAACATCATTGGGGGCAACGTCATAACTTGCTTTCACCAATTAAAGGTTATCTCCAATGTTTAGAGTGATCCTACACTGTTTCAATAGGAGGCTCATTGTATTTGCAAGTAACTTGAGAAAGAATGGCACAGGCTTAAGGAGTTCAAATGCCATCAAGAGGCCATGGTGAAAGAGATGGAAAAAAATAATTCTACTTCCATAAGAAACAAAGAGGCCATCCAGTCTCATATCTAAAAGGGAACATCAGCAAATAGCCATGGAGATCAATGCCACAAGTCCAGTCTCATAAAAGCAGTGGTATTAGTTCAATGACCCCACAACAGTGATGGTCAGTGAATATATCTTCACATTTCATACCTTGTCAATTCTCCAGCCTCATATCTTGAAGCAACCTTATGACTCGCCTATCAACAATCTCTGTCAATGAGAATTCATACCTAATGTTCAGACCCTTCAAATCCTCTGCAAAGCTTAAGGCTCTTGCTTTCCAATATGGAAATGGTGACCAAGTCAGTTTGATCATTTGTGAATCCAACCAGGATTCATGATGTTCAATGTCCCAGCTTCTGTTGCAACACAAGGTGCTTCCAAACAGTCTGAATGCTACAATAAAAGCTACTGCTGCTGCTGGTTTACAGCAAGGGCATGAAGGGTGTTGTATTCCAGTACTCTGTGCTCTAAGGGACCGCTAGGTTTACTAAGGCACAGCTGGCATGGTGTTGAGCCAATTGGACACAAATGTGCTGTCCTCTCTCAGGAGGTCTTCAGCCTTTGTCCCAGCTCTGCCAATCTATCAGTAAGTTTGCTGTTGCTTGCAAGTCAGCCAGTCTATGTTGAGAACATGCAGTTCACAGCTGAGGTTTCCAGACTAAGTTGGAGGTCATCCTTGGGCCAAGACCAAGATGGAAATCATTTCAAAACTCTTAGAATTCACCTCTTTAATGGCATTTGCAATCTTTCTGCTGACAGTCAGTAGAACCCACAGCCTTGCTGTAACCACTGTGATACTAGTGCACAGGAGCACCAGAACAGTCAAAGGCAAGCAGAAAAGAATGCACAATGATCATTCATGTGACTTCGGTGTGGAACATGGTATAACTTTATTGATAAATTTGATTTGGAATGTTTATTTTTGAGGTTTTTTTTTATTCATGCATCCTGCCCAATCAAGGAATGAAATGGTCAGTGCCAACATGAATGGAAGGTTTTGGACTGTTGGTGAAAGAAGAGTTTTGGTTATTGGAGTCACCACTGAATGAGTTCTTCATCGACTCCCTCGGCAGAAAGTGAATGTCATGGCTACATCTTCACTTCCACTTTCTCCATTTCCTCCTATTTTTCTTCTTCATACTTAACCTTCTGCTTCATAAGGATGTTTCTGAGTCATAAGGATGCTTCAAGATGTGAGGCTGGAGAATTGGATAGATATGAAATGTGAAGAAATATTCACTGACCATCACTGTTGTGGGGTCATTACACTAATACCGCTTCATTTATGAGACTGGACTTGTGGCATTGATCTCCATGGCTATGCATTTATGGTGAGAGGGGGTAGGTTCAGAACCGACATGCGGGGTACGTTTTTTAATGAGAGAGTGGTGGATGCCTGGAATGCATTGCCTGATAGGGTGGTGGAGGCAAATTCATTGGGGCCTATTAAGAGGGGCTTGGGTGGGCACATGAATGAGTGGAAAATAGAGGGATATGGACATTCTGTAGGTAGGAGGAAATAGCTATGTTGGCACAACATTGTGGACCGAACGGCTTGTTCTGTGCTGTACTGTTCTATGTTCTATGTTGTACCTCTGAGGTTTTCACCATACAATTGGTGGTAAAGGTTATGCCCTGATGAGAATGTGTTGCACTTTATGCCGTAGACCACCACGTACCTAGATAAATACATTGCTGATTGATACTTCTCAGTTCCAATCGGCAATCAGTGCACACATGTTAAACTCCTCAGAAATACAAATTCCAGTGTGACCAGTGCCACTAGTATTTGCAGCTGCCACAATTGTCATTTCGGGTCTCTTAATGGCACTTGTAATCCCTTCCAATCAATAGAACCTACTTATCGAATTTTCATATTCAACTTTTCTTTTTGAGCTGCATTGGTTGAGAGCGAAAGTTTTTTTTTATCAGGTTGCCAAGAGAGCTCCAGTGCTCTTCTTGGATAAAGAAGTCCGCTTTCTGTTAAGAGGCACCTTGAATATAGCTGTGGGCATTATATTCAGTCCCTTAAAATTCAAAGAGGTTCTCTCAGTCTTCTGCTGCAACTTTGATGAGAGATTGGTAGAGCTTCTAGCAAAATGACAGAAACATCTGAATATAGATGTTGTTCCTCTTTTGTCCCAGAGGCATTCAACAAGAAGAGAACCTCCATGAACTATTCAGGCCAAGCAGTGCAGTAAGGTGTTCATGAGGAATTTACTAATAAGTATTTAACTAGAATGAGACTAATGGGCTCATGTTAGAATGTTTTTTTTGGCAGATTATGTAATTATCACACAACATAGCACATATTTTCACATATCAATTATAACACCTATTTTCCAGGCTGTTTTAAATTCTCACATATGAGTTTCATTCAAGGAAGACAGAATGTGTCATAGGGCAAAAAAAATTGGCAATCACTCAACTGAAAATTAGTGTTATATCCTACCAATTTAGTGGTACACATTGGGAAATTTCAGGTTTAAATTAATGTAAGAAGGTGCCAAATGTGTGTCCTTTGTGGACAAATCTTAAAGGTACCTGCTCTTACCCATGTTCTTCATTTTTGTAACCAAACATCATTGGAAGGGTTTTAAACTGTGATGCCTATCTAGATCATGCAAACCTTGGATATGAATTATTTTCACAAGGATTCTTACAAATTAGAAGAAAGTGTTCCAGATGGACTCAAATCTCAAAAACAGATAAAAAAGAACAATGTGGTAAACAAATGTACCATCCTTCAGCAGAGATGTGCTTGTGCTAAGTACGCTGGATTTAGTTGACTGTGCCATGTTGTCACAGTACACAAAGGCTTAACAAGAATATAACATTTCATATGCAGCAAACAATCTACTAGAGGAGCTCTGCAGGTCCAGCAGCATCTGTGGGAGGAAATGAATTGTCAACGTTTTGGGTTGAAAACCTGCATCAGGAGTGAGAGTGGAGAGGGGAGGCAGCCAGTATAAAGAGGAGAGGGGGAGTGGTGAAACAGGAGCCTGAGGTGATTAGTGGACTGAGGAGGGTTAAAAATTGATAGGCAGGTTACATCAGGTCGGGGAGGAGAGGGAAGATGGAGTTAGGAGACAGTGGCAGGTGGATGATAGATGGAGGCAGACAAAGAGGGGAAAAAACTGTGAGACAGATGGAGTGAGGTGGGGGAGGGAAGAGTGAATGTTGGAGACATGCTGGAAGGAGATAAGCAGGAACACAAAGGGCTACCAATGGCTGGAATCTGATGTGAGAATGGGAACCATTAGAGGAGAGACGAATGGCAGATGGAACCAGAACCAGATAGGTGAGGGGTGGGGGGGGTGGTGGGAGAGGAAAGCCTGTGGGTGAACTACGTGGGTACATGGATGGAAGTGATGGTTCCATCCATCCTGGTTCCATCCACCCACAATTAGAGGATGAAGATGGGTGAGGGTGGCTGGGGGGTAGGAAAGGGGGCTAAAAAAGGAGGACTGGAGGAAGATCAGAAGGAGGGGACGGGGGGAGGGTGAAAATCCCAACAGAGGTGAGGGTTACCTAAAATTACCTAAAGCTACATGTTTATGCCATTGTGTTGTAGACTACCCAGGTGGAAAATGAGCTGTTGTCCCTCTAGTTTGCATTGGGCACCACCCTGGCAAAGAAGAAGGATGAGGATGGACAGGTCAGTGTGGGAATGGGAATGGGAATTGAAGTAGCATGCAACTGGGATAAGAAGCTGCCTCTTAAATTAAACCATTATAAAAATACTCTGGAGGAGCAGAAAAATAGCACAGTATTTCCATCAGCGCTTGTGACAGGAAATGAATGTCAAAGGTTAATGGACAGAAAATCTCTTTCACTTTTTGAAAGCCTAGTTGTACCGCCCCTAGTGGCGACGCCAGTTTGAGGAATTTACTTGCTTTTCTTTCTTTTTCAATCTTTTTGTTAGTTTTCAAATTAATACAGATTAATATATAGCATCAATGTTTGTACATGTAATACAAAGAGATCTGGATAACAATCATGGCATTGATAATCATAAAGAACAGTAAGATATAAAAAAATCTGTAGATCCAACGATCTCTTAGTAAACGAATATAATATAAAAGAAAGGAAAGAAAAAATTTATCATATAAATGCGGAATTTAATCCCACAGCGCCTTTGCCTGTGAATGCCTTGCCTTGAAATTTGTGCAGCTGGCTTGAGGTGCACCCAATATTGGCCATTTGATGGGATATCCCAAAAAATCTTCAACAAAGAGGCTTTGAGCTCTGGAACACAGCATCAACATCACCCAATCATCAGTGACTCGTTCAGGGGGAGTAGGAGGACAACCAGTAAATGAGAGGCAATTGGGAAAGGATGGGAGTTCAGGACAAGCTGTTTGGGAAGGGAGGGAAGTAGGGAGTAAGGTAGGAATGGAGGTACCCAAGAGAAGATACGGTACCGATTGGAACTTAGGAAAACAAACAGGATGAAAACAGCAAACAGGAGGAAAGACTGAGATGGCAAACTTGATGGGAGGAACATTCATGCTATTCCAGTCTCTATGCTGGGTAAATATTTTTCCCAAAGCTACCCTTTCAAGTGTGACTTGCTTTGGTCCCTTTTAGCACAGCTAATATGGAATACGTAAATGCAACTTTTCACAGGGATTTTAAACAGTTACTAAAATCTTTATTTCCAAAGGAAAAGATATTAAAGGCTATTTCAAATGGGAGCTTTTACTGGGTACATCAAGTTGACAGGCAGTGCAATTTCTGCTCATGGAAGGAAGATGACTCCTTCCCATGTCCACTAAACATCCTAAAATGATGCAACTCTATCTGCATGTCTTCATAAATCTCAGATAAGGCAATCACAGAACACCCTACATAAAGCAACATGTAAGCAGTTATTTTACAAAACCGTGAGGAACTTGCACGAGTTTCATTAACTATTGTAGCATGACCTTTCCTGCACAATGTGTAAAGGGACTCTTCTTACATTCCCCATCAACTGATTTTCCGAGTTACAGGTTGTTGAAAGTGAATAATAATATGTAACAGGGCATTGAACAAAAAGAAAACTGTTCATTTTACAAAACAATTCCCTTCTGGTGACTTGGAAAACAATAAAAACACCTTGTCAAGATAAATGTCAGAGATGCAAATTGCTCCACTGTGACTTGCTTATAATAAGGGTTTGCTCAGTGTGCTTTCCTTCAATATAACAAATACAATATTAAAGAGAGTTGACCCTAAAAAGTCATGTAAGATCTAACAATTTCAGATCAATAAAATGGACAGAGATATCTGCTCTTTGAAAAGAATTTATGATACTTCAGCTTTTTTAACACACGTTGAGCAAAAGATTGTTGTCTTGCCACGGAGAAACAAAGAAACATTGGTATAGATTTTTTTGAGGATGTGCTGGCATTTCTCAATGCAAGTGTTGGTAAGTTCCAGCACCCCCTTGTGAGCATGGAAGACCCAGATTTATTGGCTGTGTTTTGCCAGCACCCTCCCAGCTATGTTCTGCTGGAGGATGGAGTCCAAAGATGGAACATGAGCAGTTATGCTCGGAAGTCCGTACTCAGATCCTACACTTGGTTTGATCTGCTGCAGGTTCTGAAAACCTATTAATTTCCATGGTGATTTTTGAGCTATGGGCAAGAAAAATAACAGTAAGATTTGTTTAATTATTTACATTTTATTTAATGTTTTAATGGTGTAAATATGCTTTATTTTTGATTTTTTTTATTTAGCTTTGTTTTCATGTTCAATCTTTTATTTCCTTTCAATAGTTATTTTTTAATTTTCCGAGTGTCATTGATTTGCATGTCACAGATCTTCAATGGCCTCTTTCTAAACCAGACCAAAACACAAAATCACCATATTAAAAATAAAATTCACCTCATACTATTTTTATTCAATTAAAATGTTCTTACTTGTTGGCATGCCTCAAAATAACAAGCACTTGTGTTTTAGAAAAGGTCATAGAATCTAAATTTAATACTGCAACAAATAAACAACTATTTCTGACCTTCCTCTGATATTCAGCTCTTTGTATTTAATGTCTCTTGTTTATCCTCAAACAAACATGCCTCTCAAAGTTTTTTTAAGCTAAAAAGTAGAATAGTTGGGGTCACTTCAAGATAGAGAATTCTTCCATTTTAATTGTGGTTTAGATTCTTTAAAGAACATGTAAGTCCATGCAATCAATTTAAGGACGCTTGACATTTATTCAGACTCCTGACTAAAGCGTGACAAATCAATTTACTATGTTTGCATGAGGCTGCATGAGATAGAGACAGCATGAATGACTGAAAGAGCTCAACATTGAGCATCAAGTCAAGACAGCAGACAGGTAAAGTAAAGTAAAACTGCAGAAACTAGAAATCTGAAGTAACAGCAAGTACTGGAAAACACTCAGCAGGTCAGACAGAATATGTGGAAAGACAAATAGAGTTAATGCAACAGATCAAAAGACCTCTGACCTGAAACATTAAAAATGTTTTGCTTTTCAGACAACTCATCCCACTATGGCATGATTTGTAAGTTTACAGGTGACTTGAAAGTTGGTGGTGTTGTGGATAGTGAGGAAGTTGTCCAAGCAGGATATAGATCAGATAGAAAATTGGGTGGAGCATTGGCAGATGGCATTTAATCCCATCAAATGTGAGGTAATGTATTTTAGGAACTCAAATAGGGGCTGGACCTATACACTAAGTATTAGAGTGCTAAGGAATGTTGATGAATAGAGGGATCCTGGGGTTCTACTCTATAGTTTTCTGAACATGGCAACACAAGTAGATTGGATGGTGAATTCTTGCATTCTTGCCTTCAAAGGTCAGGGCACAGAAGATAAGAGTTATGTTGCAACTTTACAAAACACTGGTTAGACTGCACTTGGAGTACTATGTGCAATTCTGGTCAACACATAATCGGAAGGACGTGGTTCACTGGAGAGAGTGCAGAGAATATTCATCAAGGCCTTGCCTGGATTGGAGCACTTTAGTTATGGGGAGAGATTGGATAGGCTGGACTTGTTTTCCCTGGAACAAAGGAGGCTCAGAGGTGACCTGATAGAGGTATATTAAAGGTAGATAGAATCTTTTCCAAAGATGGAGATATCAAAAACAGGAGTGCATAGGTTTAAGGTGAGACAAAAAGAGTTTTAAAGGGGATTTGATGGGAAAGTTTTGTACACAGAGAGTGGTGGAATCAAATGCAACTACTACATTTAAGAGAGATTGAGACAGACACTTGAATCAGCAAGGTATGATGGATACGGGCCTAGTGCAGACAAATGGGATTAGTGTTGATGGGCAAAAAGGTCAGCATGGATGTTGTGGGCCAAAGGGCCTGTTTCTGGGCTGTATGACTCTACGAGTGTCCAACACATATGCTGCCTGACCTGTGGTTTGTTTCCGGCAGGTAAAAGATCTTGCATAGATTTGCATAGAAAATCTAAAAATTTTATGTTCTGACCACCTCTTTTTCACAGAGTAATGTTACTATTCCTAAACTCTCATGTTTCCATCAGAGCCTAATAAAAAAAAGCACTTAGTTTCATTGTATGTTATTTACCTCAAGTTATGGTTTGGAGTAATATGTAATCAAAACCACCAAAACCCAAAGCCATTAGCTTGGCAGACTAGCTCAGCTGGTGTCAACCACAGTGCTTCCATGTGTATGAATACATTATTGTGGTGGAGCAAGTGCTGCATTAAGTGCGCATGTTACAGAATCAAGTGGATGTGCATTCAGGCTTTTAATTTCAGTGTCTTTTTTTTTGCTGTTCTTCCACTGTCTTGGGTAATGAGATGAGTTGTCCTTTCAGTTTTGAGGTTCAGTCCTCTTTATGGAGGTATTAATTTGTTATCAGTTTATCACTCACTGTAATGCAGTACAACTCTACATTATTAGTACCATATGGAAGAACATCCACTAGTTAAGACATACAAAGGAATACAAGGTATAGAAGCTGGAGCAGACCATTCAGCCCCTCATGTCTATTCTGCTAGTCAATAAGATCTTTTACCTCAGTCCCTTTGCTAATTCTGTATTCTTCAATTCAGCTTCAGATTAGTTTAGTGTCATATATACCAGGGAGCAATGAAATTCCTTGCTCATATGAAGCTCACAGAATAAACAGTAGACATAGTAATAATAAGTACAACAAATTAATACAGTGATGAGCGGAAAACAACAGAATGGTGCATTATTATAGTGCAATCTAAGGTAGTGCAAAAAGAAGCACTAAAGTGACAATAACAAAATTATTAACAGGCATAGAATGAAGAGTCCAAGAACATGGCAGCACCAACCGGATGGGAATGTGAAGGAGGTGATTGGTTCAGAAGTCTGATACCAGTGGGGAAGAAGTTAGTCTTAAGTCTAGTCATCAAGGTTTTCAAGCTATATCTTCTCCCGGTGGCAGGCGTCCTTGACGATACTATTAGCCTTCCTGAAGCAATGCACTGTGAAGGTGTACTGGATGGAAGGAAGTGCTGAGTCTGTGATGAACTGAACCATGTTTACCACTCTCTGCAGGTTCCAGCAATCCAGAGCAGATCAGTTGCCATAGGCTGAGATGCAACCCTTCAGAATACTTTCTATAGATCAACTGTAGAAGTTTGAGAGAATCCTCATGGACAATCTTAGTCTTCTCAAGTGCTGAAGAAAGTACATACACTGATGCACTTTCTTGATCATTGTTCAGCGTGGAGGGACTAAGTGAGGTATTCTCTTAATATCTAAAAAGTATCAAACTCTTTCTTTAATATATTCAGTGAGTGAGCCTCACAGTCCTCTTCAGTAAAGTTTCTGGATGAGGATGTTTCTTCTCATCTCAGTCCTTATTTTGAGATTGTGATTCCTGGTTCTGTACAACTCAGCCAAAAAAAGTATCATCCACTGCATCCACCTTGTCAAGCTCTGTAAGAATTTTATATGTTTCAATATGATCACCTTTCATTCTTCTAAAGTCAAGAGAGCATAGCCTGCTCAGCACAAGCTCAGCACAGCACAGGCTCTGCAAAACCTGCCAATCCAGAAAATAATCTGCTGAGCCTTCACTGAACCTCTTTTGTTACAGTTGTATTCTTCCTGAGGTAGGGAGAGCAGACTCTTCGCACAATATTCCAGATGTGGTCTTACCAGGGTGCCATATCATTAGACCAGGAAGTCTCTCTTGCAATAAAGGCAACATACCATTTGCTTACTTGTTTGCTTGCTCCACCTATATGTTAACTTTCAGTGATTGTGTAGAAAGTCACCCAGGTCCCTCTGAACACCTTTCAGAATATCATTGTTTAAACAAAATACACTGCCTCACTATTTTTTCTACCATACCCTTACCCATTCACTTATTTATATCCCCCTGAAGCCTCTCTGCATTCTTATCACAACCCAGATTAAAACCTGGCTTTGTATCTTCTGCAAACTTAGTTTTCTTTATCCAAATAGAGGTTTTGTCCTTCTCTAATGGTGAAGTTGTGCCAAAAAAAAAGAATGTTGCATTGAGATGGACTGACACCTCCCTAAGTTATGGCTTACATTCAAATAAATAAGTCCTTCCTTTCCAGTCTGCTAAAGATTATGAAAGATGTCTGGATACTGGTGGTTTTCCAAATGCAAGTCCACCAAATAAATCTTCTTAAGCTATTAAGCTGAGGCTCAATTCTCACATGAACATGGTAACTTTATATTTGACTTTGTCTCCTCTTAAAGAAATGAAAAGTAGCCTTTCTTCCCAGATGATTCAAAAACTGTACTCTTAATTTCAGTTTTAATGGTAGTCCAATTCTGACCACATTTCTTTCAAACCTGTATTTCACAAAAATCTTTTATCCTCAGAACAAAGCTTTTAATTCTGCACATTCTATGACAGCATGTGACATATTTAAGATTACTTTATTAGTCACATGTACATCAAGACACACAGTGAAATATATCTTTTGCATAGAGTGTTCTGGGGGCAGCTCGCAAGTGTCGCCATACTTTTGGCGCCAACATAGCACGCCCACAACTTCCTAACCCGTACATCTTTGGAATGTGGGAGGAAACTGGAGCATGGGAGGAAACCCATGCAGTCACGGGGAGAAAGTACAAACTCCTTACAGACAGCAGCCGGAATTGAACCCAGGTCTCTGGCACTGTAATAGGGTTACGCTAACCACTACACTACAGTTGGGCATAAAATAGTCTGCAGATATTAATTTGACAATTGCTTCTTTAGTGCTATATTTTTCAAGCAGCTGCAGCTTCAAATAGCCCCAGATGTTCTGGATCAACTCCACAGCCATTACGTTGAAAATGCATTGAGTCTTTGGTGAAAGACTTCCCTGGATTTTGCTTATTTTGTTTAGTTTCCTATTTGTCTAACACCACCCCTGTGCCCCCTCCCCCAGCAACAAAAATTATCATGTGGGCTGCAGATCTTTCCCTCTTCCCTTGGGATAAGCCCCTGCTTAAGCATTGTTTTGAGCAGGAAGAAACTTCAACCTTTAATTTCTACAAACTTCAGAAACCCCACATATATTAATCCCTTTGGGGTACAAGTTCATTTAAGCAGGAAGAAGGAAAAATTCAAATGCTCCCCCTGATTAGAGGTTTCTCATAAGGTTATTACATCCTGTTCAGATGTTTGCTTTCATAGATCTTGTTTTCTCTGGGGCATTTTACACCAGCTGTCCACTTCTGTATCTGAGGCCAAACATCCATCTAGGTTAAATACTATCACGTCTTGGACGATATCCACCCTTCAGTCAACTTTCAGCCAAGGTGCTTTGTGATGGTCGGATTGTCTGCTTACAAGTTTAACTATTTTAATAGATGTAAAATAATCAGTATTTTAAAACTGTCTAAATTTTAGAAATGCTTTTTGTTTAACATTTGGGTGTGATTCAAAAGCTATAAATATTCAGTCAGTTATGCATTTTTAGGAGGATGGGATTCTGAATTTCTTGTGAATTGATGAAGGAGTAAATTATTTTCTCTTGAAGGTAAATTCAATTGAATGAGAAAATTGTACAACTGATGCTTTTGGTCAAAGGTGACAAAAACCCAGATCTTTGTGTGCACTTCATCAAGATGTGATGTCAAGAAATGCTATTCCAGTAAAACCATGACTTGAACAGTGGATTGTGACAAACAGTTTGTATGCATGTTGTCACTGGAGCAAAAACACTTCGAACATAAAACATAGAACAGTACAGCACTGGACAGGCCATTTGGCCTACGATGTTGTGCCGATTTTGACGCCAATCTATACTAAATGTCCTCCTCCTGTGTATCATCCAAATCCCTCCATTCCCTTCATATTCATGTGTCTAGCTAAAGCCTCTTAAACTCCACCAAACATTCTGCTTCCACTACTACCCCTGGTAACCTATTCCAATCGCCTATGCCTCTCATAATTGAAAAAACCTCCATCAGGTCTCCCCTCAGCCTCCGACACTCTAGGGAGAACAACCCAAGTTTGTCCAACCTTTCCTTATAGCTCATACCCTCTAATCCAGACAGTATCCTGGTAAACTTCTTCTGCACCCTCTCAACAGTTTCCACCTCCTTCCTATGATGGGCCGACCAGAACTGCACATAATACTCCAAGTGGGGTCTGACTAAAGTTTTATATAGCTGCAGTCACCTCCTCAAAAAACTTGTTCAAATTTGTCAGGCGTAACTTGCCCTGCACAAAGCCATGCTGACTGTCCATAAGCAGGCCATGCCTTTCCAAACACACCTAAATCCTATCCCTCAGTATCGTCTCCAATAGCTTCCCTACCACCGACGAGAGGCTCACTAGTCTATAACTACCTGGATTATCCCTATTTCCCTTCTTGAACAAAGGCACAACATTGGCTACTCTCCAGTTCTCTGGGACCTTGTCTGTTGCTAGAGAGGACATAAAGATCTTTGTCAAAGCCCCAGCAATCTTCTCACTTGCTTCTTTCAATATTCTGGGATATATGCCGTCATACCCTGGGGACATCCACCTTAATGCTTTTCAAAAGACCCAGCACTACCTCCTCTTTAATCTTGGCCCAAAATGTCAACTGTTCTTTTCCCTCCATAGATGCTGCTTGACCTGCTGAATTCCTCCAGCATTCCGTGTGAGTTGCTCCAGCATATTAGCATGCCCCACTCTGCTTTCCAAATCTTTCTCCTCGGTAAATACAGACGCAAAGTACTCATTTAGTACCTCAGCCACTTGCTCTGACTCTAAGCACAAATTACCTTCTTTATCCTTGAGTGGACCTACCCTCTCCTTAGTTATCCTCTTTTTCTTAATATAAATTGAGAGATTGCAGATTCTTTTGGGACATATCTCTGAATACTGATATACTGTAGCTGGTGCAAAGAATTGCAGAATTTTAAGATTGAAATGTTAGATTTAAAATGCCTCTTTTTTGTGATAATCTTATTTTCAGCTGCATTAATTAATCAAAGTTACTTCAGCAATATTTCAGGGAATATGCCTGCTTATGTTGGTTCACAGTGGATTTTGCATTCAGAGATGCTCCCCACTTTATCACTGGATTCTGGGTGCAAACCACGGTAGCACTACTCTTAACATAGTTTTGACCATTTTCACAATTTTTCTGTGGGGAGATGCAATTGGACATTAGTGCTGCACACAGCATATGCTTAGCATTGCAAAAAGGAAAAATCTATTCCCCGAGGCACACAATTTTCTTTTACAATGCAAATTTATGCATTACTCCTTGGATCTGGTGTCTTCTAGACAGCCACTCTCCTCCATTTTCTCGCACGTTCTATAGCTGGATATTATAGTTGGATGTACCGTTTTGACGGATCATTCTTGTTGACCTTACCCTCACCTATGAAGTTATTTTAAATTCCTTGTTTATAGATGTGAACATCACAGGCAAGACCAACATTTTATTATCTTTCCCTATTAGCCCTTAAATTCCGCAGCTTGCTAGGCCATTTTAATGGCTAATTAACAATAAAATACACTGAAGTGGGTCCACAGTCACATCTGGGGAAGACCAGTTCAGGTTTGCAAATTTGCTTCCCTTGATCAGGCTTGTGAATAAAATGGATTCTTATGATAGTCTGACAGATTCATTCAAATACTGGCTCCTTTTTTTGAAAATGTCCAGATTATTTAGTGAATTTTATTTAAATTCCTCAGTCATGGGATTTTAACCACTCTCTAAATCATTAGTCTGGCCCCTGTATTTCCACTACACCAGTAATATAATCACTGTCAGTCAGACATAATGTTGGTTAGATATATCATTTAGTTAGTTGGGAAGGGGTTAGAATTAAAATAACAATAAATCAGTCTTCTGTCCTGTTTTGGGGAAAGAATACAATTGTGTCAATTGAAGGACAGGATCTATTCTTTCATGCATCAATTCCACTGTTTCTCTCAGTACAGTAAAACACATGTGGAGCCTATTATTACTATTCGATCAAACCTACTGTTATTCAGAGTTAATTCAGCTGCTTCCTTGCAGACTTGCCAGTTCTCCTGTAGTCGCACAGCATAGACTCAGACAGCTGAATTGCACCAGTTTTTTTTCAAAACAGACAGTCCCATTCTACTGTTCCTGCTAAATCAGCAGTAGCCTCACCATAATGTGTGAAGGTGAAGACAATAATTGTGATCTCATGCAAATCCAGAGAAAGTATCATTAAAAAAAAAACTGATCATCTCTCTCAGTGACCTAAACTTCAAAGAAAACTTCTGTTGGGGAAAAGGAATCATTTGAAGCATTCCATTATGAGGCAGTTGTTATGGGAGGATACTTTACAGCATTGTGAAGGGCAAGATCTATTCCTTCATGCATTACTTCTACTGCTTCACTACATGTATTGCTGATTGTTTTTCAAAAGAATTCCCACACATCTGTATGCATTACCTAAAACATAGTTTCACATGATTTATTCATTGAATAGTTCCTTAATATTCATAAAATCACAACAGGCAAAATTCCATAACATCCTTGTTTTCTGACCTCATCTTCTGAAGCATGGAATCATACTCACCTCCACACTCCTCCATTTCCTCACACCTTCCTCCTATGCCTCAACACAAGGTTAAATTTGGGGAATTTCTCCAACAATCCATCCTCATATACAGTATCTGTGCATATGAAAGACCTGCTTTCAATTTGAATGAAACCTTAAGCTTGAAATCCACAATTTTCCTTCAAGATTACCCCTGAATATCTAAATTCTCCCAATTGCTTCACGTTCCTTTGATGGAACATTTTGAAAAACAGGGTATGTTTTTAGTTTTTAACTTCCTTTCTGTTTTACCCATCTCCCACTGGACACCTCCTTAGAAATTCCAGACAGCTGCCTGTAATCTATCTCTCTGCTTGTTTCTCAGTCTTTCATTTCTCTTTCCATCCCTTCCCAGGTTTTCAGTTTGTCTCCCACCCTTTCCATCTCACCTCGTCTTTCTGTAGAGCGACAAGGACTGATTAGAAATAGTCAGCATGGTGTTGTGCTTGGGAAATCATGTCTCACAAATCTGTTAGAGTTTTTTGAAGAAGTAACCAAAAGGATTAATGAGGGCAGGGTGGTTAGTCTATATGGACTTTTGCAAGGCCTTTGACAAGGTCCCACATGGAAGGCTAGTCTGGAAGGTTAGATCGCAGGGGGATCCAGGGAGAGATAGCTAACTGGATACATAATTGGTTTGATGATAGGAAGCAGATGGTGATGGTCGAAGGTTGTTTGTTGGACTGGAGGCCTGTGACTTGTGGTGTGCCACAGGAATCGGTGCTGGGACATGGTTGTTCATTATTTATATAAATAGCTTGGATGAGAAGACATGGTTAGTAAGTTTGCAGATGACACTAAAATAAGTGGTATCGTAGAGAGTGAAGAAGGTTATCAAAAATTACAGGGGGATCTTGATCAGCTAGGTAACTGGACCAAGGAATGGTAAGTGGCGTTAAATTCAGGTAAATGCAAGGTGTTGCCTTTTAGTGAGTCAAATCAGGATAAGGATTTCACAGTGAATTGTTGGGCTCTGGAGAGTGTTGTTGAACAGAGGTACCTAGGAGGACATGCACGTGGTTCTCTGAAAGGTAGACAGGATGGTGAAGAAGGTGCTTGGCATGCTGGCCTTCATTGAGTATAGAAGTTGGGATGTTATGTTGAAGTTGTACAAGATGTTGTTCCGGCCGCACTTGGAGTATTGCGTACAGTTTTGGTCACTCTGTTATAGGAAAGATGTCATTAAGCTAGAAAGAGCACAAAGAAGACTTACGAGAATGTTAGCAGGACTTCAGGACCTAAGTTGGAGAGGTTAGGACTTTATTCCTTGGAGCATAGGAGACTGAGGGGTGGTCTTATAGAGGTGTATAAAATCATGAGGGCTTTAGATAAGGTCAAAGAGTGATCTAGTTATAGAGTAATACAGCAGACAAATAGTAACCTCAGCCCATTGTGTCTATGCTGGCCATCAAATACCTACTAACATAATCCCATTTCCAGCACTTGACCCCTAGCCAAGTCACTAAAGATAGTTTTCTCTTGGTTGTCCTTGTGTTGCAGTTCATCTTCTCCTCCCTTTCCTCCACTATTCACATTTAAGGAGTTTATCATTCCCTGCCCCTTTTCACTGTGGCTTCCCTCCTCATTCATGTGGCTGTGGAAACAGAGTGACTGCATCAATAAATTTCAGAATATGTGAGACCTCGTCCACCAGTTGTGATAAAGGAGAAAGTGAAGCAGCTGAGATGGAACAAGCTGGAACTTTGTGTAAATTGTGGGTCTTTGAAGCTTGGGGAAAGGGTAGATACTCCAACTAGAGGATGAAATTAATGAGTGTGGAATGATTTGAAAGACAGGAGGAATCACTAAAAGTTCAATCGGTCCAACAAATAGTTAAGAAGTCAAAAGGCATTTTGGCATTTATTACAAAGGGTTGGAGTTCAGAATCAGAATCAGGTTTATTATTACTGACATATGTCATGAAATTTGTTGTTTTGTGGCAGCAGTACAGAGCAAGACATAAAGACATAAAAACTATTAGTTACAAAAATAAATAAGTAATGCAAAAGAGGAATAACGAAGTAGTGCTCATGGGTTCATGGAGATGATGGTGTTGAACGCCAAGCTGTAATCAATAAACAGCAGCTTGCTGCTGTTTTGCTGTTGTCTAGGTGCTTCAAAGCTGAGTGGAGAGACAGTGAGATTGCATCCGCTGTAGACCTGTGGTGTTTAAGAATAAAGAGGCTTTGTTACAGTTGTACAGGGTACTGGTGAGGCCATAACCAGAATAGTTTGCACAGTTTTGGTCCCCTTACCTAAAAAAAGATAGAGTAGCATTGGATGCAGTCCAAAAGAAATTCATTAGGCAATTCGTGGAACGAGAGGGTTGTTGTATGAAGGGAGTCTGGACAGTTTGGGTCAGTATTCACTGAAGTTTAGAAGAATGGCAAGTGACCTTATTCAAACATAAGTTACTGTAAGGGGATTGACAAGGTCAATGTTAAGATGTTTCCATTAGTGGGACAGTCATGAACAAGAGGGCATAGTGACAAAATAAGGGGCCAGTCATTTAAAACTGAAACCATTTCTTCACTCAGAGGGTGGTGAATCTCTGGAATTCTGTACCCCCAAAGGTGGTGGAGGCCAGATCATTAGACATATTTAAGGTGGAGGTGAATGAATATTTGAAAGATCGAGGAATTGAGGGTTTTGGGGAACTGGCACAGAAGAGAAGTTGAGGCCAGCATAGGGCAGTCATGATCACATTGAATGGTGGGGCAGGCTTGAGGGGCCAGGTGGACGACTCCTGCTCCGATTTTCTTGTGAAGTCAGGCTGGCATACAGAAGGTCAGTCCAGGCCTAGTGTAGGGCTAACACTGAAGTTGGGATTGGGCTACAGGCACCTGGTGTTGGAACCAAACTTGAGGCATGAAAGTCGCTGTGTTAGGAGAATTTTACAAGGTTAGCTATCATAAAATGGGACTGCCTAAGAATGGGCAAAGTCAGCAATATCCACTAGTGGGGCCAACTTCTGGGGAAGCTGCTTGTGTCCAAATAGATGGCTAAGAATGCCCAGCAGACATACAAAATTTACTTAGGCCAAGTGGTGATTACATTCACAAAAAGTGGCTCTGTCATTCAGAAGCTCAGGGTAAACAAAATTTATTGCAAAACAACATTGCCTCCCAGCTGAAGTAGCGAAGATTGAATTTAAAGGAAACTGGCACTTGTTTGCAACTGGAAGTGCGTACAAATCTGTTACATTTTCACTTGCTGAAATTTGATTTATGTGAAGCTAATTTACTCAAATACACCCACCTGTTCACTTGTGTCTAAAATCTGCCAATTTATGCCTGATGCTTATAATTTCATTCAGAACAATCTGTCAGTTGGTTCTTGGCGTTTCACGAAAGCTTATTCATTGGAGTTTGCCAGTATGCTTATTTTGGTAATCAAGATGTGCTCATTTGATAAAGTCTATCTACTTGTTGAGATCAGCTGCCATGATCTTATTACTTATTTATTTATTAATATCTTACTTTGATTCCATTTGCCTATTAACTAAATAAGGAAAAGCACTTGGACAGAGATGGAGATTATTTAAATGACAAATAGTTTTTATTGATCATATTTTTCCACACCACCTGCTGATTTGAGTGAGCAGTTTAATTTTCTGTTTCCTATTCACAGTCAAGAAACAAATTTTTATTTGATAGGATTTCTGCTGAATTTACAAATCATCAAATGGCACTTACAGCCGTGTGCATGTGAGTGTGGGACTGTGTTTGTGAGGAGAGCGAGGGAGGGTTAATATACATCTTATTGATATGATTTTTTTTCTTGAGTGGAGATACAGTGGAAACTCTATCAAAGCAGGAAATGGAGGACCTTGCACAGATTGAAGGATTAAGTATTTACTGATACACTGAATGGAACAGTAGAATTGGCAATTTCCTTAATATTGTCGATAAATAAAATCTTATTGGCTTAACATAGAACAATAGAGCTCAGGAGACCCTTCAGCCCACGATGTCTGTACTGACCATGATGCCAAATGAAACTAATCCTATCTGCTTGCACATGATCCATATCCCTCCATTCTCTTCATGTTTGTGTGTCTGTCTAAAAACATCTTAAACACCACTATCATATCTGTTTCCATTGCCACCCCTGCCAGCACATTCCCATTCTCTGTTTAAAACAAAATTGCACTGCACATCTCCCTTAAACTTTCCCCCTCTCACCTTAAAGCTATTCCCTCCAGTATTTGACATTTCTACCCTGGGAAAGAGACGTTGCCTATCTACCCTGTCCATGCTTTCATAATTTTATAGACTTCTATCAGGTCTTTCCTCAGATTCCAACACTCCAGAGAAAACAACCAACATTTGTTTTACTTTAATCATGTCAGAGAGTAGCCATCACAGTAAAAATTGTTTTCTCTTACTCTTTTAATGCCTTGAACAGTGAATTTGTGAGACTGTAGAAATTAATTTTACTGACTAACCAATAATATTTGCAACACAGAGATGTCAAAATCATGGCCTTCTCCAACACAAGGGAGTCCAACCATCTTCCCCTGGCATTCAACAACATTGAGGTCACAAAATGTCCCACCCAGTATCATCTTAAGTTTCATCATAGATCACCAACTTAACCAGGCAAGCCACATAAATACCTATGTTGCAGCAGGTGAGAGGCTGCTGTGAGTGATTCCCAAAGACTTTCAGTTATCCATAAGGCAAAAGTCAGAAATGTGATGGAATATGCTCCATTTGTCTGGATAAGTGGAGCTCTAATGACACTCATGAAACTTAGTAGCATCTTGGAAAACGTTGTTTGCTTAATTCTGCGACCAACCAAAACCTTGGACATTCACACTCTCCACCACTTCCACACATTTTTATGCATAATCTATTAAAAATGTTACATCAATTTGGCAAGGCTTCTTCAAAATCACTAAGAAAACATTTGAGTTTTTCACATACCTCTTGTGACACAGAAGGAAGCCATTTAGCCCACTGATTCTCTGCTAGTTCCCAGCAGAATCCCATCAGTTCTATCCCTCTTATTTCCCTGTTGCATGCCCATCAACATATTATTCTCCAACCACCCATGGACACCAGTGGTTATTGACCTTCTGGTACATTTTTTGGAGATGTGGCAGGAAACCAAAGCATCTTATACGGTCACAGGAAGAATGTGCAAATTCCATACATACAACACCTAATTTGGGGATTGATTCCAGATTTCTGGAGCTGTAAGGCATTTGCGACACCACTGGAAGGGGAAGGGCTGCTTGGGAACATGACCAGCAGCAAATTCACCTGCAAGTCGCATACCATCCTGACTTGAAAGATGGCGCAGTGAATCATTCACTGATTGGTCAAAATACTGAAGCACCGTATCTAACAGCACCGTGGGACAACATTCAGCACAATAACCCCAGCAGTTCAAGATAGCACCTCCTGCTGTGTATTCAGATACAATTATGGATGCTGAACTTTCCAGCAGTGCTCATGTCCCTGATGTAAATAAAAAAGTACAATAATGTGACAAAAGATTAATATGCAAAATCTATTAAGTTGGCTGAAGAAAATGGTTCTTGGTATAAAGATGACCTAACTACGAAGGTTAATGGTCCAAGCACTATCATCACTTTCCAAAATTTGGAAAGGGAAATGAGAGCTGCATTGTTTGTTCCTTGATCATTTATTCCTTCCACTTTCTCTAGTATGTTTGATTGAAGGAGCAGGGAAAGCATACAAGTTGATGCATTTGCTCTGTGGATGACATCACAGAGTAAGACAAGTTTGACCTTTATTTCACTATTCCAATCTTCACAGCTGGCTTATGCAGTTGAAAAAAAGATTGAAAAAGAATATGTATTACTTTCAACATCAAGAAGAGCCTCATTACAATTATAGCCAAGCCTCTCAGCTACTTCTTAGTGAAGTGTTTAAAATATGACAGATTGGGTGATGTTTAATTGCTATCTGCAAATAACCAGTTTTCCTGCAGGTTTTGGTGAATTTATTTTTAAATGTCATTCCTAAATGCCTATGGACATCCAAGGTGGAATTCTGGCTATATAGCGTGGAGAGTTTCCTTTCAAATATATTTGTGACGTGATGCAGATATATAGGCATAAGGCAGTCTTGCACATACTCCCCTAGTCTATTACAGATTAACAATTTTTTCTAACAGTAGCAGATGGCAATTTAATTCCACTGGTGCTTCAAATCATATAACAATCTCAAGGTCATGCGATTTTTCATTGATCTAAAATCAATAAGTGGAGCAGAAAATGTGCCACTTCAAGAGAAGAGTTTTTGGCATCACTTAAAGAAGGTTTCAAGAATTTAGAGTGACCTTAAATTTTCTTTGTTAACTTTCTTCAGAGGAGGACATCAGTATAAGAAAGTGCAATATTGGGGAAAAAATTGTTAAAGGATTGCTTGACAAGCTCTGTATTAGAATGTGAGAAAGAATTAAATTGTGCTCCAGTACTCTGATTTTTATCTGTTGGCATCATTCGGAAGCCTTTGAGGACTACTTCAAAAATCATGAAAGGAGTCAAAAAAGCGTGCTATCAATTTCTGACCAATTTCAGTGTACTTCTTGAATAGTCATTAGACCTATCATTTGCATATTGTATTGCTGTATAAGATTACTCCTAAGAATGTATAAATGCTTCACTATCTGAGGCACTTTTGGAATGCATGACACAGTGCCACAGCACTGAATCATTCTACCTGATTTATGCCCAAGAAATCTGTGAAATTTCCTCCTGATATTTTACTGATGCTGTAGATCATTAATGGTGTATTCATTCTGTCAATATTGAATCATTCTGCTTGTTGCTGCCTTTGTATAATTTGGAAGCATCCTCCCCAGCAAGATGCTGCTAATTGTTCTCATTTGCAGTAGTTACCAGTGCAAAATATTGCAGGTACCTTGTTATGCTTTTCTCAGACTGCGATGAGT
Organism: Pristis pectinata; assembly: GCF_009764475.1. Lineage (NCBI taxonomy): Eukaryota > Metazoa > Chordata > Chondrichthyes > Rhinopristiformes > Pristidae > Pristis > Pristis pectinata. The sequence goes on from NC_067406.1 coordinate 125,616,905, forward strand.
CATTCCACACAAACATTGCTTACAGTAAATAGGAATAGCTTTACAAAGATTTTAATGGTTGACTCCTGTAGAAGTATCAATTAATTATAACTATCATTGTTCATTTTCATGGGAGGAAAGTTGCTGGCTGTTTTACCATGAAGTACACTGAGCATTGGTCATGTACTGGGAGCGTAGACTGCATCATGTATTTCTCCATTGTTTGAAAAGAGGCTGAGTAATCCACGTTACTTCTGATTTACTAAGAAGATGGTTACTACACACATTTTATAAAGTTGTCACAATTATACTGGATAATCCCTGGATATTGTTGCTGGGATCACAATATAGGATCACAAACCTGATCCATTCAGTGTTATGCAGACAACATACCTAATTTTGTGCTGTCTGCTTATTATGATAATTGCTGTGTACTGCTGTTTATTCACCGTATGCAATAGTGAAGGGTCAACATCATTGGTGACTTGCATCACATAAAGCAAGTCTTTAATACTCTAAGCTAGTAACCACCTTTAACAGGGGAAGTGTATTGTGACTGCATGGGGGCTGGGAGTTACTCTCCAGCAGAATATGACCATGAATAGAGTGTAGAATTACTGACCATGCGAGTAGATTGACACCAGAATTTAGGAATGCTGCACTAAAGGTCTTGTTGGAAAAGGTAGAAAGAAAGAGAGAGACCCTGAATCCTCCAATGAGAAGGCAGTGGAAACTGAGAAGAGAGTTAAATTGGATAACCCTTGAACCATTTTAGAAAGAATTTCAGTGGCTTCCATTATGCAACAGTACAACTGCAGACTGTGAGATATTGCTGTTATCTGTAGCACTGGCAAGGAAGAAGCTGGATGACCCACCAGCACTGTGGTCCTTGCCCTGCTCTAAGTTTAGAGTTGGAGCTGCTACAATTGGTAGATTTTTGTGATGATCTCTTTATAAAAGCATATTTGGCACAAATATTGGTTGTGACTGAAGTTCAAGTTGGAGAATTACCCTCTGTATACCTTGTACAGACATGGTCTCCTGTGGAGAATCCTTCACACCTCCTTCCCTCTTGTCCTTGACCTGCTCATCTTTTCTCCCATTTCAAGAGGAAAGGCTACAAATATTAAATCCTGATGTTGGGGGAGAGTAATGCAGTTACGAAAAAGCCTTGAAGTCAGCAAAATGTCTTTCAGCACCTTCCTGTAAACTTGAAACAACCATGTCTTGCACCAGAAACACATTCAACAGTAGCCACTGTCCACATCAATTAACCTATAAGTATTGGAGTATTGGAGTTTTTTGAAGAAATCACAGGTAGGGTGGATAAGGGAGAGGCGGTAGATGTTGTGTATTTAGACTTTCAAAAGATCTTTGATAAGGTGCCTCACAAGAGACTGATTAGTAAGATGAGAGGTCATGGAATTATGGGTAGGATAACAGAATGGGTGGAGCATTGGCTGGTTGACAGGAAGCAAAGAGTGGAAATAAAAGGATCTCGTTCTGGTTGGTTACCGGTTACTAGTGGTGTGCCGCAGGGGTCGGTGTTGGGACTGCTCCTTTTTACCTTGTACATTAACGATTTGAATGATGGAATAAATGGTTTTGTGGCTAAGTTTGTGGATGACACCAAGATAGGTGGAGGAGTAGGGAGTATTGTAGAGATAGGAAGGTTGCAGAGGGACCTAGACGGTTTAGGAGAATGGGCAAGGAAATGGCAGATGAGATTCAATGTTGAGAAATGTGCAGTTGTACACTTTGGAAGCAGAAATAAGTGGTCAGATTATTATCTAGGAGGAGAGAAAATCCAAAGCACGGAAGTACAAAGGAACTTGGGGGTACTCGTGCAGGATACCTTAAAGGTTAACCACCAGGTCGGATCGGTGGTAAAGAAAGCGAATGCTATGTTGGCATTCATTTCGAGAGGTATAGTGTATAAAAGTAAGGAAGTGTTGATGAGGCTCTACGGGGCACTGGTGAGGCCTCATTTGGAATATTGTGCGCAGTTTTGGGCCCCACATCTTAGGAAGGATGTGTTGACGTTGGAGAGGGTTCAGAGGAGATTTACGAGGATGATTGCAGGAATGAAAGGGCTTACGTATGAGGACTGTTTGTCGGCTCTTGGACTGTACTCACTGGAATACAGAAGAATGAGAGGGGACCTCATAGCGACATTTAAAATATTGATAGGAAAGGACAGAGTAAATGTGGCTAGGCTGTTTCCCTTGGTGGGTGAGACAAGGACCAGAGGGCACAATCTTAGAATTAGAGAGTACAGTTTCAAAATAGAGATGAGGAAAAATTTCTTTAGCCAGAGGGTGGTGAATTTGTGGAACTCCTTGCCACGTACAGCAGTGGAGGCCAGATCAGTGGGGGTGTTCAAGGAGGAGATAGATAGATATCTAAATATATGGATATCGAGGGATATGAGGATAAGGCCGGAAATTGGGATTAGAATAGGTTTTTTTTCTTCTTCTTCTTCTTCCCCCATTCCCCATTTCTCATTTCTATTTCCCTTTCCTTGGAGCAGACTCGATGGGCCGAATGGCCTGCTTCTGCTCCCTTGTCTTGTGATCTTGTGATGTAGCTTCTGATCCCTTTTAATAGAATTGCTGGTGAGGACAGAGTAATTCTTCGTCTTGTTTAATGTTGCAGTCTTCATTAAGAGCATGGATGGCAGCATAGGTTTCCAAAATAGCAGCACCAGCATCAAGATTTATTGGGGATGCATGCAGCAACCCCTTTATAGTAAGGGCTCCACTACACTTTGCTTCAGAGCTGTGTGCACATATCTAGTAATGCACATTGATGAGCCACAGTTCATACAAGTTGGTTTTATTAACTGCTTTTTGTCATTTATGTCATTGAAACTTTATCATAACATAGTTGTCTTTTTTTGTGTTAGCCAAAAAGAATTTAACCTAAAAAATGCAAGTATTTTCTACCATTGACCATAAAACATAATAGTAAGTTCATGTTCCACTAATGGAGCAGACAAAGTTGTCAATAAAAATTGTCAATAATTTAATAATTCAAAGTTGTCAATAATTCATAAAGATTATTTTGCCCATGAGATGATATATATGAGTATCCACTGGTAAAGTATTGTCAACAAGTTTAACAGTGCCATGACCTTTTATTGATTGGCAGTCATGGGGTTATCGGGGAAAGCAGCATGAGATCCAGGAACACTGGTGTGCTGCATTACATACAAGGATCAAGCTCAGCATAAATAGAGACTGAATGTAATGCAGCAAAATATTCTTCCATATCTTCAGGTAATGTTTGCAAAGTAATTCTTGGAAAGAATCAATCTCTGGAACATCAGTCTCTGGAAAATCCAACTTAATCTTTTTGTTGACTGTATATATTTTTGTTCAGGAGTTTATATTGCTGCCATCTTCAAAACAGTAGAACTGTAAAAAAGTCAAATAATGAGGAGATGCTTCTGCCACCGAGATCAATTTGCCAAGCTGGGATACCTTGGTACACATACCAGTGGATGCTTTGCAAAGCATAACTAATAATGTATTGGAACTTTTTTTATGCACATGGCAGGGATATAGAGAATAATGGGTGCTGCGGAGAGAGTCACAAATCTACAGTTCAATCAGAGGCTTTCATTGAAGTCAAAGACTGCAAGTATGCAGCTGAAATAATTTATGCCTATCATGGAACTCCTGAGACTGAATAACAGCATTTATCTTTGCCTGCATCATCTATTTTATATAATGCACACTAACTGTGATTTTGAATTGCTTGATTTTGTCTGTAACTCTTGCTGTGGCGACACTGATGTTGAGGAAGCTGTTGTGGAAATATTAATGACAGCTAGAAGCAGTGCTGGCATGCTGTTCTACAGAAGGAGATCCTGGTTGATTGTGATATTCATAAATGACATTAGCAACCTCCTGTGATGGACAAATTATAAGATTCTTCCTGATGATTTTCACTAGGTAATTATGCAATTCACATATACAGTATTTCTCCCGTAGAAACAAATCTGAGCCAATCATTCTACTTTGAAGGATCAACTGCTAGTTAAAGCATTTAGGTCACTGAATTTTATAACTTAAATCAACCAAACATGGACAGAAGTCATTTCTTTTAAATGAATAAATGAGGCCCTGTTGCTACACAGCAGTAATAAATTTGATTAATTATTTAAAGATTCCCTCCATCAACTCTCACAACATCAAGCCCTTTCGAAGGCCACAAGAATAACATCTTGTCTTTTTAAAATATCTTGTGGATCAAGTGGTAAGATCTGTGAAGGATATGATTTCTCTGTGGATTCCAAATATCCAACAAAGTGCATTTGCAGAGTGCACAGGGAAATGCAAACGAGGTATGAGAAACTCAAAACAAGACTATACAGGGGTGCCTGGAATGGGCTGTCAGGGGTCGTGATGGAAGCAGATACGATATTGGTGTTTCAGAGGCTTTTAGATAGACACATGAATATGCAGGGAATGGAGGGGTATGGATCATGTGCAAGCAGAAGAGAGTTAGTTCAATTTGGCATTATGTTCAGTGCAGACGCTGTGGGCTGAAGGCCCTGTTCCTGTGCTGTACTGTACTGTTCTATATTCTATGTAAGATCCACCCTCTTTATTCAAGAACTCAACACACATCATCTTTTTGGAACATTCTACAAATATTATTACAAACCAGACAGCAGTTGGTCTCAAGACACAATCCTCACAGAAATACAGACTTAAAGCAACAACTATTATTTAAAACCAATATTACATTTACGACAATCTATAACGAGAAATGCATACTACCACAATGTAGTGCCTGCCACTGAGTATATAATATTTACATTTTGTTTATTAAGTGTGGATCCAGAAGCTTTGTAACTTGAACATTACAAGTATCCAAAATTGTTTGATCCAGAGGAACATTTGCAAAGGACTTGTTCCCAGCATTTCCAGGGACAAACCAGATCCCAAAGGTCAAGTCAAATGATATGTTTGGGCCATCTTGTATGTTCCATTAAAGATAATACTTTAAATTTTACTGAGAAAAAAATTACAGAGTTTTGCTATCTGCAGCTGATATACTAGCTTATCTGCTTTCTTCACAGATGGTGACTGAGCTAATGAATACTTCAAGTATTCTCTGCTTTTTATTCCAAACAGTAAACTATGCGGTATAACAGTACTGGAATTCAGGATGATCCTTGGCATTAAACAGCTTCTATACTGATAAACATTTAGTTAAACATACAGGAGCAACCTAAGATTGAGTGCCAATGTAATTTCAGGTCATTTTACTGATTACATTACAGACTAACTCTCAAAGAATTTTGTATATACCTTTGAATGCAACAAATCCTCATTAATGATGACTGCAGTACAGAAATTGCTGTTTGTGATCTTATTGTATAAATGTTTAACTGAAGTAACATAAACAGCTTAATGGCTCCATTACAGTGGTGAAAAGTGGAATCTGGTATCAGAACAGGAAACACTTGTACAATTGTACTGCCAATTATAATTCCTACCCTTTGGTATACCAGTTTTTGCTCTGTTCTACTTTATTGGGTTTCCCTGATATCCCTCTTTCAGGAAATGTAAGCAGTCTGGAACAATATCCATAATCAATATTAATGTTTTTCACACATGAGCACAGAAGAGCTCCCACCACTGGGCACTTGATTACTAGATATGAAACTGCTTGATGCCATATACTGAGACTGGATTGTTACAGCCACTCCCCACCTACATGATTTCTTTTTCCTTAGAATTGAGGAAGATTGGTGAAGGCTATGGCCCAGACTTTAAGACACTGGCAAGTTTAGAAAGTTAAAGAAAATCTGAGAGGAAGCATTAAATAACGATTACATTACAGCAAGCTTGGACTTTAACATCCTGTAGATTGCAGGGTGTCCATTGAACAAAGTGAGTATTCTCAGAGTACTGAGATTATGAACATGGTTGGATGTAACAAATTTTGATACCTACACAAAAAAGATGCGGGATGAGGGAAGCACATTTTGACCATCACAGTCGTAAGTATGCAAAGGTCAAGAGAAGAAAGCTCAGAGGATTTTTATTTTAATCTTAATGCCAATGAAAAGTAAGCCAAGAAAGAAAGAACAAGAGAGGGAGAGAGGGAGAAAGACTGGAAATCAAGGGTCAGGCACAGGTGACCTATTATATTTATCTTTATCTTGGATCTTGCAGAGACAAGTCAATTCCTTTTTAACAAAAGAGCACTAAAAATTCTTTATCTGTAAGCTTTCCATTAAATTATTGAAACCTCAGTGATGTCAGGTGATCACAACCACTGAAATTCAAAGTGACGTATTTCTGGGTTTTAATGTAAAAGATATCATCCAGCATACCTTGAGTTTTCTATTGACAAATAGACAGACAGATAACAAAGTACAAGAAGAAATCCAGGACTAATCTCCTTGCTCAGGGATCAGTTAAATGCAGAAATTACTACCACATGTTACCAGCCAAATAGTGTAAATACACTATTAGTGTACACTAATAGTGTAGACTAGGATTGTACACGCTGGAATTGAGAAGATTGAGAGGGGATCTGATTGAAACATACAGGATTATTAAGGGATTGGACAGGATAGAGACAGGAAATATGTTCCAGATGTTGGGGAAGTCCAGGACCAGGGGGCATGATTTAAGAATAAGGGCTAGGCCATTTAGGACAGAGGTGAGGAAAAACTTCTTCTCCCAGAGGGTTGTGAATTTGTGGAATGCACTGCCTCAGAGGGCAGCGGAGGCCAATTCTCTGGGCACTTTCAAGAAGGAGCTAGATAGGTTTCTTATAGATAGGGGAATCAAGGGATATGGGGACAAGGCAGGAACAGGATATTGATTGTTGAGGATCAGCCATGTTCTCAAAATGGCGGTGCAGACTCGAAGGGCCGAATGGTCTACTTCTGCTCCTATTGTCTATTGTCTATTACATGCGGGAGAAGGAAACAGCAGGATATACTGATGGAATGAGATGAGTAAGATGGCAGGAGGTTCCTGGGGACCACAAAATAAAAAGACAAAATGAAGGAAACACTTGGCAAGTCAGGCAGCATCTGTGGAAGGAAAAACAGAGTTAATGTTTCAAGACAGGGTTTCCAACATTTTCTGTTTTTATTTCTCATTTTGAGTAACTGCAGATTTTTTTTATTTTCATTTCTGATATGGACTTGATAAACTGAATGGTTTTTCTGTGATGGAAAATTCCAGATAGTTTTATGATGGGACTTAAAATGAACTCATTATTTCCCAGTTCTGGGATGTTGATGTGTGCTTCCTTCTTACCTCACCATTACAGTCATCAGAGTTTCTTTCATGGTTAGAAATCCTATCCCCAAATGCTCCATTTGCAAAGACCAAACTGTCAACTTTTGCTTTATTTTTCCAAATCCAGAATTCCTAGGCCTTGAACTCAAAACCTAAATGTACGTGCAGTTTTATATAACCTCTGCCTCTGTCTGAGATACTGAAACATTCTCTTTTTAGCAGAAAAGGTAGACATTTACATATCAAATGCCCCATTTTGTCCATCAGTCAGCTGGGACACATGCAGATGACTGTGGCTAAACTGAACCAACTACAGATGGAGATTTAATCTCATAAATCAATGTGTTTAATGTTTAATATTATCACTTTCTTTCCATCTTTAACCCAAGATCAAACAAGAGTTTGTTTCTTTAACCCAAGAAACAAACTCTTGTTTGCAAACAAGAGTTTGCAAGATCTTGTGCAAACTGCAAGATCAGTTTGCACAAGATCAAATAGTTCTGTGAAATGATATAAACCTGCCTCTGATATGATTAAAACCATCAACCATATGCTCAGTTATCAAATGTGTCCTTCACACTTTCTCCTCTTCATATCTGAGAATTAGCTTTACACAAATAAAAGGACTTGTAGATGCATCTTCATTAGAACCTCAAACACAAGCTGTGCTTTTGCCTGGTTGATTATGGAGGCTTGTGGTGCATAATACCAATAGCATGACTACAATTCCTTTCTTTTATTCAAAATTGCAGAGAGTAGTTATTGTTACAGAACAACCCGATTAGATTTATAGATTATAAAATTTATAAAATGAGTGATTGCTTACAAATTCTTAAAATAACTTGCTGTCTAACTGGCTATAATTTGATTTTAAATTATGAGAGAGCACTAAAATTCTGAGCAGCAACAATAAATCATTTTTTGATCTTTAAACAAACCACAATGAGAAGCAGTAAAGGAAAATTATTTATTCTAAAAAGGGTCAAATCCTTGCCTGTACATTTCTCATGACAGTATAATGTTTTAATTTTTAATTCTTGATTTGCACTTAGCAAGAATCTAGAGTTGGATTATCTTGTCCATTTAATGAATTATGACTTTCGTTGATTTGTTTCATGAGCATTACGACTTCCTCTAATGTTTACTAAGAAACTGTAGATGATAACACTTTCCACTCTTCCCTCCTCCATCTACCAGTCATCCCTCCTCACCTGGAACCACTTATTGCTTGCCAGCTCTGCTCCATCCCTTCCCCTCAACTTTTTATATGGGCTATCTCCCCTCTTACTTTCAGTCCAGATGAAGGGTCTCAACCTGAAACATCAACTTCCATTTCCCTCTACAGATGCTGCCTGAACCATTGAGTTCCTCCAGCATTATGTTTTTTTGCTTCAGATTCCAGCATCTTCAAACCTTCTACGTCTCCACTAAAGGACGAGGATGCTTCTGAAGTTTTTCATCCTTCTCCGATTGCTGAGCAGCAAATTGGCAACAGCTGTGATAAATAAGAAATATTCTTGTTAAGACCTGTGCATATCACAGTTTACCACATCTTTTGGGGGAAACCATATTAACTTATTTGCAACCAGTTTGAACTTCTTTGCAGATACCTCATTTAGTGTCAGCACTACTAAACAACAATGTGTTAGTGCACAACAAAAGATGGAACCCAGGAGACATATTTTATTGATGAGGTATTTCAATCTGTAAGCAAAATTTACATTAGCCACTGATCACAAGTCAAGGGCCTGGAAATTCCTCTGCATTAACTTCTAAAAAGATAGATTATTGCATTTGAAAATCAGCTTAAGCCAGAGCCGAACAATACTGTATAAATTTCTCAGTGTCTTTCACCCATCAGGAACTATATGGCAGGATTTTTGTTTGTGCTGGTATCTTTCCTCTGGCATAAGGCTCTCCCAAGTCACATCATCAGTAGGGCAGCACCCAAATATTATTTCCAGCATAATTTTCAATCTGATTGGTCTAAAAAACTCTTATTTACTCACAGAAAAATTAGGTTTTACCAATCATGCTTCCCTTGATCAGCACACAAAATGCTGGAGGAACTCAGCGGGTCAGGCAGCATCTATGGGGGGAAATAGTCGACACTTTTGGTTGAGACTCATACTTCTCTTGAAACCTTGCAATTACAAGGGCAAAAACATATGCCACACTCTTTATTCACACTGAGATCTGTCACCTCCTGTGCCTGGATTAAAATGCCTCCAGAGGCAAGAATCTTGGTTGTTCTCAGATTCCTCATCAAGATCATTCCAGGCTACTGTGGTTGGGCCCTGCCATGTCTCACAGTTTTCTGCTCACCATCTTATTTAAGAGGTTACTGATGTCCACTACTCCTTACTCAGAGATATCTTCATTCATTTCTCCTTTAGCCCACAGGAGCAGGTGGGGTGAGCAAAGGGACTTCCCTGCACCGCGTTTCTCCAAAGTTTAGACATTGATAGACTCTACTCATATATTATTGCTCCCTAGAGAAGACTCTACTCATATATTATTTCTCCTGCCAAGAAAGTCCAGTTGTAGCTCTGGAGGGTCTCCATGACCTCCTTGCACAAAGAACATGGCTCCTGAGAGCACTGTTCTTCAGCACCTGACTGGTTCCCTCTGGCCCCTGAGAACGCTTGTCTTGCCCCGGAAAAAAACTCTCCTGCCCCTGTACCATTATTACAAAATCAATTTATAATGTAGAAACACTCCCATGTGGCTGAAAGAGTGATGATTTTGGTTCTGGTATGTCCCCTTAAGATGAAGCAGTCAAAATCTCGGCTGAAAGCCCCACTGAAATTGTCAGAGGACGCCATCGCTCAGGGAAATCTGGCAAAACCACTGTGCTAACCCCAAATGAAGATCATGAACTTTATGGGACTTTCACAAACAACATTAGGGTGACCCGCAGAGCTCTGTTAATGTCATTAAAATGAAGCAAAGCATTTTCCAGTCTGAGATATCACAGGTACCTACTGCTTAATTTCCCATGCATTAGATTACTGGATTTTAAAGTAAATTTAGAATGGATATCAGGATTAAAAAAGAAGTAATAACTGAGAGATAAATTTTGAGATAGAATAACATATATAACAAGTGGAGCTAATTAAAATATAATTAGCTGCCTTGACAAGGGAATTAATGCTATTAAGGAATTGAATGATGAACTGAAATGCCTTTTCTCATTCCTCACTTTGTACTCCTTTGTCTTTGGCTGCCAAACAATAATTTGGTTTCCCTATGTAATGTATATCTGATAATCAATAAACACATTTAATTTGCTCAGTATTTCACTCCAAGATTTGAATACTGCAGAGACTTCAAGAATAGCTTTCTTGGAAGAGCTACAAAATTGTAAATTGTACAATAGTTGTTTGCTTACTCATTTCTAACTTTACATTTTTGATTGGAAATATTCTTTATCTTTCTCTCTTTTAATCAGTATTGCCATAACACTGCTTATGGTAAAACGATGCTCTTGTTCTTCTATAGCTGCATACTCTTCATTCCCATCGCATCTTATTGATGAAGCAAAATTGATCGGACAATCTCCTGTATACACTCATTGCTCAGTGCTCAGACCAAGGGTTTCCATAAAGTTTTTGTTTATCATTCTATAAGCTTTAAAAAGTTGTACAGTTTTAAATATGCCATTTTAAAAATTCAGCAAATTGGTTATATTTTTTTTTAATTTTCCAGTCTCATTTTTTTTCAACCACTGAAGAAACAAGTTTCAACTCAATAAGCTTTGCTTGATATCCCCCACAAATTTTGATCCTTACCTTGGTGAATTAACAAAAGAATACTTTACCTCCAGTTACTTTGGAGTTTGTGCACAAGTAGGAAAAATGCAGATGGAAATGTACTCTATATTCATTCCTTTATATATACTCCTGAGAACTATTGTACATGCAGCTCTCACTTGTAGTTATTGCATTGCAATTTTTAGGTTTCAGTTCAATAAAAAAGGGCAATTTTGCACATTTGAGTTAACAAGATCCCACTTTGTAGGAAAAAAATCGATATATTCAAGAGACCGAACCATGCTTAGTTTGTTGATTACATTAGCCATCATCAGATAACTATTTTTTTATACATAACCATATTATTTGATTCCTAGTTGAAAGGTTTTCATGAATACATTAAAACATAGCAGACTAGATAATGGATCCTTTCACACTGTTTCATTCAGTGCAATGGAATCCAATATGGATTCATTTGTCACAAAATGGCAGCTGTGATATCGTTTGCATTAAGGCTGCACCAGAAATTTTACCAGGGAGAATTCAATGATGTAATTTCATGTGCACCATACCTTTGTGGAAAATTGACTCAATCTGTTCAGGGAGCAACCATTAATTGTGGAGAATCCATGTTTTTATTAACTCTACTCTGGAATAGACTCCCATGAAAGGCAAGTTCCTCTACCAGCTGTCTATTATGGCTCAGCCTTACATGGAATTGCCCCCACTCCCCGACCACACTGCTGGCTGCTACCTACCCTGATTTCTAATCACCACCCCCGACACCTGATCTTGAAGCCCCAGCAACTCCTTTGACTCGGATATCCTATGCATAACCTTCCGTCCATGACACCAATGGCACTCAGATTCCTGAGAAACCATTTCACCCCCACTGGTCCCTTAGGTTCCAACCCTTCTACCCTCCTCCCAGATCCATCCAGGCCTATAACAACAAAAATATCCACCCCCTACCTCCCACTGAGGCTCAGCTTGGCCTCCACAGAGCATCTCGCCCATACCTCTTCCCCACATCCATCTCCACTTACCTTGATACTGATGTTTCCCAGTTGGTGCCAAGAAAATCAGCACTCCAAAGCAGCCATAACAGGTGGAACATTTTCAGCTCTGTCTTTTGAGCCACTCAAAGCCTCCTCACCTTCAGTACTACCCAATGCTATAATATTAGGGCAGGCACGGTAGTGTAGCGGTTAGCGTAACAGTGACCTGGGTTCAAATCTGGCCACTGTCTGTAAGGAGTTTGTACGTTCTCTCCGTGTCTGAGTGGGTTTCCTCCGGGTGCTCTGGTTTCCTCCCACATTCCGAAGACGTACGGGTTAGGAAGTTGTGGGCCATGCTATGTTGGCGCCAGAAGAGTGGCGACACTTGCGGGCTGCCCCCAGAACACTATGCAAAAAGATGTGCGTTTTGATGTACATGTGATTAATAAAGATATCTCTTAAAACAATGGACACACAGCCTATGTCCACGGGCCCATTTGCTGCTCTGATCACCTTATGATGCCTTTCTTCAATATCTAGACCTGTGTAAACATACGTAATATAGTTATTTACATGTAGAGACATTAAGATGACAGATCTGTGACAGTGTTACATTTCTGTAAAACAAACACACCACATAAATCTCTTGCCAATCTGAATCACAGAGCAGATAACAAATTATCCATGCTTAAAAAATATATATTATACTACCAAATAAAATTAAGCTCAAAAACATATAAACAGAGAAAGATGACATTTGGCTCAATGGTGTAAGGCCTGCTCTCATCTGCCTGCCAGATCCAAAAGTGTATTTACTGAGTTACTTGTTATTGGTATGGAAGGAGGCCATTCAGCCCATAGGGTCCATGCCAGCTCCCAAGAGAGCAATCTCATCATTAGTCCCATGCCCCCTACTTATTTTCTTCTTACCTTGTAACTTACTCTCTCTCTCACATGCCCGTCAACTCTTTTTTGATTCTTAGCCAATTAACTATGCCAGCAAATAATTTACAGTAGCCAAATAACCTACCAGCACCTCACTGGAACGTGGGAGGAAACTGGAGCATCTGCCAGTAACTCATGCATTCACAGGGAGATCGTGCAAACTCCATGTAGGTAGTGCCTGAAGTCAGCATCTAGAATGGGTCCTTGGAGTTGTATGTACTTATGAGAGGGAATCAAAACAAAATGAGGGAATGTCACTATGAACTATTAATACTAGGTAAAGAAAGGTACATAAAGCATGACATAGAAAATGTAAACAATTTAACTCTGTCAGTTTTCTTTAATAATCTCCCTTTCACTTGTGCTTGCTGAAATCACAATCCGTCTCTGAGAGAGAAAGAACCGTGTACAAATATGTAAGTGTAATCAATAGTTAGGGTCAAGTCTCATGTGAGCTGAAGACAAAGCCTCATGTCATTTTGATTCTTTCCCTGTGCTTTTTAAGTTGTATTTGCTCTGCTATTTACAGTTGCTCCGATTACGTGTTTGATTTCACAGTACAACTGCTATTGCAAACAGGTCAGAATTAATTACCTTAATTTTCATTTCAGCATGGAGCTCCCACCTTTCTGGTTTCCATTTGTCTGTGAATCAAGGGATTGGCATCATTTGGTGTAAGTGGCCGGCTACATATCTCCTGATATTTCCTATCACACTGCATATTGAATGAGACCGTAATTTAATACCAGACAGTGAATGAATGCAATCAGACGGATACCAAGGGAACACTTTCAACTTAGATCTTTTCAGTCCAAACCAAAAGAAAGTTTGCAATATAAATGCAGTTCATTAAAGAACTTATCCCGCATCCTGCTGATCCACATCCAGCTAAGTTACTTACCTACTTTGTTGCAAGTGATTCCTGGGACTGATTTCCCTGTGTGCAGTTCACAATTTTGCTGGCTGCCTCAGGCCAAACCAACATTGACATATGCAAAGAGCTACCTCCTGATTCACTTGTGGTAAACGACGCCTCTTTCTTTATCATTGCACAGTATGATGAATGACTCCAATCTGGCCATCATGTGTTTCCTGTCGTTTTGGGATCCAGGCAGTGCCTGGATAATTGAATTTTACTTCCCAACTCTAATCGAGTTAACCAGCTCCTTGAATAGAGAGACAGCATTTTTCTCCCCCATTTATAAGGACGGGGTGTTGCTTTTTATTCCAATAATGACCAGCAATAAAGCAGAGTATAGCATCCCATGTCTTACTCCTTTCTTTCAAATGATTTATTTAATGGCGTATATCCATCTCTCTATTTTAATAACTGGTGAAACATCATGTCCCTCACAGTCGTACAGTCATAGAGACGTACCACACAGAGATAGGCACTTCGGCTCACCACGTCTTGTTGAAACTCAATTAAACTTCTCGACAATATGGTCTGCTATGTTGAGGGGACAGGCAAGCCACGCTACAGGAAAGTCTGGCCAATAGAGTAGTTTAAAGGTATTGGGCATAAATTTGAGTAATCTTGAATTGGGATTACCCTTAGTAATTAACATATCCATCCTTGAGACACAGGCAGCATGCCAAATTTGGATGCCTGCTAAATTACGCTAAGTTATGCTAAATTGGTCCTCCTTGTCATTTTAAAAATGCATGCAGCCAGTGCTCCTAAAGGGACAGGACAATTCATGTATTACCTTCACCAGGACTCATATTACTTGATCATGTCATCAGCGACCAGATTTTGGTGCCTCACAAAGAGGGTTGTTACATAGCCACAGACAGTTTTGGAGGTCAGCCGACAAACAATGTGTGCTACCAGGACAACTCTGCCCTAGTGTACAATGTATAATGGAACTGTCTCTGTAATGCATTAAATATTTACAGCAACAGATTCTTCCTAGCTACCACCAATGACATATGCAGAATCAGTTTTCCATAGATGTACCATAGAAGTGACAGGGACCTGACTTGCCAGGGGCAGCAGATACAGCATTTTCTCCACAGAGAGTTGGCATCAGCTTGACAGTGCATGGAATGCTTTCTTGTCCCCAGGAGTAAAAGGACTTAGTAGATGGCTCCCATGCATTTTGCAAGCTAATGAGCCTTTCTGCTAACTCTTGACAGGCAAGGTGCACTGTCTTCCTCTGAACAGAATGCACAAAGTATCAAACGGGGCAACCTCACATATAATCCTCACACATCAACGCATTGAGATTGCCAATCAAGGCACGGAACTGAATTCTGTTCTGCCACTCACCCAAAGACTTCATTTCATGCATCGGTTTGCATTTCTTTGGACGTCATTTGTGTCTGACAGTTCCTTGGCAAGGACAGACAAATATTTAACCTTGCCTGATAAACATTGATGGAATATTTTTCTCCATATGTAACCACTTAACTTTAAGTGTACATAAACCTTTTAAATTTGCGCTGGAAGCCTGATCCACTGCATTTTCATGAGACTGGTCATTGGCACAACACCAAGGTTGTCCTAGAGAAACAAAGGACTGCAGATGCTGGAATCTAGACGAAAAACACGATGATGCTGGAGGAACTCAGCAAACCAGGCAGTATCTGTGGAGAAAAGCAGGCAGTCAACGTTTTGGGTCAGGACCCTTCTTCAGGACTCCAGTCAACGTTTCGGGTCAGGACCCTTCTTCAGGACTCCGGTCAATGTTTCGGGTCAGGACCCTTCTTCAGGACCTGCTTTTCTCCATGGATGCTGCTTGGCCTGCTGAATTCCTCCAGCGTTATCGTGTTTTTCACCAAGGTTTTTCACACAAATGAAGGAGGAGGATTGGTGGAATAATATCTTCTACCAGAAACCATCCAGTTTCTCCTGTCCTATAAACACGATTCAGGGCCACTTTTTTATCCAAAAATAGGCTTGGTATCAGTTTCATTGTCACTACAACCTAAAATCTTCCAGAGATGAAACAATGCTTTAGTTTCTCTGGCTCCATGCTGCATCAGGTGGGGAGCAGGTTTCCTTTACGCACCTAATCTCACAGCTGGGTTTGGAATGAGGAGTCCACCATGACAAAGCAGCAGCTGAAATCCTTATGGGAGATCATTAATGGAGCAATTTTGGATTCCCAAATTTTGCTTTACCGTCACTCTTGGATGCTATGATTTTGAGAAAATAAAGCAAGTTTGTGAGCATTCAGAGACATGGTAACCTGGAACCTCCACAGAAAAATAAAGGCTTTACATTTGTGGAGTTCATTCTCTTTTCTTGCTTGGCCTATCCCAGATTTCACAGTCCTAACACATTTTTCAGTTTCCATTGAGATTTCGATAGCTTCTCACAAATATCATTAGCTTATTCATTAAAAGAATTAGTGAATATCTCCGAGGAGTTAGTCATAGTCATACAACATGGAGGCAGATCCTGGCACCCATCGAATGCACATCAATCCAATCACACTAATCCAATACTGATCCCTTTTAGTTTCTTCACAGATTCCCTTCAACTCCTCCCAGATTATGCCAATCACCCACACAGTTGGGGCAAATTAGAATAGCCAATTAATTTACTAATTCACAGGCACAGTGGTGTAGTGGCTAGCGTAATGCTTTACAGCGCCAGTGACCTGGGTTCAAATCTGGCCACTGCCTGTAAGGAGTCTGTATGTTCTCCCCCTGTCTGTCTGGGTTTCCTCTGGGTACTCCGGTTTCCTCCCACATTCCAAAGACGTACAGGTTGGGAAGTTATGGGCGTGCTATGTTGGCATCAGAAACGTGGCGACACTTGCGGGCTGCCCCCAGAACACTCTACGCAAAAAGATGTATTTCACTGTGTGTTTCGATGTCTTATCTTATCTTAGATATTTGTGATGTGAGAGGAAACAGGAACACCCAGAGAAAACATACCCGGTCACAGGTAGAAAATGAAAACTCCAGAAAGACAGCTCCAGAGACAAGCATTGAACCCGGGTCGCTGGAGCTGTGAGGTGACAACTATACTGGCTACATCACTGTGTTTCTTCAGTGAAAGTAGCACTAAATCCCAATTTAAACACTGCAAACAACATTTATGTTATTTTTCCTACAGTTTCTCTATAAAAAGGAAGAATGAAAGAAAGTAAGAGAAACAAAAAGAAAGTACTACAAAAGGCTGCCAACAAATATAAAGAGAAATACAAAAAATAATCTCAGAACATGTGAATGGGAAAAGGGTTGTAAGGTGCCAATTGGAACCAAACAGGGAATCGATTCATGGAGACAGAGGGCATGGCTGAGATACTAATGAATATTTTATATCAGTCTTTAACAGGGATAAAGATGCCTCTGGAGTCTCAGAATAGGAAGATGACAACGTTTTTAATGGGATAAAAATTGATAAAGAGGAGGTACTATAAAGGCTATCTGTCCCTGGTTTGTGTGAGCTGCATCCCAGTTCACTGAGGGAAAACCAGGAAGAAATTGCAGCTGGCCTGGTCATGATCTTCCAGACCTCTGTCTATACTGGACTGAGGCATGAGGACTGGAAAATGACACATTTTTCACCCTTGTTCAAAACAGAGTTTGCAGATAAACACTGTAATTACAGACCAGTCAGTTGAACCTCAGTTCTGGGGAAGTTCTAGAAACAATATTCAAGATAGAATTAGCAGTTACTTGGATTGATCAGGGAAAGCCACCTTGGATTTGCAAGATGTACATCACATCCAAATTACCTGATGGAGTGTTTTGATAACAGAGAGGACCATTGGGGAAAATGTGATTTTTCACTGTATAGCAAGAATGATCCCAGGAATGAAAGGCTTAACGTATGAGGAGCATTTGATAACTCTGGACCTGTACTTGATGTTCAGAAGGATGAGGGGAGATCTCATTGAAATCTAATGGATACTGAAAGGCCTGGATAGAATGGATGTGGAGAGGATGTTTCCATTAGTAGGAGAGTCTAGGACCAAAGGGCACAGCCTTAGAATAAAGGGATGTCCCTTTAAAACTGAGATGAGGAGGAATTTCTACAACCGTAGGGTTGAATTCTTTGGAATTTTTTGCCACAGAGGGCTGGGGAGGCCAAAGTCATTGGGTGTATTTAACGAGAGTGATAGGCTCTTAATTGGTAAGGGGTTTACGGGTTACAGGGAGAAGGCAGGAGAATGGGTTTGAAAAAAAATCAGCCATGATTGAACAGCATAACAGATGATAGGCTGAATGACCTAATTCTGCTCCTATACCTTATGGTCTTATGTATGGTTTTCCAAAACCTATTTGATAAAGTGGCACACAGTAGACTTGTCATCAAGATTGACACCTCCAAAGCCTTTCTACCATCTAGAAGGTACATGTCAAGGGAGTGATGCAATACTTTCCACTTTGCTACAAGTGTCCTTGACACCATCTGGTAAAAAGTAGCCAACAGACTGGCACCCTATCATCTACCCAAAACATCTATTCTCTCCACCACAGTGCAGAGTGGCAGTAACGTGTACCACCTGCAATCTGTACTGTAGTTACTCACCTAGGCTCCCCCAACAGCTCAAACCTCTCAAACCTCCAAAACAGACAAAGGAAGCAGATGCATGGGAACTGCAGGTTTCCTTTCAAGTTGCACATTGTCCTGATTTGAAAATATATCACTGTTCCTTCAAAATCACTGTCTAAATCCCAGAATATCCTCCCTAAAAGAACTGCACATTCACCATAGAGACAGGACCGACTCATGAAGGTGGCTCACCACCACCTTCTCAAGATCAATTCAGAATGCGCAGTAAATGCCAGCCATGCCAAAGATATTCATATTCCACAGCTCCAGCGAACCAGGTTCAATCCTGATCTGTGATGCTGGAGGTCACGCATTCTCCAGTTTCCTCCCATATCTCAAGGATGTGCTGGTTGTTTGGTTAATCTTCAACTGTAAATTACCCCTAGTGTTGGTGGGTGGTGGAGAGTCAGCCAATCGACATGTGAGAGAGAATAGGTTACAGAGAAATAGATGAAGGAAGGAATTGATGGGATTGTTCCAGGAATCGGCACTCAGTCGGCTGAAAGGCCTCTGATGTCATGAGAAACAAAAATGGAGGTAAAAATGACAAAAAAATGAATATATTTTTAAAAAATACCCAGGAACAAAAGATTTTGAGCAATATGGATAGAAAGTTGGATAAGTTATGGGAAACAGAGAACCATAGTGCATAATTGTTTTTCAGATGAAAGGAAAGTGTACAACAGATTTCCCTCGGGCTTCCTGCAAAGATCTCTGCTTTCCTTAATGCATATTAATGATTTTGACTTAGATGTACAGGGCAGAATTTCCAAATACGCAGATCCTGGATGTGCAGCGATCTGTGAGAGGGATAGCAGTAAGATTCAAGGATGAGACATAGACAAGGCTGGTGGCAAGGGAAAATAGGTGAAAAATGACACTTAACACAAGTAAATGTGAAGTATGTTATTTTGTCAGGAAGAATGAGTGGGTGCAATATATCCTGGATGTGCAATTTTAAAAAGGGTACAAGAACAAAGTTCTGGGTTCAAGAGCATAGTTTGTTGAACATGCCAAAGGAGACTAAGGAGATAGTTAAAAACGCACACAGGATCCTAAAATTTATGTACAAGTTCAAGGAAGTGATGTACCTTTCTAGGGTACTGGCTTGGCCACAACTGGACTTCTGTATCCATTTCTAGGTGTCACCATTGGAAAAGATATGAAGGCTTCAAGAGAGAATTCAGGAGAGGTTAAGGAACATGAGTCCAAGGATGAGGGACTTTAGTTATGTGGATAGGCTGAAGATGCTGGGGTTGTTCTTGGAATGGAGAATATTGGGGAGATTTGATCAAAGTATTTAAAATCATGATGGGTATAGACAGAGTAGATAAAAGATTTTCCACTGGCAGAGGGTTCAAGAAACATAAGACTTAAATTGAAGGTTATTGGTAAAAGAACAGGAAGTGACATAAGTAAAAATGTTTTTTTTATGCAGGGAGTTTTGGGACTAGAATGCATATTTTGGAGTAGTAATGGAGACAGATTCAATTCTCCTTTTCAAGACGGAGTGGTTCCTCCAGCAGTTTTTTTCTCCAGATTTAAGAATCTGAAGTCTCTTGAGTCCTCAGTAGGATGCATTCCAGGTTGGGAAATAATAACATTAAAATGTTTCCAACACCTACTATTCTGCTATTGTACCATGCCTACCCCATATTAACATGAAAAGCGATATGTAAATGGACAACTCCTGCATTTTATTACTTCTGAAGTAATATTTGTAGGTCATGACCTAATAGTATTGCGAATACTAAAGATTTGCAAACAATCAGAAACTGCAGAAGGTCAAATACATTTCTCCTTATGTCACTATCTCACAACATGACAACCTGTGCATTAACAGAACCATAGTTTTCTCAGTACACATTGGATATAATACATATTGTCAGTTTCTAGAATTGTGCAGCACTAACTGTGGTGCAGCCCACATAGGTACCAAGCCCCATTAACGTAGGTAAAGCAGGTATTGCTGTAACTTGTGCTGTCTTACTCTAAGTTTACAAAACTAATGACATCTGCAGTATATCTAAGATTGTCTGTTTAAACACTTGTGCCATGCCAAGTATTCAGAGCAAATTCACTACGCATTTCCATGTGATAAATACCTCACACATTACCAATCATATTTGCACAAAGGATATGATCCCAGTATTTGCCACAAGTCATCATATAGCTTTTAGTGATTTTATTTAAAGGTTAAGTATCTGAAGATCTCTTATCTTATTTTATTGGTCCTAAAGTGTCAGAGCTGGGCGGTTTATCAAATATAATTTTCTTAAAATAGAAATGTTCAGACAGGGACACAATGTTCTCACGAGAAAAATCTCAACTGCCTATTCAGAATTACAATGTCCTGATGTTCTTTAGAATACGCATGTGTGTATATACTCACATATCTTCCAATCAACCAGAAAATAAACTTAGACTCCACTTGTTTGTGCAATTTTTCAGCCTTTATTTTAAAATATCCACAATCACATTGTAAATTATTGTTTTTATCGGGAGCCCTGAACGAATTTTCAGATCCACCACAGTACTTTAAAACTTATGCACTAAATAAACAGCTTTGAAGTTAGCATGTGAATGAATGTTTGCAATCTGTTTTCTCAGTGTCCATGTGAATTGCTTATCATTGAGCTTTGAATTTACCCGACGTTTGCTGCTATGTGAAGTCTTGGTCACGTCTGTACATAGACTTCCCTGGTCAAACACTGTCCCTCACATGTCACAATATCAAAGTGATGCCGATGAGTTCCCCATATTCTGGCCAATATTTATTCCTCTGCCAACTCACTAAAATAGTTTCTCGGATTTTGATCATTATACTGTGCGTCACCCTTGCTGTGCACAATTTGACTGCCAACTTTCCAAGATTTCATTGAAATTTTATTTTTCAATTTTAGATGTTAATATTCTACTGTTTAATTTCAAATAAGTGCATCAATGTTTTCTTCCATTTCACATTTGCAAGTTGAAGTAAGATCACATTTTGAAATATAATTGTCAACTCCCTTTCATTATTACAATATTATTATTTTCATTGCAAGAAGATAATACTGAGAAGCAAATTGTTGAATTGACCATCTATAAAGGCCAGTGTATTAAAGGCCAATGACTCAAAGCTTACACTTCCTGTTTAATTTACCAAGCCTAATTAATCCTTTCTAGATATGCACCCCTAACCTCTGGGGATCCACTATCTATTTGTAACCATGATCTACAAAACCCCCTAAAAGTTACAATGCTTCTATGCTTTAAATATGAAATAAACTTTCCCTCTCGAAACTTATATAATAGGTCTCTCAATATAATGGAAAGCTGGAATATTAAATAATAGAAAATTTATGATAAAACATTCTGATTATGCAATGCCGGCCCTCATATCACACCAGCTCACATCACATTTTATCTGTTTACATCTGCCTTATCACCATAAACGTCTGTACATGAACAGTAAAGCACACCAAGTAGTTTCCTCTCATGAGAATCATTGCTTTTGTTAAAACTCAAAATCCCAAAATACCAGTTTGTTTACATAGATACAGACTGAAAGTTACAACCTATAACTTCATTCATTTGTTTATACATTTATTTAATGATGACATATTTTACTTCTGGCAGAGAATGGGTTTTTGGGTCATCAATTTGTCATAAACATTTGTTGCTTTTTGTTCCCTTCAAGCCTTGTTTATAATTACACCAAATATAATTCTGTTTAATTTTTAAATTCTATTTTGATCATTGTTGTTTTAGATTATAATCAGTTAATTTCCTCTCTGTTAATTTTAATCTTTTAATTATTATTGTTAATGCAGTAATTATAGTAACAGATAGCTAATGGAAAATATCTTTCTATTCAGGCTTATTATTTTTGATTCATATAGTGCTGGGAAATGAATGACTACCAATCATATTTCTGAAGCTTAGAGTATATTCTTTTGCTCATGATGTACAGCTTGCACTGATCACTTGGTCTAACCCTGCTGTGTTTAACAAAGATGATCACCTAAAACTTAAAGGCTGAGGATAAACTTAGAGGGATATGGGCCAAATGCAAGCAAATAGGACTAGCTCAGGAAGGTACCTTGGTTGACATGGACGAGTTGGGTCAAAGGGCCTGTTTCCATACTGTATAACTCTGTACCTCTCTGACTCAGTCACTGATTTTCTTCAGCTTGATGTGTGAAGGGAGCAGGAGCAAAAGGATGATAAAGTGTGTAAAATGCTTTCTAGGAGAAGTTAAATCAAACAGAACCAAGAAATACTCCATTTCCATCCAGAAGGGAGAGTTGACCACTTTTCCACGAGGGCCAGGAATGTGCAGAAGCTCGATTGCCCTTGGCACGGAGGCAGCACCATGAAAGAGGCTCACTGATGTGAATACATATGGCTCCTATTTCATCTGTAACCTGTGTTACGGACTCAGTGAAAGTCCCTTTAAGATAGAGAGTGTGTGTGTATGTGTGTGTGGGGCGTGCTTACGTCAATAGAAGATAAAGGACGTAATGACGTTGTTGAAGAGGTCAGAAGAAGAAGAAAGAGAGAGAGAGAAGGGAGAGAGACACCAGCCTGCTTGTTTTTCTCTATCGATGGATGAGAAACAATAACTGTGTTTACCACTGAAATCCATGTATGGAAAAGTTGGAAGTAATCCGGTGGAGTTCACTTTGTTGCTGACCTGTAGAAGGAAACAGGTATTTGTATGTGGACGACCACGGTTCGGGTGCTTTTCGGGGTGAGGAAGTCACTACCGAGTAAACACTGAAGTGTCGTTTGGGTTCCATCGTGGAACATTTGGATTTCGTATGTACTCTCTCTATGTTTTTCTACATCTACATCTTATCTTCAGACAACGGTGGTTGTTGAAGAAGCCCTTGCTCATGTTTCACCTTATGGCTTGCGGAACTGAACTTTAAGAACCATTCAGGAACTGGGAGTTTTGGACTTTGTCACACACACACACGAAGAGTTTAGTTTTGGGGTTAACGTTCGAGGTTTAACATTCTTGAATTCTAACATACTAACATTTTTACTTTTATTTTACGTATTATCAATAGTAGTGATTAATAAAATAGTTTTTAACACTGAATCATGCTCAGTGTGTTTCTTTTGTTGCTGGTTTGTGACACCTGTGACCTGGTACGGGTTTTAGTAGGAGTGGAAATGATAAGATTTAGAGGGCAATAGAAGGCTTTTGTGGATGCATTTATTTTAATTCCATGAGGGGCTAATAAATCATACAGTTTCCTCAGTTGGGACAGCTGGATCTTGTCTAACTTCCTACTCCTTGCCTACCCAGACTCACGTCCATTCCCCACCTGGTACCATATTAGTTCAGGGACTCTACTCCAACCACAGCATTGTGGGAATAATCAGTGGTTTCACACTCCATTAAGACTGAAATTGGACACACCCCTTGTATGTTTCTACCAGTGAATTTGTAAAGGGGTTAGCAATGAATGTTACTTTTGATTCTACTTTACTCAGGCCACCAAACACTCAAACCCAGCTCCTTATCTTCCAAGAACCCACAACAGAAATGCTCAGAGAATTGCTGATTGATGTATCAACCAATCTTGTCATTGGCTTGTGTGCACATCAATGCTCTGAAATTCATCATCAGTCAAGAGTGCCGGAGGCATCATATTGTAATAGTTGCATGTTCTATTTTGCCTCTGAAATGTCGAAATGCAACATGTTTAGTGCTACTGACCAGGCATGAAACTTGTATTCATGATGAGAGAAGAAAATTTAATCTAGTGTTTTATTTGAACGTGCATTCATTTCAGTCCCAGCTAGTGCTGTTCAAGAACAATTGAAGGAATTTTTTTAGACAGGTTCTTAATAGAGTAGGGAATTATTTATCAGGTTTTATACTGTTGATTGCTGGAGTTTCATTTTCTTTTGTGTGTTTACCATATGAAATAATTTACTTCCCAACCATCAATAACTTTGTCATTTTTAAGCTTTCAGTATGTGGTTTTCACAATATTGATTCTCAAAGTTCATTCTCCAACATATACTGAATAACTTTTGTTAATATTTAAAGGCATGCAGCGAGATTAATTTTAACTCCCCAACCCCGACTCCCAGACAACCAGTCTGAGTTGGTAGAAAGTAAAACTGCAAATAATCTTAAACCTAAATTTATCATGTTTGAAAACCACATACTTCTGACTTTGACAGAAGTGGAATTAGCGCTGGTGGAACAGGGGTCAAATCTACATTCAGGGAATAGTCTCTCATTTAAATAACTAATGTTCTTACTTAGGATTTTCTTTTTTCTCTGTTTAATCTTTACATTCTGCTGTCTGGGAAACCTGAGAGTTGAAGGGAGGTGATGAATACTGGGTGGTAGAGATAAGTTTGTTTTCAGCACTTCCTACAGGCTAGATAGAATAGAAATGCTTCTTTGAAACCCTGCAATTAAAATATTAACCTCCTCCCCAAGCCCATCCCCTGTGAATCCTTCTTTTATTTTCTCCATCTCATGATCTCCACCTGGTACTACCTTTCCCACCACATTCTCTCCATGTCCCCCCTGCAATTTCCTTCATGGTTCTCTTCATGGTCTCTCAGGACCTATCCCATCTTTCATGATCTTTTCCATAATCTCTTTCTCCCTCTAACTACTTTCAAACTTATCATCAAAATCTCAACCTCTGCCGTCCCACAGTTAGGGTCTCACCACTGATCAAGGACAACACGACCAACACTGAAGCAATTTACATGAATGCAAAATGGAATTCGTGTAGCAACTCTAAAAGCTATCCACAGAAGAACCTTAGGGTCAATGGTCCTCCCCACAGTCAGCTGATCCCTCAAATACTCCATTGACTGATACAGTGGCTTTGAATAGTACTGCTTGCAAATTATGGAACTTTTATAGGATATAATCATTTTGTAGCTTTCATAGGTTTCCGCTGTTTCTGCTCAGTGGGCATATTGAAGAGTGTCTAACGTTCAAGAAATGTTACAAGGAGGCATGGAAAGACAGTTATCTTTCAGGGTAAATATCACTCTGAACTAATACAGATTCCTCTTCAACTGAAATAAACATGGCAGGAACAAGTCAGCGCCGGTTAGTGCTGGATGGAGCGGCGTTAATTGCAAAACTGTCTCACAGCCCTGAATAAAGCGAAACTTTCACCTTAAGATATGTACTGATAATCAGAAACCAGCAAGCTCACTCACTTCTGTCACAAGGGAAGTATTAGGAAGAAGCATGAGATTAGGATGTAGGAAACAAAAGCATGAAGCATCAGCAGGGGAAATCACTGGAACAAAGGAGACTGGCTGCTATTTGGCTGCACTTTATTTCAAGTCTGTCAAAAATGTTGTCTTCTAAAATAAGTTATTAACAAATCAAAAGAATTTGTTAATATTTGAAAGTGATGAAAGGTGACTTGAGCCACTGCATTCTGCATCGTGGGATACATAAAGACATGAATAGCTCAGGAAACATTGGAAGTTGGGAAAGAAGAGGCAAATAGAAAAGAGGAGAATGAGGATAAGGAAAGCTTAATGAAGGAAGGTAAGTAAAAGAAAAGGAAGGTCAAGGAGGAGAAGTCAATAGAAAAGAAAATCAGACATTGAGGAAAAGGGGCAGCCAGTCTCTAATGGTCTGTAATTTGGTGGGATTTGAATTCAAATTCTCCACATTA
Organism: Pristis pectinata; assembly: GCF_009764475.1. Lineage (NCBI taxonomy): Eukaryota > Metazoa > Chordata > Chondrichthyes > Rhinopristiformes > Pristidae > Pristis > Pristis pectinata. Next base: position 125,643,032 of record NC_067406.1, read on the forward strand.
TTAGTTTAGTTATGTAATTCCATAACATACCCCACTGCAGATGGATGTGTTTTCATTAGTCCTTGAGCATTTAATTCCCAATTACTCTGTTTAGAAGAGTCAAGAATGGAGTAGGGAGCAAGCCAGCTTGTGGATTTTGGAAAGGTAACTATGTCCATAGATGGCAGAAGTGGGGGAAGAGGAGGAAATACCTACTCTGTCAGCTATGGTTCAACTGTACCAGGGTGCATGGTTTATGTCAAGATATAGCTGCTGTAAACAACATACAGTAGTTCTCGACAATGCTACAGAAAATCTCACAAGTATTAATAGTAAAGAAGTACATAACGTTTCCACTTGAAACATCTGCTTCTGGTGTTCTATTCCACGTTGTCTCATTAGCCTATTATTTTTGTATTTGTTGAATTACTAATGCTTCACGTTTAAAATTGTTGTTATTGTATAGTAATACCTACACCCCTTCTTATTCATACACCTCTCCAATAATACAACCTTTCAACTTGGACACATTCTTCTATGTGTGGGCTTTTTTGAATCCCCTTTCTCTTTCATTTTCTTTTACTGGATTTAGTGTTCAAAATACTATCTGGTCTACTTTGGGGAAAGACCAAATATGAATTGGCTGATTGCTTTTCAGAATAGGTCTGTTCAGTCCACTGATTTCCGATCACCTAACACTTGAATTCCTTGCCAGCTCCTTGGTTATCCTCTCTGTCCTTGAACTCCTGCACTCTTCTAAAGCAGCTCAAGAAAGCTCAAGGAATATCAGCTCGTCTATTGATTAGGCATTATATAAGTTTTTGGGTTCATTGGCGAGCTCAACAATTTCGATCCTAATTATTCCTGATTTTTTTAATAACAATTGTTGGTGATGATTTACACCTATTTACCGGTTCCCTATTTACACCTCCTTTTGATCTCCTTTGTTTATTTAACCTTTCCCCCTGTACCTTTACAGCATCACATTTTCTGTCATCTTTTCTCTGCTGCCTTCACCCTTCACCCTAACTTGATTAAAACCTGTAAGACATTTAATTCTTTCCAACTCTGATGAGAGGTCATCAGTCTGGTACATTAATTCTTTATTCAAATTTTCAGCAGCTCAATATTTTTATCCATATTAGCCTTAAGATGACACAACAGCACAGCACCAATTAGTTCACCAAGAGGAAATTAGAGAAGAATAGTGATGGCCCTCAATAGTAATATTACTGAGGTGGTCTGGTAGGGACATCCAGTTAAAGAGCTCATCCCAGCAGACAAAGCTCTGCTGATCTTTCACTCCACTCTTTATGTATATATAAAGGATGGAAATATTTTGGAGAAAAAGTATTCATTGACACTGTCTTTCTTCCTTAACCTACAGCATTGGGATTGGAACAGTTTAAATGTTATAAAAGTCCTTGGAGCAAGGTTTTTTATAAATTGGAACTGTAATAGATTTGTAGTCTATTGGTAAATAGATCTTCAGGTCTTTTAATGATTCAGCAGAAGCTCTATTCTGTTTTGCTGCAAAGTCTGAATTATTTTTGCAATCCTGAAATGCCCAGAATAAACTGAATTTAGAGGCCTTGAAACAGAATGGGGCATCTTTTATGTGAACACTTATAGCAGACTTCTGAAAAGCCGGGAAAGATAGCTGAAAATGGCAACTTCCCCAGCCTCTCGAAGCATGCAACATGGGTATAAAATGACTTTACTGGACTAATAATTTAAGAAACAGAAACTCACATCCCAGCATGGTGTTTTTAACACTTCAATGCTAACACTCCTTTATCACATGTGAATAATTGTTGCAATTAGGTTTGGGGCAAGAAGGTCCAGAAGAAGCTATTTTGAGACAAAGTGGCACTAAGGATGCTAGCTGCTTCTATAAGCTGCTCCATAAATAAATTACCTCATTTGATAATTTAAATTGCCCTGTCTCTCATATCTCAGAGGTACTGAGACAATGCTGACCAATAGCATTAATACATGTGTCGATTACAAATAAAATATAATAGGAACATAGAAAGGAGGAGTAAAGAGTAGGCCATTCAGCCCTTTGAGCCTGTTCTGCCATTTAATATAATCACGGCTGATCATCCAAATTCAACACACTGTTCCAGATTTCTCCCTCTAGTCCTAAGAACAATACCCAATGTTATATGCTGGGACTACACAAGAAGTGAGAGAACAGCTATGGAGAGAGAAGAAGAACAAACATTTCAGGTTGAATCCCTTTCGCCTGAGCTGATAGAAGATCAAAGATTGAAACTTTAACTAAGTTTCTCTCTCCAAAGAGGCTTCTTGACCTACTGTGTATTTTGCAGTTTCTGATTTTATTTCACATTTCCAGCATCTGCAGAGTTTACTTTTGGCATCAGTTACAAAGTTGTCACCTGAATCACATTCAGCTATTTTGAGAAATTTAGCAACTGTTTATAGCTTTTTAAGTGCAATTACCTGTCATTAATCCCTCAGGCAGTCCAGTTACCTTCCGTCAGAACCTACACTCACGTGAGTTTATAATAACTACTTACAAAGACTAAGACCACTAAATAGTCTAGTGATGCTCAGATGTGGCTCTTCATCCATATGTGGCTCTTTGATGTAAAATTTGCAGCTCTTCAAGACCTCTAATTTTAGTATTAGAATATGAAGTTTTATTAAAGTACAGCAGTTATATCACGTATTCCGTTATATGCTGCTAACACTACAACATCAGTTAAAAATCAATTAGAATTCTTTGAAAAACCATGTACTTTCCTCTCGTGGGCATTAATACTCCCTGCTGTGAAAGCAAAAGTAAACATGAAAAAAACAATGAAGAAACAAAAGTATAAAGACAACTATAGATCCTTCAGAAGGGAGTGGGGGCACAATTTCTTTTTTGTGCCAATAGTGGAGGTATATGTGTCTGCTTAATATTCAGCAATTTGATTGCCCGATTGAAAAAAATCGAAGAATGAAACTAACAGGCAAAATCGACTTACTCTCCAATACACTAGAATCTCCTCAAGTTGTCATCTCAACCATAGAACCCAACTTCACGGAACTGACGTCTCAGAAGGATAGTCATACATCAAACTGACAGCCAGGTAATTAAATACATGCAACAAATAAGTTAGCTAAATTTAGTTTTCATCCCACTGAAAATACATTCACTGAAGCTTTTAGGGGATTTGGCTATATTCATTGTTATATGTTTAATATGACTGTATGTGCGTATTTGGTGGTGTGGTGGGCAGGGATCTGTTTCGGAAGTCTGGCATCAGGCATGCAAATGACATGGCCAACCCAAAGTAACCGAGCAGGAGTTAGTTAGCAGGCCTCAATGCTGGGGGTGATGTCCGGGCAGAGGATGGTAATGTTGGTTCACTTATCCTTCCAATGAATTTGAAGGACTTTGTAAAGAATGCACTGGTGGTATTCTTACAGCGCCTTAATATGCCTGCTGGTCAAAATCTCAGAAGTATATCAAAGGACAGGGATCACTACTGCCTGGTAGCCAATGAGTTTTGTGCCATTTCTGAGGTCTTGATTTTCAAATACTTTGTCCTCAATTGACCGAAGTCTGTGCTAACTCGTAGAGGGCAGTGGTGAATTTCATCACTGATATCTGCCTTCGTGAGAGAAGGTTATCAGGCAGACAGAGAGAAAAGAAAAATCAAGGATGTCCTCAAAGCTTTGCAGAAGAAGTGCAAGATCCTTGCCAATTCCTGGGAACCTCTGGCTGATGACCCTTCAAAGTAGAGAAGGATCATACAGGGTGGTATTGAGAACCTCAAGGTCATGCATTAGGATCACACAGAAACTCTGTGTAAGTGTGCAAGGAATGCACTACCTCACAAACTACATACCCCCTTGCCCTGTCAGCAATCTGTGGAGGAGTCTGCAGTTCCCTCATCAGCCACCTCAGAACCCACAAAACTGAAGGATAGAAAGTCATCCTCGAATCCCAAAGGACAGCCTAAGAAGAAAAAGAAAAAGGTGCATAAGGCATACAGCAGTTATATGGCTTTGTAGGTTACTGGTGATCGTGAATGTGGCTTCAGAGTCATACAACTAGTATCACTACTCTAGTCCTATTCTGTCAGATAAGCAATGCATTAATTGATTTGTTGCTTTTTAATTGCAGATTAACTTTGTTTCCAATATCACTTTAAACATTGTGATACTATTATATAGGGCAATGGGCACTTCATTAACTGGTAAGGTGATTCAGGTTAACAGTACAATGTTTTAAAAACTGGCACTTGTAGCGGCTCATACTCATGGGGCTTGAACTGTCATTGGCGGCCGCAGGCAGACGCATAGGAGCACGTCGTAGACTAACTGCGGGGCAGGCCTTCTGGCAGGAACCTTACGTCACGTCCACCGGAGAGGCTCTCGGGTACTTTTGCACACGCGCGCATTTTGCTTGTTACAGTAAAGTGTGCTCTGGTTCAGCCTCCACATCTCTGAGTTTTCCCTTCAGCAACGCATCGCGTTGGGCTACATTTGGTGACCCTGACGCTTCCAGACGGCATCTGGAACCCGCGACATGGATTCCAACGACTCACACAATGCAGTCTCGCTCAAGCTCCCAACTTTCTGGGCCACTCAGCCCCACGTTTGGTTCGAGCAGGCTGAGGCCCAGTTCAGCATCAGAGGCATTACACCTGACGCCATGCGGTACTACTACGTGGTCAGCGCACTCGACCAGGACACGGCAGGCCGGATCATTGACTTCCTGCACCAGCCACCAACGGAGGACAGGTATGATAAGATCAAGGCGCTCCTCATCCACACTTTCGGACTCTCCCGCCATGAACAAGCAACGCGGCTTCTGCACATGGACGGCCTGGGCGACTGCAAGCCATCCGAGCTGATGGGCGACATGCTGATGCTCATGGATGGCCATAAACCGTGTCTTTTATTCGAGCAGTTGTTCCTCGAGCAACTGCCAGAGGACATTCGCCTCCTCCTAGTGGGTGAAGATTTCAGCGACCCGCGCAGCCTCGTGGCCAGGGCGGACATTTTGTGGCAGAGTAAGCAGCGGGGAGCGGCTTCCATCTGCCTAACCACGACTGCGCAGCCCAAGGCCAAGACCCCACACCCAAAGCCACTGAGACCCACAGGGGACAAGGATGAGCGTTCGGATCAATGGTGCTTTTATCATCAGAAATGGGGGTCAAACGCACACCGCTGCCGTTCACCACATGCCTTCCCGGGAAACGCCGGGGCCGGCCGTTGCTAGTGGCTTCAATGGCTGGCCATCACGACAGCCTCCTGTTCCTTTGGGACCAACACTCCAGGCGATGTTTCCTGGAGGACACTGGGGCCGAAATCAGCATCCTTCCCCCCTCGAACATGGACACCTGTAACGTGGCCCCAGGCCCCAACCTCACCGCTGCGAATGGCACCACCATCCAGACATATGGCTCATGTACCATCCTGCTGCGTTTTGGGCCCAGCTGTTTTATCTGGACCTTCACGGTAGCAGTGGTGTCACGGCCATTACTAGGGGCGGATTTCCTACGCGCCAACCGTCTTCTGGTTGACCTGAAGGGCCAGCGTTTGGTCCACGCCGAGGCGTTCCAGACCTTCTAGCTTGGAGAAGCCCAGTTCCCGGCCCTCCAACTAGACTCCGTCACACTCTCAGGTGATGAGTTCGCCAGGGTGCTGGCGGATTTCCCCTCCATCATCACCCCACAGTTCTCCACTACTGGTCCCAAGCATGGTGTGCAGCATCACATCCCCACACAAGGACCACCGCTGCATGCCCGAGCCCGTAGGCTCCCACCCGACAAGCTCCACCTCGCCAAGGAGGAGTTCCGGAAGATGGAGGAGATGGGGATCATCTGCCGCTCGGACAGCCCTTGGGCATCTCCGCTGCACATGGTGCACAAGTCCGCAGGAGGTTGGAGGCTCTGCGGGAACTACAGGAGATTCAATGACGCCACAACCGCTGACCGATACCCGATGCCCCACATCCAGGATTTCACAGCAAACCTCCACAGGGCGACCATCTTTTCAAAAATCAATCTGGTCCAGGGGTACCATCAGATCCCCATGCACCCCGACGATGTGCCCAAGACAGCCCTCATCACCCCCTTCGGGTTGTTCGAATTCCTAAGGATGCCTTTCGGCCTCAAGAACGTTGCCCAGACTTTCCAGAGGCTTATGGACTCGGTGGGCTGAGGCCTGGATTTCGTCTTCATCTACCTGGACGATATCCTGGTGGCCAGCAAGTTACGCAAGAAGCACGTGGCACATTTGTGCCAACTCTGCCAGCACCTGAGCGACCACGGACTGGCAATCAACCAGGCAAAATACCAGTTCGGGCTGACGGAGATCGACTTCTTGGGCCACAGGGTCAACCAGCATGGAGCCGCCCCTCTGCCGGACAAGGTCCAGGCCATCCGCCAGATTCCCAAACCCAGCACGGTCAAGGGCCTACAAGAGTTTGTGGGGATGGTAAATTTCTACCATTGCTTCGTGCCAGCGGCAGCGCGCATCATGAGACCTTTGTTTGGTCCGATGGCCAGCAAGGCCAAAGAGGTGGCATGGGACTCAGAGTCCACAGAGGCTTTCGAGCGGGTCAAAGAGGCGTTGGCGAAGGCAGCCCTCCTAGTACACCCGAGAGTCGATGTACCCACGGCGCTCACGGTCGACGCTTCCGACACGGTGGTCGGCAGAGTCCTGGAGCAGCTCATCGAGGGCCAATGGCGACCGCTCGCCTTTTTCAGCCGACACCTGCGACCACTGGAGATTAAGTACAGCGCTTTCAACAGGGAGTTGCTAGCGCTCTACCTGGCTATCCGGCACTTCCGGTATTTCCTCGAAGGAGGGGATTTCACCGTGTATACAGACCACAAGCCCCTCACCTTCACCCTTGCAAAGGTATCAGACCCATGGTCGGCTCGGCAGCAGAGACACCTCTCCTTTATTTTGGAGTTCACCACAAATGTCTGCCACATCGCAGGGAAGAACAACGTGGTCGCCGACACGCTGTCCCACCCCCACATCCACTCAGTGACCACCTCAGCCCCAGGGATCGACTACATGGCGCTGGCACAGGCGCAACAGGCGGACGCCGAGATCCCAGCCTACTGGACCGCTGTTTCGGGACTCTAGTTGGAGGACATCCCCGTCGGCCCGACAGCTGTTCGACTCCTGTACGACACGTCTACCAGCAGACCTTGGTCTGTGGTATCAGCAGCATGGAGGCCATGGGTGTTCGACACGCTACACGGCCTGGCCTACCTGTCCATCCAGCCATCTATCAAATTGGTAGTGGACAAATTCGTTTGGCACGGTTTGCACAAGCAGGTCGGACACTGGGCCAGGACCTGTGTACACTGCCAGACCGCGAAAGTCCAGAGGCATGTGAAGGCTCCCCTCCAGCAGCTCCAGCCGACACTCGGGAGGTTTCAGCATATCCAGGTGGACATCGTCGGCCCCCTGCCCATCTCCCAGGGCACCAGGTATATCTTTACCATGGTCGACAGATTCACCAGATGGCCGGAGGCCGTGCCACTAGCAGACGCGTCCACCGAATCCTGCACCAGGATGCTCATCACAAACTGGATCACCAGGTTCGGACTCCCAGTGGACATCACTCCGACAGAGGGGCATAGTTCATGTCAGGTTTGTGGACAGCACTGGCTCAGCTCCTGGACACCCGTTTACATCACACCGTGGCGTACCACCCACAGTCCAACGGTTTGGTCGAGCGGTTCCACAGGCACCTCAAGTCAGCCCTGATGGCACACCTGAGGGGCCCCAACTGGACAGATGAGCTCCCTTGGGTTTTACTTGGCATCCACACGGCCACCAAGGAGGACCTGGACACCTCCTCCGTGGAGTTGGTCTACGGCACTCCCCTGACAGTCCTGGGCGAGTTCGTGCCAGAGGCCCAAGGTCCAGCAGGGATGCCGGCAGAAGTGCTGATGAGGCTGCGGGACAAGGTAGGGACCCTGGCACCGGTTCTGACCTCCAGACATGGTACTACACCGTCCTTTATCCCTAAGGACCTCCGGGACTGTGAGTACGTTTTCATTCGCAGGGGCATGCACAAGTCACCTCTACAGAGGCCGTACGAAGGACCCTTCAAAGTGATCTGGCACAACGGATCTACGTGTGTCGTGGAGGTGGGTGGCTGCGAGGAGACTTTCACAGTGGACCACCTCAAACCGGCGCATTTGGACATTGAGCAGCCAGTGAAGGTACTCTCACCGTTCTGGCGGGGCAGGCCACCCAAGAGGGACACACAGACTGGGGGTCCCATGCCCCCGATGGACGTTTCTGGTGGGGGGGTGGCGTAGCGGCCCGTACTTACAGGACTCGAACCACCATCGACGGCCATGGGCGGAACACGCATTGTAGACTAACCGCGGGGCGGGCCTTCCAGTAGGAACCTTACGTCACGTCCGCCGGAGAGGTTCTCCGGTACTTTTGCGCGTGTGCGCGTTTTGCTTGTTACGGTAAAGTGTGCTCCGGTTCAGCCTCCATGTTTTTGAGGTTTCCTTTCAGCAACGTGTCACGTTCAGCTACACACTGTCAGTTTAAAAGGATTTCTAGGCTTAAAAATACACATCCAGAGGCCTATACAGGAAGAGTACAGTGGGAGTACAATAGGTACAATGAGAGATGATTAAAACTGGATTGATTGGAGTTGGAGGACAGTAAAATTGCATTAACTACAATTAAAGTACAATCAGAGCATTCTAACAAAACTAAGAGTACAGTAGTGGTTCAATAACTACAGTTAGAGCATGATAAGAGTATATTAAAACTGATTAAACCTTTCAAGCTTATGGAAGGTTATTTACACAGCAGTACTGCATCTTAGACTATACTGTGAAGCTGTCTGCAAATGGAAACATGCAGTTTTGATGAGAGAAAAGAAACTTTGAACACTTGAGAAGATGGTAAAAGATAAAGCAATTCTCAACCAAACAGATGACAGAGTGCTTTAATGAACAAAGAAGTAATAATCACTGCGCAACACATTTGTTTCTTTTAAAGTTTTTTAGCATGTTTTGCATTATCTGTACTTTTTCCTTATCTGTGGAAATGGTCTCCTCATCTATCCTGGATAATCATGAATCAACTGTAGGTACAAACTCCCATAATGAGTTATGTAACTGAATATTTATTTAATTCACCATTGAATATAGAATCTGCTGGAACTTCTCTGGTTTATATTGGATAGAACAACATAGAATTTATCAAATGAGAAAAGGCCATTTGGCTTGACAGTCTCCTCACAAATTTCCCCCCAACGTTTTTCATCTCAACATATCAAAATATTCCTTTTCCTCTTCAGTGTTGATAAAAGATGGCGGTTATATGCATCTATGTCAGAGTTATCAAAACAAAAGGCAAAGTCAAGTGATATCAAATGAAGAAAAACATACTTATACAGTTGATGTAAGTGGTCGAACAAAATACACGGAATAGTCAATAAATGCCAAGCATGCCTGCTGTGCCAGGTTAAACAGGATCTAAAATTCTGCCTGGGTGGTCTACAAACCTATGGCATGAACATTGAATTCTCCAACTTCCAGTAAATTGCTCCCCTTCTGTCCCTTTTCTCTCTCCTCCTGATCTTCCCAGTCCTAATCACCCTGCCTCTTTCTCTCCCTCCACTTACAGCACCTGCCCATTACCCACATGCTCCTCCCACTGGTTCCACACCCCCACTACTCCCATCTGCTCTCTGCACCTCCCTCGCTCTATTCCATGCTCCACCTTCAGATTCCATCATCTTTATCCCATTGTCACTTCCATCTAGCACCTCCCAGCTTCCAGTGCTATTCCCATTCTCCCCTTCCTCATCCACCTATCATCCCCTACTCACCTGGATCCATCTTTCACCTCCCAGCTCTTGCCCCACCCCTTCCCTTCACCATTTTATACTGGATATCTCTTCTCTATCTTTCAGTCCAGACGAAGGGTCTCAACCCAAAATGTTGACTGTCCGTTTCACTCCATAGATGCTGCTTGACCCATTGAGTTCCTCCAGATTTTTGTATGATAAAAATACAGTTGTCAATTAAGATCTGTTAAGACGTTGGTGCCTAGAAATTGGTTTGGACCTATTTGGGCATGCTAAAATATTGACACCAGTTCAGCTTCCAACCCTCCTCCCTCAAAATATCATTAAATGGATGAATAACTATTTGAAAGCACAGTAATGAAATTTCTACTTTGAAAGAAGTGGTGAATTACAAGCTAATGGGAGCGACAAAAGATGCTCATAACTATTTCATCATTACCTTTCTGATCAATGGGAAGGACCTCAGACCTTAAAAGAGATGTCTCCTCACGACAGCTGCAGAACAGTTGCATAAAAGGCTGCCACAGGGGTGGTGGAAGACCCAGGGGAGGGGACACTTGGGCATCCTTTATGTATTGCCAACCCTCCCCTCATATGATCATCTGCCCTTTTAGAGTTCTCTTAGCTATTACAACATGATCAGCAAGTCAGAGAGAACAGCACATTGCACTGAGGTGAATAAAATAAAATGCCTCTCCTCATTAATAGACCAAATGGCAGTGAGTTTGCCAATATATTTAGCATGAGGCTGCCAGATGACATGTGCAATAAATTGATATCAGAATGAAAACTCTTTAATTCACTTTAATCCTACTCTCACCTCTCTGTGGCCTTATCCATAGTTCCAGATATACCTAACCTCTCCCTGCTTCAATCTGAGGTTCCCAACTGTTTTAAGAAGACCACTATCATCCTGGTACCCAAAAAAACAAAGTAACATGCCTGAATGACTACTGACCGGTGGCTCTGACATCGACCATCATGAAGTGCTTCGAGAGGCTGGTCATGGCATGCATCAGCTCCAGCCTCCCAGACAACCTCAATCCACTGGAATTTGCCTACTGTCAAAACAAGGCTATAGTGGACATCATCTCCCTGGCCCTACACTCATCTCTGGAACATCTGGACAGTAAGGACACCTACGTTTGACTATTATTTAATGACTACAGCTCTGCCTTCAATAATATAATTCCAAGCAAACTCATGACCAGACTCTGAGACCTGGGACTCAACACCTCCCTCTGCAACTGGATCCTTGACTTTCTGACCAACAGACCGCAATCAGTGAGGATAGGCAGCAACACCTCCAGCACGATTATTCTCAACACTGGTGCTCCACAAGGCTGCGTCCTCAGCCCTGTACTCTACTCCCTATATACTCATGATTGCATGGCCAGATTCTGCTCTAACTCCATCTACAAGTTTGCAGATGATACCACTGTAGTAGCCCATATCTTAAATAATGATGAGTCGGAGTACAGGAAGGAGATAGAGAGCTTATTGATATTGCATCATGACAATAACCTTTCCCTCAATGTCAGCAAAACAAAAGAGCTGGTCATTGACTTCAGGAAAGGGAGTGGTGTGTATACACCTGTCTACATCAATGGTGCTGAGGTCAAGAAGGTTGAGAGCTACAAGTTCCCAGGAGTGAACATCACCAATTGCCTGTCCTGATCCAACCACATGGATGTCATGGCCAAGAAAGCTCACCAGCACCTCTACTTCCTCAGGAGGCCAAAGAAGTTTGGCATGTCCCCCTTGACACTCGCCAACTTTTATCAATGCACCATAGAAAGCATCCTATCTGGATGCATCACAGCTTGATATGGCAACTGCTCTGCCCGGGAACGCAAGAAACTGCAGATAGTTGTGGACACAGCCCAGCACATCACTAAAACCAGCCTCCCCTCCATGGACTCTGTCTATACTTCTCGCTGTCTTGGTGAAGCAGCCAGCATAATCAAAAGACCCCACCCACCTGGGTCATTCTCTCTTCCCTCCTCTCCCATCAGGCAGAAGATACAGGAGCCTGAGAGCACATACCACCAGGCTCAAGGACAGCTTCTATCCCACAGTGATAACAATATTGAACGGTTCCCTTATACAATGAGATGGCCTCTTGATCTCACTATCTACCTTGTCTGACCTTGCACCTTACTGTCTATCTGCAATGCACTTCCCTGTAGCTGTGACGCTTTACTCTGTATTCTGTTATTGTTTTTACCTACACTACCTCAATGCACTCTGTGCTACCTCAGTGCACTGCGTAATGACTTGATCTGTACGAACAGTATGCAAGACAAGTTTTTCACTGTGCCCCAGTACAAGTGAAAATAATAAACCAATACCAATACCAATGAAGCTGAATACAAGTTTGAGGAACTGCACCTCAACTTCTGCTGGGCATGCTCCAGTCCTCAAATGTTACATTGGATTCAACACATTCAGACAATCAGTCATTCCAAACTTGTGCCTCACATTCCAACTTTCATTTTTTTGTCCCTTCTTCCAGTAATTTCAAACTCTGTTCTTCTCTTCCCCAGACAAACATTTCTTTTTGACTCATTAACACTTTCCCATTCTCTTTCAGCCAACACCATCACCACTTGTGTTATTCAATGCCCTCTGGTCTTTCCCCAGTTCTCATGAAAGGTCATTGACTTGAAGCCCTAAATCTGTTTGTCCCTCTACAGAGGTCCTTGACGTGTTGAGCATTTCCATCCTTCCATGATTTTTTTCAGGGTTCCATCATCTGCATTATTTTGCTTCTGGACCCTATAAATTAACATAGCTGGGGATATTTGTTGGGTCTTGCTTCTTGTTTTTTTCTGTGACTATCAAACAATTGCAGTTCATTCAAGGCAGCAGCACCAGTTTTCATGGGTATCAGGTGAACGATGTGGTGCTGAACATGTGCCATCATTGCACAAGTGCTTTCTGCTGCTCGAGCTTCCAAGGGATCCAGAACAGAAGTGCTGAGTCCAATTCTGCGATATTTGCAATTTCACCACAAACAATTACTGCTCTGGAAAAGATCAATTTTTGTACATTTGGCAGCTCAAAGCAGACATTAATCAATCCAATTTCTAGGAATGCCTCTCTATCTCAGTGTCATATTGCAAGCCTCTGCACGCCACATTGCTTGCAGAAGTCACTAATGTAATTTATAAGTTACTCTGACACTCATGACCAATCAAGGGCATAGTTTGTTGGTGCAAAATCCAGGTTTCAAATCACTGACTACTTGATACCAATGAAAGGAAAGTGTGCCTCAAGCCAACAGGTATATGCTCTGTTATTTATCAACTCACTGACGCTCTCTTTAATCCCAGACTGTTTCACTTTAGGCCTCATTCTTTCTCCAGCTGCAGCGTCATCCTGCTTCCCAGGAAGGATATTTCTCTCTGACGGAGAAACCAAGAACTATAAAAAATAGACAAGAGTGGAGATAAATGCAAAAGTCCCAAAAATCAATACAGGGACCTTAATGTGTAATTAGAATGCTCTGCGTTATGCAGGATGTTTACCTACTAATTAATGATGATTGCCATGTCCAACTAGTGCGAATCTTCAATAAATAGGTTATCATCTCAGTAACCCTGGTCTCATCCTATTATAGATATTCCCTTTTTTCTAACCATTCCTCCCCCACTCTCTCTGTAACTTCTAACTAACTTATCTTCTCTCTTTCCTAGAAGGAACAAGTGGTCTTCAACCTGAAATGTTAATGCTTTCTATCTTTCCATGGATGCTGCCTGACCTTCCTGGTGTTTCCTGCATTTTCTGTTTTTATTTCAGAATTCCAGCATCTGCAGTTTTTTGTTGGTATTTTCAAACTCACAATATAGCCCAAGAACTTCCTTTGGACAACTCCAAAAAATAATACTGTGGAGATGAATATCAGTGTAACCCAAGACTGGAGCACTTTTACACAACTTTCAAGGTGGTTTAATGCCTTTCAAGAAATTAAACACCTAATTTTTTTTGGCGGGATTCCAGTTTGCATCTTTTTCTGCTTTCAACTCCACCAAAAAAAAGCTCGCAGTAGACGAACATGTAAAATTCATCTTCAAAGTGATTTTCCTCCTTATTCATCCGAAAATGTGACATTTCTTCACAGAAAGGCTAGATTTAACAAACAGTTGCCCCTAAAACTGTGCCAGTTAAAGGTCATTACTAAAAATAGCAAAAGGTGGAAGAGAGCAGGATCCAAATCATGTTCTCTATTGGATGCCCGGTTAGGAGAAGGTGGAGGGAAGTTCTATCAGGAAGCTGTATGAGTGAATGCTATGGAACTCAGAGCCAGGGCCTGAATACAATGCCACAAAGGTTTCAATTACCTCATGTGAGTGGTTACATCTTCCAATTACACTAATAGCTTCCTCAATTTACCAGATCTGCATCACTCATCCAAGAACAATCTCTATCAATCAGAAGATTCAAATTCTTCAGTTGCCCTCACTCATATCTCACCACTTGCATAAATTACCAGTTACTCAATTATGAAAAAAATAGTTTGCATGACTCTCACTGATGTGCTTCACTCACTCTCACTACCTTTTTCTCTTACACTCTCTATCCCTCGCTCTCTCTGTTTTGCATTCTCTTTCTCTCTCTCTCTCTCACACACTCTCTCTCTCTCTCCCTTGCTAGACAAGATAACACACAACCAGAAGCAGCAGCAGGTAACAGGAAGCTTTGGTGCAGGCATGCCACATTTCCTGGCCTCCATGGAGGCAGAGGCGGTGATCAATGAGACACTTATTCCTGAAGCCAGTCCCTAGAGCAGAGCTGAAGACACTGCATATAATGGTATCTTCATACTCGTTCCTTCTTACATCCCACCTCGCCTTCACCCCAGACTCTCTCTTGGTTTCCAAGCTGAAGATAATGGAAATGTGCTTTTCTGCTTTCTTTCACCCATCCTGAATAACTGTTTTCATTTCGAATACTCAGTTAGTGCAACTAAGCCATGGAGCACAGGAGCAGCAATAGGGCAGTAATACTAGAGAGACAAAGGACTGCAGATGCTGGAATCTGCATGAAAAACAAGATGACGCTGGAGGGACTCAGCAGGCCAGGCAGCATCCATGGTGAAAAGCAGGCGGTCAACGTTTCGGGTCAGGACCCTTCTTCAGAGGCCTATAGAAGGATTCTGAAGAATGGTCCTGACCCGAAACGTTGACTGCCTGCTTTTCTCCACAGATGCTGCCTGGCCTGCTGAGTTCCTCCAGCATTGTCGTGTTTCTCATCATAGGACAGTAATGATGTAGATACATAACTACCTGATTTGACACTCGTAGTCAGCACCTTGTATACCAGACGTGTACATAATTTAGATGGTAGCCTCCTCTGAGGCATTTCCTCAGGATCAAGGATGACTTGCTTCCACTCCATTGTTGCAGATTCTGAGCTGGCTGTTGAGGCCAATGTGGGAACCGCAGACTTTTTCACAGGGTGGGGAGGTCAGGGAGTGGCTGATGTGGCAAGCAGGTTGGGAGTTTATAAAGTGCTATACTCATCCTGCTGCTTATGAGGCTTCTTTGAGCTGCCAGTGCAGGACCCCAATGTTCTCAAACCCTCTTGAATGCTTCTTTTCAACTTCAAATGGTCATGATTCAGAGGTTCCCTGGAGTCAGTGGGGATACTGTGCTTCATCAAGGAAGTTTTCAGCACATGCTTTAACCTTTTCTTCTGTCTGCGTGGTAATCTTCTCCCACAACAGAGATTGGAATAGATTGTTTGTGTTGATCATGCAAATGGTGTTGTCTGCCCAGAGTAGCTGACTGAGGGTATCTACCGCCACAGTGTTGGTGATGCTGGCCTGGGAGACGATGTTGATGTTCGTTCACATCTCCTTTCAGTGAAATTAAAGGATTTTGTGAGATACCATTGGTGGTATTTTTCCAGTCCTTTGACATGTTTTCTGTAGGTAGTCCAAATCTCAAAATCATATTGGAGGGTAGGGGTCACTGCTACCTGGTAGATCAGGTTTTGTGCCAAGTCTGAGGACTTGGTCTTCAAATACCCTTACTTTCAGTTGACCAAGAGGGTGCAGAAGAGATTTACCAGGACGTTGCCTGGAATGGAGAGCATGTCTTATAAGGATTGGCTGAGCGAGCTCAGGCTTTTCTGTTTGGAGAGAAGGAGGACGAGTAGTGACTTGATAGAGGTCTACAAGATGATAAGAGGCATAGATTGAGTGGACAGTCAGAGACTTTTTCCCAGGGCGAAAATGGCTAACATGAGGGGCATAATTTTAAGGTGATTGGAGGAAGGTATAAGGGGGAAGTCAGAGGTAAGTTTTTTGCACAGAGAGTGGTGGGTGTGTGGAATGCACTGCCGGCAGAGGTTTTGGGGGCAGATACATTAGAGACATTTAAGAGACTCTTAGATAGGCACATGAATGATAGAGAAATGGAGGGCTATGTGGCAGGGAAGGGTTAGATAGATATTAGAGCAGGAGAAAATGCCGGCACAACATTGTGGGCCGAAGGGCCTGTACTGTGCTGTAATATTCTATGTTCTATGTTCTATGTAAAGGCTGTACTGGTACATTGAAGGCAGTGGTGACTTTCATCATCAGTCTGCATTTTCTGATAGGTGGTACTTGAGAGATAGGACGTGATTCACATTTTTCAGGTCTCACTGTGAATATTTTTTGTCGGGGGTCACTGTGATGCAGGTGGGGAAGGCCAGTAGAGGAACTTGGTCTTGCAGATGTAGAATGTAAGGCCCATCTTCTCATGTGCTTCGGTGAATGAGTCGACTCTCGAAACTCGGCCTCTGAGCATGCACAAATGCAAGCGCCATCTGCCAACTGCAATTCAACTACTGAGGTTCTGTAACAGTGGTTCTGGAGTGTGGTTGCTTCAGGTTGAACAATTTCCCATCTGTTTTTAAGATTATTTCCATTCTCACAGAAAGTTTATTCGAGCTGAGGAGCAACATTGTGATGAAAAAGATTGAGAAAAGCTTTGGGCAATAATGCAGCCTTGTATGACACTGGTTTTCCCTGAGACTGGGGTTCCATTGTAGACCTATGGTTTGTATCATGGCTTGCACGCTGCTCTGGAGACAAATTTCTGTGGCCAGTGTAGATATGTATCGGTGCAGGTTAAGGTACCAAGCATACATAGTTTGCATCCAAAGCATAGCAAAATGGTGGTGCAGGTCCCAACTCATTTGTTGTTTGTTCTGTAGCAGAGGACTCAGCTGGGGTTTCAATTGAGAAGGTTACAGAAGAATGCTGCTGAGTCTGCATGATAGATAATCAGAAAACTTAGGTATTTATGATATTCCCCTCCCTCTTTCTCCTCCCTTTTCCAGTATCTTAGGCTGCTCTACACATCCCTTGCTCATTCTCCCAGTCATGTAGTTTTATCCATGAAACTGGTTAATGCAGATGTCTGAAGTCAGCACAAAATGTTTCAGCATCTGTCACACTATTCCCCATTGTCTTCTGCAGCTTGAAACAGCTATAGAAACCTGAAAACACATGTAAAGTCATAGCAACAACCAGAAGAAGTCAACCAACTGCAAACTGGAAGTAATCAAGAATATCTTTAAATACTGTTGGTGAGGACCTTTACTATTGCTGAAGCTTTGTTCATCTGTACAGATTGAGAGACGAATTAGCCATTACACTAAGCTAGTTCTGGTGGAAGATCAGTGTTGCATGCTGGTGTCATTATCTCCCTGCTCTGCTACTTTCAATAGGTGTCCCATGCTCCATGAATCTCTGACTGCACACCTTCACTTCAGGTGTTTCCTCAGTAGAGCGTAAAAAACAACAAGATCTTAGGATCTCAGGAGCTGACAGCATCCCCATCAAAGTTTGAAAGATTGGCAGTGAGGAGATTCAGTCACAAATTCACACCCTCATCTCCCATAGCAGGGATGTGGAAGACCTGTCAGGGGAACTCAGAGATGCTGTAATCATGATCACCTTCCAGAAAGGTGACAAATCCAACCTCAATAATGTCAGAGTGTCTCACTGCTTTCTGCCACAGGGAAAGATATCAAAGGGTTGTCCTCAAATCCTTCTTCCCAGTGGCTGAAGAGCTGCTCCTCTAATTACACTGCAGATTCTGCCCATATAGATGCACAGTGGCATGAACGTCACCACTTGACAGCTCCAGGGAACTGCATCGGTTACTATACATGCCCTTTCTTAACCTCACTAATGCGTCTGACTCCATCAATCCAGAGGAGCAGTGGAGCATCCTTCTCAAATTTGGCTGCCAACAGACATTCAGCTCCATGTTAGGTTTTCTGTTTGCAATCCATGATATTAAATAATAGATCCACAATGGACCCAACCTCGGTGCAGACCAGTGGTACATGAAGTAGCTCAGTAGCACAAGTGGTAGAGTTGCTGTCCACATCTCCAGTGACCTGGGTTCAATATCCAGAGGGCTGTAGACTCAGCCAGCTCCATCACGGCACAACCCTCCCCACCATTGAGGACATCTTCAAGAGGTTGTGCTTCACGAAGGCGGCATCCATCACTAAGGACCCTCACCATCCAGGACGTGCCCTCTTCTCGTTACTACCATCGTGGAGGAGCCTGAAGACCCACATTCAATGATTCAGAAACAGCTTCCTCCCCTCTGCCATCAGATTTCTGAACGGTCCACGAACCCATGAACACTATCTTGTTATTCATGTTTTTGTGTTACTTATTTACTTCTGTAATTTATAGTAATTTTATATCTTTTCACTGTACCGCTGCCGCAAAACAACAAATATGTCAGTGATAGTAAATCAAGATATCATGTCATATAAGTCAGTGATAATAAATCTGATTCTGATACTGATTCTGATTCTCAGAGGTCTTTGGTAGGTGAACTCTAAGTCTTTGGTGACTTGCTTAATTCAAACACTTGTGAGAATGGTCCTTTTGCTGAACACTAAGGTCCCCAACCAACCTCCAAACCACCCCCCCACCCCCACCCCCCTCACACACCCCCACCCTACGGCATTGATTTTGGAAAATAAAGGACCATGAGGAGATCACAAAAATGTGGCCACTTCCCAAATTTCAGGACTGACCTCTCTGCAAATGCAGACATTGATGATGAATTTACTATCTTGTTCAGTGCAACAAGCTTTGGTTACCTGAGGAAACAAGTGCTTGAGGGTCAAGACCTCAAACGTCTCTCAAAGGATATAGTTTACCAGGCAGCAGGACTTTCTGCTCCCTGTTTCCTTCTGAGACTTGGCCTACCTACAGCAGGTCCCTGAAGACACAGGAGAGATCCACAAGATCTTCCAAATCCATTGGCAGGATAAGTAAACCAATGCCAGTGTCCTCTCCCAAGCCAACATCTCCAAGAACAAGACTCCAATTACATTCTGTTGACTCCATTGTGTAGGACAAATATTCACTCCCAGATTCCCAAAGAACTTTGTCACTGCTAGTGATTACCAAGTGGACTGAGGAACAGAATCAAAGATGCTGCCTGAGCCTCCTTGTAAAGTGGCAACATTTCCTCTGACTCTGGGAATCCTGAGCTCATGACAGCTTGAAGTGGAGAAGGAGTATTTGGGTTGTCATTGGAAACTTCTGGTACATAGAAGGTCAATGTAAATAGCTGTGGGATCCCACCACCTCCCAAACTACCCAGCTGCCCACCCCAACATGCACACCTTGCCCTACCTGTAGCAGAGTTTGCAAGAACTACATTGACCTCAAAACCTACAGAACCTGAGCGGAAGAAAGTCATCCTTGATTAAGAAGAGCTATCTGAGAACAAGGCAACTCTGGTGACCCTGTCTTAGGAAGAATAGAATTGGGATAGAGGTAGTGCAATGATAGTTTACCTGAATCGGATGGGTAGTAGTCTGAAGACAAAAGAGACTGCAGATGCTGGAATCTGGAACAAAGAACAGAACGCCGGAACAACTCAACGGGTCAAACATCTGTGGAGGCAAAAGATGTAAGTCAACATTTCGGGTCGAGACCTTGCATCAGGACTGAGAGGAAAGATTGCCAGGATATGTGTGTGGGGAGTTGGTGGGGTGGTTGGGACAGAGGCAGGTAGGTGATAGGTGGAACCATATCGGGGGGGGGGGGGGAAATAATGGGCAGATAGAATCAGGTGGGGGGAGCACAATGGGAGAGGGGAACAAAGGGAGGAGAAAACTAGATGGATGGGTGAGTGTGTCTGAGAGAACACCAGGGGTGTGGGTTACCTGAAACTGGAAAATTTAGTGTTTTTCAAATATTCATACCATTGGGTTGAAAGGTACCCAAGTGGAATATGAGATGCTCTTCTTCCAATTTGTGTTGTGCCTCTCCATAACAATGGGGAAGGCCAAGGACAGACAGGTCAGTGTGGAACTGGGAAGGAGAGTTAAAATGACTTGCAAGCAGAAGCTTGATATGACCGTTGTGAACAGAGGTCAGGTGCTCTGCAAGACAGTATAGTCTACACTTGGCCTCATCAATGTAGAGGAGACCACCAAATGTATTTGCCCAGGTTGGAAGATGTGCAGGTGAGCCTCTACCTCACTTTGAAGGGTTGTTTCAGTCCATGGACGGTGGTGAGGGAGGAGGTGAAGGGACATGTGTTGCCCCTCCTACAGTGGTAGGGGAAAGTGTTAGGGGAGGGGAAGGGGTGGGTGGGGAGGGATGAGTGGACCAAGGAGTCATGAAGAGTGTGGTCCCTGTGGAAAGCAGAAAGGGAGGGGGAAGAGGGAAAGAGGTAATTGGTGCTGGGATCATGTTGGAGTTGGTGGAAATGGCAGAGGATGATGTGTTGGATGCAAGGGTTTGTCGGCTGAAAGGTGAGGACCAAGGGAATTTTATTGCTATTCTCTCTGGGAAGATGGGGGTGAGCAGGGGAGTGGGTTGGTTGAGACCAGACATGTGAAAAATGGAGGAAATGCATGTGCAGGATCTCAGCCGGAAATGTTGACTTACACTTTTTGTCTTTACAGATACTGTTTGACCTGCCAAGTTTTCCTAGTCTTCTGCTTTTTTTTGTTCCTGGGAAACTACATTGCACAATTAAGGAGATTAATCAGAGTAGGGCCAGATTCTGTAGGATTTAGAAGAATGAGGGACAATCTCATTGAAACATATATAGAGCAAGAGGGTAGATGCGAGGACAATATTTTCCCTAGTTAGAGCATCTAGAATCTGGATTCATAATCTCAAAACAAGATACTATTCAGATCGGAGAAGAAATTTCTTCACCCAAACTGAATCTTTAGAATTTCAAACCCAGGAAGACTATGGAAGCTCATTTACTGGGTATGTTGAAGATAGGGATTGATCGGCTTTTGAATAAGGGATCAAAAACAAGGGGTTAATCTTACTGAATGACAAAACAGGTTTAAGTTACCAAATAGGTCATTTCCTGCTTCCATCTCTTATATTCGCATGTTATCGCACACTGTCGAGATTGACACGAGAGGGATGCCCTGCACACGTACTTTGAGATAAGATAAGATTTCTTTTTTGGTCACATATATATTGAAACACACAGTGAAATACATTTTTTGCGTGGAGTGTTTTGGAGCAGCCTGCAAGTGTTGCCACGCTTCCAGTGCCAACATAGCACGCCCAGAACTTCCTAACCCGTACATCTTTGGAATGTGGGAGGAAACTGGAGCACCCGAAGGAAACCCACGCAGACAGGGGAAGAACGTGCAAACTCCTTACAGACAGTGGCCGGAATTGAACCTGGGTCGCTGGTGCCGTAAAAGTGTCACACTAACTGCTACATTACCGTGACTGCCCCTCATGTTCCTCTTGAGCATGTCCTCTGCAACAACATATGTAGCATGAAAGATAACTGATGAAGATAAAATTGCAGGTCACATGGTCATGGACCAAGTGCTGGGAAGTGGGATTAACCTGAAACCTACTTTTGACTAGAATGGCACAATGGGCTGAATAGCCTCCTTCTGTGCATTAGTTCTTGTGATTCCATGATTTATGTGTGTCTTTAACCACCAGGCACATGAAATATAACTATTACTATTATTATGAAAGTCAACTTTTCTCTGAGGTCCTTTCTAAACAGGGAAATTTACGAAGATTTGATATCTTTTTCAAAGGACAAGCCTCATCCAAAAGTACACAAGTATGAAATAGGTCCATCTTGGTAATGACCTTACAGCACACAGTCACAAGTTTGAATGTTGGAATCATTTATGCTGCAAACAATAATTTGGCATTTTTAATTTGAGCAAAAGGATTGTTCTGCATCTACGTTCTAATCCTCCCTTTTAATTTGTAGATCCGATGAGACACTAAAACCCATTCTTCTGTGACAAGGTGACATTTCACTAGTTAATGTAGAACTGTCTAGAACAACATCTTCCACCATTTGTAAAATGTCACTGCACTTGGAAAAGCTGCTGAGGTCTTGCCTAGTTTGAATCTGCCGGCGTCAGAAGGGAATACAGTTGCATTGAAATTCTTCCCTTCAATACCTTTCATTGGTCTGTGGAAACTCCATCACAAATTTGGCTTTCTAATATAACAAATAGATGGGATTCGTCAAGGAATAAAAGTATAGTAACAACAGCTAAGAAAATAATTGCCCCTGTGTGCCAGCATGATATAAAATATGCACAAATGTAATGATGATTTATATAAATTGTCAGAGTAACTGCAATCAAATGATTTGAAAGAAAACCAATGAACCAAAAAGAAATATATGTGTTTATATAAAAAAATCTTTGTCATGCATGAAATCCAATGGTGCCTCATATGATGTGACCCTACAGACCATAAGATGATACAACAGAGCCATAAAAGCATACTTATCCTATTCTAAAACAGATTATTTGCTCTCTAACTGTGAAAAATAATTTCAAACTGATCTTTTTTTATTTCCACCTCATTTAACAAAAACTGCATGTGACTGGTTACTTTTTATTTGTTTATTAAGAAGTTCCTGTAAGCCCCAGGGGTTATGAATGGATACACCCTGTTCTAAAACAGTGTCAGCTGAGTATCCTTGTGTGCTATTTTGGACAACTTGTGATCTTTGGATAAATTGAGTTCAATTTTGCATTGAATTTTTTGCAGTGCAAAAAAAAAGATCTAAGAAAAAAGAGATATTTTATCAACAAAAAAAAATTGCCGAGAAATAGATATCACATTCTTCTGTTGTGCTAAATCTTTCTCTGTCTTGGGTGCTAACACCCACTTGGACCTCTTGCAAACATTTGTGAAATAGGGCAAAAGTATATTAAAATCATCACTATTGGTTTTTAGCCGACAGACTCATGTTCTGTAATGAGACCAATGAGATGCCCATCAGGAACCGCATGCAAAATTCACAGCTATTGCATCATTAAATACTCAGAAGCAAATCAGTGCTTAAAGAATTCCCCATGCATGCCAAAGTAAAGATTCAGAAAAACTGCAATAGAGGTGACCAAGGAACAACATTCTCTTGTGAGCTTAGGCACACCTTAAATGATGGTCTGACCCATGCCACTGTGAGGAGCAAACTGAATAAGAGGGCAGTGATCGCAGCATGTAGCTCAGAATTGATTTACAAAAGAAGCAGCAATCAGTGAAGGCAGAACCATTGACTATTTTTCCACAGTACGGACCATTGAAAACTGAGGCAGGCATATACTGTATGAAAGACATTAATGTCATAGTGCTGGCCCTGTAACTGTATCTCGATAGCGATCTATGCACAATGTGTTCCTAGTTTTTCTGTGACTGGGCAGTGAAGATTGTTATATTGCTCCCAAGAGCTGCAATTTCTGCCCTGAGAGGAGGAAACATGTGGTATGCTGCCTATGATGTCATGAGATGTGAATAATGCTGGGTGCACTGAAGTGAATCATGCATGCAAGTGCCTGGGCCAATTTCTCAATGAGCATGATTTCATTCAGAAGTAAATCGTATGATTTGCACATATGAGCCATATGCAAATGTGTCCCATTCCTGGGATTATATGATTATACTTCCTACAGAATGCTGGAATTATATCTACTGCAATAGTCCATTACGTAAATCCATTATTGGGATGGTACTGTGCTACACAAATATTCCAGGTTCAGTTCCTTGCCTCAGAAGAAAACAAAGAGCCTACAAATTGACTGAGCAGAGCTAAACAAGTAAAGGAATTAGCCAGGTTTTCCTGCCCCTTTCTCATTCGTGGTGCATGGGATTGAGCATGTTGCATCACTGGCAATTGACAAATAATGTCCTCATGCTGATTCTAGGGCATGTGTTGAACTCTTATCCCAGAAATGCATCCAATCCTTTCAGGAGAGGAAGCAAGGAGATTGGAGAAGGGGAAACAAAGGAAACAGAAGTAGGGCTTGAACCTCTAGAGTGTATTTTGTGACTTTACGGGTCTTAAAACTTTTCCGAAACTACTATAAAAGTACAGCAAGTGTCACAAATTGTGAATTAGGAAGTGCTGAGGTGCTGCTCACTTAACACTGTTCCCTCATTACTCCTCCTATATTTCTACTAACAGAGCCAAGATGGAAAAGAATTCAAACAAACAAATTATGCATCAAGTTTTCTATAAAATAAAACTATATTCATTTATTTGGGTTTATTCGCACATGATCTTTTTATGAAGAGCAACTTAAATAAATCAAGTAAATGCAGTGACAATGCAGGTGAGGCATCGTTTCACTGTGAAAGTTGCAGAATGCATGAGGGTGCTGTGGCTGTCGATTGGCTAGAGCCTTTTGTGCATTAGAAGACTAACCATATTTCCAAAATTGGCTGTAAAGCACTTTGGAATGTCCTGCTGTTATGAAAGGTACTGAAAAGCAATTAATTAATTAATTAATTAAATTGATGATTTCCATTAAATCTTTATGAAGCTTGCTGTTAAGTGGTAGATTTGATGTATTAGCTGCATGTGTGTGTTCTTTTTTATTACAGTTACTTCACGTCCTCCTAACATGACAAGAACAAATGCATTAAACACCATTATAAAATAATTCAAGTTAATTAGATACCTTTAAAATAAACTCCTGTTCCTTTATTATGATTTGTCTCAGCATGCTAATGGATTACCAAGGGTAATAGTCATTTTTTATTAAAAATATTCCCTTTTAATTTTATGGTTTACATTTGCAATTAACCTCTTTGATTGGACTGTATGGGATCAAGTTTTGATGTCAATTTTTTCTCTGTTAACTATTCTACATGCTCAAATGAGTATAATAAAGAAAATGCAGCATTTTATAAGTACATATTTTATATGTGTTTCGATAAATTATCTTTTTTTTCTGCACTCACAATCATGTCCACCACTGGTAAGTGCAAATTGCTATGTCAAGAGAATGTGTTGGGTGATTACCTATTGTCACAATACGCCATGGCTCTGTTCAGTCTGGACCTAGCTGCCACCTTAAACAGTTGCTTTCCTTGATGCTCCTTGTCTAAAAAAGTTAAGGTGATGCTCTGTTTACTAGTATGGAAGAACCTATAATACACCACTAGGCCTTGATCCCCTATACTACTCCTGACACCATGAATAATTCTAGCTTACTTTAGCCCTCTATAAGCTTGCTCATGCTTCGTATACACACCTGTACAATGGAGATTGGAGGCATGGAACATTTTGACTTCTATAATCAGACAGAAAGACAGACTTGGAGCCAACTATCTACTTCTTCCAATGTGCCTTTCTCTGATCTCAAATGAGGTACCCAAATCTCTATTGGTTCATTTTCTATTCAACTGTTGACATTACCAAGTTTCCTCATGAGAATAGAAAGGGAGTTCGCAGTTACTGTAATTCTATTTCTACACCTGCCAAGTGTTGAGATGTGCATTTCTTCCAGCATAAATCACTGGAAGAGAAACAGAAGTCAGACTACTGGCTGATATATCACATTGCTAACTAATGGACTAAACAGCCATTTTGTGTTGCACCACAGCCACCATCTTAGCAGAAAAGAACGAACATAGTAGAGACCAGGATTCAAACCATCATTTTCTATTTATCTTTGGCTCAGTCCAAAGCTAGGAAGTGTATTTAATAACCAACTCATTGGAGGAGATACCACAAAAAATCAACGTATGCAATCTATTGATTTTATTTTTGATTTCATGCTACACTTAAGATCAATGCTAAATCAGTTACTCACACTAATTTGAAGAAAAGCTTACAGCCTTTATGATGGATGAAACATTTCAGAAAACACTCCATCAATTAAAGCACACAATATGTTCTGTGAGTAAATAATGTATTTCACTTACATCTCAGATCGTTTTATACTTACGTTTTATGCTGCAAACTAGAATGAAGATGTGATGTCTAAAAGTAAAGCAACCTCGACTGGTAAGGATGATCTTGGCATGGATATCAAGAATATGGAGCCCCAGCAGGTAACCTGGGTTGAGGTGATGATGAATGGTGGAGTGGACACAAGGGCTGAATGAGTTAATTGCTTTGTTCCCAGTACTTCATTGGAAGAAGTTTTGGGCGATCCAAGGCTGGATATTGGACAAGAAGCTTGATAGCACAAATGACTAGAAATTGCTTTGCTGTTATTAAGTGTCGTTGAAACAGTTCTGTGTGTTAAATACTTAGAGCAATCTATATTTGCAAAGCTCTCAGAACTATACTGTGGTGTTTTCCTTTGTAATTCCACAAATTTCAATACATGTTACCCTGCTGATCTATTCTAAGATCTATGTGCCCTCAACACCAGCCCCTAAAGGATATTCCACAACGTAAGCAGCACTCCTCCTGAGAGTGGGGAGTGTGGCTGTTGAAAGAACATATGCTGCAATGATCGGGAGTGGGAAATTGCTCTCATGGTGATTAGAGGCACCTGGACTGGTTTGTAAAGAACAATGGCTGTAAGAGGAACGACCTTTGTGTAAGGAGGCCAAGGAGATTCTCCAGGGCTACAGCCAGGCACTCCAGGCAGGAGATTGCCAGGGAAGTCTTTGCATGACATTGGTACTGTCCGTGAATGTCTATGCTTTGGGGAAAGCCTGCAATACAGGAAAATGCCTGTGCTCACTCTGCTTCTGTGGACTTAAAATAAAATAAATAAAGTCACCTCTCTTTGACAGTAGCAACAGGAAGGAACCTAAGGCTAGAAAGCTGAGGATCACTATGACCTTGACTTCCATAGCTGAAGGAGTCCAAGTACATATGTCAGGGTATATTTGAGGAATAGGAGATCACAGATTCTGGCGAGGACAAACAGTGAGTTTGGTGTTTCCCTCTTTTGGTGGAGTTCGAAAATTTCACTGGAGATGACTTTTGCATATTTCACTTCTGGTTCTTTGGGGGAGTTTTACAGTTAAAAATGTTCCAAATAAAACTTCTCCTTAAGGGTCTCGAGTCCAATTTGCCACCAGGTGATAAGGCAGCCATGAATGTGTGCAAGGTTCCTTTTCTCCAGGTTGAGTTGATTTTCAACTGCGCCTCATCAATTACTTTACTGAGTTGTGCAAAAGAATCTCTTGATCAGAGCTTTGAAAGGTGAAGAAAGCTATCGACGAGGTAAAGCTGATCAACACAAACACAGAGACGGAACTCAAAATATGCCAAGGGATAACCTGGAGATGAGAAATAGGAAGGAAACCAGTTCAAATTGTTGAAATGCTCAGAAATACTCAAGATCTAATGTTGGGGATGAAGGAATTAAGAGATTCTCCAGCAAGAGATTCTCACACAATGATTGGGTGGTAAAGGATGGTTTCACTTAACTGGAAAGTCGAGAAGAGTCATTGCAAGAGACAGACAATATCAATTTTACTGAAGTCTCCAGACAGGTCAGGAGGATGTGTGGCAACACTACATCTCAGGAATGATTTTGAGTTGGGCTGTTCCATTGTTGTAACAGAATCAGAATCAGATTTATTATCATTGACATATGACCTGAAACTTGTTGTTTTGCAGCAGCAGTACAGTGCAAAGACATAAAATCTATAATTACAAAAATAAACAAATAGTTCAAAAAAGGAATAATGAGGTGGTGTTCATGGGTTCTTGGATCGTTCAGAAATCTGATGGCGGAGGATAAGAAACTGTTCCTGAATCACTGAGTGTGGGTCTTCAGGCTCCTGTATCTCCTCCGTGTTGGTAGTAATGAGAAGAGGGCGTGTCCTGGATAGTGAGGCACTGCCTCTTGAAGATGTCCTTGATGGTGGGGAGGGTTGTGTCCGTGATGGAACTTGGTCAGAAAACTGTAAGAATTACACATGGAATTGTAGGAAAGATTTGAGAGTTTTATTCAAAACTTTTCCTACCGTTTGCTCATGAGTAAATTATTCTCTAAATTATAGAGAATGAAATTATATCCAGTAGACACTCAGGCATGAAGGAATCCAATTTTGTGGCTGCCAATTAAATAGGCAAAAATGGACCAAGAGTGTTGTAATTACCTGTCATTAGCGACTCTGACTTCTTTCGTTGTTCACAGCTTCCACATTTTGTGAATTGAATTGTCAACAGTAATTATGGGCAGATATTCCTGTTGCAAGAAAGCTTGTGCCATCAAACTGAATCAAATTCCAGTGCAGCAATTTTCATTAGGCATTAGTTAGTCAGTTGAAGGGATGGTCAAAACAAAGGAACTGATACACTTTCTGGATTTACAGAAAAAAATGTGACCAAATGAAAATCACTGTAAGGTAATTCTGCAATCACATTGTTTGACCAGTGAAAAATGTGTTTGATGTTTAAACACACAATGGCTTAGAAATTCAGACACTTAATGTCAGTGCTATTCATGTTTAAAGGGACAATGGCCTTGAAACTCAGACACTTATTGCTGCTTTTATGATTGCCTTTCATGTGAACAATGGTCTTTTTCTGGAATGGAACATGATTATGGTTATTTCTGAGCTGAATTGCACCTCTTTGAACATTTGAATGGACACTTCCAGTCACAAGTTCTACTCATGCTAGTGATATATCTTCCACAATGGATGTGTATTCACATCATTGTCTGAGTAGGGGTAATTAGCCCACATAGTTTTGAGGTGGATCCGTTGTCAGACAGTCTCTGAATAACGAGCTCCTCTTTCTGTGATAGAGCCATAGAACCATAGAACAATACAGCACAACACAGGACCTTCGGCCCACCATGTTGTGCCAACCTTCAAACCACACCTAAGACTATCTAACCCCTTCCTCCCACATATCCCTCTATCTTAAATTCTTCCATATGCTTATCTAACAATCTCTTGAACTTGACCAACATATCAGCCCCCCACCATCACCCCAGGCAGCTCATTCCATGCACCAACCACTCTCTGGGTGAAAAGCCTCCCTCTGACATCTCCCTTGAACTTCCTACCCATTACCTTAAAGCCATGTCCTCTTGTCTTGAGCATTGGTGCCCTGGGAAAGAGGCGCTGGCTGTCCACTCTATCTATTCCTCTTAATATCTTGTATACCTCTATCATGTCTCCCCTCATCCTCCTTCTCTCCAATGAGTAAAGCCCTATAGTCTCTCCTCATAATCCAAACTCTCTAATCCAGGCAGCATCCTGGTTAATCTCCTCTGTACCCTTTCCAACGCCGCCACGTCCTTCCTATAATGAGGCGACCAGAACTGGACACAGTACTCTAAGTGTGGCCTAACCAGAGTTTTGTAAAGCTGCATCATTACTTCACTGCTCTTAAACTCGATCCCATGACTTATGAAAGCTAACATCCCATAAACTTTCTTAACTACCCTATCTACCTGTGAGGCGACTTTCAGTGATCTGCGGATATGAACCCCAGATCCCTCTGCTCCTCCAACTGCCCAAAATCCTGCCATTTACCTTGTACTCCACCTTGGAGATTGTCCTTCCAAAGTGTACTGCTTCACACTTCTCCAGATTGAACTCCATCTGCCACTTGTCAGCCCAGCTCTGCATCCTATCAATATCCTTCTGTAAGCTTCGACAGCCCTCCACACTATCCACAACACCACCGATCTTCGTGTCATCTGCAAACTTGCTAACCCAGCCTTCCACCCCTCATCTAAGTCGTTAATAAATATCACAAAAAGTAGAGGTCCCAGAACTGATCCCTGTGGGACACCACTAGTCAGAGCCCTCCAATCCGAATGCACTCCCTCCACCACAACCCCCTGCTTTCTACAGGCAAGCCAATTCTGAATCCACACTGCCAATCCTCCCTGGATTCCCTTGGCCTCTGACTTTCTGAAGAAGCCTACCATGCGGAAACTTATCAAACGCCTTACTAACATCCATGTAGACCACATTCACTGCACTACCCTCATCAATCTTCCTGGTCACTTCCTCAAAGAACCCTATCAGGCTTGTGAGGCAAGATCTTCCTTTCACCAAGCCATGCTGGCTGTCCCTAATCAGTCCATGATTCTTTAAATGCTCATAGATCCTATCTCTTAGAATCCTTTCTAACAGCTTACCCACCACAGACGTAAGGCTCACTGGTCTATAATTCCCTGGACTATCCCTACTACCTTTTTTGAATAAGGGGACAACATTCGCCACCCTCCAATCCTCCGGTACCATCCCCGTGGACAACAAGGACTCAAAGATCCTAACCAATGGTTCAGCAATCTCCTCCCTCACCTCACAGAGCAGCCTGGGGCATATTCTGTCAGGCCCCAGTGACTTATCTGTTCTAATATTTTCTAATAACTCCAACACATCCTCTCTCTTGATATCAACATGC
Organism: Pristis pectinata; assembly: GCF_009764475.1. Lineage (NCBI taxonomy): Eukaryota > Metazoa > Chordata > Chondrichthyes > Rhinopristiformes > Pristidae > Pristis > Pristis pectinata. The sequence goes on from NC_067406.1 coordinate 125,673,470, forward strand.
TCTGGAACATTAACCTTAGCAACACTGTCCTCAGCATCATCAAGACCCCTCTCCTTGGTGAATACTGAAGAGAAGTTTTCGTTGAGAACCTCACTCACTTCCACAGCTTCCAGGCACATCCTCCCACCTTTGTCTTTAATCGGACCTACTTTTACTCTAGCCATCCTTCAGCTCTTCATGTACGAGAAAAAAGCCTTGGGATTCTCCTTAACCCTACTCGCCAAAGCCTTTTCATGTCCCCTTCTTGCTTTCCTCAGCCCCTTCTTAAGTTCCTTCCTTGCTGCTCTATATTCCTCATGAGTCCCATCTGATCTTTGCTGCTTACACCTTATGTATGCTGCCTCCTTCTTCCTATCTAGTTGTTCTGCCTCTCTCGTCACCCACGGTTCCTTCACCCTGCCATTCCTTCTCTGTCTCACAGGGACAAACTTATCCCTAACATCCTGCAAAAGATCCCTGAACATCGACCACATCTCCATAGTACATTTCCCTTCAAAAATGTCATCCCAATTTACACTCCCAAGTTCTCACCTTATAGCCTCATAATTCGCCTTTCCCCAATTAAATATCTTCCCGTCCTTTTTGCTCCTATCCCTATCCATGACAATTCTAAAGGTTATGGAGCAATGGTCACTGTCCCCCAAATGCTCACCCAGCAATAGATCTGTCACCTGTCCCGGTTCATTACCTAAAATGAGATCTAATATGGCATTCCCTCTAGTTGGCCTGTCAACATGCTGTGTCAGGAATCCGTCCTGGACACACTTAACAAACTGTGCCCCATCTAAAGCCTTGGCACTGAGTAGATGCCAATCAATATTTGGAATGTTGAAGTGTCCCATTATAATAACCATGTTATTTTTGCGTCTTTCCAAAAACTGCCTCCCAATCTGCTCCTCAGTATCCCTACTGCTACCAGGGGGCTGATAGAATACTCCCAGGAGGGTAACTGCTCCTTTCTTGTTCTTAACTTCCACCCATATTGACTCTAGAGAGGATCCTTCTACATTATCTACCCTTTCTGCAGCTGTAACAGTATCCCTGACCGGTATCGCCACCCCTCCTCCTCTTATCCCCCCCTCCCTATCCCTTTTAAAACACAGAAAACCAGGAATATTCAATATCCATTCCTGCCCTGATGTCAGCCATATCTCTGTGATAGCCACAATATCGTAGTCCCATGTACTTATCCAAGCTCTCAGTTCATCTCCCTTATTCCTGATGCTTCTTGCATTTAAGTAAATGCACTTTAGCCCATCCACCTTACTACTTTTATAGCCTGTACTCTGCTTCTCCTTCCTCAAAGCCTCTCTCCCCGTCAGATCTGACTTTTCCCCATTCCCTTCTTCCTCTGACCTACTCCTCCGGTTCCTTTCCCCCTCGCAATCGAGTTTAAACCCTCCTGAACCACCCTAGCAAACCTGGCTGCAAGGATATTGGCCCCCCTCAGGTTCGGGTGTAACCCGTCCTCTCTGTACAGGTCCCACCTTTTCCAGAAGAGATCCCAATGATCCAAAAATCTAAAACCCTCCCTCCTGCACCAACTTCTCAGCCACGCATTTATTTGCCATCTCCTCCTATTCCTACCTTCACTATCACGTGGCACTGGCAGCAATCCCAAGATTACTACCCTTGAGATCCTGTCCTCCAGCCTTCTGCATAGCTCCCTAAACTCAGTTTTCAGGACCTCATTCCTCTTCCTACCTATGTTGTTGGTACCAACATGAACCACGACTTCTGGCTGTTCTCCCTCCCGCTCCAGAATTCTGTGGACCCGATCAGTGACATCCCGGACCCTGGCACCTGGGTGGCAACATACCATCCGGGATTCATGCTCACTTCCACAGAACCTCCTATCTGTTTCCCTGACTATCGAGTCCCCTATCACGACTGCCTTCCTCTTCTCCTCCCTTCCCTTCTGAGCAGCAAGCCCGGTCCCAGTGTCAGAGACCTGGCTACTGCTGCTAGGACCCGGCAGGTCATCTCCCTCAACAGCTTCCAAAGCGGAAAACCTGTTATTGAGGGGAACAGCCTCCGGGATCCTCTGCTCTATCTGCCTGTTCGTTTTCTTTTTCCTTTTTCCCTCCCCTGACAGTCGCCCTTCTATCTCCTTCCTGGACTCCAGAAGTACCTGCTCTACGGGGGCTGACCGTCTCCTGATGCACAGTATCTACATAACTCTCCACCTCCCTGATGCTGTGCAGTGTTTGAAGCTGCAACTTCAGCTCATCAATTCAGAGCTGAAGTCCCTCCAACCTCAAGCACTTACTGAAGATGTGGCCATCGTGGACCACAGCAAAGTCTACAAGCTCCCACATCAAGCAGCTGCAGCACACCACCATGTCCTCCATCTGAACTAATTCTTTTTTCCCTCCTAGTTTTCCCTACTTAAAATTTTATAAACAGATAACAGGTAAAACCATACCTTTACCTACTTACCAGCTACTCACCCGCCTTGCCCCTTCACACCAAAGCCCCTTGAGCCAAAGCCCAACCACTCTGCTCCCTCTCACTCAGCTGCCCGCTCCAACACTGCCTGCTGGATATGGCGGTTTGCTTTTTAAACTGCTAGCGCCATACCTGCTGACGTCACGTGCCTGCGCAGTCCATCCCCCACTATTCCCGATTAAAACTTATATAACAACTTATGAAAAAGAACCTTATAAAACTAAAACTTATAATAAAAACCCTGTTAAAAACTTATCTGTTCAGAAGTCCCGACGTTTGCCGAAGCGAAACCCATGAAACTGCCGAAGATTTTTTACCCACTTTTTAAACTGTGATCGTATGATGTTTAAGGTGCCATCTTCCATAGGCCACAGATACAGACTGGCTATCAACATCAAGCCCCCACTTATCCCAATATGGTCTATGGTCCTCCTCTCCAAGCTCATAGTAACCATCCCTGCTCCTATCTTCTCCTTCACAATTTCACCACTCACCCATCCCTGACCTCCAGTCCAAGCTCTACTACCACTGCCTCCCCCAGGCCCTGATTTGCAAACCCAGTCAAACCCAAACTCCCATTCCTTCAAGTTTCAATACATAGACCTAACCCTTGATCTCTACCCTGCTATTGCATGAAATAGCCCTCTTCCTGACTAACCATTATTTTCCTTCATGAGCTTCACATTACATATGGTTGTGTACCCAATGCTTTTGAGCATTGCTGCTGCTGGAGTTTAATGTGACCAGTCTGAGACGGAAATGCTTACATGTGGATTAATGCAATCCTGTGGGTGCCAATGTAGTTCTTAGCCACTGTGACTTTGATTTAGTCTTGGGCAAGAATCCCATGTGAGAGAAGTAGACTCTCCCCAACTCCAGTCTTGATGCAGGTTCTTGACTCAAAATGTTGACCATTCTTTTGCCTTCATAAATGCTGCTCAGCCTGCTGAGTTCTTCTAGCAGTTTATTCTTTTGCTTTAGATTCCAGCATCTGAAGTCACTCGTGACTCCTCTTTCTCCAACTCACTGTTGAGAGCCCTGGGTCACTTTAACTCCTGACCATCAGAGTAATGCACATCCAATATTTGTCCAAAATAAAATTATATAGCTAAGTGTGGGAGGCATTTGAAGTGAGAGGAGGCCATAGCGGCCAAGTAAATGCAGGAAGACTCAAATGTGTCTGGTAATGTGATGAGTGGCTGAGCAGGGGAGGTCATGGTGGTCTTTTGTCTGGGGATCCAGTGGTGGGATCTTCTTTTGGGGCTTGGTCTTCTATGCCATCGCATAGATATATTGCAACGTGACAGTATGTTTCCCTGGAGAATCCAGCTCCAGTCATTGAAACTCCAATTGCCATGCCAATCCCCACATCCTCTTTCCTCCTTGTTTGGGGTTAAACTCCAGCTCTTTATAGGTCTGGAAAAGAAGAATAACTGGGCATGACTTTGACCACACAGACGAGATAGAAAACATGCGATTCAGATAATGAACACCATCATTTGTAAACAAATAGGAAACATGCATAATTTATGTTAATTTAACTTTATGTTATCTTATGTCTGTCCTCGTCTTGTAATGTACTGTGCTGCTGTTACAAAAAGTTAATTTTCATCCCACTTATACCCTGTGTATGAATGCCCATGATAAACTGTAAACTATAAAACTGTAAAATTTCTTTATTAGTCACATGTACATTGACACAGTAGCGTAACAGTTAGCACGACACTATTACAGTGCCAGCATCCTGGGTTCGATTCCCGTCACTGTCTGTAAGGAGTTTGTACGTTCTCCAGTGTCTGCGTGGGTTTCCTGCAGGTGCTCCGGTTTCCTCCCACATTCTAAAGACGTACGGGTAGGTTAATATGGGTTTAAAAAATGGGCGGCGCAGACTCGTTGGGCCGGAAGGGCCTGTTACCACTCCATAAGTAAAATTTAAAAAAAAATTTTAAAAAAGAAACACACAGTGAAATGCATCTTTTGCGTAGAGTGCTCTGGGGGCAGCCCACAAGTGTTCGCCACGCTTCTGGCACCAACATAGCATGGCCACAACTTCCTAACCCGTACGTCTTTGGAATGTGGGAGAAAACCAGAGCACTTGGAGGAAACACATGCAGACACAGGGAGAACGTCCAAACTCCTTACAGACAGCGGCGGGAATTGAACCCGGGTCGTTGTCACTGTAATAGCATTATGCTAACCGTTATACTACTGTGCCTGTAGCCATAAGTTTGGATGAACTAACATAAAAACACAACATGCCGGAAACAGCAGGCCAGGCAGCACCTGTGGAGGGAGAAACAACCTTTGCTTCTCCATTAGTCAGTTGGCCAACATCTGTGGACAAACAGATATTTTTCTTCCCTTCCACAGATGCTGCCCAACCTGCTGAGTGTTTCCAGCATTTTCTGTTTCAATCTCAGACTTCCAGCCTCTGCAGACACAAGAGACTCTTTAGGTCATGCATCTACGATTTTTTTTAGGTAACGCACCCGATTTTAGGTGATCCTCCCCTCCAGTGGAATTTCCCCCCTTCCACCCCCCTCTCCTTCCCATCCTCCTTTTGCCACTCCCCCATGGTGGCCAACATGCCTAATCCCATTTCTGATTGGCAGCAGATTTAAAATAAAAACAATCACAGAGAAAGTGAATTTCATAGGTGTCCTTTTAAAAAGGATGAATAAATGTTATGCAGTGATCATAGCACAGAAACAGGCCCTACCAAATCAACAACCCATTTACACTAATCCCACATTAATCCCATTTATTCTTCGCACATTCCAATTAACTCTTAAGAGTCATGGATAAGATAATTATTTATTAGTCACATGTACATCGAAACACACAGTGAACTGCGTCCTTTTGCATTACTGAGATTGTGCTGGGGGGCAGCCCGCAAGCGTTGCCACGCCTCCAGCGCTAAGAGAGCATGCCCTAAGTAAACTTGAACTTGAACTTGAAAAACTTTGTGTGAAGATAGAACCCCTTTAAATTGCCTCTGAAGTCCAACCCCCTTGATTTCCACCCCCACACACTTTCCCCATCCCATACCCCTAAATCTCCAATCACCATTCCAAGTAAATGCCAGAAGTCTGTAGCAACGACAAAGAAACGTTTTTAGAATGAATGACTGGTTGCTTTACGAGCATTACAGTGCCTTTAACAGGCAGTATGTTATGAACTAGAACCATTTACAAAGCTTCTGAATGCTAAAATTCTAAAATTTGTTATTTTAAAGCTGAGTGTGGCAGCTTATCCAGAAAATTCAGTGGAAAAATCATGACCTTGGCTTTGTTTTCAGTCAGTCATTTCAGCTGCAATGGTAAATGAATCTTTATGTCCACATCCCCACCTCCTCCCCACCAAATCAGAACATTTATATTCTGAAAATATCATGACTCTCACCAATGTTTAGAATAGCCAAGTCTTGCAATGCTAATAACCTTATTGGAAATACTCCAGGATTTGAGTGTGATTGTGACATTTTATTTGTTGGAAATATTAATTCAGATTAAAATTGCACAGGGAAATAATTGTCCTTTATGAGGATTAAAGCAGAGAGTAGACTGCACCAAGTGTTGGGATCTCTGTTGCTTGCATTGCAAAGAAGAGGTAAACAAGCGAGGAAGCCAGTAGCTCTTTATACAGATCAGATTAGTCAAAGTGTCTCATTTCCAGGAATGTGGAGAGGCTACTTTTGATAAATAAGGTGAGATTCCCATATAGTAAAATCAATCTCTTCTCAAGACCCTGTAGTATTGATCTGTGTAAACCATATATTACTAATTTCTCAGGATTTCAGCTTTGAAAAAGCTAAAGTGCTCAGCAAAATGACATAAGTATTCGATTTGCAGAAGGCTGGAAAACTAAATGCTGCTGCTAAATAACAGCTTTATTTGAAATTCGAGTCAAACTGGATTTGCAAGACTCAGTCTTGGCTCTCAAGGGAAAACATGGATGCCTGGGAAAGTATTAATATATATCAAATAGACGGAGAATGCACACTTTGAATTCGTGAGTAGGTGAAGAAGATTGAACACTCAATATGCAAGAAAGTTAACTGCTTATATTAAAGGTCACCTTGAGTGTTAAAATACTCAAACTTGGATGGAAACTTGAAATGGTGTTTCAAGCAGTAAGCAAGGCAATCAATCAATGATGGAGGAGTCAAGGAATTAATCATATGGGACAGTGAGGATGTATCAAAAAGTCTTTAGGAAATGACTGAAAAGAAGGAAGGAATTGGATATAAAGCATCTCCATTAAGTTTAGTCCGAAAAAAAAACAGATGTGAAGCAGCAAGGTGGTAGGATTTTTAGCCCTGGACAGGAGAATAGGCTGGAAAGGTGTTGGCCCATCCCAAAGCAGCAGGAAGCAATACCTTTGAGATCAAGGTTCAGGCCTCATTGATATCTTTTTCAGCAACTGCCCATCCAGAATGGGAATGAATTCAGTGTCAGGCAATGTAACGACTGCAAGACCAAAGAATATCTACTGTGTTTGGTGGGGTGTGGGATCAGAGGCATCCAGAACAACCAATTCAGAAATGAAGTAGTACTCCAGAACGGGGAGGAAAACACACCCCTTCTGAAGCCCAGAAGAATCCTTTAAACTTACTTGTACTGGAGCTCTTTGGACTTCAGGCACTATGAAATAAAGCTCAAATCTGTCGACATGATAAAACAGAGAAATAAATCATATTCCTGCCCAACTGAGGCAGATTGTTTACAGTTGAGAAATAAAATATATAAAAATGGAGTGAAACCAGGTTGAATATTACACCCACATTTACTTAAGATTACCCACAACCCCACCCAAAACCAAGATTTTCTTTAGTTGGAGAAAGGTAAAACTTTTAACAATATTTTTTTTTCTTTTTTGGTTTCATTGAGTAATCATGAGCTAACAAGAATTTTCATGCACAAAGTAAGTTTTTTATTATTAACTATTACTATCAATCTCCACCAAACAAATATCTGAAATCTGAATATTTTCTGCAACATGAACCAAAATCCCAAAATCTTTCTGAGTCACACTCACTGGAATTGATTCCTGCAAAGCCAATCAGTTCAAGCTGCAGATTCCTGTTAAACCATTTGTTAGCTCTAGGAATGGGAAGTGCTTCTCGTAGATGTGTCCCAGTTGATTTGTTTGCTTCAATTTCTTTTAAAAAATCAATTTACAAAATATTGTCTTTCATTCATGTCCTCTGAGGATCCCCATATGTTCTCTTGAGGCCTGTTCCTGAACCATTTATACAGCCTAGGTCACAGTTACACTGTGAAAACTCCAATAAGTTACATTTATGTAGTGTCTTTAAGGCTGTTAAAACACCCCTGGCACATCAGAGGAGCACTGTGAAACAAAATTTCATTCTGAAGCACATAAGGGGATATAAGATGAGGTGACCAAAGAGCAGCATTTCCAGAAGCGATTGAGGCAGCTGAAGCTATGCAAACAATTGTGACTGCTCAAGGCTGCAGACCAAATGTGGGTAAATCGGATTAGCATCAATAAGTACAATGAACAGCATGGACATAAGGGCCGAAGGACCCTGTTTCTGTGCTGTTTGAATCTATGACTTTAAGATGCCAGATATGGGGGAGTGCATGACCTTGGAGAGATGTCTGGCTGCAGGAAGTTATTGAGGAGGAGGAGGGGAGAGGCTATGAAAGGATTTAAAATCAAGAGTTTAAAAAAATTTAAAACCACATCAGGCTTTCATTACTGATGTGGCACAACGGATGAATTTCCAGAGTGATTCTCCCACTCGTCTGCTATAATTTTGAGGGAAGATCAGAAGAAGCAAAAGGAAGTGTTTTTTTTCCAGTAATTTTCACTGTTTCGCATATATTAGGTTGTGCTGGTAGGAGAACGACCAATAAAACCACCCCCACAGTGTATAAGTCTATCAAATAATCATTGGAAAAATGTAAGATTTAACTTCAAAGGACACAATGAATTATTACCTTATCATGAACTTTTAACAATCAATAAATATATAAATAGTTAGCAGAGCTCAAGATTACCCTTTGGATTTGATGAAGAAAGATAACAGAATATTTTTGAGACAGGACACAGAGAAGGAAATTTTCTAATTGCCTATGAATCTTAATCACATTATTTTATGGACAAATACCCAACTCCAAATACTTGAGCAGATAAATTAGCATAACATTTCACTGCTGTAGCAAGGGAGTCACCTAACTTTTCAAATAGTGCGATGGAGTCTTTGATGCCCATTTGACAGTGAAGCTGGGCCTTGATCTAAAATTGCATCTGAAGTGCACATCCAAATGTGCAGGACTCCCTTGCTACTCCAACATTTCCCAAAGAGCTGCATAAAAGCAGGTCCAGATGGAGGGCCTTGGCCTGAAACGCTGACTCTCCATTTTCCTCCACAGATAAGAGATAAGAGATAAGATATCTCTATTAGTCACGTGTACATTGAAACACACAGTGAAATACATCTTCTGTGTAGAGTGTTTTCGGGGCATCCCGCAAATGTCGTCATGCTTCCGGCGCCAACATAGCATGCCCACAACTTTCTAACCCATATGTCTTTGGAATCTGGGAGGAAACCGGAGCACCCGGAGGAAACCCATGCAAACATGGGGAGAATGTACAAACTGCTTACAGACAGCGGCGGGAATTGAACCTGGATTGCTGGTGCTGTAAAGTGTTACGCTAACTGCTACACAACCGTGCCTGCCCCTACATGCCTAACCTGCTGAGTTCCTCCAGTGTTCTGTGTGTTGCTACAAGTGTACTTTGTTAAATACAAAGCACTATGGTTTGCACTGAAAGGGCCATGAAAGACACTACATAAATGTAAGTTGTTCTTTTTTAAATAAATGCTCTTTTGTAGCAGATGGTGAATACAACACTACACATCTGTCAAAATTACTTGGGAAATGTTCAATGAGCAGTGAACTGAACACCTGTTGACCATGAGAAATTACCCAGCCCATGCTTGGAATTACTTTGTCTTTCATGTTATAAAGTGTTAACTTTCTTCCAATTTTTCATATCATCAAGTACAGTACAACACCTTGGATTCTCCTTGACCCTAAGAGAGCCTCATTAACCCTCTTTCCTTCGCCACTACACTCATGTTAAAGACCATCACGATTCAACAATGACCATCTTTTGAATGACCAAACACATAAGGAAGATTTGTATGTCAGAACATCCCAAAGTGTTGTATCTCCAGTGAAGCACTTCTGAATTTTGGTCACCAATATAATGCAGGGAATACAGAAGTTAATTTGCCCACAACGTAACAGTAATGACCAGATTACCTGCTTTTGTGAAGTTCAGAAAGGAATAAGTATTAGTCGGACACAAAAATGGCATGGGATCACCAACTTGCCCTCATAATTTATTTTCTGTCTCCTTATTATTGTTTTTTTTTGCCATCCTTTGATGCTGGACCAGTCTTTGGGCTTATTGTTAACTTTTGCTTTTTTATATATTTTATCTTTCAACTTAATACTCTCCTTATCTTCTTGGGTTCATCCCTCCTTAGAATTTTTTCTCCTTACTGGAATATATTTTTGCTCAGAGGCATGCATTACCTCCTTAAATGCCTGCCACTGCTTACGTGCTGTGTTTCCTGCTCATTTACCAGCCCAGTATACTTTAGCCGACTTTATCCTCATTCTATTGTTATTCCCTTAACAGTTGTTTCTGACCCAAGTTTCTTGCCCTCAGGTGGAATACAAAATTCTATCATACTGTGATCACAAGTATCAGGGGGATCTCTTATTCTGAGATCATTTATTAAACCTGCCTCATTACCCATTACCAAATCCAAGATAGCCTGTTCCTGGTTGCCTCCAAAATATATTGCTCCAGGAAACTATGTTGAAGGCACTCTATAAATTTGTTCTTGCAGCTGCCCTTTTAAACTTGATTAACCCGACCTACATGAAGATGAACAACTCTCCTAATTATTTCACTGCTTTTTTTACATGCCCCCATTATTTGTTGATTTATACCCTTTCCTACTGTCTGAGGGTTTATAGACCACTCGTGCCAGTGCCCTTTTTCCCTTGCTGTTTTTAACCATCCAAATGGACTCTACATCTTCTCAGTGTAGATTATCTCTCACTACCGTATTTCTTTCATCTCTTAGTAACAGTGTCATACTACCACCTTTTTTTTCCTGCCTGTCTTTCCAAGACAGTTCAAGGATACTATGAGGAGGGGGTCAAGAAGAGCAGCTATGCCTGAGACCATGTGTGTGAGCACCAGAGTACATATGTTCAGAAAAGTGCCTATTATGTGCCAAGCTATATGTGAGTGTTTACACCAATGCAGCTGAATCTGGTTTCCACTTACCTTGGACCCCTTCCCTATTGGATCTTTATTCAAAATTGTTGAACTGACATCACACCATGCTGCTGAGGTGATTGGAAACAATACAGTCTCCCAAATGATTCTAACACAAGGTATTTCACATGTATAAATTAGGACGTAAATGTGATTAAAAATAATCACCTCACTCAGATATAAAAGGTGAATTGACCATTATCTAAAAATAAGCTTGCACTGCCTCCCTTAAATGCTACTGCTGTCCACTCATGCATTGCAATAGGGGACATTAATCATTTCCTTCACAGTTAATTTGTTTTTAGCATTTGTAAGTAGACTATGAATACAATTAACACTCCAACGTTTAGGTGCTTGCTTTCTAACATTTGCATTGTGACCTTTTAGTCGCATACTGCATTGTTTTGTTCTTGTAGTAGCATGTCATGAAAACTAATCCTATTACTTCATCATGGCACAAAAAGCTTATGATTGTCAATATCCTACTACGTTGTGGCCCCTTATTTCTCCTATGCACTTCAGAAATAGCTTCTCTGGGATACAAGGCAAAATTTGATTTCAACTCCAACTAAATGTGAGATATTAATTGATAGTTTGTCTTCCAAATCTCAAAAATGTATTAAGTGTCCACACCTGGTTTTGTCAGTGAAAGTATGGTCATGATCAGTAAGTGTACATTTCAGGGAGGTTTTAAAGTCATGAAGCAGGTCAGGGTGAAAGACAAACTGCCTTGTCCAGCAGCAAAAAGCACAAGGAGATTTTGATTTCTGGGCTTCATCTGGATAGGCCAGATGAGATGCTAGAGTGAAACCAGAAGGTAGCAGCTTCTGGTTTGAGAAAGTGCAATGTCAGCGGCCTCTGACTTAAAGAACTGTCTACAGCCTCAGGGATTTGGAAGGACTTGATGATGAAGGCAAGAAGGGGGATAAATGAGGCACAGGAGGAGCAAACACTCCTTTTGTAGTCCTGATGAAGTCTGTTTGCACCTCACTTAAATCCCAACACTTCTTCAAGCCCATTTGTCAATGGCTTCCCTTTACAAGCTTTTGGGTTAAATAGCATTTGATCTTCAAAGTCCAAGGTGCACATTTAAAGAACTATATTGACTGCTAATGAGAATTCCTTTTCCTGTCAGAACACAGGGTCACTCTGTGTGTGTGTGTGTGTGTGTGTGTGTGTGTGTGTGTGTGTGTGTGTGTGTGTGTGTGTGTGTGTGTGTGTGTGTGTGTATATTGGGGGGGTGATGGTGATGGTGCAATCAGCAAATTGAATGAAATTGATTTCTTTAGGTTTAGTATGTAGCTGGGTACTTAGATAGGACTCAGGAGATATACAATCTTCTGAACTCAAATGTACGACCACTTAAAATCAGAGATAAGAACTTAAAACGTGCAGTAAGTATACATATTCTATTCCTGGAAGTGATGCCAAGAGTGGTCAATCTATTTTCCAAATATAGAACTGCACACCATATATCCCTTTAAAACAGTCAATACATATATACTTATCGTCGGAACCAGCAACAGAAAAAAATCTTACAGCCAACACAGAACGATTTAGTTTGCAAAGAAGTGAAGGCTAGATGTAATGAAGTCACAAAGCACAATTTTAATTAATACACAACAATCAGAATGGAATAGCTTTACTTATTATTAAGCTTAGGCTTCACTCTCACAGAGTACTCCGATTGGACAAGAAAAAAGGCCAAAGCTTCAATTGGGAAAAGATTATTACTTCATCTCGAGAAGAATAATGATATAACCAGAATAATTGCAGCCTCTGGAGAGTTAATGGACAATCACTGGGTCCAGAATAGTACAAGAATTAGAAAAAAAACACAGAAGTCAGTCAGTCCATGATTAAGATAATTAGGTACATCAATAATTGTATTCATAGTACAAAAGTTAAATAAAACAAATTGGGCCAGGAATCACATTGACCTTTACGCTAGCTCTTTCTAACGCCATACTCTTTGAGGAGAGGTGACTAATGAATCTAATCACTGAACACTAGTTCTGAATCAGAAATTAGAATTTCAGTACAGCAAGCTGCAGGTAATGACTGCTGATCTAGCATTTAGATATAGTTGAGCCATTGTTCAGCCTCACTGAAAGCCTTTGCTTTGTCGAGGAGCATGGCACCTGTCACCTTTAATCTTGAATGGGTCTTTATGTGGATGATCCAGCCTTTGATTTGTCGTGGTGACTCAAATACAGATGGTGCAGCAGAATGAAGGTATCAAGGCTGCTGCCAGGATGCCAGTCATGGACGTGCAGCATTTACTGCCTCAGGGAGTGAAATCCCTTTTAAGATCCAGTATAGGACAGAGTAAACATGCTCACAAAGTTATCTTCCTGTCTTCAGTGGAACCCTGCACTGTAAAAGAATCTGCAACTCTATGGGCTCAGTCAGATTATGTTTTCTCAGCATAGGAGGCTAAGGGGGGGGGGGAGTGACCTTATAAAGATATATAAAATCATAAGGGGCACAGATAGGGTGAATTGCGATAGTCTTTTTGCCAGGGTAGGAAACTAGAGGACATAGATTTAAGGTGAGACGGGATGTGAGGAGCAACTTTTTTCACAGACAGTGTGATGGATATGTGGAACAAGCAGCCAGAGGAAGTGGTGGAGGCAGGTACAATTACAACATTTAAAAGAGACAGATTCGAAAGGTCTCGAAAGTAAAGGACTCCGAACACAGTCTGACAAGGAAGGATTTTATTTACAAAGACAAACACGGGAAAAGATAATGGGGGCAATACACACTTACACTCACACTGGTGATCACGAACGTAGGGGGGGGGATCGCAACAAGGGTGAGATATGCGCGCGCGTATACACACACACACACACACACACACACACACCAAACTGGGTACAAACAAATCACAAAAGAAACAATACGATGCCTGCCACCCCTCGATCTCAGTGCAAGCACGGCTCTATGCTAGAGGGATATTCTAACTAATTTCTCTTAAACAGTGCACAGCTTACCTCGGCATCCCTCGGAGACAGCAAAGAGGCAGAACCAAGCACATGCTGCACTCTTTATAGTGCTGGAGGGCTATGGGTGGTCCAGCCCAGGCAGTTCAAAAGGGCCAGTGGTCAAGTGTGCCAGGTACAAAAGTGTTTAAAGCAACCAATCGTCAGGTGTGCACTTGATGGGTAGGGTGGAGCCAGGCCTTGATTGAGAGTGGTGCATTTTCCGACCAGATAGGGACAGTGCTGTCATCTGACCAGGTGGGGGGCAGTGTTGCCACCTGACAGCCACGACCTCCACAATACACAGGTGCATGGATAGGAAAGTTTGAGAGGATATGCGTCAAATGCAGGCAAATGGGATTAGGTCAGGTAGGGAACTGGGTCGGCATGGATGAGTTGGGCCAAAAGGCCTGTTTCTGTGCTGTATAAGTGAGGATGAAATGTGGACTGCTGTCTTTAAACAAAGAGAGAATCAGTTTCCATCTGTGGGCAATCATGGATAGAAAACTTCAAAACTTAAAAAAAATCTCCAAATGATGCTTCGAAGGGCAGAACTGTGTTGACTTTGACAGCTACTGGAAATGCAGTCCTTGCCCTGTACTAATAGAAGCCTTATGGCTGATAGACATGACAGACCAGAATCATGGAACATTTGCAAAGTAGGAGACCATTTTGCCCATCGTTTTCATTCCAGTTGAAGTAGAATTACCAAACCTAATCTCACTTTCCAGCACCAGGTCCTTAGCCCTGTGGGTCACAACTCTTCAAGCACACACCCAAGTAACTTTTGAATGTGTGGAGAGCCTCTACCTCTAACTATTTTCAGACACTGAGACTCCAGCCCCCACTATCCATAGTCAGACTGGTGCAAGAGATATTTCAGTCCAGATGAAGGGTCTCGACCTGAAATTTTGACTGTCCATTTCCCTCCACAGGTACGGCCTGACCTGCTGAGTTCCTCTGGCATTTTGCTCCAAATTCCAGCATCTGCGGCCTCTGCTGTCTCTGGAGATCTTGCTAACGTTTTTCAGTTTTGCATCCTCACTTGGCCATGGGAGATAACGGAGTCCGTCTGTTTGAAGACTACATTATTAGACAGCAAAAGTTTGCATGGATTGCAAACTTCCTCAAGGTGAAAGGTCTTTTCCTTATTTCCCCTCTAATTCATGTACCAAATATCATTCCAACAATGCAAAGACAAACATTCACCATCTACTCTGACAACTGATCTTGTGTGCTCATTAAGGCAGCTGAGGGTGAGAGAGCCAAGACTAAAGATAACAACTTGCTGGGCACCTTTGAGCTGACTGGTCTTCCACCTGTTTCAACGGGCATGCCTCAAACTGAGGTTACTTTAACTCCATGTTCCCTGGTGTTTGACCTCTGCCAAGGGAAGTAGGTCTTTCCTGTTACATTATCCAGGCCTCTCATAAGTTTACGCACATCAATTGAACCTTTCTTCAACCTCCTCTGTTCCAAGAAAGCCATCCAAGCTTTATCCGATCTTTCTTTGTTGCTAAAATAACAATATACCTGTATATCTCCCCAACACCCATTCCAATGCAATCTACTTTTACTAACATGTGGTAACCAAAACAGTATGCAGCATTGAAGCTGTGACTTAACCAGTATTGTACGTAGTTCTAACATAATCACCAGGCCCTTATACTCCTCAGCTAATAAAGGAAAGCATTCACTATGCCTTCTTGATCACTTTGTTCACCTGTTCTGCAACCTTTAAAGATCTGTTATGTAATCGTGCCTGAAGGTAGAGTGGCTAACTTTACCTACATTAAGGGGGCTGGGTAGTTTACGGATGTCTCTCTAGCAGAGATAGTGTGTGTCTCACAAGTCCAGGAATTGATCAGAAGTGTTGTGCCTTAGCATACTCTGACAATACAAAGTCTATGAACCATTGAGCTGTGAGAATAAAGTGAGAGACAGCCCTACTATGGTCCCTGCTAACCTGTAAAAATGTATTTACTTGCAAATTTCGGAGCATTTATTTTTAAAAGGCAGGCCCAATTTAATCTGACCCAAGCCCATGGAGGTCTAATTGTGTCTAAATACCAGCTAATTGGAAGCTTTCAAATTTATTCAAGTCCTGTGGAGCTCCATTGGCTGGTTAGTCTCCATGCAGATGCCAGTGAGGACAACCTTACCAAAACACTGATGACTGTTGCTCACTGAAGCTTAGGTAGGAGACCTGCTCTCTGCATGTAAGTGGCCTTCTGTTGGGAACTTTATGAACAGTAACACCACCTCTGCATCCATTTTTCCAACCTACCTTTCCCTCTTCTGGCAATATGTCCTGCTGTCTGTGCTGTTCGTGTATTTTCCCAGTTATCCAATTTTCCAAGCGAATAACTACTGAGCCACATAAAGCTGGAAGCAACTGTTTTATGCAAAGTCGTTGAAGACAAGAAAAAGTCCTTCAGCCAGCTTCCTTCCACTCAAAAGTTTAGAAATTTTCAAAGTAGCAGACAGTAAAACAATATTTTTCTCACTTTTTTCAGTTCTGACAAAGATTCTTCAATCTGAAACACTAACTTTGTTTCACTTCACACAGATATTGACTGACCTGCTGTGTGTTTGCAGCATTTTCTGTGTTTATTTGAGAATTGCAGCATCTCAGTCTGTTGACTTTCAAGCACAATGTTAGGAACAGCCAAGAGAAATCAGTCAGAAACTGACCTGCAAATTGTTGATGGATCCTTTAAATATCACGAGTTCAGAGTCCTTTCATTAGCGATGAGTACATCTTCAAATGTGTGACATTAAGAAGATGCTTTTGCTGAAGTATTGTGCTTCAAAATGGCTTTAATATTGTCCTGTGCAGACACAGACATTTTGTAGTGTGCAATTTATTGCTATGAAAGATATAGTTTTTGAAATCCTGATGCAGCAGGACAACATACTTGAAGTGCACATGGACTAAACTAATCCTGAAAATGGTGCAGCCTCTTAAAAATGATGAAACAATGTTGTAAGTAGCAACATGGCAGTTGATTGGAACTAATGCTAATTAACAAGTTCAATGTTCTGAAGAGTTTTTTATATGTTATTCATGTAATTTTTTATTATCATCCACATCATAGACTTTAAGGAGCACTAGAGGATTATCAAGTATAGCAGGATCTTATATAGATAGAGACTGGTGAAAATTTTCTTTACACCCTGTTAGCTAACTCCTGGATTGGTGACAAGCAATACAATTGAGCAGTATTCCTGGAAACTCTCTTGGATTGACCCTGTGACTCTGTTAATTTAGGGATCTTGTTCCAGACTATGCATCACCAGAACTCAGGTCTGTGCTTGTGCACCCAGTCTCAGAGCTGTGCACACGTTTTCAGACACAGGTACCTTTAACCATAGGCTGAAAATGGCGTATGTACAACTGACCTTATAAAAAGTCATAGGGTTAAAGACCTGGAAAGGCTATGAAGCTCGTATCCTTTACTGATGACAACAAGCAGTAAGTTAAATTGGTGGGATGATGTAGCTTGGGCTTGGGGGGGGGGGGGCTGTGGGGGAGGGTGTGGGGGTGGGGGTGGGGGTGGTTTCTGCCTGTATGAAATTGAGTAGAGCAGGTACGCCTCACATTGTATGGTTGGACTACACCAAGAGTACCGTGTGAAGTTCTGGTTGCAACAACACAGGAAGGACCTGATTGCACTGGACAGAGTGCAGAGAACATTCACCAGAAGGTTGCATGGGATGAAGCATTATGAGGAAAGACTGGGTATGCTGTGTTTGTTTTCTTTGGAGCAGAGAAGGCTGAGAGGGGACCTGATTGATGGGACACAAAATTATAAGGGACATAAAATACAGATCATAAGAAACCTTTCCCTAGAGCAGAGGTGTCTAAAACTAGAAAGCATAGATTTAAGACAAGGGGAAAGAGGAAGAGCTTTGATTGGGATCTGGAATGTATAGCCAGGGAGTGGTGGAGACAGGTAATCTCACAACATTTACTTACATGAATTGACAAGGCATAATAGGCTATGGACCAAGCACTGGTAAATGACATTAGTATGGACAGATATTTTTTTTTGGTCAACATGGCTGAAAGCTGAAGCTGACTCTATCATTCTATGATGCAGTGTGCAATCTTTGTCTGCTGACAGAAAAGACATCCTGTAAATTCAGCAGTGGTCAGTCAGAAAGAAAATTTTTACCAAACAGCAAGTGGTATTCTTGATAAAGAGCCAAGTCTTCAACTATTCAGAGGAAGCAGCTGGATACAGCTGCTATTCCCTCCCCTCCTCTACCTCGTGCATTTGTCATCTGTGCCAGCACTGGCATACACACTCCCTCACTTTATACAGGTACCCCAAACCTAGGAATTCTAACATGGCCCACATGCTTGGAAGTGAGGAGAGAAGTCCATGGAAATTCAAGACACTGTTTGAAGATACCTGGTGGAACTTACGGCAGTTGTTCCAGAAACATCATCAGGACTTAGCAATGATCATTTAATCTATGAGTTTTGGGAGAACCGTAATGACTTTCATTGTTTTCTTTCTGTTGAGCAGCTGTTTTCCAGTTATAACATGCCATGGTTCATTGCATCCAACATGCACCTCATATGTTAATGTGCAATGCAGCCTCACCAAAACAGGTTAATTGTTCATTTATCTCATTTCTATTTATTGGGAACTTGCTGTGTGCAAATCAGATGCTGGTTTTGCTTTTATAACTGCATTTCAAAAGTAGTACATTGACTGTGAAGTGTTTTGGGACACCCTGAGGACATGAAAGGTACTGTAGAAATAAATTCTTTATAAGTGAAAAGAGTTTAATATTAATTTTACAATTGTCAGTATATTGCAAATGACCTTGGCATCTCATGTCAATTTTTCTTATTTTCCTTTTCTGGCTATGGGAAATGGGCATGGTGGAAATATAAAATAAAAGTTTATGAGAGTTGTTTAAGCTTTTGTTCTTCTTTTGTCTTTTTTTTATCCAATAGTACTGCCACAATCATTGTGGTCTTGGTGTTTGTTATTCTCTAATGCTTCAGCATATTCCGAATGTATTTTATAGTTTGCAGGAATGAGACTGAATCATAAACGTATTTGATAGTTTATAGAGTGGGCTATTTTCTGCAGTCTCAGCCCAAGTTAATCAGAGCATGATTTTGTGCACTATATTATAGATCTGAAGTTCAAAATAATTTATAAAATTTGGTTGGCACCTTTGTGCGTGTATCTGTGAATTATTTTGTGGATCCTCCATGCATACGATGTTAGTATGCAGGCCTCAGATGGAAATGTAGGGCTTAATGAGAGGCAGAAGGCCCATTTGATCGTAAGTCAAAGGCAGCTCTACTGGAGCCTCTGTCCTGAAAACTATCATGGGGTCTAATCCAAGGTACCAGATATCTCCAGTGTTGCAAGGAGGGCCTTCTGCTTTCTCTTATGGATTGGGGCCTGACCATTGATTAATTCCTCTGCATCTGGTGGCTTAGGCTTGTCTTTATGTCCTCTGCTCCTCGCTTGTTCCAGGTCCACAGAGCCGTTGTTGTAACCCTGGCTAGGAAAGGGGATCTCTGGCGATTCTGGCTGAGCCTCACCCACAACTCGTCAGTCATCTCTAACATTATAACCAACTCTCCCCAGAAGAAACAGTGTGCCCTCATCCGCATTTGTTACATCATTCCCAGTTGTAGTTCCTCTGAGTCAGACTTACTGCTTTAAGCAACAGTTCCCACAAAGAATTGCCACTTCAAAAGCTCTTAAAAGAGATCATGCTGGTTGATTCCTGCTTCTTGTGAGAGTTTGCAATAGACATGGAATTCACAATGCTCCTGCAATACAATTCCTTGTTCATTATGTGCATGTTAACAATTTTACCCTGCAGACTTGGAAGCTTTGGTCCACTGCCCCCCTTACTGCACATTTTCAACTACCTTCAATTGTTCGGTCTCTGGCATTGTAAAAATATTCTGTAGTTATTGGGCAATAGTTGTGATGACGTTTATCTCTGATATTTGACAGCAATAGCTTTTTTATGTGAACAAAATGGTATTATGAAAAGAATGGTCCCCTTGCCCTTCAGAAATTAATCTACAATTTAGCCTAGATTCATGGGATAAACTTTGTTGTTTAACCAATTGAATTGAATTGAAGAAACATGGATGTGAACCCAAGTGCAAAATAACACATAATTTAGTGTTAAATAAGGAGATGCCAAGCTAAGAAGTGGGAGCAATGAAAGGTCTCAGCCTCCAGCACTAAAGTGAACTTAAGTTTATGTAGGGCTCCCCCTTTGAGAAGTGCCTGTGCAAGATTCTCCTGAAACACTCTGACAGTATCAGCCCACCTGACCAGGACCCTTCTCTCCTCATCTTTCTTTTTTCCCCAGGAGCTTGGCCTAGTCTTTGGGTCTTCTGCTCCTCCTTCCCACCCAGCTGCAGGTCCAACATAGCAGTCGCTAAAGCCCCAGTTTTGACAGAGACTGTGTTTACAGAAGATTTCACTTGAGCCTCACTCATAGTATTATGTCCGCACAGGAGATTTAACTTCTCTAAACAATTGATTCCATGGAGGTCTGTCCAATATCTCCACCTCCAATAAACCACTAAAAGCCTGCAAGTCACTGAGGATTTCTTCAAATGTTGAAAATGTTATTACCTGAAGCCAAACATTGCAGAACTTGTTCCTGATTAAAATATAGCATTAATTGCATCACCATAACCAGATTTGGCAGGGTTGGCATCATCACTGTATTGACATTGACATTGCTTACTGCATTTTCTACATCTTCAGCATGTGCATAGGATTCACATGCTGTTGTGGTACCCAACTCCTGAGTATCAGGACTGGCATTAAAAATTTAAGCTCATAATTAGAAGAACAAGAGTACTTGTCACACCAAGCAAAGCAGTGCTATATGGCTTGGCTCAGTGCTCACTGTTTCTTTTGAGTGTATGCACGCATGTGTGTGTGTATGTGGATGTGGGTGCATGCACGTACATGTGTATGTATGTGTGTGTGAATGTGAATATTTGTGCACTTATGTGCATACGTATGCATGTCTGTTTGTGGATGTGCATTTGTGTGTGTGTGTGCCTGTGCATGTGTGTTTGACAGTGGTTAGGAGATGGTGAAGGGTTGAGAGGGAAGGTGTGTAGAGTGACACATAGACATTAACACTTCACTCAGACTAATTTAACAGCATTTCAGACTTACCTACTTTAAAACTTTGCATCTAAATTCTTTGTTTTCCCTGTCTAATCTGAGGATATTTTGTGGCATTGAACATAGAACAAAAAAGTCACTCCAGATTAGTTACAAGGATATATAAATATAAAAAAGTAAAATGTCTTGTTGCCTATTTAACTGCAAATAATAAAATGCTTTACTTCGTATTATGACTGTGCTCTACATGCCAAGTAAAGGCCACTGGGGAAGGGCTACAAGGAACATCAGTATGGACCATATGGTGTGAGCCCACCCAAAAGCATCAGCTTCCATTAATATATTATACAACACTAATTTCCAAATTAATTTTATTGTCATTTTATCTACATATTCTCAGTGTGGTTTCAGTTGGATTGCCATTTTCCAATTCAAAAGGAATGCTAATGGTACAGTTGATCTAATTTGCATATGTAAATTGCATCTAGTAGCTCACTATTAACATGTTCTTACTAATTGTGTAATAATTCACAAGGCTATACTTCACAAGGATAGAAGTTGCACTTTCTGAGAGATAGGGAGGCTATTTTTAATTAACAATTTGTTTATTCAAATTAAAATGCAATTAACATACCTCATTAACAGGTTATCCATTTGTAGCAATATGATTACATGCTTCAATTTCATAATAAAAAGATTTACGATGTTTGAGTTAATAAAAATACATTTTTGCTGCTATCATTGCTACTTGCCTTGCCCTTCCATTAACTGTGCAAAACTAAAGCAGCCAGTCTTTGAAACCAGCACATAAAACCCCTCTACTGGGCCATATTCTCCTTGTGTCAAAAAACATATAATTTACAGTACTGCATGTGTTTTTTTTAAGTGCAATATGATTGAAATTCGGTCTCCATCCTGTAGTGTTGAGCCAAATTAATATCATTACATTATCGTCATGAGTTTATTAATTTGCAGTAAATATGCTGTCACTACTTATCCCATGTTAATTATAATAGAATGTAAATTAAGAGGTGGCTTATTTTCCCAAGGTCAAGACACTAGCTGACTAATTCAGAAAATTAGATACCAGAATTTCTTGACATATAATTACACAATTACAATTTAATGTTGTAAAATCAGTTTTGGTTGGGACACATGAAATTTATTTTACTGGCTTCATCAGAGATATATGGAAATTCTGGAATGATAAGCAGGATTATGAGCTCAAACTAGTAATGCTTAATCTTTTCCCAGTGAAGTCACCACTGGACTGCCACCTAGTGCAGGGAACACTGATCTATTTGAATGATCATTGGGAATTGTTATTCAGTGAAAAAAAGGAGTAAGTAGACCACCTTGTTAACTAAAACCTGGATGATGACACAAGCCAACATTTCTAAATGGTCTTCTATGAAACCTTAATTTCTTCATCTTTAATTAGATTTATAGATTCTTCAAAAGAAGTATCATCATCAAAACCAGTAAACAGAACCCTAATCACTTCCTCAGAAAAGCAAGACTATGACCACTTTGACCACCTTGCTCTACAATGGGCTTTTTTGTTCTCGTTGTGTTCTTTCTTGTATAATTTATGTATAATTTATGTTTTTCTTGTGAATGTTGTGTCTCTAATGCTATGTGCCTGTGATGCTGCTGCAAGTAAGTTTTTCATTGCACCTGTGCATAACATGTGCTTGGGCATGTGACAATAAACTCGACTTTGAATCAACAACTGCATTCAAACAAATCACCAACAAAACCAACTTCATAAGTACGCAAAAAGGGAATGGAGAGATTCTACTTTGCCATTCAACCTGTCCTGTTAGAAGATCAGACAGAACTCATCTTACTGTGGAATTTATTTCACATAATTAGTTTCTCAAGGACATGATTAATTATATGTAAAACCTCTAGGAAGATAAAATCCCCTCAGAATCCTATATTAGATTTCCTTTCTTTAAAAGAAACCAAGAAATTTTCAGGTGATCAAAAGGGGACAAGACAGATAACTATGAGGGCAGGCTTATAATCAATTGGGTATAGATTAGGATGTGATGTAAATGATGTTTTAAGATATTCCAACCAATGAATAAGGTAGAAAAAGTACCATTTTCTTTATCAGAGGAATACAGAATAAGGAAGATGAACCGTAAAATTAGGCTTTTTGATGGTGACGTTACGAAATGCTATTGCATACAACGACTAGCTCAAATGTTGAATACTCCTTTACGAAAAGTTGATACCAGTTAAAACACAATTTAGTATATTTTTGTTATGAAAGTTTATCCACCAGAGCAGGGAGATGGAACAACTGAATGTCAGAACATGGAATGACTGGCCCATAACAGATTTCACCTTCCTATATCTCACATCTAAATTAAATTAAAACAAAGATTGTCCAATCCGAAGCTCTGTTTGTTCAAGCCAGGGAAGAGGAGAATCCAAGACTTTGCATATGTTCAACGACGAAGCTTCAATTATAGTTGATGATGACTAGCTAGGTATATTTCAAAAGTAAAGCCTTTCAGTTGGGAGATCACTTCAGTTGGGGAGGGGTGACCAGGTCAGTACCCAGCTGACAGGTGGACCACAGAGGCAGAGACTGCAGTTAGAGAAGTGTGACTTTGTCAGTCACCAGAAGTGATGCTTCACTGGATTTTCAGCAGATTGAAATCCATGACAGTCTTGATTATACACATGATTCAACTTGTAACACAGAGAGATAGCGAGAAAAGAAAGGTATCATGGTGCCAGCTATCACATTAAGGATACTGTACTTTTTCAAACTACAGTACTGGTGTAAGGAATTTGAGTCTTGTGTCATTTATTTATCCCTTGCTTCAGGACTTTTGAACAACTGACAGTAAATCAATGCCAGCCAATTATAAACTTAGGTAGGCAGGGCCAACACCAGTCTTACAATTCATTCACTCATTCAATGTGATCTGATGTACTTCAGCTTCCAATATAATTTGATTTGTTGCTATGCAAAATTCCATTTGATCTCTGTCTTGAATATACTCAACTAGTGAGCATCCACACCCCCTGGGAGAGAGAATACTGAGACTGCAACACTTAATTCTAGATTCACTAGGCAAAGGAATCATCCTACCAACTGCTACACTGCCTAGTGCATTAAAAAATTTACATGGTTCAATGAGATCATTTCCCATCCAAACTCTGTGGAACATAGAAAGAGCACAATGTGGAGTAGGCAATTTTATGTATATTTCTAGGTGTCTAACCTTGTTTAACTCCTGAGTTTTCAGCAGGATTTTTATTTGCCCTGGCACTAACTTTTCAGCATAAACCTCCCCAAAATGACATGTAACACTTATTAACTCTGTTTTCACAAAAGTGACAACACTGAAGCTTAGTTCTTTGTCCTCACGGAGATCTCTGACCTCCTGCAAACTCAGATACAGCTTGCCACATGTACCTTTAGATTTCTGAGCGGTCTATGAACACTACCTCATTTGTTCCTCTTTTGTACAATTTATTTAATTTTGTAACTTTTAGTAATTTTTATGTCTTTATGTCTTGCACTGTACTGCTGCCACAAAACAACAAATTTCATGACAAATGTCAGTGATAATAAACCTAATTCTGTTTCCGACCGTGGCAGTCATCGCTCTCACCTTCCTTTCCTCAGGATCATTCCAGGTTGCTGCGATAGACCTTGACAAAATCTCACAGTTTGCTGCTCATCTAAATTCAGTATTTGAGGAGAGAAGATGCCTTCTATTTTCCCTTCAGTCCACAGGAGCAGGCAGGCATAGGCATTTGCTTGCAATGGCAGGCTTTCCCAAAGTGCAAGCATTCATAAACTACAATCACGTCATTACAGAGGCTTCCAAGGCACGCCTCTGACAGGGTCATCTGGCTATAATGTTGGAGGTTCTCTGTAATCCCATGTACAAGACGTTTGCCTCTTGTGGGTACTGTTCTTCATCAGCCAATCTCCCTAACCCCGTGACCTCTGCCCCACCCCCCCTGCTGCACCCCCCCCCCCATCATTCTAACAGCCTTTTGTTCACTTACAATGCTTTCCTACAACTGAAAGATAATTGTTTGTATTATATTATGTCCCATGCAAAATGCTTGCAGCTGGAAAAACTTGCCCGCATTGTATGCTTCCTCAAAGTGCAAGCCTTAATAAACTTATACTTCTCCTTACAGAGATCTTCTCTCTCATCCACCTGAAATTTTAACTTTCTGTTTCAACAGATGCTGCCTGACCTGCTGAGTATATCCAGCATTGTCTGCTTTATTTCAGAAAGCTAACATTTCCTGTCTGTTTTTGCTTTTCAAATAAATAATGGCACCCTGAAATTAGCAGAGCACAGCATTACACATGGACACCTAACTTCACTGTTCTCTAAACCTCAATTTAAGATCTTAATTTTTTTTTACATGACTTTCACAAATGGCCCACAACTGTCTTTCAATACCTTTAAAAGGTAATAACGTTTACTGTGCCAACCAACTGGCTGGAGTGTTCAAGGACATCTTCAACCTGTCACTGCTATGGTTTGAGGCTCCCACCTGCTTCAAAAGGGCAGCAATCACACCAGTGCCCAAGAAGAGCAGGGGGAGCTGCCTTAATGACTGTCACCAGGTAGCACTCACATCTACCATAATGAAGTGCTTCAAGAGGTTGGTTATGGCTGGAATTAACTCCTGCCTGAGCAAGGACCTGGACCTGCTGCAATTTACCTACCACCACAACAGGTCTACAGCATCATCCTCTCAGTACTAATTACAAAGCTTCAAGATCTGGCCCTCTGTACCTCCCTCTGCAACTGGATCCTCGACTTCCTTATCGAGAGACCACAGTCAGTACAGATCGGTAATAATATCTCCTCCTCGCTGACAATCAACACAAGTGCACCTCGAGGATGCATGCTCAGCTCACTGCTCTACTCTCTCTGCACTCATGACTGTGTGGCTAAGCACAGCTCAAACACCATCTATAAGTTCACAATTACACTACTGTTGTTGGTAGAATCTCAGATGGCGACGAGGAGGCGTACAGGTGTGAGATAGATCAGCTGGTTAAGTGGTGTCGCAATAACAACCTCACACTCGACGTTAGTAAGACCAAGGAATCGACTGTGGACTTCAGCTTTTTCAATTTACCTTAGACAGCCAACTCATACCATTCAAATACAGTTTTTCATGAAGGAATAAAATCCAGGACATGGAAGTAAGAGCAGGGGTCTTATTGGATAGATCTTTAATGAGTCATTGCTATGGGCTGAATAGCCTCTTTTTGCATTGTAGGATTTCATGGTTGTATGTAATCGAAATAATAAAAATTGTTAATCATTTTGCAAGACCTGTTGGTTCATCAAATCATCAGCAGACTGACCTCCCCCTCCCCCCCCCCCCCCCCCCCTCCCCCTCCTCCCCAAGTGGTCATGTGTATTTGCACCTTGTAGCACAGAGAAGAAGAAAAGGGAACGGTATCATCATACTACTTGTCACATAAAGGTAATCTGTCAACCTCAAATAAATGTATTTCATCAGAGAATAAGGAATTTTGCTCTTTCGTTATTTATCAGGACTTCTGCAGTGCTGGCAGTAATTCAATTACTTACCTATTGTTTCCTGGATAGTCAAGAGCATAACACTTTCATTGGCGTTACAATTTGATTAAGCAGAGATGAATTAGCAGATGGCACCTAAAGTATGTGGCTTAGTTCTTCCAACCAATGGGTATCTTGTGATAATGCCCACATGAACAAGGCTAATGAATGTGGTCTTTACCAACAGAATTGTCCTCCATGGAATATGTAATTCTCTCAAGATTCTGAATACAATAAAACTCCGATAATCTGGCATCCATGAGATTTTGATGGTGCTGGAATCGCTGATTTTTTGGACTATTGGACGTTATTCCTGTTAATACTCCAACACAACTTAACTTTTTTTTAGATGTTACATAGTGCTATAATAAATTTTCCAGTGAACCTGGTAAGTTTAAAGGAAGCATAGGAAATTGGACCCACGCAAGAGTAGAGGGGGTGCAGGAATCAGAGCCTCAGTGAGTTTAAAGGGAGCACAGGAACAAGGGCCCTGATGAGTTTAAAGAGTGTTGAACCATTGGCATTTCTGTACAGTTAGATATCAGATTATTGCAGTTTTACTGTTCTGCCTAATTGCAAAGTCTGGGGAAGAAACGAAGAGTACAGGAATCAAAAACCAAGAAATGCTATCAGAGTACTGTTTGTTCTCAAAGCAATTTAAGTTATGCAAACAATTATTTTAGTATTTGGACTACCGAGGAATGTCTTAAGATTTACTCTGGAGAATGTTGTGGTAGAGAACAAAAGTACCTTGCAAGTTATACTAGTGGCAATATGTGCCACGAGTTAGTATTAGCCTGCTTGAGGGCATAAGATGCACCTTCGGTACCTCAAAAACTTAAAACACATGTCAAGAAGCATCTTCAAACAACTCTTCAATATATTATTGTGATATTTTAAGGTTAAACATTGGTTTCATGCTGATGTATGGTTATGCATAGGAAGCATTATTTATTTGAATGACACGTCTTTCATAATATTTGGGAAGATTCAACAGGAAGGATTTTCAGCATTTAATATGGACTGTATGATTGGGAGATACTGAATGCTGTACTTCAGCATTGTAATCATTTCTTACAAATTATGTTGCTTTCTGTTGTTTAAAATCTACCTTAATTATGCAGCACCACCTTAAAGTTCAATGACTAGGTCCTCTGGGACAAACAGTCTTTCTTTGCTCAGTGATCTGCAAACCACCTTTGCTAAACTGGATTTTTTTTTGAACAGAGATCCCTTTGTCCCATACTGATGGGCTTAGTGCTCCTGTATTTTATAAATCAAGATTCCAACCCTTGCTCCTTGAAGCGAGCAACCCTTGCCCTTCCTCTCTCCATCTAGAGCAATCAAGAAATAGAAACATAATACTCTCTCTGAACAATCCACAACTCAAACCTATCAACTGATGATCAGCATAATAATTGTTACTGATGTTACATTGAATAGCTTGCTGTGTAGGTCAGGAACAGTATTATTGGGTGTAAATACATAGGCAACAACTCTAGAAAAAATATTTGCTGACTGACGGTTAGCAAGGAAATGTGCACCAATACCAAGTCCTCAATTCTTCATTTATACATACTACTTGAATACAGATCTCACCACTGTGCAACTGAAAGTCAAAATAAGACAAAAGAATGTGGAAGAGACTGCTTGCAAAGACTGAAAAGAAATCCTGACTTATCTCTCACATTTCTTTTTTCTTGCTTCATTTGCAGAGTTTTTTTTTCCTTCTTTTATTTAATTACTATCTCCACTGTAACACCAAGCAGTCTGCTCCATAAGAATGTTTGGTCCCTTTCTACATCACCCACAATCACATCTTCACTTGCCACATTTAAAGGTTAACACGAAAGTCAAAACTGGAACATTTCTACGCAGTGTGGTTGATTGGTATCTCCCTGTTTTCTCACTCCTCTTCTAACTTTGCATACACATAGTTTACGCATTCACCCCTCCCATCGTCCTCCTGGGATGTAAGACCTCAATCTTGCAGGCACTGCTTAGTGTCTGGAGCAAATCAAAACAAAACAAGAATGAAATAAGAAATCTGAATGCTCCTACTGCAGAGGTGATGCTGATGCATGTACAGAATTGGCATGCATCTTCCTAATGCCATAATCCAAATCAAACGTGTCCAAAAATGCCACATTCTTTGCTCCTGCTCCGTATTTAACTTCCAGCCATGGATATTTCCAACCCCATTCCTCAACTTCCAACTTTTAACCACATTTCTGAAACAAATACAGGCATGTTCACATTTTGAGCCTGGTGTATCCCTAATCACCATTTATTGGGGATGGTTCATTGATGCTATCTTGATGAAACAAAGTTCAATGAAACTAAAGGATATTTGCCCAATAGGAAAACAGATGTAAATTCAATCTAGATTACATTAGTGAAAGCTCAGCAAGTTGGTCTGGCATTTGAATGTGTCATTGTGAATTCTCCAGTGTCATCCAGAATCATTAGGACTGTACCACCATGCATTTGCTTAAGTTATTCCAGGTGTACGTGACAGAACATGTGAACTGAGCTAATGTATGAAAAAAAAAGGATTTCAGGTCTAGTTGTTGAGAGGAAGAAGATCAAGGTAAGGCCTAAAAACAAATCCATTTGAATCTGCTTCATCTTCTGATATCTAGGAATAAATATCTTATCCTGGCAAAGCTTTACAGAGCATACAGCCAATAATTCCGACTTTTTTTTTGCAAATAATGCATCCAGTAATACAGGATTAATTAGTAGATAAATTAATTACTAAAATAGTAACAGCTTTCTATAAAGACAAAATTGGACTCAATAGCAAATGATTTTGTAGAGATTAGTTACTGAATCATTCCCTGTGGATTTTGTTCCAATACCACATGATTTTTCTGGACTTGTTTAAAGTTTCAATAGGATAATGAGTCACCTGGGTGGTGTTGAAGTACATCATTAGTGACTTAACGTCTTGTGAACAAGTAGTTGCGTTCAGATATTTATAATTTAGCTGGATGTCCTCTTGGCTTTGAGTATGACAAGGGAAATTAATAAAGGCCATGGAAAGCAGAAAAGGCTGGTGATGAAGGGATCGGGGAGAAGGAGTCACAGCAGGAAGCACGTCTTCAGAGGGTATTGATGGAGCAACTGCCTTACCTGAAGTACAATGTTAAGACAGCTTGTGATAACTGTACTTCAGTAAGCACATTGAAATTGAAATCTGATGTTGCCACTGCTCCAAATTCAGAGCTAGCCATGGACCGTACTGCATGTGGACTCGTTGGACTGAAGGGCCTGTATTGCTCTTTGACTCTATGTGAGAGCTCTGAATTTTGATGCTCTTGCTGGAGATATAAACAACATCACTCAGTTACAGTATAACGCTGCAGTGGTCTCTGAGGTTTTTCCTGCATTCTCTCATGCCAGAGACATGCAAGCAGACCACATTTTTATTAGTTCATGGATGAGGGGCATCACAGATATAAATTGTCCATGAACTGAAAGACATGCCAGCTCAGGGTGGTACAGTGACACTACGGTTAGTGCTACTACTGCACTGCTCCTGTGACATGCGTTCAATCCTGACCTCAGCTGCTCACAGTACGGAACTTTCAAAGTCTCTCTGTGTCTGTATGGGCTTACCTGGGTGCTCCAGTTTCCTTCCACGTCACAAAGATGTACAGGAAGGTTAATTGGTTTCTGTATGATTGCCCAGTGTAGGTGAGTGGAAGGAGAAGCTGGAAGAGTTGATGGTCATGTAAGAGAGGGAAGTAAGTGGGAGAATAAGACTGGGTGGGATTGGTTTGAGAGCCGTTGTAGATGATGGGCCAAATGGCTTCCTTCTATGTCATAAGAAAATGGATACCTCAGAAGGCAGTTAAGAATCAATCACATTGCTGAGAACAGAAGAGTCCAAACCAAGTTTAAAAAAGGTGGATTTTCTCCCTGAAGGATATTGAGGAACCAGATGTTTTATTTTGACAATCCATTAATGCCATTGTAACCTTATTAGCATATTAATTCAAGATTTATTCAATTACTTCAATTTAAATTCCCCAGCATCCAAGGTGAGATTTGTACAAATGCCTCTAGATCAATAGTCTGAGCCTCTGAATACTATTCCAGTAGCTCATTTCATTACTATACAAAGGGCATGCTTCAATTGTAGGCTTCCAATGATGTAGGATTCCATTAACTCCACACTGATTGTGTTACATGTGCTTCATGAGAAGATACCATTTACATAGACTGAAATTAATTCCATTCCCTCAATGTGCAACTAATCTATGACTACAGACCTCATAACATGCAGGTTAAAGCCTAATAGCCTGGCAACAGTCAAGATTCATTTATTCTGCAGTTGTTATGGCAAACTAGAGTGCCCATTGAATCTATAGCCCTCCCTTTGGCCTCTCAGCCTTTCTTCATCTCTTAATCGCAAACCCTCAATGTGCAACAGGATAAGGGAGGAGTTGGCTAGTGTAGACTGGAAACACAAGCTATATGGTGGGACAGTTGAGGAACAGTGGAAGACCTTCAAAGAGATTTTTTATGGTGCTCAACAAAAGTATATTCCAGATAAAAACAAGGACAGTAAGGGTGGGGAGAGCCAGCTTTGGATAACTGAGGAAATAAGAGAAGGCATCAAGTTAAAAGCTCCTGCATACAAAGTTGCCAAGAACAATGGGAAACTGGCAGATTGTTGCTTTTTAAAGTTTTCCCAAAGAACCACTAAGCAAGCAATAAAGAAAGGGAAGACAGATTATGAAAGTAAGCTAGCAAAAAATATAAAAACTGATAGTAAGAGTTTTTATAATTATATAAAGCATAAAAAGGTGGCTAAAGTGAACATAGGTCCCTTGGAAGATGAGAAGGGGGAATTAATTTTGGGTAATGTGGAAATGGCCGAGGCCACAAACAACTGTTTTGTGTCAGTCTTCACGGTGGATGACACGTCTAACATGCCAAAGGGTGATGCTATGGATGCGATGTGAGGTGAGGACCTTGGGAAGTAGTCGAGGCTACCTCATTAAATATATTTAAAACACAGTTAGATAGATTTTTGCATAGTGGAGGAATTAAGGGTTATGGGGAAAAGGCAGGTTGGTGGATCTGAGTCCAAGGCCAGATCAGCCATGATCTTATTAAATGGCAGAACAGGCTTGACGGGCCAGATGGCCTCCTCCTGCTCCTACTTCTTAGGTTCTTGTGTAATGCCAACTGCCTTACTTATTCCACTCCACTCATCCACATAGTAAACTGCAAATTATGAACATAGCTTAAGCATTACAACATTAGAAATAGATTCTTGAATTGTTGTCCATGTAGCCTTACTATAATCTGAAATGAAAATGGCTGCAAAATATAATATGGACGAATTCTTCCATCGCCTGGCCATCAAAGTCAAGTTCAGGTCAAACTCAGGTAGAATAGGGTACAACATAGAACATTAGAGCACACTACAGGCACTTCGGCCCACAATGTTGTGCTGACATTTTATTCTGCTCTAAGATCTATCTAACCTTTCTCTCCCACATAGCCCTCCATTTCTCTATCATTCATGTGTCCCTCTGAGAGTCTCTTAAATGTCCGTAATGTATCTGCTGCTACAACCTCTGCCAGCAGTGCGTTCCACGCACCCACCATTCTGCGTATAAATCTTACCCCTGACATCCCCCTTATATCTTCCTCCAATCACCTTAAAATTACGTCCCCTCATGTTAGCCATTGTCACCCTGGAAAAAAGCCTCTGACTGTCCACTTGATCTATGCCTCTTATCATCTTGTACACCTCTATCAAGTTACCTCTCAATCTCTTTCTCTCCAAAGAGAAAAGCCCTAGCTCACTCAACCTTCCAATGCAGTGCAAAAATCTTGAAGTAAGCTTTTTCCCATGATCAGTTAATGTTGAAGCTTACACAACCCGAAAGTCAGAATGATCTCAACATTATCAGCAGCTCTTTTAAGTGATGGAACTTGCTTTAAGTTGTGGAACCACTGCTGTTCTGTCCAGGTAATGATCATTGCAGCCAGCACTGATTACCTTCAGCAATTATGCAAGGAGAAGGACATAACTGTGTAATATTAACCAAAGGGAATGGTTTAATTGTATACTGTGATCTCCATACTCATTTTTGGAGGTTATCTAATTCAACTTCCCCAGTTCTTAAATAATATATTTTGTTATGAAACTATTTCATTCATTCTAATGTAATTCTGCTCTTTTCCACAGTCTGGCATTTTCCTTTAGCTGGCTTTTGTCTTGTGGTGGTGTAGGAGATTAACGTCAGTATTATTAAAAACTGAGAGGTGATTAGTTAGTTGTTTTTGAAGCTAATTGAACAAAATAATACTGATGAACAGGAAAATAGCATGTATTGTTAGTGCTAAACACATGCAAAGTGATAATTACAGACAAGGTAATTCTATTTTGAGGATGTTAGTTTTGAAGAGGCTTGCAGAGAGGTGTCAATGGACCTTGTGTTATGGGATGGCAATAAGAAGAGACCAATTTTTGGATCCAGAACCAGCATAAAACAAGAGTGTTGATCCCATGTGAAATGTTGCCACAACATTAATTCTTAGACCTCTTTCCTAACCATTACACTAGTTCTTGACATCATTTGCGCCACCTACATAGTTTGTCCATTAAACTAAGTACTGAGTACAGGAAGCACCACAAATAAAAGTTATTGTTGGAGCAGCAGTGGAGAGATTGATCACAAGAAATGCTTCTGCTTCTCCTGAATCCACAACAAACTACTGTAAAGCAAAATGCTCCTTCTGCTGGTGGCCATTGCTTGGTGTGAAGTGCCTGCTGAGCCTGAGTGGGTTCCATTTCTGTCCTCCTCATCACATTTCCATTCCTAGAAAAGAACTTTAAAAAAACATTTTATGCTTATTGACTCTGTGAAGGGCCTAGTTCCTGTTTCAAGTCACCAGCTGGGACCCCTGAAGGCACCTTTGCCAATTATTGTGACACCTGTGATTTAGGTACACTTCAGGTGTTGAGTATTGCATCCCAAACTTGGTCTTTGTTGCTACTTCATAACTTGAAAACAGGTGCGATAAGATTCAATTTCTGGCCCATGGCACTATGCAATCAATTGTATCATTTGAAATCAAAATCAAAGAGGACAATTATTTGGGATCAAAAGCAGAGCTAGCTGAAGTGAATCTGATTAAGGGATTAGTCATTCGAGATGCAGTGGCAGACATTTAAGGGGATCTTGCAGAATGCACAGAATAGATTCCAATATAAAAGTAAAATTCCAAGGGAAGGATCGTTCACTTGTGGTTAACTAAGAAGTAATAGGTGGTATCAAACTTTAAAAAAAAACAAAGATAAGTTGCAGGTTAAAACATATAAAAAAGAAAAAGAATGACAATTATTTTAAATGCAGGAAAAATTGAGGTAATGATACAATAAATCTGAAATGTCCAGGAAAAGTTTCAATAGATAATTTTTTAAAAAAGGAAGAGTTAAGAAAGTGATCATTCGTCACATAGAAAGTGAGACTGGGGGAATAATAATTGACAAACAAGGAGATGGTAGGTCAATTAAACAAGTATTTTGCACTCTAGTAGATACAAGTAACATCCCAGAAACAGTTATAATCAGGAATTTGAAAGGATGGAGGAACTCAGGAAAATTGCAATCACCAGAGAAGTGGTACTGAGCAGGTAGTTGGAGTTGTAAGCTGTCAAGTGCTCCAATCCTGATGGATTCCATCCCAGGATCTTAAGTGGTTCTTAAGGCATCTGATGCATTGCTTTCAATTTTCTGAAACTCCCTTAATCTATTGAGGGTTCCATTAGATTGGAAAATAGCAAATATAACTCATTTATTCAAAAAAGGAGGGAGACAGATTGGAAGAATATACTGTCCGGTTAGCTTAACATCTGTAATGGGAAAAAATGTTAGCAGCACTTATTTAAAAAAAATTATGGCAGGGCACCTGGATAAATACATGGTAATTCGGCAACATCAACATGGTTGTGTGAAAGGGAAATCATGTTTGACCTATTTAATGCATTCTTTGAAGAAGTAACATGTGCCATGGTTAGAGGTGAACCAGTGGATGTACTGTACTTACATTCCCAGAAAGCATTTGATAAGGTGCTGCATTAAAGATTGTTGTGGAAAATGAAAGTTCACAGCAAGGAAGTTAACATGTTAGAGTTACAGAGTCATTGAGTTGTATAGCACAGAAACAGGTCCTTTGGCTTGTCGATACTGACCATGATGCCTATCTATGGTAATCCCATTTGCCCATTAGGTCAATATTCCTCTATTGCTTTCCTATCCAAGTATCTGCCCAACTGTCTTTTAAGCATTGCAGTTGTATCTGCCTCTAGCAATTCCTCTGGCAGCTTGTTCCATATAGCTACCAGCTTTTGTGTGAAAATCTTGCCCCTCAGATCTCTTTTAAATTTCTCCTCTCTCACCTTAAACCTATGTTCACAAACTTGAGAATCCTTGACCCTAGGAAAAAACTCTGACTATCTGCACTATCAATGCCCCTCATCATTTTATAATACTATATAATGTTACCCCTCAGCTCCTTATGTTCCAGTGAGAATAAATGCTGCTTATCCAATCTCTTCTTATAAGTAAAGCTCTCCATTCCAGGCAACATCCTGGTGAATCTTTTCTGCACCCTTTCTAATGCTACCTCATCCTTTGTGCAATGCAGCAACCAGAACTGTTCAGCCTAATCTAAGTTCAGCCTGACCAAAGTTTTGTACAGCTGTAACATGGCAATCCAACTCTTATACTCAATACCTCGGTCTATGAAGGCAAGCACACCCAAAGCCTTCTTCATGACCCTATCCACCTGTGTCACCGCTTTCAAGGAGCTGTGAACTTACACCACATGGTCCCCCTGTACATCAACACTCCTGAGGTGCCTGACACTTACTGTATATGTCCCACCAGAATTTGACTTCCTAAAATGCATTACCTCACACTGGCACAATTGAGAAACAGTGGAAGACTTTCAAAGAGATTTTTCACAGTGTATACTTTTTCAACAAAAGTATATTCCAGGTAAAAGCAAGGACAGTAAGTGTGGGGAGAGCCAGCCTTGGATAACTCAGGAAATAAGAGGAGACATCAGGCTAAAAGCTCATGCATACAAAGTCACCAAGAGTAGTGGGAAAGTGGAAGATTGGAAAAACTTTAAAAAAACAACAAAGAACCACTAAGCAAGCAATAAGGAAAGGGAAGTTAGGTTATGAAAGTAAACTAGCACAAAATATAAGAACAGATAGTAAAAGTTTTTGTAATTATATAAAGCATAAAAGGGTGGCTAAAGTGAACGTAGGTCCCTTGGAGGATGAGAAGATGGAATTAATATTGGGTAATGTGGAAATGGCCGAAGCCTTGAGTGACTATTTTCTGTCTGTCTTCACAGTAGAGGACATGTCTAATATGCCAAAGAGAGATGTTATGGATGCAATGGAGGTGAGGACCTCAATACAATCACTGTCACTAAAGAGGTAGTGACGAGCAAACTAGTGGACATAAAGGTAGACTAGTACCCTGGTCCTGATGAGATGCATCCCAGGGTACTGAGAGAAATGGCAGAAGTTATAGTAAGGGTGTTTGTGATAATTTACCAAAATTCTCTGAGCTCTGGGCAAGTGTTGGCAAATGGAAAACAGTGAATTTCATGCCACTGTATAAAAAAGGATGCAGGTAAAAGGCAGGTAACTATAGGCCAATTAGCTTAAAGACTGCAGTCAGGAAAATGCTTGAAGCTATCATTAAGGAAGAAATAGTGAGACATCTGGATAGATGTGGTTCCATCAGGCAGACACAGCATGGATTCAGGAAGGGCAGATCCTGTTTGAGAAACTTACTGGAGTTCTTTGAGGATATAATGAGCTCAGTGGATAAAGATGAACATGTGGATGTTGTATACTAGGATTCCCCGAAGGTGTTCCATAAGGTGGCGCATAAAAGACTTATCCATAAGATAAGGATGCATGGAGTTGGGGTTAATATATCAGCATGGATAGAAGATTAGTTAACCAATAGAAGGTAGAGAGTTGAGATAAATAGGTTTTTCTCTGGCTGGTAATCAGTGGTGAGGGGGTTGCTGCAGGGGTCAGTGCTGGGCCCACAACTGTTCACGATATACAGAATATAACGCTTTGGAAGAGGGGACCGAGTGTAGCGTATCTAAGTTTGCTGATGACACGAAATTGAGTGGAAAAGCAAATTGTTCAGAGGATGTGGAAAGTCTGCAGAGAGATAGAGATAGGTTAAGTGAGTGGGCAAGGGTCTGGCAGATGGAGTACAATGTTGGTAAATGTGAGGTTATCCACTTTGGAAGGAAAAATAGATCATATTATTATTTAAATGGTGAAAGATTGCAGCATGCTGTTGTGCAGAGGGATTTGGGGGTGCTTGTGCATGAATCACAAAAAGTTGGTTTCCAGGTGCAACAGGTTGTCAAGAAGGCAAATGGAATGCTGGCCTTCATTGCTAGAGGGATTGAATTTTAGAGCAGGGAAGTTATGCTGCAACTATTCAGGGTACTGGTGAGGCCGCACCTGGAGTACTGCATGCAGTTCTGTACGGACTTAAGGAAAGATCTACTGGCTTTGGATGTGGTGTAGAGGAGGTTCACCAGGTTGAATCCAGAGACGAGGGGGTTAGTCCATGAGGAGACATTGAGTCACCAGGGACTATCCTCACTGGAATTCAGAAGAATGAGAGGGGATCTTATAGAAATACATAAAATTATGAAAGGGATAGATAAGATAAAGGCAGGAAAGTTGTTTCCACTGGTAGGTGAGACTTGAACTAGGGGACATAGTCTCAAGATTCGGGGGAATAGATTTAGAGTGGAGATGTGGAGAAACTGCTTTTACCAGAGTGCCATGAATCTGTGGAATTCTCTGCCCAGGGAGAGAATTAAATACATTTAAGACAAGTTAGATAGATTTTTGCATAGTAGAGGAATTAAGGGTTATGGGAAAAAGGCAGTTAGGTAGATCTGAGTCCATGGGTAGATCAGCCATAATCTTATTGCATGGGGGAACAGGCTCGACAGGCCAGATGGCCTACTCCTGCTCCTATTTCTTATGTTCTTTTGTTTTTGTCTGGATTAAATTCCATCAGCCACCACTTTACCCAACTTTCCAACTGATCTATGTCCCACTTTCACAACCTACTTCGCTATCTAGTACTCCACCAAGTTCTTGTGTTGTCAACAAACTTACTAAATAGATATATGGCAAACAACAAAGGTCCCAGCACCAATCCCTGTAGTACACCGCTGGTTATAGACTTACAACTAGAAAAAAAAACACCCCTTGACCACTATCCTCTGCCTCCTATCACCAAGCCAATTTTGTATATAGCTTGCCAACATGTGTCCTAACTTTCTCAACCAGCCACCGTGCAGGACTTAGTTAAAGTCTTTCTCAAGTCCACGTAAACCACATCTACCACATTGCGTTCACCAATTTTCTTCGTTACCTCCTCAAAAAAGCTCAGTCAGATTTGTGAGACAGGATTTCACCTGCAGAAAAACCATTCTGACTCCTCCTAATTAGTCACTGTCTTTGCAAGTAACATAAAACTCCAGATTTCCCTTAGATTCTTTTCCAATAATTTCCCTACTATTGACATAAGACTCACTGTAGTTACCTGGTCCTTTTCTCAACAAGGGAACAACATTAGCTGGCCTTCAGTCTTCTGTTACTTCATCTGTGGCTAATGAAGATGCAAAAATCTCCATTAGAGCCCCAGCAATCTTCCCCCTTGCTTCCCATTTTATTTTGAGATAGATCTTGCAAGGCCCTGGGGATTTATCCATCTTAATGTGATCCAAAATCTCTAAAACTTCCTTCTTTCTGACAGAAATGTTTCAGAATATCATTTTAGCTCTCCCCTAATTCTCTATCCTTCACATCCTTCTCTCTGGTGGATACCAAGAAGTATTAATTTAGGATCCCACTCATATCCCCTGACTCCATATATAGATTTCCCTTTTGGTCCCTGAGAGGACCTACTCTTTCCCTAGCTATTCTTTGCTTATAATATACCCTTATGAGGTTTTGGGATTCTCCTTAAGCCGCTTGCTAAGGCCATTTCAGGTCCTCTTTTTGCCCTCCTAATTTCTTTGTTAAGTTCTCTCCTATATCCCCTATAAATTACAAAGGACTCATTGGATACCAACTCTCTCTACCTGACATATGCTTCCCTATTTCTGATCAAAGCTTCAATTTCCTTTGTTAACTAAGGCCCCCGGATCTTACCATCTGCCAATACCACTTGCCATCTGACCGTTGGCATGATTTTAAGATTGGCTGGGTAACAGGAAAGAGAGAGTAAACATAAATTGGTCTTTTTCTGGTTGGCAAGATGTAATGAGTGGTGTGCCACAGGGTTTCAATTTATTACAATTTACATAAATGACTTGGATGAAGGTGCTGAAGATGTTCCTAAATTTGCTGAAGACACAAATACAGGTAGGAAAGTAAGTTGTGCAGTGGACATAAGAAGGCTACAAATGGATAAAAGGGTAATTAAACGGGTAAAGATTTGGCAAATGGAGTATAATGTGAGAAAATGTGACATTATCCATTTTGGCAGGAAAGATTAAAACAAGACACAATTTATCTAAATGATGAGAGATTGCAGAGATGCAAAGGAATCTAGGTGTCCTATGTATGATTCTCAAAAGGTTAGTCTGCAAGCATTGCAAGTAATTAGGAAAGCTGACAGAATGTTATTGTTTATTAATTGGGGAAATGAATACCAAAAGGAGGGAGATAATGTTTCAGCATGGATCAGGACTTGGAATTATGATATTATTGCAATCATGGAAACACGGTTGAAGAAAGGTCAGGACTGACAGCTTAATGTTCTGGGGTATAGAAGTTCAAAATAAAAGCAGAATTTATTGTCAAGTTCATGCATGCACAGGTGCAATGAAAAACTTACTTGCAGCAGCATCACAGGCACATAGCACCATATAAGCAGCATTCACAAGAAAAACATAAATTTAATGTAAATTATGCATTATTTTTACAAGAAAGAACACAATTAGAACAAAAATAAACTCATTTCAATGCAAAGTGATCAAAGTGGTCATAGTGTTGCTGAACTGTAGTGATTAAGGTTGTGCTGGTTGGTTCAAGAACCAAATAGTTGAAGAGAAGTAGTTGTTCTTGAACCTGGTGGTGTGGGACTTCAGGCTTCTGTACCTCCTGCCCGATGGTAGTTGTGAGAAGATGGCTTGGCCCAGATGGTGGTGATCTTTGATGATGGATGTTCCCTTCTTGAGGTAGCACCTCCTGTAGATACCACTGATGGTGGGGAGGGATGTGCCTGTGATGTTTTGGGCTGAGTTGACTACTCTCTGCAGACGTGGCAGAGGGGATTGCAAAAGTGTGTGTGGGAGAGGGGTTACAATACTGATTAGGGAGAATATAACAGTAGTACTTAGAGGGATCACCCAAGGAGGCCATGTAGGTAGAATGTAGGGATATGAAAGAGGTAATCACTTTGCTGGGATTATACTATAGGCCTCCCAATAGTCAGCAGTAATTAGAGAAACAGATGTGGAAGCAAATTGCAGAAAGGTGTAAGAGCAATAGGGTAATTGTAGTGGGGGATATTAACTTCCCCAATATTGACTGGCTTAGAACATAGAACAGGACAGCACAGGAACATGCCCTTCGGTCCACAATATTTGTGCTAATTGTGATGCCGAATTAAACTAATTCTCTTCTGCCTGCAAATGATCTATATTCCTCCATTCCCCGCATATTCATCTGTCCATCTAAGAGCATCTGAAATGACACTATGATATCTGCTTCCACCACTAACCCTGGCAGTATGTTCCAGGCACCTATCACTCTCTGTATAAAAAAAATGCCCCACACATCTTCTTTAAACTTTTCACTTCTCACCTTAAATGGATGTCCTCTAGTTCCTGACATTTCTACCCAGGGAAAAAAAGACCCTGACTGTCTACCCTGTCTATGCCTCTCACCATTTTATAAACCTCTGTCAGGTCTACCCTCAGTCTTCGATGCTCTGGAGAAAACAACCCAAATTTGTCCAACTTCTCATACCTCCTAATCCAGGCAGCATCCTGGTAAATCTATTATGCATCCTTTCCAAAGCCTCCACATCTTTCCTGTAATGGGGTAACCAGAACTGCACGCAATACACCAAGTGTGGCCGAACCAAAGTTTTACATAGCTGCAACATAACTTCCTTACTCTTATACTCAATGCCCCAACCAATGAAGGCAAGCATGCCAAATGCCTTATTTACGTGGCAACTTTCAGTGAGCTATGGACTTGGACCCCAAGGTCCCTTTGTACATCAATGCTGTTAAGTGTCCTGCCATTAACTGAATACCTTCCTCTTACATTTGACCTCCCAAAGTGCAATACCTCACACTTGCTTGGATTAAAGTCCATCTGTCATTTCTCTACCCATATCTGTAACCTCAAGCTGAAATGGCAAGTGGGCCTGTGGCAGAGAATTGGTGCTATACCCAGATAAAAGTTGTGAAGTTCTCCTATATGTAGACGATCAACAATTTCAATTTTTTCCAACTTTCCCGTCTGGAGAAAATGATAAATTGAAATGCTGCCTCCGAGTGAACCTTAAGGGTTTAGATGAGGAAGGTAAAAATTACCTATCACTCAACCTGCTGCTAGTCAGCTGTCCAAAAAATGAAATCAGAGCAAAATTTAAGTTTTCCATCCTGAATCTAAAGGTTTAGATGAAGCAAGTTTGTTAAGAAAGTCTTCTGAGACAAAATGGAGCTAGTCCTAAAATAGAAGGGGCTGTATTCAAAGTTATCTTAGGAAACAAAACTGGGCAGATGGTCAAAGTATTGGGGGGGGGCACTTTGGGAACAGTAACCATAGTTCTGTAATTTTCAAGGTAGCCACAGCAAGGGATAAGGTTGGTCCTCAGGTAAAGCTCTTGAAATCAGGGAAGGCTGATTTCAATAGCATAAGAAAGGATCTGACAGAACTAGGTTGACAGAAGATGCTCATGGATGAAATAACATCTGACAAGTGGGAGCCTTTTGAAAGAGAGTTAGCAAGAGGTCAGGGCCAGCATGTTCTGGTTAGGGTGAAAGGCCAAGGTGGCAAGATTAGGAAATCTTGGAATGACAAAGGTGTGTTCAGTGGAAAAGAAGGAAACATGTGGCAGGTACAAGCAACTGGAATCGAGAGAGTCTTTTGAAGAATACAGAGTGTGATGGAGAGAATTTAAGAACGAAATTAAGAGGGCAAAAATAGGCCATGAAATATTCTTGGCAAGTAAAATTAAGGAGAATTGCCAATGTAGATAGCCAGGGAAATAATGGGTCCCTTTAGGGACTAAAGGGATAATCTATGTGTAGGGCCAGGAGATGTGGTCAAAGTCTGCAATGAATAATTCTCATTTCTATTCACCAAGGAGAAGAACATGGAAGGTAGTAACGTCGGGGAGGAGTTAGTGGATAATCTGGAGCAGGTCACTACTAAGAAGGAGGTTTTAGATGTCATGGGATGCATAAGGGTTGATAAATTCACAGGATAGGATGATATCTATCCCAGATTGCTCTGGGAAGCAAGGGAGAAAATAGCTGATGCCCTGACAAAAGGTATTTGTTAGCTGCAGATAAAGTGCCAGAAGATTGGAGAATAGCTAATGTTGTTCCTTTATTTAATAAGGGCAGCAGGGATGAGCCAGGTCACTACAGGCTGCTGAGCCTCAACATCAGTGGTTTGGAAATTATTGGAGAAAATCTTAAAGGATAGAAGTTCTGTGCATTTGGAAAGGCAGCAGCTGATCAGGGATAGTCAGCATGGCTTTGTGTAGGGGAAATTCTGTCTCACTAATTTGATTGAGTTTGTTGAGGAGGTAACTAAGAAGAGTGATGAAGGCAGAGAAGTAGATTGTTGTCTATATGAATTTCAGTAAGGCATTTGACAAAGTAGACTGATTCATACGTTGAAGGCACATTGGATCCAAGATGAGCTAGCTAATTAAATCCAAAATTGGCATAGTAATTGGAAGGAGAGGATAGTGGTAGAAGGAAGCTTTTCTGACTGGAAGTCTGTGATCAGTGCTATATCACAAGGATTGTGTCAGGACCATTGTTTGTTTTATATATTAACAACTTGGATGTGAATGCAGGGAGTAT
The DNA here is from genome assembly GCF_009764475.1 of Pristis pectinata. NCBI lineage: Eukaryota > Metazoa > Chordata > Chondrichthyes > Rhinopristiformes > Pristidae > Pristis > Pristis pectinata. The sequence goes on from NC_067406.1 coordinate 125,716,120, forward strand.
GATTAGAAAGTTTGTGGATGACATGGAGATTGGTAAGTATTGTGTATAGCGAGGATGGTTGTCTAAGGCTACTGCAAGATATAGTTCAGATGGAAATTAGGGCAGAGCACTGGCAAATGTGATTTTATCCCAAGTATGAGGTGATGTATTTTGGGAAGTCAAATCAGGACAGGACATACAGTAACAGGTAGATCACTGAGGAATGTTGATGAAAAGAGGGGCCTTGGTGTTCAAGTCCATAGTTCGCTGGAAGAGACAATACAGGTGGAGAGAATGGTGAAGGCGGCAGATGGCATGCTTGCCTTCACATGTTGGGGCACAGAATATAAAAGGTGGGACTTACAGAGGGATATTGATAGGATGCAGAGCTGGGCTGACAAGTGGCAGATGGAGTTCAATCTGGAGAAGTGTGAGGTGGTACACTTTGGAAGGACAAACTCCAGAGCAGAGTACAAGGTAAATGGCAAGGTACTTGGCAGTGTAGAGGAGCAGAGGGATCTGGGGGTTCATATTCACAGTTCACTGAAAGTTGCCTCACAGGTGGATAGAGCAGTTAAGAAGGCCTATAGGATGTTAGCTTTCATAAATTGTGGAATTGAGTTTAAGAGCCATGAAGTGATGATGCAGCTTTACAAAACTCTAGTTAGACCACATTTAGAGTACTGTGCTCAGTTTTGGCCGCCGCATTATAGGAAGGATGTGGAGGCGTTGGAGAGAGTGCAGAGGAGATTTACCAGGATGCTGCCTGGATTAGAGCGTATGGAATATGAGCAGAGGCTTAAGGTGCTAGGGCTTTATTCACTGGAAAGGAGGAGGATGAGAGGAGACATGATAGAGGTATATAAAATATTGAGAGGAATAGATAGAGTAGACAGCCAGCGCCTCCTTCCCAGGGCACCAATGCTCAAAATGAGGGGGCATGGCTTTAAGGTTATGGGTGGGAGGTTCAGGGAAGATGTCAGGGGGAGGTTTTTCACCCAGAGAGTGGTTGGTGCATGGAATGCATTGTCTGGGGTGGTGGTGGAGGCAGATACATTGGACAGGTTCAAAAGTTTGTTGGATAAGCACATGGAGGAATGTGAGGTAGAGGGATATGCGGGAGGAAAGGGTTAGATAGTGTGAGGGTGGTTTGATGGATGGCACGGTATAGTGGGCTGAAGGGCCTGTTTTGTGCTGTATGGTTCTATGGTTCTATGGTTTATGTTGCAATCTTACAAAACATTGGTTAGACCACACTTGGCATATTGTGTGCAGTTCTTGTCGCCACACTACAGAAGGGATGTGGCTACGCTGGAGAGAATGCACAGAAGATTCACCAGAATGTCTCCTGGATTGGAGGAATTTAGTCAGGGGGAGATGTAGGATAGGCTGAGATTGTTTTCCCTGCAGCGAAGGAGGCCAAAGGGTGACTTGTTAGAGGTACATAACATTATCAGAGGCATAGAGAGTCAGACTTTTGTTCCCATGTTAGGGATATCAAAAACAAGTGGGCACAAGTTTAAGGTAGGAAGAAGGAATTTTAAAAGGATTTTTTTTTAAACACAGAGAGTGGTTGATACCTGGAACTTGCTGCTAGAGGAGGTAGTGGAATTAGATACATTATGTTTAAGAGACATTTAGACAGACACTTGAATAAGCAAGGTATAGAAGGATATGGACCTAATGCGGGCAAGGGGGATTAGGGTAGATGGGCAAAATGGTTGTCATGGAGGTGGTGGGCTAAAAGGCCCATTTCTGTATTGTACAATTCTATGACTCTATGACCCTGTTTCTATAGGGCATTGGTAGACCAGATCTGGAGTACTGTGTACGGTATTGGTCGACTTATTTAAGGAAGGATATCAATGTATTGGAAGTAGTACAGATAAAGTCTACAAGACTTATACCTGGAATAGCCAGGCTGTCGTATAAGGAAATGTTGCACTCTCTAGGTTTGCATGTGTTGGGAGTAAGTAGCATTGAATTGAAACACATAGGATCTTGAGGGGTTTTGACAAGGTGGATATGGAGAAAATGTTTCCTCTCAATGCAGTATCTAGAATGGGAGTCACAGTTTAAAAAATAGGGGGTCATCCATTTAAGACAAGTGATAGAATTTTTTCCCTCGACATGTATGGATCTTTGGAACTCTTCTGTAAAGGATGCTGGAAACAGAGTCTGAATATTTTTGATGCAGAGGTAGATAGATACTTGATAAGCGAGGGGGTGACACGTAATGGCAGGTAAATGGGATTGTAGTTATTGAATGGCAGATCGGGCTTGATGTTTCTGCTTTGATACTTCTGCTTCTAATTCGTATGTCTGTAATACATTCACAAATTTGTCCCTTAAGGTCACAAGATTCATGAACACCAATTTTGTTTGTAATGAAATGCCAACTCTGAACACACCTCTATGCAACATTAACTCATTCAATTGCTTCCAGAATACCCAATTTTGGATTTATTGTGATTATCTCATCTTCAGATTTTGCTACTTGTTGAATTAATGGAAGCAATTTGACAAAGGATGTAGGTTCTGTCACTAATGAAGTTGTTGAAGAAGATTCATTGAAGACCAGAATCAGAGAATGAGGTCCAAGAATGAAATTGAGTGTTTTTGTTTTGTGTGCACTTTGCAATATTTCAGATCAGCTAGGAGACATGGTGAGGAAACATTAGGACCTCCCTCAGGCTGTGATGGAAGAAAACAAATCTGTTCACCTGTTCCTTAATAGGACAGACCATAATTTCACCACTGCTAGAGAATCAGCTGCAAAAGACCACAATGAATTTAGCTCCAATGCAACAACAGAGTTACTATCGTTTTGTCATTAGCCATTTTACTCTTTTGGTTGGGTATGGGAGGGAGCTGAAGCCGCTCAGATTCGGAACTCACGCATCTACGTCCGTGCACCACTATGTCCAATCCAGGACTTGGGAGATGGAATTCCAGTTTTCAGTTGTATCCCCATCATTTTCACATCAAGCCATCCCTGAAGCAGTTCCAGATGAGAAACACTGTTTTATGAGCATCAGAGAAAAATTACACAAGTAAAATTTATGTTTTGCAGTCAGTTTCCTGAAATTATAGGTGGTTATTATGTGCAACTGCTACAAAGACCTTTTAACTTTCATTTACCAACATCACTCTTTCATATCGAGCACATGTAAAAATCACTTCCCTGTGATGCCAGGTGCAACTGACATGGGTGCCATGGCCAGTACCTTTTAGCACCTGTATTAGAACCTTCATAGAGGGCTTAGGTCTGGAAAAAAATCGGAAGGCTAATAGACAGAATTTATAAGCAAAATGTTGGCAGAAATTTTAACATGGAACAGATTAGTTGTGCATGTCTCAGTGGATTATCAGCAGCATTGATGACTTTGCTAATAGAAATCACAGTTGTATTTTGTTCCTTCTTTCCCCTCTTCTCATCTAGCCAATACAGATCCTCCCCAGGTTACGAACTTCCGATTTACGTACAGCCCGTACATACAGCTGAACATTTGGGAGACCAGCGGGATGGATTTGTCAGCTGCTGTGGGACAGCAAGCATCCTCTGAAATGTGGGAACTTAGTTCGTGGCAATATCTGAATGGTTGAGTCAAACATCCTGGTTTAACCACACATTGCCCTTAGTATCCCATTTTTATTTAAAATATATTACCAGGCAGCCGCATTTCCAACATGCAAACTGCTAGGTTATGAACAGTTCTCAGGAACGGAACCCTGTCATAACCTGGGTGGACCTGTAACTCATGCAGAGTCAATTCCAAAAGTATTAGCAGACTTCTGTTTCCCAGGTAATCATTCCTCACATGTGAACCTAAATACTGGCTCACAGCAGTAAACTTAACCTGTCCCACGACCCACTGCAGAGAATCTGGGATACTGTTCAAAACTGGGAAGCTTGATTGATTTTTTTTCTCGCTATGGAGAGATATAGAGACCCCACTGCAGAAATCATGTAAGGATACTTGGCTTGGATTAGTTAATTTACTTTTGATCAAGATTCAGACCTTGTCATCTTCTTCTCCATTATTGAACACCATTAGTTTATGCATTTATTTACCAAATATCTCAGAAAGAGAAGCATTTTCTATGACTTCTCAGCTTCATCAAAGGTATGTGGTATCACGTTCCTTCAGATTCAGGATTGAATTACAGAAATTTGAATATGCAGAATTGCATGAGTGACATTTAATCTATTTTATTTATTTCATCTTTATTTCTATCTGAGCAACTTCCCCCTTCATGTTACTTCTGAAAGAAAATTTGGACTTATTACATGAAATGCTGCACAAGAATAATCCCATTAACATGGCAGTTTGGATGAAATCAATCTGATTTTAAGCTGACAATAGAACCGGGATATTCCAATTTATGTCACTGTGCAAGACTCTGTAATTCTGTAATATTGAAACCACTAGTCACAATAAAAATCTCACATTTAAGTCATAAAACTCTGAAAGATACCTACAGAAATAAAATAAAACATAGCCACTTTGTTAACATCTATTAATTACCATTAGTGATGGTGAATGCTTCTGAATCGTAAAATTTTAAATTAATACACATTGTGGTTCTTAATGCATATGCTACTTGATTTCAAGGAAGGCAAAGCTAACAGCATAAACTAAAGGACAGTTAAGATTAACACGTGCATTTCTTCCACCATGTTTGTTGTTCTCTTCAAATATCACAAGTAGGCCAAAATACACTTACCTTTTGCCAGCAGTTTGGTAGAATGTCACCAATGAGATCTTCTTTCTAGCTCAGCATGTAACTGTGCATTGCAGTGTGGAAACCAGGAATGTGCTGAAGGTCTAAATTAATGCTGGAAGTACTCAGCAGGTCCAGCCACATCTATGAGTCAATGTTAAGTTCTGATGAAGGGTCTTCCCACAGATGCTGACTGACCTGCTGAATATTTCAAGCATGTTTATTTTAGACTTTCAGCATTTGCAATTTTGTTGTTTGATTTTCATGTGGTGGATATTGGTCCATCAGACCTCCCTGGTATTCAGCTCAGAACTGATTCAGGAGTCTTGCTAAGCCGAGAGGGCAGATACATTTCATACTTGGATTCCAGGTTTATGCCAGCCACGGCTAGTTTACGTACTAAGGACTCATTCACTTGAATGGAGCCACCAACCTGGATTTCAATTAAGTGAAAACATTAATGAAATATATTTTAAATAAAGTCTATATTTTTAATATTTATGTCTATTTCAATTGTTTTTTTTAATATCTCTGATTATAAAAGACAGAAGGAATTGAAAAGGCCTTTGACAGCTGTAGCAGTGGTCTCAAGATCTGCCACCTGGGACCCAATTGCCCCTGTGGACTGCTCCACTCCATCTGATAGCTGTGGAAGCAAAGTCACCTCAAAAGGTTAGTACAGCTTCAAGTATCGCTAAAGGAAGGGGCATGATTCCGCCCAATATGTTTTTACAGTATGTAAAATTTCATCCATTTAATCATATTTATGTATTTTGAACCCTACTGTGACAGGAAATAAATGAATAATTAGAGTATATCATGCATCTTATTGAATCTTCCTGAGGTATTTTAAAATAAATATCTATTCATTCAGACCTATCATCTGTTAGGAACCAATATATGCACCATGGATCTTAATACTTTTCACCTTGTGTGAAAATATTTTAAGTAGAAATTCTTCCACGACCCTTGCATAATAAGTCAGTGCCAATCGGAAATGAGCAAATAAACAAGTTCCTGACCTTAAAAGTAACATGGTTGTAGGTGGTTTTCTTTCTTGGCAACTCTCTCAATCTTGAATTCATCAAGAGCTGTATATCAAACTTTATTATTACTTCCTTGTTTTGCTAATTGAGAAACTGCCAGATTTCCTTGATATTAAATGAAAGAACAAGTGAAAAAAGTACTTCCTGAATGACTCTGAATCACGGTGATTTGCATGACACCATCAGGAATTTCAGGGCTTGTTAAAAATTTTCATTCAGACAATTTAATGACCTTTTAGGGCAATTATGTCACCATAGCGTTAATGTTTGACAGTCTACATCTATAATTCAAAGCAATTTCATTGCAATTCACAGCAAACTGTCGAATGCATCAAAGTGAACTTGCATTACCAAATGAATTTTACATACTGAGATTTAAAGACTAGGTTACAAGGTTTTCCACTTTCCCGATAAAAATAATTCCATTATTGAAGCTTTTTACAAGAGTTGGAAAATTCTGCCTAACACCAAACACTTTGAAATAACAACTTATCCGTCATTCTTTCCAATGGTATTCAAAATGGAATGCCATGGATGATGATGATATCATAATTAACAGTTCTATCTGAAGAGTCATTGCCACAGAGTCATAGAGTTATACAGCACAGAAGTAGGCCCTTCGGTAGCTGTTAGAGTAACGCTATTACAGCGCCAGCAACCCAGGTTCAATTCCCGCCACTGTCTGTAAGGAGTTTGTACGTTCTCCCCATGTGTCTGCATGGGTTTCCTCCCGGTGCTCCAGTTTCCTCCCACATTCCAAAGACGTACAGGTTAGGAGTCGTGAGCATGTTATGTTGGCACCGGAAGAGTGGCGACACTTGCAGGCTCCCCCCCAGCACATTCTCAGTAACGCAAAAAAGACGCTTTTCACTGTGTGCTTCGATGTAAATGTGACTAATAAATAAATATCTTATTGTCCATGCTGACCAAGGGTTCCTTCCTGAGCTGGTCTTAATTGCTTGCATTTGGCCCTTATCCTTCTAAATCTTTCCTATCCATGAACCTCTCCAAATGTCCTTTAGACATTGTAATTGTACCCACTTCTACCAATTCCTCAGGCAGCTTGTTCCATTATACCCACCACCAGAGGATATGTGACCAATTGTGATGCAAAGGTCAGTTGGAAAGTGAACTCTGAGGAGGACATAAAGGCTTAAAGGTGTAATGGTATGCTTTGCAATAATGCTTGGGACCCCCATGACTGCTTTAGAGCCACAGTAAATTTCAATATTGCCTGAAGGCTAAGATGTTGGGCACTGCTATTTGCATACTGAACTTTCCCATTGTGAATGAAAATGCAGTGACATTATAACTGGGACTGAATCTGAAGGATCATAAGGGAGTGAAAGCTATTAGTCAGGGGCCTGATAGGAAATGTGTCCAGAAATCTGCACAAATGAGGCACGTGGACGCCAATTAGGGCATTGGGGACCGATGTCCTGAGATCAGGGCCTAGGTCAAGAGAGTGGAGTCTTTTTTGGAGAGAGATGTGGTGAATATCTGGAGATCAGATCCTGTTGGAGAGAGACGTGACTGGATATTGTTGCCTCTGGAGACACCCAGAGATTGTATTTTGGCCTTTATTAACGGCAGTTTGGAGTACAAGTACAGGAGTCTTGTTGTAATTGTACAGTGTTTAAAATCATACCTGGCGTACAATGTGCAACTTTGATTTCTGTGCACAAAGACAGATATACTCATCTTGAATGTGACCCAGCTGAATTAATTCAATGGATTCCTGGGATAAGATATTTGTCTTTATTACTTGTGTGAGTTTAGAAAAATACCGCACTGAAACATGAAAGGATCAGAGAGAAAATGCCAAGGTCTGCATAACAATACTGTTTCTCAGTCTTGCACAGGCAGCAGAGGGTTGGAGGGAAAGCCTCTTCAACCTAGTAAATTGGGGTGAGAGGAAGACAACACCTGTACTACCAAGATGAAAGTGGTGAGTTAATGCACGAGAGGAGCTTAGCTCCTGCAGTGTCAAATTGTCAATCTGGCAATACGGCAGAACTACAATACATATTGCATGGTAGTTTAGCAGTTAGCATAACGTTATTACTGCACCAGCAACCCAAGTTCAATTCCCGCCACTGCCCATAAGGAGTTTGTACGTTCTCCCCGCGTCTGCATGGGTTTCCTCCGGGTGCTCTGGTTTCCTCCCACATTCCAAAGACATACGAGTTAGGAAGTTGTGGGCATGCTATGTTGGTGCCGGAAGCGTGGCGATACTTGCGGGCTGCCCCAGCACACTCTATGCAAAAGATGCATTTCACTGTGTGTTTCGATGTACATGTGACTAATAAAGATATGTAGCGGTTGCTACCGCGGAATAAAACAAGACTCTACTCGGAGGATTGCCAAACAGAACTGGTTTATTTTCCCGCCTTGCACGGGCCCTTTAAGGGAGAATGTTCCCGCCCAAAACAACCGGTAATGACGTAAGTCCTACGTCATCAGGACTTTCCCGCGCGCGGGTTCTCCCCGTCGCTCGGAAAGATGAGGTACGCCGCCATCTTGGGCCTCGTCGCTCCGACGCCGCGCGACCCGACTGCCGAGCCGGTTCGCCCGACTAGACGGTGAGTCGCCACACAACCCCCCCCAGAACTAGCGATACAGTCCCCAAGGTCCGTGGGCTGTGCCAGCTGCCGCTTAGGGGGGCGGACTCTGCGTCGCGGCGTGGCAACCTCGACAGGCTGTTGCAGATCCAAATGGGCCGGTTTGAGGCAGTCCGCCGTGAAAACCTGTTCCCTGCCTCCAATGTCCAAAATAAAAGTGGATCTGTTATTCCGTATGACTCGGAACGGTCCCTCATATGGTCATTGCAATGGCGCCCGAGGTGTGCCCCTGCGAACGAAAACAAACTTACAGTCCCGTAGTTCCTTGGGCTGGCAGGATGGGGCTTGACCGTGCCATGAGGTAGGAATCGGGGCCAAGTCGCCAAGCTTCTCGCGCAGTCTTTGTAGGACTGCTGGGGGTTGTTCCCCTTGGTCCCGAAGGGCAGGTATGAAATCCCCGGGGACAACTAGTGGCGCCCCGTATACAAGCTCAGCTGACGAAATGCGGAGGTCTTCTTTGGGGGCAGTGCGTATGCCGAGCAGGACCCAAGGCAGCTCGTCAACCCAGTTAGGACCCTTCAGGCGGGCCATCAAGGCTGATTTCAGATGGCGGCGAAAACGTCCCACCAACCCGTTTGATTGAGGATGGTAGGCCGTGGTGGTGTGCAGCTGCGTCCCTAGCAGGTTCGCTAATGCAGCCCAGAGACTGGAAGTGAATTGGGTGCCTCTGTCTGAAGTGATGTGGGCCGGAACGCCAAAACGTGAGACCCAAGTTGTGAGCAGCGCCCGGGCGCAGGAATCAGTAGTGATGTCAGTCAGGGGGGTTGCCTCAGGCCACCTCGTGAACCGGTCCATGATGGTAAGGAGGTACCGGGCTCCTCTTGAAACCGGCAGAGGGCCCACGAGGTCGACGTGTATGTGGTCGAACCTCCTACGGGTAGGCTCGAACTGCTGTGGTGGGACCTTGGTGTGTCGCTGGATTTTTGACGTCTGGCAGTGCGGACAAGTCCTGGCCCACTCACTGACCTGTTTGCGCAGGCCATGCCAGACAAACTTGCTGGCGACCAGTCGGACAGTAGATCTGATGGACGGGTGCGCCAACCCATGTACCGAGTCAAAAACGTGTCTCCACCAGGCTGCAGGGACTATAGGGCGGGGCTGACCAGTCACAACGTCGCAAAGTAGGGTCCGCTGACCTGGACCAACCAAGAAATCTCGGAGCTGCAGACCCGAGACTGCGGTTCTGTAGCTGGGCAGTTCGTCGTCGGCTTGCTGTGCGTCAGCTAGGGCCGTGTAGTCGACACCCAAGGATAGGTTGTGGATGGTTGGTCTGGAAAGTGCATCAGCAACGACATTATCCTTTCCGGAGACATGTTGGATGTCAGTTGTGAACTCGGAAATGTAGGATAAATGTCTCTGCTGACGAGCTGACCAGGGATCGGAGACTTTGGAGAAGGCAAAGGACAGAGGCTTATGATCGGTGAAAGCGGTGAAAGTCCTGCCTTCTAGAAAGTATCGGAAATGCCGGACCGCCAGATACAGCGCTAGAAGTTCCCGATCAAAAGCGCTGTACTTCAGTTCGGGCGGTCTAAGGTGCTTGCTGAAAAATGCCAAGGGTTGCCAGCGGCCTTTGAGTAGCTGTTCCAGTACCCCACCCACCGTGGTGTTGGACGCGTCTACCGTGAGGGCAGTTGGGACGTCAGTCCTGGGGTGTACCAGCATCGTGGCGTCTGCCAGGGCGTCTTTGGCCTTAACGAAAGCAGCCGCAGCCTCGTCAGTCCAGGTGATGTCCTTGCCCTTACCAGCCAGCAGTGAGAACAGAGGGCGCATGATACGGGCTGCTGGAGGGATGAAACGATGGTAAAAGTTGACCATCCCAAGGAATTCCTGGAGGCCTTTGACTGTGTCGGGGCGGGCAAAATGGTGGATAGCATCCACCTTGGCGGGTAGGGGTGTTGCCCCGTCACTGGTGATTTTGTGGCCGAGGAAATCGATAGAGTCAAGTCCAAATTGGCACTTGGACGGGTTGATCGTGAGGCTGAAATCGCGGAGGCGGGAATACAGCTGGCGGAGGTGGGAAAGGTGTTCCTGGCGGTTACGGCTGGCGATCAGTATGTCGTCCAAGTAAATGAACACAAAGTCCAGGTCTCGGCCTACTGCGTCCATCAGCCGCTGGAAGGTCTGTGCGGCGTTCTTAAGGCCGAACGGCATACAAAGGAATTCGAACAGGCCGAATAGGGTGATAATCGCAGTTTTGGGGACGTCATCCGGATGGACCGGGATTTGGTGGTATCCCCTAACGAGGTCCACTTTGGAAAAGATGCGGGCCCCGTGTAAGTTCGCTGCGAAGTCCTGGATGTGAGGGATGGGATAGCGGTCCGGGGTGGTGGCGTCATTCAGCCTGCGGTAGTCGCCGCAGGGCCTCCACCCTCCGGTGGCTTTGGGGACCATGTGCAGGGGGGAGGCCCAGGGGCTGTCTGACCTGCGAACAATCCCCAGCTCCTCCATGTGACGGAACTCTTCCTTTGCCAGGTGGAGCTTGTCTGGAGGTAATCGTGGTGCTCGGGCATGAAGGGGTGGCCCTGTGGTAATGATGTGGTGTCGTACCCCGTGTGTGGGCCTAGAGTTTGTAAACGAAGGTGCCAAGATCGATGGGAATTCGGCTAGGAGCTTGGTGAAATCGTCGCCAGAAAGGGAAATGGAGTCCAGGCGTGGGGCTGGTGGGCTGATTTCTCCCAAGGGATAGGTCCGGAGAGTGCTAGAGTGGACTAACCGCTTCCTTTGCAGGTCGACTAACAGGTTGTGGGCCCGAAGGAAATCGGCTCCTAGGAGTGGTCGGGCGACAGTGGCAAGGGTAAAGGTCCAGGTAAAACGGCTGCCGCCAAAGTGTAATTGAAGCGTACGGGTGCCGAAAGACCGTATCGTTGTACCGTTGGCGGCATTGAGTAGAGGACCTGGTGGCCTGTCACGAGTGTCGCGGCCTGTCGGGGGCAAAATACTGACCTCCGCTCCAGTATCAACGAGGAAACGCCGTCCAGATTTCTTGTCCTGAACAAATAGGAGGCTCTGTCGGCGGCCAGCCGCCGTAGCCATCAGCAGCGGCTGGCCCTGGCGTTTCCCTGAAACTTGCAGGGTGGGCAGCATCGACGGGCCTCCGCACCCCACCTCTGATGGTAGAAGCACAGCTGGTCACCCGTGTCGTTGTCTGCGTTCCTGGGGCGTGGTTGCTCGGTTGCTGGGGCCGGGTGAGGCGGGCGTTGGGCTCGCGGCCTGGTGATTTGACTGACGGATGAACCGCTCTCGCGCTTGGCCTTCCACAGAACATCTGCCCGGGCGGCCACCTCACGGGGGTTGCTGAAGTCGGCGTCAGCTAACAACAAGTGGATGTCATCGGGGAGATGTTCGAGGAAGGCCTGTTCGAACATCAGGCATGGCTTGTGACCCTCGGCCAATGCCAGCATCTCATTCATTAGGGCGGATGGGGATCTGTCCCCCAGGCCGTCCAGATGAAGCAGGCGGGCGGCGCGCTCACGACGGGAGAGGCCGAAGGTCCGGATCAAAAGGTCTTTGAAAGCCGGGTACTTATCTTCCTCCGGAGGCGACTGGATGAAGTCTCCAACCTGGGCGGCTGTCTCCTGGTCCAGAGAGCTAACCACATGGTAGTACTTCGTGGAGTCGGAGGTGATCTGCCAAAGGTGGAATTGCGCTTCGGCCTGGTCAAACCAGACGCTGGGCCGAAGTGTCCAAAAGGTGGGCAGCTTGAGGGCCACTGCGTTGGCTGCTGCGCTGTCGTTCATTTCGCGGGTCCAAAAGCCGTTTGGACTGTCGGGGTCACCAATGTAGCGGTTGCTACCGCGGAATAAAACAAGACTCTACTCGGAGGATTGCCAAACAGAACTGGTTTATTTTCCCGCCTTGCGCGGGCCCTTTAAGGGAGACTGTTCCCGCCCAAAGCAACCGGCAATGACGTAAGTACTACGTCATCAGGACTTACCCGTGCACGGGTTCTCCCCGTCGCTCGGAAAGACGAGGCCAGCCACCATCTTGGGCCTCGTCACTCCGACGCCGCGCAACCCGACTGCCGAGCCGGTTCGCCCGACTAGACAGTGAGTCGCCACAGATAACTTATATTGTTCTTGCTCTCTACTCAGGACTCTTCTAGCTCCTACATCACTACTCATAGCACACCTCTTTCTCCTTTTCCCTAAATCTCCTACAATCACCTCATTGTTGCCATATTCATACACTCATCCTTCTGTTTGATTAAGCTGGTGTCCATGAATAGGGTTCTGATTCTTGCCCCTGCTGGTTTCTACCTCTGCATTATTTGCCTTTAACAGAACATTCAGAGATTTCAGGAATACAGTCTGCTATCCAGAGGGGTTTCATCTCTTAAGCAGTATCACGAGAACTTCTTGAGATCATCATTGAGAGACAAAGTCAAGTTTACTAGCACTTATTTATGCTCTCTGTCTATTACTGATCTCCTGCTGAGAGGTGAGGGTATAATAATATTTGCAAGGACAGGGACTCAAGCTATTGGTTTAAGTTCTGCTGTGAAGATTCACATTTGGATATCATGTCAACATTTACAATACTTAAAGTATCATGGATTCACTTTGAAATCAGGCACCTTTTGAAATTAACAAAATCAAAACTGTACATTCAGAATAAAAGCCTTAATGTAATGGTAACATAACATTAGAATGAAGAGCAACAATAAGCCATTCAGCTCCTTGTGCCTGCTCATCCATTCAAATCGATAATTTCCTGTCTTGAATATACTTAGCAACTGAGCTTCCATAGTCCTCTTGGACTGAGGATTCCAAAGATTCACCAGCCTCTGGGCTGACTATTATTTTGAGATCCCTAGTTCTAGACACCTCAGCTGGTTAAGATATCAAAATAAAGTATTTCTAAGGGAATATAAGGTAGTCGGAGAGTCAGAACAGTCCAACTGTCCAACAGAGCAATAAATAACTACATGACTGTTCTAATAATCTGTAAAAACATTCAGTCCCTTGTAGAGAATTACTTTTATAAATGATCAACCCTGAGTTTTCTTCTGAAATGATTGTACAATTCATTTACCTCTCAGCATTCCTGTCTTTTACAAAACCTTGTCAAGAAAATATCGAGGCCACAAATCTTTGATGTGTTCTTTAAATGTTCATTGAAGTCAGGAGAAGCATTCCAAAGGGTGCAAGAGGCAGATGTAAGAATTAGTAAAGAATAATCGAGCAGTAAAATAACAGCACAGGGAAGACCATTTCTTCGTAATTATGGAAGATTGTGGATGAACATGACAGAACAGCCAAGCAGGCACCAGAGAATGAATTAATTAATGGAAAACTGCCACCGATTAATCAATAAATACATGAAGTAGAAGACACCAACTAATTAATAAATTAATGTAGTAATGGGTATACCAATGAATTATTAGAGAAACAGGCATACCAATTAATCAGTAAAATAATTCATCAATGGACACCAGCAAATTAATGAGCAGCTGGAAAACAAAAGAAGATCATATCAATGGATCAATAAAGTAATGGAGTGGTGAGCACTTTTGAATTCATAAATTAATGGAGAAATAAGCACCAATGAATTCATAATTTCATTAAATTGCAAATCGAATCAAAGAATCAGAGAATCTTTCAGCAGAGAAGAAAACTGTTTGACCCATTGCAGAGGACCTATATTTTTGGAAGAATTGTTCCATTTAATCTCATTCTCCCAATTTTGCCCCAGAACTTTGCAAATTATTGTCCTTCAGGTTAATACCTTTTTAACATTGAAACCACCAATCTTCCAGATAATGGATCCCATATCTGAGCAACCTTCTGTGTGAACAATTCCTCATGTTTTTTTTTCCTCCAGTTAACCTGGAAATAATATAAATCAATCAGATCTTGTTACTGACCCATCTCCCAGAGCAAACAGCTTCTCTTTCCTTGTTCTTTCAAATTGAACACCTCTACTGTCTTCCTTAACCCTCATCACTCTAAAAGAGATAAATGTTATTGTTATAAATCTCTCCAAATATCCAAAGTCCCTCATCTTCAGAAAGGTCTCCTCTATACATGCTTCATGGACCTAAGATTCTTCCTTATGCGTGGCCCACAGCGTTGCCTACAGTGCTCCAGTTATGAAGTAACTAGAGGTTCCTCAGGGTTTAGCATGTCTCTCTAGTTATTAGATGCAACGTCCCTACTTATAAAGCCCAATATCCTGTACACTTTCTTCACTGTCTTATCACCTGGCTCTGTCATCTTGAAAGACTTGCCAGTGTGCATCACAGCTCTCTCAGCTCATGTGTTGCGTCAAATAGTACTATTTATGTATACCAGTCTAATCAACAAATTAATACAGCATTGGATAGACTATCATATCAATATGGCACACCAATAAATTAAGTCAGTAGCAAGTGGCAATTAACTAATGAATTCATAGAATAGTAGACACTGGAAAATTGATAAGTTAATTAATAAGGCAATGGGCTGTAGCAACAAATCAATAAAGGACAACCAACATTTCAATGTTAATGGAACAATATTGAACAGTAATACCCCTTATCCACTGCATTTTCTTGACAGTGGTTCAAAAGAGGTGACTCACTACCACATTCACAAGGGCATAAAAAGTTGGACAATAGACACTGGCCTTGCCAACAATGCCCAGATCCTAAAAGATGAATAGATAAGAAATAAACAGTTTGTGGTTGTTTTAACCTTAATTAATGTTATAAAATATTATGGGTAAATACATGTTTTCTAACTTCAAAGTCAAGTCAAAAAATTGTCTCTAAATGTGACCAAAATAAAGATAATACAGACTGATATGCTTGTTGAATGATGGCAAGGTTATGAAAGTTATAGAAGATGTGATTAATCCTGAGGTTGTTATATACAAACATTAAAATTAAGAGCAGGACTCTGCCCCTCAAATTTTCTCCCCTATTCAATATGATCCTGACTGATCTGACAGTGAACTTAACTGGGCATTCCTGGTTACCCATTATAACCTTTACTCCCGTGCTTATCAGGAATTAGTCAATCCCTTCCTAAAAAAAACATTCAAAGACTTTGCTTCTACCACCCTTTAAGAAAGGCAGTTTCCACAGAATCTTGACTCTCTGAGAAACCAAAAAAAGACCTGATCCTGCCATTCTATATTCTCTCATAACTGGAAAATTCCACATCCATCCTGCCAAGATCCTGAGGGATATCCCGTGTTTCAATTAACTTCATCTCACTCCTTTAATTCCAGTGAATATAAGCCTGGTCTGTCCAACCTTTCCTTCAAACACTCCGGGTATTAGTCTAATAAAAATTCTTTTGTTGGGATTTTCCCACCAAACTATTGTTTACAAAACTGAATTCAATAAATAATATAATGCATTAATCAGAGAAATTTCCAGGTGGTCATGAAAACTCAACAAATAAATTAATATGCTTCAAGGAAATTGAGAGAAAATTACACTGAGATTGTAACATTGAACCTGACCTTTTGACCAATCACATCAGCTATTCCTTCCTTCCTCATATACTTACCTAGTTTCCTCTTAAATAAATCCACGCTATTCACCTTATTATCACACTACTTGTGGTAAAATTTTCTGCTATACACCTAGAACTGCTGAATCAGCTCCCCCTGAAAACATCATTTGGGAGAAGCACAAAAAGATGCACTAGAGTAATAATTTTCAAAGGGGATTCTGATGTGTCCATCAGGTGAAATTTCTAAGTTCCCCACTGAGTGACCTAGTTTGGCTGAAAACTAGTCCAGACCAAGTACTGAAGGAGCCAATATCACCTGCTTTATGTTCTGTTTTGTTGAAGATACATCTGCCCATGATCATGCTGGCAGAAATGACAACCACAGCCTTCATAAGGGTAGATTAACATTAAACTGTACTTCCGGGAACATATCAAAGACAGATTTATCAGCCCCAGATAAGTCATCTTTGACATAATGTTGAGAAGTCAGCATCGGCAGATCCATCTATCATCATAAACATCTATCATTTCTGTATCCTGCCCTTCCTGAGTTTCATCAACATGGACTAATCTTGATCTAATGGTGATTACGATGGGATATTTCAGGGACAAACCCCAGTTGTCCTTTAGGTTAAGATGAAGTCAGACAACAGGCTTAGTAGTATGTAAAATGATGTAAGCTGGAGCTTACAGGTGATACAGAGGGCCAGTGAATCATCAACTAATTCAATGAAGAATGGTGATGGGGAATCTAATTACAAACACATACTTTCTCACTGTAATATTAATGTTTATGTTAATCTTGCATTGTGAACCATAAACTTTGATTTTGTCTGTGGTGAAGGTTGTTCAATCTTGCTTTGATCTACTGGCTAAAATCATACAATAAAGGATTAAATTTATGCAATGTAAATACTATATTGTCTAATAGGCATCTGCTATTTACATGACTATATATGAAAAATAAAACAAGAACTTAAACAAGAGGGAAAGTCCCATATTCACATGGCTGAATCAGAAAGTAACAGAGATGGGACACTTTTCCCATTGAAGGAAGAGTTAGTGTTTTGTTTTTTGTCAGACATCTAGCACTGATCTGGTTTGTGTAGAATTGATGCTCGCCACAGCATTGTGCCAGAAAACTGCTTGCTATCATAGCCACAAGTGTCCATGGTATTTTCAGTTCTTTCCAACCAGATTTTGGAGAAATCATTCAACTTCTATTAATAGATCAATATTTAGATTTCTGATAAATGGTGAAAAGGGTAAATATGTAGTTTTGTATCTAGCAGCATCTTTTCCTGTGACAAATGGAGACTTTTAAAATTAAAAGTTAGCATCTACTCCTTCCTTACCTGAGGTCTAATGTTGTCACCTATTCAATCTTAGCAGCACACATACTATGGGATGTTCTTTCATTTTGCTTTCTCGGTAAAAAGTAACTGATTACATTCTTAACCCTGCTGCCATTCACAAACAGCATACATGAGTCATTCTTCTAAAGCATAATCCTGCACTTTCAGATATATAACACAAAAATACTGCTGTGCAACATAAAATGGATAAGAAAACTCCAGGAAGATTAAAGGAGGGTACAGGAAAAGGATGCTGACATTAGCTTTCATCATCATATTTCTTTTTCATGGAATCCCCTAGAATGGAATAATAAGTTGATATTTTTCTTTTGTCTCCACAGTATTAGGTATGGCTGCTCAGTTAAAAATCCAGAAGCAAAAATAAACTATTTCAAAATGGCCTTTCCACATGCTACAAGGCATTATAATTAACCTGTGTGATTGTTAATTTCCGAGTTACAAATTAATGATATAAGCCTATTTTCTCTTTACGATCTGAATGCAGAAGACATAAATTTGTTCTGCTATAGACCACATATGACCAGCAAAAGGTGTCCATTTGCTACCACAGCATTTAAAAAGAACTATCAACTGGCATATAAATCAGAAGTATGTGACTTCAATATAAAAATGTTCTAATGTTGTGTGACGTACAGAAAATATTTTTGGAGCAAGCATCTGCAAGTTCTATAAATGTCGATCTATATTTGATGATTCTAAATGAAAATAAATAACCTGGAAATTATTAATGATGTTGTTTTTCTACCTAACACATTATCAAGACTGCCACTAATAAATGACCTAAAATAAGTGGGTTAATGACTCTGTTAGAGTAGCAGCTGCAAGGATTTGATATAAGCATGTTAAGCATTTGAAAAATTACCAGGCTTGCACTAAAATTTAGACTAATGTTTTCCTCTCGTCTTTCTGTTTTAGTGCATTAGCAGTTCTGAAAGAGGCTGTGAAGAGTTTAATAAAACAAATTTTGATATGATTTTTGTAAGACAACAAAATAAGTTGTTTTGTTTTGGTGAGATGCAGGTATGCACGAATGAATAACTTGATGTTATAAAGCTCAGCAACAAGTATCAGATCAACCTTGAGAGGTGTTACATGCTTGGAACATAATCTAGTCTTGTTATTCTATATAGTGTACAACAGAAAGCTTGTTGATTTATTTTGCCATCAGCAATATTCATAACTAAGCAACAAGTTTCTTCAGCTGAATCATGTGATTCAAATTAGACCATGTTAAGTGTTATGTTAGCTCACTGGATTTTACAGAATAGCAGTCGATAATCTGACTAGTCGAATGGATATCACCTGGTGACACTAATTTGATTATCTCACAAGAGGTATCCGCTTTCAAAATGTTAATTAATTATAGAAGTAATTAAACCAATTTTCCTTCTGGCAGTAATTGGTTGGAGTATAATCAGTCTTGTGAGTTTTGACCAGCTGCCACAGAAAGCAGGTTTATCATTTCACTCTTCCCTTCACTGAATTAAGAATTGTCCACCATTCTCCACTAATCATCAAACTCTGGAGCAATGATGCAGATTGAGGAGAGAGATCAGCTGTGCTGTCTTGGGCCTCTTGTAAGCCAACACAACTTCACCTGCTCCTTTGTAAAAATGAACATTATCAAGGTCTCTCGAGTTTGACTAGCTTTAAGCTTTATTCAAAAATAACAGTAGAGCAACACTAATGGCATGACATGTTGGAATCTCAACAGACAACATCCTAGAGTGGTTGGACATAGAAATTACCCAGTCACTTCTGCTCCTAAGAAATGTTTTCAAGGAATATACTGAATGGTGCCTACCCAAAGGTAGGAAGTGATAATCTCATGGCAGTGACCCATATTGTGTATTGTGCACCTCTTATTGCATACAAAAAAATGAAATCTCTGCATTTTTACCAAAAGGATTTTGAGGCAATTCAAAGGGATAGGGAGCTATATATATGTAAGTATTACAAATTATAAAGTTCATATTCATTATTAATGGTCACTTCAGCACAACAACAACTACTTATGTAGAGATTTTAAAGAATCACAGAAGCAAAATTTGATTCCAAGCCAAAGAAAGAACTATCAGGGCAGAAGCACTATCAGAGTGATGGGTTTTAAAGTGTGCTGTAAAGAAGGGAAAAGATGGAGAGGATAGAAAGGCTCTTGTGTCTAAAGCCTTGCCAGATGAAGGGATGGCCATCAATAATAGAGCAATTAAATCAGGGATGCTCGAAAAACCAGAATTAGAGCAGAACAGGTATGTTGAAGGGTCTGGGGATGGAGGAGATTACAGAAATAAGTGGTTGAAGATTGGTTTGGTTGGTGCCCATTTTTTATGTGAAAATTGTGTGCAAAATTGCCATAATCTTGGTTAAATCCCTCCAGCAATTATTTTCAGATGAAATTGCACCTATGGGAAATGGGACTAGACCTTTTGCTTGTGCTGTTCATGATAGCAGGCCTGACATTTCTCCTGTGCAAAGTGCAAAGTAATGTCACTTTTTGCTCAGCACCCACTTCCACTATAACCAGCATAAACTTGAGTTTTAAGGTGGACTCTACAAATACTGTGGAACTTTTACAACTAGAAACATATTGGACCACTTTGTTGCTTTTCCTGTTACTTAAAGGGACACTGAGCTGACATCAGAAGACCTGGCTGAGTGTAGAGATGATTTTACCAACTTTGATTCCAATGAAGAGCAGATAGCATCTTGGATAGTGGGATTTGCCAGCATTGCTGGGTTCCCATGGAAGCAGGCACCCATTGACCCACTTGTAAGCCCATAAGGGTTCTCCTTAATAACTCTGACCTTTTCATCAACAGAATGAGTTTTCATTTGGGTGTTTGATGATCGTCTGAAGATTTCCCTGATGATAAGCATCAGGTTTCCTCCTGAGGGGAATTTGAACTCCCAAAAGTTTTCCACAGCCAGCACTGCCTAGAGGCATGGAGTGTCAGACAAGGCCTACTCTCTACCTTTCTGTCTCCCAATACCAATTCATTACTCCATAACAGCTGCTGACCACCATGATAACAAGAGCTTTCAAATACCAGCAATGTGGAACACACCATAGGTAAAAAATGATTCTTGTGCCTGAATCATTCTGGAGTCTCCTGCAGTATACACCCACATGTTTATATTTCTGGTTGCCCCATTGTGGGAATGATGTGGATGCTTTGGAGATGGTGCAGAAGAGGATCAACAGGATGTTGACTGGATTAGAGAGTATTACTCATACGGAGAGGTTGGACAAACTTGCAGTATTGGAGGCTGAGGAGCAACTTGACGGAAGTGTAGAAAATTATGAGAGGCATAGTTAGGGTAGATGGTCAGAGTCTTTATTCCAGGGTGGAAATGTTAAATACTAGAGGGCATAGGTTTAAGGTGAGAGGGGGAAAGTTTAAAGATTTGCAAGGCAAGTTTTTTTTTACACAGAGAGTAGTAGGTGCAGGAATGCACTGTCAGGGGAGGTGGTAGGAATGGATATAATGGCAACCTTTAAGATGCTTTTAGAAAGACATATGGACAGGCAAGGAATAGAGCGATACAGACCCTGTGCAGGCAGATCAGATAAGTTAGATTGGCATCATGGTGGGGTCCTGTTTTATATTTCATGAGGTGCATAGGCTGCCCACCAGACAATGAAAAAGTGCTCGAGTAGACCCGGAGCCATAAGGTGCCAGCTGAAGAACATCAGGAGCAAGTGGATCAGAAGCTCCCAGCGAATGTCCCAGCAGAAAATCTCCAGCTTCACCTGCTGTCAGAGTGCAAGAGGAAGACATTCACTGTCCAAATAATAAAAAAAAACTCCCTGATGGAATGTCATTTCCCAGAAGGAGTCTGCAAAATTATAATCCCTAATGCAGACAGAGTGATCCACTCCACACTCCAGTCTTTCAGACCACCATACTTTTCCAGTGGTCAACGAGGGACACATGAAAATCCCTCACATTCTCTTTTGTGGGCCCACCTGCACTGATCACAACTCACAAAAGAATGAATCCCTAATCCATTTCCTGTAATGGCCCACTGCCACAGTTGGCAGCTCACCCAGGCAAATCTCATGAGTACAAAACATTTGTTTCTGCATTTCTCAAATGAATGGGATTCTCACACCTGGAGCCACCCACTGCTATGGTGGTACTACGATTTCCTTCCCCACCCCACCTCACCCCCACAAAGGACACAGGACCTCCTTCCTGACATTTATGTCCCTGATGAGAAAGATAAAGTTTGTTTCATTAAATCTAGGCAATGCTCTCCCTCCGCCCCGCAGTTTCTCTCAACTCAATGACAGCACAGTGAATGTTGCTGGTGCATAGTTCCCATGGAATAGGTGGTGTTAAGGATTGGCACCCGACTCTGATTGGTATAGAGCAGAGTACCTGCTCTAAATTGGGTAGGCTTCTGTCAGGAATTATGTTGTGTTCCTGCTTTGGTGCATCTTTCTGGGTCTAAATTGGCCTAATGCCGTTTCAAGTATCTTTTTGGCAAACTTAGCAAATTTTTGCTGGGAAACCTGGGGGTACGAGTGCTATAATACCAGCCTAGTGCACCAAAAAAGTGTGAAATCCAATTTCAAAACAAGGAAAGGGCAAGGCCATAAAGGACTTGAAAATGAGGATAGTACTCAACATTAGCAGGCCAGGAGGCAATTTCAACAATCTGAGTTATTCTACATTCATTTACTCTTAGTCATTGAGATTCCTGTCGTTAAATTCTTTTAAGTAAAACAAAGCACAAAAAAAGCAGAAGTATTTCTGTAGGGCCGTAGTGTTCTAGTCTTATTTTCATTCACAGGATGTGGGTTTACTGGCTAGGTCAACATTTGTTGCCATCCCCTGATGGCTGCTGAACTGAGTAAGCTTCCCAGACCACTTCAGACAGATTACTGTTGGTCTGGAATCTGTGTTAGAAGAGCAGATTTAATTCCCTGAATGATATAAGTGAACCAGATGCTTCCTTTATGACAATCCAGCAGTTTTCTGCTCTCCATTATTGGTACTAACTTTTTATTCAAGAATTAATTAATTGTATGGATTTTAAATCTCCCAGTTGCCATGGTAAGATTCAAACTTGTGCCTCCAGATAAATACCCCAAGCCTTTGGATAGAGGCTTAACCATTCTGTGCCTGTACCCAGCTTTATTACTATGTTTCAATACATTCTCTTATGACTGTAGCATACATTTACATTCAGGATTTCTCCAGTGGTCATTTATCCTGGTTGCAATGTCAAAGCATAATTCTATTTTATTTTGCTATGCTAATTTATTGAAACTGTGTATGAAAGTATGGTAACTTTGTATGTTAGCAGTAACAGGGAGCATATTAAATTTTACTCACACCCGCAAAATTCCTCTGGTGCACAATGTGGTTTGATACATGATAATATACAGATGCTGGTGTTAATATTTATTGGGCTCATTATGCACCAATTACAGAAGACCAGAAAATTTGTTCATGTTTTTCTTCCAGCTGAGATTGCTTAAACAAAGGGTGGCATTAAGGTAGTGGAAAGAGTCAGCTGGAGTGAAGGTGGAGATTCAACTGCTTTCAGGGAGTTTTAGGGAGTGATTCAACTGTTTTAGTTTCCAATGTATTGTGGGTGCAACAAGAAACTTTGCTATGCCAGATATGTTGTAACAAGACAATGGGAAATAATAAATCGCGCTAGCTCGCAGAATAAGGCCAGCATCTAATCAATAATATCAGTACTGACTGCACAGCCTGTGGCAATGAGGAAACAAATGTTATTGGGTGTAAACTGTACTATTGGAAATGCCATCTTTTGAATGCAATGTTAAAATGACACCCTGCCGGCTCTTTCTCAGGTCAATGCATGCACGGAGGATACATACTTGCTGCACTGCCCAATATTGTGTTCAGTATTAATTAAAATTCCCAAAACATATTAGCTAATCATTTTTTTTTCTAAGTTCTTGCTTTCTATTGGCTGTGATCTTTCCTGCATTACATTGGTAAACATCATTCAAAAATTGTTCATTGACTGTAAAGAAGTTCAGGGAGTTCTGACAAGGGTACAAATGGCAAAACAGGCTGCGTTTTAGTGTCAAATTTTGTTTAATACCTTCAATGCACTTTGAGAATTTTTTTCTAGATTGCAGGCACAAAAACAAATTGTTTTTGTTGTTATAGTAGAGTGAGCAGCTGTCTGAGGTGGCCTGGGAAGCTACCCAGTTCAGTGGCAGGGACAAGCAACAAATATTGACCGAGCCAGTAAGCCCACATCTTGTGAATGAAAATAAGAAAACTAGAACATTGTGGCATGACCCCAATACTTCTGCAGAGTAGAACTAAATCAGCAATCTCACCCTATTACGGGGAAATGGAACAAATCTCAGATGATGATAAGACAAGATATCTTTATTAGTCACATGTACATCAAAACACAGTGAAATGAGTCTTTTTGCGTTACTGAGAATGTGCTGGGGGCAGCCCGCAAGTGTCGCCAGTCTTCCAGCGCCAACATAGCATGCCCACAGCTCTTAACTTGTACGTCTTTGGAATGTGGGAGGAAACCGGAGCACCCAGAGGAAACCCACGCAGACACGGGGAGAACATACAAACTCCTTACAGACAGCAGCCAGAATTGAACCCGGGTCGCTGGCGCTGTAAAGCATTATGCTTTACATGTTCAGGAATGAGCAAAGCAAGCATGATAACTTGTGAAGCATTAGGCTTGTGACCAGTTCTATTTGCTAGTTTGTAGAGGACAAGAAGCCTTTCTTCTGACATCTCAAAAATGTGTGAGTTGGCACGTCAATTAGCCAATGTTTCCCCTAGTGTGTATGTGTTGGTAGAATCTAGGAGAACTTGTTGAGAACACGGAGAATAACATAGATTAAGGTTGGATTAGTGTAAAAATAGGTGCTTCATGGTCAGCACAAATTCAGTGGGGTATTTGCTGCACCTCTCTAGGACTCTGACAGTAGTAAAGAGTAGAAATACTTGCACTTGTATAGCAACCTTGCACATCTCTTTCAGAATATCCCAAAGTGCTTTGCCAAGATGTCTTGTGTTCTTAAATGGTCATTAATCTGCATATTCCTATCAGTTCTTATTGTCACAGGGAACCAGAGTATCTGCAGCATAACCTCTCCTTTTCTGTTATTATAGCACACAGGATAAATTGCCCATCTTGACAGTTTGTTATACAAGCTTTGTTGTTGTTTCGTCCAACTCATTTGAAGTATCATCTATCACTAGATATTCACATTCTGGGGAAAAAAAAGTGTACAGCACCTACAACAAACATTGACAGGTCTAACTTAATCTTTTTCTCACCTATTCAAAGCTGGATATAAATGATAACCTGCTTATAGCTGCAATGACCTTGAAGATAAAGTTTACTTCCTAAATCCAAATCACATCATTTTTTGGAACTTAACAAATTTTGAAATATCATTAATGTTGTAATGCAACAGTAAATCTGGACAGAGGTTTGACAAACAGATGGAATAATGACTAAATTTTCTTATGCATTATTGAGTGGTGAATAACTATTGGTCAGGATATTTGGCAAAAGAGCTTATTTTCTTCAAAATAGTGTCATGAGATCTTTAATGTCCATCTTGTAAAACCTCAGTTTAATGTCCCATCTGAAAGAGCAAATTCAGCCCAAGCATCAGTAAAGGAACCTAGAGCGTTACTGGAAGCTACTGCCCCATAAAAATTACCCATGAATGGGCAGATTTTTAGGAGGAAATATATATTTAGAAATTGTAGGCTAAAAAACAGAAGCTTCTTTTTTTAATGGCTTGGCTAAACAGCTGAAAGTTTTGTATCTTTGTCACTGCTGATTTTACATCTGCAGAGTCAGACTTGCTGTTGGCCAAAATTATGATCTTGCAGAGATTCCCCTCTATACTGCTGCAAATCAAGAATGCACAGAGTTCCGTACAGCTCTTGCAAACTTGCTCTGTGACGTACATGAGAGAACCTAAGCTCTAATGCTTAATGTAAAGAGACACTGAAATGGCAATCAATGGGCCAAATCATGCTCAATCTATCCCTGTGCAGTACTAACCTTGTTTAGATGAGTAACTCCAATTATTTAGGGCCTTCCAGACTCAAAGTCAGCAGCAAACTACGCTGAGGTCTCAGCACTGATTTAGCCTCATCCAATGTACCAGTGAGACCCCAGCCTTAGAACATATAATGTACTTTGATAGACTGTGGACAGATACTCACCTTCCAAAAAAAGAACTCTGAGGATTTGGACGATGTTGTTCAGCCACATCGAAAACTATTAAAATTTCTTCCAATAATTTTTAAAATATCAAGACAATTATTTAAATATATTGATTGCTAATAAATAAATACAACAATACAAAGTAGTAAAACTTAAATAACTGAACTCACCTTTTTTTCCCTGAATCTCCAGGCTGGAAATCCCCAATGAAATGAATGGCGACCCTAATTCTATTCCAGGTTTGACTGTCATAGGATCAAAGAGGTGCATTTTCCAGTGCATGGCTGGACTCAAAATGGATTCCAGTGACAGAAGTTCTGACATCAATCATACGACTTGTTATGGACTAATAGTAGGGTTATGTACTGTGCATCTGGGATACTTTTACATGTGAGAGACTGAATGGTGGTGGTTCCTTTCAGTAACACAAGCCACAGTCAGTTTGATTCAGCCAATTACAATCCAGGGACATCAGGGAGCCTACTGGACTCATAGTTGTGCAACAAGATTGTTTGGTGTCCTTTGGACTCTCTATATGATCTTTCATTTGTAGTAGGGTATTTTCCCAGAGATATAACAGAACAAAAGACACCTCCATCCAGGTGTGCCTGTGACCAAAAGAATCCATGGACTGGAATTTTTAAAGGGTACATTGAACGAAATGCTTCTGTTGATGGACACTGCACAATGCAAGTGACATCCACATCTGATTGGGGACACTTGATCACAGCCTCAGCAATCACAAGAATGTTTTGTGCCCTTGACACAGTTGGTCATGAAATTCCAGAATGATAGTCATGTGGACCCATGGTCTGTTTTGTTATTGATATGTCCAACAACATGCTTCATTTTTGGACATAAGATCAGCAATATCACAATATCAGTTCTGCAACTGGAGGAAAGGGCAGGCTTTTATGGTTTCTCTGAATGCATAATTCATTGGCGAAGTCCCAACACTCACTTGATCAGACAGACCCAAAAGACACCATGAAAGTTGGAGCTAAGCAACAGCAAAGGCAGTAGTTGAAGTTGACTACAGGCCCCCAAGTAGTAGCATTAAGTAGGTCACATTACAAATCAGGAAATTAGAGGTGCATGCAACAAGAGTAATCATGGGGGACTTTATAATGTTTATGGACTATGCAAATCAAATTACAATTAATAGTGTAGAGGATGAATTAATTCAATCCATCCACTTTTGTTTCTTCTTAGATCAAAATATTGAGGTATTCACTTGGTTACAGGCTATTTTAGATCTAATATTGTACAATGAGAAAAAAATCTTGTAACTAAGGTGCCTTTCTATAGAATTTTATTTGAGATTGAAAGTGATTTAGTTCAATTGAAACATGAGATCATGAAATTAAATAGACCAGACTGCAAAGCTACAAGGTGTGAGTTAGATTTGGTACATTGGGAAACAATAGGTTTAATGTGAGAGAAGTAGTGGCTGCCATTGACAGAAATGCTAAATAGAACCATAGAACAATACAGCACAATACAGGCCCTTCAGCCCGCCACGTTGTGCCGAACTTTAAACCACACCTAAGACTATCTAACCTCTTCCTCCCACATATCCCCCTATTTCAAATTCCTCCATATGCTTATCTAACAATCCCTTGAACTTGACCAACATACCTGCCTCCACCACTACCCCAGGCAGTGCATTCCATGCACCAACCACTCTCTGGGTGAAAAACCTCCCTCTGATGTCTCCCTTGAACTTCCCACCCATTACTTTAAAGCCATGCCTTCTTGTATTAAGCATTGGTGCCCTGGGAAAGAGGCGCTGGCTGTCTACTCTATCTATTCCCCTTAATATTTTGTATACCTCTATCATGTCTCCCTTCATCCTCCCTCTCTCCAAAGCCCTAGCTCCCTTGGTCTCTCCTCATAATCCATACTCTCCAAACCAGGCAGCATCCTGGTAAATCTCCTCTGCGCCATTTCCAACACTTCCACATCCTTCCTATAATGCGGAGACCAGAACTGGACACAGTACTCCAAGAATGGTCTAACCAGAGTTTTGCAGAGCTGCATCATTACCTCGCGGCTCTTAAACTCGATCCCACGACTTACGAAAGCTAACATCCCATAAGCTTTCTTAACTACCCTATCCACCTGTGAGGCAACATTCAGAGATCTGTGGATATGAACCCCCAGATCCCTCTGCTCCTCCACACTACCCAGAATCCTGCCATTTGCCTTGTACTCCACTTTGGAGTTTGTCCTTCCAAAGTGTACCACCTCACACTTCTCTGGATTGAACTCCATCTGCCACTTGTCAGCCCAGCTCTGCATCATATCAATATCCCTCTGCAAGCTTCAACAGTCCTCCACACCATCCACAACACCACTAACCTTTATGTCATCTGCAAACTTGCTAACACACCCTTCTACCCCTTCATCCAAGTCATTAATAAATATCACAAAAAGTAGAGGTCCCAGAACTGATCTTTGTGGGACACTGCTAGTCACAGCCCTCCAATGCACTCCCTCCACCACAACCCTCTGCTTTCTACAGGCAAGCCAATTCTGAATCCACACGGCCAAGCGTTCCTGGATCCCATGCCCTCTGACCTTCTGAAGAAGCCAACCATGTGGAACCTTGTCAAACGCCTTACTAAAATCCATGTAGACCACATCTACTACACTACCCTTGCCAATCTGCCTGGTCAACTCCTCAAAGAATCCTATCAGGCTTGTAAGACATGATCTTCCCTTCACCAAGCCATGCTGGCTGTCCCTAATCAGTCCATGATTCTCTAAATGCTCATAGATCCTATCTCTAGGAATACTTTCCAACAGCTTGCCCACCACAAGGCTCACTGGTCTGTAATTCCCTGGACTACCCCTACTACCTTTTCTGAATAAGGGGATAATATTCGCCACCCTCCAATCCTCCGGTACCATTCCTGTGGACAACGAGGACTCAAAGATCCTAACCAATGGTTCAGCAATCTCCTCCCTCGCCTCACGAAGCAGCCTGGGGAAATTCCATCAGGCCCCGGGGACTTATCTGTCCTAATATTTTCCAAACAGTTCCAACACATCCTCTCTCTTGATATCTACATGCTCTAGAACGTTAACCTTACCAACACTGTCCTCTGCATCATCAAGGCCCCTCTCCTTGGTGAATACTAAAGAGAAGTATTCATTGAGAACCTCACCCACCTCCACAGCTTCCAGGCATATGTTCTCATCTTTGTCTCTAATCGGTCCTACATTTACTCTCGTCATCCTTTTTCTCTTCACATACGTGAAAAAAGCCTTGGGATTTTCCTTAACCCTACTCACCAAGGCCTTTTCATGTCCCCTTCTTGCTCTCCTCATTCCCTTCTTAAGTTCCTTCCTTGCTACCCTATATTCTTCACGAGCCCTGTCTGATCCTTGCTGCCTACACCTTATGCATGCTGCCTTCTTCTTCCTAACTAGTTGTTCCACCTCTCTCGTCACCCATGGTTCCTTCACCCTGCCATTCTTTCTCTGCCTCACCGGGACAAATTTATCCCTAACATCCTGCAAGAGATCCCTGAACAATGACCGCATCTCCATAGTACATTTCCCTTCAAAAAATGTCATCCCAATTTACTCTCGCAAGTTCTAGCCTTATAGACTCATAACTCGCCTTTCCCCAATTAAATATCTTCCTTGTCTTCTCTGCTCCTATCCTTGTCCATGACAATACTAAAGGTTAGTGAGCAGTGGTCACTGTCCCCCAAATGCTCACCCACCGAGAGATCTGTTACCTGACCTGGTTCATTACCTAATACTAGATCTAATATGGTATTCCCTCTAGTCGGCCTGTCCACATACTGTTACAGGAATCTGTCCTGCACACACAAACTCTGCACCATCTAAACCTTTGGTACTAAGCAGGTGCCAATCAATATTTGGGAAGTTGAAGTCTCCCATGATAACAACCCTTTATTCTTTCACCTTTCCAAAATCTGCCTCTCAATCTGCTCCTCAGTATCCCTGCTGCTACCTGGGGGCCTATAGAATACTCCCAGGAGGGTAACTGCTCCTTTCTTGTTCCTAACTTCCACCCATACTGAATCTAGAGAGGATCTTTCTACATTATCCACCCTTTCTGCAGCGGTAATAGTGTCCCTGACCAGTATCGCCACCCCTCTTCCTCTTCCCCCCCCCCCTCCCTTTAAAACACTGAAATCCAGGAATATTCAATATCCATTCCTACCCTGGTGACTGCCAAGTCTCTGCAAAAGCCACAATATCATAGTCCTACGTACTTATCCAAGCTCTCAGTTCGTCACCCTTGTTCCTGATACTTATTGCATTTAAGGTAAATGCATTTAGCCCATCCACCTTTCTACTTTTATACCCTGTACTCTGCTTCTCTTTCCTCAAAGCCTCTCTACATGTTAGATCTGACTTTTCCACTTCTTCCTCTGACCTACCCCTCTGGTTCCCATCCCCCTTACAAACCAGGTAATTTATAATAAATATATATCTGTATGCCACAAAAATAATCAAGAAAGAAAAAATGATAAGTTAAATATAGTATTTAATCAAAGAAAAAGGCTTGTAATCTTGCCAAAAACAGTGAAATGGGAATCTTTCAGAATTCAGCAAGGTAGGACTAAGATGTTGAGGGGAAAAATAAAGTAGAATGCAAGAGTAATCTAATGAAAAGCAGGAAGAAAACAGTTATATAGGCAAGTAAAAAGAAAACATTAGCAAAAGTTAATGTGGGCCCCTTTCAAACAGAAAATATTAGGAATGAATAGCTGGTAAAGAAATTAAAGAAATAATTTATGTCTTTCTCATTGAAGAAGTCAAACAAATTTTCTGGAAATAATGATAAATAATAGGCCTAGAAAGAATGTGGTGCTGGAAAAAATATCAGCAAAAAGTAGTCTAGTAGACAACTTAATAGGTTTGAATTGCAGTAAATGTCTGGAACCTGATGACATGGATCCTTAGGATTTAAAAAAGATGGTTGTGTAGATAATGGGTGCACTGGTTGTTACTTGTCAGAATTCCTTATACTTAGAATGGTTTGCACAGTTTGGGAGTTAGCAAATGTGACCACGCTACTTAAGAAAGGAGGTAGAAAGAAGATAGAGAACTACAGAACTACTGGCTAGCAGTCAGTTTGATGTCAGAAATTACAAAAAGTGATGAGTCTGTTATTACAGAATGAAAAGAGTTGATTTATAAAAATAATACCAGGATTGGGCAAGGTGAACATGGATTTATTAAAGGGAAATAATGTTTGATACGTCTGCTTTTTGAGGTTCTAACAAGGAGAATAGAAAATGAACCAATGGTAAACTACTTAGAATTTCAGAAGGCCTACAATCAGATATTACATGAAAGATAATTCTAAAAAAATATAGGATATGGGGATTTTAATTAGCATGGAATGATGGACTGGTTAATGGGCAAAAAAAAAAGCAGAAAGAAGGAATAGACAGGTCATTTTTTAGGTCGGGAGGCTGGAATAGTGAGATTCCACAGGGATTGGTGCTGGGTCATGGTTTTTTCCACAGTCAATATGGATGAGGAACCAAGTTTAATAAAAGAAAATTGCTAATCCAAAGCTGGATGGCAGTATGAGTTGTGCAGAGGATGTAAGGAGGTGTCAGAGATTGATTGATTTGGTGACATTAAGGATTGAATGGAAATGGAGTAGTGCTGGAAAGTAGCACTGAGGTAAAAAAGTCAGCCTTATTGAATGACAGAGTAGACACCAGTGGTCAAATGGCCTATTTCTGCTCTATTTCTTATGTCTTTAATGGGATATATAGACAAGAGTTAAATTAATGGGCAAGAACATGACAGAATAGAACATAATGAGAAAAATGTGAGTCCTCCATTTCTTGTAGAAAACAGAAAAGGTTTTTTTTAAATGGTGAAAGATAAGGGTTCAGATGTTCCTGGGCCACGTCTATAACTCAAGGAAAGTTAGAAATCCAGTAGGAAGTTGAGCAATATATGCTCTTTAGTACAACAGGAGTTAAGTACATGAGTGAGGATGTATTGCTGCAGTTACAGGTCCATGTCTCAAACCTAAAACATTAACTCTGTTCCTCTTTCCACAGATGCTGTCTGACCTGATGAGTGATGCCTGCATATTTTAGTTTTTAAATTCAGATTTCCAGCAGCTGCAATTTTCTTGATTTTTTTCATTTATTGCCACAATAGATGCAAGATTCAGGGGAAATACTTAAGCATGTTTTCTACTGTTGATTTTTCACATCTCAATTCAGAAGACTGAACTTGTAGGAGCTTCATGTGCTCATTATGAGGACAGTTTGGAACCTGTAGGTGGTGGCATCTCCATATGGCTACTCCCTACCCTTCAAGGCGGTAGAGTTTCCTGATTTGGAAGGTGTTCAACTGAAAACAGAACTATTCAGTGAACTTCAGCAGATGTGCAGCCACTGCCAAAGAACTCTGCATGTCAATATGAAGTTTACTTGGCCATCCATTAATGAATCAATATGTCTAATGATTTTAGTGGTAATGTGGAAAGGTGGGTGACAGAGGCTGATGTTCTGCCTGGTCAATTTTGCATGTCAGAGCTCAGCCAAAACCAACTGTGAATAATTAGTCACTAAAACTTTTAATTGCAGATCATGTTGCCAGTTCAGTCTGGCACAGACAGCAACACAGCACTGGAGTATGTCATTGTGGTTACTCTTTGCCAAGTTGGCAAATCTGTATTTTGATCCCCTCCAATCTCTTAACTTCCCCTCTGGTCCTATTCACCAGTGATCTGAAATTAATAATAAATTTAATTTTTGGATTCATGGCTTATCCATCAACAAGACTCTTTCTCCACCCCATTCATTCCCTTCAGAAAAAATATAGCAATGAAACATCATAGGACAGGAATTCAATGTGAAAACACATTTTTTACAATTTGCCTAATACTTGGTGCATTCCAAACTGTTCATTGCCAGCACTGTTATTACTTCAGTAATATCACTGATGGGTATACTTCATAAGGTATCTGCAAATAAATGTTATTGGTCAGTTTTCTGTGTAAAATCTCTGCAATTTTAAAGATGCATCCCGAAAGCAAAATGCATGGTTATTATTGCCCACACAATGAGTTTCAGTGTGTCAGAATATGGCAAGTTTCAAAGTAGATTTTGGGAGGGGGGGGGGTCTTTAATTTTGTTACTGCAAGTTTTAAAATTAATCCTGCTTATATAATGCCAACAAAGTTGGCTGTATTCTGGTGAAGATCTGTCCGGATCAAGTGTAACTTTAGACTTATTTTACAAATTTGTTCTTCCAGTCTGAGGCTTCAGAACATGGTTGCAATTTTCTATCCATTAATTGTAGCATGCATATGGTCAAATACTCCATACCTCATTCTGACAAGTGAGAGATTTTTTCACCATGAATATCTATATATTTCCTTAAAAACAGTCTTAATTGCTTTGCTATTCTTTTTCATTGAGGGCAGAACAAACTCCAACACAATGATGAGCAGCAAATTGAGATTTGCTTTATTCCCTTGAATTTCATGGTTGAGGTATAATCTAATTGAAATGCTCAAAATGATGAAAGATGCTATGTGGACAAAACACAGAGAAATGGTTTTGCCTGGTAGAAGAGCCACTAAGGACAATGGCAGTGAGAGGAATTAAAATTTCCAAGGTGGGATTGAGAGACATTTAACAGCTAGGGGCATCATGATCAAAGGAACTGTGATAGAATTGAGGTACAGGTCAGCTGACACCTAACTAAATAGTGCAACAGGTTTTTTTTTAAAAAAGCAAACAACATCATTAATTTGTAGAGTGCCTTTATTTCCTCAGAACTATCCCAAGGAACTTCACAGGAATGTTCTGAAACAAAAAAAATTGCCAAGCCATATTGAGATATTAGGGCAGATGACCAAAACTTTGGTCAGAGAGATATGTTTTAAACTATTTTTTTTAAAAAGACACCATGAGTGAAAGGAATGCAGGAAACAGACCCCAATGAGTCAAAGGAGTGCAAGCAGCAGTGATCTAGTGATCTTAAGCCTTAAGCAAGCATTTAATTTCAGAAGAGATCCAGGAAGTAAAAGGTTGTCTCAGGGTAAGCATACCATTATGAAATATTATTTAAAGCACATTCTTTTTGGTGGTTGGTTTAACTGAATGAATGCTGGAGAGACAACTCAAAAGTGCACATCTTACAGCATGTGGGAACTTAAGAACAACTACAGCTACAGGAAGTTTCAATTGAGGTGGTCTGTTTTTGAGCTTGAGCAACAGATGTTATCACCATTGTCCTCGAAGCCAAGTGTTTGATGGATAGCACATTGTAGATCTGGGGTTTTCTATGATTGGAGAGTAGATGGTTGTTTCTGTAGTTGCAGAAGTGATTCCAGGCTGATTCCTTCATGCCAGATTTAAGGACAGCAATGAACAGCCACAGAACTATGGGGTGAAGAGCCAGGAGTCATGGTCCATTTTGGTACCAATCAATTAAGGATTGAGTTCTGCAGGGATAGTTTAAGGAAAAGAGACTAGAAAGGAGAGGGTAGTTTATCTTTGGATTACTGTGCCAGTGCCAGAGAGTGTAGGAGTAGAGGACAAAGCAGACAAATGCATGACTGAAGAGCTGAAGCAAGAAGGAAGCTTTAGATTCCTGCATTAGCACTGATTCTAGGGACCTATACAGGCTGAATGGGTTCACCCTCAATAGATCCATGGTCAATGCCCTTGCAGGAAGGTCCACTAGTGGAGTGGATAAGGGTTAAATTAATTGGCAGGCTGTTGGGCACAGGCTGATAGCATTGAAATAGGGGGAAAAAAAAGATGAAAAAGGGGATTGGGAGAGAAATAGCACCAGGACAATAAATAGAATGCTTTAAGTGAGAACCAGACTATGAGTGAGTACAAGGGCTTAGATAGATTTAAATGCAAGCAGCTTATTAAACAGTTGGTAAGCTGCAGGTGAAATTAGATTACGATGTTATAACTATAACAGAAAGCTGTCTGAGAAGAGGCAGGACAAGGTTTGTGAATATATTCGTGGTTCACAATATTCAGGGAAGACAAGGAGAGGAGGAGAGGAGTAGGGTGGTGGCAATTTTGACTAAAGAGGATATTGCAGTACTGGAGACAGGATGTCCCAGAAAGATCAGGGACAGAATCTACTCATTTTGAATCAAGAAACAATAGACATAGTATTACACAACTGGGACAACTCTATTGGTTGCATTTGATGGAAAGGATATGGATGAGCACATTCACAAGGAAATTGAAGAGATGCAAGAACCAAGAGTAATCATAATGGGAGAACTCAATTGTCCAAATATAGACTGGAACAGGAACAACATAAGTGGGACAAAATTTCTCATGTTCTGGAGAACTTTCATGGTTAGTATTTTTCAGGCAAAAATGGGGCATTGTTGGACTTGGTTCTGGAAAATGGGCTCAGCTAAGTGGAGCAGGATTGGTAGGAGAACATTGAGGAAGCAGTGATCATAATACTGTCAAGTTTAGAATGATTATGGAAAACAACTCCAAGGTGAAATAGTCAATTGGAGAAGGACCAATTTCAATGGAATGAATAGATTTTGGGGGAAAAAAGGTAAATGGAATCAAACTTTGACAGACAAATATGTAATTGAGCAATGGGAGGCCTTGGAAGTAATAAGCCACAGACTGAGTGCATTCCCAAGGAGAAGGTTGGGGAAATTAAAACAAGAACTCCCTAGATGACCAAAAGATAGAGTAAAATATATTTGAAAAAAGACGAGATGTCAGAATGTTAACACAGGTGGAAACCAAACTGAATACAGTTGACAGGCTAAGGTGAAAAGATAATAAGAAAGCATGAAACTGATGCCCCAGCAAAAAGAAACCCATAAATAGTTTATAGACACATGAACAGGAAATAGGTGAGAAGAAGTGGGGCCAATCACAGACCAAAAAGGAAATTTACTCGGAGGCTGAAGTACTAAATTATTCTCTTACACAAAAGTCTTTACCAAGGGAAAAGATGCTGCTGGAATTACAGCAAAGGAAGACATTGTCAAGGTTTAGGATAGACTAATGGTAAGGAAGAAGAAAAGTTGGCTCCACCTGGTCTGGATAAGAGATTGTTTGCCAAGGGAGCTGGGCAGGCCATTGCATAATCTTCCATACATCTCAGTTTAGGGGTGATGTCTGAGGAAAGGAAAATTGCAAATGTTATATCCTTGTTCAAAAATGTTGTAGAGATCATAGAACAGTACAGCATAATACTGGCCCTTTGGCCCACAATGTTGTGCCAACCTTTAAACCTCACCTAAGACTATCTAACCCCTTCCTCCCACATATCCCTCTATATGCTTATCTAGCAATCTCTTGAATTTGACCAATGTACCTGCCTCCACCAACACCTTAGGCAGTGCATTCCATGCCCAAACCACTTGTTAAAACCCTCCCTTTGATATCTCCCTTGAACTTCCCACCCATTACTTTAAAGCCATGCCCTTGTATTGAGCATTGGTGCCCTGGGAAAGAGGCACTGGCTGTCCACTCTATCTATTCCTCTTAATATTTTGTATACCTATCATGTCTCCCTCCTCCTCTCCAAAGAGAGAAGCCCTAGCTCCTTTAGTCTCCCCTCATGATCCATATGCTCTAATGCAGGCAGCATCCTGGTAAATCTCCTCTGCACCCTTTCCAACGCTTCCACATCCTTCCTATAATGAGGTGACCAGAACTGGACACAGTACTCTAAGTGTGGTCTAACCAGAGTTCTGTAGAGTTGCATCATTACCTCACGGCTCTTAAACTCAATCCCATGACTTAAGCTAACATCCCATAAGCTTTCTTAACCACCCTATCCACCTGTGAGGCAACTTTGTGACCTGAGGATGTGAACCCCCAGATCCCTCTGCTCTTC
This sequence comes from Pristis pectinata, assembly GCF_009764475.1. Taxonomy (NCBI): domain Eukaryota; kingdom Metazoa; phylum Chordata; class Chondrichthyes; order Rhinopristiformes; family Pristidae; genus Pristis; species Pristis pectinata. Next base: position 125,752,386 of record NC_067406.1, read on the forward strand.
CACACTACTCAGAATCCTACCATTAACTTTATACTCCACGTTGGAGATTGTCCTTCCAAAGTGTACCACCTCACTTCTCCAGATTGAAGACCATCTGCCACTTCAGCCCAGTTCTGCATACTATCAATGGGCCTCTACAATCTTTGACAGTCCTCCATACCATCCACAACACCACCAACCTTTGTCATCTGCAAACATGCCAACCCACCCTTCTACCCCCTCATCCAAGTCATTAATAAATATCACGAAAAGCAGAGGTCCCAGAACCGATCCTTGTGGGACACTAGTCACAGCCCTCCAGTCTGAATGCACTCCCTCCACCACAACCCTCTTTCTACAGAGAAGCCAATTCTGAATCCACACAGCCAAGCCTCCCTAGATCCCATGCCTTCTGAAGAAGACTACCATGCAGAACCTTGTCAAGTGCCTTACTAAAATCCACGTAGACATATCTACTGCACTACCCTCAATCTGCCTGGTCAACTCAAAGAATCCCCATCAAGCTTGTGAGACATGATCTACCCTTCAAAGCCATGCTGGCTGTCCTTGATCAGTCCATGATTCACTAAATGCTCATAGATCCTATCTTTAAGAATTCTTTCCAACAGCTTGCCCACCACAGACACAAGGCTCACTGGTCTAATTCTGACTATCCCTCCTACCTTTTTTGAATAAGGGGACAACATTTGCCACCCTCTAATCCTCTGGTACAATTCCCATGAACGAGGACTCAAAGATCCTAGCCAATGGTTCAGCAATCTCCTCCCTCACCTTGCAGAGCAGCCTGGGGAATATTCCATCAGGACCCAGGGACTTGTCCTAATATTTTCTAGGAACCCCAACACATCTTCCCTTGGTATCAACATGCTCTAGAACATTAACCTTACCAACACTGTCCTCAGCATCATCAAGACCTCTCTCCTTGGTGAATACTGATAAGTATTCATTGAGGACCTCACCCACTTCCACGCACATCTTCCCACCTTTGTCTTCCACATGTGAAAGATGCCTTGGGGTTTTCTTTAACCTTACTTGCCAAGGCCTTTTCATGTCCCCTTCTTGCTCTCTTCAGCCCTTTAAGTTCCTTCCTTGCTACCCTATATTCCTCATGAGCCCCATCTGATCCTTGCTGCCTACACCTTTTATATGCTGCCTTCCTCCTACTTAGATGCTCTACCTCATCACCCATGGGTCCTTCACCCTGCCATTCTTTCTGCCTCACTGGGACAGATTTATCCCTAACATCCTGCAAGAGATCCCTGAACAACAACTACATCTCCATGGTACATTTCCCTTCAAAAATGTCATCCCAATTTATACTTGCAAGTTCTAACCTTATAGCCTCAATTTGCCCTTCCCCAATTAAATATCTTCCTGTCCTCTTTGCTCCTATCCTTGTCCATGACAAGGCTGAAGGCTAGGGAGCAGTGGCTACTGTCCCCCAAATGCTCACCCACAGATCTGTCACCTGACCCAGTTCATTACCTAATACTAGATCTAATATGGCATTCCCTCTCATCAGCCTGTCAATACATTGTGACAGGAATCAGTCCTGGACACACTTAAACTCTGCCCCATCTAAACCTTTGTACTAAATAAACCCACTACAGACCAGATAGTTTAACCTCAGTGGTGGGGAAGTTACAGAAGTAATGATAGAACAGAATTCATAATGACTTGGACAAATGTGGATTGATTAGAAAAAGGCAGCATGTTTTTTCTAAGGTAAATCATGACTGACTAATTTGATTCAGGTTTTTGATGAATTAGCTGAAAGTCAAATGTGGTTGTATAGTATTTTTGGATATGCAAATTGTATTTGTTAAGTTGCCATGCAATAAACTTAAAATAAGGTTGAAGCCAATGCAGTAGTAGCAGCAGCAGCATGGATAGAAAATTGGCTGGCAGGAAACAGTAGCAGTGAAAGGATGTTATTTGGAATGGAGAGAGTGAACCGTGACCACTGTTTTTAAAAATATAATTCATTATTTGGGCTTTGGTATACAGAGCACAATTTCCAATTTTGCAGATAAAACCTGGAGACATTGAACTATGAGAAGGACAGTAATAAGCTTCAGTGAGACATGGAATGGGCAGAGAGATGTCAGTTGAAGTGTAATGCTGAGCACTGAAGAATTATATATTGTTCTGAAGAATGAGAAGAGAAAATTTAAATTAGTGAATGCAATTCTATATGGGGGTACAGGAACCAAGAAATCTGGGGATTATATGTGCATAGGTCATTGAAAGTGGCAGGTTGAGAAAATGACCAAAGGCATGACCATGAATTTTATAAATACAAGTATAATGTACAAGAGCTAAGATATGACCTTATAAAACATTGTTTTGACCACAACTAGATGTCCAATACTGAGTGCCGCACTTTAGAAACAAAGTAAAGATTTGAGAGGGGGCTGAAAAGACTTAGTGAATGTTCAGGGATTTTAATGATGTGGATCATCTGGAAAAGCTGGGGTTGTTCACTTTGCAACAGAGAAATTTGCAAGGACATCTTAGAGATAGATTTAAAATCATGAAATGTATGGATAGAGTAGACAAAGACATACTTTTCTCATTAAAAGAGGGGCAAAGCATTTGGTGACAGAAAATGAAGGTGATTGGCAAAAGAACAAAAAATGGCATAAGAATTGTTTTATTTGACAGTGAGTGGTTTGGATCTGGAATCCACTACCAGGGGTATTAGTGGAAGCAGATTCAAGTATCACATTCAGAAGAGTTAGATAAATCTGAAATAAATGTTCCCATAGCCTTACAAATTCAAAGTGCAGGAGGAGAACTAGTTGAATTGCTCTTGCATTGAACTGGTGCAGCCTCAGTGGGCTGAATGGCCTTCTCTTGTGCTGTAACTATTCTGGATTCTGTCATCAAGTTGAGATGGTAAAGCATTAGATGAAGATATCAAGAACAGATAAGACAAGGCAAGACCAGGAAATATCATATTGACATTACTTTCAGTTACCACCTCCATCATTTGAAGTCTTCAGAGTGCCTTTGGTGTGATAATGATGTGGATGGCTCTGATGAAAGAGAAAGTGACAGTCACTGCTGAATGGTTCTGGAAAAACTCTTAATAATTGACTGAAAAAAATGCCACAGGCTAACAATCGTTAGCTCACTTGTATACTTCCCCACTTAATCCTCCTAGAGTCATAGCCAGAGTGCACTACTGCACAGAAACAGGCCCTTTGGCCCATCTAGTGCATTCAGCCTGAATTTCTGCCTAGTCCCATCTACCTGCACCCAGACCATAGTGCTCTTTACCTCTCATTCATGCACCCATCCAAACTGCTCTTAAATGTTACTATTGAACCCACACCCACCACTTCTGCTGGCAGGTCATTCCGCACTCATATCACCCTCCGAGTAAAGTAGTTCCCTCTCAGATTCCCCTTAAATATTTCACCTTTTACCCTAAACCTATGACCCCTAGTTCTAGTCTTACCCAATACGAGGGGAAAAGCCTGCATGCATTCACCCTATTTATACCTCTAAGGTCTCCCCTCATTCTCCTGCACTCCAGGGAATAATGTCCTCACCTATTCAATCTATCCCTGTAACTCAGTCCCAGCAACATCTGTAAATTTTCTTTGCACTCTTACAAGTTTATTAATATCCTTCCTGTAGGTAGGTGACCAGAACCCTAAACTTGGCCTCACCAACATCTTGTACAACTTCAACGTAACATCACAACTCCTGTACTCATTACCCTGATTTGTGAGAGCCAATATGCCAAAAGCTACAAAACAAATCTAACTGTAATGCCACTGTCAAGGAATTATGGATCTGTATTCCCAGGTCCCTTTGTTCTACTGCACTTCTCAGAGCCCTACCACCACTGTTTAAGTCTTACCCTGCTTTGTTCTCCCCAAAGTGCATCACCTCACACTTGTCTGCATTAAATTCCATCTGCCTTTTTCAGCCCATTTTCCCCAGCTGGGCCAGATCACTTTTCAAGCTTTGATAGCCTTCCTCACTGTCCACTACACCCCCAATCTTTTGGTCATCTGTAAATTTGCTGATGCCATTTACCACATCATCTAAATCATAATATAGATAATTGACAGACCTGGCACTAACCCCTGCAGCACACTGCTAGTCACATGCCTCCAATCAGGGAGACAACCAACTACTACTCCTCCCTGGCTTCTCCTGCTGCCAAAGTTCAATCCAATTGACTACTTCATCCTGAATGCCAAGTGACTTAACCTTCTGGAGCAACTTCTCACATGGGATTTTGTCTACATGGACTTTAGCAAGGCCTTTGATGATGTCCACCACCTTCCTTTGATCAGCCTTCCTGGTAACCTCCTTGAAAAACCATTAGATTGGTTAGACACGACCTGCCACGCACAAAGCCATGTTGAATATCCCTAATCAGGCCCTGTCTATCCAAATACTTCTATATCCTGTCCCTCGGAATAACTTCCAATAATTTTCCCACAACTGACATCAGACTCACCAGCCTATAATTTCCCAGTTTATTCTTAGAGCCTTTCTTGAACAATGGAACATTAGCTATCCTCCAGTCCTCTGGCACCTCACCCATGGCTAAGGACATTTTAAATATCTCTGCCAGGGCCCCTATAATTTCTGCACTAGCCTCCCACAAAGTCCCAGGGGACACCTTGTCAGGCCCTGGGGAGGTATCCACCTGAATTCACCTCAAGACTGCAAGCACCGCCTCTTGTAATCCAGATATGGTCCATGATCTCACCACTTTTTTTTTACCTCAGTTCTATAGACTGTCTCCCGAGTAAACTAGATGCAAAAAATCCATTTAAAATCTCCCATCTCTTTCGGCTCCACACAGATGACCACGCTGATCAAGTGGACCAGTTTTGTCCCTTGCTATCCTTTTGCTTTTAACATAGCTTAGAGAAACCCTTTGGATTCTTTTACCTTGTCTGCCAGAGCAACTTCATGTCCTCTTTTAGCCCTCCTGATTTCTCACTTCCATGTTCTCTTGCATTTCCTTATACTCAAGCACCTCATTTGATCCTAACTGCCTACACCTGATATGTACCTCCATTTTCTTCATCAGGGCCTCTATCCCTCGATAACCAAGATTCCCTAAACCCGTTAGCCTTGCCTTTTATCCTAACAGGAACACAGATTCTGTACTCTCAATATTTCACCCTTGCAAGCCTCCCACTTACCAAGTATCTTTTTGCTGGTAAATAACCTATCCCAAACACCTGCCAGATCCCTTCTGATGCCATTAAAATTGGCCTTCCTCCAGTTTAGAATCTTAACAATAGGACCAGTCCAATCCTTTTCCATAGTTATCTTGAAACTAATGGAATTATGATCACTAGATCCAAAGTGACCCCTTGCACTCACTTCTGTCACCTGCTGTCTCATTCCCTCACAGGAGATCCAGTATCACACTCTCTAGTTGGGACCTCTACATGTTGACTAAACAGTTTCCTGAACACATTTGACAAACTATCCTATCCAGTCCTTTGACTGGGACACCCATACTGTAAGTGTGGGGAAAGTTAAAGTCATCTACTATCACAACTTTATATTTCCTGCAACTGTCTTCCATCTCTACAAATTTGCTCCTCTAAATTCTGCTGACTATTGGGAGGTCTATAATATAGTCCCATTAACATGGTCATCCCATTTTTATTCCTCAGTTCCACCCAACTTGCCTCAGTAGTCAAGCCATTCAGTATGACCTCTCCAAGCACTGCCGTGACATTTTCTGATGAGTAATGCCACACCTCCCCCTTTAATACCTTCCTCTCCATCATGTCTAAAGTAACTGAACCCCAGAACATTGAGCTGCCAGTCCTGCCCATTCCTGCAAACAAGTCTCACTAATGGCTACATCATAATTCCACATACAGATCCCTGCTCCAAGTTCATCTGCCTTACCTACAATACTCCTTGCATTTAAATAGACAACTCAGAACATTAGTCCCACCATACTCAACCTTTTGGTTTCTATCTTCACTTGTAGTCTTAACATCTACTTTCCCACAGCCTCTCCACTTGCTATTCTGGTTCCCACCCCCACGCAAATCTAGTTTAACTCCTCCAAGCAGCACTGGCAAGCCTTCCTGCAAGGATGTTGGTCTTCCTCCAGTTCAAGTGCAAACTATCTTGTTTGTACAGATCCCACCTGCCCTGGAAGAAAACCCAATGATCTAAAAAATCTGAAGCCATCCCTCCTGCACCATCTCCTTAGCCATGGGTTAAACTGCACTATCTTCCCATTTCTTGCCTCACTAGTATACATGGGTAGCAATCCTGAGATCACCACCCTGGAGGTCTCGTCTTAACTTTGCACCATACTCCCTGAATTCACTTTGTAGGACCAAGTCTCTTTTCCTGCCCATGTCATTGGTAGCAATGTGTACCATGACTTCTGGCAGCTCACCCTCCTTCTGAAGAATGCTATGGACTCAATCCAAGACATCTCAGACCCTGGTTCTTGGGAGGCAACATACCATCTGAGTCTCATTCTCATCCACAGAACCTCTTGTCTGCTCTGCTAACCAATGAATCCCCTACCAATATCATTTGCCTTTTCTTCCACCCTCCCCCCACCACCTTCCTTTGCGCCAAAGACTCAGTGCCCAAGACCAGAATACTGTGGCTTTCCCCAGTAGGTCTCCACCGCCCCCCCCACCCCAAACACTATTTAAAACTATGTACATCATTGAGGGGAATGATCACAGGGTACCCTGCACTGAATGCCTATTCCCTTTCTCTCCCAACAGTCATCTAGCTACCTGCAACTTAGGTGTGACTGTTTCCCTGTAATTCCCGTCTATCAACCCTTCAGTCTCCCAAATGAGACGAAGGTCATCCAGCTCCAGTTCCCTAACTGGGTCTGTAAGGAACTGCAACTGGATGTACTTCTCATAGATGTCATCAAGGACAGAGGTCTTCCTGACTTCCCACAATGCAAGAGGAGAATACCACTGCCCTGGTTGTCATTCCCACTGCTCTACCTAAGCAGTAATAAAGAAAGAACTGAATGGAACCTTACCTTAGCCTCTACCTCCAAGCCTATTGAGCCTAAGCTGTAGCTTCCCACTCTTACACTGGCCCACCTCACACAATGGCCACTTCACTTTACCCTGCCTTTCATTGGCTGAGTGACCATGCACTTAGCCAATCAGCAACAACTAAAACACTGCTGGCTCCTCCCCTCTGCTGCTCTGGCCACTTGAACTGCAAAGAAAAGTGACTTCTGCTGGTCCAATGAGCATACTACTTTTTCACCTATGATAGCAGGCTGTGAAAGAATATTGATGACACTCAGATACAGGTAGAAATTTGTCATGTCTGTGTGTGTACACACATTTTCCAGTAGAGATGTGGGGAGGGTGGTGAGTTGTGAAGGAAGTGGTGTATGCTTTCAGAGATCTGACCACAAACTGATATTGGGACCAGTTTCCACTTCAAGCCCATTAATACTGAGAATCCAAAATACAATCAAATGCTAATTTTATCTAAACTAAAAAATATTACATTCAAATGACCACTATAGTGCAGATCTTACTGAAGTTTTATTGCCCCACAACCTTTGTAATATCTGCTACATAAATAAATCTAGACAGCTTATTGTAAACAACTATATTTCTGCATGTTTTAGGAACTCATTCAATATCAGGATTCTGTTTGTTTACAATCAGTTCCAGCTTTACACTTCCAGTTTATGACATCTTCAGAATTGCATGACTGAATTACTGCTTCACAATTCACTATTAGCCACCTGTTATCCTGTCTGCAGTATCCCTCATGTGTTCTGGACTCAGATCTCTGCATGCATTAATATACCATGATGACTTTTTTGTTCAAATTATGCTAATCATCCCATTTTACAGAGAAAGCAATTGCATTTGTTTGACAAATTAACATTTAATAAAAATGATATATTAACTGCATTTAAAATTGTCAGGAGAAAACTTGCAGGTAGTCTGTAAAATTTAATGATGTAATTTTCTCAGTGTGAAAACCACTTGTCAAAGTCCATAATAGTGTAAACGTAACAACATGGTACATTTTGAAAACAGTATGATCCATGGGTTGTAAACTTGAAGTAAGGATAATGCCCAAATAAAATTAGGTTGCAATCATTATCTCAGTGCTGCACTCCTGATTTTCTGTGCTCTTCCACATCCATGTGTTGAGTTATCATTGTTCTTATTACAGGGTTTTATCACATGAAGGAACCATTTGACAGCTCTGGTCAAAAACTAAATGGTTTTCAGCCAATCATTTTTTTTTCCCCTAAAGGATAAGTCAATTTACAACCAGTGGGTCTAGCCTTTGTATCATTTTTGAACATAATTGAAAGTTTCATGATTAGCTGCTGACAAAACTTATGAGGGGAGACTGAACAATTAGGTGGTGTGATAGTTTGTCTTTTCAAGAGCATGTTTAAAGCCATTGATAATAAGACTGCAGTATTACAGTGTTGTGAAGAGAAGAGCTGTCTTCTTGATGATTAAATCCAGAATTTTCTGATGAAAACTTTGCAGAAAAAAGGAACATTATTTTGCAGTATTGTGTATTGCTTACTTATATCATAATTTTAATTATGATAAGTACTAAAATCAGGCTCCATTCCATGGATCACTTGATGTCCATCAGATTTTTGACCCAGAATTATTGATGTTAAAATATTTAATTCCTGTCTGGGAAATAACAATATGACCAACATTTCCATGTTTTTAAGGTAATGTTAACTCAAGTTATGATAAGGCTGGTTGACTGCAAAGTATGTAATGTATTCAGCTCTATGTTGGCCTTGAAGAACTACAGTTAAGAACCCTCCCCACAGCCATGAGTGATTTTATATCTTTGAAATAGTTGGATATAACTTATGTCTGTCACTTTCTATGCAGCATGACAGTTACTGCTTTGAAGTATCTACACTAAGGCTGCTTACAGACCAACATACAGAGAGCCAATGAATGATCTGTCTTGCTAAATTTTGATATTCAACAACCAACCACGATTATAGATGTAGAACAAACCACATGCTCTCTGGCCTTCTTTGAATTCTCATAATCTAAGTTCATACTCTGTCTTTTACTTAACAGATGCAAAATAGAACATATCATTTAACAGACATTTGATGGGGCACTATATATACTCCATTCTCTATTGAGTTGACCAAACAAAAAACCACAATAAATAAAGTGACAGAAAGTCTAAACCAACACATGAAGTTCTCCTGTTTATACATTTAAGTTGCTGTGCTTTGCATGGATTTCTAATTTTTAGAAAAATTCTCATTCTTAAAGTGGACATGGACAGTATTTTAACCTTGATGAAAATTTGATAAATTGCTTTTTGACTTGCACTTGACTAATTTTGTCTCAATAAGTCATGCCCAACACTTCAGAATCTCATAGCTGCATCCTGAGATACAAGAAATGGGAGGAGGTTTAGGCTATTTGGCTCTTTGAACCTGCTCTCACCATTCATCATTACCACAGCTGATCATCCACCTCAATATCATTTTCTGGCACATCTTCATATCCCTTTTTACCTCTAGGTGTCCAAGAATCTATTGATTTGTGTTTTGAATGAACTCAATGACTAAATCTCCACAACTCTGGGTAGAAAATTCCAGACTTACCATTCTCTGCATGAAGACATTTCTCCTCATCTCAGTCCTAATTGATCTCTTCCTTACTTTGAAACATGAACCCCAGGTTCAAGAGTTGTCAGCTAGGCTAACATCTTCCCTCTATCCAGACTATTGAGCCAGTTAAGAATGTTGTAAATTTCAATGAGATCTCCTCTCATTCTTCTAAACTCTAGAGAAGACATGTTCATCTACACAACCTCTCTTCATACAGGATGCACACAGTCTATGGAATCAGTCAACTGATTTTATTTTACTTCATCCCATCTATGGCAATTTTTTTTGACAAGTTGACCAAAACTGTACACAGTACTCCAGGTGTGGTCTCACCAAGGTCCCTATTTAATTGCATGTCTTAAATGGCTGACCCCTTATTTTTCCAATAGTGACAGAGTTCTGTATTCTTCCACAAGAATATAGAGAAACAAGAGAAGATATCCTCTCCACATTTACCCAGTCACAACCTCAAGCTTTGTTTCACTCAAGTAGTCAGTCAATACAAGCCTAGCCTTTCCTCATTGTTCAATCTGCCCATTGAGAAGCTTAATAACCTGACACCTGCAGACTGTTTCCAATTCTTCCTTAAATAAGGGAACACTACTTTTGTCAAAAGGGATGTTTGCTACTACCTGCATGGTAAGTAATTGCATTTTGAACTCCCCATTAAATGAAACTCCCCCTGCCTGCTTGCAGCAAGACTGAGCAACATTCAGAATTGGTATGATGCAGTAACTAAAAGTTACATGACATAAATGAAACACTAATTGTCTCTGACAAGTCAACACTTGACAATCAGTGGAATCTTCATTAATTATGCCTTGGAGGTCACTACTTACAAGAAATAATGAAGGACATGCCACATAAATATTGCATTTGCAGGAGGTTAGAGAATTTCTGTATTGAGTAACTAATTTCTTGACTCCTAAAGTTTTTGTTCTTTCTGCAATGTGCACATCAAGAATGTAAAGGAAATCTCCCAGTCTGCCCAAGTGAACTCAGCTCCAGCAACTGGTAGATGTTTTGACATATTCAAGACAAAATAGTTTGGCAACCCTCAAACATTCACTCTAACCTCCATCAGTGGACTGTGTCTACACTGTGTACTATCAACAATATTCTTTGCAGTCATTGGCCAAGGCTTCTTCAACAATACCTCCAAACCCAGAAGCTCTATCAACATGACAGCAGGAAAATATGTTAATGCCTTCTGAAAGATCCTCCCTTGTGATCTTCAGATATATTGTCTCCTCAGGATCTTGAAGGTTTAGATTCAAAAGCAATGGGAAAGTAATTTCACCATGTGAGACACAAGAGGTTAAGAAGTCAGCTCACCATCACTAAGTCAATGACAGCATGAGATAAACAGTATGGCTGACCTTCCTGCATTACACACATTCATGAAAAAGTGATGTAATGGTTTGAAAAATGATGGAAACAGTGATTATGAGTAGATTCTGCTTTAGCACAAGATCAACCACATTGTTGAACTGAGTTTGTAGCCATGAAATAGGTCCGGTGTTACCTTATTAATTGTTGGACATCCAAGGACATCTAAAAAGACACCTAGCATCAAAGCTGAGCTGGAGCCTGTCCTGCTTTGATGAAGTTTCCTTGGAAGCAGCAATAGCCAAAGCATCAGTTAGACAATGTAAAAGATTGTTCTTTTTAAAAAAGGACTGCCGATGCTGGAATGTGGAGCAAGAAAACAAACTGCTGGAGGAACTCAGAGGGTTAGGCAGCATCTTTGGAGGCAAAGAGATGGTCAACATCTCAGATAGAGGCACTGCATCAGGAACTAGAGGCCACAATTCCCAGCACATCACTGACACCTCATCTCCCCATCTGGAACTTACATTGAAGCAAACTTTAGATACAAAATAGGTCATTAATCCAGTCCATGAAACAGAACATCTTCTTGTTATCCATGCTGCCATTAGTGTCAAAAAGAATGACTCAAGTTCTAAAGATCTATGTGAACCAATGCCTAGAAATTCAATTGCATTATGCTTTTATGCAGCATTATGCAACAGAAAGATCATTATTTTTCTGGAATGAACCATAATCATGACAATTTTTGAATAATTTCCACAGCACTTCATAAATTCAATGAAGCATTTTGGGCATGAATCACCTTTGCATTGATGATGTGATTTTCACATCAGTGATACACAGGACAATGTTATTCCACAAAAAACCAAGAACAAACCTTGTGGGCTACTTGTGAGACAACCTTGTCTTTCCAAGATGTGCTGGACTTGGACAGCTACCAGATAATGAAATTAAAGGCCATTAGCATTTCTGGGCAATAATTGTTAAAACCATTTCTAGTATACAGCCAAATCACCAGCAATCAACAGCTTGGACCTCAAACACGACTGAAAGTTAAAGAATTCTTAAAAATTATGTAGACCTGCTTCATTCTTCCTCAATGCCATTCAATATCTAGGCAAGCATCACCAACAATGGAATACTCTCAGCTCTGGATTTGAGTGGCAGCTCAGACATTTAGGCTCAGATCTCGAGTTGGATTTGAACCCATGATGTTCCAACTTACTGGCAAGGATGTTATCAACTGAGCTAATACTTGTATTGAGGGAAAGACCAAATTTAAGAGTCCCTTTTGCATGCTTTGCCAAAGCATGTTCTATACAGATGACTTGTCCAGAGTTTTACACTGATCCTTTGTCATCACATCAATTGGTCATTTTTTTCACCTGCTTCTTGAATAGTTAACATTAACTTTTCCAGATGGTATCTGCACAAACTGTTGTCCTTGTGATTCCTTAATAGGGTGCCCACATCAAATATTTTTCTCATCACAATAAACCACATCATTTCTGTGTGCTGTTTCAGGGACACACATTAATCTTTCTGCTTGTACATTTAATTTTCAATTGCTCTCAATTTTAATTTTCACTTATCTATATCTGACATTCACATTTATACAATGCTGCTGAGTACATAACACTGCATTTCATCAAGCAGGAAGGAGCAGCTTCTCACTAACTTATCAACCCAAAACAAGAGTTCTCATTTGGATCTTTTATTGCTTCTTAAAATTTCATTAGTCAAAGCAGGAGTGTAGGTGCCAACTAGGCTGGAGAACACATTTTGAAATGAGGAGACATTACATTTTCAAATAAACCATCAGCTGAACAATTATAAATTTATAGCATGGAGACAAGTACTGGTTTCTTAGACAAAAATATAGAGCTATGGAGAAAAGAAAATAGACAATTTGTAACCCAAATAAAAAAATCTCATTCAGAACATCATATAATTTGATGTTAAGCAAAAATTCAATTTTTTTTTTTTTAAAAACACCATTAAATTGACTTAGGCAACAGAAAGCCATCACAGGAAGTGAAACCACTGATTATGAAAAGTTTTTTTAGCAAGCTAAGCAGTGGGAAAAAATAAAGCTGAAAAGGCCTGTTTATTCACTTCTGACAACATTTCAATCTTTTCCTTTTTTCAGATGTTACTTGTGCTATTGAGTATTCCCTGTTTTTTGTTGGGACAAATATTCCACCATTTAATGATGGATTTGCAGCTAGATAATGCTATAACAAGGCAAGTCCCAATGGTAGTAGTGCAGCTTTATACACAGCAGAGTGCCAAACAGAGTTTCTGCACTGCCTCCTTGTAGCTCTCAAGGAGTCTAACAAGGCAATGCAAACTTCTACAGACATCCCAAATTTTAGGCTGGGAAATACACATTTCCATCTGCAGAAAGAAAGCTAGGGTAACCTGACAGAAGTGCAGCAAACTCTGAGAATAATGGAAAGAAACTGACCGTCAGGGAAAAACCATCTGATTTGATCAAGATGTCTGTAACTAAAGCCCTCCATTCCAGGCAACATCCTAGTGAATCTCTTCTGCACTCATTTTAATGCTACCTCATCTTTCTGGTGTGGTGACCAGAAGTGTCCATAATATTCCAAGTGTGGCCTAACTAATGTTTTGTACAGCATACAGCTGTAACATGTTTCAACTCTTATCTTTAGAATGTCAGCTTATGAAGGCAAGCATGCCAAAAGCCTTCACTACCTATCCATCTGTGTCATGATTTTCCAGGAATTATGAACCTGCACCCCAAGATCTCTCTATTCATAAATGCTTCTAATGTTCCTGCCATTCCCAACTTTATTTTCTTCAAAGTCAAAGTCAGTGCAAAGTGACCAGAGTGGTCACACTGTTGCTAAACTGCAGCAGTCATTCACAACTATTGCATTTAACCAGATTGGTTGACCAGTGAATCAGTGGGTGAGGATTTGCTGGCCATCAAAACCAGACAGCCACCCCTTCATGTTGGAAGAGAGCCAATCTTACCAGCAAGGCTTCCAGTACAAGACCATGCCTTGGAGTACATGTAGAGGGGGTACTTGGGGCAGCTAAAGATCAGGTTCATCATTATTCCTTCAGATTTCATCAAATGCTGTGGAATTTTTAAGAAGAGTGCTTCTTAGTATAACACTTTAAAAAGGTGCATCAGTTAATGTTCCATTTGATGTATATTTAGTGATGAATCTACAATGGTGGAAAACCCAAGGAGAATTTGAATGGTTTGATCATTAATTTAGAGCATACAGTGTAAAATATGTTTACTAAACAACATTTAATAAGTATCTGGTCAAGAACTTCAATTGCCAAAGCATAGAAGGTTATGGATCTAATATGGGTAAATAGATTTAGTGTGGATGTGTGCAATGGTTAGTGTGAATGTGGTGGGCCAAAGGTCTGTTTCTTCTCTGTAAGAAACAATGATTCTAAGGGGAGAATAATAGACCAAATTTTGAATGGAGACCTTAAATGTGTAGGAGAAAAATAGAAAAGTAAATTGGAGATTAAACAAATTTAAATCCAGTGAAGGAAAACAAATTTCAAACATATTGTGACGTGTTAATCAATCAACAAAATCTAAGCTGAGATGAAAATGATGTTGCTTGAATCATTTGAAGTACAAATACCAGAAATTATATTAGTTAAAGAAATAAATTGATCTGCATTATTGCAGTGGTGACTTTCTCATAGTTGCTGCTGTTCAACAAGAAAAGCTTTTGTTTCCAAACTGGCCAGTCCTTAGTGCAGAGGCCCTTTGCGATGCATCTGTCAAATGCAAGGGGTTGTCATCAATAATCAACTTGAGTGTTTGATCCACAGAACAACTGAAAAAATATTTGGTGCTCGACTTAGTTGGCTGTCAATGGCAACAAAAATAAGAATGTTTCTGAAAGTGACTTTGAAAAAGATTTGAAGTATTTAAGCCATTAAAACTTTTCAGTTATTCAACATTACAAGAGCTAATAATACAAATGCACAAAAAACACTTAATTGCAAGCATTTAGGTAACTGGAATTCAAAACTTTTGACTGAACATAGAACATTATAGCACAGAACAGGCCCTTCAGCCCACAATATTGTGCTGACATTTTATCTGCTCCAAGATCTATCTAACCCTTCCCTCCCACACAGCCCTCCATTTTTTCTGTCATTCATGTGGCTATGTATGATATGTAAGAGTCTCTTAAATGTCCCTAATGTATCTGCCTCCACCACCTCTACCAGCAGTGTGTTCCACACACCCACCACTGTATTAAAAACTTTCCTCTTACATCTCTCTTCTCCTCCCCCCCCCCCCTCAAATACCTTCCTCCAATCACCTTAAAAATTATGCTCTTGCATGCAAGCCATTTTTGCCTTGGAAAAAAGTCTGACTGTCCATTCGATCTATGCCTCTTATCTTGTACACCTCTCATCCTCCTTCACTCAAGAGAAAAGCCCCAGCTCACTCAACTGATCCTCAAGACATGCTCTCCAGTTCAGGCAACATCCTAATAAAACTCCTCTATACCCTCTCTAAAGCTTCCACACCCTTCCTATAATGAGGCAACTAGAACTGAACACAATACTCCAAGTGTGGTCTAACCAGCATTTTAGAGCTACAACATTACTTGGAAGCTCTTGAACTTAATACCTCGACTAATGAAGGCCAACACACCATACGTCTTATTTGCAATCCTATCAACCTTGAGGGATCCATGGACGTGGACCCAAAGAGCACCCTGTTCCTCCACACTACCAAGAGTCCTGCCATTAACCTTGTATTCTGCCTTCAAATTCAATCTTCCAAAGTGTATCACTTCACACTTCCAGGTTGAACTCACACCTGCCACTCCAGCCCAGCTCTGTATCCTATCAACATTCTGTTGTAACCTACAATACTATCCACAACACCACCAACCTTTGTCATCTGCAAACTTACTAACCCACTCTTCCACATCCTCAAAGTCATTTACTAAAAAGAGAGAAGGGGTCCCAGAACAGATCCCTGCAGAACACCACTGGTCACTGACCTCCAGGCAGAATATACTCCATCTACAACAACCTTCTATTCTGTAGGGGAGCCAATCCAGAATCCACACAGCCAAATTTCCCCAAATCCCATGCTTCCTGATTTTCTGAAATGAGCCTTCCATGAGGAACCTTATCAAATGCCTTACTGAAATCTATGTACACCACATCCACTGTTCTTCCTCCAATGTGCTTTGTCACATACTCAAAGAATTCAGTCAGGCTTGTGAGGAATGACCTGCCCCTCAAAGCTATGCTGACTGTCCCTAATCAGCCAATGCTTCTCCAAATGCCCATAAATCCTGTCTAAGAATCTTCTCCAGTAATTTGCCCACCACTGAAGTAAGACTAACTGGTCTGTAATTCCCAGGTTTATCCCTACTCCTTTTTAAATAAAGGAGCAACATTTGCTACCCTCCAATCATCTGGCACTACTCCTGTGGCCAGTGAGGATGCAAAGATCATTGCCAAAGGGGCAGCAATCTCTTCGCTTGCTTCCCATAATAACCTTGGATATATTCCATCCGACCCCAGTGATTTATCCATCAATGTTTTTCCCCCCCAAAAGTTCCAGCACATTCTTTCTTCACATTGACATGCCCTAGCATATCAGCCTGTTGTACGCCATCCTCACAAACATCAAGGTCTCTCTCACTGGTGAATACTGAAACAAAGTATTCATTAAGGACCTCCCCTACCTCTTCCAACTCCAGGCACATATTTCCTCTTATCCCTGATCAGTCCTACCCTCAATCTAGTCATCCTCTTATTCTTCACGTGTAGAACACCTTAGGGTTTTCCTTAATCCTACACACCAAGGCTTTCCTCATAGCCACTTCTACCTCTAAGTCCATTCTTAAGCTCTCTCCTGGCTACCTTGTAACCCTCCAGAGCCCTGTCTGATCCTTGCTTTCTAAGCCATAGGCAAGCTTCTTTCTTCTTGACAAGATATTCTACGTCTCTTGTCAACTGTGGTTGCTTCACTCTACCATCCTTTTGTCCCCTCAATGGAACAAAACTATCCAAAACCCATGCAAGTACTCCTTTAGCAACCTCCACATTTCCATTGTACACTTCCCCAAGAACATCTGTTCCCAATTTACACTCACAAATCCCTGCCTAACAGCATCATAATTCCCCTTCCCCCAATTAATACGTTCCCACATCTTCCCCATCCCTCTCCAAGGCTATGGTAAAGGTCAAGTTATAGTCACTATCTCCAAAATGCCCTCTCATTGTGAGATCTGAAACCTGATCAGGCTCATTGCCTAGTACCAGGTCCAGAAGGGCTTCTCCTCTAGTTGGAGAGTCCACATATTGTGCCAGGAATCCTCCTTGGACACTCCTAACAAACTCTGCCTCATCAATCCCCTTTACACGAAGGAGGTGATAATCAATATTAAGTTGAAATCACCCATTACAACAACCCTGTTATTTTTTTTTTGCACTTCTCTAAAATCTGCCTCCCCATCTGCTCCTCAGTGTCTCTGCTGCTATTGTGGGGGGGGGGGGGGGCGGAAGAGAGAAGAGCGGGGAGGAGAAGTGGTCTGTAGAATACTCCCAATAGAGTATTCCCAACTCCTGTTTCTGACTTCCACCCACACTGACTCAGTTGATGATCCCTCCAGGGAGTTCTCCCTTTCTACAGCTGTGACAGCCCCTGATCAGCAAAGCCTCTTCCCCACCTCTTTTACCTCCATCCCTGTCTCTTGAAAGATCTAAACCCCAGAATATCCAAGCAGCCATTCCTGCCCTTATGACATGCAAGTCTCTGTAATGGTCACCACTTCGTAGTTCCATGTACTTACCCATACTCCATTCATTAGCCTGGTTCCTGATACTTTTCGCATCAAAGTAGACACTTCAGCCCATCCAACTGACTACAATTTTGCCCTTTCAACTGCCTATCCTTCAGTCTTTCTACACACTGCATCTACTTGTACACTAAATGCACCAACCTCTTACTTATCACTCTGGTTCCCATCCTACTGCCAAACTAGTTTAAACCCTCCCCAACAGTTCCAGCAAACCTGTCCACAAGAACATTGGTCCCCCCTCCAGTTCAGGTGTAATCCATCCCTTTTGTACAGGTCATACCTTCCCCAGAAGAAATCCCAATGATCAACAAGTCAGAAACCCTACCCCAACTCCTCAGCCATACATTCATCTGCCAAATCAACCTATTCATACCCTCACTGGTGTGTGAGGCAGGCAGCAATCCCGACATTACTACCCTTGAGGTCCTGCTTTTCAGCTTCCTACCTAACTCCCTATATTCCCTCTTCAGGGCCTCATCTCTTTTCCTACCTATGTCATTGGTACCAATGTACCATGACTTCTGGCTGTTTGCCCTACCCCTTCAGATTGCTGTGGGCCAGATCTGAGATGTCCCTGACCCCAGTACCAGGGAGGAAACATACCATCCAGGAGTCTCTTTCACATCCACAGAACCTCATGTCTGTCCCCCCGCTTACTATGGAATCCCCTATCACTAATCTTTTCCTCCTCCCCCACTTCCCTTCTGCACCACACAACCAGACCCAGTGCCCAAGACCTCATCACTGCAACTTTCCCCTGGTAGGTCACTCCCCCCAACAGTATCCAAAGTGGTATACCTGTTACTCAGGGGAATGGCCACAGGGGTACTCTGCACTACCTATCTATTCTCCTTCCTTCTCCTGACAATCACCCAGCTACCCGAGTCCTGCAGTTTAGGAGTGACTGCCTCCCTGTAGCTCTTACCTATGAGCTCCTCGTTCTCCCGTAGGAGACGAAGGTCATCCAGCTGCAGCTCCAGTTCCCTAACACGGTCTGTAAGGAGCTGCAGCTGGATGCACTTCATGCAGATGTAGGTGTCAGGGAGACTAGATGTCTCCCAGCACACCTACATCTCCCAAGATGAACACACCACTGACCCCAGAGCCATTCTAACAACTCTAGCCTGGCACTAAAGGAATAATCAAAGCAAGAAAGAAACAAACTTACCAGAGATTTGCCTTGGCCTCTGCTCATCAAAGCCTGTTAAGCCAAAGCCTCAATCCCCAAATCATATAATGGCTACTCTGTTTATACCTACTTTACTTTTATTTGCTGCTGTTAATTAGCCAATCAACTGGTAACAATTTGCAAATGTGCCTCGTTTAGACTCTTGCAAGGTGAAACTCACAAGCACATGCACAGACTCATCTATTTTCAAAGCTCCCGCTCCAAACTGATTTTGCATCTTGCTTCTGTCCATTTTCATATAAAATGAATGGAGGCATTCTTTCCGTACTAGGTCTAACCTGTTGTTCAAGTGGTTTCTTATGTAAGTGTTGATATTTCCCTGTAAAATCTAGGCCAATGAAATGTTCCAAGAATATGCTATGTACTCCAGTGAAGACCCGGTTTATATATGTGAATGTGGCTTCAATATTTTATGAAGCATCAGACTGGATACTGTACTTGAACTCATAAACACTGACTCAGAGGTGAGACCCTTTAATATGTTGCTTGCACCAACTACTAATGCCAAGAATATCTTCATGATATTTTCCTTTCAAGCTATAAAAATCTGTAAAATAAATGGCTACTATTATTCCCTTCATTAACAGTGACCATGTCTTGAAAAATTCGTCACTGCCTGTGAAATATTTGAGGTAATCTGACCCATGAAAAGCCCTCTGTTATTTCTTTTACTTCAAAGATGAATGAAGTAAAAGGGCACAGGACTAATAGTAGTACAAATCTAGTTTGCTGACAAGAGTTTTTACATGGGTAATACCAGCAGTATTCATAAGGAGGGAAATGAATTATTGATAGAAGATGGGTGTATGGTGGTTGTCCAATTGCAAAGAAAAGGCAATACAGAGGAGGGCAGCATGGTAGTGTCGCAGTTAGTGTAACGCTATTACAGCACCAGCAACCCAGGTTCAATTCCCACCACTGTCTGTAAGGAGTTTGTACGTTCTCCCCATGTCTGCGTGAGTTTCCTCCGGGTGCTCTGGTTTCCTTCCACATTCCGAAGTCGCGCAGGTTAGGAAGTTGTGGGCGTGCTATTTTGGCACCGGAAGCGTGGTAACACTTGCCGGCTGCTCCCAGAACATTCAAAGATGCATTTCACTGTGTGTTTCGATGTACATGTGACTAATAAAGAAATATGAGATAAAAAAAAATCTCGTACAAAGTAAAGAAACAGTGATTGAAAATCCAGGACTGCAGAAATGGGTTTTGTGGTGCTAATTACTTGAGTACTGTGATGATTGACTTGGCTGCAAAACTGGGCTTTGTAGCACCAATTACTTGGGCATCTGAGTATGAATTTAGCTGGAATTTTATGAACTTATTTTTACCAGATCTCAAGTCAGCCACAATATTGAAAAATCCAGCAGTCCATGCAGCACTGGAACATGTATGGAGTATACAATATGGACAGATTGTGCCCAACTTCTAAAGGGGTGCTCAAGGGAGATGCATGTAAAATGAAGAAAGTTTTTGCTGATTTGCAAAGTGCCTTGTACTAGGCAGTATCGGAAAGATTTGGAAGACCTGTACCATGACAATGGGACACAGTTGAAAAGGAGCTGGATACCACTGTCCTGGGATGATTTAATTACAACTACCTGACAGATCACCAGGTTGGATCAGCGGTAAGGAAAGCGAATGCTATGTTGGCATTCATTTCAAGAGGTATAGTGTATAAAAGTAAGGAAGTGTTGATGAGGCTTTACGGGGCACTAGTGAGGCCTCAGAATACTGTGTACAGTTTTGGGCCCCATATCTTAGGAAGGATGTGCTGATGTTGAAGAGGGTTCAGAGGAGATTTACAAGGATGATTTCCAGAATGAAAGGACTTACATATGATGAACGTTTGTTGGCTCTTGGACTGTACTCACTGGAGTACAGAAGAATGAGAGGGGACCTCATAGAAATATTTAAAATGTTGAAAGGACTGGACAGGGTAGATGTGGCCAAGCTGTTTCCCTTGGTGGGTTAGTCCAGGACCAGAGGGTACAATCTTAGAATTAGAGGGTACAGGTTTAAAACAGAGATGAGGAGAAATATCTTTAGCCAGAGGGTAGTGAATTTATGGAATTCCTTGCCACATACAGCAGCGGAGGCCAGATCATTGGAGGCGTTTAAGGAGGAGGTAGATAGACATCTAATTAGTCAAGGTATCAAGGGATATGGGGATAAGGCCAGAAATTGGAGCAGACTTCCCCCCCCCCCGCCCATTTCTCATTTCTTTTTTTCTTTTTCCCCTTTTCTTTGGAGCAGACTCGATGGGCCGTATGGCCTACTTCTGCTCCCTTGTCTTGTGATCTTGTGAGATTTATGTAATTAGTCAATGTCTAGGATGTGGATTTAGAGGTAACTGGGTGTGAATAAAGCCTGTGGAAACACAGAAGAATATAAGCAAAAAGCATTGTGGGAAATAGTGAGGATAGATAAGTGAAAGAAATTTGGGGACCATTTTGAGCAGATGGAGAGACATTATTGGCTTTAAGGGGCAAAGACTTCAGAAGTGAATGAGCAGCTCTGGGCAACATTCATGTAACTGCTGAGAAACTGATGTGACTTGCATCAGAGCCATTACCCACTTAAAAAAGTACACCAAGGGAAAGAATCAGACCAAAGTGGGGAACGGTTGGAAATCTTGCAAAGAAAGAATATTAGCATCATTCCCAGGATTTCCGCCTATGGGTCACTTTCTTTTAACCCTTACATTAATTACACAGCAAGTGACATTTGTTAATCCCCCACTGAACCTACCAATGGTTTCAGCAGTCTAATCCACCAGCGTTTCCTTTGTGGTGCAGTCTTGATTGGTGCATGCTGATGATGTAATTGGTTATGCTGTGGCAGGGACAAATCAGCTGTTGAATCCTGCCATGTGATGTCGGCAAGGCTTAAAAAAATGTTGTCGGAAGAAATTTAAAGCAGCTTCAATGAATATTCTTAAAAATTGCTCTCTTGTTAAAGAACTGGATTTTTTTGCAGCCAGGTCAATATATGTTACAATTAAATTACAAGCAGTAAAAAGTACTGTGTTGTTGCTGCAGAACTGGGAGTGAAAACAGGAGAAAGTCGATGGCTCCAAACACAATTTGATACTTGGAGACTACTGGTGGTTTTATATTAGTAACAATACTAATAAAAATAGTGAGGCTCAGGAGACTGCAGGTGCTGGAATCTGAAGCAACACACAAAACATTGGAGGAACTCAACAGGACAGGCAGCATCTATGGAGGGAAGTGGATGGTTGACTTGAAATGTCAACTGTCCATTTCCCTCCATAGATGCTGCCTGTCCTGCTGAGTTCCTCCAGTGTTTTAAGTGTTGTTTAAAAAAAAACACTGCTAAAAAAGGAGAAATATCTGCTGAATGGAAAACAAATGGTTAAGACAATGAACATTCTGTCAGGTCACCAGTTAGAGGAAGATAAAATGTTGAACCATATTACATAATGCACAACGCAGATAAAAGTCAGAAACATTATTTATTTGTGAAATGACAAAATCCAGAGCACCAAATATTAAATCCCAGACCAAGCCAGAGATCACCCCTCCATTCCTTCTCGGGGTCTCACTCATCCAAAGGTCTCCCAACACTCAGCAATTCAGGTGCACTGAGAGATCTCAGCTCAGCTGAGAGCCCTGACAGCAGAAGCCAACCACTGATACAGAAGCTGACAGATCCCTCCTCATATGGCAAACTGAAGGAATGGTGAACAGTGAGCAATGATAGCGGGACCTGCCAGTCGGCTTTACAGATGTTCTGGCCCAATCACAACCTCCTCCTGGTAAGAGTGCAAGACTTGCTGCTATCTTCATTATAATATCTTCTGTATGTGATGCCAACAGAATGCTATGAATATCAAAAATAATAACAGTTTATAAATAAAGCCAACCACTTGCAAATTGTGTAAATATTACTCTTTTTGGACTGACTGTTCTCGTTACTGATACAATTTGCAAATTCGTTACTATGTCACATAACTCCTTTGCCTAATAAGTGATTGATATATCTAGATATGGAAATACACTACAATCATTTTAAAGAGGCTGATGGTATTTTCATAAGTAAAACACCCTTTTAAAATACATTTGTGTGATTGAGTCTAATTCAAAGAACATGAGACCAAATGATATTTAAAGAAGCTATATAAAGGATGAAAGGTTAGTTTGTCTGAACGGAGACTGAAAAGGTTAAAAGAGCATTTAGGTAAAATATGGTCAAGAGAATGCAAAAAACATGCCACATACGAAGTTTGGGCCAAGGCAGAGGATAGGATCCAGAGGAATAAGCAAGCTCATCTGTAAGCCTCGGAGGGAAAAACTATCTTCCCACTCCACCCTGAGGTAAGGTGCAGGGTTTTGACCCAAAACGTCGACAATTCCTCTCCCCCCACAGGTGGTTCTCGACCTGCTAAGTTTCTCCAGCCGATTGTTTGATGCTCACTCGTAAAACAGTTCAGAAAGCTCACTGTATATATACATCTTTTGGCCAACAGACTCTGCCTTCCTCTCAGTGCCTCACAGTTATCACTTCTGTAATTTAGGCTGAAACACCAGTAGGGCATTTCACAAATGCTTGACTGTTGGAGGAGACATCCTTCAGATCAGGCACTAAACCAGTTTCACTGGTTCTTGTATTTTAGGTAGAGCTATTGTTTGATCTGAAAGCTATCCCAGCATCCAAACCTACTTTCCTCCCTTAATCAATAACTCACTTATGGCGGCCTTGCTTTCAACAAATTCCATTATTTTGTATTTTCTTCTTAAAATTCTTTTCACTGCTTTCCTCCTTGAAGATCTACCTTAAAATTTTGATCTGATATTTGATCATCCTTCTAGTCTCCCTTCTCTGCCCAATTTTTATCAATTCTCTGTGAAATGCCACAAAATATTTTTCTACATTAAAACTAATTTGAAAATGCAAATTGTTGTGGCTGAAGTACCTTGCTCAACATAAAATTGCATCTGAATACACAACTGTCTCAATATTTCCATTTGATTCACTGATGCAAACTGAACTGTGAGCATAAGGCTAAGGAATAATTTTGAATGTGGCTTCTATTTTCTTTCACAGTATCCTCACAATCAACTTTAAAGCCTCTTAAACAAGTCAGCTGATACAATTAAAATCAAAGTGGTAATATAGTCAAAAAGGAACATTGTGGCTCTCTGTGCTTTCAAGCTATATTTAGAAAAATCTGCAGATAATTCATTTGAAGCTTATTGTAAAAATATAATTGGATAGTAACAAACAGTCAGCTTGTCTGAAAGATTGAACTGACCAGTCTTATCCTTCAATCCAGCTCACCATCTGAAGTATAGCCACAACACTCCAACAAATCCATTACCATGTCAGCAAGTGTGCAAAATTTATTCGTGGAATAAATGTCACAGATTCTGCACTGATATATGCTTTCTGATCTCTGTAAATATTCCAACTGTCTACAGGAATCAGAGAAAGGTTGTAATTTTAAGTTCCACTGGTTCTTGCACCTTTCATATATCTTGTCTGCAATGCTGGTTTAGCTAAAACTCCACAAATCCAATTTATATCGTACACTTAAATCAACACAGTTACCATATTATCATTTTCTTTTTACACTTCATGTCGAAGAAGAAAGCAGTGATTTCAAGCCTCTTTGTATTTCCTGACCGCAACTGGCATGGTAGTGTAGCGGTTAGTGTAAAGCTATTACAGCGCCAACGACCTGGGTTCAATTCCGGCCGCTGTCTGTAAGGAGTTTGTACGTTGTCCCCTTGTCTGCATGGGTTTCCTCCGGGTGCTCCGGTTTCCTCCCACATTCCAAAGGCGTATGGGTTAGGAAGTTGTGGGCATGCTACGTTGGTCCCGGAAGTGTGGTGACAGTTGTGGGCTGGCCCCAGAACACTCTATGCAAAAGATGCATTTCACCGTGTGTTTCGATGTACATCTGACTAATAAAGAAATCTTATCTTATCTTGGAAGCAGCATACAAACCTGAAGAAATGACTAATGCAGTGTAAGTATCTATGTAAAAATTACCTCTCTGCAACCAATTTGTTCTGGAAAATAAATAATTAAAAGTCTTTGGGCTATCATTATGCTATTTAAAAAAATTAGGTTCTTCTTGGTGAGATGGGAAAAATTTAAAGGGGTTCTGAGGGGCAACTTTTTTTTCACAAGGGATTGTATGTGAAATGAGCTACCAAAGAAAGTGGTAGAGCCAAGTACAATTACAATATTTAAAACACATTTGGACGTGTATAGGGATAGGAAAGATTTAGAGGGATATGGGCCACAAGCAGGCAAATGGGACTAGCTCAGGTAAGCAAATTGGTCGGCATGGATGAGTAGGGCCGAAGGGCCTGTTTCTGTGCTGTATAACTCTATGACTCTATGGCTCTAAATTAATTGTGAAAACAAAAATTGTGATTTTCAAAACATTACGAAGGGGAAAGATGAGATTTGTTTGAAGATTAAAAGAGTAATATTTGAACAACACTAAGAGTTTTGGTCATAACCTTACAGATGTAACTGTGAATCTCCCATGGAACTGTACAAAATAAGTCAGAGGACAGGCTCTCCGAACTACCTCTGTTGTCTTGTGTTGCTGTTTATTGGACCATCTTTCAATTTGGCTTACGTCTTAATGTTCTTCTATTCATCAGTGCCTGTCTCATTGTTGACTGTTTTCTCCAGATTGGGAGTGGGGTGGTGACGGAGTGAGGCAATTTCTGTGTGTTGTGGAGATAAGGGAGCCATGAACTGCTCTAGGCTGCACTTGGAATCATTAGCAACTCCTATTTCATCCAGTCCTCCAAGCACTCAGACTTTATCAGCTCTTTGCCCCATCACTCTTCAAGTTACTTCTTCTTCCTTCAATAACCCTTCATTCCCATTACTCCCTGGGAACATTCCTCTCTTGAACCATACACACAAAACTTCTTCCACACCCTTCCTTTGTTTCATTGTCACTCCCAGTAATCCATCTGATTCCCACTTTTGTTATACTTCCCATCCAACTGGTTAGGAAGTGGATGGAAACGCTCTGATCCACCGCCTTATTTTACTTTCACCCACTATTCACACATATTTTTTTACCCTTGAAGAGGCTTGGCATAATTTCAAAATCCAACCTTTTTTCAAAAAAGGGGAATCAAATTAGAATGAAGTAGGTTTGCCTATCTTGTGAATCTATCTCTCAGTCTGATAGATGTTTGTAATCAGAACCCAGCTCAAAGCTATATGCTAACAGCATTTATCTTCCTTAACTATCAATAAAATATACCAAAGATAATTAGTTGGTTTAAAATTCTCTCTTGCTCACTCAAATATATTAGAATACAAAATAAAACTTCAAGCAGTGTGCAGTCATTTTTCACACAGCACCTCAGATGCTTACATTGATGCAACCTTGTTATGTATAAAAGAAAAATATAACCTTTACTTTTAAATATATTTTAGATTCTGTCCTCTGGCTTTTCTTCAAATGATTTTGAAAAATAATTCTTCAAGAAACTATGAGAACAGTACTGTTGCATCCTGGGAAGTTAAGTATTTGGTATGTGCTTGGACTGTAAAATTCGATTTCAGTGCAGTGCCTTTTAGCCCTGGGAAAAGCTACCAAGTAAAACTCTAGAAGGTGCTTGGGCTGTCAATTGAAAGCTAGTTTGTGAGATGAATGTGGAACATGGTGACTAATTGCATGCAAGGTACCTAACTTCCTAGAATCCAACATTTCCAGTTAGGAAGAAGGCTTTGATGGAATTGATGGCTTAGTGGCCAAGTTTGCAGATGAAACAGAGATAGGTGGAGGGACAGGTAGTGTTAAGGAAGCAGGGAGTCTACAGAAGGGCTTGAACAGGTTGGGAGAATGGGCAAAGAAGTGGCAGATAGAATACAGCGTAGGGGAGTGTATGGTCATGCGTCTCGGTAGAAGGACTAAAGGCATAAACTATTTTCTAAATGGGGAGAGAATTCAGAATTCAGAGGTGCAAAGGGACTTGGGATTCCAGTGCGGGATTCCAGTGCAGGATTCCCTAAAGGTTAATTTGCAGTTTGAGTCAGTAGTAAGGAATGTTAGCATTCATTTCGAGAGGACTGGAATCTAAAAGTAAGGATGTAGTGCTGAGGCTTTATAAGGTGTTGGTCAGACCACATTTGGAGTATTGTGAGCAGTTTTGAGCCCGATATCTAAGGAAGGATATGCTGGCATTGGAGAGGGTCCAGAGGAGGTTTACGAGAATGATCCAGGGTATGAAGGGGTTAACGTATGAGGCGCGTTTGATGGTCCTGGGCCTGTACTCGCTGGAGTTTAGAAGGATGAGGGGGGATCTCATTGAAACCTATGGAATATTGAAAGGCCTGGATCGAGTGAACGTGGAGAGGATGTTTCCTGTAGTGGGAGAGTCTAGGACTAGAGGGCACAGCCTCAGACATCCCTTTAGAACAGAGATGAGGAGAAATTTCTTTAGCCAAAGAGTGGTGAATCTGTGGAAGTCATTGCCACAGATGGCTGTGGAGGCCAAGTCATTGGGTATATTTAATGCAGAGGTTGATAGATTCTTGATTAGTAAGGGTGTCAAAGGTTATGGGGAGAAGGCAGGAGAATGGGGTTGAGAGGAAAAAATAAATCAGCCATGATCGAATGGCAGAGCAGACTCGATGGGCCGAATAGCCTAATTCTGCTCCTATGTCTTATGGTCTTAACTACATTCGTAAAACCTTATTTGTTGTATGTAAAGTTGAAATTCTTCTATTGCTGAATGCACCAAATGGCCACTGTAGTAACCTTTGCATGTAAATTTCTAAGTTTAAAGTCCATTGAAGTCAAAGAAAGAGTTCAACATCTACATGTTATTACAATGTGCATGATGTAAAAATAACGATTTAGAGGCAAAATGGCTGTGTGACCTCACGCACGAGGACAGGATGAAATAAAGAATGATAATATCCTATTTATGCATGGTTGGAGCCATGGATGGATTTAATCCTTAATAAACTTCAGAAAATGCATTAAACAGAGGGAAAGTATGAGAAAATTAATTTACAAGTCAATGATCAGAATTGCCCTGAGAAGTTAACCGGTTCTCCCTCCACGAATGCCATCTGACCTGCTGAGTATTCCCAGTATGTTCTGTTTTTATTTTGAATTCCAACATCTGCAATTGTTTGATTTTCATCCAAATGTCAATAGTTCAATTTTCAAAACAAAAATGAACTCAGTTTTGAAACCTATAATTGTGACACACTTGTTTGGTCTTGTAGTTGAAAATAGCAATTGGTAATTGTTTGCAGGAGAACAACAGTGATTATTTTATTATTTACAGACAGGCCACATTATTATACTTGCAAGCCTCCTTAATTCTAATCAAATTGAAACAAAATGGAATTACTTGCAGCTATTCTTCTCAATTCATAATCCTTTCATTATGTACCATAAAAAAACTGTCAACTGCCTAAAGTGAGATGAAATGCTTCTCACATGATTAAAGTGGACATTTTCAGTTGTTCTGCTCTCCAGGTGGGAGCTTCCTTGGTACCATAAGTTGATAACCATTGAAGTTCTGCCATGGTCAAAAATTGATTATCTGAAATTGGCCCATTGCCTGTGGTGTCATCAATGGAGTCATGTACCTTCTATGCCCTTAATGTTTTTAGCCAGTGTTCTTCTCCACTTTCTGCTCGACCATGCTGAACTCAGCAATAATCTCCTTATCAATGTAACTTTAAAGTAGTGGTTTGGGTCTAGATGTTGGCCTTATAGTAGGACTGAAGAGAACAACTCCAGTGGTGTGATGGGGGCCATAAAGCCACAAAAATCTAGACATGGGCTACTGCGATGGTGAGCATAAGACACAGGGCAGTATTAGCATGAGATCCAGCCCATAGTGTGTATGCCCTTTTTCTTGACCTTTGCAGGATTTTTTTTATTCAGGACCATAGGTCAGTCCCACACATTTTACCATTCCACCACACAGCCAAAGAAAAACTGCATGAGTTCCTTTTAATTTGATGTGGAGAACTGCAAATTGACCACTTTGCTCTTGCTTTCCATTAATGATCCTCAACCCAACATTGCAAAAGAAAAAACTCTTTATGCAGAATTAAGCACTATTAAGTTATCCACTGATGCTTTCTCTTCATATTACCATGTAGAACCTTCACGAAAATTGGAGTAAGCTGTGATGAAAATTCACTATCCAGGGTCAGGAAGCTTTTTGTTGATCTCAATTTTTTAGCACAGCAGAAGAAAATGTCCAAGGTTCAAGATGTTTATTGTTAATCTTTAGTACTATTTAGCCATCCTCTTGAGAAACAAATAGTGTCCAGGCTCAAGAAGCCTATTGTTGACTTAACTGCGACTGCAACCTTATCAGAAGAAACAACAGTATCTATGCTAAACTAAAACTCCAGCCATCTGACCTGATCAATGCAGTTGTGAAAACATTACATGCAGATGAGGTTGTCATTGGATGACTGGCAAAAAAGGAAATAAATATTAGAAGGCAGTAAGGGTGAGGAGGAGTTACAGAGGTGAAGACCATTCCTCAGCCTTGACCCGAGAAGGATCTCTTCCCAGAGCCTTCTTTCTGCAATGGATGACATGTTCGTCTGCAACTCATTGGCATGGTTTTCTAGTTTGTAAGAATTATACTTGTGTTTGGAAATCCTTTGTAGAATTATAATTTGTGTTAGAATCACTACTCAAAATAAATGTGCTCCATTTAAAACAAAATAACTGTTTAATCTGCTTTGTTAGCTGGAAGTATCTCCTCCTTGGTTGGGATGGGGGACCCACCACTCAAAATAGTGATTATTGACAACTAAACCCCTTCAGAAAAGAGAATAAAGTAGTTAAGTAAATTAGTCTTCACTTTATAGGTTGATATAGTATAATCTTCCTAAAGTAAGAGTACTGATAAACATGTATAACTATAAAATTTAAGGTCTTGGCTTAAGTTTAGGACTCTAAAATGGGTACTCTCAATATCATCACAATGTCAGAACTTTTAGACTCCACATTTCATTACTAGCTAAGCCTCAAAATTCAATCACGCTGAAAAGCATGTAGAAGGATAATGATGTGCCACTGGTCCCGGCATTTGATCCTGTGCCACTCATACCTGAAGTAAGAGAGTGGAGTTCAGAAAATGATTGTAGCACTTGAGAACCAAGCATTTTCCTTTGTGCATTTTGTCACAATGTTGAGGAATAACTTCAAAATATCCATGCATTATCTTGTTCTCACTTAAATTTCCTCTTAAAGGTGGTGCAGTCACTCTGAAACCAATGACAGAACACTTTGGGAGCTTTCACCGACGCACCCTCAACCTAGCCTTGGGAATGGGCACTCCAATTCTTTCGCACAGCGCTGGAGATTGGTAATTGGTAATCAGTTTATTATTGTCACATGTACTGAACTCATGTACATGTACTCAGTACATCTCACATGTACTGAGATACAGTGACAATGAGATACATGATATGCCATCCAGGCAGATCATTCCATACATTATGAGGGAGTACAAAAGGGAAACAATAAGAAAATGCAGAATATCGTGTTACAGTTACAGAGATAGTGCAGTGCTGGTAAACAAGTAAAGTGCAAGAGCCACAGACAGGTAGACTGAGAGATTAATAGTCCATCTTTATTGTTCAAGAGGTCCATTCAAGAGTCCTCTAGCTGTGGGAGAGAAGCTGTCCTTGAGCCTGGTGGTACGTATCCTCAAGTTTTGTATCTTCTGCCCGATGGAAGGGGAGAGAAGAGAGAATGAGGGTGGGAGGGGTCCTTGATTATGTTGTCTGCTTTCCCAAGGTAGCAGGAAGAGTAGACAGAGTCAACAGAGGGGAGGCTGCTTTGCGTGAAAGACTGGGCTGCGTTCACAGCTCTCTGCAATTTCTTGCGGTCTTGGGCAGAGCAATTGGTGGAGAAAAGATATTGGTGAAGACCAGGCAAGATGCCCTGTAACCCATGCTGAAGTAAAGCACTGACAAGCGGAGGCTGCCAGAAAGGTCAATGCCAACAGCGATACAACATGTCCTGATGAAGGGTCTTGGCCCAAAACATCGACTCTTCATTTCCCTCCATAGATGCTGCATGACCTGCTGAGTTCCTGCAGCACTTTGAGTATGTTGCTCCAGATTTCCAGCATTTGCAATCTCTCTTGTGTCAGCGATACACCATGCAGTGTGGAAAAAAGTTTGATATTGCTCATGTGTAATCAAGGTCAGCAGACATGTCAATAAATCTCATCCACCAACAGCTACACCACTATAATCAGGCACTGTTCCATACTTTACACCTAACAATAACCTTTGTCAATTATCATTCCTATCAAACATTCTTATGCCCCACCATACACTTGCACAATTACCACTGCTCCAAGTCTCACTCCGACTTTCCATAGATCACACGCACTGTCTGCACTTATCATAGAAGAAATATCATGCAGGCCGATTGCAAAATGCTTACTCACTTTGGCTCTTTTGAAGGAGAACACAATAAACTTCTGCCATCAGCAATAGAGACTAGTGGTGGGCATTACTGTATCCATATATCAAGTACCACATTACTTGTGTTCATGGGATTGGTCATCACACACATCATTAGCAGCAGCACAGAGATCATCAAAGACGATTGTATGCTTCTGCCTATTCCTCCTTGTTGCTTCCCCAAGAATCTCACTATCTTCTTGTTTGCAAGATGGAAATGGCTTAAGCAAGTCCCTTTACTTCCTGCCTCCCCTCACCTTGCCCTTAGCATTATAACCCTCTCCTTTCAGATACATGAGAAATCCCATTTGTGTTGGCCCTAGTTGGTGGAAAATGGAGGATCTCTCCACTGGATGTTGGCACTCCATAGGTAGTAGAAAACAAGTTAATGGTGGGATCAGCATGCAGTGAGTCACTGAACGATTAGGCCAGAAGGAGGAAAAGGAAAGGTGGCTCAGATGGTGACTTTCTGGGGTGTGACATTGCACAACAGATCTGCTCCAGGGAACAGGTTAGGGCTGAGGTGGGACAGCCTACAGACCAAGACTGAAGGACAAGCACACTGAGATACTTGAGCCATTGTCAGTCCTACCTGTAAGCCTGTGTGAGAAGTCTTAGAGCACTGTAGGGACCACACCTCCAACCCTGCAGAGGACTTTGTTCAGAGCCCAGAGCCCATTCTTGCTTGCATGGAAACTGTGATCAGCTCCACACCAACAACTGCAGGTGGCATGATGTTGCAGCATCTTATGAAAGAAATCTCAGCTTCTGTTGAAGCACAGGCAGAAGGCATCCAATGTATGAGATAACCAATAGAAGCTCTGACCTCCATTCATGAGGCATTCAAGCTCAGCTAGAATGCCTCAATCAAAGGCTCAAAGTCCTCCTCCTTTGATCTCCTCCCCTAAGGAGGGCTTACCTTCAGATCCCAATTTCTTTCCATTGATTGTACTTGCCATCTAGTATGATAACTGGGAAAGCACCCACTTTACTTCCAAGAAATGCAGAAGCCTTCATCTTTGTCTAGAAAACAAATCTTAGCAAACTTTGCAGCTCCACTCCCCAGTCCCATGGGGCAAAAATAACTTTTCTTCAATTCAATGCACAACAAAGTTGGCAAGTAATTCAGGATCCCCTTAAATTGCACAACTGCTGGGCTGCTTCTTCCTAATGAGATCCAATGTGGCGCACACTATGTATCAGCTGCATGTAAGCTACCTGCTTTGGCAGGGCAGACTTTAAAATTGGCATTGCTTGTCACTGCTGCATATTATGTGCAGTTCCAGTCTACATTCACATACTTGGAACCATGTGATTCAGGGCTGCAAGTCACTTGAGGGATGTTATAGTGTGATTGCATTTCAAGGTCAAAATTATGTGCAGGTGGGACAGGTGACAATGAATATACAACTCTGCACAAATGTATCTTCACACAGTTAAAAGATTTATTTCAATCCATTTTGCTGCTGTCAAACATTCACCTTTTATTTCCTTTTGTCTTCATTCACTGTAATGATCAGATTAGTTATCCTAAGACAGCTTTTACACAGCTCCTAGTCCTCATTACTTTGATCCTTATTACCGTGAAAATAATGTTCTCTCAGTTTTTTGGACACGCTTATTAATCACTGCAGTATAGCAAGAACAATGATTGGTTTCCTTATTCAGAGGTATCCCTCTTCCACAGCTTTCAAATGCATTCTAACATTTTTTCCCTTGCTGTTGCATTACCCTCTTTACCTCTACTCTCCCAAAGTTTTTCTCATCCCAAGGATTCATTTCATTCTCAGAGCAGAGGTTGAGAATTGAATGATTAATTATTTCTTCCATGTTTTAAGTATCCTTGCAGGAATCCATAGCTTCCAGCTGTCTCTACTGTTGGAGTCTGGCAAATCCTGTGGAGTCATTTGGGAAGCAGCCAGTGAAG
The DNA here is from genome assembly GCF_009764475.1 of Pristis pectinata. NCBI lineage: Eukaryota > Metazoa > Chordata > Chondrichthyes > Rhinopristiformes > Pristidae > Pristis > Pristis pectinata. Next base: position 125,785,772 of record NC_067406.1, read on the forward strand.
TCCAGCCTGGATAAGTTGAGGAGTTCTGTGTGGTCACGTGCTTCTAAAGTTTCTTGTTCTTTTTAGTTTAAATTTTAAAATTTAAATTTTATTTACAGCGTGGTAACAGGCCCTTCCGGCCCAACAAGTCCGCGCCGCCCATTTTAAACCCAAATTAACCTACCCGTACGTCTTTGCAATGTGGGAGGGAACTGGAACACCTGGAGGAAACCCACACAGACACAGGAGAACGTACAAACTCCTTACAGACAGTGACGGAATCCAAATCCCGATTGCTGGCGCTGTAAATAGCGTCACGCTAAACACTATGCTACCGTGCGTTTAGACAATCGAACAGTAAACTCCAAATAACACAGCAGTCTATATATTTAAGCCATGCATTCCAAGATTTAATTCTAAAGAATGTAAGTTTCTGCTAAAATGAGGAAATGCGGTGGGTTGTTCGCTGGTGTTCTTTTCAATTAGATCAAAATTACTTAAAATATATATCTATTTCAAGCACCTTACATGCATGATGACTGCAATGACAACAGGCATTGGCAATGCTGATGGTGTGTTATTAGTCTGCTAAAGGCAGAATGAGAATGGTACCTGGGCATCAGAAGAATTGTTCATATCTCTTCAAATCTTTTGGCCATTTATTTTAGTCTATGCCCCTTGCTTTTTCAGTCTCTGCTAAGGTAAAAAAGATCCCTTCTATTTAGTTTGCCTAGACCCATCATAATTAAGCCTTAATTAAGTCTCCCCTCACCCTTGTTCCAAAGAAAACAATCATAGCCTATCCAATTTTTCTTAGCTGCAATTTCCAGATCTGGCAACATTCCTGCACATCTCGTCATCCTCTCCAGTTCAATCGCATCTTTCCAGTGGTACGATGACTAGAATTGCATGCAGTACCGAAGCTGTGGTGTAATTATAGTTCTGTCATAAACCCCATGTTCTTATATTCTATGCCTCAGTTACTAAGGGAAACTGGCCCTCTTAAGCATGTTATTAGCATAACCTGCTACCCATAAGGATCTGTGGATGTAACATTCCAAGTTCGCTTTCTTCCTCCAACCTCTCAATACCCAACCATGTTTTACACACTCTTCTGCCATGTTGCATCTCCCCAGATACACTATCTCACACTTCTCTGGATTAATGTCAATTTGACACGTTTTCTGCCCAACTTTTCTACCTTCCTGCAGTCTGAAGTTTTCCTCCTCACAACCAACTGCTTGACCAATTTTTGTATTCTCAGATTTCCTAATCATGTTCTGACATTTAGTTCTATATCAACAATACATAATACAAAAGAAAAGACAGGGCTAGAATACTGAACCTTTGGAATCTCACTGGTAATAACCTTTCAGTTACAAATAAATTCATCAACAATTACCCTTTGCTTTCTGCCACTGAGTTAGTTCTGAATTCAATTCACTTGGACCCAATGAACTTTTACTTTTTTTAACCAGTTTACCATATGAAACCTTGTCAAAAGTCTCACTAAAATCCATGTAGACTACATACACATCAAATACACTGCCCTCATTGAACCTTCTTCCTAATTTCCTCACAAGTTAGTCATGTATGATCTTCCCTTATCAAATCCATGCTGATTATCGCTGATTAATCTGTGCCTTTTTAAATGAAGGTTTATAATGTCATGTAGAATGGATTCCAATAATTTGCCCACCATAAAGCTAAACATACTTGGTTTATTCCTTTATATGTAATGTTGTAAATGCTAACAGTGCTTCTATACTCTGGCATCATTCCTGTAGACAGTGGAGGATGGAAAAAAAAAAATGTCATCAGATCCTTCTCCTGGGGAGATATTTCATCCAAGCCTGTTTATTTATTCATTATTAAAGATAGTAATCCCATTCGTTCTTTCATACTTGTAAACTTTAACTCCAACATTGATATCATCCCTCTCATTAAAAATCTTATCTACGTCTTCCACTCCACACGTCCATTACTGCTTTAGTCCCTAATAGACCTGAACTTTTCCCTCCTGGTTTTTACATGCATAAAATGTATTTGGATTTCTCTGACTTTAAACTTGCCAATATTTTGCATACTCTTCTCTTTGCTTTCCTCATTTTCCTTTTAATTTTGCTCCTACATTTACTATGTTCTTCTAGGCTGCCTGCTCAATTATTGGGTCTCCATCCCCGGAGTATTCAATTAGAATTCTCACTTTTGAATTCCACTTGGACTATCCCACTGTTCTTCTTCAAACTTCCTCAGATTTATCCCACTATCACCTGCAGAGTGACGATATAAGAGACTGCAGATACTGGAATGCTGGTGCAACAAATAGTCTGCTGGAAGAAACTCAATCGTTCGAGCAGCATCTATGGAGGAAAGGACTGTTGACAGTTCAGGTCAAAAAAAGCCATATCAGTCCTGAATGATGGTTTCAGCCCAAAATGTCAACAAATTCCTTTCCTCCTACAGATGCTGCTCGACCCGCTGAGTTTCCTCCAGCAGACTGTTTGTTGTTATTACCCACAAGTTATTTGTCTCTAGGATTATACCTCCAGGAATTCACTCCCTAATTTTGATTTTGAGCTACCACTTTAAAGTCCTCAAGATCTGTCTTCCTGAATGAGCCTTTGGTAATGACTCTAAAGCTCTGTCTTCTTAGCAGGATGGCTGTAAACTCTCCTCCTATCTGTGACATGTCCTTTGCACCCTGGCACTTTGTAAGAGCAACCTGTGATAATTTTCACATAACTTCAAACATTTCTTCTGTTTTGTTGAGCACCAGCTCTGTAACACCTCGCTGTTAGAAGTTAAGATATAGAAATTCTGCAAGTAACTATTCAGTTGCTACTAACAAGAAAAACTCCCATTAACATAGGGCTGTGTTTGTTAATGTAGGTCAAATCAATTCACTTTCAGCGGAAATTTTAAGTGCATGGGCAATCAAGGCTTCATCAATGCTAACATGCAAAATTGCTGCACTTTAACCCAAGTTCTAGATCTAACACTCAGGGAAAATTAAACCTTACAAAAAATTGGACATTTTAATAATTTAAAATAACATCTATTTAAATTCTACTGTAACAATTGCTAGAGTACAATTGTGCACTCAGTTCATTTCCTTATGCGTCTCTGAGACAGTGCAAAATAAATCTGGCGTAAAATTCAGGTCATCACCATTTGTTTTTCAGTCAACAATTAATGCAGGTTAATCTGCCACATCCTTGCAACAGATTTGATGACTTAATTCTACATCCTGATCACTGTGCCAAACATGGCAAACCAAAGTGCCACAAAGGCAATCTTATGATAGAATGGCTGATGACCCCAGTGTACAATTTTAAGTGCAGATAGTGGTAGTCATAGTGCCATGGACAATATGTTAGAGCAGAACATTGGTAAATGTAAATCTATCTGAACTTCTTGAGGTAAGTTCCACAAAACCTTGCAGAGTGGATCTACCCACAGTTGTCAAATTGCATGAGGGTCACATGGCTAAGACATTGGATACACAAGAGACTGCAGATGCTGGAATCTGGAGCAACAAACAATTTGCTGGAGGAACTCAGCAGGTCAAGCAGCATCCGTGTGGAGAAAGGAATTGTCAATGTTGTGGGTCGGAACCTTGCATCATTATCTTCTTGAGTGTATAGTCAATATTATCTGAACTATGACAAGCAGCAGGGGAACAGAAGCATGAAAAAGAGGAAGAGGCAGGGAAGAGGAAGGAAGGCAGTGGAGACAACCCCACCTGCCTTGAAGGACTCAACCAGCATCTGCAGCCACAATTCCAATTCGCCATTCAGCAACAGAGCCACATATTATCTGCCCAGATCAGTTTTAGCTATAGGACATTCCCAGAATCTGCAGTTCCCCTAATACTCCTCTCCTTTAAGATGTGCAGTTTTAGTTCAAGCAGTGCAGGCTAGTTTTCAGTAAAGAAAGATTTAATTTTGTGATAACCAATCATGATATGGTTTCTCTGCTGATGTCCCTCAATCAGTGAATGTGAAGTTTATGCTGGCTAAATCCTGCATTCATGGGGACTGAGCAGGGAGCAAGAAGCTGCATAGTGCCTTAATCCATTCTACATGCAAAAGTTAAATGAGCAACTCAGTTCCCACACCATTAGCCACTACCATCTAATTAAAACATCTGGACAATTCCTCAGCTGAAATAGCAGCACATTACTTCTGTGCAATTACCAAAAAGCACATGAACAGCTGTCAAATTTTCTGCTAGAAACTCAGAAACATGGGAGCAGGAGCAGGAAATTCAGGCTCTTCTAACCTGATCTGCCATTTAATACGAACACAGTTGACGCTCCATCTCAATACCACATTCCCGTTCTTCCCCTGATGAAAGGCCTTTGATCGAAAACATTAAATATTCTTCTCTCTTCATGGATACTGGCTGACCTGCTGAGTGTTTACAGCATTTTCTGTTTTTTTTTTGCTCTGTACAGTTGTCACACTTGCCTTTGCAGTTATCTGAATCTGTCAACTTTACTGCTGAAGTATTGAGATTATCATGTTACATTATGATTATAATGTTACATTTTCTGACTATCACTTTCATTTGAATAAATAACTATCTATAGCAATTGCTAATTAATGCTTTATCATCCTTATTTCAAAATTCAAACTAAATTGTAGGTTTCATGCGATGTGTAATCTCTGTTCTTAATTATAAACTTTCAGTAGTTGCTAGATCTTTCTTAAGTAAGAATGCTTCTTCAGAGGTAAAGTAAGAACTCTTTGGGTTCAGTTATTTGAGGTGGCGAAGGAGGATAAAAGCTTATTGTTATTTTTGACTACTTGATTAAACTTCCAGAATGGCTGGCTTTGATTTCCTGGTAGACTTGTTCTGGCCCAGTATTTTACAGTATCATTTTACAAAGAATTTCACTTCTCTTGTCTGCTCTCCCATGCAGTTTGGTGGTCAGATTACAGTTGTATTGCACTGCCAAAGGTTCTAATGGTACAATAATAATGTTCCATAAATTGTCACTTATCTCTTTCTCCAACTGTCCTCCCCCTTAATTTTCAGAAAAACTGATTAAATTAGGAGAGTTTTTGTTCAAACCACTTGAGACCCCACCACATCCCACTCCTCAGTTAACAGCCTCACAAAATTCATCAACAGCCATCCAGACAATTCTTTAAGTTAACTAACCTCCGTGTAATGTTGTTTTGTGATTTATTTGTGCATCTGTGAAATTTTGCCCAAATTCTCTATAGTTCTTGACAAGAGCCTTTGTATGAATTGGCAATAATTTTCCTGAACTTTCCCAAATGTTCCGAAGAACATTTAGAGAATGAATGGATAGTTAGTTTTACTTTTTAATGACGGACTACTTTGATAACTTTTATTTTTTCACACATGTAATGAACAGGGAGCGACAGCTGCTGTTCAACAAATATAAAACATCTTTTGTCCATAATCCGTGTTGTGCGATGCCCATTATTTTAATATTTTTAGCCACAATGTGTAATTCTGCTTCTGATAGTTTATTCATTATTCCACCTCATTAGCATAAAAGCAATTTGGCACAACCTTGAACCTCTCTCAGTCTTATTTGAATCTTTTATCATTGTTGATTTACTATCTTTATCATGGTTATCATTATCTTCCTTTTAGATTGCAACACTGTTTGTCTATTGCATGTGTTAAGTGTCAATATTCTGCTGATGCCAAAAATACAGGCACAGGGCATCCACTTCAGTGAGATGGAAAATAAAATTGTTAATAATCCACTTGTTGTGATTACATGTAGAACAATGCAAAGTTGGTTGTCATTGTGGATTGTGAGTAGAATGCAGAGAGGTTTCAAGAGGATATAGAGAGTTAAGTGAATGGGTGAGGATATGGCAGGTGAAATATAATGTGGACAACTCTGAGGTTATTAACTTTGGTGCAGAAAATAGAAATGTGGAGTACTTTTTAAATGGTGAGAGATTAAAAGGTGTTGATATCTCGAGACCGTATGTCTTTGTACATAAATCACTCAAAGTTAACACTCAGGTACAGCAAGCAATTAGGACAGAAAACTGTGTGTTGGCTTTTATTGCAAATGGATTTGAGTAGAATAATATCAATTATAGAGGGCCCTGGTGAGACAACAGATGGACTATTCTGTATAGGTCTGGACTCTCTATCTAAGGAAGGATATACATAACAATATAGTGCAGAAAGGTTCCTGATTGATTCCTCACAGCAGGTTTATTCTGTCTGAGAATATCAAGAGGCCATCTCATTGAAATGTAGAAAATAGATGTGGGCCTTGAAAAATACAAGGATGTTGTTTCCCCTGGTTAGTGTGTCTTGAACCAGGAATCACAGTCTAAGTATAAAGAGTTGCCATTCAGGGCAGAGATGAGAAGGTCCTTCTTCACCCAATGGAGTTGGAAATCTTTGGAATTTACTCCCCAATAGGGCTGTGGAGGATCTGTTGCTGAATCTTTTTAAGCAAGAGATTAATAGAGTTTTAGATAGTGTGAGATTCAAGAGAAATTGGGTTAGTGCAGGAGAGTGGCACTCACATAAAAATCGACCATAATCTTATTTCATGGTGAAGTAGACACAAGGAGCTGAGTAACATACTTCTGCCTCTATTTTCTCTGTTATTATGGTACTTGCACCAAATAAAATGATCAGAGAAAAAAACATATTAAACAGTATTAGCACATGCCAACATAATTTTAAAGAGTAGACATTTTAGCAGAGCAGAAATTTTGTAGGCTATCTGTACAAATCCTTGTAATTGGACTTTTCAGTTCACCCTTCCTCAAAATATAAACTCAGTTTTTTCCATCCACCGCACTCTCTCTAACTTCCTCTTCCCCTCTGCTGTCTTTAACTTTGAGCATCATGCAAACCTTTTGCCATCATTCAGTCTCTGAATTGCTTCAGTCAAATATCTACCTTGTGGCACAAGGTCTGCCTTGGTCAAAGTCACCAGTGATATTGTTGTGAACAGGATAATGTCAAAATTATTATTTCCAATATTAGTATATCAATTGATTGTTCAGTTACTTGGCTACTAAATGAACCCTCATATAAGTAGTTGGTGGAAGAACCTGGGAGTGTTAATAGGCATATATGATGGAATAGGTTACAGGGAAATAAGTGAGGACTGGGAGAGTTCTAAGGTGGGCTGAATGGTCTCTTTCTGTGCCATTAGAAAAAATGAAATATAAAAATATGAAATTAAAGTATTGCTTTGCTATTTTAACCAAGATGTTGAATCATTTAAAATAAATAGTTTAATGCTTGCGGGAGAATGGTGGGTAAAGTCACACAAGATCATTATGGATTTGTGCACCAGTATTCAACACAATGTTTTTCAATTTCTATACTTTCAATGCTTTGGATAAAATCTGTAATAATTGTAGAGCTAGCTAACACTTCCAAAAGATATATGGCTGGAAGCAATCTGTGTAAATGTATACTGTGCACATTTTTCTCAATTTGACATATATCAATAATATTGTGTAAAATGGTATTTCCTATATCTGCACAGTTTTTAAAATATAATGAAGGTAAATTATTGAGCAGATAGAAGTGGCTGAATTTGTCAAGGTCAACCTGCATGGATCTGTTGAAGACAAGTTTTCTTTGATAAAATTAATTGAATTTCTTCTGAATTAATGACAGATTGAATAGATAAACAGAATGCAATGGATGTAGTTTTTATCGATTTTCGAAGATGTTTAAGATATCTCATGAAAGACCTTTTAGTAAAATAGTGCATGGAAAGAAAGTTGGCTGCCAGAGCCTAGCTACGTTACGTGAATGGAGAAAGGTTTTGAAGTGCTATACTTCAGGCAGAAACACTGATCCATTTTTGCTCATCCAGAAGAAGATAATTTGGACGTGGAGAAAGAAAGCACAAGCTGTGAGAGAAAGAGAGAAAGAAAGCTGTCTTGTGATGTAGAGTTAGTCAGTTAGGCAGTGTGAATGGTAAAAGACCATCAAGGTGTGGGTGGTTGACAAAGTAGGCAGAAATGCAGTAGTTGACATTTAATGTTTGATGTGGATAAGTGAGGGATAATATTCTAGGAGGGAAAATAAAAAAAAGGAGATACATATTCAATAGAAAGATGGGGAAGACCAACAACAAAACCAAGAGCTTCAAATACATTACCATACACAAGCAGATAAAGCCAATGAGAGGGCTTGCTGTGGCTAGTTCTCCAATCCCAAATAGGGTAGAAGCAGTGCACTGTAATTAACTTCACTACACCTGAGTGAGGAAGGAAATATTGTCAGGTTTCTGATGAAATATTGATGTGAATATCAGGAACATGTGCAGGATTAGTTTCAGCTGTGGCTTCATTCATTAGTTTCAGTGTGTGAATATCAGAAATTCATCAACAGTTTTGACAAATTATCACATCTATAATGTCTGATAAATAAGCTCTAAAATGTGCATTTTCTTAGTGTTTGCCTCAATTTCAGCAAGGTGTTTGAAAAGGTACCCCATGCAAGGCTTATTGAGAAAGTAAGGAGGCATGGGATCCAAGGGACATTGCAGTGTGGATCCAGAACTGGCTGGCCCACGGAAGGCAAAGAGTGGATATTGAAGGGTCGTATTTTGTGTGGAGGTCGGTGACCAGTGGTGTACCTCAGGGATCTGTACTGGGACCCTTGCTCTTTGTGATTTTTATAAATGACCTAGATGAAGAAGTGGAGGGGTGGGTTAGTAAGTTTGTGGATGAAACAAAGGTTGGGGGTGTTGTGGATAGTTTGGAGGGCTGTCAGAGGTTGCAGAGGGACATAGATAGGATGCAAAGTTGGTCTGAGAAGTGGCAGCTGCACCAGATAAGTGTGAAGTGGTTCATTTTGGTAGGTCAAATATGATGGCAGAATATAGTATTAATGGTAGGACTCTTGGCAGTGTGGAGGATCAGAGGGATCTTGGGGTCCGAGTCCATAGGACGCTCAAAGCGGCTGCACAGGTTGACTCTGTGGTTAAGAAGGCATATGGCGTATTGTCCTTCATCAATTGGGGAATTGAATTTAGGAGCCGAGAGGTATTGTTGCAGCTATATAGGTCCCTGGTCAGACCCCACCTGGGAGTACTGTGTCACCTCACTACAGGAAGGATGTGGAAGCCATAGAAAGGGTGCAGAGGAGATTTACTAGGATGCTGCCTGGAATGCGGAGCATGACTTATGAAAGTAGGTTGAGGGAACTCGGCCTTTTCTCCTTGGGGCGATGGATGATGAGGGGGGACCTGACAGAGGTATATAAGATGATGAGAGGTATTGATCGGGTAGATAGTCTCTTCCCCAGGGCTGAAATGGTGGCCACAAGAGGACATAGGTTTAAGGTGCTGGGGAGTAGGTATAGAGGAGATGTCAGGGGTAAGTTTTTTACTCAGAGAGTGGTGAGTGTGTGGAATGGGCTGCCGGCAACGGTGGTGGAGGTGGATACGATAGGGTCTTTTAAGAGACTGTTGGATAGGTACATGGAGCTGAGAAAAATAGAGGGCTATGGGTAAGCCTAGTAAATTCTAGGGTAGGGACATGTTCGGCACCGCTTTGTGAGCTGAAGGGCCTGAATTGTGCTGTAGTTTTTCTATGTTTCTATGTTTCTGTGTTTTTCCCTGTCCAAATGCCCATGTGCTGTACCGCCTCTGCAGCTGCAGTATGGTTGCTTTAAGGCTGCTGACTTTCTCTGGAGTAGTATGAAGGACGACTCTGAGCATCCCTGGGCTTAGAAAATCTGGCTGCAGACTGCAGTGTCTCAGAATGAGTGGCAGAAATCAGGGCTGGATGACTGATGGGCACTGCCTGGGTGATAATAGTGGGAGGATGAACGTTGTTCTTCTGAGAGAAAGCAGTTGGTAAGTGCACCACAGTGCCACTGCCACTGCCTTGGGGTGACACCTCAGTAATCCTTGCAATCTGTTCAAGGATGGATTGCTAGAGAGCTGTGAAATCCTGTAAGCCAATATGCTAAGTGAACATGATAGAAGTCTCAGCTTCAATGGCAGCTCCATGATGATGGGAGGCTGCTGCTTATGCTAAAGTGAAGGCTACGTTCTCTCACATTGTGCTTGTCAGAGTTTCGGGGTCAAATTCATTTCTTACATGGATGGCAGCACCTGTTTAAACCACAACGGACATTCAAGGCTAGCTCTACCTCAAGCCAGCGGCACACAATATTGGCCCTGTGTTGTAAACAGCATTTTAAGCATTGGTGGGATGTAGGAAGCAACTGTAAGAGCAGGCAGCATAACCCAATTTAATGACTGTATTGCAATCGTTAGACATACCATTCCAGTTTATCCCACAGATTGTCTGATCATTATCACACTTCTGTTTATGAGGCCTTGTGTGCATGAGTTCACTGCTGCATTCTCTGTGTAACAACAGTGAATACAGCCATAAAACACAGTGCAATATGTGGTTAATTAATGGAATGAACTGTTTTTATATTTGTGCTCTGCAAGGTCCTCTAGATCTTTTAAACTGCCCCGTGGGATTTCTTTTCCTCCAGCATCAGTCACAGTATAACACATTCCCGTGTGCCTCAGTTTGCTTTTAGCCTGCTCTGAGTAAATGATGACACTAGCCCAGAACTCTTTGCAGGGTCATGATAAGGTCAAGGAGGAAGGTGGCAAAAGGAAATTCCAGCCCCAATAACTTTTGTTGTCAAATTGCTCTTGCTTCATCTGACTAAGCTCAGAGTTATGTTTTATGTCCCATTCCTCATTCGACTTGAAGTTTTTATGAGTGCATCAGGCACTATCTCAAAGTCATTCCATGAGGTTTCAAGCCTGCTTACACAGCTTTGAGAACTAAAAATGTAATCAGCTATTCCAGATGGCCCTGGGATTACCCCATTTCCATTTTCTGTGGTTGATAAAGGGAAAGTTGCATTCCCTGTGATCTATAGAGGATGAAAAATAATAATCAGTGCTATTATTACACAGGTAGGGTCTCAGCTTCTGCACTGAGTCAAGCCCACTACTGCAAAGCAGCAAACAAAATTTCCCCTAAGGCTTAATGACATTGAGTCAAATGGCAGAGTGTCAGATTTATTGCTGTTTAAAAATCAGCCTTTGAGTCAAGTTAATTGTCTGTAAGTCAACAGGGACATGTGTACACCAGCTCTTCATGTCGGTGATGACAATGAAGTTGCTTGCCCTTTATGTTCAGTGCTTATTTTGTCTCTTTTTCTTTATTTTCAGTTATTATAACAGAGCTCGGTACAAATTAGCAAATGCTTCATGCAAAAATTGCTCATAGTTTTAAAAATTTATGCTTTACAATTATGTTTACTCAAGCTGTTCTATTACTTCACCATTCTTAAAAGTGCTTTATTTTGTCTTTTTCCATCTTCAGTTCTCAAGGTCGTGCAATATTTACAATCATTTATAACCAACTGATGTCCCAAAGTGCCTAACTGACACTTGTGCTCAAAGTTGCAATGAGGACTAGCATGACAGTTAATTTATGCACAGTGAGGTCCTGCAATTAGCAGTGAGAGAAATGAACTGATTAAGCAGGCCAATTTGGCAGTCATAAGCATTGATTATAATGTGGATTTAGCCCTGCCCATTGAAAACAGTGTCAGCATTGTGCCAACTTTGTGTAACGTTCACATTACCCTCCGAAATCCACACATTGCTAAGAATTGATGACTAACTGAACATGCCAAGAATGGGCCAACATCACCTGTGGCCATCAGTAGTTACAGGTAACATACCTATATCCCTTAAAGGAAAAGTGCACTGTAGGTAGAGACAGAGGTGGCAGGGGTCTTGGAAAAGAAAAGTTCAGAGAATATTGTGAACAGAAAGCCCAGGAGATCAGTGACAGGAGTCAAGGCTTGTGGAACTGACTACAGTTCAATAATCTCACAAGTGTGCTAGTAAATGCATCGACAAATGCCATAGCCTACGAAATGCACCACAAAACTTGCATGCCTCTCTACGCATTAAACCCCCTCACTTATTAACTAATGACCTGGAGCAATCAAGACCTGCACCCTCACACACATTGCACATTGCTGTAAACAGCACTCCACATCTCACAGCCTGAACACACTATCAACCATTCAAGCATAGTTGGTAGGTGGCTCATATACATGCACATTACTCACTGACACACCCCTCCCTCTCATAGAGTAAGGTACCACACAGGAGGAAGACTGAGATGCTTGCATATGCCATACCCATGGAAGAAATTGTGCTATCTTTTGTAAAGACGGTCATTACTTGCTCTGTGTCCAGCATCAATGCTGAAACTATTTAAGATGGCAATATCTTCACTTGCAATCATTCTTCTCAAACTCCACCCCCCCTTCCACACCAAACCACACTCTCTTCTGATTTACAGAGAGCAGATGGTTTGAATGTTTAGTCTTGTTTATCTATCCACCACTTCCTCCATTCAGCAATACCTTTGAGCATTTACCTTTCAGATCACCATGAAATAATAGCCAAGAATCCTGGCCAGACAGCAGAGGGATAGCAAGAAGACAGGGATGACACATATTCCTGTGCTTGGGTTAGAGTATAGTTTACAGGCAAAGCATGCACAGTGCATGCAGCCAGGATAGGGGCAGAAAGAGCACACATGCCAAAATTTTAGGCCGCAGATGAGTTCTGGTGCAAAGACCATGAAGTGCACCAATGGGATTTGGTGCATCGGAAGAATACACCTTGTTGAGTGCTTAGCTTTGGTACAGCCACCAAGGACATAAAGCCCATTCATTCCTTAGTGGAGTCTGTGGCCAACACCATCTCCACATTTGTAGACCAATCCATGATGCAGCATCGCCCAATATTGCAGCTTACATTTTAGCAAGATCAGCAGCCTTCTGAGATCTGAGTATTACTGTGGAATCTTAGATTGTTGTCAACAAAGTTAGGCTGCTGCCATCTTGGCTACAGATTATAGTGGGCTTGCAGGGCTCAACAATATGGCCTCCAGCAGTTTATCAGGATTTCTGAAGCATCAAATGGACAAAGGGAATAGCTTCCTGGAACACAAACCTATTTTTCCCTCTCTGAATGACAGCATTTGTTCTCCTACTCCAGCCACTCCACCATGTACCCCTTACCTTAGTCAGTCAACCCTCACTGTAATCTTCAGCTAGATCTTTGAGAACCAAAACTGCACCACATTGCCCTTAAACTATTTGCAATTTGCTCACACGGAGGTCAGCAACCTCTCACCAACTATGCCACGATCTCTCAGTTAGTACTATGCAGCATAACCAGAACAGGCAAAGAGACACAGAGGAAAGACACCAAGGAGGTGCAGAAGAGTGATTACTGTGATATGGAATGAACAAGATTTCACTTTTAAATTTGATTTGGTTTTTATTTTTGCAATTTGTGCAAATGGACCATGTGATGGTCATTGAAAGAGACCAGGCAAGAGATGATATTGCTGTCAAAAAATGAATTGTGGTTGCTGTTACTGACATAGAACAAGACTGATTGGATTGCCTCTTCCTATGCTTGCTTAACCATTTCTCCCTCCACAGCCTGTTCGTCCTCCTCACTCGCTCCATGTATAGCTAGAGGCAAATGGTGTGCCCTCATATTGGTGATATAACGCTCCATGCAGCCTACCACCAAATCACGGTGATTGCTGGGCTGCACTCCACAGGGGTCATCCAGTGATTTAGATAATGGAAACACTTTCAGCATGTCAAAAGCAATCCATCACAATTACTCTGTAAGAATGATTTGATTACATGTGTTCATGGGTTGTGTTTTCACATCATCTGAGGATAGCCCTTGCCACACACAACATCCCCCTTAAGTTTGCTGCAGTGCCTTAAATGGATCTGGCACAGTAAAATAATGCACAGTTAAGGCATCATAAGCTCTGCCAGGATACTAGCATCGATTCACTGTATATGGTTGCACACCACCAGGACAGTGAGAGTCAGCAGCTTTAAGTTCCTGGGTGTTAACATATCAGATGACCTGTCCTGGGCCCTGCACATAGATGCAATCACAAGGAAAGCACGCCAGTGTCTTTACTTTCTTAGGAGATTAAGGAGGTTTGGCTTGTCACCAAACACTCCAACAAACTTCTGTAGATGTACTGTTGAAAGTATCCTGACTGGTTGCATCATAGTCTGGTACGGCAATTTGAATGCACAGGAACACAAAAAGCTGCAGACAGTAGTGGACTCTGCTCAATACATCACGGGCACATCCCTCCCCACCACTGGTAGGATCTACAGGAGGTACTACCTCAAAAAGGCAACATCCATCATCTAAGATCCCCACCATCTGGGCCGTACAGCTACCATTGGACAAGAGGTACAGAAGCCTGAAGTCCCACTAACCAGGTTCAAGAACAGTTACTTCCCTTCAACCATTCAGTTCTTGAACCAACCAGCAAAACCCTGAACACCACAGTTTAGCAACACTATGACCACTTTGATCACTTTGCACTAAAATGGACTTTTTTTTTGTTCTAACTGTGTTGTAAAAATTGTGTATATTTTATGTTTAATTTATGTTTTTCTTGTGAATGCTGCTTATGTGATGCTATGTGCCTGTGGTGTTGCTGCAAGTAAGTTTTTCATTACAACTGTGCATACATGAACTTGTGCATATGACAATAAACTTGACTTTGACTTTTCTCTGTCAGCACATTGGCCTTTTACCGAACAGAATTCAGTATACTTAACTCACTTTGTAAATAAATCCTTTGTGATTTCTCTTACATAATTGTGCACGAATTGCAAAATGTTGCAACCATCTTCAACTCCAGCTTGGAATGAGCCAGGTGAATAAATGTCCAATTGAACGGTTAAATTGATAGTCACTGGCAATGCGATCCTCGCTCTGCTTTGAAGAAACTATTGTGACATACAGAAAATGGCAGCTTCCAGTAAGAATGTCATTGCGTGAAGTTGCCTCCCATGTTGCTTAAGGCTCAGATTGAAGAAAGAGAATATTTCCCGTAACGTTCTGCGAGAACGTGCATTCTACTGAAGATCGCCTGTCCCTCTCTATCGCCTTCCTCCTCTTTTTCCATATGCCCTCTGCTCATTCTGTATTCATGCTGCAATGTACACACATCTAATTGATTCAGAAGCCTTGAGGTCAATGCCTGCCACACCAGTTGTGCAGACTTGCACAACTTTAATTTTATAGAAAAGAAATCAAACAGCCAAGCAAGATGGCGCCGGAGCATGATGACACATTGCAAGCTGCTCTCTACAGATCCACTCATTACCTTTACTGTACTCGTTCTCACTCTGTACTGACTCAATATAACTGCACTGTGTAATGAATTGGCCTGTACGATTGGTTTGTAAGACACGCTTTTCACTGTACCTCGGTACAAGTGACAATAATAAACCAATACCAATATCAATACCAATCAATTAAAACTAGTTGATGATCCCTCTGAGTAGCACTGGCAGGGTGGGAGGGTGGCCAGGGTGAGAGGTGTCCTTCCTGAGGCACATCACATGTTCAACCACAAGAGGCAAAAAGAGATAGACTTTTTTGGAGCATTGAGTTCTAGAATTACAGCTCTGGTGTCAAATCTGCTTTTTCTTTTCACTGAATGACATTATAATCGGTCTGCTCTGTATTCTTATCACAGATGTTCACAATATATTATATCTAATTTGCTCCTGTAATATATGCAAATATATTACAGATGCTATTTTAGGGATTATGGGGCATGTAACGTACCCCAGAAACAGAAGTTCCCATCCCAGTTTGTAACTGAATCTCTATTAGTGATAATCTTAAGGTTTATTAAAGAAAATATTGTGCAAGATACCAGGAGCACTTCCCAACCCTTCTTCATATATTAGAATATGTTATGTCCTTTTCAATCATTGGGTATCTTTGTCTTTCATTAATAAATTAGGTACTTGCTTCAGACCCTCTAATTTACCTTTATTGCCTATTGGAATGCCTTTTCCCCTATGGCATTACTACAGATGGAAGTTTATCAATATTTTCATCTCCATATCCTATTTTCCATGCTGCAACTCAAATATTTTATGCCACTGCATCACCCATACTATTTTAATACATGAAAAAAAAAAACAATTTTTCGAAGGAAAAGACTGTAGTGAGTAGCTTGCAGATGCAGGAATAAATAACAACAAGGTAAAACTTGTTTAGTCTGTCTTGCACTAGTGCAACCTTGCCTGAGGCTGAAGCAGATAACAGCTCTTGTTTCTAAAATACGAAACCTATCATAATTGCTGCTATTTATATTTATTACTTCAAGGTGCTAGAAATGTTGATGGGGAAGGGGAAATAGTCCTCTATTTTATGTCTAAAGATATCTGTGCTTTAAAATATTTTTTGGTTTTTGAAATGGCAGTATCTTATATCCATTATTGCTAGATTGAGGAAATTTGAGGAATCACAAAATTTAAATTTAATAAACATTTGAAGGACAATTTCCTCCTTTTGGGCATGAGGCTCCATAGTTCCAATTGTTCCCTTTTGGGTGTCAGAGTTGATTGTCATTGCAGGAATATTAGTCACAAAAAAGGGTCCTTATGTCCTGAAGTAATCGCTCTAACTCTTTGTGATAAGCTTCATCTGCATTTATGGTGGAATTCTTGTAATTCAGGTCATGTCGAGACTGACAATCTTTTGTAGGGGCAGAGGTAAAACAGCACAAATTTTCCAGCTTTAAAACATAATTTGCAACAAATGACATATTTCTATTCTTTCACCACAAACTGCTGGGTTATTTTACAGCCAAAATACAGCAAGCGCCCTGAGCGCATTATTATTTTCCCAACAAATTCTGGGCTATAGAGCAAAACTTCATTCTGGGGAAATGGTATATTTTTCTAGTGCTATGCATTCTGGAACTCATTCAGATTTTGCAATCTACCATTAATGAGTAGAATGAGTCTGGAATGTATCTCTCGCGTTTAGTGCTGTGGCCATAGAAAACCATCAGCAAGAAATGTTGGTCTAACTGGTCTCCATTTAAAAAAAACATGCAGAGTCTTGCCTTTATTGCTATGTTCTTGTTTTCAATATAAAGCAGAGAAGTGGATTGTACAAACAAATGTGTGGAAAATCATTTTCTGTGGAAAGGATTATTAACATGAAATGGGACTGGAGGCAGCCCACCACCAGCTGATTTGCTATTTCCTGTCTCAGAAGAACATTGTTAAGTGGCTCATTTGATATGTACAAAATGGAGGGCTGAATTAAGGAGAATCACAGAATTAATTAAAGCACAGTAGAAGGCCATTCAGTCTACTGAGTTTTTGCAGAGTCTGTGTAAGACCATTTCAACTAGAACCCCTCACTCACCCACCCATTACCCATAACAAAACTATTTTCTTTCCTTTGAACTACTAATCAAACTCCCTTTTGAATTCCATGAATGCAAGGTAAATGTGTGAAAGATGTGGAATTATCTTTGCGATTTTTTTTGCAAAATACGCAAAATCATGAGATTGCCATGCCCCATTGGAGCCGCACCACCTCCTTGTAGAGCAATCTGCACAGTCTCATTCCTCACTCTCAAAATGGACCTCAGTAACAACTAAATTGAAAAGTATGGTATCCATCAATTCCAAATTGTGATTTTCTAACTGCATTTTCAAGTTGTCAGTTTTGTACTTTTTCATATGGGGCTAATGAATAACTTTTTTCCACAGTGCTTTCTCTGGATTTGTTTTTGAATACGCATGGTGGGATCAAACGCTGTGCAATGCATAAGGAGTACCTTTCCATTTCAGAGCAAGTGGTGAATTACTTCTTGCTATTGGCGAATGTATTTAATCGTTCCTAAACTAGGAATCTTAATCTACCTTTTGTGACAGTTCTGTTTTTGAGCCACAGCATAGATGTACACTTAATCTGCCCAAAACAACAGAACTCATCTCCACATTTTGAATTGTTATATCAATCTTAGATTCAAAAACACACAGTTTGTTGCTTATTGCTGAAATCTCCAAGTAGAATTGCTTTTTTACAAGATTTGTTTCCAAAATCACACAACTACTTCAAGATTATATACTATTTCCATTATTCATGGACCACAATGACTCATGGTGTGCATTAGGTTCTCAAAACCTATCTGCCCCCAAACATGTTAGAATATTCTATGGCTCATGTTTTATGCCATCTGTCTGCTTCTACTTTCAGCAAATGTGCCTACGGTACTTTCCTAGCTAATTATTTCTGAAGGAATTAAGCAAAGCTTTGGAATATTTATCTATCACGACTATCTATCTTTCAGTGCTAGTTTTCAGTGTCAACATCCCTTGATCTAATTCCCAGATAGAATTATTCATTTTTTGTTTTTACAACTCTCCTTAAAACTTATTTTCATCATTTAACAATGACATCATCTGGGAAAATTGTAGAGGAAGCCAAACAATAGTTTGTGTTCAATTAACAGCAATAAATTAGCTTGGCATGCTTCTGCCTCGAAAGTATCTATCAATTCAAATTGCACTCTGTTGGGTTTAGGAACACATCCAAGACCTTTCTCTTGATAATATGTACAGAACTAATGGAATGCAAGTTTTTAATGGGGAATTGTTGCAGTAAAATGGAAGACATCAGCTCTTTTTTCAATATTTCACTCATTTTCTATTCTATCACTTTGAGCCAGGAAACCAAAGCTCCTCTGTGCTTATTGCAAGCGAAAACAATAGAGTTGCAAGAAAAAAATGTAACTACTTCCATTCATAATTTATGATCTCAATTTTACTGAATGTTGAACGTTTGGAAATGTGTAATGGAACATCACAAATCTTGGTATCAGAGAGGTGAAAAGAGAAGGAGAAAAGTGTAACTACTCACAATTGTATGAACAACTGATCCTCCAGATCATTATCTTATGGGAGACAAAATGACTGAATTGAATTTGGGAAAGTAGATAACTGAATCAGCAATTCCAGCTGGATTTGAAAGAGCTTTCAATTATTTTTCTTTAATTAGCTTTCTCCAGCATTTGAAGTGTATGACATGTGATGTCATAGGCTCATTGAGAATTTGATACATGATCAATAGTACTTATGAACTATTTGACAAGATGGACTATTGTTATATTTCCATTTATGTCTATGGTATATGGTAAAGTGAACAAGTAATTACAGGAAAATGCTAATTGGAAATGACACTGGACATTGAGAACACAAGAGCCTGCAGATGCTGGAATCTGGAGCAACACACAAGATAGTGGAGGAACTCAGCAAGTCAGGCAGCATCTATGGAGGCAAATGGATAGTTGAACTTTCAGGTCCAGATGAAGGGTTTCGACCTGAAATGACAACTGTCCATTTCCTTTCATAGACGCTGCCTAACCCACTGAGTTCCTCCAGCATCTTGTGTGTTGCTGTATATTGAGAAAGCTGAACCCGAACCCGTAAACTGTGACAGCATAAACGTAGTAATGCACTTCAAATAAATGTGATCTTCTTTATCAAAGTGTTTATATTGTGAATATTCTCAAGAAATAGTTGTTCACCATTATATTGACTGTGACTATATTATACATAATGCCAGAAATACTCAACAGGTCAGGCAGCATGTGTGGAGAGAGATAATATTTTCAGAACTTCTGAGTTTTTTTTCGAACTTACAGCATCTGCAATTTTTTGATTTCTTTTTAACACACTTAAGCTAATTGCTTGACTTCTGTGGTTCTCAGTACAATTCTGTTGGACTTTGTTTCTTTCACCACTAGTGGTTCAACTGGTTCGATTAGTTTTATGTTTATGAACAGACGCTATCAATGTGCTTAATTGTATTTTTCTTTTCAGCTGGCAAGTAACATGCAAAATCGAAGATAAGCTTTCTAATTAGTTTGGAAGGGAAGCTGATGATGAAGCCAAAACTCTCAGTATTCTATGAGCCAGTATCCAGACAATTACCATTTCCAGCAGTTTACCAAAATGCTTTCTACATTCTCAGTTCTTTCCCTGCAGCCATCTCTGAAACAATAATTGCATTGATCAGCTCCTCAAAACAAAGCCTTTTTTACAGAGCTGATCAGCTACCCCACAAAAATTGGAAGATTGATAATTGAGAAATAGGAAATAAATAGAATCAGCAGCTCTTTATTTTGAAGCACTTGCTTCAAAATCCAACTATCTTTGAAGTTTCTCACCTCATGGAGACTTCAGTTAACCATGGTCTTTTCAGTGTTGATCCGAAAGGATTAATCCAATCTTTTTAATTCCAGGTCTTCAGTTTCATTCCAAAAATGAATAAAAGGAGGGATAATAGGATGGCTTTGCTGACTGATCAGAATTTGACTTCTGAATTTGACTCAAGCCAAGTTGCGATGAAATTTCTTCTCTGTATGCAGACTACAACAGCTAAAGAATATTGTCAGTCTTCTACCCTTAGCAGCGTGACAGCATTTCCCTGTTGTAGTGCATTCTGTTCAATATTGCTGACAATCTAGAGTGGCTTCAATGTACAATACAAGAATAAAAAGGCACATTAATTCAGCATAATGGGGAATAGGGAATGAAGCCTGGGATATAGATTATATATTGAGCCTGAACAGAGGACCAAGGGAATGGTTTGCCATTCAGCCCCAGGAGCTTGTTCAATTAGATCATGTACAAACTATATGTTCTACCTGCCTCAGTTCATCTACCTGCTTCATCTACCTGCCTTCAGTTCTGTAACCTTTAACATCCAAAGTAATATCAATCCAAGTTCAAGGTGATGAGAGCAGAGTGACTTGAACTTAGAACACCTCCCCACCCTTTCAATTCTGAATCAACTGCATTTACTAATGTGCCATCCACTGGCACATTCCAGGCTGCAGGAGTACGTGCTGAGGGACACACTGAAGTTGGGTGCAGTCAATGCAAAGGCTCAGTGGGGAAGGACGACAGTTTAGGGTTCTTCTGCCACTGGAGAGGGAGGGGTGGGTCAGGCAAGAAAGCCCCTTAAATATTGTAAATATAGGACTGGGTAGCCCCTAGGGAGCCACACGTGTGGCATCAGTGCTGTTTTTTATATAAAAAGGTAACACTAATGAATGATCTGTACAAGAATGTAAAGGCTTGCACAGTTTTATAATTGTATATAGTTTGTCTTTTATTATGAATAAAGTTTATTTTGGAACAAAATAAGATCCTGCATCTTCTCATATTTTCTGTGAGAGTTCCCTGCCTTAAGTGGTCTTAACACTGTCAGCTCCTCAGGACGTTATGCACCTCTCACCAATTTCAAAGGCTACAAAGACTGTTTCAGGACTACTAGTTATAAAATACAAAACAAAAATGAATAGTCAGCTTAAGTGGTTGGGCATCACCAGATAAGTTACCCACACAAGGTTTCTGCCTGAGATTAAAAAAAATACAAACCAATGGAAACAAAAATGTCTGGAAGCAGGAAACAGAATTTTCAGCCAAATGATAAAATGGGAGACTCAACCTCCACCTCAGATGTGCACGTAATGAAACTAAGACTGTTTTATGAACCAGAACAATGAGGTACAATGCCACCTTAATCTCAAATGTTTACCAGTAACAACACAGACTGTCATTCTCCTCGGAAAACCTGGAAGTAGCAGAATGGATTCTTAATGATGTCTACCACAGACCACCATTAAAGGGAGGCATTGAAGTCAAGCAACATCTGCATACTAGTTGAAAAACATGATGATGCTGGAGGAACCGAAGAGGAGTCCAGACCTGAAATGTTGACCGCCTGCTTTTCTCCATGGCTGCTGCTTGGCTTACTGAGTTCCTCCGGTATCATTGTGTTTTTCATCCAGATTCCAGCATCTGCAGTCCTTTGTTTCTCTGCATACTAGTTGCAGGATTGCAGGATGTGCTTTATTAAAACTTTGAAGTTTCTTTTGGCTATACAGAATAAGGTAAGGTCAGATCAAATGTTAAGCATTGATAACAGTAGATTGGATGACTGTCCAGTGTACTTGTGGGCAAGATATTTTATTTAAATACCAGTTTAAGCAGTTGGAGAGATATTTTTCACCAGGACAAGTGGAAATTCTAGTCATTTATGCAATAAAACTTCTATCCCATTGTTATAAGACTATTGAACAGTTCCCTAGTACATTAAGATGAACTCTTGACCTCACAATCTACCTCATTACGATCTTGCACTTTATTGTCTACCCACACTGCACTTTCTCTGTAACTGTTACACTTTATTCTCCATTCTGTTATTGTTTTAACTTGTACTACCTCATTGCTCTGTGTAATGTATGCAACAGTATGAACAGTATGCAAGACAAGTTTTTCACTGTACCTCAGTACATGTGACAATAATAAACCAATTCCAATAAAGGTGTTTCAGTCTCTGGGTTATTGTCAGTATTCCAGAGAGCGTTTATTGCATATGAGCAGGTCCAGAGGTTGATACCAACACGAAGCATGAGATATTTTGAACCCTCACCTTGTTTGTGTGCTGTCAGTGAGCTGTACACTGACACTCAGAGCAGTTTACTGGTTGAAAAGTATGGAAGAAACTTAGTGGAGAGCCAGTCTGGGTTTGCTGGGCTATGGGAACCTCACAATGCTGGCATTTTTATGAGTCGAGAACGAACAATTCTGTTCTCCCTAATTTCACAAAAGCAGATGGAGTACATTCAACCCATTCTGTGAATGCCAGATCTTTGAAAGAGCTGTATCTCAAAGTTTCAGTCAGAGTCCCTCCCTGTTTACCTCTTTCTTTGCGGTGAGTATATAGTGTCTGGCATGCACTACCATGGATATTAGTGGTAGCGGATTCAACTGTAGTTTTCAAAAGGGAGCTGGAAAAATACTCCAAGTTTCAGGGCTATGGGGAGAGGGTAAGTGAGTGGGACCAACTGGATTGCTTTTCCATGGAGTTGGCACATATATGAGGTGCTAAATGGCCTCCTTCAGTGCAATAATTCTGTGATTCTGTCAGTCAGGACACATCCCAAGATGCTGCAGAGCAAGCAAGAAATGTATCTGGTGATGACTTATGCTTGTGGAAGAACTGAAAATGAGTGGAATTAGCAGAGAAAGCTTCTATCCAAATCTCTGAAAATTCAAGTGGTTTTGTAAATGCCCTTACTTTCTTTTGTACACATCAGTAACCAAGCTTTTAGCTATTCTGAGTGGGAACATCGTAATACCAGTCGAGGCACTGTGAGACACCCTATCCCATCAATTCCCAATCAGCCCTCCACCATGCTTCTGCACTCTTTGACAAGTAATGTGCCTGTAGATGCTTTTTCCAACACATGAGTGGACAAATTTACAAAGGTGACTCTCTGACGCAATGTCGAAGTGTGGAAAGGACAGGCATTTGAGGCATTAGTCCCATAAGGCTGATTCTATTGCATGCCTTTTGAGTTTCATGCACAATAAATTTTCAAGAAGCAGAAGGAATACTCATTCTGCTGCTCTCCACACATTTTATGCATTTTTCTAGCTACTGGGGGACAGACTGTGAGGGCACACACTGTGAGGGCACAGGTCACATATAGACATGAATGGATGTAGTTGCTAAAGAAACTTGCTTGCAAAGCTATTGTAACACAAACTAAAGTTTGGTGAATATAGAAAGGAACAGACACAAAATTGATTTCAAATCTTTCCTTAGGGCAGCCGTCAGAAAGTAGGAGTTAAAGGCAAATGAACAGAATGAGCAATTATCAGATGTGGAGAGAGGCAAGATGAGGACTTAGCAGATAGTCAGTATAAACTCAGAGTTCATTCTTCGAAACATTTTGGATGGCTTCCAGGTTGAAATGAGCATTAGTGAAAAATTGGTGAAAAAAATATCTTTGCAAGCGAATAATGTAATATGGATTACAGATAAAATAAAGATTTTAAGAGATTCTAGGAAGTGTAGGACTAGTTTGGAACATGGATTAGTAATAAGTAGGTTTGGGTGGCACAGTTAGTGGTGCCACTGCCTCATAGCTCCAGCGATCTGGGGTTCAATCCTGATTGCTGGTGATATCTGTGTGGAGTTTATACATTTTCCCTGTGACCATGTGGTTTTCCTCTGGGTGCTCCCTTTTCCTCCCACATTCCAAAGATGGGTGTGTTGATAGGTTAATTGGCCACTATAAATTACCACTCGTGTGTAGGTGAGTGGTAGAATCTGGGGGAAGTTGATGGGAATGTGTGGAAAATAAAATGGATTTGGGTAGGATCAGTATAATAATGGGTGCTTGATGGTCAAGAAATTGGTGGTTCAAAGGGCTTGTTCCTGTGTTGTATCGCTCTACGGCTCTAGGGCAAAAATAGTTAGGA
This sequence comes from Pristis pectinata, assembly GCF_009764475.1. NCBI lineage: Eukaryota > Metazoa > Chordata > Chondrichthyes > Rhinopristiformes > Pristidae > Pristis > Pristis pectinata. The sequence continues at coordinate 125,809,958 of NC_067406.1, forward strand.
AAAGGGATAGAAAGTAGATAGAGCAGCACCGCTGTTTTTTTCAGCACGGTGCAGATAAAAATCAATGTTTTTCATAGTAGAGAGAATGCTATCTCCTATTCTCCTTGTTATCCATCAAGGACCTCAGATATGCATTGGAAAACCTTGGTTCCCACTCTCACCTAAATTGGTGGCATGGTGGAGCAACTGTTAGTGCTGCTGTGTCACACCTCCTGGGACCCACGTTTGATCCAGACCTGGGATGCTCTATGTGTGGAGTTTGCATCTGTTCTCCGAGACCACATAGGTTTCCTCTGGGTGCTCTGGTCTCCTCTCACGGTCCAAAAACATTAGGTTAATTAGCTACTCTAAATTACTTCTTAATGTAGCTTAATGGCAAAAAGAATCAAAGGGGAGCTGATGGGCATGCGTGACAGAGAATGCTTTGCAGAAGTACGGGAAAGAAAGGAGAGTGGAATAGGACAAGTGGGATTGCTTCCTAGAGAGCCAACAAGGACATGATCAACGTAACAACCTTCTGCTTCACTACGGAAATAAGATACGTTCCAGCAAGCTTCACCACCAGTTGCAGTTGTTGGGCTCCTTTCATTTAAGTTGTAGAAGCTTTAATCATCCAGAATAGCCCAGTGTCCATTACTTAAAATCTGAGCCTTGTAGTTATATACGAAGACAATAAAAAGAGCAACGCACACTGGTCATGGAAATAAAATTAATTAGATCACAGAGAAAAAAAATGTGTAGATTCCTCACTAGCTCAAATAAATCACACATTTTGACCCCACCACCCTTTATCCAGTATTATCCAATTTACTGCCTTCATTTCTGCTAACTGCAAGGATACTATCTCATGAATGTTCCCACCGATACTGTAAGGTTTTAGGGCCAGTCTACAAGATGCAGCCATGTATGGCTAGAACGTGTTTGGGAGATAGTTACAGACAAGGACTGTGGAATGATTCCAAAGCCATGCATGTGCTCAAAGCTCAAAGCTTACACGGTTCACTCAGCAGTAAAGGAAGTGCCCTCAAACAGTGGCATGTGTACAAAATGCAATAGCAGCTGGTTGGCACTTATATCAGTAACAGTTCTGAGCTATTATGTGGCCAAGTGACATAAGGTACGATCTCCGAACACACAGTGACTAAACAGACAGACAATCTTGGCACTGATGCATGTCCATCAGGATTAGTCACAGATTTCAAGTATCTGCTGCTACTTGTCAATCATTTATGCAGCCATTTGTCAATGTTTCTCTCTCAATTAAGGTAACATTCAATTATATATTACATTCACAAACCACCTAAAAACACGTAATGGAAATACTGACTGCAGCAGCAAAATCCATGAATAAACTAATGCAGTGAATTCACATTTAGTATATCTCGTGGTGTGTCAGTAATTCATTATGTAGGAAACAAAGTATCAGTTGTTCAAATGTTCCAGAAGCTAATGGACTCCTGACATGCCCCTGACAGTGTTCAATAGAATTTATCTTTTGTGGTTCATATGTGAGATTGCTTGGTACCACTTTACAAATTATATCATGTGACCTACTGCTCTTTGTGTTGCTCAGCATGGAACTTGTTAAAAATCTGTGTTCGTTTTTGTGGAGAAAGCCACAGTAAGAAAATGCTGGTGCAAGAGACTGCAGATGCTGTAACTTGCAGCAAAAAACAAACTGCTGGAGGAACTTGGAGTCAAGCAGTACCTGTGGAGGCAGAGGGATGGTTGACGTTTTGGGTTGAGACTGTGCATCAGGACTGAGAGTGTAGAGGGAAGATAGCCATCAAAAAGAGTTGAGAGGGAAGAGTGAGACAGGAGCTGGCAGGCGATAGGTGGAATCAGGTGAGGGGGGATGTGTTTGGGAGATGGATTCAGATGGGGGAGGGGGAGGGGTGGAGCTGGGAGACAGTGGCTGGTGGCTGAGGGGTGGAAACACATAAGGAGAGAAGTAAAAGAAGCAGATAGAGTGAGATGGGGGGAAGGGAGGTGGAGGTAGAGAAAAAAAGTGGACGGTGATAAATGGAAACAGGTAAAAGAGGGACAATGGGCAGATAGAACCAAAAGGGAGAGGGGGGAATAACTGGGTAATGGAGGTTGGTGGGTGGGGGGGGGGGGAGGAAAAAGAGTAAGTTAACTGTATGGATGATAGGCAGATGGGTCAGGTTGGGAAGGGGAACAAAACTGGGTAATGGGGTGCTGGAAAAAGGTTGGAAAAAGGTGGATGAGAGACCTGGGTGGATCAAAAGGAGAGAAAGGAACCCAGGGGGTGCAAATTACTTGAAATTGGAAAATTCAATGTGTATACCATTGGGTCGTAGACTACGAAGGCGGAATATGAGGTGTTGAGTGGCTTTGGCAGTTAAGCCAGAGCAGACAAAAGGAAAGCTGATATTGTACTGCACACAGAGCCCTCATGAGATACATTACAAGCATAATATCGTTCATCTAGAATTGAAAGAGTTGACCATCACCAGCTCTTTCCACCCAGCCAGGAGCAGGGAGAATCATCCCATACTTCCTTAATGGAACCAAGTGGATAGCTGCAGTTTTATAGACTTAAAGGACTCACTTATTGGCTGCCTTCATTAATCCAACAGCCAGATGACTTTATTACTTTCTGATTCCCCCTGACACATCCTATCCTACCTTGTTCTAACCACCCCCTCCTCACCCCCCAGCACCACGACTTAAATCAAAGTTGTTTCCTGTCTTTCCTGGTGCTGATGACTAGTCTTCTACCTGAAACATTAACTCTTTTGTTCTCCACCAATGCTGCCTGACCTGCTGAACATCTCCTGCATTGTCTATTTTTTTTAAATCTGAAGCATATTGATAGTGGGTAGCTATTTTGGATGTTTGTTTTTGTTTTTCTGTTTTTCATTATTAAGGGAGGGATGTACCATACATGTCAGATGTAATATTGGTTGGTACCATTTTAGGAATTCTATCATGTGACCAACTGCTCTCATTATGACATTGTTTGGTGTGGAACTTTCTAGAGGACTTGCAGCCTGTAAGAAAATATTATCACTGAAGCTGTGGAGTTTTTACTTTTTTTCTGATAAAGTACCAGTGTTGTCTGTTTAAATTTCTGAATATTTTTAAGTATCTTACAGAGGTATTGAAAGCATTCTATCGAGATGCGTCACAGTTTGATATGTCAACTGCTCTGCCCAAGACCACAAGAAATTGCAGAGATTTGTGAACACAGCCCAGTCCATCGCACAAACCAGCCTCCCCTCCATTGACTCTGTTTACACTTCCCAATGCCTCGAGAAAGCAACCGGCATAACCAAGGACCACTTCCACCCAGGTCATTCTCTCTTCTCCCCCTCTCAGGAGGCAGAAGAGAGCACGTACCACCTGGATCATGAACAACTTCTATCCCACTGTTATCAGACTCTTGAATAGACCTCTTGTATGCTCAAAGATGAACTCTTGATTTCCCAACCTATCTCATTATGGCCCTTGCCATTTATTTGTCTACCTGCACTACACTTTCTCTATAATACTATATTCTATATTCTGTTTTCCTTTTTACTACATATGGAATGATCTGTCTGGATGGCACGTAAACAAAAGCTTTTTACTTTATCTCAGTACATGTGACAATAATAATAAACCAAACCAAACCATATTGAGACAGTATGGTGTGCTTTGAAAATGGTATTGGTGGATTTTACCATCCTCTTATATATGAATAGTAATTTGTTCTTCAAACCTGCACTGACTGCATGGTAAACCACTACAACAGGGTAATGGCTCATTCTAAGCCACTCCAGACATGTTGGATCTTTGCCTTTATTAAAGATGTCATGGATTGCCTACATGCTCTCAGCCAATTCTCTATTTCTCCTTCTATAACAATTTTATTCTTTTCTCAGAATCTTCGCAAAGAACCATAAGAGATTTGCACTTTGTGATATTTCATTGCATATTGCATACTGCATATTTTTGTCTTTCCCTTGCATGACACATATGCTACCTCAGTATTACAGCTTTGCATAAATGGTTCCTAGCTAGTTAAATTACCAGCACCTTGGAATAATAATCCAGCCCAATAGAGAGGGCAAGGTAAAGTTGGAAATTAGTTGATGTCAGATTTAAGAGACCTGAGATTGTAGAAGGAAGATTAAGGAGAAGGGAAATTAAGATGATCCGTTGCATTGAAGGCCTGGGAAGGAATGAGTTATTGGGAAAATGCAGTGCTCAGTGATGTCAGAGCTGCAGCTATTTAACCTGTATTGAGACTCATGATGTGTTTAATTGTCTTCTCTCTAATTACTGCCATGAAAAACTGTTAATCCAGAATATGTTATTTCCTAGAGCCCATAAAGCTCTTGTCTCATTTTATTCATTCTTATGTCCTGATCTCAAAAACAGCCCCTACATCCATAGATTTGGACAAAGAGCCCTCTGAACCATTCACCTCAGCCACTGCTGTGGTGACATTTCTACATTGCTGACAAACTTACCAATTCTAGGTTCTGAAACTTAAATATTATTTTAATTCTATCCATGGCAAAATGTGACATGATTCACCCATAACCAGTTTTATTTCAGAGAAAATAATGCCGGAGGAACTCAACAAGCCAGGTAGCATCCGTGGAGAAAAGCAGGCGGTCAACGTTTTGGGTCAGGACAGATCTTCAGGAATGAAGATAGGAAAAGTGGAAGCCCAATATACAGGAGGGAAAAGCAGAGCAGCGATAGGTGGACAAAAGAGGGGAGGTGGGGTGGGCACAAGGTAGTGATAGGTAGATGCAGGTAAGAGATAGTGATAGGCAGGTGCGGGGGAGGAGGGGAGACCAGATCCACCAGGGGATGGGTCAAAGGTAAGGAGAGAAAATGGTGAAGAATTACTTCTGTCTTTCTTTTAACATTCAGATTTTTTTTGCTGCTATTTTGGAACAATGCAAAACATTTCAAATATTTAGATTTGTACTGCACAGAACAGAGATAACTTTTCCAGGAGCAATAATGAGGCTTTCAACATACGCTACTTACTATTGAGTAAGAAATCAGGTAGCAATTTCTGACATGCAGTTCCGTGCCAAAATCAGGAACTGGGACCTGTAAATTCATCAGTGCCTCATTTCAGTATTAAAATTACATTACCAATCTCCCTAATGCTGTTTTAAAAAACTTCAAAAGAACCAGGAAATTTATTAGCACCAGTTCCAAAACAGATCCAGTTGGCTCCCTCATGAAATGCTAATCTGTCTCAGGAAAGCATTCATTTGGGTGTGAATTTCCCATCCTGGTAGTGGCATTCCTCACAGCTTTAATCTCAGAAAGTAATCCTTAAAGGGCCACAACACAATCAGCATTCTTTTACCTAATGAAGAGTATTGGTAAGGGATGTGATACTGGCGGGAGGGAGGTGGTAGAATCCTCCTGGGGGATCAGAGAAAGCTGGACAGGATTCTGGAAAAAAAAGCATGCACACCAGAGGCAGCCTCTTTGTGCAAAGGGCATTTACCCCCTTTGTGCAGAGGGCAACACTGTCCTTGCACATCCTTCAAGGCAGCTGCAAGGGCAGTGGTGCCCTCTGTGAAAGTTTACACTTTTGAGAAATTGAATTACAGCCAAATGCTTCTTGCAGGTGTGAATGCAAAAGTTGCAATGATCAAAAATCAAAAGTTCTCCACTTCGCCACTTGAGCTTTTTTTTTAAAACAACTTTGGAAATGCAGCAGTGAGCAGTAATCTACCATATTATGTGAGAGAGGCAGTCTGCAAGGATCCAAAGGCAATGTTTCTGAGAGTGAGGGTAACACTAACTTTGATTCGGAGGACAATGCAAGCACTTGTGTGAACTTGTGGTTTTCAGAGGGCACAGACAAACCTCAAAAAGTAGTCAAGTGCCTGAACTCTCTAAGTTAAGTTGCATCGTACATAATGTCACTGTCTGATCAGGTTCAACGTGCAAACATACACATTCGGTTCACCTGTACACTCATGTACAACTGGTGAGATATAAACACTGACCAATTGGAAGGGAGAAGGACCCAAGGGTAGAATTAAGGTGATTGTTAACCAGTGTCCAGGGTGGTAGAGAAGGAGAGTGGGTGAGAAAGCAATAGGTTTGTGCTTTTAACATCTCAGCACACAACTTATATATCGGGACCCACTGTGGGATGAGCAATGTGGAATGTGAGAAGCAGAATGTCACTTTCATAGATCTCTGGTTACTTGAGTGCTGGCTGGCACTTTCTCCCACTGCAGCCTGGGTTGTTGTAGCCATACCTGTCCCCTACAGGTCCCCTGCAGCCTGTATTGGCTATGAACTACCTTCTCCAATAAGAGGATGAAGTATATCAGTGAATGTATTTTGGTGGTTTTCCTTCCATGGTTAAACAGCTGACAAGATGTGATGTTTGGCTGGAAAGATAAGGATATATGAAATTGTGTGTGGGTCCTGATTATTGAGGTGAGTAATGGGGACAGAGAGCACTCAGCAGTGATGTGGGTGGAAGATGCATTTCATGATGTCTTCACTGACTTGAACGTGCTTTCTAGGTCATTGAACTTCTTTCTGCACTCCATCCTTGTCCTTGGAGCTTGACCTCATGTTGACCTCAACACTTCTATGCGGGAAGCTTCTTGATTGCCTGCAAATAAGATTCATCTCATCTCCTCTCCAACTTATCCATCGAGGCCTTTGGGACTGAATCATGAAATTGGGGTGCCCACTCTTGCCCTCAGCTTCTAGCAAGTTCCAGACTCCTGTGAAATACTTCAATCACCAGGCCTTTGATTAAATCCCTTTTTTTTAGAGGTGAGGTTGGCTGTTAGTAGCTTTAGCGAGTTTGATTTTTACTGGCTACTCAAGGAACTGGGCCCTTGGTGACATGTTAAGGCCAGTAACAGTATTGGTTAGTGAAACAGTGGTAATGATGTTGCAGCACAAATTGATTGGGCATGCCATGCTAGTTCAAATTGATGCATGTCAATCATACATTTTATTACCAGCATCCATTTTCCAATGCTATCCTGCAAGCCTCAGTAAGCATTCTTCAAATTGATTAGTTGGAAAGGCACACCGTTGGTTGTCTTGTTCACATCCGGTCTTGACCCACTGCAGAAGGTGTTTTAGTTATCTTCCAGTTACAAATCCCAGTACAAAAGCCAACTGGAACTCTGTGGACCATTGTAAGCATGGTTAATAACAGTCATTCACAACTGACCACTAAAAGTAGGCTACAATCTTTTGTTTAATGTTTAATTTCTTAGTTTGTGAGCTCTTCCAAACTTCCCTTAACTAACGTCAGGAGGGAATGTCATCTTTCAATCTATCCCATACCCTCTTCTCAATGCTGCCGTCAGGTAGGAGGTATAGCCTGCAAACTCAGCCTGCATCATTATGTTTATTTTGTTTATTTTGTCATTAAGTTATTTATAATTTATTTTAATTTAAGTTTTTGTTAACTTATGTTTATCATGTTTGTAATGTACTGTGCTGCTGCTGTAAAAAGTAACTTTTCATGGCATTTATACCCTGTGTATGTATGCCAATGACAATAAACTTGAAGGTGAAGTTGAATTTGAACTAATCAATCTAGTTAATAGATTTCCATGTTTCCAATTTTTACATTTTATGTCACACGCACTAGTTTGCTAAATATTGTGTTGACAAAATAAGCAAATCGTCACTGAACATGGGTAAATTGCACCAATTAGCAAGTAGCAATGAGGAAGGAAAGCTACCAATCAGTTTTTTTCTTTAACCATCCAATCAACTGCTTGCAATCAGTTGCAGGTAAAAGTAAGAAGGTGGCAAACCAATCAAATTACTGAAATGATTTACAAACGATCTGCTGGAGGAACCCAGCGGGTCAAGCAGCATCTGTGGGAGGAAACAGATTGTCAACATTTTGGGTCAAAACCCTGCAGCAGATTGTATGTTACTTCAGATTCCAGCATCTGCAATCTCTTGTGTCTCACTCTGTTGTAAAGTCTCGTCAGTCTCCATTATGAGAAAGCTATTATTAAAAAAAGGATTTGTAATCTTAGGAAATCATTAAAGTAGTGGCATTTTAAGAAAATAATTGAATTTATCAAAGGAGTATAATCCTTCATGCTTGAAATATGTACCTTGGTCTTGAACCTCTGATAACCATGGAAATTAAACTTATTTACTTTCTTCTCTGGGTCTGAAGATCCAGCATATATTCCTCTTCATTTTACTCAGTGTGGATTAGATGGGCCTCCTTGTATCCTGTAAATTTCTCGCTTTTTGAAATGATTCTATTCAAGAGGCTAGAAGCTTCTTTCACTTGGTGCACAAGATTGCTCTGTCAGCAGCTGTCAAAGGACACTAGGTGTGGGATATTACAGTGCGCAGTTGGACCCCAAAGTTTATTCCCCACTAAATGAACATCATGCCCAAAATTTCCTCTCAATATTTACTATTGTGGAGATGATTAGAAGTTGGTAAGAATTATTGCAAGAAGAAAATACTGAATGTTTAAATAATTCTTGGCATGCATGATAGAAAGTTTCATCTGGACAGATGGAGGGCAAAGAGCTCCTTATTCAAATTATTTATTTTGCTCAGTATTCTTCTGCTCATAAAATAAAGCTCTCTAAAATTTTAATGAATGTGTACTCCTGGATAATTTGCAGATCTGGTGCTTAAATAATAAGAGCGAGAATATTTTCTCTCAAGTCTTCAAGGATTTCATGTACTTGCGTAAAGATCTACTGGCCACAACTTGGAGATCCAATGGCCCATTTGAAAAGGATGGAGTTTCTTACAACATTGCTGAACTATTTTTCATTATAATCTTCTCAACTATGACCTCTTGCTCACTGGCCAATGGTTCTCAACATCACTGTTCAACCCGCTTGTGCTCTGATGTAGCATTTCAAATGCAATGGTTGACTTACAGCTTTCTGCATGCATTAGGATGAAGATGAAGTCCAGATGAAGGGTCTCAACCTGAAATATCGACTGTCTTTTTCCCTGTCTGCATCCACAGATGCAGCCTGACCCACTGAGTTCCTCCAGCATCTTGTTTGTTGCTCCACATTTCAGCCACTATCAGCTTAGAAATTTGCCTGCACCACTCTGTCATCGTTAAAACAGTCTCAGAAGCCTCCTTAATACTGTTTAGAATGCTCTGAAAAGATTGCAATATTTGTTTGCACCCACTTTAAAAAATATCATCAGCTTTCTTGTGGAGCACTACTCTGTTTCAGGAACAGACGAACTTACTAATCAAATTTCTAATGCTACTAGAACACAATGATGCTGGAGGAACTCAGCAGGCCAGGCAGTATCTGTGGAGAAAAGCAGGCAGTCAACATTCTGAGTCAGGACCCTTCTTCAGGACCTTTTCTCCACGGATGCTGCCTGGCCTGCTGAGTTCCTCCAGCATCATCGCGTTTTTCATCTAGATTCCAGCATCTGCAGTCCTTTGTTTCTCTTGTTTTTCTAAAGCTACAAGCATCCATCCATTCTGTGGGACAGGGATCTGGCAGGCTCTGTTATGTTTGTTCTTCATCACGAGACAAACTTGGCGTGGGTTTAACATCTGAACATTTCTTGAAACAACAAAACAAAAGCAGGCTGCAAAAGACTTGCAACAGACAGGCTGGCTGCTTTTCCCGCTCTTTCCAGCCACTTCCTGTTTCCCTCATGTGACCCCTTGCATTGCTTGCTGGGAACTGTAGTTCTTTATTATAACTACATAATAACACATAATAACACAGGCTCCATCCTGGAGACAGAGGAAACTGAGCAGGCTGCTGAACAACAGTGTAGGTAGTATATTTCTTGTGCAAGGACACTTCTTGCAGGAAGTTGCCAGGGAAATGTCTGTCAGGACAAGTGGCTTCTCTGATTGCGGACCATATACACCTGCCAGCTCTGAATGCTGAAGCTGTATGAACCAAAACTATTGACACTATAACTGAGCTCTGTGCAGAGAATGCATGTTCTCTCTGTAACAGCCCTTTTTTCCTCCAGTTTCCTCCCTCAATCCAAAGGCATGCTGGTAGGTTAATTGGCTGCTGTAAATTACTCTTTAATGTCAGTTATTGGCAAAAAGAATCAAAGGGAAGTTGATAGGTGTATGGGTGTGCAAGGAACTAAGAAGAGGGGGAATGAGACTTTTTGGATTGCTTATCAACGAGCTGGCATGGATCCAGTGGGCCAAATGGCCTCCTACTGTGTCATTATTAAGTATAAAATAAGCATGCAAGAGAAATGTGCCTGGTTCTTTAAGAACCACTGTTTTGAAGACTTCAATGTAAGCAAAAGCTCGTCACTTTGTAAGAATAAAGAAGCAGTCATTATTCAGATCAATCTGGTTGTAAATCTTGCTGAAGACAAATTTTGAGTATTACATTACCGTTGAAATCATTTAGTTGAGGGTGCCAGAAAAACAGCATTTTTCTGGTGCTGTATAGTCAAATTTCTAGGCCATTGAGTATATTAATAAAAAAAGATTTATGAGACCAATGCTGAGAAAAGATAGAAATGTGAAGGAAAATAAAGATAGGAGAACAAGTGAAACAGAAACAGAGAGAACTCCATTGTATGAAGATAGATGGACATATAAGAAATACATCAAGAAGTCTGCCCTTCACTGAAGAGGAAGATTTGAATGAAGGCAGGAAAAGACCAGAAGAGTAAGGATAAGAAAATAACCTGCAGTCAAAAATGATTTTCCAGTACTTTGCTTGATCTCTTTCCGAAGTTCCTTTCCACATACCCATCCTTCCACCTCCACTGTAATAAAACTTACAACAACTTAAAATAACATGGAAGGAGGCCTTCCAGCCCATCAGGTCCATACCTGCTCCCAGGGAAACAATTCCATTGGTCCCTTCCTCCCTCCGGTTCCCCTGCAACTTATTCTTGCTCACACACTACAAACCTCTGCACACACTGTCATGTGCTTGACATTACTACTGTAAACCAAACCTGAGACAACTTTTAAGTTAAAGGTGAGAAAAACAATGACTATTGGTTAACACAATATTAGGCTGCTTGTAATTTTTCACCCATGCATCAATTCGGGGCAGGCACGTAGTGTAGCCTTTAGCGTAATGCTATTACAGCGCCAGCGACCCGGGTTCACTTCCGGCCACTGTCTGTAAGGAGTTTGTACATTCTCCCCTTGTCTGCATGGGTTTCCTCCAGGTGCTCTGGTTTCCTCCCACGTTCCAAAGACGTATGGGTTAGGAAGTTGTGGGCATACTATTTTGGCACTGGAAGCATGGTAACAATTGTGGGCTGCCCCCAGAACACTCTATGCAAAATAGATGTATTTCACTGTGTGTTTCGACATACACGTGAGTAATAAAGATATCTTACCTTATCGTTGTGCTTTCCTTCATTTGTGTAACTATCTTCCCCTCCATTACAATCTCCCTCAGTGACCAATGGAGCTGGAGAAAGGTGGTTGTTGCTTTCTTGTGACATTGACCATTTGTAAAATCTGAAAGCTTGCCCATGAAAGAATCTGGCTGCATACTGAAGCACCTCAAGTATTGCTTAGGTAGTGTAGCCTGATATGACAGAATGTGTTAACTGAAGGAATGCAAAGAGAACAGAAGCGCTGGTGTCTTCAGCAAAGTACCAGCATGTGCCTTTGCCACTGTAACACTGCCACTCCCATGAAACTGTGGATCAGCATGTTCATTGATCCCTGGGACAACAGAGTAAAGCAGATCAAAAACAAATCTGAAATCCTGGTTTGCCAGCCTTTCCAAAGTGGGTTCCGGAGATTAAATGGCAACAGTCCCAGCTTATAACAAATTGCCAGAGCTGGTGATGGAGACTACACAAGTGAAAAATTAGTTATAATGCTCCGTGATAGGTTAAACACTGTTTCTTCTCCATAGCAGGCATGGTAGTGTAGCAGTTAGCGTCACGCTTTACAGTGCCAGCGACCCCGATTCAATTCCGGCCACTGTCTGTAAGGAGTCTGTACATTCTCCCAGTGTCTGCGTGGGTTTCCTCTGGGTGCTCCAGTTTCCCCCCACATTCCAAAGACGTATGGGTTAGGAAGCTGTGGGTATGCTATGTTGGTGCCGGAAGCGTAGCGACGATTACGGGCTGCTCCCAGAACATTCTACGCAAAAAAGATGTATTTCACTGTGTGTTTCGATTTACATGTGACTAATAAAAGATAAAAGATATCTATCTAGCACAGAACTACATTAACTAGAAACCATCCCCCAAAATTCCAGGCAGGATATGAAACCTGAGTGCTTGCAGAAGTCTGCTGTTTTGTATGCCCCAGTAGAACTTGAGATAATTTTGTCCTCTGCAAAGTCATTTCCTGGGCAGCTCCCCTGCTTCTGCTCATTCATACCGCAGGAACCATCCTTCTCACTCATCATCCAACCCACTGTGGGCCCTAATTTATGTGCTGGCCCTTGGGCAAGATGAATCAACACCTCTGCTTTTTGCAAAGGGATGACTTCCTAAGAATCATCTTCCATTACTTTCAGATTATGAAAAGGGCCCAAGAAAGACAAAAATTAGTGGAGGAAAAGAAATAAATCTGCAGGTGCTGCAACCTGAAACAAAATGAAGTGCTGGAAGAGTTCAGCCAGTCAAGTAGCATCTGTGGAAAGAGAAACCAGTTAATGTTTCGGGTCAGGGATGCTTCTTCAGAACTGGGGGAAGAATAGAATTAGTATAGTACTGACAGAAAAGATTAGCTGATAGCAACAAACAATCTGCTGTGGGAACTCAGCAGGTCAAACAACATCTGTGGGGGGGGGGGGGGGGAAGAAACTATCGTTGTTTCGGGACAAAAACCTGCATCCAGTCATTCTTTTCTCCCCACAGATGCTGCACAACCCATTGAGTTCCTCCAGCAGATTGTTTGTTGCTCCAGATTCCAGCATCTGCAGTCTCTTGTGTCTCTAGATGGTAACAGATCATCGGTAACGTTATGCAGCATAAAGTAATTATTCTGCTGAGATGAGTGATTGTTTGGGATTAATAAAATGGTACATATAATATGCAGACACATGGGGATTGATTCAATTGTTTCAAATGTCTCTCTATCCAGCTGCCAGCTTTGCCATCTCCATGTCTCAGCTCTATCATTAGACACCAAGCCAACCTGAATGAAGGCCTGAATGCTTCTGAAGCGAGCCCAGTATTGCTCCTCTCTCCTGCTCTGAGATCCTTTTTATCCTGCAAGAAGACAGTTGGTGAAGAGCAAATGAAAGGAGATGTTCATTTGTGTGATTCTTCTTTGTATAGTGTGCGTGCTTGGAGTTAGAAATATCCAGCTGTAGGCAGGATGGGGAGGCTGACAATTGAAGAAGTTAGCTGGACTGTGAAATGAGAAACTAGTCACCAGGGGAAAGCGATATTTAACATGCTACAGGATGCTAGAGACTGGTGTCAAGGCAGCAAGCAGCAGGCAAGTGTGCAATCAAAGTGAGAAGGATTGCTGCTCATGTTCTTCCATGACTGGTGGAGAAGCACATGGAATTAAGGTCAGCACAGATCAGCCACGATCATATTGAATGGTGCAGCAGGCTTGAGGGCTGAACAGCCAATTCTTGCTCCAGTTTTCTGGTGCTTGTGTGTTCTAGTGTGTCCAATGGAGAAGAACCTCATGTGTGATATATGACTGATAGTCAACTGCCAAACTATTACATCAAAAATAGTAAATGTTTGAAGAGCCCAGGTTAAAAACAATAGTGGTTTATCTTCTAGCTATCAAGCAAATTCACCACGAAATAATCCTTTACAATGATACAACACTGTATTTAATTGACATCTCTGGAGTAAAAATAGTTTTTTAACTAAAAATCTAAAAATAGGCTTGTTACTAACAATAGGTTATTTCCTCAGTTGTCATCTAAGCAACCTCCACTTGACCAGTCTCCTGTAAATGTTGCTCAGATGGCTATAGAGCCATCAAGTTGTGACTGAAAATGCATTTATTCAGTCAGTACACATAATCATGGAATGGAACAAAATAGCTTAACATTTGGATTTTACTATCATATTAAACAGCTTTATTATAGATTATACAGTCGGCTCTAACAACATACTTTTGCCTCCAAGAACATATTTATCTATGAAATTTGCTGGAATTTTTTTCACTCTTGAATTGAGCACTAATGCAGTGTTGCATGGTTTATTGCATTGATTCATCCTGGGGATCATCTCTCATGGTATTGACAATTCTCTTCAGACCTGCTGCAGACTTTGCTTGGGTCTCTGATGGATAGACAATGTTTCAACCACTTCAACCAATGCCTGAGCACTCTCTGTTAAGTGAATGCAACCTCTCTTCATGAAGTACATTCACAATTTAAATCCTGAGCAGGAAGTCTGAAAGAAATCTCATCCTCAAAGTGGACAGGCTTATTCATCAGTGCTGCCAGAATATGAGCAGGTCATTAATCAAAGACAAAAGAGACCAAATTGTTAAGATAGTCACCTGCCCTGAAAATGGCCTGCTATCTAAAGAATCACAAGAAAACCTTTCCTCAATTGATATTTCCATATTTTCCTATCTCCTTATGACATAGAAGGGGGGGGGGATTCAGTTCATTGAGTCTATGCCAGCTCACAGAACAATCCCATTCCCTCACTAATTCTTCCCTGCAACCTATACTGCCTATATTCCTATCAACCCCTCAGATTCAGCCACTTCCACACACACTAGGGGCAACCTACAATAGCCAATTAGCTATCCTGTATGTCTTTGGGATGTGGGAGGAAACAGGAGCACCCAAAGGAAACTAATGTAGTCACAGGGAGAATGTGCAAGCTCTAAATAGAGAGTGCCAGAAGCCCACTGTGGCACAATCATTTACATGCTACTGTTATAAAATATCTGACTAAGATATGATTTGACAAACAATGACCAACGTGACCGGAATCCGCTCGGGTCTAAATGCAATGACACACCCTGTGCGAGACAAAAGGAAGATATTTACACTTTAACATGGTGTTAAGGACTCAAGGGGCTGAATGGCCTCCTTCTATGTTATAACAAATCTCAAGGTCCCATATAGAATCTAACAAAATATAAATGGCAATTATCCATCATATGGCAGAAAGTATCAGCACATAAAAACAAGAATTCCAGAGATTCACTGGCCTTTGCATGAAGAAATTTATTTTCCTCTTTGTCCTGAATGGCAGATGGAATTTAATCCTGATAAGTGTGATGTGATGCATTTTGGCAGGCCAACTAAGAGTATGACATAGAGCATGAATAGTTGGGCCCTCGGAAGTATTGTGGAACAGAGGAACTCTTCTGTACAAGTCCAAGGATTCCTAAAGATATCAGCACAGGTAAATAAGGTGGTGAAGAAGACACACTGGGTACTTGCCTTTATTAACCTGGGTCTCATGTATAAGACCATGGAGATCTTAGTACAAGTTTATGAAACTTTGATTAGACCACAGCTGGAATACTGTGCGCTATTTTGTTTCTTCACTATAGGAAGGATGTGATTGAACTGGTGAGAGTACAAAGGACATTTTCCAGGATGTTGCCTGGAATGGAATGTTTTAGTCATGAGAAGAGTCTGGATAGGATTTGTTTCCCTTGGAGCAGAGGAGACTGAAAGGGGAACCTGATAGAAGTATACAAAATTATGAAGGACATAGATACTGTAGGTAGTGGGAAGCTTTTCCCTTTATTGGAAATATTTAAAACCAAAGGATTACAGGGGATCTGGGGACATTTTTTCAGCCAGAAGGTGGCTATGATCTGTAATGCACTACCTGAGAAAGTGGTGAAGCAGATACTCTCAGAACATTTAAGAAGTATTTGGATGAGCACTTGAACTACCAAGGCATAGAAGGCCATGGGCTAAGTACTGGTGAATGGGATTAGTATGGATGGTTGGCATGAACACGGTAAGCCAAAAAGCCTGTTCTTATACTGTATGACTCTATGACTCTATTAGCTAGCAGTATATTTTGGGAGAGGATGTAAAAAAGATCACTGTGGGAGTAAGTTTAATGTTCAAGGAATTAGTACTCCCAAGCTTCATCCATTTGCCATTGGTTGGCTAGCCATGTGGAAAGCAGCAGCTGACTGGTTGACAGGACTGGAATTTGGGATGAGCTGAGATTTCCAGCTGGAATGAGGACAGGTTTGCTGACAAGTCTGTAAATCCCAGGGAGAGGGGTTTGGAAAGGTTTTGCAGCAGCGTGGGTTGTTGGAAGCATGGAATAAAGCATGCAATGAGGTGCTTGATAAAAAAGCACTCCAGTATGCAGAAATTAATCCTTCAGCAATGCTGGACAACCTCCTCAACTTCATGGCTGTGGGCAAATTTACCATTTGAGGCTATAGCAGCTTACCTACTCAGGACTGGGATAAAAGGCATTCAGGATCCTAATGGCACAGTGGGTCCTTCGTCATGGAAATCGACATGGCCTCTGCCTGCTTCTGGGAAAGAGGCCTGAACACAATGACCTGGGAGTTTCCAGGTGAAATGAGGCACCAAATTAGAACCGTCCATTTTAAAGGGAATTTCATAGAGTCACAGAGTCAAAGTGATACAACATGGAAACAGGTCCTTCAGCCTAACTTGTCCATGCCGCCCATGGTGCCCACCAATCCAGTGTCATTTGCCTGCATTCTCTATTGTCCTACCAGAGTTAAACTTAGAAAAGATTAAAATTAAGAAATAAAATCTAAAACATTGTATAAAACTTCTAGCAGTTAAAAAAAAGTAGAATAACAAAATGACTTTTGAGGAAAATGAACCTTAGGGATACTTACATCTAAATTCATCCACATACAGGAGCATTAAATTTCAACAGAATGAATTTCAGAGGCAGGGAGCAAGACACTGATGCTACTATATGGTGCACTTGATGTAACCAGCCAAGGATGATTCTCCAGGCAAGTTTACCTTTGCCTAAATTTGAAATGGTTGACACCTATTAGTATTACTAAAGCTGTGAGGAGTCTGGTTGAGTGAAACCATAATAATATCACACCTTCTGTCAACTCTAAATAAAACAGAAAATATCAATATTGCTGAGGTTCAAATGGCATAAATCAGTATGCCTGGATGCTTCAAATTATAGTTATGCTGGAGTGCATTCATTATGATCCAAGTGCATTTATTTCCCTTTATTCAGACTAAACAACGTAGTCCTGATTACATTTTGCTAATGGTTTGCAAACTTTTTTTTTCATGGGGTGGATGCATGGGTTGTTAGGGTCATAAGTAATGCAACATGAACTAAATACTCATCTAAAACCTCTAATAGGTGTCTGGTAATTAGAGGATTAGTTTCTGTAAGACTTTGGCTGGCCTGAACATCAGTTTCCAATTTATTAGTATTCTGAACCAGATTCAGATGTAAAAGATCTAAATTCTCTCTACCTAGGGACTAAAATCCAGCTTTATCCAAATGCTTGTGGTGTTTATTGCCTTGTTGCGTCTCAACCCATACAAATTAATTGCTTATTAGATTATAGTCAGTGATTTCCGTTCATTCTGGCTCGTCTGGATGTGTCCTTAATTCATGGCTGAAGGATATTTGAAGCAATTGGATATATCCCCATGTGACCAACAACATAATGAATGAGAACGACAACCAATTGTTATCTGACAGTGCTTTGTGGCTATGTGACAATAATCAAAAATGACAGGTTTGTTAAAAGAAAACTGACTTTCCTGCATTCAGAGGGTGAAATGCAACTGCATTTACAGAAAAATTAAAAGCCATAGAAGTATGATTCTTCAGATGTGGCTGGTGTTTGATCTACCATTTGCACAAACAGTATGGGAGGGAGTCAGGACAGAGATATAGTCGTATACAGACTGTCACTGAAACATGTTTTAATTTTATCTTAATATCCCTCTAAAATTGCTTAAGATATATTTACTCTGCTCCAGGAAGCAGAATGCATTCTAAGCTGGCAATGTTTTTTTTTCAAATAATAATAACCAATGAATGAGGGAAGATCAGTACCGAGTTTCACACATTTTCTAAGTACTTGCTAGCCCAAATGGGAAAAATTATAGGATCGTTGTTGAAGGCAGGCAAAACTACTAGGAATATATTTTTCCAACCATCACCAATATTATTCTTTCACAAGGGTTTCGGTGTTGGGGGATTTACTGGTTGCAGTAAATATGCTTATTTCTATTAGCTGGTTTCTATTTAAAGTTAACAATTAACAATAATAGTAATTGATTATGAAATTGAGTTTTTAAGAAGAAGGTGAAAATATGGGTCTAATACTCAGTATGGATCTTTTGAGATGTCCCAGCAATAAAGATTGACTAATCTGTGTTGAATTTGGCCTTAAACCCACCAGAATGTTTTACAAGTAATCCCAGGAGTCTATTCCATTGAAGTTGCTTCTACTGTGAGAAGCTGCTGGTGATTTATGTGGGAAGAGGATGAGGTTTGAAGGTGCATTATGAAGTTCTGAAAGCTCCATCAATTACGGATCCCTAACCAGAAAGCTTGCATTAAAAAGACAGTAGGGACAGCAAGTGCCTTTTTGTTGAGGTCATGTTGGAAAGTGATAAGATGGTATTGGAGTCACTTCATCATTTTACTATTAACATTAAAGTCAAATTATTAATTTGCTGGTTATGGTTTAGCATTCTGTTTTAGGTGCAAGGAGATAGCTGGATGGGCAAAGCAACAGCAAAAACAATTTATATTTAAATAGCAACTTTAATGTGGCAGGTAGTTCCAGGGTACTTCAAAATAGCAAAATATGACAGTGGATCAGATCAGAAAATTAGAAGGTTGATAACCACAGGTTGGTTAATAAAATGTGTTTTGGGGAGAGCCTTTAAGAACAGTAGAGAAAGCAAGAGGGATGTGTATTCAGGTGCCTTGGTAGGTGAAGGCAAATCCCAGTACAATTTGATTCTTGGCAGTTTTTTTTTGCTGGGAAGGAATTTTGGCCTTGTATTTTGGCAGTCCAGAGTCTTTACAGATTGAACAGTTAATTCAAATTGGATTCAATGCATGTTTTGACTTTCAGGTTGTGGCAAATTTGACCTTCAGAAATAGCACAAAATTGTGAAACAATTTGCACACCTATTTTACAATAAGACCAGTGTTCTTCTCCTTTGTTCATCAGTGGTTGAGCACAAACATTTGTTTTGATTTGAACATGAACTTTCCAATTTGGGCCAAGTTATTATCATTCTTTAGGGATATTAAGGGATATGAACAACTGTCATCAGCATTGGGACCAAATATTCTTTTTCTACTCATTCATTGATTTGCACAATACACTTTATGAACAATTATTTCCACAACTTGAATTGTCAAAATCTGTGAATTGGAGGGTAAAGGTCCATTGTTTAGCTCAAATGTTAATGGATGTTGAGCAAACCAGAAATTGCTGTAGTACTAAAAATGTGAGAGTCATGGAATTGTACAGCACAGAAATAGGCCCTTTGGCTCACCACATTCATGCTGGCCTTTTTTCCCACATTATGACAGTATCCTTCTGGGCCTTGCTATTTAAGTGTCTGGCTTAATGCCTCTTAAATGCAGTAAATGTTTCTGACTCCACCACCACCTTTGCAGATATTCCAGACGTCGACTACTCTCCATGTAAGATCCCCTTGAACTCTTTGCCTCTTACCTTCAAAATAAGCCCTCTTGTTTTTAATATCCCGACCATGGGAACAAGATTTTGGCTACCTGCCTGATCTATGGCTCTCATAATCTTTAATACTGCTTTCAAATCACCCCTCAGCCTCCTTCGCTCCAGGGAAAACAAGCCCAGCCTATCCATTATCTCCCAATACCTAAAGTCCTGCAATCCAGATAATATCCTGGTGAACCTCCTCTGTACCGTCTCCAGTGCAGTCACATCCTTCTTATAGTGTGGTGACCAGAACTATACACAGTACTCCAAGTGCAGCCTAACTGGTAAGATAAGTCAAATGCTGCTTTCTGACCACCAACACAACGTTTGAAACTACCTGTGTGTACTTCATGTGATGGATTCAATAAGCATTGATATCACTGGAAAGTCAAGTGATGGCAACCTTCCCGGGTGTACTCAAAATCAGGTCGATAGGGAGTAAAAAACTGGCCCTAATCCAACAACAATGTGTATTTTTGTAGGGCATCTTTAGCTTTTAAAGAATCCAAAAAAAGGGATTAAAATTAAAGAAGGACATGAAATTTGAACTTGCAGTAATCAGTGATGGGTTCCTTTGAACTAACACCGACAATGGAAATAATACTTTGCAAGGATTACCAAATGATACAGGTAAAGAGAGATGTATTCCCTAATTTCAGGGAGTACGTCAAACAAAATAGATCTTGAGCCACTGAAAGAAATTCAGTTAACTAAATGCAGTCCTGCTAGCACAAGTGATAGCAGCTTGCCAAAGAGTCATGTTTAAAAGAGTGCTTTATAAATTGAAAGGAAGCAGAGATGTGGAAAGGTTTAGGGAGGGCTTTCCAGAGCTGAGGCAAAAGGTAACTAAAGACAACACTACCAATGATAAAATAACAAAAATCAAGATCATAAAAGTCATAATTTAAGGTGCGAAGAGACCTTGAAAATATATACGGGCAGAAAATCAATTTAGAACTCAGCATGCAAAGTGTATTTTTTATATACTTCAAGGTTCAGTTCCATGGATTGCTAAGCAATCCTTGCCAGGGTATGGGAGCATCATTATGATAATAGGAAACATGTGTTGACTTTCATTGCGAATGATACAGTTTTAGTAGACTTATAATGTAAGTGGTGTCTATTGACACTGTTGTGTCAGCCAAGTTGGAGACCAGTTGAATTAAGCAGGACATACAGCAGTTTATTTTACAGCAAAGATTGCTCATTTACTCAGGCTACAGCAAAGACTATTCATTTTTTTTTAAAGTGGAATGAATCATAGAATGGCAGCAAACAGATCTCATGACCAAAACCACAACATCTTCTCCCAGTAAAAGCAGGGTGATTTCTCAATCAAAGTGCAATGAAGGTAGTCACATACCACATATTGATTAATTCTGCAGTGGGTAGAAGATACTTACATACCAAAAATTGATTGGCTATTCAATGTTGAGTGGATGAAACTTACATAAAACAAATCATATGTGTAAAATCGATTCCAATCACTTACAACAGCCATGATTGATAGGAGAATTACCTAACCTACCCATTCTCTCTGGGCATAGTGATATTAATACATGCAGTCTTGAACGTATCGAAAGAATGAACTGTAGGTATAATATAGGGCCTTCAATTATGATGCATCTGATATTTCATCTAGTAGCTTTGCTATCCTCGGTAGATTTTCATTCCAAGATCAACTACCATCTATTGTTTTTTCTCTGTCATTGGAAATTCTACAAAGCCACAGATTTAGCAATCAGCCAAATTCCCAGCACTGAATCAAATGATTTTCCACCAATGTTAACTTGTCAGAGAGAGAAAAAAATAAAATGGTGGACATGCCCCAGTACCCAGAGCTGTCTGAGAATTATGTGACACTGAAGAGTTTGCAGTAAAGTACTAGGGATTCTGAACACCACAGCTTTTAAGTACAGGCTTAGTGCAGCAAAGCTTTTGAAATTATCCAAATTCTCCTGTTCATTCAGGGGTAAATGCAATAGGCATGGCTGGTCAGGCATAGATTTTCAGCTGTATTTACATAATATGCTTTTAACTGTGTCAAGTAGTTCTAGTGTAACTGCATCAAGAGTGGTGTCACATTCCTGCTGTTAATTAATTAACACAACACTTGTGGCAGACAGCATCTTAACTCTTGTCCAGCAGCCAACCACCGTTCTCCTATCAAAGCACATACTGCAAAACATGACAACCAAACAACTTCTATTGTGCACCATATCTGCCTCAAAGCTCCACTGTATATTAAGTGCTTCCTCTTGTTGCTTGGATCTAGAATCTATTGTAGAAAGACACAAAATGGCTTTGCAGCCTTTCAGCAGTTGGTCTGAATGCAGATCTGCTTCATTTGCCTTGTAAATGTGGCCTTCCTGTAATTCAAACTCAGCAATTTTGCTTTTAAGGATTAATAAACTAATAATGTATGCTAATTGTGTCTTTAAGAATCTTCCTTTTTCTTCTAGCTCAGTGAGGTAGTCAAGCACTTCCTGCTTATCATTGTTAGAAATTGAGTTATATCAGTGTACTTTTAAACCAGCTGGTAGCCTGTATCAAAGAGTATTGGGGAGTGTGGCATTGACTGATAGCGAGAGGCTGAGTTCCCATCTCAAGGGTGGCATTGTGGTACAGCACGTGCTTTCTCAAAGTTCCAGCTTCCAGGGTTCAATCCTGACTTCTGGTGTCTGTGTGAAGCTAGCCTGTTCTCCCAGTGAGCACATGAGTTTCCCATGGGTTCTCTGCTTTTCTCCCACATTCTGAAGAGAAGCTGGCTGATAGGTAAGTTGGTTACTGCAAATTATCTTCAGTGTAGGTGGATGGCAGATGAATCAAGGCAGACTTAATGAGCATGAAGAACAGAATAGATTGAATGCAATGTAAGTAGGCAATGGAATTGATGGGATTGCTCTGAGAGCTGGAATAGACTCAATGGGCCCCATGGACTCCATCTATGTCATATGAAAATATTAGAAATGATAAAAGAAAATCTTGTGTTCATTGAGTGTTTTGATCTCAGTATAATTCCTTGCAACCAATGATATAATTTGGAAATGCAGTCACTGTGGAACACATCAAATTCCCACAAGCAGCAATATGAGGACAGCCATATATCTGTTCTTTTGTGGAGTTAGTTGAGGGATAAATATTGCCCATGATGTCTGGGATAGAAATTTGCCTTGCATTGTGTGTACAAAATTTGCCATGTCAGAACATTCATTTCTTTATCTTCAGTGAGGTTCAGCTCGCATTCGTTCCTATAGCATACAAGTGAGAACCTAACAGTGAATGAATTTCTACCCATTTTGCTCTTCCTTGAATAATGCAATTGAACCGTTAGTGCCTACCTGACAGACAGATGAGGTCTAGGTTCCTAATATCCCAACTGAAAGAGAGCTCCTCCAGCAGTTGGCTGTTATGTCTCAGCTGAGATTATGTCTCAAATCTGAGTGAATACGGTAGAATTGAGACATTATTAAGCAGAGGTGATATACAATACCGCGGGAAAGGACGGTAATATAGCCCTTCTGACTTCCTATTACCCTGTGGAAAATCTTAAAAGTGTACCCTACTTTTCTCCTTCAAAAAGGAAAATAATTTGAATGTCCATTTTCTATTGAATGAGTCCCATTTTTCTATTTAACACATCCTGCTCTAATAATTATAATCTTTTAATGGGATTTCCTGTTCTCAATGTGTATTTATTTTTGTCTTGCAACTGATGTAGCAAGACATAACCATTTTTAAAAATATAGTTATATATGCCGCAACTCTATTCCTATTCCATTTAAAGATAAGCAGGCGCTAATAACTTAGATCTAAATTGAAAAAGAAGTAAATCTCCAACAACTGATGAGTAGTCTTTGTAGATTGGTGGAGGTGGAATGGAGATAGACAGGCACTTCCAGATTAAATACCAGACAGAGGGATATCATGCAAATACTTTAAATATAATTTCAAGACTTATACTTTTCCAAAAATTATTAAGTATTATATTCAATGTTGGAAATTATTTTGAGATTCATATTAAATTGACTGATATTGATGATTTGGCTGCTGAAGACTGCAGTGCTTTATTGGATAATTCCATTCTTCATCTTGTTGCAGGAAAATATTGAAAATATCAATACATCAAATTTATTGAATCAAGTGATGACATTATATGAATCTTTAAATTTTATGCCAGCTATTCTTTTCAAAAGCTCTTTTCTTCCTCCTATAATTCATAGACTTGACAGCGTACTTGTCATTGTAAATTATGCCAATACTTACATGGACATCTGGCTTGCATGTTTTATTTATATTTTGCAAAATACACTGCAAAAAAAAATGGCAGCTGCTCAAATACTTGGCACTTGCTGGACGCTAATGACACAATGCAGTTAGCTGCTGGCAGGTTTCCCTATATTGCTGTTTATTGCACTGACAGTGTCCTCTAGCAGCAATGGCTAACAAAACAAGCTTCTCTTAATGGAAGTAAGATTTACAACTCCAAATTTGTGCATTCCCAGTCACTAGCAGAATTAAAATACTCCTTGCTTTTCAGCAGTCCCACGATGTTGGTGTTATTGATGTACATGCTCCATTAAGGCCACCTACAGATCATTCTTTGCATTATATTAAAGTATTCATAGATCTCCTGTTAAAGGATATCTGTGATTTAAGTATATGTTAAATAATTACAAAGCCTCACTGTTCTTTATTCTGGAGGAGTTGTGACTAATTGGGAGGAAAGAGCAAAATAAAATGAAAATAACACAAAATATATCGTGCTAAATATAATCTAAACAATGTCTGAAATAGCTATGCCTTTCTGTATTTTAATATTCAGTAGTCAGCCAGATAATTGCACTGGTTACATGAGTGTGCTTTTTTATCTTCATTGTAAGACCTTGAGGTTTTGATAGAACATGTCAGTATTTTCCTTTGTGGTCCTGGAACAATAGTTCAGGTCCAAATTGCTTCTGCAACAAGCTTTTAAGACACGTTGACAAATAATGGTATGAGATACAACTGTCCTAAAGTACAATATTAAACACCCAGAAATTAAAGCAACCAGTCTCCCTCATGAACTCCAAGATATAGAATTGTTTTATTTTGTAGGTGTCTATTAAGGGAAGAAAAAAACAGCTGACAGTCCACAAAATAACTTGTTGGTGTTCTGCCCTTATAGTATTTATGACCTTTGGCTGCATATGCTTATGACAAGATTTGTCTGGAAGTTGAGTGGTTGAGCTGTTTATGCAATCTTCTAATAATTAATGTTCTCTCACCTGTATGTGTCTGGTTCTTTTGTGTTCATGATATTGTGCCGTTACGTCTGATTCTGTGTGTTCCCTGGGAACTTCTATCTACTTTTAATTTTGAAATCTTACCATTTTCTCCAAATTTGCCTTCTAGCTAGATTGCAGGATCAAAGCATGCTGGGATATCCTGATCACTTGAACTACATTTAACATTCCTTTATTTGAACTTGAGTGGAACCACTGTAAGTCAAATTTCACCTTACCCATTGACTTTCCTTCTGGCACTGCCTTAAAGTTTACAGTCAATAAATATTAAATTAGCATAGGGACATGGAACTGGTCTAAATTACACTTTGCCAGTACAGTGTATCATGATACAGAGAAATAAAATAATAATACAGCAAACATATTGTCACAGTCAAAAGATTTTCTGTCTCTCTTTAATCATGTATCCTTTGGTAATCTCTGCAAAGTATTATTTTTCCCAGAGTCCACAATTATCCCAATTTCAACATGTTCAAAAGAACCCATCACTGATCACTGTAAATTCAAATTTCATGTCCCTCTTTGTTTTAGTTTCAATCCATCTGATAAGTACAAATGTGTTGAGTTCTATTCTGATTGTTGCTGTCCTGCACTTTTCCAAATGACGATAAATACCGAATGTGAGAAAAAAATAAATGCTTGTGATATTCTTACTCATTCACAAAGATCGTGGAGTCACAGCAATGTTTGTTTCCTTCCATCTTGTCTTAATTCCAGCCACAGTATGGTCCTGCTTATTAGGTTGTGTGTATCCCAGCAACCATTCACTTCTTTATATACTGTATAGTTGCACAACCTCAGCATTTCTCCACATTTGCTCCATGTCCAATGTGCAAGAACAAAGCAAGCTAGGACACCCTGACCATTTGTCTAAATAGAAACAAACTCTTTCCACTGATGGAAGACACAGATTTAAGATATGCAGCAAATGAAACAGAGGGGAATTTTAATGTTTTTCATTAATGCAGTGAATTGTCATTTTCTGTATTCATTGCCTATAAAAGGGGTTGGGGAGTAAATATAGATTTAAATAAGAACTCTTAAGATGCATACTTATGAAGGATAATCTGAGAAAACAATGCTCCTGGTGCATGTGAGTGGCTCCTTCTAATGTAAGAATTTATAAACCAACTCTAGAGCCGCAGAGTCATAGAACATAGAACAGTACAGCACAGAACAAGCCCTTCGGCCCACAATGTTGTGCCAACATAGCTGATCCCTCCTACCTATAGAATGCCCATATCCCTCTATTTCCCTCTCATTCTTGTGCCCATTCAAGCCCCTCTTAAAAACCCCCAATGAATCTGCCTCCACCACCCTATCAGGCAACGTATTCCAGGCATCCACTGCTCTCTCAGTACAACATGTACCCCTCATGTCTGTTCTGAACCTACCCCCTCTCACCTTAAGTGCATGCCCTCTGGTATTGGATCTCTCAATAATCGGAAAAAGATATTGCTTGTCCACCCTATCTATGACCTTCATAATTTTATACACTTCCAACAGATCACCCCTCAGCCTCCACCACTCCAGAGAAAAGAGCCCAAGTTTGTCCAGCTTCTCCTGATAGCACATGACCTCTAATCCAGGCAGCATCCTGGTAAGCCTCCTCTGCACCCTCTCTAAAGCCTCAATGTCCTTCCTATAGTGAGGTGACCAGAATTGCACGCAATGCTCCAAATATGGCCTAATCAGAGTTCTATAGAGATGCATCATAACTTTTTGATTCCTATACTCAGTACCTTGATTAATACATGTAAGCATTCCATAAGCCTTCTGGAAGAGAGTCATGGAACAATACAGCCTGGAAGCAGGCCCTTCGGCCCAACCGTGGTGCCCACCAAGCTCGAACCATTTGCCCACGTTTGGCCAATATCCCTCTAAACCCCTCCTATCCATGTACGTATCCAAATGTCTTTTAAACGTTGCTATTGTATCTGCCTCAACCATGTCCTCTAGCAGCTCGTTCCATACGCGCACCATCCTCTGTGTGTGAAGTTGCCCCTCGGATCCCTTTTAAATCTTTTACCTCTCACCTTAAACCTATGCCCTCTAGTTTTTACTTCTCCTTCCCTGGGAAAAATACTGTGTGTGTTCACCCTATCTATACCCCTCATGATACACATCTATAAGGTCACCCCTCAATCTCCTACATTCCAAGCAATAAAGTCCTAGCCTGCCCAACCTCTCCCTATAACTTAGGCCATCGAGTCCTAGCAGCATCCTTGTAAATCTTCTTTGCTCTCTTTCCAGTTTAATGATGTCTTTCCTACAACAGGGCGACCAAAACCGCACAAAATACTCCAAGTGCGGTCTCACTAATATCTTGAACAACTGCGACATAACGTCCCAACTCTGTACTCAGTGCTCTGACTGAGGAAGGCCAGTGTGCTAAATGCCTTCTTCACCACCCTGTCCACCTTGTGCTGACACTTTCAGCGAACTCTACTCCCAGTTCCCTCTGTTCCACAACACCCTCCCCGACCATTCATGTATAAATCGTACCCTGGTTTGACTTCTTAAAATACAACACCTCACACTTATCTGAATTGAAAGCCATTCACCAGTCCGTGGCCCACTTACCAAGCTGATCAAGATCCCCCTGTAATTTTTAATAACCTTCTTCCCTATCTTCAGTAACATCCATGTTAATATCATCTGCAAACTAAATCAATTACCTTTTTTACCACAAATGACTGGTTTGAATTACCAACATATATCTGTCCTATTAAAAATGTGAATATCCACAAAATTGTTTATCCTTTCCACCCCAACTGGCCATACAGTTAGAATGGTAGTTTTGAGAAGTTCTGGGCATTCACAGAGAGAATTAAATTAAGGGACCAAAAATCTTTTACATTTGGGACATATTCTCACTGAAACCCCAGTATAGATGTACTGGAAGTTCAAAAATTACACTGTGATTTTAGCACATTTAATTCTGGTCCAAAGGCAGCCTTTCCATTGGACTAATATCTCTTAGCATCTCTCAGAACTTGAGTGATACAAGAGCAGCTGAGGGTAAAACTGATGGCACCAGGGCACGATGCTAAGAAATTAAACCACACCTAGGATTATGGCCTTGATGAAGAAAAGAAAAATTAAGATGCTACTGTTTTACTTCCATCTTCTTTCTAAATTAGAATAACCTGGTTGGGTGTATTTCCCACGCCAGAAGATGCAGCCTTGGGGAGATGCATAGCCCATTCAGGGAGAATGCTGGGCAACCTGGGACAGTTGGCACATATTGAACATGTGCCCACAGAAGTTACAACTTTCTGACAGTGGAGAAAGCCGTGGCTCAGCTGGTAGGACACATGGCCCTCACACAGTAAGCAGGGGGTTCCCATGCCATTCTAGCACGCTGTGCCACTGTGCTCCTCAAGGAATAGTGAGTGACCTCTCAGGTGAAACATTCAGCTGATATCCTGTTGGCTTCTCTGGGAGAGAGACAAGATACAATGGCAGTACAGTGCAGAAGAACAGGCAGTCAGCCCCAAGATCTCAGTCACTATTCACCCAACAATTGACATCAGCAAAAGTAATTACCTGATCATTATCATGGCACGATTGGTCAGACTTTGCCATCTGCCTGTTCCTTACAACAGAACAAAACTCCAAAAATACGTCAATTGGCAGTAAAATATTTCAGGATATATAGAGGATGTGAAAAATGATATATGAATGTAACTTCCCTGAGTTCTTAAACTGAATTTTATTGATTTACGATTCATTAACAAAGAATAACTGGAAAAGCTGAAATTTCATAAGGTCATTGTTTATTTTAATGATGTTGTGTGTTACTTGTTTTATTCCTAATCTAGTGAGAATACTGATTTAGAAATTCATGGTTACTGTATTTTTGATGTTAATGTATCGCAGCATGGCTTCCTAAAACTGTTGTAAAAAGCTCTAAACCAAATGTGACATTTGACAGAGCCATTTAAGAAGTAGTATTGTTGGGTTGTCTTGTATAAAGCCATGCTGTTTTAGAAGCAGCAGGGTGCAACTGAAAAGCTCTTGTTCAATTTCCTGCAGTTTCCAGCACTTGGACAAACAGCTGAGAGATCTTCAACCAACCCTTGGAAAGGCATACATCCACGGTAACATCAGCATTCTTCCTTCTATCAAAGAGTTCTGACAACTTCAACATGGATATACCATGTAGGCAGGAATGTCCTCCCACTATTACTGAGAGGGAGCAGGAGAAGCTGGTAGCTCAACTCTGTTTAACGGGGCAGAGCCAGGCATTTCTAACAGGAGGATCTCCTTGAGGATTTGAGTGCATGTACAGATGGGTGAACTTTGAAGTCCATAGTGGCAGCAAATGCCTGATCCTATGGGCTGACGGATAAATAGCAAAGGCAGCAAAGATCAGCAGACTGTATAGTAGACAGGATTTTATGAAGTATTTCATGGATTGAATGAGGACTACCTTGTGGGTGCATAATCTGCTGAGATGTTGCTGCTCGAAGAAGGGTAGATAAGGTCATGACTTGTTGTGAGTCCTGGGAGCGTGTGGCACTGGGGGCTGAGTTCTTACATTTCTCCTGCCTCTGTAGGTGCCTCGGAGGCACGTGTTGCATGCCTGTGAATCATCCATGAACAGGAGAGTTTATATTCATTCAGGGTGCATGGACATCACTGCGAATGCTGGCTTGTACCTCCCCTGAACTGAGGATCCAATTAAACATAGACCACATTGTTGGCTTGGAGTCACATTTGGGCCAGGTCAGGTAAGGATGTAAGATGGAGACACAAGAGACTGCAGATGCTGGAATCTGGAGCAACAAACAATTTGCTGGAAGAACTCAGCAGATTGAGCAGCGGATGTAGTAAAAGGATGTAACATTCCCTTTCCTGAAGACCATTAGTGAACTGGATGGGATTTTACAACAATCCGGCAGTTTCATGATTACCTTAACTGTGACAGACATTTTAAAAAATGTGGATTTGGTTAATTAATTAAATTGAAATTTCCTAGCTGCCAAGGTGGAAATCAAATTCATCTTCCTAAATCAGCATTTCCATATAACAAGAACATCAGTATCTTTTTCTTGTTAACCATTGCACCTTTATTGGCTGTGACAGGTCCTTGCTGCAAGGCTGCCGTAGGTGTCCAAAATAGCAGCTCTTACACTCCTGTGGTGGACTACAGCTTTATACTTTTCAGTATAAAATTTCATAACATCTTACTGAGCAGGTCTTCAGCTATGATGGTGCCATATTGGAAGTTGTGACTTTGCTGATTGATCCCACACAGATAAAAGAAAGAGTGTGTCTATAAATAGGAAATTACTGCAAACTGTTCCCTCTTCCGCCAATATAATATTTAAATGCAATTTTAAACATCTACTCTTCCCACTTTCCAAAATCCAAATGAAAAACTGAGACTACTTTTTTTATTCAGCTTCATTTCCTCAATTTAATTCTCAGCTTGTTCTGCAGTTTTTCTACGTTCACATACACAGATGGGTCCTTTATTTAGTTTTGATAAATGCTTTTGTTTAGTTACCATGTTCAAACTGTCCATCAAACTCATGATAGCAATAAAAATATAAACCAACCTGACTTCATATTCCACATTATACTTTTCAAATAATATTAAGAAGGTGGAAATCACGAGATAATGCAAGATGAACAGACAGTAATAAAAATAATAGAAAACAACAGCACATAGAATCAAGCAAATAGTTCATATGTGTCTTGCCTACGTATTTTCCCTTGCTTCATCATGGAATATTATTCTGTGTGTGAGAGAACATGTTAGTTGTCCATAAACAATCTGGTGACAGCTTCGTTGCCTGATAGCACTCTGACCTTTGAATCAAGGCTCAAACCCCGAAGGGATCTCAATGCATAATTTAGAATGATAGAAAATTTATGAATAGATGAAGACCATTTGACAAATTATGTCCATGCCTGTTGAAATAGAGTCATCTCCTTATCCCTATTTTTAAGCAGTTGGTCCATAGCTAACATACAGGGAGAATACCATATTGTCTCTCAGTTAGGTTTTAAACTTGAGTCCTCCTCTGCCATTGAATAATGGGATAGGATCACTGAAAATTATCGAAGCGATGAAGGGCATTTGAAGTGTCACTGATGTAAGTGGGAAGGGACTGGACCAGGGGAGAAAGGATGGAGTCAGGGAAGGTGAACATCAAATAAACTGCAGATCCTGGAAATCTAAAACAAAAACAGAAAATGCTGGAAATACTCAGCAAGTTAGGCCACATCTGTAGGAAGAGAAATAAAGTCAATGTTTTGGATCGAAGACCCTTCATCGGAACTGGGAAGGAGACAAAAGAATCTTGTTAAGCTACAGGGAGGTGGGGAAGGGGGATGTCTCTGATAGGGTAAACCAGAATGACCATGGGATAAACTGTAAGCAAGGTTATCCGGTCAACGAGTGAATGGGAGCAGTTAGAGAGTAGGTACATAAACAAAAGAACACGGACAAAAGAATATAGGATTGGGGA
This sequence comes from Pristis pectinata, assembly GCF_009764475.1. Taxonomy (NCBI): domain Eukaryota; kingdom Metazoa; phylum Chordata; class Chondrichthyes; order Rhinopristiformes; family Pristidae; genus Pristis; species Pristis pectinata. The sequence goes on from NC_067406.1 coordinate 125,841,319, forward strand.
AATGCAGAGCAGGGAGACATGCCCAGATGATCAGGCCACAGACCGATAGGTCAGAGTGGGAGTGGGATGGAGAATCAAAGTGGCAGGAAACAAGAATCTCAGGATCACCCCTGCAGACCGAACACAGGTGTTCCACAATATGATCACCTAATTTGTGTTTGGCTTCTCCAATGTAGAAGAGACCACATTGTGAACATCAAATGTAATGCACTTGATTGCAAGAAGTGCAAGTGAATTGCTGCTTCACCTGGAAGGACTGCTTTTGTCCTTGAGTGCTGAGAAGGGAAGAGGTGAAAAGCCAAGTGCTGCATTACATCATTTGGTCTCACCCCATCAGAGATATTCTCTTTGTTCTACCCAACCCTCCCCTACCTTCTCTGCAACCGAAAACAAACTTGTTAACTTACTTTACCACATCTGATGAAGGATCTTCGGCCTGAAAGGTTAAATATTTCTCTTTCCACAGATGCTGCCTGTCCTGTTGGGTGTTTCCAGCATTCAAGGTCAAAGTTGAGTTTATTGTCATATGCATGTACATATATGCACAGGTGCAATGAAAAACTTACTTGCAGCAGCATCACAGGCACATAACATCAAATAAGCAGCATTCACAAGAAAAACATAAATTAAACATAAATTGTATGCATTTTTACAAGAAAGAACACAACTAGAACAAAAAAAAGTTCATTTGAGTGTAAAGTGATCAAAGTGGTCATACTGTTGCTAAACTGTAGTGATTAGGGTTTTGCTAGTTGGTTCAAGAACCAAATGGTTGAAGGGACGTACAGTAGCTGTTCTTGAACCTGGTGGTTTGGGACTTCAGGCTTCTATACCTCCTGCCCAATGGTAGCTGAGAAAAGATGGTATGGCCTGGATGGTGGGGATTTTTGATTATAGACATTGCCTTCTTGAGACAGTGCCTCCTGTAGATACTACCAATGGTGGGGAGGGATGTGCCCGTGTTGTATTGGGCAGAGTCCACTACTCTCTGCAGCTTCTTACGTTGCTGCGCATTCAAATTGCCGTACCAGACCATGATGCAACCAGTCAAGATACTTTCAACAGTACATCTCTGGAAGTTTGTTGGAGTGTTTGGTGACATGCCAAACCTCCTCAACCTCTAAAGAAAATAAAGACGCTGGTGCTCTTTCATTATGATTGCATTCTCTCTTTTTATTTCAGATTTCCAGCATCTGCAGTTACTTTAGATTGTCATTCTTGTAACATGCTTTGTTAGACAGAGCAAAATTTGAAGTTAATTTAGAATTTATATTTCTGATCGTTCAGATCATGTCAGAACACTTTGGCATGAGTAGGGATAAAAAAAAACCTGCCTTTGAGAAGTGAATCATTTTTGTTTTCCTGCTGTTAACCTGCATGTGAATTTAGTGGTCGGGGATTGTAAGAGATAAATCTGAAAATATTTATTTTTCATTTGAAGGTGCAATGGCAACTAGTCATTCATGAGTGTTATTTTATCTAGATGGAAGGATCCATACTGATAAAACATTCTTCTATATCCCTCAACACAGTGGTTACTAATAGAAATTTTGCACATGACCCTTTCAAAATAAGTTTTTCTTCTTATTTTTAATAATCACCAGTGACCAATACTTGCATAAAACCACCATTACAAAATCCAGAATTAGAGATGGCTTCATGCTTGGTATATCTGTCCTTATATTAATGTATCTTTAAGATTTGTAGTTTTAATTTGGTAATTGGTCACATGCACTAAAATACAGTGTAAAACTTTGTTTTGCATGCCATCCATACAGATCATTTCAAAACATAAGATCAAACGGAAAAGCAATAACAGAATGCAGGATATATTGTTACAGTTACAGAGAAAGTCCAGTGCAGGTGGACAACAAGATGCAAGGGCCAAGGAGAGGTAGATTGAGATATCAAAAGTTCATCTTTATCATACAAGAGGTCTGTACAAGAGTCTTATTATGGTGGGATAGAAGCTGTCCTTGAGCCTGGTGGTGTGTGTTTTCAAGCTTTTGTGTCTTCTGCCCAATGACAGAGGGGAGAAGAGAGAATGACCATGGGTGGGAGGGGTCTCTGCTTATGTTGGCTGCTTTACCGAGGCAGCTGGAAGTGTAGAAAGAGTCAATGGATGGAAGGCTAGCTTTCATGATGGACTGAGCTGTGTTCTCAACTCTCTGCAATTTCTTGCAGTCTTGGGCAAAGCAATTGGCATACCAGGCTATAGTGCATCCAGATGGGATGTTTTCTATGGTGCATCGATAAAAATGGATGAGGGTCAACAGGGACATGCCAAATTTCCTTAACCTTCTGAAGAAGTAGAGGCGCCGGTATGTTTTCTTGGCCATAGCGTCTACGTAGTTGGACCAGGACAAGCTATTGGTGATACTTACACCTAGGAACTTGAAGTTCTCAATCATCTCCACCTCAGCACCATTGATACATACAGGGGTGTGCGCTCCCCCATGCTTCCTGAAATCAATAAATAACTTTTCTGTTTTGCTGACACTGAGGGTAAAGTCGTTGTCATGACACCATGTGACAAGGTTCACAATCTCCTTCCTGTACTCCATCTCATCATTAAGTTCCGACCCACTAAGGTGGTGTCATCTGCAAATTTGTAGATGGAGTTAGAGCAGAATCTGGCCACACAGTGGTGAGTGTATAGGGATTAGAGTAAGGAGCTGAATATGCAGCCTTGTGGGACACCAGTGTCGAGAATAATCGTGACAGAGGTGTTACTGTCTATCCTAACTGATTCTGGTCTGTTGGTCCGGAAGTCAAGGACTCATTTGCAGAGGGAGGTGCTGAGTCCTATGTCAAGGAGTTTGGAGATGAGTTTGTTTTGAATTATGGTATTAAAGGCCGAGCTATATTCAATAAATAGAGGTCTGACGTAGGAATTTTTATTATCTACATGTTCCAGAGATGAGTGTAGGACCAGGGAGATGGCATCCACTGTGGATCTGCTTCAGTGGTAGGTGGATTGCAGTGGATCAGGGTTGTTCGGGAGGTTGGAGTAGATGTGTGCCATGACCAGCCTCTCAAAGCACATCATGATGGTGGATGTCAGAGCCACCAGGTGGTAATCATTAAGGCATGTTACTGTACTTTTTTTGGAACTGGGTTGATAGTGGTCTTCTTAAAGCAAGTGGGGACCTTGAATTGGAGTAGGGAGGGGTTAAAGGTGTCTGCTCTGTGAATACTCCCGCCAGCTGATCCATACAGGAGCTGAGAACACAGCCGGGGACTCTATCCGGACCAGTCGCCTTCCACGAGTTCACTCTCAGGAATGCTGATCTGATGTCTGCAATGGTGACTTTGGGTACAGGTGTGTTAGAGGCTGTCAGGGCAGGTGGTGACATTCTGATCCCTGTGCTAGGATGCATAGAGCTGACTGGGGAGGCATGCATTGTTGTCAGCAATGCTGCCTGACTTTGTTTTGTAGGCCGTTATACCATGTAAGCTTTGCCACAATTGACTGTTTTGGACTAGTATTGTCTCTTGGCATCCCTCATAGCTTTATGAAGGTTGTACCTCAATTTCCTATATCGGTCAAGGTCACCTGATTTGAACGCTGCAGACCTGGACTTCAGTTGGGATAGATCTCTCAGCTCATCAATGGTTTCCAGTTAGGGGACACCTGATTTGACCTCTTTGGTATGCAGTCCTCTGCACACTTGTTGATGAAGTCTGTGACAGTGGTGACATACTCATTTAGATTGGCTGTTGAGTCCTTGAATATGGACCAGTCTACTGACTCTAAGCAGTCACATAGGAGCTCATCTATTTCCCCTCAGACCAGCAATGTATTACTTTCAGTACTCGAAAAATAACAAAAAATACTGTGGGAAGTCACACAGGAGTGCAGACTCTTGATGCTGGGTCTCTACTTGTCCAGTTTCTGCTGGGATCCTCCTCCCCATGACCTGGAGCCCTGATGCTACTGAAAGCCTGCTCCTTCCCCTGCTGCAAGGACACACACCACTCTACCACTGAGGTCTGATCCTTGCTGCTTACACAACATCACCCTCACCCCCGTCCGCTGCCTTGGACATTGCATATTGAATGGAAGGGTAGGAGTGAAGCCAGAATTACAGACATGAAGCATTAACTCTGAACTTATCTCTCCACAGATGTTTCCTGATGTGCTGAGTATGTTCATCACTTTCTGTTTTATTTCAACACTGGTAAATTATCTTCCATTGTCAAGTTAGTCAGAGCTTATGTATTTAATAGTGCTTTAACCTTTTTCTTAACTTGTTAGCCTCCTTGAATATTTATCTTAAAAGCAGGATAATCTTCTTCTGAATCTACAAAACACACTTTTCTACCCTCAGCTGTATGCTTAAATCTTGGAATCATCAAAATCCATCTTCAAGATTCTCAATGTTACTTCAGCAGTTATGGTACCTGCAGACCTTCGATCTATCTTTTGTCTGCTAGAATATACCTTAAGCTGGTGATATTCCAAATGGAAATCAATTATATTGGAACAGTCAAAGTGAACTTTAATCTTCGAGTACTTATTTGAACTTTTGCCTAACTCATTCTGCTAGTAAATCTGTGATGTGTCAGGGATTGTAAAGATCTATCCTCTTTGCAGCTGAGCACACAAATCATCAATCAGAGTTAAGGGACATCTGTCTTCCATTGCTTCTCTGTCGATTGTTATCATATAATCTCCACGGATCCTGATGGTACCATTTGTCATCACTAAGAAGGCCAATCAGAAAACACAATTGGATCAATGATACCTGCTTGCTACACTCCCTTCAGCTCTTCCTCAACTTGCTCCTTCACACTGTAAGGTACAGGTTGTTTTTTGAAGAGCTGAGGTGTTATACTCTCCTTTGGATAAAACAGCCTATCAAATTGGATCCTTGCCCTGGAACAGTCAGAAGAGGGAGCCTGGCTTTACTTCCCTCATTTTTCACTCTAACTTCACATGGCTCAATTACCTCGATGTTTTCATCAGTGTAGACATAAAGAAGGGCAGATGACTGTTGAACTTCACTGTATTTTCTGACCAAGGTCACTTAAGTTTTGGTTCAGACATTACTGATATGACAGCATTGGTTTCAATTTCCACTGACATTCTCTTTCTGCCAGTGTGACATATGAAGAGGTATGGTCACCTTCTGACATAGTACAAAGTCTATAAGATCTATCTAGATCAGATCTTCTTTATGCATATGCCCTTTACTATTCCCCCATATAGACTTTGCATTTCCTGGTTGCTTGGTTTTGTTATGGTCTTGCTTGGTTTACAAGAAAATATTTTGCAAATATTCCTTATTATCACAATTAAGGCAGACTGACTCCTGGTAAATGTTTTAGTTGCTGAATATTGTGTTTTTTGACATTGAAAACATCATACCGTCAGGTCGACCTTCCCTTTTTCCCAAATATACTGTGAAGCCAATTCAAGGTTCAAGTTCAAGGTTCAAGGTTCAAGTTACTTTATTGTCATTCACCCATATGCTATAAAAACACATGGCGGAACGAAATGTCATTTCCCCCAGCCTCACACAACAGAGGACATACATAAAACAGAAGACATACAATAAACACAAACAAAAAAATTGTGCAAGTACAAATAGTGCAAAAAATGTTATATACAGAATAGTTCAGCAAATAGTTAACACATTAAGCCTCTTCTGGGTGATGTTGCAAATCCTGTACTTGTTTGACTGCTAATCCAAAGCCTTGACAGTATCAAAAGCCTAGAGACACAAGAGACTGCAGCTATTAGAATCTGGAGCAACACACAAAACACTGGAGGAACTCAACAGGTCAGGCAGCATCTATAGAGAGAGACAGACAGTCGATGTTACGGGTAGAGACCCTTCATCTGGACAGTATCAAAAGCCTGCTTGAATTTCCATTAAGACCACATCTTGGATCTGACAAACCATGCCATTCCCCACCATCTCCTCCAGATGCATCTTAGTCCTGGTATTCAGCGCTCTGTCTCAAAACTGTGACAAAATCTGCAGCAGCTTCATCAAGATACCAATTCTGTTTGTAAAACATGTCATTGCATGAAACGATTGGGGGTGGTTTACTTACATTGTTCGACTAGTTTAACCAACTCTACCAATATCTATCAAGAAACTGCAGGTGCTGGAAATCTGAAATTTAAAAAAAACAGAATATTTTGGAAACAGTCAGGCAGCGTCTGTGGAGAGAGAAACAAAGTTAACATTTCAAGTCAAAAAGTAGTTCTGGCAATGGGTTTTTAACCTGAAACATCAACTAGTTTTCTTTCCATAGATACTACCTGACCTGCTGGGTGTTTCCAGCATTTTCTCTTTTAATTCTATAATTTCTAGTCTCCTGGTTTGGCTGCAGCCTGCAAAGTTTTCATTAACTTTATGCCTTAGCATCTGAAGCCATGGTAAGACTGATGTCTTTTTCCCATCTGCAATGTCATTTGCATCAAAAAAAATGTTTTGTCCTTTCTATATATTTAATTATTCTACTGAACAACTAAAATAATCTAAAGTATCAATTCTGTCCATCTTAACTTGTCTCTGCTACAATACAACTGAGGCAAGCAAAACAGATCAAATGATATTCAACTCAATCTCTGTAAACAAGGATAATCCACAGTTCAACAGAAAGAAACTCAAAGTCTCATAAAAGGCAAGCAAAGCTTAGTCCTGAAGTCGTTCTGTATTGTTCTTAGTTATAAAGTCATACAGTCCTACAGCACGAAAACAGGTCCTTTGGCCCTGCTAGCCATCAAGCACCCATTTACACTAATCCTACACTAATCCCATTTTAAAAAAATTCTTCCCACATTCTTATCAACTCTCCCCCAGATTCTGCCGCTCACCTATACACTATGGCAATTTACAGCAGCTACTTAACCTACCAACCCACACGTGTTTGAATTGTGGAAGGAAACCAGCACAACTGGAGGAAACCCATGTGGCCACGGGAAGAATGTGCATACAGACAGCACTGGAGGTCAGAACTGAACTCAGATTGATGGAGTTGTAAGGCAGTAGCTCTACTTTCTGCATCACTGTGCCACTTCTATGTTTATAATTGACCCTGATCATCAAAATGGTATTGATCAAGGTATCCAAACAATGATTCAATGATTAAACAAGTCCACATCTGTCTGTGAAGTCATTTTTATTTTTCTTGTGTGTATTCATCCGCTAAAGAGTGTTGATAACTTGAAAGAGAAAGAGGGAGGGAGGGGAAGAGGGAGAGACAGAGAGAGAGACAGAGAGAGACAGAGAGAGGCAGAGAGAGACAGAGAGACAGGCAGACAGACAGAGGGAGAGAGATGAGGGACAGAGGTGACCAAGTGAGGAAGAGGGGTGATAAAGAAAGAAGAGAAAGGGGTAGATGGAGCAGGTGAACCTCACCCAGATACAGAATCTGGATTTATCCCCCTTACTGTAAGGAAGAGGCCTAAATGGTTTTGCTATGCGCCCGCCCTTCAACTACTAACTGGGCAACACTCTAATGCTGGCCTCTCTCTTTCTCTTATCCCCCATCTTTAACACATGCCTGCAACTCCATTCCCAGCATAACATCCCCTTTCTCCTTCCTCTATTGTCACCCTGATTCCCACTTCATCTATCCTCCACTCTGCTCTCTCGACTGTCACTGTTCCCCTCTCTATCCCCCCATGTTCCATACTTTTACTTTCTTCACCACCTCTCAAAGAAAAAAATATTTTACTTCTGCTCTGTTCAAAAAATTCCTATTCCATTATTATTTTACAATGCAATTAAACCTGAATTAAATCATAAAATTCTTCATAATTGCATGATTAATCACAATTGTTTTAATTAGATGATAGTCCTAATTATAATAATAAAGGTTGATAATTTTCTATTATCAACCTAGTCTATTACATTCTGCTCTAATGTTAAAATAATGAACACTGCAACTAATGAAAATCATATTTCACAGAATTCAGTTGATAAACTGACCCCTTTCTCTATTTTTTCCTGCATTTTTTATTTAATGGTATATTATTGTATTTGATATAATTTCTTTTCAGTTTCTAAAGAGTTGCAAAGATTTCTTAAGGGTTTGAAAGTTCTTGTATACCTTGGACTCAAAATGGATTGGTAGGGGTGAAGTAATTGAATACTGGACTTCCAAATGAAATTTTCAAAAGAAACAGAAACTTACTTCAATCAAAGCATTCAACTTCATTCAAAAACTGTTCAAAAAACTGTCAGATTTCCTTGCACTTTAATATCTGATGAGAAATGTGTATCTCTCTCTCTCTTGATCCTACATTGGTTTGTTAATCAAAAGAGATTAACTCTAAATTGGGCAACTGTGCACATCCTGTCCATTACCTACATATTAGTTACCCTAGTCAAGTGCATTGTAAAGCATTCTCTACAATTTATTAGTTAGAACAGATGGTGAGTTGTGTTTAGCAATCCAGTTTATAATTAATTTAAACTTGAAAATATTACCCATCAATCACTGATAGAATTATACTATATCAGTAAGCTAACTTACAAATTGTTGATGATAACAGTTTTTGCATCTGTTTTTAGTATTGGTAAAATACTTTCGACAGCATTATTCAGAAAGTCATGTATTGACCACTTCTATAATTGAAGAACTGAGACATAAAGATGAATAACATTCCACAGCTCAAGTGAATAAAATTAGCTCAGTAAGGGTTAATTCATTAAACACTCAAAGTGATCATTTGGGTTCTGACATGACTATTTCTTCAAATAAATTTGTCTGCTTTACATATCTGCTCATTACCCTCTTTGCTCTTGTGATGAATGTTGAGTGAGCAATTGACATCTATGGTTAGAACTAAAATTAAAGTAGTTTCAATTAATTTTTGTGTTATAATGAGGTGGAAAGTGCAATACTCTGTGTTTGATATTCATCTTTTTGATATTCTGCATGATACTCCATATTGCTTTCGCACTAGTCTATTGGGAAAAGGAAATGGACTGTCTCGATTAGTATTCACTCATCCATACTAGCATCCCATATGAATAGTTATGAATCTGTCCAGTCACAAGCATGAGGGGTGCATTTTTTTAATAGGATGTATTCATCAAATATATAAAGTCAATCTACAATTCTTTTTTTAATAGGATGTATTCATCAAATATATAAAGTCAATCTACAATTCTAAGAAAACAATTACGTCCCACCGTGTGTGATACTGAGCCACACATAGCAGGTAAATTCAGGTTTTGCTGAAGTAGCCAGTTACAATTGAGTCAATGATGGAGTTGTATAATTAGCAATAGAATATCTGGTTTAAGATTAGGCAAACTTGATCAGCCTTCTTATTCCTCACTGGTATATTGTGACATGGATCTCTGCATATATGAAGGACAGACTGAAGATAGGATGAGACTTGGTTCTTAACCTTTCTCAAATATGCCCTTCACTCCCGAGACTCACAAACTGGATGCACGTGCCCTAAGGCTGGAACTACCTAAGAATCCAAATGCTGTTCTGCTTCTTCAGAAGCTCAACTACTGTTTCAAAAGATAAAGTAAAATAACATTTAGATACACATAGCCATGTGACAGATATCTAGCACATTTGTTTTAACAGCGTTAATGAAATCAAAATTATTATGCTGTTTACAAAATGAACTCTTTGAATAATGCAGATGGGATCTCAGTTTAGTATTTCATTAAGAAGTAGCATCTCTAATAATGCAGGACTTCCTTATCAATGATTCTGGCCTGGGTATTGGCACATTAATGTCATATGATGATATTATGATACAGGAATGCCAGAAAATGTGTAGTGAGTGAAATATGATATTATTTCTGTAGACATCATTCCTGTGGCATTTAAACTATTAGAATAAAGTTATCACACCTTTGTCATCATCACCCTTATGCCACCAATTAAAACCAATGACATTATCACCACTTTGAAATTTTCTCTACCTACAGACTGCAACTGAATGATATCAGCTGGGCACAGAATTGAACTTGTTTGCTCAGCAAGTTGCCTTTATCTAAGAAAAGACCATATTATAATAATAAAGTTTAAGAAACTATCAAGGATAAGACTTTTAGTGATGGTTTGTGGGACACCATTAAGTTGGATTACACCTTTTTTATTGTGTAAAAACAACATTGCATTCAGTTCATGTGTTAAACCAGACCCACCTGTAAAAAAGTTTGTTCAAAAATGACTGTACAATAACATGAGTGTGATTTTCACCCAGATAGAACATAAGTACAGAAATAGGAGTAGCCTATTCAGTTCGCCATTTTGCCATTCAATGAGACCATGCTTGATCTTTTACCTCAGCACCATCACTTTGCATGAAATCTGTTGATTTCCTTAAAATCCATTGGTCGCTCTCTGGTGACTGTGGGTAGATACTTGTGAGTAGAGAGTTCCTTTGATGAAGACACTCCATCTCATCTCAGTCTTGAATGGCTGACCAATAATTTTGAGATTATGATCCTGGTTCCACTCACTCCAGCCAGGGAGAACTATGATCCCTTCACTACTTGTTAAACACACTAAGAAGAAAGCTCACCTCTCATTTTTCCAACCTGTAGAGAAGATAGGCCCTGTCTGCTTAATCTCTCCTCATAGATCAACGCCACCTCCCTCCTCCACCATTCCATGATTCCGCCTAGCAAACATTTGTTGTACTTTATTAATCATATGTACATCCTTCCTTAACTAGGCGGGCTAGACTTATCCACAATATTCCAGGTTAGTTCTCACCAGGGCTGACATAATTTCAGTGCAAATTCTTCACTCTTGTGCTCATAACCAACATACTATTTGCTTTGTTAATTACTTGTTGTACCTGCATGCTAACTTTCATGATTTATGTACAAGGACATGTAGATCTGTCTGCACCAACATTTCTCAGTCTCTCACCATTGAAAAATACTTTGTTTATCTTTTTTTACTGCCTTAATGGATGATTTAGCATGTTTCCACATTGTATTCTGTCAAACTTTCCTTGACATGTTTATATTCACATGAGGCCTCTCTGCATCTTCATCTTAACATACCATCACACAGCTTCATATCATCAGTAAACTTAGTCCCTTATCCAAATCATTGACATAGATTGTGAACATCTGGGACCCCAGCACTAACCCCTGAGGCATCCCACAGCCTCCCAACCTGAAAATTATTCATTTATTCCTACTCTTTGTTTTATGTTCTTCAGTCGACCTTCAATCCTGTTCTAATGAAGAAACCTGAGTTATTCAGGAGACCCCTTGCTGTTAATGGGTTTTGCTTTGCTGATTTCTCCAGTGTTCAGTCATTGAGGTGCCACCTGCTTTGTTCTAATATCAAAATATGTGACAGTGAGTGGAGAGCCTGGGTGACCTCTCCATTCCTATGGTGAGCATTAAGGTGGGAAATGTGATAGAGGTTGGTTGCAATCAACTGGAGTGACCTAAAGGGTAGAAAACTGAGAGTTATCATGATCTTCACTTCCACAGCTAGAGCCATCCAGACACAAGTGCAGCCGAAGCTTATCCCAAGAATGTCACACGTCTATGTTATTACTGCTTCAGAAAACTTGAGTCTTTGAAGACATTGCTGATCAGTGAGGTCTAAGTCTTTGAAGACATACTGCGTATCGGGCCTTCACAGATGAACATTTCTGTGGTCCCAGTCCTCTCTGATCAACAACACCTATTCTAAAGTCTCCGGTAATGGAGTGCTATCAGCAAGTGTACCACTGAGGCATCCCCACTGAATGAGTAGCTCAGCAACTAAATGCTGTGAAAAATATGGTAAAAGTGTTATAACTGTTGAGAGGGCTCGTAAATTCCATCATATTTTTGGAAAGTTAACCTCCTGAAGCAACAATTTCAGCTGTTCCACAGTGACTGCATTCCAAATGTCCTTCATTTGTTATATATTATTTTGCAATACACAGAGGATGTTAAATGTGCCACTGTTGTTCTGAGAAGCTCATTGACTGAACATAAGAGCAATGAAGAAAATATCAGATCCCAAACTATAGAAAGAAACTATGTTCTGATGAGCTACTGTTCACTGTAAATTGGCTTTCAAAATATGCTAAAAACTTTGATATTGTACAATGTTGTTTTTGATGAGTTGGGTAAACTAATATTCCAGTTATTCAACTCTAGTTATATTAAACTATTTAAATTTAATTAACTCTATTAAAGGACATATTTGTTGTATAAAGACAAGAAACTTTCTTAATTATGTAATGCTTTTAATTTGATCCTATTATTGCTCTATATGGTATCTAACTCTGACATCTTGGACTTTGACTTCATCACTTCTGCTTGATGAGACGTACACAAGGAGATGTATGGGATGGAGCATCTTAGATAGAACATAGAACAGTACAGCACAGGAATGGGCCCCATGGCCCACCATGTCTGTGCCAACCGTGATGCCAGCCTAAATGAATCCCAGCTGCTTACACATGGTCTGTATTCCTCTTTTCCATGCCTGTGTGAGATATAAGGAGAAACTGGATAGGCTGGGTTTGTTTTCCTTGGAGAAGAGGACACTGAGGGAGGGACCTGATAGAAGTAAACTAAATTTGAGGGACATAGTTAATATTGATAGTAGGAAACTTTTCCCCATGGCAGAGGTATCAAGAACTAAAGGGTAGAGGTTTAAAGTAATGCGTATGATATTTCGAGGGAATTTGAAGAAAAACCCTTTCACCTAGAAGGTGAGTAGAATCAGGAACATCTGATGGGTGGTGGAAGCAGATACTCTCACAACATTTAAGAAGTATGGAGATAAGCCCATGAATTGCTGAGGTATCAAAGGCTACAGACCAAAGCTGATAAATGGGATTACTATAAATACTCATTGGTATATAATTAGTTTGAGTACTTGATAATTGGCATGGACATGGTGATCCCAATGGCCTGCTTCTGTGATTCGATGATCCAATAACTTTGTGATTCAGCTTGTCTCCTCGGAGCAAGTTGACTGCTCTCTGGAACCAACTTGACTTAAGTGAAACAGCATTGAAACCAGGCCAAAACCATTGAGGAAAAGGATAAAGTAGAAATTAAATGTCATCTGTAGAGGCAGAAAGGAATCCAAGTAAACTCACTGATGGACTCTTGACCTCACAATCTACCTCATCATGGCCCTTGCACCTTATTGTCTACCTGCACTGCACTTTCTTTGTAACTGTAACATTATATTCAGCATTCTATATTTGTACTACCTCCATGTACTGATGTGATGAGATGATCTGTAAGGATGGCATGCAAAACAAAATTTTTCACTGTACCTCAGTACATTTGACAATAATAGTAAACAAGTAGACCAGTAAAGATAACAAATATAACTTGAAGGGTTACAGGGGCAGATCAGGGATGAGAGTGGAGAAGTATACTGTGCAGAAGATCATATCTCTTCAGGACTTTCAAGGGATATTTCCCTCAGTTTTTATTCACTAAAAATAGGCTGAAACTTAACTTCTGAAATTCAGGGGGATATAGTCGTGATATGTTAAAACTTTAAAAATGTCATATTTGATGCAACTCTATGTAATGGAGCCCATAGTACTGATGAAGAGACTTCACTACTCGTTTTCCCCACAAGTTGAGAAATGAGTCAGACACTGGAATGAACCAATTCCACAATAGGCTTGAATTTTTAATGATCAAACATGATAATGGAATACTTTTAAATGGTAAGATATATATCTGCTAGGTCCTTGCCTTTTGTTCTAACATTTCTCACATACACCCCTCTCACCAGTATTTATTCATTCTTTTATATGCAGGTGGTTAATGACAGTTGGTTTCTTTAAATAATCAGTTGTTTATCTCTGTTCAAAAATCATCCATTCTGAAATAAGCAGCTGACCACTCATAATCCATCAGCCTTACCAAGATCTGTATTAACTCAGAACAGCAGTGTAACAGAGACTGTGGAGCACATGTTCACAGATCCACAGAGGTATATGGACAAGTAGATAAGTTAATAAGAGGCAATGAGAGTCCTTTCCTTATCAATCAGGGTAAGGAATAAAGGAACAGGAGCTCATGCTAAAACTGAATAAAGCTCTCATTTATACATCAGCAAGATTAATGTGTTCCACACATTGCAAGTAAATTAGAGCAGCAGAAAGGGTGTACAGCAGATTTATGAAGACTCAACAAGGTATAATTATGAAGGGGGACTGTCTAGGTGAGTTTGTTTTCTCTGGAACAAAGAGGACTGAGGAGAAATTTAACTGAGATATACAGAATAACATGATGAGAAACTGAGACAGGGTGAAAAGGAAGAACCCATTTAACTTGGCAAAGAGGTTGATAACTAGGGACCTAGATTTAAGTTCATCAGTAGAAGGATTTGAGGGGAAGTAAGAAACTTTTTCTCATCCAAAAGAATATTAGGGGCATAAAGTTTGCAGCATGAATGGAAGTTGGAGGCAGAGATTCCCATCACACTTAAACACACCTGGATGTGCACTTGAAGATCTGTAACCTATGAGGATACAAACTGAAAGCTGAGAAGTAGGAAGAGCCTAAGGAGTTATTTTTTTACTGTCTGGATCTGATTGGCTGAATAGCTTTCATTGTCATAATTTTGAATGATTCTTCAGTTGCTTCCACTGTGTGATTTGGACACTTACATGTGTTGTCAAGCTTGGTCCTTCTTTCTCTTTTGATGAGAGCCCTGAATGACTCTGCAAGTGGTACCAGAAAAAGTAAGCAAACTATTACACATGGATAATTGAACACGATCATTAATCAACGTTTTCTATCTCGCTGTTATAAGATATTGAATGGTCCCCTTGTGCGAGAAGATGGACTCTTGGCCTTACAGTCTAGCTCATCATGGACTTGCATCTTATTGTTTCCCTGCATTGCACTTTCTCTGTAGCTGTAACACCTTATTCTGTATCCTGTTATTGTTTTTCCCTCATACTACCTTAATGTACTAATATGATGAGATGATCTGTACGGATGGCATGCAAAACAAAGGTTTTCACTGTATCTCACTACATGTGACAATAATAAACCAATTTACCAATTTAACAGAAAGCAGTGTAACCTGATTACAGTAGAGTGCCCACAAAGAGGCATTCATCCCAACATGGCACTATTTCATTGATTCCCTGACTCAGGACCTGCCTTTGAGTGTTGGTCTTAGGTTCTCACGATCTTGGATTCTGTCTGCTTGGTTCTTGCTCTTTGTACTAAATTTCCACACCATATACACCCCTCTAACCTGTACTTACTCATTCTTTTCTGTGTAGTTAGCTGATGGCAATTGCTCATCTTTAAACAATAGCCATATATCTCTGTTAGAAA
This sequence comes from Pristis pectinata, assembly GCF_009764475.1. Taxonomy (NCBI): domain Eukaryota; kingdom Metazoa; phylum Chordata; class Chondrichthyes; order Rhinopristiformes; family Pristidae; genus Pristis; species Pristis pectinata. Next base: position 125,856,600 of record NC_067406.1, read on the forward strand.
ATGGTCCACTCTTAAGCCATCAGCTTTACTGAGATTTGTATTAACTACTTTATAAAGATCTTCACTGTTAGGTTAGAGCAGCTTTATCTTTTGTCCAGTGAATCACTCCTCTAAATAGCTTAACCACATCCCTCTGTCTACATGCTCTGCTAATTGCTACACCTTCCTACACTCATGATTCCTTCCTCTCTCACAGTACACACACCATGGTTAGCTGAACGTAAACCGTTACTCAGCTTGTGACAATACTAAGCTGACCTAATATCCCTAAACACGTTTCATGCTCTCTCCAAGCAATGTTTGTAATTTCTCAGGTCTAGACAGGGACATTTGATTCAATATGGTGGATAATGAATGTGTTGACCACATCCACACCACTGACATCTGTTTTACATCTGCAAAATGAATGCAACATAATTAAATAACAGGACCATTATAACAAGATACCAATTTATAAAACTTGTGATATCAATTATGAATTATCTTCTTATTAACTAAAATTTGTACAAGGAAAAAAATGGGTACTGTTACATGCCATATGTCACACTCAGCTAACCCAGACAATTATCTTTTCATTAATTGGACAACTGGGAAACACTCAATATGTTATAACCCTCCCACATGATAATGGATTTGTTATATTGTTTGATGACTCTTTAGTTAGAACCATCCTTACTTCACCGGGCACAGATCAAAGTGTTTGCTGGAATTTAATACACATTAAAACAAAACCCAGAAAATAAATGGAATTCTTAATAGATCAGGAAGCTCCTGTGGAGAAAGAAACAACAATAGTCATTGATCTGAAACAGTTTTTTTCCTCCAGAGTCCAGCATCAATTGTGAAGTTTTTCTCACATTTTCATTTTTTATTTCAGACTTCCAGCAACTACCATATTTTCCTTTTAGAGTCATAGAGCGACGCAGCATTGAAAACATATCTTTTGGCCCAACTCGTCTATGCCAACCAAATTGTCTAATTGAGCTAATCCCATTTGCCTGCTTTTGGCCCATATCCCTCCAAACTTTTCCAAGACCCATCCTGACCTTTTGCCAAGCTATATTCATCTCATTTGGTTGTAGTGAGGTGTTGCCAATGAGGTGGGCCAGATAGCAGCCCAAATTTGGTCCTTAAATCTCATGTACCTGTCCAAATGTCTTTTACATATCTTTTATTTAATTAAACCTAAAACTCATCCACAATTGCCAGGATATAAATAGTGGATGGGTGTTTGGGTAAGGTAGGACCTTATACAAAATAACCTAGGAATATTAAGAGTCTCCCCACAGTGTATTATGACTAATAACTATAAAACTCTTGTCAGTTAATTCAGCAGTGATGATGAAGGCTGAATTAATTCAATCTGGTTCTGAACTAGTCAGGTTGCATGATTTATCTTTAGACCTTTCCTTCACTCTTATTCTAAAGTTTCCATAATATTCCTTAGCATATTTCTCTGTGTAAATAGAGGTCATACAAGTCCCCTGTTTCCATCCTTGAAGCATGCACAAACCATGACTGTCGGCTTTCTTAGATCTCCTAGATTGTCTCATGTCTGAATTATGTTCTCATACTTGAACCATCTTGACATACTGTTCCTTCATCCTGTATATTCTCAGTACTTCTCTCAAATTTCTCACCTTTGATGCCTGTAACTGCTCTTCAGCCCTTTACTCAATGACGAATACTTTTATTTTAAATAGGTTAACAACTATTTAAAATAAGTGGCAAAGGTTTTGTTGTTAGAATGCATTAAGCTTTTGAGAAGATATCAAGCATAGTACTCGCCAGGTTTTTGATATTTATAACAGATATCACATGCTTAAATTAGTAAATAATAACATTCTAAAAAAAAGATGGTATTCACTTTGTATGCAGGCAATATTTGTTATGTCAAGGCAAAGAGCCTGGGTAGATATGTCACAGTCTGAACAAATTTCAAAGAGGGGAATGTTTCTTACAAAATACATCTATTTACACAATGATGAATGTTTATGATTTGTAGTCAACTCTTATCAAAAGTGATTAGCATATAGCATGCAATCTGTTCCTCACAGTAATATGATTTGTGTTATAATTCTGTCAGTATTGAGAATCCTCACTTTGCAAACTGCGGGTTGGCAGTGGTTGCATAAGTCTCAATCCATCAAAACAGTCCTGATGCTTAGATAGCTTATCTGTAATTACTGGTACGTATTGCTGAACTATTGCCCAAAAGCACTTTCAGGTGCTCACCATTTTTCTAAAGCTTTCAGGTTCAGTCGGGTCATCAACTTCGACCTTCATATGGCTGAGGAATTCTTGCTCAGGAAGCTGCTTTTTGGGTTGTGCAAGCGAGAGACCAGATGTCCTAATATGTGAAAAATCACAATCCAGGTTGCCATTTTGTGAAAAAAGTAATGGGTTAGTGGCACAAGTGTTTCCTAGAAACAAGTGTCATAGAGTCAGAGAGTCATAGATTCAGAGAGTGGTACAACACAGAAGAAGGCCCTTCAGCCTACTATGCCAATGCTGACATTTTTGCCCATCTATACTAATCTAATTTGGTTGTATTGAGGTGTTGCCAATGAGGTGGGCCAGAGAGCAGCCCAAATTTGGTCCTTAAATCTCAAAGAGTCATAAAGCTGTACAGCGTGGAAACAGGCCCTTCAGCCCAACTGGTCCATGCAGATTAAAATGCCCCATCCAAGCTAGTCCCATTTGCTAGTGTTTGGCCCTTAACCTTCTAAACCTTTCCAATCCACGTGCCTGTCCACCTGTCTTTTAAAAGTTGTTATTGTACCTGCCTCAACCACTTCCTCTGGCAGCTGACCCCACATAAATACCACCCTTTGTATAAAAAAAGTTACACCTCAAAGTCCTATTAAATCATTCCCCTCTCACCTATGCCCTCTAGTTCTTGACTCCACAACTTGAAGAGAAAGGCTGACTGCATTCACCCTATCTATGCCCCTCATGATTTTTATACACCTCTACAAGATCACCTCTCTGTTTCCTATGCTTTAAGGAATAAAGTCCTGTCCAATCTCTCCCTATAACTCATTTCCTCAAGTTCTGGCAGCATCCTTGTAAATCTTTTCTACATTCTTTCCAGTTTAATAACATCTTTCCTATAGCAAAGCGAACAAAACTGAACACAATACTCCAAGTGCGGCCTCACTTGTGTCCTGCACCATGATCTCCCAACTTTTATACTCAATGCTGTGACTTATGAAGGCCAGCATGCCAAAAGCCTTCATCAATAGCCTGTCTCTCTGTGATTCCACATTCAGTGAACCATGTACTTGTACTCCAAGGTCCCTCTGTTCTACAACATTCCCCAGGGCCCTGTCATTCACTGTGAAACTCTTACCTAGATTTGACTTTCCAAAATGCAACACCTCGCACTAATCAGAATTAAACTCCATTTGCCATTCCTTGGCCCAGTTACTCAGCTGATCAAGATCACCCTGCAATTATTGATAACCTTCTTCATCGTCCACCATACCATCTATTTTAATGTCATCTGCAAACTTATTAACCATGCTCTGTACATTCCTATCCAAACCATTGATATTGGTGACAAACAACAATGGGCCCAGCACCGACCCCTGAGCCACACCACTAGTGAAGGGCCCCCAGTCCGAGAAACAACCAGCACCATCACCCTCTGTTTTCTACCATCAGGCCAATTGTGTATCCAATTAGCCAGATCTCCCTGGATTCCATGCGATCTAACCTACTATGTGGAACCTTATCAAAGGCCTTAGTGAAGTCCATATAAACTATGTCTACAGTCTTGCCCTCATCAACTTTCTTGGTCTCATTGTCATCAAACAAAACCTGGATAATAATCAGGTATCCTGATTCAGTATCATCATCAAGGGAAGACCCAAATCTAATACAATAATACTGGGCCTCAAGTGGGTCCTGGGAAGAGCTGGCATGAGGGCAAATGGAAGGAGTTGAACATGAGCCAACAAGAGTGTCAGTATTGGCATAGAAGCATGAGGAGAATTGCTGTTCATCCTGTCTCTCTGCTCAAGTAAATGAAAAGAAATAAATTTACTTTGACTTTGTCGGATTCCCTGTGCCAACACTGGCCATGCAGGTGAAATCAAAGGTTGTAAATGCTCTGCATAGTCCTAACATCTGTTTAAGATGGATGAAAGGAACACTTGGATTCAGTGCCCTGAGTCAGTTCAGGCATCATTGAGTTGAGATACAAGTCAAAACTGGACAAGGCCTTGCCCAATTTCATGCCCACTGTGGATAAAAGGAGGGCAAATTTCTCTGATATTGACCTTTACTTTGACTCTAACTATGTCAAACTCAATGAATTTATTTTGTTCAGACAACAATGTGCATAGTTGAGTAATATAATTAAATAATACTTTCCTTAGGCTGCTCTGTTTGAGTTTTAGTGACAGCCATGAGATATATTGTGATTATTATTATAATGCCAGTGCATCCCCATAATTTCTTTCTTGCTGATGGATTTGGCTCAATCTGAATAGAATCACATCTGGAAAATGTATTATTGCTGTATTATCATGACTTGCATGTTATAATTGCAAGACTACTAATTCAAAAAAGATGGATAAACTATAGTCATTGTTTTTATACATGGCAATTCAGACTATAATATTACATTAAAGTTTATATTTGAATACTGACGTTAAGTCTAATGAACAATAAAAACTGCTTTGTCAACAGGCACATATTTAATGGGCAATATTAATAACCTCCTTCAGCACAAATCCTAAACAAGGTTGGAATTTGGTTAAACTTTTGATATTGCAAGAAACATTATTGTAATCTGTGTATTTTGCATAACTTTTTTGACTAATCTATTTCTGTATTATTACTAAATTTGAAGTTCAGCTCTTAAAGAGTTACACGTAACTAAGATTTAAGGATAGGAATTCTTTTTGTTCTTCCAGATGGGCAACATATTTCAAGGGATAACAAGAGCATTATTCAAGGAGAGCATTTCAATGCAATGAAACCTCTAGCTTTATATTTGCACCTATTACTCTCACACCTTGGTATGTTGAAGGAGGCTGTGTTTGCTTTCCTAGAAGAATGGAACTGCTCTTCACTATGGTCCAACCTATAGACAAAAACAAAGCCTGGAACGTCTTTCTCTATTACAAAGAGAAGCACAGTTCCTATGCAACAGGAACCTACCAAGTCCAAATGAGAGGGGTACAATATATAAGAATGAAAACATGACTCTCACTGGATCTGAAGAATCAAATCAGAATTAGTATTTCCTTCTGTCTGTAGTAATATTAAAAAATATAGTGATTCTCATCTTCCTAAATCTTATACATCAGTTCATGTTTTTTTTAATCAAACATTAGAATGAAGTGTAATCTTTTCCCAAAGCCTAACCCACGTATGGTCCGGGAAACCTGCCTCCATATTCCAGGCAGACAGGCTTCAAGCTCCATTTTGTAATTTGTGAAGACAAACTCCTTCCAGCTTAACTAGTGGTACAGAAACTTCTTGCAGGCCAGATATAGAATGTAACCCACTTCTAACAACATAAGAAATACATGCAGGAGGAGGCCATTCAGCCCCTCAAGTCTTTTCCACCATTCAATAAGATCATGGCTGATCTTTTACCTCAGCACCACTTACCTGCACCCTTAATGTCTAAAAATCTATCAATCATTGTCTTGAATTTACTCAATGGCTGAACCTCTGCAGCTCTTCTAGGTAGGGAATCCAAAGATTTACTACCCACTAGGTGAAGATATGTCTTTTGAACTTGGTCCTGAATGGCCAATCCTTTATCTTGAGACTGTGACCACTGATTCTCATCACTCTAGACTAGCAAAAAATAACTTCACATAAAGCCCTGTAAGCATCTTGCACATTTCCATGCAATCAAAGTCAAAAGTCAAAGTCAAGCTTATGTCATATGCATAAGTACCTCCATGCGTATGTGCAATGAAAAATTTACTTGCAGCAGCATCATAGCATTAGAAACACAACATTTACAAGAAAATCATAAATTGAACATAATTTATGAAAAATTATAAAAGAAAAAACACAATTAGAAAGGACAGAGTCACCTCTTGTTCTTCCAAACAGATGCAGTCTGCTTAACCTCTTGTCATATCCTTGGAAGCACTCAGATGAACTTTTGCTGCTGCAGGTATTTCCTTCCTTGGGGAGGAAGGCCAAACCTGTACACACAGCAGTCCAGCTGTGGTATCACTGGGGACTTATAAATAGAAGAAGGGACTCTACTCCTGTTCTCAGGTTTTCTTGTAACAAAGGCCAACATATTGTTTGCCTCCCTAATTGCCTCCCTACCTGCTAAAGAGTGTGCAGTGGAAGTTCACCAGGACATTGCCTGGATTGGATCATCCTAGTTATGAGAAGAGAATAGATAGGCTGGATTTGTTTTCCTTAGAGTGGAGGAGGCTAATATGGGCCTGATAGAAGAATACTAAATTATGAAGGGCATAGTCAAGGTAAATAGTGGTGAACATTTCCCCATGGTAGAGGTGTCCAAAACTAGATGGTGTAGGTTTAGAGTTAAGGAGAAGAGTTTTAGAGGGGATTTGAGGAAGAAGTTTTTCACCTAGAGGGTAGTTGGAATGCAAAGGCCTGAGTTGCTGGTACTCTCACAACACTTAGACTTAGATGAGCATTTGAATCGCCAAGGCATAGAAGATTACAAACAATGTGCTGATAAGTGGGATTATTGTAGATAGGTACATAATAGTCAACACGGACATGGTGGGCCTGTTTCTGTGCTGTTTGACTCTATGATTCTATAACTCTATGGCAGACTTTTATCCACCAGTACTGTACTCCATTGTTATACAGTGTCAGACTTGTACTTACCAGAACTGTACTCCAGTGTTACACATTAATAGATCTGTGCCTACCAGTATCATACTGCAATGCTATACAGCAACAGACCTATACTGTACACCAGTGTTATACAGTAACCAATTTTTTATAAAGTATAAGATTTCTTTGTTCGTCACATGTACATTGAAACACACAGTGAAATGCATCTTTGCGTAGAGTGTTCTGGGGGCAGCCCGCAAGTGTCGCCATGCTTCCGGCGCCAACATAGCAAGCCCACAACTTCCTAACCCGTACGTCTTTGGAATGTGGGAGGAAACCGGAGCACCTGGAGGAAACCCACGCAGACACGGGGAGAATGTACAAACTCCCTACAGACAGCGGGTGGAATTGAACCCGGGTTGCTGGCGCTGTAATAGCGTGGTGCTGTAATAGCGTTACGTTAACTGCAATACTACCATGCCTGCCACCACCAGTACAGTACTTTGTTGTTATAGAATGACAGATCTGTGCTTACCTTTACTGTAGTGTTATACAGTGCAGACCCGCACCCACCAGTACAGCGCTCTGCTGTTATACAGTGAAAGACCTGCAGCCACCAATACCGTACTCTAGTGTTGCATGGTGACAGACCTGTACTCACCAGTACTGTAACCCAGTGTTACACACTGACAGTCAGGAGTTTGTTTGTTGCACAGTGAGTGGTGTACTATACAGTGTTAAACAACTTTTTATATGCTTTTGTCACCAAGGCAACCTGCTCAGTGGTTAAATAGCATTTCTCAATCCACATGCTGTTATGCCTAGCAAGTTTTGTTTGACATTTGATCATGCAATTGTAATGATTCCCAGTAAAGCATACGATTTTGTTTACATTAATCTATTTGAAGAAAAATGCCTAGAACAGACTAATTTTTGTCTGCTGGATAAGTAATCTCCATTCTTTTAAGTGCAGCAGTCCCAAGGATGAGCTGAATATATTCAGCTGACATTATCAATCAGTGGAATATGCTTATTCAGCAGTACTTTTAGATCCATAGCCAAGCAGCAACTAATGAAGTTGTAGCGGTTGCTACTGCGAAATAAAACAAGACGCTAGTCGAAGGATTGTCAAACAAGAACTGGTTTATTTTCCCGCCTTGCGCGGGCCTTTTAAGGGAGAATGTTCCCGCCCAATGCAACCGGCAATGACGTAAGTACTACGTCATCAAGTCTTTTCCACGCGCGGGTTTTCCCTGTCGCTCGGGAAAGACAAGGCCCGCCGCCATCTTCGGCCTCGTCGCTCCGACGCCGCACGACCCAACTGCCGAGCCGGTTCGCCTGACCGGACGGTGAGTCGCTACACAACCCCCCCCCAGAACTGGCGATACAGTCCCCAAGGTCCGTGGGCTGTGCCAGCCGCCGCTTAGGGGGTCGGCCTCTGCGTCACGGCGTTGAAACCTCGACCGGTTGTTGCAGATTCAAATGGGCCGGTTTGAGGCGGTCTGTCGTGAAATCCTGTTCCCTGCCCCCAACGTCCAAAATAAAGGTGGATCCATTATTCTGTATGACTCGGAACGGTCCCCTCATATGGTTGTTGCAACGGCGCCCAAGGTGTGCCTCTGCGAACGAAAACAAACTTACAGTCTTGTAGTCCCTTTGGCTGGCAGGATGGGGCTTGACCGTGCCGCGAGGTGGGAATCGGGGCCAAGTTTGCCAAGCTTCTCGCGCAGTCTTTGTAGGACCGCTGAGGGTTGTTCCCCTTGGTCTAGAAGGGGCAGGTATGAAATCCCCTGGGTCAACTAGGGCTGCCCCGTACACAAGCTCAGCTGATGAAGCACGGATGGTCTTCTTTGGGGGCAGTGCGTATGCCGAGCAGGACCCAAGGCAGCTTGTCAACCCAGTTAGGACCCTTCAGGCGGGCATCAAGGCTGATTTCAGATGGCGGCGAAAACGTTCCACCAACAACCGTTTGATTGAGGATAGTAGGCCGTGGTGGTGTGCAGCTGCGTCCCCAGCAGGTTCGCTAATGCAGCCCAGAGACTGGAAGTGAATTGGGGTGCCTCTGACGGAAGTGATGTGGGCCGGAACACCAAAACGTGAGACCCAAGTTGTGAGCAGTGCCCGGGCGCAGGAATCAGTTGTGATGTCAGTCAGGGGGGTTGCCTCTGGCCACCTCGTGAACCGGTCCACAATGGTAAGGAGATACCGGGCTTCTCCTGAAACCTGCAGAGGGCCCACGAGGTCGACATGTATGTGTCGAACCTCCTACGGGTAGGCTCAAACTGCTGTGGCGGGACTTTGGTGTGTCATTGGATTTTCGATGTCTGGCAGTGCGGACAAGTCCTGGCCCACTCACTGACCTGTTTGCGCAGGCCATGCCAGACAAACTTGCTGGTGACCAGTCGGACAGTTGATCTGATGGACGGGTGCGCCAACCCATGTACCGAGTCAAAAACGCGTCTCCGCCAGGCTGCAGGGACTATAGGGCGGGGCTGACCTGTCGTGATGTCGCAAAGTAGGGTCTGCTGACCTGGCCCAACCAAGAAATCTCGGAGCTGCAGACCCTAGACTGCGGTAGTGTAGCTGGGCAGCTCGTCGTCAGCTTGCTGTGAGTGAGCTAGGGCCGTGTAGTCGACACCCAAGGACAGGTTGTGGATGGTCGGTCTGGAAAGTGCATCAGCAACGACATTATCCTTTCCGGAGACATGTTGGATATCCGTTGTGAATTCGGAAGTGTAGGATAAATGTCTCTGCTGACGAGCTGGCCAGGGATCAGAGACTTTGGAGAAGGCAAAGGACAAAGGCTTATGATCGGTGAAAACGGTGAAAGGCCTGCCTTCTAGAAAGTATCGGAAATGCCGGACCGCCAGATACAGTGCTAGAAGTTCCCGATCAGAAGTGCTGTATTTCAGTTCGGGTGGTCTAAGGTGCTTGCTGAAAAATGCCAAGGGTTGCCAGCGGCCTTCGATTAGCTGTTCCAGTACCCCACCCACCGTGGTGTTGGACGCATCCACTGTGAGGGCGGTTGGGACGTCTGTCCTAGGGTGTAAAGCATCGTGACGTCTGCCAGGGCATCTTTGGCCTTAACAAAGGCCGCCGCAGCCTCGTCAGTCCAGGTGATGTCCTTGCCCTTACCAGCCATCAGCGAGAACAGAGGGCGCATGATACGGGCTGCTGCAGGGATGAGCCGATGGTAAAAGTTCACCATCCCAAGGAATTCCTGTAGGCCTTTGACCATGTCGGGGTGGGCAAAATGGCGGATAGCGTCTACCTTGGCGGGTAGGGGTGTTGCCCCGTCGCTGGTGATTTTGTGGCCGAGGAAATCGATAGAGTCAAGTCCAAATTGGCACTTGGACGGGTTGATTGTGAGGTTGAAATCGCAGAGGTGGGAATACAGCTGACGGAGGTGGGAAAGGTGTTCTTGGCGGTTACGGCTGGTGATCAGTATGTCATCTAAGTAAATGAACACTAAGTCCAGGTCTCGGCCTACCGCGTCCATCAGCCGCTGGAAGGTCTGTGCGGCATTCTTAAGGCCGAACGGCATATGAAGGAATTCGAACAGGCCGAATGGTGTGATAATCGCAGTTTTGGGGACGTCATCCGGATGGACTGGGATTTGGTGGTATCCCCGAACGAGGTCCACTTTGGAAAAGATGCGGGCCCCGTGTAAGTTCGCTGCGAAGTCCTGGATGTGAGGGATGGGATAGCGGTCCGGGGTGGTGGCGTCATTCAGCCTGCGGTAGTCGCAGCAGGGCCTCCACCCTCCGGTGGCTTTGGGGACCATGTGCAGGGGGGAGGCCCAGGGGCTGTCTGACCTGCGAACAACCCCCAGCTCCTCCATGTGACAGAACTCTGCCTTTGCCAGGTGGAGCTTGTCTGGAGGTAATCGTCGTGCTCGGGCATGAAGGGGTGGCCCTGTAGTAATGATGTGGTGTCATACCCCGTGTTTGGGCCTAAAATTTGTAAATGAAGTTGCCAAAATTGATGGGAATTTGGCTAGGAGCTTGGTGAAATTGTCACCAGAAAGGGAAATGGAGTCCAGGCGCGGGGCTGGTAGGCTGATTTCTCCCAGGAGATAGGTCTGGAAAGTGCTAGAGTGGACTAACCGCTTCCCTTGCAGGTCGACTAACAGGTTGTGGGCCCAAAGGAAATTGGCTCCTAGGAGTGGTCGGGCGACAGTGGCAAGGGTAAAGGTCCAGGTAAAACGGCTGCCGCCGAATTGCAATGAAGTGTATGGGTGCAGAAAGACCGTATCGTTGTACCGTTGGCGGCATTGAGTACAGGACCTGGTGGCCTGTTACGAGTGTCGCGGCCGGTCGGGGGCAAAATACTGACCTCCGCTCCAGTATCAATGAGGAAACGCCATCCAGATTTCTTGTCCTGAACGAATAGGAGGCTCTGTCAGCGGCCAACCACCGTAGCCATCAGCGGCGGCTGGCCCTGGCGTTTCCCTGAAACTTGCAGGGTGGGCGGCATCGACGGGCCTCTGCACCCCACCTCTGATGGTAGAAACACAGCTGATCACCCGTGTCGTTGTCTGTGTTCCTGGGGTGTGGCTGCTCGGTTGCTGGGACAGGGCAAGGTGGGTGTTGGGCTCGCGGCCTGGTGATTTGGCCGACGGACGAACTGCTCTCGCGTTTGGCCTTCCACAGGACATCTGCCCGGGCGGCTACCTCACGGGGGTTGCTGAAGTCGGCGTCAGCTAACAACAAGTGGATGTCATCGGGGAGATGTTCGAGGAAGGCCTGTTCGAACATCAGGCATGGCTTGTGTCCCTCGGCCAATGCCAGCATCTCATTCATTAGGGCAGATGGGGATCTGTCCCCCAGGCCATCCAGATGAAGCAGGCGGGCGGCGCGCTCACGACGGGAGAGGCCGAAGGTCCGAATCAAAAGGTCTTTGAAAGCCGGGTACTTATCTTCCTCCGGAGGCGACTGATGAAGTCTCCAACCTGGGTGGCTGTCTCTTGGTCCAGAGAGCTAACCACATGTAGTACTTTGTGGGAGTCGTAGGTGATCTGCCGAAGGTGGAATTGTGCTTCGGCCTGGTCAAACCAGACGTTGGGCTGAAGTGTCCCAAAAGGCGGGCAGCTTGAGGGCCACTGCATTGGCTGCTGCCTTGTCGTCCATTGCGCCGGTCCAAAATCTGTTTGGAACATCGGGGTCACCAATGTAGTGGTTGCTACTGCGAAATAAAACAAGACGCTAGTCGAAGGATTGTCAAACAAGAACTGGTTTATTTTCCCCGCCTTGCACGGGCCTTTAAGGGAGAATGTTCCCGCCCAATGCAACCGGCAATGACGTAAGTACTACATCATCAAGTCTTTCCCGCGCGCGGGTTCTCCCCGTCGCTCGGGAAAGACGAGGCCCGCTGCCATCTTTGGCCTCATCGCTCCAACGCCGCATGACCCAACTGCCGAGCCGGTTCGCCTGACCGGACAGTGAGTCGCTACAAAATCATAATTGTATTAAGGAGCTGAATGCTACATATACCTGACTGTCAGATAGGTCAGAACATAAACAGTCTCAAGTATCCATAGGCCAAGGGATCTTTGGTACTTAAGCTAGATCACACCTATTAAGGATAAGTGGGATAAGTGCCACTGACCTTGGCAACCTTTCATGGGTTAAAGATATTTCTTTAATTAATCTACAAAAGATAGGGTGCTATGCTATCGTGAACACATCTCGGATGTCCACTATTTTAAACAAGAAGGAAGGTATAGCCGTAATTCCGAAGGTTAGCTTGTCAATTTCACTCAGCAAATGCATAACTTGCTTAAATTACTAAGTACTAACTTCTTTCTCTTCAGAAGTCCAGGTCTCCAGGGCCAGACCTTCCTCCAAATGCCCATGCCAACCATCAAGCACCCATTTACATTAATCTCACATTAATTCCCATTTATTTTCCCCACAGTTCCATCATCTCCCCCAGCTTCTAACATTCACCAACACACTTGGGGCAATTTACAGCATTCAATTGACCCTACCAAAACTGCACATTTTGGGAAGTGGGTGGAAACCGGAGCACGCAGGGGAAACCAATGTGGTCACAGGAAGACGGTGCAAACTCCACACAGATACAGGTCGAGATTCACATCCTGGCAAATCTCCTCTGCATCCTTTCTAAAGCTTCCACATCCTAAGTGTGGTCTAACCAGGGTTTTTTAGAGCTGCAACATTACCCCGCGGCTCTTGAACTCGGTCCCCCGACTGATGAAGGCTAACACGCCATATGCCTTCTTAACAACCTTATCAACTTGCACAGCAACTTTGAGGGATCTTACACGGATGACCTTATATCAGAAGTAGCCAGTTCTGACACAAACAGGAAAGGTTTGGTTATCTGAAGTTTGTGAATTCCATATTGTCTTAATGGCTTATGGTGTGCCTGAGCTCATAATGAAGTGCTGTTCCTTGAGATTATGTTAGGTTTCATTAAAAAATGGAGTAGGCCAGAAACAGTGTGATCAGAGTACAGGTGGAGGGAGAATTAACGTGACAAACAAACTGGAAGCTCTGGATCACCTTTGCGAATGAAATGGAAGTTGTGTGCAAAGTGGAGGAGACCACATTGTGACCATCAAATGAAACACATGGAGTTGAAAGAAGTGCATGTGCATTGCTGCTTCCCCTGGAAGGTGTGTTTGAGTCCCTGGATGGTGAGGGAGAGAAGGGGTAAAGCAAAAGAGTTGCATCTCCTGGGGTTGGATGGGAAAATGCCACGAGACGGAAGTGGTTCATTGACATGGAAGAGCAAAACCAAGGAGCCATGGAGGGAAGAGTCACTTCAGAAAACTAAAAGAGGAGAGAAAGGGAGGGGAAGATGTGGGGTTGAGAACATTGTTCTTTCAGTTCTGCATGCCCATCCATCTTACAATTGATATTGTGATTACAGTATTTGCTATAAGTGATCATGCAAAGATATTTTTAGACATGAGAAGAGCACAAAGTGATTAAAAAAAAGTGAAAAAGCGAGTCCTGATGCAGGGTTTCATCCTACAGATGCTGCTCAACCCATTGAGTTCCTCCAGCAGATTGTTTGTTGCTCCAGATTCCAACATCTGCAATCTCTTGTGTCTCTCTCATGAAAAGTGGAATGTTTTGTCAGTTTTGTGCATTTGTGGTTTAATTTTGTCTGGACCTTTGATCCTCCTTTTCTTTGCTACTGATGGTTTATTAGTGTTTCTGTTCTGGAAGTATTGCAGATCTGCAATCTGGCTACTTATGTTCATTGCCAGTCTCCTTTGTGAGCTCACATCCACTGAAGATGGTAGACATTTTTCATACAGCAAATAATTATTAATAATTTACTGCTGTAGTCTCATTTGCTCCCACAACAGTTCAGTTTAGCCTAGCCTTTCCTAGCCTTTCTACCCTTCTTTTTTCCTTTCTCTCCTTACCTTTGACCCATCCCTGGTGATCTGCTCTCCCCTCCTCCCCACACCTGCCTATCACTATCTCTTACCTGCATCTACCTATCACCACCTTGTGCCCACCCTGCCTCCCCTCTTTTGTCCACCTATCACTGCTCTGCTTTTCCCTCCCATATATTGAGCTTCCCCTTTTCCTATCTTCAGTCCTGAAGAAGGGTCCTGACCCGAATCATTGACCACCTGCTTTTCTTCACAGATGCTGCCTGGCCTGCTGAGTTTCTCCAGCACCATCGTGTTATTCATTCAGTCTCCTCTCTCCTCTAGGATTTCTTGTCATGATAAGAAGATTGATGGGCTTCATCAGATTCCAATTCTTCTTCTGCTTGCTGTACTGTCCATTACTTTTTGAACTCCAAAATTATTTAGCATGCACCATACCTCTAATTCTTGATAGTCCATACTAAAAGGTGCCCTCTATCCTTTCCATATACTGGAAGCAGGGTTTCACAATGGAGCAACTTTAATCACAAATTACTTCCCCAAATGTATTGTTGTGCCTAGTTCCCAGAAGACAGTCTGTATCATTAGCTATGGTTGTCATGGCTAGCTCTTGATTCGAGAAAACCAATCTAACACATTACTTTGGCTGTACAATATGAGTACTTTTTACTGTCAGAGAACGAAGGATCATGAGAGCTCATGGAGCGCATGTTGCCATTGGAAAAAAATAACACGGATTTGCAGCCAGAACAACATGGCTTGCATCAGTCAGAAGAGGCACATTTATAATACAAAAACATTTCCTGCTGATAAAATTCAACATTAAGGATTGAACAGTTAAGGCCAGTAATGGGCTCATGGGGAACATCATTCAATTATAGCCGAGGATTTCCTATCTCTACTTTGGTGGGTTTATGTGTAAATGCACGAAATCTGGATGTTCCCCAAACAAACCATTCACTCAACTGTTCATTATGGAGTGCAATACAGTTTTACTTTATGTAACTGGAAACACATAACAGAATGAAAAAATTAAACCTTTTTTTAACCCTTAGCCACTGAAAAGGCAATGTGATGGGAGAAGGAGGGAGCAGGGTACAACTGCCAAGGTAACTCACAATAATCCTGGAGGAAAATTATAATTTACATTGATGTATAGCCACCTTTTTTTTGCATACTCTATTATTTGTTTCTATTCATCTCTATGCCAAGTATTGTCTGTGTGTATGACTTTCATTGTCTCCACCATACCTTCTTTAAAAAACAGAAGGATACCACCAAACTTTTGAGCTTGTTCACCATTCAATGAGATCATGTTGACTTATATTCTACGTTGTTCCAGCTGTCTTGGCTCCTTCTCATTTAATCGCATTATCTCACAAAAAAATCTTTCAGCCTCAGATTTAAAATAATAAATTGTTAATTGACCTAGGAATTTTTGCTTTTTGTGGATGAGAGTTCTACCCTTCTGCCAACACTTGAGGGAAATCCTGAAGGCAATGCCAAACTTTCATTTACATATGATAGATCAGTAGCAGCATAAACAACTGGGATGATTGGAAATAAAGTTGGTCATTTTCTGTGTCAGGGCTTGGAAGAGGGCATTTTCACCCTTATTCCTTCACAAACTCTTGAATGTCCAGAGTCAGACAGGTTTCATCAAGAAGTCCAATTCGTTTCCAGGAAAGTGTTTTCACTTTTAATCTTCACAATGGGAGAACCTTGTCATTCATACTCTGATAAATAGAAAGTCGTTAATTTTCATTGGCTTCAGAAGCCTGTATGGTGAGGGATAAATGGAAAACAGGGTAGACAGGTTTGGAATATATATTGTCTTTTTATTTGTCATCTGTCTCTTCCCATAACACATATGTTATTAATCTCCTGTGGCATTTCTCACATGGAAAAATAGTCCTCCTATCTGTTATTTCTTCATTCTTTCTGACTTTTAAGTTTGAGATGTTTTTTTTCACCCTTTTCCTTACACATTCTATAGTTCTCATGCACCTTCATGCTGTGATATTCTTTATTTGTCTCCTACTTCTTTCTCACTGTCTCATATTCTTTATGTAAGTCACATCTTTGTTGCACTTCTTTTTGCTCTATCATTTGTCTCAATCATCAGATCTAAGTCTCAATTTTGTTCTTTCACCAATGTCCTTAACTTCTATTCTTAGTTTATTCTGAAAGAAGTACAAGCAAGGTGGTAGTTGGCATGCACCAGGATGGAGAACAGTTTGGAGATAGAGATAACTTTCATCAGAGCTGACGAAACAGTTGTCAGTGAGAGACTATGGCTGGAACTGAAGTAGAGAATAACACTGGTAACCTTGGATATACCCATTTGAAGGGTATGGGAAAGAAAGATAGTTAATCATGTGCAACACATTCTGAAGAACCAAGAACTCCACGCCAACACATTTTCTCAGGAAATGGTGCTTTACACAAGGTAATTACAAACTCACAAACTCAAATCCACACCCAACTTCTGAACTTCCCACAGAACCCAGGGAAAATTCATTCCAACAACACCTTTTAATCTATTTTCTGTCTCCTGCAATCCCTTTAGCTTGACCTTAATTCTTTTCCACACAGTACTGGTTTAGGTGTGCTCCACAATTTTCTGTTGATCCCACCTTACCCCTCCCCACAAGAGTTATTGAACCTGTTTTGGTATGCTCTTGAGGGCAGGCATGGTAGTGTAGTTGTTAACATAATGCTATTGCAGTGCCGGCGACCGGGGTTCAATTCCGGCCACAGTCTGTAAGGAGTATGTATGTTCTCCCCGTGTCTGTGTGGGTTTCCTCCAGGTGCTCCAGTTTTTTCCCACATTCCAAAGATGTCCAGGTTAGGAAGTTGTGGGCATGCTATGTTGGCGCTAGAAGCGTGGAGACACTTGCAGGCTGCCCCCAGAACACTCTACGCAAAAGATGCATTTCACTGTGTGTTTCGATGTACATGTGACTAATAAAGATATCTTATCTTATCTTTGTCCTGGTATCTGGCAGACAGCACTTCATACGTGACCTAAAATTTACATGTGCAGAAGTGGCTTTCCCGTAAAAATTTCATTTACTATTATTTCCCAATGCTTTTCTTAGCCATTTGAGCAATCTTCTTTTCTATGGTGCTATGGCCTTATTTATATGGCTCTTCCCACATTATCGTCCTTAAAACAAATGTCTTTGTCAGTGCTTTTGCCTCTGAGAAATGTATCCACTTCCCTTCTCCTTCAGAATTCATAGAACAGAGACACATCTGATCATAGAAATGGGAGTAGGCTAATGAGTTCTTTGAGACTGTATTCACTGGATTCTTGGCTGTTATGTATCTAAATTCTTCTACCTGTCTTTGCACAGATACTTTGATGCACATTACTGGCACAAAACATTTGATCTTAGATATTATTATTATTTGAACTAGCCTCTACTGCTTTTTATGTGTGAGTTCCACACTCCAACCATAATTTGGTTGAAGATATACATTTAAATGTCTCCCCTGAATGGCTTGGGTCTGATTTCAAGATTATAGCCCCTTGAGCTAGACTTCCCCAGCTCTGAAACAAGTTTCTTTCTACCTTAACAATTCCTTTCCAAACCCTAAAAAGCTCAACCAATCACACCTTAACTTTTAAATTCCAGAGATTGCATTCCTAGTGTCTGTAGTTTCACTACATAATCTGCACTTATTTTTCATCTTTAATTGCCCTTAAGAATTTCATGGTGAGCTATCTTCTTGAATGACTGTAGTCCTTTTGGTGAAGGTACTCCCACGGTGCTGTGGTAAGGAGTTCAGAATATGGACCCGGTGATGGTAAATCTTTTCTGTCTTTCTTTGTGGTCATTGTATATCTTCCATTCTCCTAGCTTATACCAATTTGTTTGAATTTCAATATTCTGTATTCTTGTATGTTACTTCCCATGTTAATACACTGTCAAATATCTTTCATTCTTATTGCTATCTCCTTGTGTACTTTACCTTTGTTTTCTTTATGTATCCCTTGATGTTGCAAAACCTCAGTAATTCCTGGTTTGACTGAATTTAGCTGAAGGTAATTCCTGTGAGGTGTATAAATCCTAGAAAAGCAAATTACACATAATTCTCACATGCAACAAGATTCATATACTGTTATTGCTTGTAGCTGTCTGCTATGATAACCATTGAAAACTTAAACAAAAGAATGCTATTCAAAACATGAAAATATAAAAATGGTAGACAGATCTAATTTTTTGCTTCGTGATAAGTCTAACTTCATACTATTGTGCACCTTATAGCAATTTAGAGCACACCCCTTCAGAACCTCTCCTGCTCAGTTTCTAATGATGTTAATCTTTATTTATACAGCGCGGTAACAGGCCCTCCCGGCCCAACGAGCCCGTGTCATCCAATTACACCCATGTTAACCTATTAACCCATACGTCTAGAATATGGGAGGAAACCAGAGCACCCACAGTCACCGGGAGAACATACAAATTCCTTACAGGCAGTGACGGGAATTGATCCCTGATCGCTGGTGCTGTAATAGTGTTATTTCATAGATAGCTTGCTTCAAACTTCAGAGATAGCTTGCAAACATCAGTTATTGCACTGAATTCAAATATATATTGTGAAAACATTCTTGCAAGTATCAGGCCAGGGCCTGTAGTTGACTTCACTGGGAGTGTTTTTGTTCACTGAATACATTAGGTGCAAAAGAGCTGAAGGGAAGGCCAAGCGAGAATGTAAGTTAAAATCTGATTTTGCCCAGGTTTAATACAAGATGCCATTTCACAAAAGACGTTGAAGCCAACACAGAAACAATTGGAAGGCAACTTGTTGAACAACTGGTTGCACCTTAAAGTACCTGCCAGTAATCATTAAAGAGGTTGCAAAGAATTTTGGTGGCAGACACTTCTATTTAGGTGTCACAGCTAGCGGAGCTACTACCTCACAGCATTTGATAAACTGGTTCAATCCTGATCTCAGGTGCTACCTGTGTTGCATTTGCAAGTTTTGCTTGTGACCCCATGGATTTCCTCCAGGTGTTCTGGTTTCCTCCCACATTCCAAAGACATGTGGTTTGGTCATTTGAAGTAAATGTGAGGAGTATAAAATAATGGTATTTATGTAGGATTGGTATAAATGGGTGGTTGGTGGTTAATGGGGATTCAGTGGGCCAAAGAGCCTGTTTCTGTGCTGTATCTCTCTACCTTTGTTTCTGACATATTGATCTCTTTAAATATTGCCAGCTGATTGGGGTTAAAAATAGCACAGAGGCTGATTTCAAATGGTACTCACAGGGAAATGCACACTGAAGAAAAAGCCAAATCAACACTTCCACAGGAAGTATGGATAGATCAACTGAAACACATTGGAAGACTTCTTGGGACATTTCTCAAGATTTCAGCAAAGCTCAAGTCACACTTATCTGCAAATTCTCCAGCTACTCCATCTAAGAATGGTAAGAGTTTGCATATTCCACCTGACAGGGGTATCTAGATCATCTTGTTAAGCTATGCCCTTGGTCTGGATGAGGAACGGGAGGAAGTCATGAAGTCAGGCAGAGCAGATACAGCTAGAGAAGCAGAGGAAAATCAGGAGAAATCATGTTTATCTGCAGGTACAGGATAACAAGATGCTCCTCTTTCTTTGAACATTGTCTACCAAGACTTGAATACCACCTGTTTGTGGTCTTTCTCCTTGACTTAGCAGCTTCAAGCAGGACAGAGTCATAAATGCCCCAGGCCAGTTGTATAAAGAAATATGATGTTCCAACCTAGGCATGCCCATATTAGAGTTTCCAATTGTAGTCTTACATGTCATCATTTATTCCTCCTGTAGTCAACCACAGCAAAATCTATAGATGTTAAAATAAAACAGATGGCATATGCTTTATCATTTGAAAAGTAGTATTTGGGTGAAGTTAGCAAACCTTTATTTGGTTCAGGGGTCAAAATGTTAACTGGTTAACTCCTCTCTCACCTCCAAACCAATAGTGATCAATTATCTTTGGTAATGAATTTTAAAATTACAACAAATTCAAATGATATCAAGTTAAAAATCAAGAGAAAGCGTAACACGTCCATCATGGACAGGCTGTGTTACTGATTCTTTCACTATTTAAAACTGCAGCAATCTGAGATTTGCTGAACAGTGTGACATGTTTGAGTAATGAAGTTGCAGCCTGTAAAAGTGATTTATCATCATGAAGTAAAGGAAGTATAATGTACAGATATGCCAAACACTGATGGAATACTAGAGAGATAATAAATCATTGGTCACATACATAAACTACCCAAATCCACATTTGTTGACCTTAATCCAAAATAAGTATATAAACAGAATACAGCACAACAGATAATCCAAGCATTAGCTGACAGACTAGTCCAAGCAAGGTTCATATTGTCAATAAAGTGGCAAAAACTCAATTGCAGTGTAGAGCACACAATAAGCTTGGTAAAAGTGACTGTGACAGTGTTATAATAAAATAAATTGACAGAACATGGTATCAAGCAGAGGAAAAGAATGCATCTGCACAGCAGATTATGCTGGGCGCCTGTGAGGCAGAATATTGGTGTGCATTCACAGTCGCAATTTGCTCTGAGTAAACGTTTTTCAGACTCCACCGACACATTCACTGTGACAGTAATCACAGCAAACATAAACAGAAAAGCAAAATCCAATAAGTAAAAATGGATTGCCATCTGTTTAAATGATAATTAAGTTTGTCATCAGCCATCTGTCAATATTGTGTAAATTAGCATTTGTATCACATTTTGAGAACAT
The DNA here is from genome assembly GCF_009764475.1 of Pristis pectinata. Taxonomy (NCBI): domain Eukaryota; kingdom Metazoa; phylum Chordata; class Chondrichthyes; order Rhinopristiformes; family Pristidae; genus Pristis; species Pristis pectinata. The sequence goes on from NC_067406.1 coordinate 125,877,532, forward strand.
AAAAAATTGGAGCAGGAAATGGCTTTACAGTCACTTTATTCTGGTTTGCCATTCATTAAAATGATGGGTGATCCTCAATGTCAACTCTACTTTCTGGCCCAGACCCATATCGCTTAATTCCTTTAGAATCCAAACTTCCATCATCCAGTCCTTAAAATATACTCAACAACTGAGCATGCACAACCCACTGGGCAGAAAATTCAAAAGATTCACATTCCCTTGACTTAAAAATATTATCTAAGTTCGAAATGGCTGATTCTAGAGTCAGTTGTAGACTTCCAGCCTGGAGAAAATGTTTGTTAGCATCCAGCCTACCAAACAACTATTGACAAGAGCTTCAGTTGTGGGAATTAGGAGTCTATCTCATCAAGAAAGCACTGAGCAGGGAGCAGACCATAGCTCTCTGGCAGTTTAGTAATTGATTCACAAATGGAAGGGGACCTTCTGATGAATCTAAAACCTTCCTTTATGGGATAGCAGGAACAACAATGCTTGTTGAAGCCTCACACAGCAAGTCAATATCTCTTCCATCTCAAACTCTCCTTATCTACCAATGTCCCATGAAACCCCCTTATAAACCCTTCATTAACACAGCTGGAAGCCGGTGGGTCATTGCATTTTAAACATTGCCACATATCATCAGGGAAAAGCAACTCTTCAGACGGTGTTCCCACCAGAAACTTGTTCAGAGTTAATATAATCCTTTATATCAAACTGAAAGGAAGTAGTTCTTTCAGTGTCGCACTCTGTAATTCTTATCAAGTTTTAAAGGTCAGAGATTTTGCCATGAGTGCAAGATGAGTTAGCTGAACTTATCTAAGGATGCAGTGGAGACATTAAAATTGTCCGAATGTCTTCAGGCCAGACAGTAAAAGATCAATGATCATGCTCCACTAACACTGATGTGGAATTGCACATGTCTAGGAAGGATGCAATCATATTGTCTTAGGAACGATTAACGCCTAATATCCAGAGTGCTCATGAGCAATGTTCATCAAAAGACATGAACACTATTGGCACCTGAAGAACTGTCTAAGTTGGGTTATCTCCCACAGGAAAGGAAGCAAATTGGATGAAATCGGGGTGGTGGGGTGGAATACATTACGGAAGATGATGCTGAAAAAAGACAGGAACCTGAGGGATTAAAATAAGACAGTGAAATGTAAAAGTCAGTCAGCCTATAGCAGATGAGAAAAGACACAAATGCAGACGTTCAGGCTTGAGGGAGTCTGTGAAGAATATAACATACTGTAGGGTCAAGTTTCCCCAAGAAATCAGTATGCATTTCTTATTTGAAACAGAACAGTTTTCATGCATTTCTAAGCAAACAACATCAATCTATCTGTGCAGTGCTGAATTACATATTCTCTGGAAACAAAGTTTCTCCCGAATCCCCTATTGAATTAATTTGTGCCTATATCCATGAGCATGGAAGGAGACCATTTGGCCCATCAAAGAATATATAAAAATTATGGAAGTAAAGTAGGGTAGACAGTCAGAATCTTTTTCCCAGGGTAGAAATGTCACATACTGGAAGACATGCATTTAAGGTGAGAGAGGAGAAGTTTGAGGGGAAATATGCGGGCAATTTTTTTTATACAGAGAGTGATGAGTGCTTGGAACGGGCTGCCAGATGTACTGGTGGAAACAGATATGATAGTGGTGTTTAAGAGGCTTTTAGATAGACACATGGATATGAAGGGATTGTGTGCAGGCAGAAGAGGTTTTGTTTAATTTGGTATCGTGTTCAACTCAGACATCTTGGGCCGAAGGAGCTGCCCCTGTGTTGTACTATGTTCTGTGTTCTAACTGCAGATGCAGGAAATCTAAAATAAAAACAAAAACAATCTGGAAACACTTAGCGGGTGAGGCAGCATCTGTGGATAGAGAAACAGTTCCTACAAAGGGTTATCAATCTGAAACATTAACTCTATTTCTCTTTCCACAGATGCTGTCTGACCTGCTGAGCATACCATCTGTTCACTCAAAGACAGTTTAACTTGCTTCAATGATGATCAAATAATGAGAATTTAACAACAGTTGAAATAGATTTCTTAATTAAGAGCTATTTAAATATAGTAATACATTTAAAAAATAATATTCCTGAGTCATAGAAATTAATCAAAAATATTGAGATTAAGTAAAATAACAAAAAACTTACCTGCACTTACATATTCAATTCAGGCCAGTGACTCCATTCAAATGAATGGGGCTATGCTCCATAGCTAGATATATATGACATAGAGCTGAGGGGCCAGATGTGAGATGCACGTCTGAGCTTTGTCTCTGCGATCAATGCTTCACCGGCATCTGATTTCTCGCTTGTTCCCAACACCTACATCACAATGTGGATGCTCAAAAGTCTGGTATGAGCTGATCCACACACTACAGTTAACCAATGGCTTTCAAAGGACCTTCTGCCTGGTGAGAAGCATAATTCACCCAATGTACTAGCATGTGCCTATTCTGTATTGTTTATCAATGTGTTCCTGTATTTTATTGTGTAGTCCTCTTCTGTATTTGACATACCCTTTAATTTGATAACATTTGCACATTTTCGAATGTTGTTTCCAGCTTTTAATGTAAGTAAACATTGAACTACAACCATCCCTGCACTGAATTTTGAGATAATTCACATCCCACTACCTTTATGTTTTCTGATTCGTAGCCAGTTTGCCATCTATTCTGCTATTTATTTCCTGTTTTCATGTATCTGGACCCCAGTTATGAGGGCACCATGTCTTATCAGACGACTTTTGAAAATCCAAACATACAATGCAAAATGCATTATCCTTGAATACTTCTCTTGTTCCTTCAAATTATTCAAGAAGGATAGTCAAGAATTATTTTCCTTTCTGAAATCTGTTCTGACTATTGTTTATTATATTTTCAGTTTCTAGGTGTTTTCCTAATACATCTCTGAGTAAGAATTCCATTATCTTTCCTACCAGATGTTAAGCTAGTTTATCAATTGTTCATTGGACTTGTTCTACCCATACTTAAATATAGAAATTGTATTTGCCATCCAGTTGTATTCTGGTTCTATTCTCCATTCCAATAAGCTTTTATATTATGGTATATATGCAGTTACTTTTGATGTTAAGCGATGCTGTCATTCTAGTCCATTTTTTTCCTTCTCTGGGTTTGTTTAATCTGTCAATTATCTCTCCCTGATTTCTGCATTATAACTTTTTGCCTTAGAAATTCTTCAACAGAAGGATATTAAACATGCACTGTACAGAGATCCTCTGGTAGCAGGCTTAAGGCGTTCATGGTAGTGTAGCGGTTAGCGTAATGCTTTACAGCACCAGCGACCCAGGTTCAATTCTGTCTGCTGTCTGTAGGGAGTTTGTATGTTCTCCCAGTGTCTGCGTGGGTTTCCTCCGGGTGCTCCAGTTTCCTCCCACATTCCAAAGACATATGAGTTAGGAAGTTGTGGGCATGCTATGTTGCCACGGAAAGCGTGGCAACACTTGCGTGCTGCCCCCAGAAGACTGGACGCGAAAGATGCATTTCACTATGTGTTTTGATGTACATGTGACTAATAAAGATCTTATCTTCATTGAAGAACATTCCACAGGTAAACATGTATGCAGACTTTTCCTCCATCAGGTTTTTTGCCCTTCTGGAGTTAGTGGAGGGAATCGGGTGCACTACAAATTACTGTGGGGTGAGAGGGAGCGGTGGAATTGTTGTTGGCTTGATGAGGGTGTGGTTGGTCTTGAAGTTGGATATTGAGAGGTGGAACATTGCAGATAAGGACACCGAGGGAAGAGGTAAAGGGATCAACCATGCAATAGGGCCTTGCAGGATAGACAGGCACATACTTAAGCCAGGGTCCAGCATTGCAGACTGAGCTTATTTCCAAGCAAGCAATTCAAATACTCTAAAAAAATTTCTCCGGGTGCACAGTTGAAAGTATCCTGACTGGTTGCATCATGGCCTGGTATGGCAATTTCAATGTACAGGAACACAAGAGGCAGAGAGTAATGGACACAACCCAGTCCATCACAGGCACAGCCCTCCCCACCACTGACAGCATCTACAGGAGGTACTGCCTCAAGAAGGTGGCATCTATCATCAAGGATCCCCACCATCTGGATCACATCCACTTTTCACTGCTACCATCAGGCAGGAGGTACAGAAGTTTGAAATCCCACGCCACCAGGTCCAGGAACAGCTACATTCCAACAATCATCAGGTTCTTGAATTGGCTTGTACAACCTTAACCCTACCTCAGCAACAGGACACAATGGACCACCTCTTGCACTACCATGGACTTGTCTCTGATTACGTCTTTTTTTTGCACTGTCTTGTTTTTGCACAGTCTTTTTTTTCTGTCTTCACTGTCTTGCATAATTTATGTATAATTCATATTCTATGTGTTGTCTGTACCTACGTGCCTGTGATGCTGCTGTAAGCAAGTTTTTCATTGCATCTGTACCTCACCGTACTTGTGTGCACATAACAATAAACTCGACTTGACTTGAAATGACATCAACAAGAAAGAAGAGTGAAACTAAACATTAAGCAAGAAGAGCCACATCAGGCAGAATATTGACCCTTTGGAATCCCCAGCCACAGACCAGGTTACAGCCGGTCCCTTTAAATTAAACAGAAAAAGGCCTCAACCTTCCAGATAGAACTTATTTCTATGTGAGTGGCGAATGTCACTTGCAGGTCTCTGATGCGCAAATGAAGTTTATGTTAGTAATGTCAAAGCGTGGATAGAATGCCACTTGACATCACTGCATGGGACCGGTGGTCTCTGTGCATTTCTGCTTTATATGTACAGAGTATCCAAACAATTATTGGGAACGGAAATCAATGCACAAAAGTACTTCCATTTTATAACATGAAAAATATTAACACAAAAATTTCCAGTCCAAATCCATTTATAATGTCATACTCATCATGTTAGTCTCCTTGGTAAATACTGAGACAAGAAGTTACTCAATATTTCTGTAATTTTGCTTTCATTATATGTGCCTATATTGTATTCTATTGATGCAGTTTATTCCATTGCAGATTTTTTTGTTATTTATGGCTCATCTTTAATATTTTAATATTTCATTTATATCCTTTTTGTCTTAATTCTTCATTAAGAAAACATTTTTTCTTAATGTTTTGTCATTACTGACGACTCGGTTCTGTTTTTAGTGGGATATATTTCTCCTCAAATCTGCTAATCACAGTTCTAAATATTTCCTCACTCCTGTCTATTTATTACATTGTTACTCCTTCCATTTTATTACGTTGTTCCTATCCTTATCTCTTAAAATATTCCAGCTCTTTTTACAGATTACCTCTGGCAATGCTTTATCACAGTTTCTGTGTAATCTTTTCCCAATGCAAAATCCACATTCATAAAATAAACTATATCACTGAAACATGATTGTGATTTTGGTTGTATTATTCAGCTGTTGGCTTCTGATAGTTTCCTTAAAGTGCTGTGTGATTGTACTTCCAGCTTTGGTTTATTACTTTTAGGGAGTATAAACACAACATTCAGGGACATAGTGTTTCTGGCTTTGGTCCTGCAGAAGAAGGGTTCCGTTCCAAAATGGCATCCGGACCATGTGCACACATTTGTTTTGACTGCCACAGCAGATGTGTGTTGGTTATGCTGTCAGTACATAAGCTCTTAATGCCCACTGAATATATGTAGTGTAGACAGGCCGTGACGTCATTCAGCTGCAAGTCTGATTCAACATCAGTGCTGTTGCTTTGCAACTTAATGTTCTAACTAATGTCCTCTGCTAACCTCCCATATCTAAGCAGCAGGAAAAATTGCCCCGTTATTTAAAGCCACAATCAACTACTTTTAGATTGTTTGTCAAAGTATATTTATTGGTTGTCCCTGCCATTGTTTGAGGCTTTTTAGTCTTCCCTACAGTTGCAGAACTCTGCAGTGAATGCTACAGCAAACCCAGAGAGGTACTGTACCGAATTCAAGACTTCTGCACAAAGCATATATACCCTGACCTGGGTGAGTTAGAAACTATTCTCCTTGGGTTACTAGAAGAATGAACCAAAGGCTCTCAGTATCACAGGACAGAAGAGGAGGATGAATGAAAATCAAAATATGCTTGCAGGTGCTGAGAATCAGAAATAAAAGCAGAAAATACTGGAAAAACTCAGCAGTTCAGGCAGCATCTGTGGAAGGAGAAACAGTCAATATTTCAGGTCCAGTTCCCTGCATCAAAACTGGGAAAGAGAAAAACTAGTTAGTGTAGGTGTTGTTTCTCTCTTTTTCAGTTCCGATGAAGGATCCCTGGAATATTAACCGTTTCTCTTTCCACAGATGCCGCCTGGCCTGCTGAATTTTTCCAGCAATTTCTGACAATATCCACAAAGACTGTGACCTGAATTGCAGTAAGAAACTGTGCACAAGGTGTTTATATCTCAATAAAGAAGTGTGCACTGAAATCTAACACTCTCTATTACCATAAATCCAAATAAAACAGGACAAACATCAATTTCTGTTAGGTTGACCATTGTCATGAAGTTATGTGCCAAATCTTCCGAGACTGAGAGTATTCCATCATGCTGAATGCAATTCATGTTGCATAAGGAAGATCATTTACCAAAGAGTAGAAGGCAGAGCAACAGATGGTATTGCAAGGAGTACAGCTGGGTGCCAGTTATCATTTGCACATGGATGCCAAGTATCAACTCTGCTCTACACCACCATTAAAAGGCCTTACAGTTTGTCCAGATGGTAAGTGACCAAAGGCAGTGAAAAGCCCATCCTGCAAAGGAACTGCTATTCATAAATCTGATGGCAGAGGCTTGAGAAATCCCAGACATTGGTGAGCATCAGTAGAAATTGAGAAAACAGCCATCAGATGTTGCATTGTTTACAGATGGAGAATGGATTCACCTATCCCAGCAGAATCCAGGGTGCTCTTGCCTTCATGGAAAGCCCCGTGGTACCTTGGTGTGACCTCTTCCATGCTCCTACACATTACACACAGGTTTTATGCAGGCCTGTCAATATGACAAGCATTACTTCTTCTGTACCCAGTCCAATCAAAGAGCTCATGAGTCATCTGCTCTGCTGTCATTATCACACCATTCACCTTCCATCCGCTCCTATTACTCTCACTCAGTCTTCCTAAAGGCAAATGATAAGAGGCGAGAAGTCTTTCTCAATCATTCTCAGTTGCTCACTGGGCCATCCCTCTCATTTATTTTTTTGCTTGCTTTAAAATTCTTCATTTATTTAAACAACAAATAAAATTAGCATGAGAAATTGAAATAAGAATTCCTTTCTCTCAAGTGTGAGATAATAACATTGAACGTTCCAATCATCAACATAATACAGCGAGATTAATTAGCTAGCTCTGAGATTCTGCTGTTTGAACATTCAAATGGCAATCGACAAAGAAAGAGACATTTGTAGAATGAGAGTGGAGGTAATCGTAACCTGTTAGAAGACTTGAGAAAGTGAGATGCATGTCTCTCAGGCTCTAACCTGAAGCACTGGTAGAAAAGAGATACTCTATGCCCATGAGGAACAGAAGATTCTCCAGACCAAAAGTCCTAAAGCAATATCAAGAAACACACATGTCAATTCCATCAATGTTACCCCAATGTCTCACCTGATCAACTGGATTACTAGTCTCACTTTTATTATTCCACACCTTTATCCCTCGCCAACCCACAATCTCCTTCTATCAGGCCACATTCATGGGTTCACTGAAACATTGCATGTGACCCATGCTTGACATTACACCAGTCCTCACATCTATACTTCACATACTGTTAGCTATTTAACCCAGGAGATCAATCATCCAAGCACATTGCACAGCATTCAGTAACAAATTTCCCACTCTCTGACAATGTAAGGTAGCTCATATCCAATGGTATAGGAGCTACATAGAGCAAGAAGCTAGCTAGGGGTAGACAGAGTGTGGCAGGTAGAATTAATTAAATGAAAACTTCAAGATAAATTTCAAAATATTTACAAGACAAAAACAAATATTAATTTTTTTATAAATGAAAACAAATAAAGGAAAATCACATTTCTCTTTTTCTCTTCCTCTGCCTTTCCACTGCGTTCCCTTCAACAATTATTTTTGCTTCCACGTTTCCTTGCTCTCTCATTCAACAGCCCACTAAACAATTCAATACTTACTACAGCTGCACACTTATCATTGCCCACTTTGAACCATCTACTCTCTGGGGGGGGATGTAAATAGAAGGAGATGAATGAGAACAGAGGTGAAAGGATAAAATAAATGCTGGAATTGTGAGATGGAATGGGGAAGTCTAAAGACAGAAAAGAATGGTGGAAATGTTCAGCAGGTCAGGCAACATCTGTGGCGAGGGAAATATTATGGGTTGATCTTTCATCAGAACTGTACAGGAAAGGTGAATATCTGAGACCAGTCTCAATAATGAATAATATTAGGGGCTTTCCATACCAAGGATGTGGATGGAGAAGGTGCAGCTATCCAACTGCTGCCAATGTTTCTGGAAAATGCAGAAGGCAAGTTTACTTCTCACATCATAGAAGAACCATAAATCAAAGAAGCTTCCACAAGGTTGTTTGCAAAGCAGATCTTTATCTCCTCATACTGGAAGACCCTAAGTTAACCCTGAGAGGCAGCTGGTTAAGACTTTCTTGGGACATGGAAACTGATGTGGGGCAGCCTGCTGCACAAAATCTAGTGCAGGAGATGAGCACTAAGTTCAGGGCTTATGCTTCACAGGGATGAGTAATCCTCACACCATTGATAGGACAGTAGTGGATCCAGAATTCTTCCTGGTGACACTGAAACAAATTTAAAAATCAGGAATAGCTTCATACTTTAATTAACTGCATTCACCAAAACAAAGAGCCTAACATGTTTTGACTGAAAATAATAAAAATATTTTGAGATTAATTTGAATTACCACTCTTTCATTTTAACTTTGAGGCTGGCACACTGCCCTCAATCAAGTTTTATTTGGAGGTTAAAGCACACTTCTGAAACAAAATAGCATTTCTCCTTTGTGTGTTGCCTATTCTATGACCACTTGATGTTGATTTAAAAGCTGTTAAAGCATTACATTTCATAGCGTTCATCACTTTGATTAGCATGAAATCCTACCCCTTTTGTTTTAACAGGACACTCAACTGAATGAATTCTTTGAGACTCACCATTGTCAGCTATCTATTATCCTTTTCTGTGTTATATGATAACAATGCATTGCAAAATCTGACCAAGAATCATCCTAGTTGCAATTTGAGGATCATTATTTGTATCTTAAAAAGTGTAACTTTAATATATTGGTTAATTGATCTCAGTCAAGTTACCTACTTGTAGATAATGCATTGGAATGAAGATTTTAATGTTATCCCTATTCACCCCTATTCTTGGCTCTCACCGGGATGGGGACTTAATTATTTGGGCTATAGATGGCTTTTACTACATCAAAAAATTCACACATTTCATTGGTGTCAGTGAGTTTCTGAGTCTTCTGTACTGTATCCATACACAGTCTGTACTTTCAGTCACAGGCTTTCTGTGATCCATAGAACCATAGAACCATAGAATAATACAGCACAATACAGGCCCTTCGGCCCACCATATTGTACCGACCTTTAAACCACTCCTAAGACTATCTAACTCCTTTCTCCCACATATCTCTCTATCTTAAATTCCTCCATATGTTTATCTAACAACCTCTTGAACTTGACCAACGTATCAGCCTCCACCACTACCCCAGGCAGCGCATTCCATGCACTGGGTGAAAAATCTCTCTCTGATTTCTCCCTTGAACTTCCCACCCATTATCTTAAAGCCATGCCCTCTTGTATTGAGCATTGGTGCCCTGGGAAAGAGGCACTGGCTGTCCACTCTATCTATTCCTCCTAATATTTTGTATACCTCTATCATGTCTCCCCTCATCCTCCCTCTCTCCAATGAGTAAAGCCCTAGCTCCTTTAGTCTTTCCTCATAATCCTGACTCTCTAATCCAGGCAGCATCCTGGTAAATCTCCTCTGCACCCTTTCCAATGCCTCCACATCCTTCCTATAGTGAGGCAACCAGAACTGGACACAGTACTCTAAGTGTCGTCTAACCAGAGTTTTGTAAAGCTGCATCATTACTTTGCGGCTCTCAAACTCAATCCCACGATTTATGAAAGCTAACATCCCATAAACTTTCTTAACTACCCTATCCACCTGTGTGGCAACTTTCAGTGATCTGTGGATATGAACCCCCAGATCCCTCTGCTCCTCTACACTACCCAGAATCCTGCCATTTGCCTTGTATTCCGCGTTGGAGTTTGTCCTTCCAAAGTATACCACCTCACACTTCTCCGGATTGAACTCCATTTGCCACTTCCCAGCCCAGCTCTGCATTCTATTAATATCCCTCTGTAAGTTTCGACAGCCCTCCACATTATCCACAACACCACGGATCTTTGTGTCATCTGCAAACTTGCTAACACACTCTTCCACCCCCTCATCTAAGACACTAATAAATATCACAAAAAGTAGAGGTCCCAGAACCGATCCCTGTGGGATTCCACTAGTCACAACCCTCCAATCCGAATGCACTCCCTCCACCACAACCCTCTGCTTTCTACAGGCAAGCCAATTCTGAATCCACATGGCCAAGCCTCCCTGGATCCCTTGGCCTCTGACCTTCTGAAGAAGCCTACCATGCAGAACCTTGTCAAACGCCTTACTAAAATCCATGTAGACCACATCTATTGCGCTACCCTCATCAATCTTCCTGGTCACCTTCTCAAAGAACCCTACCAGGCTAGTGAGGCAAGATCTTCCCTTCACAAATCCATGCTGGCTGTCCCTAATCAGTCTATGATTCTGTAAATGATCATAGATTCTATCTCTTAGAATCCTTTCTAGCAGCTTACCTCTACCTTCAGGTGCTTGTAGAGCTGTCGACTAAAGGTGGAATAGTCTTGGCAATGGTCAGCCCAGCAGTCATTGATACCTGTCGTGCTGCAGTGATGTGACTATCTGTACAGTTCTTTGCTCGTTTGATGATACAATCTAACAGGTGCCAGTGCTTGGACTGGAATGTTGTCATAACATCTGGTACTTGTCCCTCTCATGAAACAAGGAGTTCATGATGACAAGGCCATACTCTGGGCATTTTTTCAAGAGAAGGACCACGCTAGACTTAGTCTTCCTTACTGCTTCCTTGTCAGAGGGTTGTGTTCCTTCCCACTCTGGCAGTGAAGTCATTCAGGATGATCAACTTGTCACCCTCTGGGATGTGGACCGGAATATTTTCGAGTGTATAGTAAAGAGACCTTGGCCTCATCTGAAACTTCCAGGGTTGGGGTGTATGCTTTGTTGGCTGTAGCATGTTGGGTGAGCCATGGGTCGTTAGGTGTTAGTCAATTCTGCAAGCACGCCTCATTCTTGATGGCAAAGCTCATTCCATGAAGACAGGGTTGCTCTTCCAGCTTCCCTTTCCAGAAGAAGATGTACCCACTTACCTTGTTCTTTAAATTGGCAGTCTCCTGTGCATTGTGTCTTGTTCATTGTGGTGACATCGAAGACAAAGCATCCAAGTTCCTGACCTATGATAGCAGTGATGTTCATGTCTGTTGCTATAGGGATGAGGGTCCTGACATTCCAGGTCCTCATTTCCATATTATGGAGTGGAAGTTCCCTGTGTAAGTTGCTTTTAATGTGGAGTAGCCATTACACACCAGCTACTGAGCTACTGTCTTGATCCAGTTGCAAGAGAGACCAAGACAAATGGAGATTGGGCTTGGCTGAATGGGTGCACTTACTTGCTCACTCATTAGCTGGAAAACAAAAATTCCGCAGACATAGACACACACACACACACACACACACACACACACACACACACACACACACACACACAGACACACAGACACACACAGACACACACAGACACAGACACTCTCACAGAGACACAGACACAGACACACAGAAACACAGACACAGACATACAGACACACAGGCACACACACAGCCACACAGAAACACACACACACACAGACACACACACAGACACACAGAAATACAGACACACACACACAGACACACAGAAATACACAGACACATACACACAGACACACGCACAGACACACAGACACAGACATACACAGGCACACAGAAACACAGACACAGACACACACAGACGTGTGAACACACACACATGCGCACACACACACACACACACACACACACACACACACACACACACACACACACACACACACACACACACACACGTGGACCCAGGCAGACAAGCCTTTACCTACTGCCTCTCTCCTTGCTTCTCATTCAGTCCCATCCACGAGGCCAGATGCACAGACCCAAGCCCTAGCTCAGTCCACTCACCAAGCTCAAGTCTCGGGCTGCACACTGGCATCATATAAGGAGGTAAATGTGTGGTAAGTCCAGAGGGTGGTCTGTTGGTTGCCACAGTGAAAGTCATCACCAAACACTTCCTCAAGTATCTCCTCCCAGTTGTCAAACAGCTGCTCCATGAATCACCATGTGGATTCCATCCATCTAGAGGTTCAGTGGACTTGATCTTCATGCAATGACTCTGATAAAATTGCAGGGACCAGCATCAGTTACTGTATATGTCCCTTTTCAATTTCGCCAAAGCTGTTGACTCCATCAATCCAGACACTGTGGATCACCCTCTTCCAATTTGCCTGCCCACAACAATTTGTCTTCACTTGGCATGCAGGTCACGATAGTAACCAATGCGTCTGCAACATAACCAATGTCAGTGAATACTGGTGTCAAACAAGGCTGGTCGTTGCCCCAAGAATTGTATTAACCTTTATCACCATGATGTTATGTCTCCAACAAACTTCCAGTGTGGTTGAAGTTCAGCCTCTGGCACCTACACTCCAGAAGCAATGTCACCTGAACCTCAGTACTCAAGCTGCTGTATGTAAATGATTCTTGAGCTTGCACATGCTCGGATGCCGAGCTCCAAGGCATTGTCAACTCATCCACCAAAGCACACAAGAGGATGGGCCTTACCTTCAACATCTGAAGACCAAGGTCCTATGTCAACCTGCCCCTACAGCACCGCACTGGCTGCCAAACAATAAAGATTCATGGCAAAAGCTTGGAGGTAGTTGTGCACACCAAATATTTCAACAAAAGCAGATATAGATGAAGAAATTCATCACCATTCCCCAAAGTATCAGTGCAGTCTTTGGAAAATAGGGAGAAGTATGAAGATTTCAGACCTGGCACAAAGCTCATGGTCAACTAGGCAGCAGTTATCTCTGCCCTCCTATATGCTTCTAAGTGTGCTTCTAAGACTATCTAGTTGTTCAGTTGTAGTCACTTGCCCAGTTATTGTCAGTTGGCTACTTTGGACTGGCCCCACTGACCACATGCCCAAAACCAGACTCTCGAAAAAAACATTCTATTCCAAGTGCTGTCATGGGAGAAGATTACCACAGGAACAGAGAACAAGGTTCACAGGTGTGATCAAAGCCTCCTTGAAGAAATACAACTCCCCACTGATTCATGGGACCATCTGATCCATAACCATTCAAAATGAGGACAGAGTATTTGGGACGGTATTGAGAACCACAAAGCCATGCATGGGGAACACACTCAAAGCGCCATGCATGTAATGGAAGCCATGTTCCATATCACAGTCTACCCACTTGCCCACCACATCAGCCCCTGTCTGCCTGTGCTTCACATTAGCTTCTTTAGTCACTTAAAAATCCACAAATCCCGAGAACAAGCAAGTCATCTTTAATCCCAAGGGATGGACGAAAAAGAAGTCAGGCAACCACTGAGTGAGAAGTCAACGTGAAATTGTGTTACATTCAATAAACAATTAAGAAGTAATTAAGAATTACACTCCAAACAGCTATTGTCCTAAACTAAAATTAGAAATATTTTTGATAAACAAGATCAATGGCCAACATTTCCATCACATAACTAATTGAAAACAATACACAATCTAAATAGTATGACTGAAACCTCAAAGCACAGTTCCTAAAATGAACTAAACTCAGTCTGTGGTCCAATAGCTTCTTGTTGCAGTTTGAAAAAGTGTGATTACGTTTACAGGGTACAACAGAATATCAAACTCCAGTTGATAATACAGAACCAGGGCATGTCATGTCTCAGAAATATCAGTTTGTGTTGAACAAATTCAGGCTTCTATGAAAAGGCTGATTATTTTTTATATGTTTATCCAAGGGATATCGGCTTCGCAGGCTGAGCCAGCATTTAATTGCCCCATGTCTAATTGCCCTTGAGAAGGTGGTAGTGAGCCGCCTTCTTGAACTGCTGCAGTACTTGAGGTTGGGTGTATCCACAATGCTGTAAGTGACAGAGTTCCAGGAATTTGACCCAGCGGCAGTGAAGGAACAGCAATATATTTCCAAGTCAGGATGGTATGTGGCTTGGAGGACAACTTCCTGGTGATGGTCTTCCCATAGCTTTGCTGCCCTTTTCCTTGTAGCTGGTAGAGGTCATGAGTTTTGAAGGTGCTGTCTAAGGAGACTTGGTGAGTTGCTGCAGTGTGTCCTGTAGATGGTACACACTGCTGCTACTGCTCAGTGGTGGTAGCATGAGTAAATGGTTGTGGACTGGGTGCCTATCAAGTGAGCTGATATGTCCTTTATGGTGCTGAGGACATGAAGATGTACTGGAGGAATTTGAGAGAATGGTTAAAAAAAAATGAAAAGCTTTCAGCTTCAATATATTCTACAGGGCAATTCAGAGCATCATTACAAATTGGAAATGTGTAGTTTATCTGTAGGTACACAACTGATGGAATATGTATGGATAGTATTCATTGAAGAAATTATCATTCAGTACGTTAGGCAAGAGGTAGAAATTTGCATTGATATCGGGGAGTTAGAAGCTGTGTCCACACCAGTGGGAAATCATACAAAATGGTTAATAACTAGATGAGGTAGAGCACAAAGCCTTGAATAAACTGGTTGCCAGAGCCAGGTCAGGGGAGTTTTGAATATTTTATTGGATTCTTTCTACTTTTATCTAAGTTTACAGTTTTTTCCCCTTCAATCTTGTTGTTTTTCTCCCAATGTGATACAGAGACTCATTCTGAGATGTATAAAATAATCCTTAGTTCTTAGTCTTTTGTCAAGCTGCTTATCAGCTCTGGTTAAAAAAAAAATTGTGGAATGAGAAATGAAGTGAGCAGAGGCCAACTGACTTTGCTGAAATTAACATTTATTTTCAAACTTGTATGCAACTTCCACATTGACGCAAAATAGCTTTGGGGCTGCATTAGTGCTAAAAGAATGTTAACCTATCTCAGAATTAAAACCTTCCATTGGTCTTTGAATGTGTTGACTACAGTGTTAATAGAGTCCTATATAAAGAGGATTCCTTAGCCTGATTTTATTCACTCTGGTGAATTGTCTCACCTCAACTATTAGTTTTCTCATCTATGACTTACCACTATCGTTTTTATTTCAAGACAAGGTGGCCCACACAACTGAATATATTAAAGCCTCAGCTGAATAAGTAGATCATAACTCGGATTTCACTACCAGCTGACCCCATTATTACTTTATGAAACCAACAGAACTTTCAGTATAACACAAAAATAGTCAAAGGTTTTTAGAAGTGTCGATAAGTTTTCCAACTTACTGAGGATTTTAACCACTGCTCCTCTCTCTAGGCAGTTCAGAGTAAGGATGGGGACTTGATCTTCTCCTCTTGTCAGGAAATTCCAATGTTATTGACAGCAATTCATGTCTCCACAGGTTGTGTTGATGGGTGACATGGTGGCCTAACAGTTAGTGCTACTGCCTTACACCTCCAGGGATCTGCATTTGAACCTGACCTTGGTGCAGTCTATTTGGAGTTTACAAATACTCTCTGGGATGCCATGAGTTGCTCTGGTTTCCTCCCACATCCAGTGTTGTACTGGTAGGTTAATTAACTACTATAAATTAGTGTTGGTCATCGGCAAAAGAATCAAAGTGGGATTGGTGGACATGTGATAGAGAAGAAGTTGTAGGGCTACAGAGAAATAAGGCAATGGGAATGAGACTGGTGGAATTGATCTGCTGGGAGCTGGCATGGACCTATTGGCTGAAATGGCCGCCTTCTGTGTCATAGTTAGTAACTCCCTGACATAGAAATTCACATAGGAATCAACAAGTCAGCATGAATTTAGGTTAATTGCCCACTACTTATAAAATTGACTCTCTGGACAATTTTAAATCCACTCTGAGAAAGTACAAGAAGTATTTTCCCATAGCAGAAGCAGATTTTAATGGAAAAAGAGGCTCAAGTAGAAATTTTTAAATAGCTTGTTAATTTCAAGAAAGCCTTTTAAAATCTTTCTAATGGCTTGTAAATTTAAGTATATATTTTTAATCTTTCCCATGTCTTGTTCATTTTTTAAAAACACATAAAACTTTCTAAGACTTCTTAAAAATCTCTCCAATGGCATATTAGATTAGGATATGCTTTAGAGCTTTCAAAATAAAAGTTGAAAACAGTTAAGGGTTCGTAAAAGTTTCTAAAAGCTTCATAAGTTTCTGAGAATTTTAAACATGGCTTAATAACTTTAGACTGTTCATGGGTAAAGATGGGGATTTGGTCTTATTCTATCAGTTTTTTTTTGCGTATAGTGCTTATTTTTGATTATAAAACCAACATCACACAAACAACACTGCAGAAATGGACAATGTAGAAATATTATATTTCGATTAGGTTCTTCCTAGGAAGGTCGATCAAGGTAGGGGGCAGTTCTTTTTGAAGTCAGCACCACCCATCAAGGTCATGAACTGTATCTTGACATGACAACATATGAATTGTATGAAATAAATGTCACCAGATTGCTAATTTTTTGATGTGTACTGTTATTCAAATACAATATCTTAAGACCATTGCATTACCCCCTCATATACCACAATTGCTGATACATGCCAGCTGCATTCTGGTAGCACTGTTTCAGAACGTTCCAGAATCCACTCATACTCCAGAAATTCAGGCACAAAAATCGAGGGTTAACCCTCTAGCCATATTGAGGGAGAGCCACATTGATGGCCACAGTAGATAGGATCTTGAACTGAGATGCCTTTTGGTTTCTCAGGTGGACAGTAAGGATGCTTTGGTGTCATTTTATTGGAAGTACAGGATAGTTACCTTTTTTTGTCCTGCCCAAAGTTTAATTCAGTGATAGTACAATGTGGACTATCGGCTATTATTCATATTGCTGTTTGTGGAGCTTACTGTATGAAATTTGACTGCCATGTTTCTTCCATCACAAGCAATTTAGTAAAGCTCTTTTGAAGTCCCAAAAAGACAACAAAAGATGCTGTGTAAGTGCAAGTGTTTCTTTATTTTCTTTGGCAGAACACACTCTGCGTGAAACTTTTTCACTGATAGAATTAAAAACGACTTTTACAATGTATAAGTTTTGGACTTTAGTCTGCGACGTACTCTGCTTTCACCGCATGTAGCCACATATTGAGGACCTAATTGGTAAGTACACAGAGAAAACAAGAGAAAAGCTTAAAGATAAGCAACAATTTCTTTCAATCCTTAAACAAAATACTGCAGATGCTGGAAATATGAAATTAATTAGAAAATGAAATACTCAGCAGGATGGGCAGCATCTATGAGGAGGGAAACAGAATTAATTTTTCAGGTCAATAATCTTTCATTGGAATTTGGCATTTCATCAGATAGCTCTGAGGAACAGATATTAACTTGAAATGTTAACTCTATTTCACCCTCCACAGGTGCTGCTTGACCTGAATATTTCCATAGTTTTCTTTAAGTTAAAATCTTTACTTTTTTCTAATATATTGCTAGATGCAGGTACAGTAGCTTAAGAATAAACACAGGAAGGAACACACAGCTATTGGATATGTACAAGTACCTTTCCAACCAAGTGACTCTAGTAGAGTTGACTCATCTAAGTAAGTATACTACCATGTCAATTTATTTGTGTAGACTTTTAGTTAGTCAAAATTCATTTGAATTTGCTAGGAGAATAGAGAATATTTTGATTACTGTACCACAAGGCTGTTTCAATTGATTAAGAATTACATGCTGAAAAAAATCTTCATCCTCCTCTCTTCTTTTATATTCCATTTACATTTGGACTCACTAGGTGTACTTATTTGGCTGAGTTACAATTTTTATTAGGTTTATAATGACAGTCTTGTATTACATGTCTCTTCAGTGCCCCTTTAATCAATAAAATTACATACAAAGTTATACAAAATGAAAATTGTAGGCGTTCCAAATGAGTTTGTCTCTTAGCTGCCTAGCAGCAGTTCTCACTGCAGCTGCTATCAATTCTTCATTGGCCTTTCTTGGCTTCAGTAGTGGCATTGTCAGGCTTTGTAAGATCCTCTGGGACATGGTACCAATAGTCCTTTCTTGTGTGCTTGAAACAAGCTTTGACAATACAGGAGATTGTATCAGCCGTACTCCCAGACCAACCAAGTACCTAGTATCTTCATTAGTAGCTTGCTCGGTTGCTGTCCTTGCCTTCAGGTGTAGCATAAAAGGATATGATGAGCCCCGATGACTCATGGAAGAGGTTATTTGTTGACAATACACTGATCTTGTGCCTTATTCTTACCGATGAAGTGGAGTTAGGACCCCAGAATCACAAAATTTAAAGGAAATATGAGAATTCCAAGAATAATGGGAATTAACTTGCTATACCCACCTCCACAGCTGAGATGCAGAGTTAGGGAATGGAAGCTTCCACACATCATTTAGACTTGAAACATCCATAGCCATTTGATACAATCAATAACTATGACAACTTAGGAAAATCTGCTAATATTCATCTGGATGACAAGTTGCGTAAATTCAGATGGCCTTGCTCAGAAGGAGCTGGTGAACTGACTTAACCAGGAATGTGCATCAAGCTGACTGATTCAACTAAAGCACTTTGTTATTCCCCAGAATGAGCCTGCAATGTAAAAGCTGATGCCCAAGGGTGTTTTCACTGCCACAGTAAGAGCTGTGTCTCTGCGGGCATTGATTGGAGATCTGCTGCAACAATAAATACAGCTTCTCTGAAATGGTGCACTTGAGCTACAGCCTCCCGAGGCAGATTTCCCAGAAATTGGATCGTGCCTGGATTGACACATCCTGCTGGGTGGGCAGTAAGTGATAAGGTTGATTATATTTTCCTTCAGGAATGCCTTCTTCATTTAATTGCCCTTCCAATTCCTGCTATTCCTCTTCCCTCAGTATGCATCTCCTTTAAAGAGGATTCCAGCTGGGAAGTCCATTATGCAGTCATCAAATCCAAAATTAGCAATTATGAAGTAAATATAAATACAATCAAAATTTTACTGACTACAACACTTTTATTGTGCAAATTTTGCCTTGAATCTCAAATGAACAGATGAAAGTCTGCATAAACATCTCATTTCAGCCATGTCCTTTCATTCAAAGCTAATTCCGAGGATGAGATGGTTGTCCTGTCACAAGCAGCTAAAGAAATTACATTTCTACTCTTTGGAGTTTGGGATAACGAAGGATGATCTTAATGAAAAATATAAGATTCCTAGGAAGCAGGACAGATGAGATATCAAGGTGTTTTCGCTAGTGGGAGAAATCTCAAATGAGGGGACAGGGTGACAAATTGAGGGTAATCATTTAAAACTGAGGTGTGTTGGAACTTCTTGCAGGGGATTGTGAACCTCTGGAATTCTGTGCTCCAGGGATTTGTGGAGACGAGCTCAGTGGAGGTATTTAAAGAGGAGATAGATACATTTTTGAAAGAACAAAGAAATCAGGGCTACTGAGAACTAGCGCAGTAAAATAGATGAGGTCTGGGGGCAAGTCAACCATGATCATATTGAATGGTGGGGCATGCATGACCAACCAAGTGGCCTATTCCTGCTCCTATATTCTTATGTTCTTATTCACAAATTGATGAACAAGTTTTAGCAAATTGCAGCATCTAAATAAAGATACACACAAAAAAAACAGACTGAAATTTGAAAGAAACATGAATATGCAGGGAATGGAGGGATATGGATCATGTACAGGCAGAAAAGAATTAGTTTAATATGACATTGTGTTCAACACAGACATTGTGGGCCAAAAGGCCTGATCTTGTGCTGTATTGTTCTAAACAGGACTCATGATGGTTAACATCATTCCATTCCAAATTTGTCATTGCATGGTATAGCTCCCACTGACAGAGTGTCCTGAAACTCAGTGAAATTTATGCCTGGTCCCTCTGTAACAGAAAACTAATGTACATCAGCTTTGCCAAAATGTCCTGCTCCCACAAAGCTACAATTGCTCTTTTGCTCCTTCTTCTAAACCAGAGATTTTGAGCACAACATACTTGCAGATATTAGAGAGTAATATTTTGTATGACAGTTCAGTACAATGAAATGACAGGCTGAAATTTAACACCCAATTGTATACAGCTGAGGGAAAATGATGATCACAAATTGGAGGCTGATAAAGAGAACCAAAAAAATATTAACTAATGGGATTCACTTGAAACCACGACTCAGTTACTTGGCTATTTCTGGAAGAAAGCATTAGCTAACCCAATGGGAGAAGTATGAAGATTGCTATTTACCAGTGCTTGCCTGCATGACTTTGCAAATGATATCCAGATCCAACTGGGTAACTTTTATTCCCACCACTTAGCAGAGTTGGAGTACAATTCTGAAAACTTAAGACTTTCATGGAGGCGAAAGGC
Organism: Pristis pectinata; assembly: GCF_009764475.1. Lineage (NCBI taxonomy): Eukaryota > Metazoa > Chordata > Chondrichthyes > Rhinopristiformes > Pristidae > Pristis > Pristis pectinata. Next base: position 125,898,208 of record NC_067406.1, read on the forward strand.
TTCCCTTTGGATGTTTAGGAATCAAATGTCCTATCTCTGCACAGCCTGTCAAGATACAAAGTGAAATAAGTGAAAGTTCCTCACTGTGCAACCAGGTCTTGCAAGAGTCAAATGCATTCAAAAGAAAAAATATTCAATTGAATGCTTCAGCTTATAAAATAATTAGTTTTGACTTATAATCAAATACCCTTGAGATGCATCACAGTATTTGATCAAATTTATTGAGGACAGATTTGTATTGATGAGATACTTTGAGCAAATGGTCAATAATCACATCCAATCCTTTTCCATCTCAGCTAATGTTCAATACACGTTATCTCATATCTACATTAAGATGCATCTGCCATTCCTTACTCTACACATCTAGTTGTTATAAATCTTTACAGATTATCAATGCATTACAAATATAAACTATTATCCTTTTATAGACATGGTTACCTCAATAAAAATACTTTACAAAATGAATAAGTGCATTGCTGTACCATCAAAAGAACACAGAATAAAAATGAAAGGAAGCATTCAGGTTTCTGGTGACAACAATTTTGAATTAACATTTGCAAATGATGCTTTCAGTGTAATGTGCATGATATTTGCCTTTGTCTTGGAGAGGTCTCTTATGGTAACCAGAGAGAAGGAGGATTTCAGATATTCTTTATGGGATCAGTTATAGTTTGGGTCATTACTTCTTCCACACCTGTGTGGAACTCAGGCAGAGGTGGAGTATCCACTTACTGTGGAACCTAACCAATGTTCATCTTCTACGGGAGAAGAGGGAATCATATCCTGTAAGGGTTTGTCATTACACATCAGGTTAATATCCAAGCATAAATGTCCCAATATCCTATATCTCCTAAGTTCTACACTAATCCTTTACCAGTGTATCCTCTGTCTTGTTTTGGTTGTTCAATCATGACACGGTGTGTCTCAGGCCAATGGTAACATCTTATTCAAAAAAATTAGTTCAAATCAAAGTGATTATCTTTATAATTGTGTTGAGTTTTATGTGACCATGGGACAAACATCAATACCACACATATTAGGCAGAACTTCCATCATTTTGCAACATCGGTAACATCTGTGAGATGAATATTAATTAAAGTTGAACACTTAAATCCCAAATGATACTGAATTTATATTTATGTTTCAGAAGAGGGCAAAGTATTGATTCCTTTTCAAGTGAACACTAGCTGGCCAGAGACAAGCTTATTGTATTTGCTAAGGAGCTGAGAGGGAAGTAGGAAATTCTTCACAATGCACAGGCAGCAGGTAGGGATGGGACAGGGCAGTGGTGAGGGATGATGAAGTTGAATAGCACGAATCTGCTGGCAGGAGCTGGGCCCAGGGTTCACTTGATGTGGGGCCTTGGACTTTATTAAAATTAGACCAGCGAGCTGTGCACATCTGTTGCTCACCCCAGAACAGCTGAACAGGGAGACATGATTCAAACTCCAAGTAGTTGCAAAGATGGCAATGACTTCCAGGTAGGTCCTGGAAGGGAAGTGACCTTTGGGAGGGTGAGATGATGAGTAGGAGGTTGTGAAAGAGGACATGTTTAGGATCGGGGAAAAAGAGACCAAACAGGGACTGATTAGTACACAAGAACGCAAGAGGCTACAGAGAGTAGTTAGCACAGCACGGTCCATTGGGGGCACAGCCATCCCCACTGTTGAAAGCATCTACATGAGGCACTGCCTCAACAAGGCGGCATCTACCATCAAGGATTCCCACCATCAGAGTCATACCCTCTTCTCGCTGCTACTGTTGAGCAGGAGGTACAGAAGCCTGAAGTCTCACACCACCAGGTACAGCTACTTTCCTGCAACCATCAGGTTCTCGAACCGACCTGCACAACCCTAATGCTACCTCAGCAACAGAACAAATTAGTAAATTGGTTTATTATTGTCACAAGTACCGAGGTACAGTAAAAAAGCTTGTCTTGCATACTGTTCATACAGACCAATTCATGAAACAGTGCATTGAGGTAGTACAAGGTAAAACAATAACAGAATGAAGAATAAAGTATTACAGTTACAGAGAAAGTGCAATGTAAGTAGACAATAAGGTGCAAAGTCATAACAAGATAAGAGTGCATCTTATTGTACTAGGGGACCATTCAATAGTCTTATAACAGCGAGAAGAAGCTCTCCTTGAGCCTGGTGGTACAGGCTTTCAGGCTTTTGCATCTTCTGCCCAATGGGAGAGGGGAGAATAGAGAATGTCTGGGGCAGGTGGGGTCTTTAGTTATGCTGGCTGCTTTACTGAGGCAGTGAGAAGTGTAGACAGAGTCCATGGAGGGGAGGCTGGTTTCCATGATGTGCTGAGCTGTGTCCACAACTCTCCACAGTTTCTTGTGGTCATGGGCAGAGCAGTTGCCATACCAAGCTGTGATGCATCTGGATAGGATGCTTTCTATGATGCGTCGATAAAAATTAGTGAAGGTCAAAAGAGACATGCCAAATTTATTTAGTTTCCTGAGGAAGTAGAGGCGTTAGTGAGCTTTCTTAGCTATGGCTTCTATGTGGTTGGACCAGGACAGGCTATTGGTGATGTTCACTCTAAGGAACTTGAAGCTCTCAACCCTGTTGACCTCAGCACCATTGATGTAGACAGGAGCATGTGCACCACCTCCCTTCCTGAAGTCAATGACCAGCTCTTTTGTTTTGCTGACATGCTCTCTATCTTTTCCCTGTACTCCGACTAATTGTTATTTGAGATACAGCCCACTATGGTGATATCATCTGTAAACTTGTAGATGGAGTTAGAGCAGAATATGGCCAGACAATTGTGAGTGCATAGGAAGTAGAATAGGGGGCTGAGGCTGCAGCCTTGCAGGGCACCAGTGTTGCGAATAATTGTGCTGGAGGTGTTGCTGCCTATCCTCACTGATTGCACTCTGTTGGTCAGGAAGTCAAGGATCCAGCTGCAAAGGGAGGTGTTGTGTCGCGGGTCTAGGAGTTTGGAGATGAGTTTGCTTGGAATTACACTATTGAAGGCGGAGTACAGACCATCCCTTGCACTTCCATGGACTTGTTTCTAATTGTGTTTTTGCACTAATGTCTTGCTTTGCAGTCTGTTTCTTCACTGTATTGTATAATTTATGAACAATTTATGTATAATTTATGTTCTGTGGGTTGTCAGAATCAATGTGCCTGTGATGCTGCTACAAGCAAGTTTTCCACTGTATCTGTACCTGAAAGTACTTGCGCCTATGACAATAAACTCAAATTGACTTGACTTGACTTGATCTTTGACACTGCTCTGGAGTTATTTTCAGCAGTGACCTTCAGTTGTCTCTTTAAAAACAAGTATGCATACATGGCCATCCTAAGTGTGACAATACAGGTGGCAGCATGCAGGACAGGCTAACTTTCAGGACTTACTTCCCATTTCAGTCAGGTTACCAGGGCTTGTGCCTGAAATTGGAATGTAATTAAGTAATTACTGTACTTCAATATTTTAGGTGTAAGAAAATAGCTCTATAAAATTATTAATTTGCAAAGATTTTCTTTTCATTTCAGACAACTTTGACGTTTCAAATGACTTTCTTGAAACAAGCTAGTATATGACAATTATAAATGCCTCTCAGGAAAAAACCCAGGCATCCAAGGAGCTTTATTTATCCACAGTATTGTGAAGGCTAGCTCTTTGCATATACAAATATCTTAGGTAGCCAGATTGCTGACTCCCTATCATCACATAGCTGTTGTGTTCCTCACAGCCCACAGCTTGTATTTAGAGCCTACTAATGTTTGGTTCTCTCAAGCATGCCGGGAAGGGAAAAAACAATTTTTCAGCCAATACTTGAAATGTGTCACAAAAAGCATAGTGCTGGCTCAGCCTTCTAGTCCCATTAATACAGGTACAGTCAGCCATTCTTCCTGCAGTTATTGCTACAATGTGAACATATAAATCAAGAGTTTGGGGAGGCAGTTAGCCCCTCAAATCTGCTCTGTCATTTATTAAGATCAAGGCTGATTTAATTGTTACCTTGACTCTGCCTGCAGTAACCTTTTACCCACTCACTTATCAAATACCTATCTATGTCTGCCTTATAAATATTCAAACATTCTGCTCCTCTGTCCTTGATGGAAGAGATTTCCAATAACTCATGAACGTCCAAGAGAAAATTACTTATCCTACCCCCATCTTAAATAGATAATCCTGTATTAATTTTACTTAAATTTCTAGAAGGAGATTCTCCCACATTACCTTCGCACATTGTACTTCATTTATAAGACTTTTGTCCACTCACTTAACCTATCCACATCCCTTTGCAGCCCCTCATGTCCTCTTTAAAAGTTATTTTCCCGCCTATCACTGTAACATCTGCAAATTTAGCAAAAAGACTTCTGGTGTCTTCATTAATTGTATGGTAAAATGTTGGGACCTTAGTACCAATCCTATGGCACACCATCTTGCCAAGCAGAGAAAGACCCATGAATATCTCATCTCTGTTTCCTGTTCACTAGCCAATCTGTCCATTACAATATGTCTCCACCCACATCATGTGCTGTTACTTTGATGTATCACCTTATCAAATGCCTTCTGGAAATCTAAATATACTCTATCCACCTTTATCCAAAATATATATTAATTCTTCAAATTTGATGAAACATATCTTCACTTTTACACAAAACTAAATTAATGTTAGCTTGATTACCTTAATTTTTTTCTAAATGCCCTGATATAACATTGTTAATACCTATTAACAAATTTTAAGCTGATTTGTGATTTCCTGTCTTCTTTTCCTTCCTTATTGAATAAAGAAGTAACATTCACTATTCCCAATCTATAGGAACCCCCCCTTGATAAAATTAAGGTGTGCTCAATTTAACACACAATTGTATGATCAGTCCAAAAACACCTGGAAGAATGCTTTTAAATCAGTTAATCATCCAATTTACTGATATAAATAGCACTTGCAGGTCAAGTGAAGTGAATATAATTTTCTGTGGGGCTGAAGAAAGGATTTAGGAGCAGAACTGAAGATTTATCCAAGAATATTTTTTGGATATAAGGGTATGGGCTGATTTCTGATAGGGTAGAATGTCAAACAGATTTAAGAAGCCATCTTCTTAACAGAGACAATGGGTTTACTAACTCCAAAAACTGCAGATTCCTAATGTAAGAGACTGGCTCCTGTTTGCTGCACCATTTGTGTTTTAACCACTGACTTAATCTTCCCTGGTTACATTGGTTCAATAAGTCCCCAATTGTCCATGGTGAGGAGAACCCTCTTTTGATGAGAGATCCTGACTGGAGCTTATAATTAAATGGAACTTTTGGCTTGTATGACTTCAGTAAAGCATCAATGCAATTTCCTGACTTGCGTCACTTTTGGCTCACAAACTGGGGGATGTCACTTATGTTATTCAGCCATTTCAGTCATTATTTAAAGGAATCCTTAAGTTACTCTTTGGTAAAGTGACAAGAAGTGTTACTTAGAGTAGTTCATGTTCACTTTGTTTTTTTTCTATCTTGGACTGCAGGTAATCTCCCCTGAAATAAACTGTTCAATGCAATTTGCTGAATGACTTCTTGACTGTAAAGGGCATTCTGGCAGTTTGGGTGTGGCTTTGCTGGGGTATTTTTTTAGAATCACATTCTAGAGGAAGGAGTAAAGAAATCTGCATCTGGAGCAAAGAGAAATAAAAGGATACATGTGAAGAATTTTTTTTTACTTTCCCGGCAGTGTGCCTAGACCCAAGAGAATAGACATTTATTTCTCTGAGGAACAATGTATGAGAAGTTTTTTTTTATTTCTCCAGGGAAGCACTGACAGAATTGTGCTGGAGTTAGTGCATCATCAGTTGCACGCAGTCAAGGTTACTGAAGCCTTCGACTTTTTTGTATCTGACTCCTTCAGGGTTGCCACGTGAGAAAGTAACAGTACCAGACAGTTTGCAATCATGTGCTTGTATTATTCAGGGGAAGAATACCATGTTGACTGAACAAAGAGTTCATCATTAACTCTTGGGATATTCCAAAGCAGCAGTGCTGAGCTCCAAGGTACACAAAGATTTGAGGGTTACCTCTATTTTGTTCTGGCAGCTCACCTACTCAATGTTAACGACCTGGAAAATGGGGATTCCTGAAAGAAATGTCAGACATAATGTAATATTGGCAAGCAACAGTAATTTATGTTTTCCAGAAAAAAACTGCAGTAATTGTCAAGAGATTAATAAAAATTGTTTTTTTGCAAAGAACAGCACTACAGTCACCAAGTGAAACAACAATGTCTATGCTGCCTCAGCTGGTTGTCCGTCAGCATTCTCTTCTGTCATAGCTCGTTACTGACTCTTACGAGTGGAAGCTTGGCCCTTTCACAGCTATCCACATCATTCTGCATGATGTTTGAGATATATTGTGTATATATCTTCCCATTTCACCTGTAAAGTTCAAACATGAGAATTGTTGTTTCAGTGTGTCAGTTATCCTACTCTTCCATTGGATTTTTAGTAAGTGATGTTGGAACCATATAGAGCTGTGGTTAAGTACATTTCAAACAGACTCCCAATATTTGCTCAGAATAAAATTGTTCCATCTAATGTAACTCTGATATAAGTGGGGGCCTTGGTGATTTCCTTAGGTTTTGCATAACATGAGTTCTGGCTGGAAACCATCATAATCTTTGGCAATGACAATGCCTCCATTTCAATATTTGTAATCTTTCCTGTTATTAATTGTTAATTCTACAGATATCTGTGCAGCAGTGTGGCTATAGCCTGCACTGTCCTGCATCTGGGGAATGACACATCTTTCAGAAACAAAACCCAGCGGTTTCCCTTACAATTTCTGCATCCTTGTGCTAAATTTCATACCATCAATTTAATACCATCAATACCAAGTTGAAACAAATTCATTGCTTGCCAATAAATCACAAACTAATTGATGTTTTCCTTATCTTCTATTTCTTGGAAGGAAGGTCCGGGGAAATTAAATGAATGTACAATGTACCATTTTGAATATTACCTCATGCTTGATTGCAGGCCCAGTTGCAGGAAATGACACAAATCGTTAAAGTCTCTCTTTGTGAGAGAGAACTATCTCACACATTGTTCCCTGATGAGGCCAAGCCAGATTGGTATCTGTGGTAGATCCATCTACTTTACATTTGGATCTGCTTATGGTAAATTCAAATTCATATGATCTCATTTCTCCCTGTCTCTGAAACCTTCTCTAGCTTCTTAACTCTCAAAGGATTTGGTTTCCCTCTAATTCAGCTCTCTTGTAAATCTCCTATTTGCATCATCCTTCTAATACTGGCCAAATGTCCAGATGCCAAAGTCCTGAGCTCTCGAATCACTTCCCTTTCCTGCTCCATTACTTTCTCTTCAATTGGAGTGTTCCTTAAGGCCAACAAGGTTTTGGTTGCCTGTTCCAAATTCTGTTTGACCCAACCCACACCTTGCATTGGCCTCCCATCATATCCTAGCAATCCCAGTGGTGACGCTAACCTTTTCTGCACTGAAAGCATCGTAGTCACTGCCATTTTGTGAGGGTTGTGGCTTGCACTGTACTGCTGCCACAAAACAACAAATTTCACAACATATGTCAGTGATAATAAACCTGATTCTGATTCTGAGAACAGTTTGTAACTGGCTTACTTCCAGACCACCCTGGTGGCTTACTGACAATTTGGGCTCTCAGAAGACCTTCCTCTCATTTGCCCTAAATGCCTTAGGTGACTTAAAATAATTAAACCAATTAAAGTTATTTTCTACAAAAACAAAATCTTAAAACATAAGATTTTAAACCATGCTTACCTCATGGAAATTAATTGAAATAACATTAGTTTAAAAGGAGGAAAAATCTAATCACTTGGTGTCATTTACCTCTTCAGTGAAGGTCTCATTCAAATGAATGGGGTCATGTTAAATACAGCCTCCGTGGCTGGCTTATAGTTAAGGACCCAGATACACAGTGTATTTGGTAATTGGTTTATTATTGACACTTGTACTAAGATACAGTGAAAAGTTTTGTTTGCATGCCATCAAGACAGATCATTCATACATAATACATTAAAATAGTACAAAGAATGCAGAACGTAGTGTTACAGAAAGTGCAGTGCAGGTAGACAAATAAAGTACAAGGGTCATGATGAGGTAGATTGGGAGATCAGTTGTTTATCTCTATCATATAAGAGGTCCCTTCAAGAGTCCTATAACAGCAGAATAGAAGCTGTTCTTGAGCCTGGTGGTATGTGTTCTCAAGTTTTTATGTCTTCTGCCTGATGGGAAGGGGAAGAAGAGAGAATGACCAGGGTGGGTTGGGGGGTGGTCCTTGATTATGCCAGCTACTTTCCCAAGGCAGTGGGAAGTGTATTGTCAATGGAGGGGAGACTGGTTTTAGTGATAGACTGAGCAGCGTTCACAACTCTCCGCAGTTTCTCGTGGTCTTGGGCAGAGCAGTTGCCATGCCAATGCATCCGGATAAGATGTTCTTGATAGTATCTGGCCCCTGGGATTAGGATGATCAGGAACTACATCAGTTCCTTCTGTATTTCTGCACTGCAATGCATGTTCCTGGAGTCTGGAATACCCTGGCACGTTCACTGAAATCATTTCCTACAAAAGAACAGGCAAAAAAAAACTGTTCATTTTGGCCCAATATCTTTCCAAGGGCTTGCTTTCAAATTATATCTGGTACCCCTTCCATGAAGCAACCTTGCACACTTCTTACCACATTAGTGGTTTGGATTACCAAGTTATTGATATGCAGAATGCAGACTTGTTTTGGGCTTGCTGCTGTAGAATTGGGTAAGGTTCTGCTGGTCAGCTACTCAATTATTATAATTGACCCAAGGGGTCGGTAATTTCAAGATTGTGGCATCTTAATGTTAATAGAGGTTTCTTCCTCAAGATGTAAATATTAACTGACTTCAGCAGCCCCCCTTTCTACTATCATTTAGAATGATCAAACCATTGTTTCCATATGATAGTTCTCTAACATACATGTTTCACTAAGTAGCTAGCAAAATGCTAGTGCTCCATCTACATTCACTGGGAAGCTTGTTTAGTAAGTCTAAGCGATGAAAAATAAACTAGAAGTTAAGCTAAGTAGTGGGGGAATTCAATGAGGGGAGGAGATTAAGGCTCCTGTTGTTAACCTGATCCTCTTCTCAGGAGAGCTGAGCAGATCTCTTCAGCAGCTATAAGGAAGAACACACAATAAGCTGTAGGTACTCAGCAGGTCAGGCAGCATCTAACGGAGGAAATGGACCGTCGATGTTTCAGGCTGAGACCCTTCATCTCGACTGAAAGATAGAGGGGAGACAGCCAGTATTAAAAGGTGGAGGGAAGGGTGGAGCAAGAGCTGGCAGGTGATAGGTGGATCCAGGTGAGGAAGGGTGATGGGGGGGGGGAGTGAAAATAGTGCCAGAAGCTGTGAGGTGACAAAGGGCTGAAGATGATGGAATCTGACAGGAAAGGAAGGTGGAGCATGGAATCGAGGGAGGGAGGTGGGGAGAGCGGATGGAAATAGTTGGGGAGGGGAATTAGTGGGAGGAATGTGTGGGTGATGGACAGACGGAGGAGGAGGTAGAGAATATGATGGGGGCTGGGATGAGTGTAGGAAGAACTGGGTAGATCAGGAGGAGAGAGAAGCTGGAGAATTCGATGTTCATGCCATCGTCTTGTGCAACTATAAGGAAAGGTATAACATGCGGAAACCATAGGGAAAAGGTCACTTTGCAGAGCACAGGAGAGTCAGGATAACTGCAGCAAGGAAGATTGTTGCCAGCCAAGGAGGGTATAGGGTCTGTGGCTGAAAACACAAGCAGCTGAACCAAGGCAGGTCTGGCCGACTACTGTGATGATGTATATAAAAATATAAACCTCTGTTGATAGACATTGAATTCCTGTGAGAATGGACTGCCACGTAGTTTTACATCTATCACCTGCAGGTGTTTTAGTTGGGGCTCAAGGGATGGCAGCTGCTTTGGTTGATGACTTCTCTCATATAGAAACATGGAAAATATCCTTGCCTCCCTCCGTAGACACATTTAACCAAAACAGCGTAAAAATAATTGGTTTGGTACAATTTAGCACAAAAACAACAGCTGCCATTTATGATGTGAATCTTGTAATCAATTTCATTCCAAATAACGTTAAGGGGTTCAGTCCAAGGAATCGGCTTTCATGAATGGACCATATAAAAATTCTTCACTTGCACCACTCTGATAAGATACTTATTAAATTTTTGATTCAACATGAGGAGCAGCTAACGTTCTGATGATGTTGTAATCATATGATACCCTTTCCACTTGCAACGCATTTTATTTCAAGATCTCACTTTGTCCTTTCATTATCCTTTCATAAAGTAATTGAGGTCCACTATACAAAGCACAGTTCCAGTTGAGCACATTGATTTAAAAGCTATGGGAATTTCAGTTGTAAGCTTACACTACTCACGCTATTCCTTAAATTGCACGTGGTTACTATGGCAACTGCACTGAAGCACTGGGATTCACAGTGTTTATCCAATGATTCCTTGAACGCTGTATATGTAAGAAATTCACTGCTCCATGGCCTTGTGGGAAACTGATAGGGCTCCAATCAGCAGTGTCATTTTAACACTGCTTATTACATGCAATATAATTTCTAGCCTGCAGTCCTTGGCATAGACAATCTTGGCTGTCAACATTAACACATAATAAACTAATGGCTGCATGCTGTACTTCTCTTCTGAATTTTGATGCCATTAAAGTCATCTTCAACCCTAAATGTCCAGATACAGCCTATTTCCCCCATCTCAGCTGCTCCCTAAATAATAGTATGTATTCATAACGCCTTGTGCTTATGATAATGAACTAATAATTTAGCCATTTGACTTTAAAATAGTTAGCAAAATGGCATTGTTTCAGCATGTCAAGCATTTTTTTCACTAATACATGCTAACGTCGACAGTAGGTATTAGTTCAACAAAATTCATGAGATATGTTAACTGAGCTTCATACTGACAGATGCAGTACTTTCTATTATTTTCAAGGTAGCAGTAGCTAACTTTCTATGCATAGAGAAATATGGGAGGAAGCAAAATAAAATGGTTGACCTTTGTTCTGGAGTTTGGAAATACTTTTTAGTTTGCATTTGTATTTTCTCCTTCTGTTTCCTCTTACACTGTAATTTTCAGCTACTTACATGCTAGCATTTCATGTTTAGCTATGGAAGAGGCTCGAACATTTAAGTGAATGATTAAAGTTAATGAGAATCCTGCTGAGCCGTATATTCTTCATAGCAACAATGCAATTCAGTAATTTAAATTTCTGTTCCAATCTTACATTGCATTTATTTGTTTTTTAAGAGCAAATACATGCAAAGCCTCAGGGAAAAATCAATATTTAAAAAAAAGTAAGATTAGAGTGAGTGGAGTTGAAAGGAGAAAACTCGCATGGAAGAAATTCAAAGTCTTCTATAGTCTCTAGGATTGATCTAGAGTTATACTGGATAGACTATTTTTAAAACAGATCATTGCCACCAGTTGATTTTGTTTTGAGGCACAGCGGATTGACTTTTTTTTAAATAGAATTTCACAGGTACTGAAATACACGACTCCAAATAATTCCAGGAATTTTATGGTAATATAAAAGATCTTTTATCTCCAGTTGTATTGTCTTACTGTAATTTATTTTAAAAAATCCTGCCTATTCCCTGGAGCTGACCACAATGGATAACCTTTCAGTGCTTAATATTCTACCCACTTGTCAGAAAATGGGAAGAAAATGTCCCAAACATCCCAGTGGACAACGAACACAAGCTTGGTGCTTTAAGAACTGCCACCTGTGGTGAATATGGCTCCTGAAGGACTTTACATGGATAACAGAAAAGGTATTATCCTTGGTTGAAAGCCATAAGAGCAGTTAAAAGTATTGGTTCAGCCACAGCAGGAGTATTGTGTCCAATTCTGAATGTCATACCATGAAAAAGATCAGAGGGTGCAGAAGAGATTTGCCAAAATAGTTTCAGGTACGAGGACTGGAGAAGATGGGATTGTCTTGGGACATGGGAGGGAGCGAGGAAATCTGATAAAGGTATTTAAAATCATGACGAAGTAGCTAAAGAAAAACAGTTCCCATTGCCTGAAAGGTCAAAAATGAAAACAAATGGAACAAAGGTGACTGACAAAAGAATAAAAAGTGACATAAAGTTGCAGAGAGATCTGTTAGAGGTAGTTAAAATCATGTAGAAACAAAGAAGATAACACAGACTCGATGGGCTGAATGGCCTCCCTCTGATACTGATCCTTGATTTAGATCTTGCTTTGAGCACTGAAGTGGTTTTTAGATTTTTTTTACTGAAAATAGTCAGAATTGGAACTACTTTAAAATTGTCTCATGTTAACTGAAATGTTAAGGTTTAATTTGTAGAGCTTTTTCAGGTTCAATAGGGTCCTTAGTTGCAGCAAGAGAATGCTTGCCGTTTCTGCCAATGGTAGCCCGATGAAGGACCCTTTCAAGTTAAGATATTTGTAATTCACATTGAATCATAAGTGGGCAGCCACCATTGATGAATACTCTGTGAAGAGCTATACTATAGTACAAAAGAAGAAAAGAATCAGCCTGCAGTGATATCTTTGAATCTACAAAGAAAATTTGGCTAGATTTTCTATTAATCAGAGGGGTGACATTGGGCATGAGTTGAGTAGCATGGGAAAAAAAGTACTTAGAGCCATAGAGTCATACAGCATGGAAACAGGCCATTCGGACCACCACATCCACTCTGACCAGTAGGCACCCAGCCATAGTAATGCCATTTTCCAGCACTTGGCCCGTAGTCCACCATGCCAAAGTGATTTAAGTGCTTATCTGGACACTTCTTACATACTGTCAGTGACTCTACTTCCACCACTCTCTCTGCCAGTGCTTTCCTGGAACTCACCACCCTCTGGGTGAAAAAGGTCTCCCTCAGATCCCTTCTAAATCTTTCACCTCTTACCCTAAATCTATGTCCTCTAGTTTTATTCACTTCTGATAAGGGAAAAGTTTCTCACTGTCTACCTTATCTATAGCTCTCATAATTTTATATACCTCAATCATCTCCCCTATTAAGCTCCAGGGAAAACAGACCTAGCCTCTCCATTCTCTCCTTGTAAGTGAAACACTCCATTCAAGTAATGTCCTTTTCACCTTCTCCAGCACCATCACATCTTTCCTACAGTGTGGTGACCAGAATAGCATGCAATACTCTAAGCTGAGGTCTGACCAACATTTTGTGAAGTTGGAGCACAACCTCCCTGCTCTTGTATTCAATGCTCTGACTAATGAAGGCCAGTCCTTCAGGAACAAAGAAGGATTCATACAGACCAAGTGACCCAGTGACTTAAACTCTGGACATACATTAAGTTAATTGGTAGCTTCATTCTCAGTTTTAGTGAGATAATGTCCAGTGGTACTATTTGCAGCAACTTTGATGAACTGGTTGAATCCAAATATAACTGAAGAGTGCATCGAGCTAACTGGAGAGACAAATAGATGACTCAGCTGGTAATGTGGAGCATACATTAAAAGTTACGATGTGATTGAAAAGTTTTGGTTTTGGAGGGTGGAGTGGCGAAGGAGCTGGGGTTAAGTACAGGCTGCTTTGTGGCTTCTCCTTAAATAGTTTTACTCAAATTCGTCAGTTCCATGTTGAGGCAGAATTATAACTCTGGAGATTACAGGGTAAAAAATGCAATGCAATCCTGGCCAGTATGAACTGGCAATTTGGCCAAGGAGGACTGGAAGAGTAAGTTAGGTTTTATTTTATGTGGGACAGGAAAGAGGACACGTCTCCCCAGTGATCAGATTTCTTTCCTGGGAACCAAGTCTTGGCTGACTCATTTGGTTCTGTAGCAGGCTGAACCTAGGGGTCTGGCTGGAATGCTCAGTTTCGATAGCCATCCATGAGTCCTGGAAGTGAGCCACCAATCAAATTCTACACTTATCCCAGCACCTGAGAAGTGTTCAAGTCATCAGACTTTTGGTCTCGGTAGCAAAAAGCTGGTCTCATCTTGCTGCTTGCTGAATCCAATGTGAGTGTCCACACTGGCCTGTGAGGAATGTTTAAACTCACTTAGCTTCCATAAGGTCATGTAGACAGGAAGGTATGGCCATTTCACCCCTGTGCAATTATGGTAGTGCTTGTGCTTCTTGCCCTTTGCTGATGTAAACAATCAGGAAGGGTTAAAACTACTTTCCTTCCTAAGGGAGACCACTGATGATAATCAGTGGCATTTTTGAAGGGTTGGTAAACTGGCAAGGTTGCCTCCCACTCACCTTGTGATTGACATCAGAACTGTGTGACATTAATAGGCTGGCTCACACACCTTGTTTAATATTACTGGCAGGGTATCCTTCAGGAAGAGGAGGATCCATTAACAACACCCGATAATGCTGCAGCTGCTGTTTCTGTAGAGTGGAAGGACATGGGATGTCCATAGTCATCCTGACCTGCTTTGCACTCCTTTACTGAATAGAGCTCCTGATGGCAAATGTTTTGATACCAAGAAAGAGAGCCTGAGAAAAAAAATAATTAATTGTGCACGGCATTGAGAGTATCCTGATACCCAAATCCTATCTGGTAGCAACAAACTCCAAAATAGGCCCTGAATGTGGATGGGGCTGTAAAATGTCTCACTGACTGCAAGTTCCATGCCTTGTCTCTGTCAGATTTAACTTGTGTGCAGGAAGCTTGATGCTGAACACTGCTCTGTGCCTGAAAATCTCCCCATCTTTTGAACACCTTAACAAGCCTGCCTCTTTTTTTCAGATAGGAGCGTCAGGCATCGGTTCCAACCCTGACCTAAAGTCAAGTTAGTCTTCACCAAGCAGAACAGAATTTCATCAGAATTTCCTTAAATTTGGAGTGGCATTGAGATGGAAATTATCCTTATTAGATCTTTCAACGTCTTTTTTCCCCCAAGGAACACACTCGAGTGAAAGTCAGACAGCATCATTTAGTGATTGGTTAAGTTACTGGGCTACAGCCAGAGTTCTGGACCAGAAGTTCACAATGTGGTATTTGTAAAGTGTACAGTCTGTTTGAGGATTCTTTGTCAGTAGGCTTCTCTATCTTTAGATTAAATGAGAGAAGGCATTGTCATTTTTCTTATTGTTCATATCTCCAACATGCCAGCTGAGAAACTTAAACTAACATAATTAAATTAATCTGGAAATAAAACTAAAGACCTACTCTCAGTAATGGTAACCATGAACTACTGATTGTCATAAGAACCAACCTGGTTGACTGATATCCTTCAGGGAAACAAATCTCCTGCTACTACCTGTTTTGGTGCACTTGTGATTCCAGACCGACCATTATCTTTGATTCTTAACTCCCTCAAGACTTCAAGGACAATTGAGGATGGACAATAAAGCCTGGCACTTCCAGCAACATCCACATCCACATGAATTAAAAAAAAGAGGTCATACATCAATGAGCAGATTGGATTGAGAGTCAGAACTTGCAAAGAAGTATCTTTCCTGAATTATTTTGCTTTACAAGTATCTCAGATAAGCAAAGTAACATTTGGAGAAAGTTACATTTTGTGCATTGCAAAAGCAATAAATGAACCTATTCTATTTACAAATTGTGTATTTATTTTTATTTATGATCTCTTCCAAACACTATTGGCAATTTGCAAGAAAGTCATTTCAATGGGAGCAAGCAGCTTTCCATCAATATATTGTGTAAGAGATTTACATTTGTCAATCAAAGCATGGAGGAATAAAGTAAAAATGACAAGCTGGAAGTTCTTCTAATGAGTAAAATTAATAAGTGCTCTTCACAGGCTGAGAATCTGATCTAAAGTAAACGCAAAAGCCTTATAATTGTAGGGCAGAATGAGAGAGGAAATCAATGTGCAGGATGGGTCTTCCAGATCTGTCAAGTCTCGCATATTTGCATTCATTCATGCATTTGGTTTTATAAAATGACCTATTTTAATGTACCTCAGTCATAGTAAAGCAAGTACCATTAAATCCAGTTAAATAGGTCTGCACTTGGACTTGCTCATTTGATGATGAATCTTATTCTTAACATTTCATAGATGTTGATAGGCCTGTCTTTGAAGGATGCAAAATAATGACTAGCTGCTACAATTTGATTCTTTACCAACCATTTTGTGCAAATGTTTTTTTTGTTTTGAGTACATGGGGGATGAACAATTGTGTTAAGGCCTAAATAACTGCAGCAAATAATTGTACCACATAGACCCTTCTTATATTTACTATAGCACATAGGTTTGAGGGAAAAAATAAGGGAATGGGATTGATGAGATTTCTCTGACAGCCAGCATAGACTCAATGGACCAAATAGCCTCCTTCTACATTGTACGGAGATATGAACTATAAGAAAAATGACAATGCCTTCTCTCATTTAATCCAAAGATAGAGAAGCCTACTGACAAAGAATCTTCAAACAGACTGTACACTTCACAAATACCACATTGTGAATGCACTGGCAGCCTCTCTGATGAGTTGGAATTTGCTGATGAAACTAACATCCTGTGAACAACACATGCCCTCATTAATTTGCAAATTGACCAGTAACTTACGATAACGGAAAAATACTCAGTGAGTTGCAAATAGTCGTAAGTTCCTTGATTCTGACAACTCCATAAAAATAGGATCTGATGCCTAATCTTGCTATGAATTTCATGAATTTGCTGCACTTGTACAGTAAATTATCCATTAAGTCTCCACCAGAAGTTGCCCAGTAATAAATGATATCAATACTCTTATAACAATATAATAATTATTAATGACCCAGTCAACCTCTGTGAATAAAGTGAACGATTAAGAGTGCAAAGCTGCATTACATACTGAGGAGTTGCTGGGAACTGTATGTCAAATATTACAATTTTTTTGATTCTTTGCATATCATTCCTTTCTGCTTACTTTTCTCCCCCTCTTAACCCATTCTCTTGAACCTTTATTTCTTTCCGTACCTTATTTGACTTTAACTTCAACCACTCTAATTCACCCTCATTCTCAGTCCTTTGCTTCTATCTCATTCATTAAATCACACTAGTTAAAAAACATACACTGTTGATCCAGTCATCTAATTGACCTATTCCCTATTATCAGCTCCAGTAAACTGTAGGGCAAAACATTTTTAAGCTGAAGGTTACAGGAATGAGACTAACTACCAAGACATGTTGAAAAATGCAAAGCTCCAACATGTTCTGGACTAACAGTTTGGGATCCAATACCTCCTTGTTTTGAAAAGGCAAAATAACCATCCATACATGACCTGGAATTAATCGTATATTGTCATGCATGTTATTAGAAACGGGGTATAGCTCATGCCTTAGGCCAACCTTATACACTGTTTTCATCCTGAATCAATGAACTTTCATTTACGACATTAAGGTAGCTCGATTTCCTGTCAGGACATTACAAGTAAAAAAAACTTCACATCTCTTGATCCTTAAATGCCGAGGAATTTATCATACAGGAAAGTAAAAGAGCCACGAACTAATGTTGGTTGTAAACTATTGTTTTATTAGTCCTTTCAGAATTTGGGACAGGAGATTGGGCCTTATTGATTGGAATTTTACTTTACATCCCCTTGTGATACTGCCAAACACAATCCATCATTGACAAACCTTGAGCGACACACAGAGTAACTGCCAACCCCTAAAAGGATTGCTGTTTGTCAATTGTAGATGCAAAGGTGTTGTTTACAGACCAATCGTCATTCTGAGGAAGGGTGCAGAGTTTTCAATGTTTTGTTACGTTATTTCAATTGAGTAAAGAATTATATTATTGCAAACCACAAGTAAACTATTTGCATTTATTGTTCCACATCACTCATTAGTGCATTGTGTTCTGTGCAGAAAACACATATTGTAGCTCTCAATACACATGGCCTGTAAACAAAATGTAAGCCTGAGGTGTGAGACTTAAACTGTAATTAAGAAACAGAGCTTTGGAAAGAACAAGATGGCATGCATGTCAAATATTTTGGCCCTAGAAACATCCAAACCAATTTCCTCATTATTTTCTCACTTTAATGAATGTAAAGGAATCACAAAACATATTTGCAGAACATATATTCTGGGTGCAAAAAAAACATAAAACTAAAACAGCTTAGGAGTAGAATGATCTGTATTTTAACTGCATAGATATTCAGCTCACTGTCACTTTCTTTCCCCCATTCTTCCTTCCCCAAAAGGCTACAGAACTCTCAACCTTTAACTGGATGTATTCCTTCTCCTCATCCATTTGTGCCCGTGACAGACCAACCAGCTTCACCCCTGCTGGCAGAGAGAGTTTACCCAGGTCAGAGATACTACATAACTCCAGTATGCAGCAATTGGTGTACTTAACTGTAACAATTAACAAAGCCAAAAATAGTATAAAAGCCAACTGCAGCCCAGTAATCAAGTAAGTTCTTAGATAAATGCAGCTAAGGCACTCTTAAAATAATTCTGGTGCAGCCTTTCTCCCATTGCTTTGCACCAGGGAAATATAGGTAACCTTTTACAAGGACAAACCCAGCAATCAGGAATTAAATATGGCCAAAGAGATTGCTATGTTTTGGATTTGAACAGAATGATCACGTAATGGTAGCCTTAATTTAGGTGTGTCCCAAATGGTCAGAATTCTCATTCTCAAGCTTGCTTTTCCTTGTCTTTGCACTATGGACATTAGGTCAAATTATTGAGATTTATGACCTAAACAATAATAATTTGATTATTTTGCATTTCCTAATGGACCATGCAATCAGTTTTATTATCTCAAAAGGATAAATCTATTACCAGATTTTCTAAATGGCTGGATGACAGATTTAGTGATTGATGCATTTGTGCAGCTTATTCTTAGAACTGCAAGCAATAAATATAAGCCTTGTGGGCTTGGAATCGTTCACCAAGAGTTGTATTGAGAAAGGAACAACCGTTTCATTATTCCAATGATCAGTAGTCATTACATCTGCTTTTAACTAGTGGTAGAGAGAAGGTAAGTAGTGGTCCAAGCAGACCACTGCACACCCATTCTTACCAGCAGAAGGCACGGGTCTTATTGTATCAGTGAGCTATGGCCATTAAATGGGAAGCTTGCTGTTACTTGCTGATTCTGGTCCTTTTATCCATTTTCTGGCCTGAAAAATAGGTATAGTGTGTGTTGATGGAGGGAATAAATTATGTCCTTTGTTCTGCAAGGATTATATTGTGAACTTTAAGGACCTAGATACTGTACAAAATTGTTCTATAGATTTCGATGCAAAGAGGCAATCCACCAGGAGAATTCACCTGCAAGATGACTGTATTGCATTTCTCCAGTATTAGTCTGGAGTGCCAGCCTAGATTGTGCACTCAAGTTTTCTGAGTGGAGCGTGGACATACCATCTTTGGATTCAGAGTGTTTTGCCACAATAACAAGAGCTTTCACTTACAAAGCATTTGTAACATCTGAAAACATTCAAAATATAACAAACTTTGACTGAGTCATACCTGATGTAAGTCAAGATCATGTATTTCTAATTAATATATCATTAACCTTTGGTCTACTGACTCAGGAACAATATATTCATCTTTATTTGGAAAAGTAAATTGATACAACTTTCATGCTATAACAAATTAATTCTTCAATTTTAATCCAACAATACAAAAACTCCAATCAGTTTCTTGAGTCTCACTTGCACTTTCAATTTGTTCAGTGTGTTTGGAAGTGCTGGAGCCTTTCACCGTCTGTCTTGGTAAAATCAGGGACCATTTCCAATTGGTTCACAGATCTTAATCACCATCAGATTTGGTTCCTGTTCGTATTCAAAATTAGAGTCTGAATGTGAGAGCCAAAGAGTGGGACTGAGTATCAATGCATGTTACTGTCTCCAACTGGGCTTACAAATTCAACAAATGCTCATCTCTCTGTGAATGAAAATGGTAGGGTTAGTGGAGAAAGGGTAGATACTACTTGGTAATCCAAGCTGACAAGATGCTATCTTGCAGTCACACTGATTAGCAACAGTGATCTGTCTGCTATTTTATTCATTATTTATTCATTATTTTATTCATTATTTTAAGAAGGTGATTTTGAGTGAGGGGTAGGTCTATGGTAATCTTTTCAAGAAATTGCCATTGCTGCCCTCCAACTTCTTTGTTAAGCTGTGATGTGTAGATGTTCAATATGTTCCAAAGTGCTAAAACAGGAGCTGAATATAATGCTGTGAAGAAACTAGAAGTGGTAACCATTGTAATAACTGTAACCATTGCACTCATGTATCTCCATTTTGCCTTGAAGAACAGATTTCCTGGTGAAGTTTTGCACTTTTCAAGACAAGGAATGGATCTCTGGGAATTAATCTTCCACCAGTTGCATTGGATTTCAGAGAACTTATATGGAGCTGCCTCCATTTCCTTTTCAGTTATTTTGCCTGCTCTTCATCCTTCTCCTTCATGTCAAGGTCATGCAAAGGCACACATGGAAGGAATGCCATTCTTGCCTGCAAGAATTCACCCCAAGACAGCCAAGGCAGCCATGATTTAAAAAAAACCTGTTCAACAAATGTGTTTGCTACTGCAGTATTCATTCCTCAGATTTTCCGGAGTCTACGGACACAAAACCTTCCAGGGACTGATTTTAATATCAAAGCTTTCAGGCCAGGTAGTTGGGAAGGGGAGCTGGAAATTCACTCAGTCCTGTAGAAATCAGGCGGGGTCAAATTTTGTGAGGTAGCACTTACATCTACTGTGATGAAGTGCTTTGAGAGGTTGGTTATGGATGCAATTAGCCTCCTGCCACAACAGGTCTACAGTGGACGCAATTTCACTGGCTCTCCACTCGGCTTTGGAGCATCTAGACAACAGCAAAACATATGTCAGGGTGCTGTTTATCAATTACAGCTCAGTGTTCAACACCATCATCCCCTCAGTACTAATCAACAAGCTTCAAAACCTGGGCCTCTGTACCTCCCTCTGCAACTGGATCCTCAACTCCCTTATCAGGAGACCACAGTCAGTGCGGATCGGTAGTAACAGCTCCTCCTCGCTGACAATCAACACAGGCGCACTTCAAGGATGCATGCTTATTCCACTGCTCTACTCTCTCTACACTCATGACTGTGTGGCTAGGCACAGCTCAAATGCCATCTACAAATTCACTGAGAACTCCACTGTTTTTGGTAGAATCTCAGATGGAAATAAGGAGGCGTACAGGAGTGAGGTAGATCGCCTGGTTGAGTGGTGTCGCAACAACAACCTCACACTCAACATCAGCAAGACCCACAAATTGATTGTGGACTTCAGAAAGGGGAAGTCAGAAGAACACACACCAGTCCTCATTGAAGGATCAGCGGTGAAAAGGGTGAGCAGCTTCAAGTTTCTGGGTGTCAACATCTTAGAGGATCTATCTTGGGCCCAACACATTGATGCAATCATGAAGAAGGCATGCCAGCAGCTCTACTTCATTAGGAGTTTGAGGAGATCTGGTATGTCACCAAAGACTCCTGCAAATTTCTACCTATGTACAGTGGAGAGCATTCTGACTGGTTGCATCACCACCTAGTATTAAGGCTCCAATGCCCAGGATTGAAAGAGTGTGCAGAGGGTTGTAGACTCAGCCAGCTCCATCATGACCCTCCTTGCCATCGAGGACATCTTCAAGAGGAGGTGCCTCAAGATGGCAGTTTCCATTATTAAGGACCTTCACCACCCAGGACATGCCCTCTTCATGTTACTGCCATCAGGGAGGAAGTACAGGAGCCTGAAGACCCACACTCAACATTTTAGGAACAGCTTCTTCCCCTCCATCATCAGATGTCTGAATGGTCCATGAACCCATGAGCATTACCTCGTTATTCCTCTTTTGCTCTATTTATTTCTTTTTGTAACTTATAGTAATTTTTATGTCTTTATGTCTTGCATTGTACTGCTGCTGCAACACAACAAATTTCACGACATATGTTAGTGATAATAAACCTGATTCTGATTCTGAGATCAAAAACTCATGAATATGACACCGGCCCTTCATTTCTGCCCTGAATGGATGTCTAGTAGTTGACAACACCTTGTAAAGCGTGGAAGAGAGGGTTCTGTGATGGTTCCCACTTGACTTCTGCCAGCCAGCCAACAAACAAATGGGCTGGAGTTCAATTGAGATCAGACAGTTTTTATTTTGTTGAAAGGTTCCTCATCTTTGAATGAATAGGATTAAAATTGCCATCCTAATTTTCATTATTCTCAGTTGATCACCACAAGTGCAGCCCCTTCTATTTCCCATCCACTTATATATCATGTGTGCAGTCAATGTAAGCAGAGAATGCTCATTTTGTCACTTGGATTCAATCCCGGCTTGCAAATGTGAACGTGCACTGTGTTAACTCACAGTATCATCTAATTTCACTGTGCAATCACCTTGACCTGCTGTAAAAAACTTCTTGCTTCAAACATTATAGAGAATAATTATTTTCAGTTTGCCTCCCTGCAATATAATGAGTCTACTTGTCAGTCATGGCTTAGGTTAAATAAAGTAAGATTGATCTCTGATCCAATCTGGAGTAGAATTGTATCTATTACATTGACTTTAATTATGATACTTCATAAACAATGGTGCAAGAATTATTTTATCTGTAAGTGCGATTAGCTCAACCCATTATTGAGAGACCAGGACTCAACCTAATTAGTTGTCGACACCTCCTTGTAGATCAGTCTGCAGCGCACATTTATTTGATGATAGCATCAGCTTTCAGCAACTACAAATGCTGTTTAAGATGCATTGGCAATTTGTGTCAATCATGTTCCTCTATTCTGTGATGACAGCTGCATATAGCAGTCCACCACTGCCTTATTAGGTGGAGTTCATACACCAGCATTTATAAAAAGATGGACACCCCATGATGTCAGATTGATTGGGATGATTGGGGCTTTGCCAGTCCACAATCACATTCACTCCACTCTGTCACCTTCTCAACCGAACCCTTGAATATGGATTTCCTCTGCCTTCAGAAGATGGGAGTGCAGCCATTTTGACTAGAAGCAGTCTTTGCTACAGAGATTTTGGAGGCTGCTATAAGAATAACACAGTGGTACAACTGGGAGAGCCGCTGCCTCACAGCTCCAGCAAGCCAGGTTCAATCCTGCCCTCTGGTGTTCTCTGTGTGGAGTTTCCATATTCTCTCTGTGGCCACGTGGGTTTCCTCCAGATGCCCCAGGCTCCTCCCACATCTCAAAGATGTGTAGGTTGTTAGGATAATTGGTTCTATATAAAATTGTCCCTTGTGCAGATGTGTGATGGAATTGAGGGGAATGTGGGGAGAATAGGTTACTGAAAAATGAGTGTGAATTAATGGGATTGGTCTGTGAGCTGGCATAGACTTGATGAGTTAAATGGCCCCCTTCAAGGAAACATGGAAGTATGCAGAAATACAGAGTAGCCCCAATTCCTGGCCTTCTCCCTGCTTCTTCTGATTTCTGGGATCCTTCCTGGACAGGTCAGGTTCACACTGGGATCACACTCCCCCCTAGAAAAAATGGGGATGGCATGCAGGTTCGTAATAGCAGTTCCTCCTTTAGGAAGCAGGAAGATCCCAGACCCAGCCTCTACCACACCACCCCCACCACCACCTCCGCCTCTTCCCAGCAACCAATCCACCAACCAATCTAATCAGATGTCCCCCTCCCTGCGAACTCCAAGCAGCTTTAACAGCATTATCTCTTGCTCCTTCAGATCAGGTTCCAGATGATGCAGGGAAGTGAAGAAGCAAATGGGTGGGAAGTCCAGCCCACAGTCAGCTGAATGTAGACTGGCCTTCACCTGGAGATTCTCCCCACTTGCCTCTTCACTTCCCTGCATCATCTGCACTGACCTGGCTCATTCTTGCTCCTTGAGGACAGCCAGTCAGCCCTCAATTAGTAACGTGGGAAGGCCACAAATTGGGACACTATTGCTCAGATTCCATTCACCAGCAATCGATTAGAGTTCCTATCCTTTTCTTTTTTTCAGGCGATATTCGGAAACGTTCCTGTGGCTTTGCGTGGGACTGGCTGGTTTGGCACAAGTCATGTACAGGAGGGAAGAATTTTCTGAGGAAACTAGTTGTGAAAAGGCAGGATTGAGTTAGACCATAAGACCATAAAAAAGAGGAGCAAAATTAGGCCATTCAGCCTATCGAGTCTGCTCCACCATTCAATCATGCGTGATTTTTTTTCAACCCCATTCTCCTGCTTTCTTCCCGTAATCCTTAACCCCTTCTACCAGTCAAGAACTGATTAAGCTCTGCCTTAAATACACCCAATGACTTGGCCTCCACAGGCATCTATAGCAACGAATTCACCACCCTCTGGCTGAAGAAATTCCTCCTCATTTCAGTTCTGAAGGGACATCTCTTTATTCTGAGGATGTGCCCTCAGATCCTAGGCTCTCTTACTAATGGTGACATCCTCTCCACGTCCACCCTATCCAGGCCTTTCAGTATTTGGTAGGTTTCAATAAGATTCCCCTTCATCCTTCTGAACATCCAGTACAGGCCCAGAGACATCAAACGCTCCTACAGACTTCAGTAAACCTGAATTTGAAATACTTCTGAGCTGAGTTATGCAGTTACCTTGGCTTCTACATGGTACACATCTTAAGGTATCACCTTGAAAGCATTGTGTAGCAGGGCATTATGCTACCGTGCCAGAAACCAATATTGCCATGTAGAGTCATTTGCCCAACATATCCCAGAAACATACCATGATCAGCTTTAAGCTCTTCAGCTTTTGGGTCGTTTCCAAAACTCTGCTCACAATCACAAGGTCAAACTGGCAACTGATGACGAGATTGAGCCAACGACAAGGCAAAACATTGGCCCCGATGTAATCCAGAGATGTGATGCTGTTATGTGTCAAGGAATGAATCCCCATTCTCAACTAATACCTCTTTTCATTTTGTTTCCACTATTTTATCTTGGCGTTGGCAAAAAGAAAAGTGGATCCAATGCAACTGCTCACAAGCCTCACTTAACATTAAATATTTTGAATGGTGACAGTGCCATCATTCTGCACTGCTGAAATTGAATAAACTCCAGGCATGAACTAATGTAACGGACATTACAGCACAAAGAAAATGAAATCAGGCCCAGTGTGTCTCTTGCGTGTCACGATTAACAGACAAATAAGGATTCATGGATAAAAAGCTTGGTTCAGTCTTCATGTAGATCAACAACATGGGATTATATAGCCAATTTAACATCGTTAAAGCTGCTTCCCCAACATCAGTATCAGATAAAATTTAAATATGAGTCATATAAGCAGATACTGGGATGGCTGACTGCAAAAGTGGCAGATTTTAAGGACATCTTAAATGACCAGAGGCTGAGGATTAGGGAAGAAGTTTTAGTTGATTGCCTGTTTAAATTTTGCTGCAACATATCAAAACATTCCAAGCTTTCCATATTGTCAGACCTGCTGGTATACTTAACTAATAGTTAGTGGGCTCAGCTGTTACTTATCATTACTCAGCTTTGGTCTCTTTTTAGTCACTGAAGCACATGTGGTGGTTGATCAAAATACTGTAAACATGATTTTCTTTCATCAACTTTTCCAGTACTTTGACCTTTGTCAGGACCTCAGTATTTTTGGCATAGTTGGATTATGTGTGATGAACACTTTGAATCTGAAGAGGAATACTTTTGTTCTCAAAGCATGGTGGTTGCTTTATTTTGTCAATTATGAACCTACAGGTGAGGTGAAAATGATATATAGAATGCACAAGGCCAAAAAGCTATTCCTTATACAAGTTATTCACTAGAGTGGAACTAATCTGAATAATTGCTTGCAATGGTTTCTTGTGTCTGTATTAAATGAATGATGGAAAAAATTGAGGAGGAACAGCCTATGCCTTGTCCTAAATGAATAACCTAAACCCTGAATACATCAAGCTGGGCAATGGATGTCACTCCAGAATCCAAAATCTATCCTATTTTTTTAGCTAAACAAGATTTCTGGTCCTGACATATTTATGTTGTGGAAATTAAGCAAATGTATTTCAAGGGAAGTCCTATACTTCCACTGAGGAACCACACTTGTAAAAAAACATAGCTAAAAAAAATGGGCCCAGGATTTGTCCTTATTTTTCTCTTTATTTTATCTTTCAGAAATGGTAACCCTTCAAAAAATATACATTTATGACCCTAATTGATCATTCCAAGCTCTTGCTGAATCCCTCCAGTGCACCTTTCCCCTAATCCTTCTAAAAAACTTAACCTGTAACTTAGCATGAATAGATCAACTGGTAAAATATATACCACAAGTGCCATCTTTTAATTCCACCTTTTGGCATAAAAAAGTGGCCTTTTTCTAATTGACACTAATTTCCCAATAATTAAAAAAAGTCATCTATTTCTTTTACTGTTACTTAATGCATCTCCCCACCTGATACATTGATTCACCAAGAGCAATTTCACAGAGGATTTAATAGAAGCTTTCATTTTGTCTAATTATGGCTTTAGGAGTTGAAATATTACCGGAATATTTAGTCTTAGCAATTATTAATAGATCAAAAATTCTTAATACAATATAAAAGCTTTCAAGGTTATTATACTGTGGTATTATACTGTGGTGTAACCTGTCACTTTGAAAACAAAATACAAACTGTAGATCTTGCTAGCACTGACCAAAGCTTCTGTGTGAAGGAAGAAAGAGTCAGAACTAATTGGCAAAAATTTTATTCTGAAATCCCAATGGTTCTGATTGTAATTGTTGGCCAATTTTCGATGAATGAACAACTAACCCACTATTCCAGAATTGAGGTTGGACTTAATTTAATCTCCAGTTCCACAGCATTCCCGCGATCACCTTTTTTCCACAATTGGCTCCTCCCCACCACCACCACCCCCCCAAGTCTCCATCAAACACAACCAGCAATAGTCCTGGCATTTAGTTGAGGACTGTGCCCAGTAACTGGAAACCTAGAATTTGTAACTACAAACTGTGCAAGTTGTCTCTGGAGGCACCATGCCACTCATTATATTCCTGTTGGTTCTGCATGGTCAACTATTTCTGGAAGGCATTCTATCACTACATGTTCTACTCCTCTCAAGACATCATATAGGCCAGCAGAAAAGAACAGGAAACTGGACCTGTTCATAGTTCCATGAAGACTAGTGTCAACACAAAGATACACTTCCTCTGCAGCATCCATGCATTTTCACTTCATCCAGCTCTTATCAACAGACAGAACATCACTGATGGACAGAGTGTTTTATGCAGGTCTTCGAGTACCATATTTAAGAATCCACAGATGTGCTCTTCAACCATTGCTCAGGAAGCCAAAGACTGCTGAAAACCTGAGTTCAAGAGGGAGGCCTAATAATCAGTGCAAAGGAAAAATTCTTCAAAACTCAGACATTGTTTCTTGTTTGAACACTGTGGCTTTGGCTACTGAACCCTGGGCTTCAAATCAATGGCAACTCTCACTTTTGACTTGTAAAAGCTGAGGAGATACTTGATGAGTGGAACAGCCCTGAAACAGCTGGATCAGAGCTGTTTTTTCACCAATTCCTCTGGGCATCTGGAACGCATAGCTGGAGAATGGGACTTAACTGGAGGAGAAATGGGCATGGCAGGTGTTTGTCAGGATGGTCCCACATTTGCCCAAATAAACTAATCATCTCATAGGACTGGAGAAATGATGGATTGAAGGAAGAAATAGCCTGTCATTCTTGGGGAGTAGATCCAGGGCTAACAGAACAAAGGAGCAAAGAACAACTTTCATGCCATGAAACCTGAATGTAGAGGCACAGACTGACACTGTGCTTACCTCTATGCTGAGAAGTACAATGGGAACACTAAGTATCAAGGCATGTTGCACGTCATGTACCCATAACAAGGACATGCATCAGACAAACAAAAAGTAGAGGCACATGCACAACCCTAGTCTCAGAGAAATAAAATCTTTGCAACTGCTTTAGGGTGAGATTGATTTTCAAAAAGAACACATTAATGCAACGTGTAGTGTGTGATAAAATAAGTTATGGTAGTATTGATTACCAAGTATCCTTTAGGACTTAATAATTGACACCATTCAATACTGATGCTCCTTGAAAAGATGTATGATAAGGTGCAGTACACTTCTTGTGCAGACATTTTGATCTGAAAAGATTATTTACTATACATGAAAGATTATGCATAAAGCAATAATATTCAACAATTGATTGAATTCAATTGGAACCAAAACAGCTTATTTGTTTAAAAGTATGATAAATGTTCATTTCTTTCATTATAGATGACCGCCTGCTGACATAAAGGCAGGATTATGTGATTTGCAAACATACAATTCTGTTACTGGAAGGGGAAACAAATAGTTAATGATAATGCAACATCAGTGATAATAATATACGCTTCTCTAACATCTGCAAAGTGACTTCGTGACACTGATGAAGAGTTCAGCAATGACAGTGGGGAGACGA
The DNA here is from genome assembly GCF_009764475.1 of Pristis pectinata. NCBI lineage: Eukaryota > Metazoa > Chordata > Chondrichthyes > Rhinopristiformes > Pristidae > Pristis > Pristis pectinata. The sequence goes on from NC_067406.1 coordinate 125,926,578, forward strand.
TATGCTATTGCAAAATGTCCAAGTAGCTACTGTGAAAACAATGGTAAAGGATCCATGGTGTCACCATTAGTTGTCAATGTTCAGAGTAATTTGGGTGTCGCATACAAGAAACTCAGTTGTAGGTACAGCAAGTAACTAACAAGGGGCCTGTGAGGATACTAGCTGAAGTTCGTGGTGGGTTGATGGGTTACCAAAGTAAGGGTGTCTTGCTACAAACAGACAGGGCTTTAGTGAGGATGCACTGAGAGCACTGCACACAGTTTTGGTTTCCTGATTTCAGGAACAGTATACTTGACTTATATCAGTCCAGTTCACTAGACTGATTCCTGGGATTAGAGGAGTTGTCTAATGATGAAATATTGAGCAGAATGAGCTCATACTCTCTAGAGCTCAGTAGAATGAAAAGTGATCTCTTTGAAAGAGAGATGACTCTGAGGGGCTTGTCAAACCAGATACTGTAAAAATATTTCACCTGGTGAAGGAATCACAGGATTAGAGGTTAGTCCAATTAGGGTTGGAACGAGGAGAAACTTCTTCTCTCAGAGGGTTGTGAATGTTTGGAATTTGCTGTCCCAGAAAGCTAAGGATACTATTTTTAAGTATACTCAAGACGAAGATTGATTTTTGAACAACAGGAAAATAAATCAAGGGTTGTGGGTACCCTGCAGGTGTCAAGGACAAAGATCTAGTAAACCATGATCTTATTGAATGGTACAGCAGGTTCAAAATGCTAAAGGCCTGCTCCTGGCCCTATTTCTTATGTTCTTATGTAATGCAGAATATGGATGTTATGGGGGAATGGAAAAGCTAGCACTATCATCAGTGCAGAAAGCATCTCCCAAAGAAAAATTGTAGACATCATTGTTCATTATAGATGCCTTTCCCTTGGGAGTATTGGATTACAAGATGATTTCTTATGTCCAAAATTCTGAGGATCTAGCAGATGGCTTAAAGGCAGCTACATCATCTAATGGAGAGAAAGAAGCTAAGGAATGTTACCACAGTGATGGCTTATATCATACCTGCAATGTAATAAAGCACTTCGAAGTGCTACACATGTTATGAGCAAAAATGAAATAATGACAGAAAGCATAAACAAGATACTAAGAAAGAAGATCAAAACTTTGTCACAGAGACAGATGTTAAGAAGCTTCTTAAAAGAATAAAATGTGGCAAAAAAACAGAAAGGTTAATGGAGAGAATGTCAATAATGCAAACAGGCACAGGACATAATGACATGAATGACATAATGATTTGTTCAAGACTTAATTTAAGAAAATGCTGGACTTAAACAGGGAAGGATATTTGGCAAGGTTTAGCAACTATTGTATTGGTTAAAAAGTTAATTTAATTGTTTTACATTACACATGCTACGAAAACAAAGATATTTCCTTGTCAGAACTTCTGCCTGTGTGGAAAGTTATCTTATCTCAAATCTTTTTAAGGCAGAAGTAATATGGTCAAAGACATTATATGAAAGACAAGCTGTTATCAATTAGAGGAAATATTTCACTGAACAAGACAAGAAAATCCATAGCTGCCTTGCTTGCTTCACTGGAGCTGACTCCAGTCAAGCCATATATTTTCTTATGTAGCTCACTGGGAACTCTTATTGTGTCAATCATAGTGGCTTAATTATTCATTTTTCAGGGTGCAAGTGTTGCTGCGGAAGCCTCCAGTTATTCCTCATTTCCCTTACTGGGGGGTTTGTAGTAAATATAATTTTCTTTGTGGACAATGATTGTAACTTTAAGGCTGCCACCCTTTTAAGGATTGTATCATAAGACAAACTGCTCTCTCTGTTACCATGTTTTATAGAAACCTCCAGAGGTAGTTCATAAAGAGCTTTTGACTAAATTGCACTTTCCCCATTTAAACTCCTCATCTCTATTGTGTTTTAGTTTCTACATCCTGTAGCCATATCTGCAGGAAGAGCAGCTAACTGTATCAACATCAACTAGGTTGGGTGGTTGTATAGCAGAGATAGTTAGCGGTCTACAAATCCAGAAAATGAGCAATATTTGGAACTCAGAGCATGCCGTGAGAGAGCAAAGACTCTGTGAATGTCCAAGTTGTGAGAACAGAATGAGGAAGGGTGATGACAGAAGTATATCTGCCAAGATTTAATCATGTCTCTTATCCCCTGTGGTTCTCACTGTCCACAAGTCTACAATATTCACAATGTAGAATAAAAAAGGCTCCAGATATCCAGTTTCCAAACCCAAAGCCTCTGCAAGTGCTAAAAGTCTGAAGCTGTTGAGCCATAGAGAGTACTTCAGCTATACATCTGAAACATTTATTTGTTTACACATGGCAATTCATGCCAATATGCAATTCATGGTTTCAACAACAGGGACACAAGTGAAATTTGTATTTTACCACCCAAAATGCAACCCCATTGTGACTAAATAATTTCATTGAAACTCTTGGCACCTGAAACCACAATAAAGTGAAATCTGATAATAAGTGTGACCCCCACAGTAACTATTGAAATTGCGACTTTGTAACATATTGCAATTTTATCAAGCAGTTGAAATAGAATCCAGATAGGAGAGGGGAAAGACTAGAAGTCTTGTTTACTCAAGCCAGGAAGGAAATAGAGAGTATGAAACTTCATGTTAGATCAAAGGGCTAGTGTGGTTTTGCCTTAAAGTAAGACCTCTCAGCAACAGGGGACTGCAGTTGGGGAAAGGTAACCTGATTAGTCACCAGAAGGATAACTCGGTTAATCATAAGTTTACACGAGGCTTAGCTTGTAGCATAGAGGGGTAAAGAGAAAGAGAATGGTATAAAGGTGACAGCTTTTTACATTTGGGTCATTATAATCTCTCAACATCAAGTTAGGGTAGTTTACTGCAAAAGTGCAGGCAATAACCACCTCCAACGTCTAACCACATACCCTAGATGTTTAATGACATTACTATCACTGTGTTTCCCGTCATCAAAATCCTAGAGGTCATCATTGACCAAAACCCAACTGGACCAGCAAAATAAATACTAAGGCTAGAAGAGCAGGTTAAAAGATAGAGTCATAGAGTAATTCAGCATGGAAGCAGGCTCTTTGGCCCAACTCGTCCATGCCAACCATGATGCCCACCAAGCTAGTCTCATTGGCCCATGTTTGGCTCAGATCTGTCTGAACCCCTCCTATCCATGTACTAAATCCAAATGTCTTTTAAATGTTGTTATTTCTATTCACTTTACTAGATAAAACTGCATGCAGAAGGAATACCAGCTATCCTGAGGGAAACCTCGGAGGGAACCAGTGACTAGATGGTTCGATTAGTCTTTCACCTCTATACCCAGGTCAGATGACAGATTTGCACGCCAGGACCACTGGGCAGCCTCCACCAGAGTTTCCTCTGGTTTCACCCTGCCCAGGCATAGTTTCCCATCTTTTGGGTCCTGAAAGATAGATATCTTGCTGAGAGTGACTCATCTTCCAAACCCTAAAGCCTTTCCATCCTCATGGCAGAAGTCAGGGGTTTGATGGAATACTGTAAACTTGATTGGATGCTCGACATCATCCAGCAATGCTCCCTGTTGATCGACATTCCATCGACCACCTCAGACGTCCATTCCCTCAGCCATTGACACACAGTGACAGTAGCATATATTGTCTACAAAATGCACTGCATTTATTTGTCTAGGCTACTCCCACAGCACCTCCTAAAGGTGTGACTCCACCACCAAGGGCAGTAGGTGCATGGGAACACCACCATCAGCAGTTCCCCTCAAAGTTGCACATTATCCTGATTTGGAATTATGCTCCTGGGTCTAAATCTTGGAACTCCCAATCAAACAGTACAGAGGGAATACCTTCACTATAAGATATGCAGTGATTTTAGAAAGCAACTCAACACCAATTTCTCGAGGACATTTAAGGATGTTAATAAATAAAGGCCTTGCTAGTGATACCCTCATCCAAAAATCGAATAAATAAAAACACAGAAAAAGGAATTCTGTTTTTTTGTTATTTACTGAAATCCCTCATCAGTATTTCTGTCTAATCAATGGTAATTCAATCACTGGTCCATTGTAAATGTACACAAGCAGGAAAGGCATCAGCTCAGTGGATTTGGTGAGCTATCTCAGAACAAGGTGGGAAATAAGGACAAACAGATGTGAAGTGTTTTCGGATGGACTGGAGGCAAGGCATGCTGCTGGTAAATTACCACAGAGGCAGTGGTGGTTCAGGTTATCCTGGAAGAGTGTAAGGCATAGTCATGGATATTTTTGTTTAATTCTTCACAAGAAAAAGCACTGTGGCTGCTGGTACATTAAAAGCAGAGACAATAGAATGACAAGGAAAAGGAAGAGCCATTGGAGCAGGTAACTGAGTTAGAAAATAAAGTTGTGTGTTGGGGACATGGTGATAGATGGATTCAGGAAAGACCCGGACAAAAGAGTGGAAAGGTTGGAAGCAGGTCAAAGGAAGCACACTGGAATGTCAGAGAAAAGTGAATCAGCCTGAGGCGGCTTCATGAGAGTCAGTGCGCAACCAATCAAAATGATTGAGATATATGTATACAAACAGGAGGAAATTAACATGTGGATCAGGGTAAAGGTAGTGGAACAAATGGTGGATGATTTAAAAGGTGCGCATTGGGTACTGTAGCAGCAGAACAGTGAGGGAAAACAGAGTCAGGCAGATCATCGTTGACTGCAGACATCAAGTTACAGGATACATTAAAAGTACTGAAAGGCTGTGTGTGTGTGTGTGTGTGTGTGTGTGTGTGTGTGTGTGTGTGTGTGTGTGTGTGTGTGTGTGTGTTGGCACCAACACAGACTCAGTTGTATGGGCTTGGTTGAGGGAGAGTATGAGATGGACAGGAATAGCATAGGAGGGATAGAATAGAGATAACTAGACCATGGACCTACAGTACTCCTGGGGTTTACCTGACACCCATGTGACGGAGATGGTATTGGCCTTCATCTGATAGGGTATCTGAAGTAGCTCATGATGTGTCAGATCATGACTTTATCTTCCCAAACAATGATTAAGACAGGCAAGTGCACCTGCTACAGCTTGATCTAGAGATGGGCCCTCTTGGGTGTTTTCTAAAGGTCGACCAAGTGTGCTATTGAACGGACTTGATGTTACAGGAAGGAATAGATTATTGTTATTCAAAGTCAGACCTAATATATGCAAAGAGTTATCTGCTGAAAATCTGAGTGGGAAATGGGTCCCTAAAGGATTTAAAGCAAAATGTAATTATATCAACTGCCGATCTCACTACCTAATTCTCTGTTCACCCTGCTGCTCTGGCTTCTGGTCTCCAATACAATCCCAATTGGGTATCTAACTCAGAACCCGGCACTGGGTCCCGGATTTACGCAAGACTTTCCTTTGTGCAATGCACCAGTGTGGAGCATCTAAAGGGAAATATGCAAGGCTTTTCAGTCACAGATAAGGGCATTGCAACAGTGGAACCACAATCAAAGTGATTGCCAGCATGCTCCAAAACAGCCCTTTATCTTGCTTCTACCGTTGCCAGCTCCTTTTTCTTTAACCAGTACGATGAGCAACACAGTGCATGCTTCCTGACTGTTATGTTCAAGCCAAATTGAGTCTGGAAACATCTTATTAAAATAGATATTTTGCAGATCACTTTCTAAGTTCTAAACTTTCTATTAATGTTGTTATTTTACTTGAAACCCTTTAAAAACTGGAAAATCTTCAGCAAAGCTCTAAGCACAGATGCACAGTCTTTTAGTGGGCTCTCCAGGTGCAGCATCACTGCTTCTGCTTATCTCCTATTCCATTAAAATGATCACGCGGGCAGGAAGATGGTGCTATGAATCACCACTAAAACATGATTAAATGTTGGCAAGCCAAGCATTATTCTTTTCATGAATTTTTGCATTGCCACCTGGAGACAGTGGACTGCTTGATGCCAGATGCTGATTATTTGCAGATCACATCACAGTTAACAAGTCTAAGGCCTATAATGATAACAGAGTCAATTCATCCCAGTTACTTCATCTTACAATTCAATAACCAGTGAAGGCTTCAATTTCATTCAACTCTTGCTGGTTCATTCTATTATTGAACCAACAAAAAGGAATTACTTGGCAGACCATTTTGCAACAGGAAGTAACAATAGGTTGACACTGAGACTCTTCAGCCAGAATGTTTATTACAGGCTTGGGTTCCATGGACAATTGATTCCTTGTTTTTATATTGGCTCAAAGGCAACTTTCACTCATTGTCAGAAGCTTCCCTTTTCATCTCGTGATGGACCAGCCACTGCACTTTTGAATTTCTATAATAATGAATGAGCATGTTCAACAGAAGACGCCAACCTGTACAAAAAGATTCCCTTAGCTCTTTGATAAATCTCATCCACAATGCACTTAGATAACACAACTTCCAAAAACTATCCTCATACAATTGTCATCTTAAAAAAAAGACAAACAATAATAAATTCTGTAGCAAAATTTAATGCATTTTGAATACGTTGCTATCTTTATCATATCTAATTACATGGTGCAGGAGCTGCTGTAGGCTTATTGCATGAATACTTTTACAACAGCTTAGCTTAGTGTAAATATTACATCCCGCCAGTCAGATTTATCTATCTACTGAAAGATGTACGTTTCCCAGTTTAACTTGAACATGCACTGTTCCATTGCCACAAAAGGATATGCTAATTCTACATCTTCATTCCAACATGTTTACCCTCGCAGTTACTAAAGAAATCAGTAATTTGTTTAGGTAACGGGGAAAGCTAAGCCGTGATTGAGTTATACTCCCCTGAAGGAAACCACTGATATCAGATTCCACTGTGCTGAAGGCAGGATCTAGTCAAATACAATCAATCCTTTCCCACAGGGGAGGAACATCAAGTTGTACTGCTGAATATCCTATTTCAACAAAAAAAGTGTCTAACTTAATTTAAAAAATACAAAATAAATGTAGTTTTAATTAAGCTATAGTTTTGTGTTTTGGAATTTTTTTTTGAAGCACCACTCAGCCTTGCAGGCATGGTTCCTGACTGAGCCAATAAGCAGCCATTTGTTCATCTTCCTGTGGTCTTTTTAAACATTGATTGCCTTGATTTAATATTGGAATTAAGACTCCTATTTCCATGTATCTAAAAGAAAAGGTTTGAAATGATGCTACCAATTTGCTTCATTTCTTTCATAAGTACACAACATTAAAAAATTTCATCTGTGTAAATATTTAAAAATGTAATAAAATTACCACTTATCATCAGCTATTTTATATCCAATTTAATCAATTCCCAAATTGCCTCTCTGAAATTCCTTCCAATAAAGCCATATTCACTGAATGAAGGCAAACCAATTTTAAGACACAGTGGTTTGAATTTTATTAGGCATTACCATCAAGTCTACCACAATATTCCAGCATTTACCTGTGAAATAGTATCAGGCTTAGGAATTTAGTGCATATATATACTAACATGGAAGATCCGAACATGCTGACAGATTCCTGCAGGTGAATCTGTCACAACACTATGCCTCTAGACTCCACGTGAACCCTGTTCCATGCTAGGCCTGCAGCAGATTCTGCAAGCTCATCCACTTGAATGGAGTTTTTATGGCCATGAGGAAGAAATGAAAGAATAATTGACACCCTTTATCATTTTTATCTGTGATATTTCTAAATTCTTAAATTAGGTTTAAATTTTTTTAGGTGACTTCTTTTTGTTTTTATTACTTTCAAATATTTTATAGTTGTTTAATTCATTTTAATAGCTTTTGAATGCTTCTTAATGTCAGGGACATTCAGAAACATTTAAAACTATAATGTTTTGACAGACAGCAAAAGCTTTGCAATCTGTCAAAGATTCTCTCAATAGTTTCATGGGCAGGACTTGACTGGCCCACCAAGTGATCTAATTACATCATGCAAGAACCTGACACCACATAGGACTTTGCATATTGGGTCTAGGAGGGAATCATCTCACAGGTTTTCAGTAAAGATATAGATAAGATAAGAGTAGGACAATTGCATTCCTCAGTGGTGAGTGTGGTTGGTGAGCTTCACTTAGCAAAATCTAGGCTGGTGAAGCCTATGCAGTATCCAATCATCTGATATCACTGTTTTAAGATACCATTATTTAATGTCTGAGGTCTGTATCTACCATAGATAACACCAAATGAAGGGCTCTTGGATAACTTTTTTTGTCTGGTTTGAAAGAATGTTGAAGTATTGCACTGTGCCCTTATTGTAAATTGTAAATAGGTTTATTATTCTCACATGTACTGAGGTATAGTGAAAAACTTTGTTTTGCATGTCATCCATACAGGTGATTTCATTACATCAGTACATTGAGGTAGTACAAAGGAAAAACCAAAACAAAATGCAGAATAAAGTGTTATAGTTACAGAGAAAGTGCAGGGCAGGCAGACAATAAGGTGCAAGGCCATGATGAAGTAGATTGTGAGGTCAAGAGTTCATATTATCGTACTAGGGAGCCATTCAATAGTCTTAAAACAATGGGATAGAAGCTGTCCTTCAGCCTGGTGGTACGTGCTTTCAGGCTTTTGAATCTTCTGCCCAATGGGAGGGGGGAAGAAAAGAGAATGTCCGGAGTGAGCGGGGTCTCTGTTTATGTTGGCTGCTTTGCTGAGGCAGCAAAAAGTGTAGACCATGGAGGGGAGGCAGGTTTTCACAATGTGCAGATCTGTGCCCACAACTCTCTGCAGTGTCTTGTGGACTCAGACAGAACATTTGCCATACCAAGTCATGATGCATCTGGATAGAATACATCTGTATCTGCAATAATTTATTTCCGGATTCATGATAGACCAAAGAATTCCATAATTGATGAAAAAAAACTTTAGGACTGTCAATAGTTCTATTAAATTGTAGGCTGCATGGTTTCTGTAAAACTCCTTTCAGTGATTTTGACCAGTTATCAGTCAGGAGAAACCTAAACAACCATCCTCCTTTTGAGAAGGTTGTAACCCCACCAAAATGTAAAATGCAAAGGGATGAGCTACAGTAAAACTGCCAGAGTATAAATGAGCTTGATAATTGTTATTACAGGCATGCTACGTTCTACTGTGGTCAAGAACAAAAGAATGCTAGACATAAGGGGAATATTATATGACCACCCCACTGTCCCCACCATCACTACCACTTCACCAAGCCTGAGATTCCATTCAAGAAGATTATATAACTGATCTGAATTTTAAAGTGAATGAATCTTGTCACTTTGTTTTAGATCTTAATTGCAAGTTTGGATGTTATAGTCTCTTATTATTCTATCAAAGAAAACCTATTTTCAAACAATTTCTTAACATTCCTCAATATTTTCTTGACATTTCTTAATGCTACTGGGAAAAAAATCCCGTTCAGGACTTCCAAAACTTGAAACCCTTCTTAGAAGCAGTAATTCAGTAGAAAAAAGGACATAACTTCATTTAGTCGAAATAATCCCTCCCACAATCACATCCAATCAATGCATCTTCCCTGCCTGAAGTAGTCTTAAGTTACAATCAACTCCAACGGCTCTTTAATTAAAAGTAGATTCATCAACAGATTCACACCACAGAAAGGCCTAAATCACTGTACATATTTGCAAATGCACAGTGACATGTTGTTGGTGGGAGAGAAGAAAAACTGATAATTGTTCTGCATCTACATTAGAGTAAGCAAGGATCTCTCCTGAGCAAAGCTTTCGACAGAAATTATCTCTGGGATTTCCCTTATTTAACTATGTAGGTAAATGGAAGAGGAAAAGCAAAAACATTTTTTTCTTATTTTGCCTCTACTAACTTAAAAAAAGCTTGCCACTTTTTGTTGGTTTGTCAAGATTAAAGAACAGCTGCAAAATGTGAGGAATGATACACAAGAGTGAGCAAGAAGTAGAACTCAGTTGTGGGGATGGATTGTCAACTGGTATATCAAATTCATGTTTGTTGGCTGGTTTTAAACTATTAGCAGCTGTCTGTGCTATTGTCCTGGAAACTACTGAGTAATATTTCTTTTATTCTAACAAATAAGTAACATAATGTTGTAAGTTATATCATCATGTCACAACATTACTCTTACAGGATCACTTTCGACTGCAGCAACCCTCATAACTTGAAGACAAGCTTGTCCCTTCTTGGTCTATTTACATCATTATGTTTTCTTGGATTTCCAGCCAATTGTTTCAGAGAGATATCTTGCTGTCTTCTCCTCAGACCTTCTTCCAGGCTCATGGATAGAATGCCATCTGCAATTCTATAGAGAATGCCCTTTTGTTTTCTGTGCCATTATGCTATGATTTTCTAATTAGTCCATCTGGTTTGTTGCCCATTTTATGTATTATAGGCACAAGGTGGCTCATTTCCTGTGTGTTATCATGTTCAACCTTTGGAGGTATCATTAACTTAACTTGCTACATGCTGCAAGTCACAATCTGGTCTGTGCAACACTGGAAAATACAACAGCTATGTTAACTCAAGTGTTCACCTTCAATGCCTTGTTTTAGAAGTTGAGCAACTTTTCAAGAAACTGGATTGTCTAAATGCAGTGTTGCTTTAGAATAGTAATATTCCAACAAAATACACAAAAATACAACCAAAAATACATCATAATCACGTGAAGCAATGTCAATTCTCGGGGAGAAAAACAAACCTTATAATCAATCCACATCATACCTAGAATACAAAAGTGTCCTGGTATAAGACCTGTTACATATGCTTGTAGACAGTATTTCACACTTGTCTACAACTGAAGAGAATTACACTTCCTTTCATCTCACTTTTATCAGAACAGCTTTCCTTGTATTTTGAGTATTTTGGACAGAATAGATGATTTTAATATTTTGACCATGTCTGTTATCAAATCTCTTTATGGGGTTTAATCTCCCTCATTATCTCCTGTTTTATGTTGGTTGATTTTTTTGACTCAGTAGCCACATGAGCCAAACCTAAATCTTTGATCGGCCATATAAATTTCCTTTTCGAATTGTTGGTTGAGTTATGATATTTCCATGTATCCAACTAACACCACTCTCGCTGTATGAGAGAAAATGTTGCATTAACATTAAAGCAGTAAAATATGACCTTTTCAGGAACCAGATGGAAGGATTACCAATAAAATCTACAACATCATATATCTGTGTTCTTTAACCTCTGATAATGAAATTGAATGGATCTAGTACTGTTGTTTACTTTTAAATTAAGAAAATATGCAGCTTTAAACCTCCCTAACTTTTCGTCATCAGTATTGACCTTTATTGGAATTAAGTCTCATGGATACCAGTTACATCCTGGTATCTTGGTTTGCATGAGTCTCAGCAGCAATTCAACTGCACAGTCATTACTACTGAGGTTGATCTTGTCCCCAACAGTTCTCAATGCACATTCTTTGAACAGCGATCACTGCACAGTTGTTGAGAGCGGACACTCTGACTGATTTTGTCCTTCATAACTCAAGGTCGGTGGAGTCATAGAGTCATAAAATCATACAGCATGGAAACAGACCATTCGGCCCAACTCATCTAACTGAACAGTGGGTGCCCTTCTGATTTCAATCCCATCTCCCTGCACTTAGCCCATAGCCTTCTAGGCCAAGGCAATTTAAGTCGTCAGCTCGACACCTCTTAAATGCTGTCAGTGACCCAGCTTCAATCATTCACTCAGGCAATGCATTCCAGTTACTTACCATTCTCTGGGTGAAGAAGGTCCCCCTCTGATCCCCTTTAAATCTTTCCCCCCTTACTCTAAATCTATGTCCTCTAGTTTTATCTACTTCCTATATGGTGAAGAATTTCTTGCAGTCCATTCTATCTGTACTCCTCATAATTGTATGTACACCAATAATGTCCCCTCTTAACCTCCTCTGCTCCAGGGTGAACAGATCTAGCTTCTCTAATTTCTCCTCATAAATGAACTGCTCCATCCATTGCAACATCCTTGTGAATCTCCTCTGCACCTTCTCCAGTGCTATCACATCCTTCTGAAAGCATAGTGGTCAAAGCTACATGCAGTACTGCAGTTGAGGTCTGACCAAGGTTTTACAAAGTTATAGCATAACTTCCCTACTTTTATATTCAATGCTCTGATTAATGAAGGCAATATCATATGGTATCTACTTTTGTTGCCACCTATAAGGATTCATGGACTTGTACTCCAAGGTCCCTCTATTCTTCAATACACCCCATGACCCTATCAATCATAGTGCATGTCTTAGCCTCATTAGTATGCCTGGATTAAACTCCTATTTTTTCATCTGATTTCACTAACACATCAGTATCTCTCTGAAGGCTATGTCTACCTTCCACACTCTCAGCAACTCCTCCATTCTTTATGTCATCCACAAACCTACTGATCATGCCTCCCACATCCACATCCAAGTCATTCACATATATTACAAACAGCAAGGGTCCCAGCACCAAACCTTGTGGGACACCACTAGTCATGGGCATCCAACTGAAAAATCAACTCTCTGCCATCACCTTTTATCTCCTATTGCCATGCCAATTTTGGATCCAGTTTGCCAATAGCCCTGGATCCCATAAGTCCTCACCTTTTGAACATGTCTCCGGTGTGGCATCTTGTCAAAGGCCCTCCTAAAGTCCATGTAAATCATATCTACTGCCCTTTCTTCAGTGATGCACTTTTGTTACCTCTTCAAAGAATTCAGTCAAGTTAGTAGACAGGATGTGCCCATGACAAAGCCACATTGGTTGTCTCTGATTGGTTGCCTTTCCAAGTGATCATTAATCCGCTCCCTCAGAATTGTTTCCAGTTTTTTTTCCCTGCTACTGACGTTAGGCTCACAGGTGTATAGTTACCAGGCTTTTCCCTGCTGCCTTTCTTGAAAAAGGGGACCAGGTTTACTGTCCTCCAGTAATCTGGTACCTCACTGGTCTGGTTCTTCCCTGAGTCTGCAGCAATGAGCTGATGTTTACTACATTAGCACACACTAGAGGTTGAAACTGGCTCTTTGATCTTTAGGTGGGTTTTATATGAAAAGGATAGATTTTCTGGTGCACTAGGATGCCCTTATCCTCCCACTCTTACAACACATCATACTATCAGCAATTCCAGGTATTAAGATTATCTGCAAGGAAAGAAACTTTCTTGATCCTTGAGGTGGAAAGTGTGACTGCTGAATCTCAGTGACTACTTCACAGCTTCACTGTATCTCATCTTTTTCAATGGTTTCATTAAATAAAATGTTTCCCTTTTCCCTCTCACTTTGTTCACATTAATGAAATAAATGATCTGAAGTGTGACTGATTACTACCTTCTGAATTATTCAGATACTGTACATTCATTATGAACATCTTATGAAGGAATGGGACACCCTGCTATATTCCTATTTCCTGCATTGTCTGGTAAGCTCAGCAACAATTTTAATCACAGAAATCGTTCTGTCAAAATTCCTAAAAGAGGTTAATCAAGAAGAAGATAAATATTCTTTGAATAAATATATAGATTTGCACTTCTGACAGATAAGTCTACTAAAATTACTAATAATTTTTACAGAATATTGAGAACAATTTCAATTTAAAGCACAAGCTGGATGCTGATAATACAAAAATCTTTTTAATTCCCCATGTGGTACTGCTGACAATCACATTCAACATAAAAAATACTCTTAGCTGAAGTACATGGCTGAAGGTTGATATTTTGTAATTTGTTTTTTAAAATGTGCTGGCTTTGGGGGTTCACCCATTGTGATGTTTTCAATATTTTTTGTTTTATCTTGTAGGATTGTTTATCACATTGTATGATAACTGATGTAAGGAGGGTAAGTACTACATAGAAAATGTCATATGCCTCCTCTTGTACCCTCTTGCCACTATCATCACAGGTACCTCGAGGTACAACATTGTTTTTATGTCCATTACTTTAATGTCATTTGAACAACTTGTATGTCTGTAGGTTTCAAGACTATATTGACAAAAATATGAAAGTGCTGGAAAGCTCCAATCTGACAATGGCTTATCACTCCTTTTAAAAAAAACATAATTGATAACATCAGTAACTCTAACTGAAAGTATTGATTTGCAGAAGAGAAAAAAAAGATTCCTGAGCTAAAAGAAATACTGAGCATGAAATTTGTCTTCTCCCACAACACAATATAGTCCATTGCTTTTGTATTATACATCCTGCTCAATAGTGAGATCCCATTACTCCTACATCCATAAGGAAAGTAAAGGAAGAATGAAAGCTTACCTCTTTGGTTTTCTTCTGTCCTTCTAATTCCTCACTGTACTGACTTGGTTGCAAACTCAATGTCTGTTCAGATTGCTAAATCAAAATTGAAGTTGAGTTACAATGATATATTTATGAATTGGCAAGCTTAAGTTAAAACAGGCCAGCTAATTTCATTTGGATGCCTTTACCATCTGCTCAAGAGAGGCTGAGAAACACATCAGGTCAAATCCCATTGCCCTGAGTAATTTCAACTGTGGCTGTGCCCAGCTTCCATGAAATTCAACAACTGTAATGTCTACAATACAAATTACAACTGCAGTAGGATTTCATGTGACATAGCAGCAGAATAAGGTGCAATTGTGGAGAGGTTTATCTCTTGATATTTAAGATTCTGAATAATTAATTATGTTATAATTTTCTCCTAACTACCAGGTGCATGGAACAGATCAGGGTTCATTCAGCAAAAATGAAAAATAATAATAATAAAAGCAAATTGTATCTGATTTAGCTACACAATGTCAAAGAAAACACATTGGTCATCACAGGTAGGATTGGCATTGTCCACTCAGCCAAGATAATTGGTGTGGAATAAAAGAGCTCTCACTACTGGAAACCAGAACAATTGACAATGATGAAGAACTTCGGATTGATCTGCTTTTTTTCCGACCAATTTCCTGCAGGAACAAAGAGTGAACTTATACAGATAACTCTTCCTAGAATTCTTTTTGAAGGAAATTGCCAAATAGCACAGAAATCAACTGGGGGAGATTGCCACCTGAGGAGAAGGAATCAAAGAACTATAAACATTGAATACTGATGTATTAGTAATAATCTATCAGTACTGGGGACTGAGAGTGAATTGAATGCAAATTAGTAGACTGAGACATTCTCTTTGACGTTGCCATGTTGCTATTTCACTGGGGCTTGGGCAGCCTTTACATGGTGCTTAACAGGAGTATTAATCCACAGCAAATCCAAATGGTAATCTCACCCGGCAAATTTAGCAATAGTCCTAAATTCTTCAATGTTGGTGGGTGTCATAGGCAAGGGTGTCATAGATGGCAATGGCATTAATTGCCCATCTTAGTTTTTCCTTAAAAAATAGTATTAGGCTTTTTATCTCAAACTGATGCAGTCGTGTGGTGGCACACCCAAAACTTTCTCAGGTTGAGTGTTCCAGGATATTGACCCAGCATAAATGAAGGAACATGTAACTCATGTTCAATCAAGATAGTGTGTGATTGGCAGTTGAGTGTTGAAGTGATGGTGTTCCCATACACTTGCAATCTTTGGTCTTCAGGATAGTGGATGCTGTGGGCTCAGTAGATACTGCTAAAGAAGTCTTGATATATAAAATAGACACTGAATCCATGATATGAAGCCTATTAAGCAGACTGATTGAAACTGAGGATAAGATTATGGTCACCTCACTATAGGAAGGATGTCGAGGATTTAGAGAGGATGCAGAGGAGGTTTACTAGGATGCTGCCTGGATTAGAGGGCATGTGCTATCAGGAGAGACTGGACAAACTTGGCCTCTTTTCTCTGGAGTGGCAGAGGCTGAGGGCTGATCTGTTGGAAGTGTATAAAATTATGTGGAGCATATATAGGGTGGACAAGCAATATCTTTTTCCCATTATTGAGTGATCCAGTACCAGAGGACATGCATTTAAGGGGGGTAGGTTAAGAACAGACGTGAGGAGCACATCTTTTACTCAGAGAGTAGTGGATGCCTGGAATGCGTTGCCTGATAGGGAGGTGGAGGCAAATTCATTGGGGACTTTAAGAGGGGCTTGGATGGGCACATGAGTGAGAGGAAAATGGAGGGATATGTGCATTCTGTAGGTAGGAGGGAATAGCTATGTCGGCACAACATTGTGGGCCAAAGGGCCTGTTCTGTGCTGTACTGTTCTATGTTCTAAGATTAGGAACTGGATATAATATTGGGCTAGATCAGCCAAGCCTGCAGGCCCATTGCATCTACACGGGCTAAATGTGGAGGGCTTGTCTTGCTGCTTTTTCTGATCCTAGAGTCCACTCTCAGGTTTGTAAACCGCTTTTGAGAGCCTGCAAAGCTGGGGTGGAGCTTTGCCTCCTGTCGAAGCTGTTATTAATTTTAAGGATTTTAAATATCCTTGAAATTCAGAGACATTTCAAAATGATCAAAATTGAGATAAATTATATTTAAAAAATGAAAAATCAAGAAATGAAAGACACAAACACACATAGAATTTTTTTTTCAAACTTAAGTAATTTAAGGAAAGTAACCTTCCTTCTTGACGCCTGCAGTGCCATGGCTCAGGATCTGAGCGGTGATTCCCCGGCTACTGGTGGGGAATCCGAGCCAGACTGTGCTCTGCTTTGAGCTCCAAGCGGACACTACTCAGCAGAGCAAATTATCGGATTCAGCCCTACAAATCTACCAGTAGGTCCCAGACACACGCGTTTTATGATGCATGAATGGAAGTATGGGACTTATTTCAGTTTCAATGGCTGAATGCCAAAGGTTTTATTTGGAACTTCCAGACATGATTCAGTCCAATATAAAGAGATACAAATGCTGAGGCTAGCACAGACAAAAAAACTAACATTCATTGTAAAATAAAGTAAGGATTTGTTTTCATTCTGGATATAATTTGGGATGACAGAATACTGTTATCTGAGAATTCATCTCCGAAGACTATATAACACAAATTTACCTTGAGCTGCATGTAATCTAGCTGACTTAATTTACTTTGACTTGTATAAGTGTTGCGATTTCCCTCAAGCTATTTCTATATCACCCTCCTTATCTCTGTAAACTCTTCCAGCTCTAATATCTTCATAAACACTTTGTGCATACCCTGTTTTCTTCCCCTCACCATTGGTGTCCATGTCTTCAGGAGTCCAGGACCTCAGTTCTCAAATTCTATCCCCAGACTTATCCACATCTCTCTAAGTTGCTTAAAATCTCTCTCTTTCATCAAGAGCATAATCATTTATTCAAAAGTCATCATCTATTCTTTGTCTCTGTGTTAATTTAATCTCACTACTCTCCTGTGAAGCACCCTAGGTCATTTCACTAGTTAAAATCATTTGTATAAATGCAAGCTCTCATTATCCCTTTACACAGTCCATCTTATTCAATCTGATAGGATAACACTGTGCAGGACAAAGATTATATCATTGGACAGACAAGAGACTGCAGATGCTTGAATCTGGAGCAACACACAAGACGCTGGAAGAACTCGGCAGGTCAGGCAGCACCTATGGAGGAAAATGGACAGTTGGCATCTCGGGTCAAGACCCTTCTTCTGGACTGAAAGATAGAGGGGAGATTGTCAATATAAAAAGTTGGAGGGAAGGGATGGAGCAACAACTGGCAAGGCACAGGTGGATCCAGGTGAGGAGGAGTAAAATACAGACGGGGGGGAGGAAAGTGGGAGTAGTGCCAGAAGCTAGGAAGTGACAGCTGGAAGTGACAAAGGACTGAAGATGATGGAATCTGATAGGAGAGGGAGGTGGAGCATGGAATCAAGGAAGGATGGAGGGGAATGCAGAAACATCCATTATCCATTTCCCTCCATAGATGCTGCCTAACCTGTTGAGTTCTCCAGCATATGTGTGTGCTAAAGTTTATATAATTACCAGTTTTTCCTCAGCTTTTACTTTATTTGCTAAAAATTACATTGAAGCAAATCTGTAAATAAATCCATGGCCCTTTGAAGAAGATACTGGCAAGCTGAAAAGGATTGGCTGAAAGACAGCAATGGAAATAGATGATGAAAACATTTGACTGCTGTTAATTTCATTGGAAAAGCAACTTGGATGCAATGTTAAATGGCTGACAGTTCACTTTGCATGACTGGTCAAGAACAATCTCACATCTTTTGTTTTTAATACACAGCATTTTCCTCATTGTTTGTAATTTTGGATTTAAATGGCATTCAAAGTAAGTTTATTCTGTATGATTATCAGTGTTTTCCTATCCGCCTTATCCAATCATATTGAGCCACATAGATTCCAAGCACTCTATAGGGATATCAAAGGGTGGGTTCTCATAATTACTTACAGATATGAAGTAGCAAAACCAACAGTATACTTGATTTTGTTTATTTGCTGTAATTGCAAACCTAACACTCCTAAGGGAGAACAGATGTCATGATAATATCCAGTTGAGACAAGAGGGAAACAACCAAGGCATCTGTCTTAAGAAATCCCCAAGAGACCTTAAATAGAACATTGTAAAGATGAAGGGATAAGTAATTCATTTGCACTCTGAAGTGGGAGAAGCTAGATGACTCAGATTTTCTTATAGCAAGAAAGATAAATTCAGCATTTCTTTTTATTCAGTGGGAAGCCAACTTCTAATTTGGTTATTTATGTATCTTATTAGGATGCTGTATTTGATTTGTAAGTTGATTAAATGTTAGTTAGATAGAATTTCTAATGGTGCCATGATCAACGAGAATCCATTTTTTTGACTTAAAAACTTTGTCAAAGACATTATATGCATGTTTGCATTTAAACTTATGTGACTGAAATCAGTTATGCATTTGTGCATTGTAACAGTACTATCTGCAGAATTTTTCTTTTGGGGGTCTACTAATCTGTAAACATTAAAGACACTGTGTTTCTGGTAGTTCTCATTGCTATCCGGCAGGATGTTTCACTGGCACACTTCCTTATAAATATCCTATCTTCCCTTCATGTAACAAGTTGCAGAAGCAAGAGATTCTGCAGATGCTGGAATCTGGAGCAACGCACACAAAATGCTGGAGGAACTCCATAGATGCTTCCTGACCTGCTGAGTTCCTCCAGCACATTGTGTGTGAGGTAACAAGTTGTCTAAGCTTGTCTTAAATAATTTACTTGCATGATTGTTTATTTTGTAAATATTATCTCCACAGAAGATCAACAAAGCCACTTCAAATTATAGTCATCTTCTAAATGGTGTACACTGATTAATGGGGACATTGCAGTGATGCACATTGGAGAGGCTAAAGAGTGGCAATATTCCATGTTTGATTAAATGGCTGGTTCATAAGTTCCACCATACGTATTAAGAGTCTATGTCAAATGTTGCACCACTCAACTTAAATCAGATGACAGTCATAAACAGCTCTTTCCTTAGAGTCTTGTTCTTTGCTTTGATTCCAAATAAACCACCATGAAGAGGAATAGGTCATCTGCTAGAGATCATAGTGGAGACCCAGGGAATCCCTATGGGATCTGAGGAATATTCCTTCTTCTCAAGCACAAAGAGGAATCCTTAACAAATAATTTAGGAAGCACTTATCTACATATCCATTGCTCAGAGTACCGTATATTGCCAGCTTTCTGAGGCAGGACCAAGAAAATGTGCACCGAGACCCTCATTTGATCTGCAGTTAAAATGGCATGCATGCCCAACTTACCATTAAACTGTGACTTTGATATCTAAAATAGACTCATTCTTATCAAGTTGCAGTAAGATAAAATCAATCCTATTAATCGCTCTACAAGTAATGCAGATAATGAGGTAGACCGGAGGCTGCAAACTGGATTTACCAAATTCTCTGCAACAAGTGGGAGTGGGCAGGTTGAAGAAGGTATGGACAGTAGAATTGAGTAAGATTCTGCTCCTTGCTGCACTGCAGATTTTTGGTCCATTGAGATTTTGTGGAAAACTTTCAGTTGACCATGTTTGCCAACATTGGGAGATATTCAGAGGGAAATATGCAATATCACCATCTGGTTGTACACCAGGCCCAGCAGATCACCTGGTACATAGTGCCCATTTAACTACCACACCCAAGACCACAAGAAATTGCAGAGAGTTGTGAACATGGCACAGTCCATCATAAAAACAAGCCTCCCTTCCATTGACTCTGTCTACACTTCCCGCTGCCTTGGGAAAGCAGTCAACATAATCAAAGATCCTTTGCACCCCAGTCATTCTCTCTTCTCACCCCCTCCATGAGGCAGAAGATACAAAAGCTTGAAAACACGTACCACCAGGCTCAAGGACAGCTTCGATCCCACTGTTATAAGACTCTTGAACGGACCTCTTACACAATAAAGTTGAGCCCTTGGTCTTTCAGTCTACCTTGTCATGGCCCTTGCATTTTATTTATCTTCCTGCACTGCACTTTCACTGTAAATGTAACACTATATTTCGCATTCTGTTTTTTTTCTTTTTGTACTACTTTGATGTACTTGTGTATGGAATGATCTGTCTGCATGCAAACAAAAGCTTTCCGCTGTATCTCGGTACATGTGACAATAATAAACCAGTTGCCAGCTGGTGCATGGTGCCCATTTAAGTACCATCCAACTGATTGAACAAGGTATTCTGGATAGCATACTCAGGGCGAAATTAGAATCATAGAATAGTAGAGTGATTGCAGCACAGAAGGAGGCCATTCGGGTCATCATACCCATGCAAGCTATATTCAGAGCAACTCTCTAGTTCCACCTACTGGTCCTTCCTCAGTGGCCTTGCAATTTCTTTTCTGCACCATATATTTATCTAAATCACTCTTAAAGATCACAATGGAACCTGCTGCCACCACATCTGCAGGCAGTGTGTTCCAGCTTCTAAACACTAGCTGCATAAAAAAATGTATTTTTCTGTTACTCTTAATTCTCTTCCACTTTATTTTACATCTGGGGCCTTTTGGTCTCGATCCCTCCACCAAAGGGCACTCACTGCCTGTCACCATTCACCTCTTATCACTTTATATACTGTCTAATCTTCCCTCATCCTTCTCTTCTCCATATAAAACTGTCTCAGCCTCTCTAATCTATCCTTGTTACTTTGGTTCCTTTAGTCCCTCATCCATTCTTGTGAATCTTTTCTAGACCTTCACTGATGTCTTCACATCCTTCCTATAATATGGTGACCAGAACTGAAAGCAGTATTCCAGCTGAGGCCAGACCTAGCGTTCTGTGAAGGTTTAACATGACTTCCCTGCTTTTATACTCTTTGCTTCCGTTGATAAATCCCAGAATTGTGAATGCTTTATTAACCACTTTCTCAACCTGTCCTGTCATTTTCAGTGACTTGTACAAACATACATCCAGGCCCCTCTGCTTCTGCACCCCTTTTAGCACAGT
Organism: Pristis pectinata; assembly: GCF_009764475.1. Taxonomy (NCBI): domain Eukaryota; kingdom Metazoa; phylum Chordata; class Chondrichthyes; order Rhinopristiformes; family Pristidae; genus Pristis; species Pristis pectinata. Next base: position 125,947,788 of record NC_067406.1, read on the forward strand.
AGCCGTTAATATATATTACTTATCCTTATTCCTCTTTCCAAAATGCATCAGCTGTGCGTTTGTCCCCTGGAATGTATTGCCAGGGGTGATGGTGGAAACAGACATGACAGTTGCATTCGAGAGGCATTTAGACAGGTACGTACATGAACGTGCAGAGAATGAAGTGCAAATTCAAGCTCAAGTTTATTGTCAGGAGCATACATACCCGGGATATAAATGTCATGAAAATAAGCTTCTTGCAGCAGCAGCACAGTACTTTACAAACATGAGAAACATTACTTACATAAGCTTAAATTAATGTAAACTATACATAACTTACATAACAAAATAAATAAACATAACATCAGTGAAAGTTGAGGGAAATATAGAAATAGGGTTTCTCAGGTCTGTTCGAGAACCTGGTGGCAGTGAGAAGAAGCTGTGGTTGAACCTTGAGGTATGGGTCTTCAGGCTCCTGTACCTCCTGCCATTGAGAAGGGGGCATGGCCTGGATGGTGGGGGTCCTTATCGATGGATGTCACCTTCCTAAGACATTGTCTCTTGTAGATGTCCTCGATGGTGGGGAGAGCTGTACCCGTATCAATCTTGTGCAGGCAGATAGGTTTAGTTTAATTTGGTATCATGGTTGGCACAGATATCACGTGCTGAAGGGACTGTTCCTGTGCTGTACTGTTCTATGTTCTAAGCCTATATAGCAAAACTAGAGTCCTCGAGTAAAATGGAAAGAGCTTAAAGCATAAAGCTCCGAAATATTTCCATTCTGCACTCTCCAGCAGCATTCTCAGAAATAAGAGATTGATGGAAAATATGCATTCATTTCATTGCTTGGCTTCTAAAGTTAATTTAGGGTAACACTCTGTCTCCATTACATTTCTGTGACCATGAATTCATTGTGGAGTAAAGATGTCAGGTTTGATCCCTGAAACTAACCAGCAGAGTTAATCTCACAAGGGCAGTCACTGAGGTGTTAAGGCATGGTGGATGATCCCAATTGTAAAAAGCGGTGTTGAAAAAATAGTAGCCAGTGGATTTTCACTCATAATCATTATCAGTTGACATGCTGTCCTCACCTGTGTCTGCTGAGTTTTCTGATTTTTTTTGATGTTGCTCACCAAGTCAAAGAACAAATAATTTAATATTTACTGCTAGAGTTTGCCAACTGATATGTAATTGAAAAATGACATTGTCCATAATTCATTCAATCTAATGTTCTACGGAGACACGATTGTTTGATGTTCAGGCAGTACATTATATAAATAATTAAATGTCCTTTGCAGTTTAGAAGCCCTGTTGACATATCATTGGATAACATCAAAGGAATCGGTTAATTGCTTGATTGGATTGGAGTCTGCACTGGATTAATGCAATGTCAGTGGCTGACACAATGTTAATGTGACTAGGGGCAGGAAACTGGGTGGTGTACACTTTTTTTTAAAGACAACTATTAAAGAATTTTTTTGAAGGAAGTAACAGCAACCAAAACTGTACAGCTGAGATGACGTCCAACAATGCCTCAATGTTCCCCAAGGACATGATGGAAAAGACAATGGAGAAAATAAAGCTCATTTTTCAAGGGATGGTTAAGCAATTTGTTGAGTGGGACTAAGTTGACAGGTCAAGAACAAAAGTGGTACAAAATTTCAAGACACAGAAGACCCTCTGCCCTCGAAGGTTCAGAATATCCAGCAGCAAACAGCAACAATTTAAAATCATCCAATGTATAAAATACACAGAGAGAAGAAATTGTCCCCCAAGAGTTTCAACACCTTTAATGAATGATCCTTATCATAGCTTCCAGCCTCATAGTACCCATGATTGGTATACCTGTAGAGAAAGTGACCCAACTATCAGGTTTGAAATTCACTAGGTCGATTTCTGAGATGAAGTGTGTGTTTTATGAGGAAACGTTTAATAGGTTAGGTATATATATTGGAGTTCTGATGAACAGAAGATGATCTCATGAAAACATACAATATTCCAAGGTGCTCAGTAGCAGAGATGTTGGGAAGATGTTTTCCCTCGAGGAGAAATCTAGAATTAGGGGGATTATTTACAGAATAAGTGGCCTCCCATTTAAGATGAAGATGAGCAGGGATTTCTTCTCTCTGATGGCTGTGAAGTTTTGGAAGTCTCTACCCTAGAGAGCTGTAGAGGCTGCCATTGAATATATTCAAGACTGAAGTTTTTGTCTACAGTCGTCAGAGGTGATGAGGGATAAGCAGGAAAGTGAAATTGGAGCCAAGATCCGATCATCAATGATCTTACTGAGTGACAGAATCAACTTGAACAGCCAGGTGATTTACTCCTGCTCCTATTTCTTATGTTCCAGGCAAAGCTTAATTGGTAAGTTCAGCCCTATTTTCATAATTTATAAGGAACTCATGAGAGGTCCGGACACAGGGTGGAATCCTGAGATAGTATCTGCTTTGTGACTTGCCTTACCTTGCATTTCCGATTCCATTTTAGCACAGGGAGTGGGGTGGAGATGGGAGTAGTACCACAGGAAAACCAATTCTCCCTTATATTAACTTTCCAGAAGGATAAATCACAGAGGGCATAGGTCTCAATACCAATTGTCACATCCATATCCGGCTTTCTAATCTGCCCCTTATTGCATTCAAAAGCAGGTAGAGTGGAATATAATTTCTCACTAAAATTAAAAAACAAGATAATTTCTGTCCCAGCAGGCAGTTTTTGTCTGCAACTTGAATCCCTACCAGACAATGAAGAAATGAAGTGAAGAAAATTAAATTAGAAATGGAGTCCACTATTAGGATGTGCCAGTCCTTTGTACTGTCTCGGCAGTAACCAGACTAATCAGCAGGTGAAGACAGGTATCATTCTCTAAGAGTTTTCTATTCACACTGAATGGCAGAGAAAAATTGAGAGACTCTTTATACTGAATTCTGATTACAGAAAAATAGTTCTCCAGTTGTTCTGACCTCATTAGTTGCACATTTGTCAGCTGCATACCTTCTAGATTATGAGCTGCTGTTCCTCAGAAAATAGCTATTATTTGGCGTGTGTTGTTCAGAAAAATCTGCTGGACAATGGAGCCAGGTTATAACAAACATAAGGATCAAAATGAGTACTTCAAAAAGGATTAATGCTTATCCTGGTGTTCCTTATGCAAAGCCCACTTACTGGAACTATAGCAGTGATGTCTGACTGAATCTGTTTAAATATTGTAACATTTAAGTATACTTTTTTAAAGTTACACGAGTAAGATACACATGGGGACATGTTACCCAACTTAAAAGAAAAGGATTGTGTTGCCTGTGTTTGACAATAGAAATGAACTTAAAGGGGTGGATCAAACGGAAGGTGAGAGATTCTGGAAGGCTTAGAATCTATCAAGTATTGGTTATAACTTGCACAATGGTGTAGAAAAACAGTAAATGTTGTAAATACCAACAGTTTGGGTAGTATAAGTGAGGTAGAAAACAGGATTTCTCTGTTTCTCTCTCCACAGATGTGTCCTGACCTGCTGAGTATTTCCAACATTTTCTCTTTTTATGTAACATTTCCAACACTTGCAGTTTTATACTTTTCGGTGGATTTAGAGAGTATTCAATTGGTCTCACATGAATTCTTTGAGAACACTTTTCTGTCCTTGCTCTTTCTGTTCTACCGGGTCAAGTGGTTGGGAAACATTGACATCATTCTCAGTTGTGGCGAAATTTCCATCAACAGGACTTTAAACTTTGCAAGAACTTAGGTTATCTGCCAAGGAAAGGTTTACAATGGCAGGTAGGAGTAGATGACTTGTGCAAAGAAAGAAAGCTGCATTTTCTCTTTAAGAAGCAATAATGCTTGCAGGAACCAAACAACAAGGCTGTGAGAATGCATATGTACATTACTATGTGACATGATCAGATGATATAAATGTTAGTACTCAGGCGAATTTAGGTGAATAATTAAAAAAAAAATCACCAGTGCAGATTGACGCTTTAAATTTAGTTTTAAAAATCTGGAAATAAAGTAATGCTATCCTTAAAATTGATCAAGAAGTGGTCAGATTGTCATAAAATGTTCATTTATAACCTTCTGAGCAGGAAACATTTAGCATAATTGAGGTGGCTGATAGCATCTTGGAGTTCAGGACATGTCTCAGGCATGGAGAACAGGTTCAGCCCTTGACATCCAGAAGAAAAAGTGACAGCTGGTGTAGCACTGTGAGCAGAACATCTGGGTAGAAGGTGTGGATTGGTACAATCTGTTTATCTGGTCTAGCCTACTTATGACTCCAGACCAGCAACAATTCTTAATTACCCTGCTAAATAGCAAGCCACACCCTTGTATAGGAACAAGTAATGAATCCTAATCTTACCACCACTATCTGCATCACAAGTACACATTAAAGAATATATCCTCAACATGCATCTTAACAATTTTACGACTGATGGATAGCATGCATTGAGTGGGCTCTCAAGCACCTTTCCCACATTGCTGCGTACTATAAAGCTATAGCTGGATAGCTATTACCACAACTATAAATGTTCAGGAATTAATTAGATCCCTGGAGAGCAAATGGATTTGCAAATCGAGTGAGAAAGCAAATAGTATGACCAGTCAAAAAAGGAATGATGTTGTTAGTCTGATACCTTCTCCACTCATAACAATTCTTAAAACAGTTGGCTTTCCAATAGACAAAGCTCATCTCAATACTGTCAATATGAATCATGCTTTCAGACTGAAACTATGACTGTGTCCATGGAGCATTAATTACCTAGTGCCTCACCTATATGTTGAAATATTATGGTCTTATATTTCATAAGATTCATAACCACTTTAAATGCTCTTTTAAGAGTTTGTCCAGCATTTAAAGACCCAAGTCTTTAACTCATCTTGGCTTGTTTCACTTGCATATTTTCACATGCTTCCTGCATACCCAACCCCCATCTATACCAATAATGAGCACTCCATACTATTTTACAGGGAGTTTTCCTATTTGAACCAAAGACTTTTTCAATCACTTCCAGGACAAAATTCCTTATTTTCGGGCAGGATACCTGCCAAGGGGTCAGTGCACTTAAAAGGGAAATAAAAATTCCATTAATATTCATTTCATCAACGAGAGTCAGTACAATTAAACAGAACAATAAAAAAATGTTAACACATTAATCAACACAGCAATGCAACTCATCAAAATGGAGCGTGCCATTAATCAATATCTCAATATGTTCATTCAGAAAGGTTTTAAATTAGCTAAGGTTTGACATTTTGACTCCATCCCCTCTTTTGTTCAGTGGATCTGCTTTTTATCCATCCCTTTTATTTTCTTTAACTGTACTAATAATGTACACAGAATGACACTTTTCAAACATCAATGAATGATTAGAGCATCACGGATATTTATATGTAGCAAAAAACAAACTGCTAAAGGAACTCAGCAAGTCAAACAGCATCTGTGGAGGGGAAAGGAATTGTCGATGAGGAGGTGCATCAAGATTGAGAGTGGAGAGGGAAGATAGCTGGTATGAAGAGGAGAGGGGGAGTGGTGTGCCAGGAGACCATTGGTGCCAGATGGACCAAAGATGGGTGAAGGATGATAGGCAGAAAGAGCCGGGAGGGGAAGGGTGGAGTTGAGAGACAGAGGCAGGTGGGTGATAGGCGGGAGCAGACATGAAGAAAAAGAGGTAAAATGAGCCAGGTAGGAGGAAGGGAAGGTGATGGTGGGGACAGAGGATGGAGGGTGATAAGCAGGGACACAAAAGACCATGTGCTGGAATCTGACAAGTAAGGCAGATGATAATGGAGACCATTAAGGAAGAGAAGAGAAACAGAGGGAACCAGATAGGGAAAGGGACACAGTGGGTGAAGAGTTTGGGTAGTAGCTGGATGGAACCAGGAGCGGGAGTGGGGTGAAAATGGGTCATGGGGGCTGGGGGAGTGGTGGGGTATGAAAAACGGAATAAAATGGGAGGACAGGAGAGAGACTGGGGAACACAAGAGGTGAGCGTTACCTAAAATTGACAAATTCAATTTTCGAATCACTGGGATGTAGACCACCCAGGCGGAATGTGAAGTGTTGTTCTTCTAGTTTGTGTTGAGCCTAGCAGGGGAGCGGGCTAGGGATGGACAGGCCAGTGTAGCAGTGGAAAGCAGAGTTGAAATGGTATGCAACTGGGAGATTGGAATGGCCGTTACAGATAGAATGCAGGTGCTCTGCAAACTGGTCACCTAGTCTACGTTTGGTCTCGCCCGATGTTGAGGGGGCCACATCGAGAGCACCAAATACAGCAGATGAGGTTGGAGGAGGTGCATGTGAATCTTTGCCTCATCTGGAAGGGATGTATAGGTCTCTGGAGTGCAGTGAGGGAGGAGGTGTAGGAACAAATGTTTCATGTCCTACTGTTTCAGGAGAAAGTACTAGGGATCAGGGAAGGATGGGTGGGGAGGAATGAATGGATCAGACAGTCACAGAGAGAGTAGTCCCTGCAGAAGATGGAAAGGGGTGGAGACGGGACGATGTTGCTGGTGGTGGGATCTCGTTGCACCTGACGCCAAAGATGCATTTTGGTCTGCCCAAAACTTGTTGGTTTTCTAATATAAAGAGCTGGCTGTAAGCTAATGCTGACATCTGGCATATTCCAGGGTGCAAGACGACATGCTGAAGGATGCACTGAAGCTGGATGCAGCCACAGCAAAAACTTTGTGTGAAGAACCACAGTCTAAAGTCCTGTTGCCATTGGACACTGAAGAGCTGGGCCTGTGCAATACTCCTTCAAATGCTTCAAGGGTTCATTGTTTAAGGAGGAAACATGAGTGGCTATGCCCTCTTCTCTCTGCTACAGTTGGGCAGGAAGTACAGAAACCTGAAGTCCCACATCACCAGGCTGAGGAACAGCTACTTTCCTGCAACCATCAGTTTCTTGAACCAACCTGCACAACTCCAATCCTACCTCGGAACATTACGAACCATGGAGTTGTCTCTGATTGTGTTTTTTTCTGCACTAATGTCTTGCTTTGCACAGTCTTTTTCTCCACTATCTTATATAATTTATGTGTAATTTATGTCCTGTGTGTTGTCTGAATCTACATGCCTGTGATGCTGCTGCAAGCAAGTTTTTCATTCCTCATTGTGTGCATATGACAATAAACTTGACTTGACTTGGTGTTAACACAATGTAAGAGAATTTGATGGTCTAGTGAATATAGAGAAAGATATGTACTAATTGTATTTCCTGGATATACTATTATGAAGAAAGTATACTTTTTGGAAAAAAGTAGAGATAAAACTGCAAACCTAATGCATACCCTGAATGAAGAGCACAAATGCCAGTTTACTTAACAGGTAGACTTGTATCAGTTGATCACATCGGAATTCTTGGGTTATCTGCTGCATGCCAGATGCAGTTGCATTCAATAGCATTGCTGCTTATCAGACATTACATGCCGATTTCACTCAGTGCAATAAAATTCTGTCAGCAAGAAGGCTCGCATGCCTGATTTACTTAAAGTAATCACACAGTATGTATATGTTCACCGTTGGTTCACTACTGGCTGCTATTTCATTTCCGTTTCATGTTGCCCATCAATAGCCCTCAGCATTTAATTTCTCAACCCATGGAGAGGTTTGCTCGCCTTTTTGCATTCCTGTGGGTAAAAAAATGATCTGGTAGGTAAATGTCTGTGGCAGCACCATCTTTGGCAGAATCAAAAAAGACGCCAGCGATCAGGGAAAGCACCGGTTATGGGAGGTGGCTCAGAAGAATATTTAGCAGGATATATTAGCTACAGATGAATTTCAGGAAGTACTGAGGCCCCTTTGCTTTACCAAGGTGGTTATTACTGAACAACATTGGCTATGGCTGCACAACATGGACATCACTGACCTCTGTCTTTAGCCTCCTACAGTGTTCCAATGTAGCTCAACATAAACTCTAGGAACTGCACCAGTTTTGATGTAAGGTCATCTACCTGTAACATTCACCCACTTTATTCCTGCACTTACTGCTTGACTTGAGTATCCTCAGCATTTCAAAGCCAATGTCGAAGTTGCATTTGTTGTCCTATGCACAAATACACATACATACCGGTGCAATGAAAAACTTACTTGCAGTAGCATACAGGCACATAGCAACATATAAGCAGCATTCACAAGAAAACATAAATCAAACATAAACTATACATAATTTTACAAGAAAGAACACAAGTAGAACAAAAATGAAGTCAATTTTAGTGCAAAGTGATCAAAGCGGTCATAGTGTTGCTAAGCTGTAGTGATTAGGGTTTTGCCAGTTGGTTAAAGAACTGAATGGTTGAAGGGAAGTAGCTGTTCTTGAACCTGGTGGTGTGGGACCTCAGGCTTCTGTACCTCCTGTCCGATAGTAGCTGTGAGAAGGTGGCATGGCCCAGATGGTGGGGATCTTTGATGATGGATGTTGCCTTCTTGAGGCAGCACCTCCTGTAGATACTACTGATGGTGGGGAGGGATGTGACCATGAAAAATTGGCCTGAGTCCACTACTCTCAGCTGCTTACAGTCCTGCACATTCAAAGTGACATACCAGATCAAAAAGCCACCAATCAGGATACTTTGAACAGTACATCTGTAGAAGTTTGTTAGAGTGTTCGATGACAAACCAAACCTCCTTAACCTCCTAAGAAATTGCAGATGCTGGCACGTCTTCTTTGTGACAAGCACATTCTACTTGGATTTTTAGGGCATCACTTATATGAAGTATTTTCAAGTTGCAATGGTAGACATTGGCAGCACAGAGTGCAAGAATGGTCTCACTAAGACTCTCTATATCAAGAGAAACTCTTACATCTTTGCTGTTGAATTCCAAATAGGATGAAAGGCAATATGTTTCTGCCAACCAGCAGGGTTGCCCATTATACAATGTATCCATTGACTGCATGCAGTCTATCTGCACATTCCTAAGCAGCACCCTAGAATCTTAATCAATCCCAGGGGATAACTTTGAACAATGAACAGAATCCCATCCCTTCAACTAACATAGATTAATTATAATACACAACCAGGAAAATTTAACCACCTTCCAGCAAATTTTATCCCAATGTATTCTGCAACATTGATCTCTAATGTGTAGTCAAATCCAAATGGTGAGTTTTACAGATGTTTTGTAATAGTGGAAGGGCTTCAAGATGGTTGTTGCAAGTAAAATTGTTATTTTTAAATTGTTACCTTTTATGTAAGGACAAAATTAATTGTTCTGCTATACAAGTCCATACTGTTTGTTTTGCTTATTTACCCTTTTGTTCCTCCTTGCCCTCTTCCAAATCCTTTATTTTGCAGAATCATACAAAGTTTGCAACACAGGCCGAGGCCATTTGGCTCATATTGTTTGTGCTGTTGAATTTTAATTTTGGGAGACTAATTACTCAGTCTTGGAAAAAGTTCAACAACTGCCTGGAGTTTTTGAATTCAGCAGGACAACTGACCTTAGCAAGAATGTTAGCTGTTGCATTGTTTTTAATCATAATGTTTGCATTCCATGAATACATGGATTATTAATTTGCAGGTAATTTTGTCTTGACAAACTGTAAAATTGATTATTTTTGTCCGATTATTCTGCAGTGCAAGAATATTCAGTCATGGTCCAAAATGCTTGATCTGTGCAGAAACACAATTAATTTTCCCTCAGAAATTTATAGTGAGACCAATGGAAAATGTTAAGATTTGATCAGAAACAGGCTGTGATGTTCGGTATCCACTATCTATAATCTGCACCAGCCTGTTTTCAAGCTCCTGTTCTCTTGCTACCCTTTTATGCATCTCCCCCTTCTTTCATCTTTGTATTATCATCAACGACAGAGCCTGTAGCCATCCTTTTTCCACTAACTGGACGATTTACCTTTATTTTGCTTTACACAAAATCCATAGTACAGAATTAGATCATTTGATCCCACTGATCTGTTTTGGTGTTCATGCCTTAAACAAACCTCCTCTCACTCCAATTACCTTTTCTTTACATACTCAAGATATTTTTTCTCCCAGCTGCATACATCAAACCACCCATAAATGTGTCAAGATTATCTGCCTTGCTTCTCCACATGACAGAATTCCACATTCCCGTCACATTGTGTGTAACAAAACTCCTCAAATGTTCTTCATTGTCTCTCTTTGCAGTTCGTATATTTTTTTCTTTTTCACTTTTGTATGGCTGGTTTGTGTACCAGGAAAAAAATGCTTATTAATGTTGGACGTTGAAGTTTGACAGCTCGTCAATAACATCCAGACCAGCTGAGAGGAACACTTCAGCACGTCCATTATATGCACCCTCACAGTAGGAGATTGGCTCATTAACCAGACCTCACCACAGTACAGCAAATCCATGATGTACCATTTGTTCAATGAACAGATACAACCCCTGTCTCCTGTATGAATGTAGTCAACTCAATCCAATATTCACATTATAAGTGGAAACTGGAAACTCAATGGATGTTTGACCGAAATTATGTTGGGCACTTATGTTCCAGACCAGATTTCATGCCACTGACACGCAGAGTGAAGATGTTTGATGAAAGTTGGTGGATTTAGAACCAGAAGGTTTCCTTCACTTGAGCCTACTTCTTGATGGGTGGGTGATACCTACATTACAGCAGGAGTTTAGCATCAGCCATCTCCTTTATGTACTTCTGAAGTATGAGCTTTCTCACTGAACCTATATAATGCCTGTACCAACAGAGGTAGTTTGGATTTTAGAGAACTATTTAGCACATTCACCTGTCTGTTCATATATCAGATGGAAGCAATTTGGTGTCTATAGGATCCCAGCTATTGATAGTAACAGAGTTTAGCGCAATCTTATATTTGTACTTTTATTCTGGATTCACCTACAAGTAGTTACATCTCTTCTTAGATCTCTTCACCTTCCTTTATTATCAGATTTAATTATCTGCAGCCCTTTGTTGCCTCCATCTCTCATCTCCAAACATCTATCGCTATCTCCACCCTCCTGACTGCATCTGCCCATCAACCTCTCCTCTCCTTACCTAGATCCACCTATCACTTGCCAGCTCTTTCCCCAACCCTCCTTCTCACCTTTTTATACTGGCCATCTCCCCTCTATTCTTTCAGTCCAGATGAAGGGTCTCGATCTGAAATGTTGACTGTCCATTTTCCACTACGAATGTTGCCTGATCCACTGTATTCCTCCATCAGCTTGTTTTCTTTTGCTCTCCTCTGATCTCTTTTTAAAGAATAATGTCCCAGCCGACACAATATTTTCTTTTCTGATATTTATATTCTCTCAATTCTGGTAGCACTTTGTGAATTTCTTTTTTTTTGCCTAAGGTTCTCCACAGAATTAACATCATCTGCTTGTAATAGATCCTTTCAGAAATGTATCCCAGAACTTTGTCCGCACTCCAAATGGCATTTTTAATGCACGTACTACTTTTTTTCATTCAACTTCATTCATACAAACTTATAAATAAATTAGGAGTAGGAGTCAGCCACTTGGCTCTTGTTCTGCTATTCAATAAGATCATGGCTGAAATAAAAACCAAAAATGCTGAAAACACTCAGCAGGTCACATGGGATCTCTGCGAAGAGAAAGTATAAACCTTTCAGCTCCAGGACCATTCATAGATGGTACTTGACCAGCTGAGTATTTCAAGAATTTTCTGTTTAAACCTTCCTGAATTTTATTGTTATCCTCCGTGTTAGTGTACCTTTGCATTTGATACTATCTGCAGTTCTCCACAATCTATCTCCAATCCCTGGTCATCATCATTTGCACACAGGGTAAACAGCCAGATTTCAAGCCACTCTGTTTGGCCCTTGATACACTTGGACCTCTGTTATATACCTTAATTCTCCAACATCCTCCACAAAAATCTGTTTCTGCCAAGATTCCCACTTTCGTCGTATGCTTTGAGGTCATCTATTTTTGTGAAACATCATAAAGCATTTAAACCACTACATAAATGCAAGTGGTTATAGCGTATTCAAGATATTTTATTTGGAAGTGTATACCCTTAAAATGATATTATGGCATGGAAATACAGTTCCAAAGCCTTGCTAATTTCAATGTTGCACATCTGAAATCACTCATTTCCAGTTTGGAAGGTGAAAGTGATGATTTCTGAGTTCAAATGCACCACTCTACAAATTCAACCAGGTCCTTCCAGTCACAAACGTATTTGTTCTGATGTACAGGATTTTCTGTGGAGAGTTGTCTAGGCAATAAAGTCACATTTTCCAGAATAATCATGATTTCATGGTGCTGCATGATCTTCAACAGTTCTATCAGATGACAATCAGCACAAACTTGGTGGGCTGAAGAGCCAGTTTCCTTGCTGTGACCTTGATTTAAAGGGATCCTTCAGGGGTAGTTCACCCACAGGGATCTGACAACCTCCTTGGGCTCTGATAGCCAGATGTCCGGCCATAGGTCTCCATCTCCAGACTTCCTTCACCAATAGCTTGCTTTCTGGACCATCAACCACTCCCAGCCTAGTTCCCCAACTGCTGAGGGTTATTACCCGAAAGAACCTAAATTTTGGGAACCATTTCCTCAGGCCCTAGTCTCCAGATTCCCTCCCACTGATAAAATGCCCCCCATTTCCATCCTCCCAGCAGCAGGACCAGTTTCTGGGTACTTCCCAAGTCCACAGGTAAAGAGGAAAATGTGCAAAGACCTATCAGTGGTGGCTAATACCTTGGACCTCAAACGATACTTTCTTTTCTATTGCTGGTTCACAACTAAAATAGACCTTGGCATGCCATGAAATCACCTATCATTCTGCCAATAAAGGAGCATATGAATTTTTAGGCCTGTGTGCCTCAGTAGAATGTATTCAAGAATAACGAATACACACTCACTTAATATTATTACGATGATTAAGTGGTGCTTCAAAAAGAGAATATTTTATTCATCTATTGTATGGCATAACATTTCAACGGAGCAAATTTTATTTCAGGTACTGAGACAAGTTGTCAGCTAGGTTATAAAATGATGTTTTCTTATGACTCATCTTTTATAGTTCAGCTTGAATGATCTGAAATTCCATTACTAAAAGCTGGAAATTAAATCCCATCCTTCCGTTTATTGGCCCAGAATTTGGAGTGTGGCATTCTTTTCAAGAGGAAGCATGGGAACTGGATAAATCGGGCCACTATGTGTTTTAGTACCGCAAGCGATTTACTATTTCATTTTGTTAACTATTTAAGTTTATTTGAACTGTTTTTAAATGTACCTGAAAGCCATCAGGGCTTTTAAGGGGCAGGGTCTCAGAATCTGCCACCTGAGGCTTAGTCACCGCTTGTGGTCTATTCCACCTGGTGGGGCATCCAGGTTGCTTGATCCCAAGATCTGCAGATGTGGGGAAAGAATGGAAGACCCAGTGTGGGTAGTGGGTTGGATTGAGCAGAATCTGGCCTATTTATTTGTTAATCTTTACATACTCAGGATTTGAATATAATGGTAATTAACAATATCACAATGAATATTAAGACTAATTAAATTTTTAATTCATTATATGTAAACACAGCAAAACGGTTTTAACATTAAGAAATTTTATTCCAAACAAGATAATCAAATAAAATCATGGAACCATTATCTTACGTGCATTGAAGATAATTATCCTGATGCATCTCAGGGCCTGTGGCTTCTGTCTGTTAACATGCAGTGTTTCGGTACAACTGAATTTAATTAGCGTTAGCAGTGTTGGACTAGAAGAAAGATTTGTACCTCAAAGCATCTCTGATCATTGTTTACAGCAAATGAAATAATGCTTCAATCTATATACAGCAAGCTCCCACAAACATCATGAATTGCAGTGTCACAGGCAACGGCAACATTTATTTCATGTTTCCTAATTGCCTTTGAATTGAATGGTTTGCTCGACAATATCAGAGGGCAGTTGAAAGTCAACACATCTGTGGGTCTGCAGTTTCACACTGGTCAAACCAGGCATATCTCCTTCCTAAAAACACATGAGTAAAGCAAATGAAATTTTACAATAATCCAATGGGGTTTTGTGGACATCACAAAGTTTTGGTTCTAGGATATTTTTAACAGCCTGCTTTTAAATTTCGCATCTTCTTTGATTGATTTAAAATACACGCTGTATGATGATTGCAAGTTTCTGGATAACTAATCCATTGTTAAATACAATTTTATCATAACCCCTCAATCTACCCTGTTAGGTACCACAATACAAAAAATCTTGAAATATTTTGTCAAAGATGATTTTCCTTTTATAAAATTGTGTTTACTCTGCCATCTAATGCCATCTGTGTTTGTCCAGTTGCCATACCACTATGTTCCTCATGGTAGATTCTAACAATATCTCTTACACAGGTAAACAGGTAACCTCCACATTATGGGGGGGGGGGGGGGGTGTTGCATTCCTAGAAAACAGTCTGTATCATGATTTTCTGTAACGCAAAGCCTCGCATGTCCGCAAATTGAAAATATTAATTTTCTATTTATTTACTTCCTTTCACATAAGTTCTGAGAGAGGGAATTTTATTCTGAATCTCAAATTCTTGGGAAGGGATTTGTGATTTCTGTAAGGGCAAACTTCCGTTAACTGAACGACCGTAACATCAGATAAAAAACAAACTGCTGGAGGAACAACAGGTCAGGCAGCATCTGTGGATGGAAATGGACCTACTGAGTTCCTCCAGCAGTTTGTTTTTTGCTCCATCTTCTGGCATCAGTAGTCTCTTGTGGAACCACCAGTAACATGGGGATCACCTGTGTTGAAGGCAGTCTAAGTAGCCAATAGATCCCTATTTTCTCATTTCTTAAACAGAAGGACTACATTTTTCTTCCTTCATATCCACATAGTCCATCCTTGATTTGGAGACTTTTGGCTGACAATGCTCATTAGGTACAGGATCAACCATTATCTTATTGCATCGAGGAACTTCTTGAGGAAATATGTAACCTATTTATACTCTTGTGCTTTTAAGACCAGAATCAATGTATTCACTTTCTTTAAAGCCAATATTTTAAAAACATTAGGATGTGGGCATCAGACTCATTTTGTCAGCTTTTAGTTTTGTTGTCTTTTCTTTATCAACATGAATTACTTTAAGTTCTTCACTGAATAAACCATTAGTTTCTTTACACCTTCTATAGTTTAAAACTTTTTTTTCACATTTCCAAACAAGTAGACATTATTTGTATTAAGTAATACTCATCACTCCTAATGGATATTGCATCTCATAGCATCATAGTTATACAACATGGAAACAGGCCCCTTGGCCCAATTTGTCCATGCCACCCAAGATATTTATTTGAACTTGTCCTATTTGCCTGCGTTTGGCCCATAACCTTGTAAACCTTTTCTATCCATGTACCTGTCTAACTGTACTCACCTCTACAGCTTCCTCTGTATAACACCTTTGCGAATACAATATGGTATCATAGTTCCGATGAAGGGTCTCCAACCTGAAATGTTAACTTTGTTTCTCTTTTCACAGATTATGCCTAACTTCAGATCAGATGTCTTTATTAGTCACATGTTCATCGAAACACAGTGAAATGCATCTTTTGCAAAGAGTGTTCTGGGGACAGTCTATAAGTGTCGCCACGTTTCCAGCGCCAACATAACATGGCCACAACTTCCTAACCTGTACATCTTTGGAATGTGGGAGGAAACCTGAACATCTGGAGGAAACCTGAACACCTGGAGGAAACCCACGCAGACATGGGGAGAACTTGCTGAGTGTTTCCAATGTTTTCTGTTTTATTATGGCTCTATAGTCTTTTACTGGGTGAGTTAATATATGCAAAGTCAATTGGTAGTTTTTGTAAGTAAACTAAGCTCAGGTGTTGAAGCTTTTTTTTGACATTTCTAGCCTGATAATCAGCCCCTTCAGTGACTACGAACAACAAGATTGCTTTGTATTGTAGTATAACAGTGACTGAGTCTTGGCTGAACTTTGGACTGTTAAAAGCAAAGGGAAGTAAAGAGAACAAACTGAATGGTATTAAAATGTATGTTTCTTAATCATTGAAATTCCACTCAAAGTTAGTCTGTTTTCTCTGACTTCATCTCTCACAGGCAGTGCCCTGTCCTGTGGGCAGACATTCAATGTACACACAGAGACCTAATTGAAGAGTGGAGATCACCAATTTAGACCCAATTTGTGAGAAGCTTGGGCATCCACATGGAACTGTGTTCAGATTGTCCAATCTCATTTAATTTTAGAAACTTTTACAGACACCAAAGAATGGAAATTTTCACCTCATTAGTCATGGCTGGATTCAAACCCAAGCTCTGAAGTTGAAGGCACAATATATTAACCCATCACAATACCCAAACCTTCACTTCCCTTCCAGTTTTTCTGAAGAGTACTGCATTTATCTAGCATTACTACCTTAAATGTAAGTTGACTACATCCATTCCATTGATCTATTGTTAATGTGCAGGGAAAACTATTCTTCTAATCTACTAATTCACTCGAAGTTTGTTCATCTTACTTTTGATTATTTAACTGTTCAAATACATGTTTCATTCTAATGTTACATGTCTTTCATTGATGCCATCGAGTCAGACAGATACAACATGAAAACAGACCTTTTGGCCCATCAAACTCATGACAACCATCAACCATTTACCCTAATACTAAACTCTCATCAATTCCTGCCCATATTTGATCATTCACCTGCACATTATGGGCAATTTACAGTGGTAAATTAACCTACCGACACACAGGACGTGCAAGGAAATTAAAGCACTTAGAACAAACTCACGTGATCATAAGGAGAACATGCAAACTCCACATGCACATAATCCAAGGTGAGGGTTGAACCTGTCTTTGGTGCTGTGAGGCAACATCTCTACTAGCTGCACCACTATAACTGTGGAGAGTTGTGGACACAGCTCAGCAAATCACGGAAACCAGCCTCGCCTCCATTGACTGTCTACGTTTCTCACTGCCTCGGTAAAGCAGCCAACATAAACAAAGCCACCCACCCTGGATATTCTTTCTTCTCCCTCCTCCCATCGGGCAGAAGATACAAAAGCCTGAAAGCACATACCACTAGGTTCAAGGACAGCTTCTATCCCACTGTTATAACACAATTGAATGGTTCGCTAGTACAATAAGAAAGACTCTTGGCCTCACAATCTACCTCATTATGACCTTGCATCTTATTGTCTACCTGCACATAATTCCTCTAATACTGTAACACTTCATTCTGCACTCTTATTGTTTTACCTTGTACTACCTCAATGCACTGTAGTAATGAATTGACCTGTATGAATGGTATGCAAGACAAGTTTTTCACTTTACCTCTGTACATGTGACAATCATAAACCAATTTACCAAAGTATCTCTACATATCTTCTATCAATGAAACTGAGTTCAGTCTCTGTAAATAAATTAAAGTGGGGACAATTTTAATCCACCCCACCAGGCATGAATAAGACAAGGAGAGGAAGCAGGGTTAAATCATATGAAAATATGAATTGGAAGCAGGAATAAGCCACTCTGTTATTTAAGCTTGACCTGCCAATAAATATAATCCATGTCATTCAATCTACCCTGATATCATTCTATTCCTTATCAAGAATCTGTCTACCTCTGCCTTAAAATGATTCAAATATAGTGCTTCCAGTACCTTTAAAGAAGAAAATTCTGATGATTCACAAACCTCAGAAAACAAAATTCCCCATCACCGACTTACATGGATGCCCCTTATTAAAACACTGCCCCTTAATTCCACGACAGGAAACATCCTCTCCACATCTAACCTGTCAAAACGCCTCAGGATCTAACAGTTCAATCAAGTCCCCTTCCATCCTAAATTCTGGCAGATAAAAGCTCAGCCTGTCCAAACTTCCTTCATAGGACAACCTGCACATGCAATATTTCAGTCTGGTAAACCTTTACTGAACTGTTTCCAATACTTTAATATCCAAAACTGTTCACCATACTCCACGTATAGTCTCACTAATGCCCTACCTAACTGATACACAGCCTCCCTACTTTTGTATTCTATTCATCTAGCAATAAGCTATAACATTCACTTACTTTTTCTAGTTACTTACTATATTCACATATCAGTTGTGAGTCATGCATTAGAACATCCAGATCCCTCTACATCTCAGAGTTCTACAGTCCCTCCCCATTTAGATAATATACATCTTTTTCCTGTCAAAATGGACAATTTCACGTTTTCCCATTTCAATTGATTTGACTTCCCAATCTATTCCCACTGGATACTATCACCACATTCGCTCCCCTAATCATTCACTCACTACACAGCTAGTGCACTGTGAGTACAGTGGGTATCATTAACAAAATGCACTTATTCACCAAGACTACGCCAACATTTGCTCCTAAATCCATGATCAACACTAATTAAAGGCAGCAGGAACATAAGTCCCACCACCACCTATAGGTTCCCCTCCACTTTACTGACTCAAGAATATATTGCTACACCATTGTTGTTGAACCTGATAATTGCTCTTGAATACCTGAAGTCCATTTGAGGGAGGTAGCCTCAAGTACTGTGATTGGGTTAATGAATTTTAAAAAAAAGAACAATTTTCATTTGTGGGGATGAAAATCTGGTCATTATTTCAGTTGCTTCTCTTTGGATCCAAGCAATTTAGTCCAGGAAATTGCACCCCCCCCACACACACACATTGGTACCTGCTGCTGTGACCATCACTTCCAGGGTGGCCTCTGAGAACTTGAGGGCTTGCTTCAGAATTATTTTTTCTATGAATAAATCTCCTTGCAGAAATCATTCAGAAGGGAATGCAAGAGAAAAGCTTTCATGATGCTGCTGTGAAAAGGCTGCTGGACATCCTCAGAGATTCAGTTCAGAGCCTACACATAAAATGGGATATTATTTGAATAACATTCTTTTCAGCTGAAGTACCCATGAGAACAGTGCTACAAGAGATTCTATGACTTGACAAGGGCAGATAGGGTAATACTTCAATTCTCTTCCTTTTCTTCCTTCAACTTACCTACTGCTCCCTTAGACTGCTCTTATAAGCTTCAGCTACACCTGGTTTCTAAAAGATTGGAAAATAAAAGGACAAAACAAGAATTACACTTACAAAGCTTTGTACAATCTCAGGACAGCCCAAGAAACCGAACTATCAATGGAATACTTTTGAAATATAGTCACTGTAGTATGCAAGAAACAATACAAACTTGTTTATCAAAACAATGTGATATAATCAAATGCACCGATTCTAGCGATGCAGATCGAGAAATAAATATTTGCCAGGAGATTGGAGCGAACACTTCTGCTGACCTTTGAAACCACATCAAGGCATGTTTGCATTCATCTGTAGAATAGGCAGGGGCTCTGTCTGATGTGAACATTACTATGCTGGAGTATCAGCCAAGAATTTCATGTTCACATCTCTCAAGTAGGACTTGAACTCAAAGCATTCTAACTCAGTGCCCAGAATATGACCAACTGAGCCACAACCAAAACAATCCACCAGTATATTCTTTCAATTCAACAAAGGTTTTGAACTCTCGAATTGCCAAGGGGTATTTAAGTGAGCTGATGCTGCTGATTGTATCCTGGTCAGCTTCCAGAATGGTCTGGAAGCAAAGTTAATTTAATTGTTGAAGCTAATTTTTCAAATGCTAACCATTTTAAATGACCTTCATACCTGCTTCTTTATATTTAATACTCCCAGCTTGAGAAACAGTGAGATAGAAATTGCTGCAAGCCTGCAATAGATAGCTTGCAGGCCAAAAGCTGGAGGCTAAAGGCTTAGGATCTTATTACAATCCCTACAGCACCTGCTGTGCATTCAGAGGGTCTTCACCAATTTGGACTGTGTGCCTCACCTGTACAGGGCATCTGGTAGGTTATTAGAGTTGGATGGGTATGAACAATGAGAGAAGAGTTAAAACAAATTATGTACACTGTGGAGATATGGGCCCTTCTTCCATTTTTTCCTCAAGGTGATTACAATATTTGTAAACTCTGAAATACATAGAAGCACTCATCAGGCGAAACAGCATCTGTAAAAAGAGAAGCAAAGTTAGTATTTCCATCATTTTCTGTCATGTTTTTCTTCACATATATGGTGTCTGATCTGTTTTGTTTTCTCAGCAATTATGGTCTTTTTTTAATGCAGATTTCTAGTATCTGTAGGGTTTTTTTTTGATTTTCAATTTTTAAACTCTTTCTTGTTTGTTGACGGGCACTGGTTTGTCCCAGTAACCTAGAATGGACAGGCCTGGTGACCATTCAACTCTGCATAGCACAATTTCTAGAGGGCACTTTTAAATAGGTATTATCCCTGCCATGGATATTTTGAAGTGGACCATTGCCTATTTAAGCCAGGGGTTTGCTCTGCTTGAATATAGTCCTCTGCCAATATGATTTTGAACATCTCTCTTGGAACGTGTGACTTGGCCCTACAAAACTAACATTTTAATCTTATTTTTTTCTACTCCAGAAAATGGGGTGCAACTGGGAACAATTTCTCTCCTGATGTTAATACCAAGATATATGAGTCTTTATTAAAACAGACATTGAAAAAAATTGATCTGTTTACGATTTACTGTAATTCACATTGAAGATCTATAAATCTATAACAAATGGTTATGACTGAATAAGCAGGATTTACTGAATAATCAAGCTCATCTGAGATCCAAGGCCAGAAAAAGAAAAAGGTATGTAAATGTTGCATGAATTCCAAAATTAAATTACAGGTTTAGAATCACTCTTTTTAGCATATATTTTAAATAATACGTATTATGATTGCAATTAAAATGATAATAAGGCTCATGACAGCTTAAAGTGAAGCTAATATTTTGACTATAAGGAATTACTAAGATGTCATCACAGCAGAATAATATTGTTAGGTGAATCTCAGGAGGAAATTAGAGTGGTTGGCAGAGCTGTAGTGGAGTTGTTTGGAAATTAAGTGCCAAGGATATAATTTCAGACTATATGACTATATTTCAACCCGTCACCCAATGAATTAAAAGTTAGAATGCTGAAACAAGTCAACCTGCCTGGCCCAGTGAAGAATTTCATTCTACCCCAAAATTCAATGGTCTGGATGACATTCTGGAATAATTATATTATTCCAATGATTCTGTGAAAACCTCTCCCAAAAAAACAATGAAATATTTTCCTGTGTAACTGAGCGACAACTTCTGAGATGCATAATCTTCTATTCTCTTAGATCAATGACACTAGATGCCCAGTTCCCTACTGAAACCAATGTTGAATCAAACAATGCTCCAGGTAACAAGCACCCACCCCTTTTATATTATATAAAATATATAGTTTAATCAAATTGAATTCTGAGATCCAAAGAGTTTTTATAGCATAAACTTCATCAAATTGAAAAGCAAATTAAATTATTAATTGAAATAGACTTTCATCTGGCGCTTTTATAAAATCCCAGGCATTGACCCAGAACTCTCATTTAAACTCCCCATTTATATACTTCTCATTTGCTGCTCATGCTTTAACCTCCAACAAAAGCTGTTGGACTATTCTCAACAGTCAAATAGCCAACTCCTTTTATGACCCAGACAAAAATAAAAAGGGTAGAGGAGGACGGATGGTGGATCAGAAAGCAGTCAATGGATTTAGCAGTTGCGAGATAACTGCATCATATCTCAATACAGCAGTATGTCCATAATTATCTTTATTGAAACAAGAGAAAGGGGATAACTATTCCAGTTGTGGACATTTTATTTCCTTTTGTGAGCTGTAATCAGCTGTCAACAATTTCAAGAGGTTGATGCGGTCCTAAATTATCAGTGCATTTAATGACATGATCTTCAGTCAAGAAATCTTAGGTTGAATCAAGCTTTTTCCCACCAAGGTCATGAGTTGCAACTTCTGCAGCAGGACTGTTAAATGTTGTGCACTGACTAACAATCACCCTATAAGGTGATCTGGAAGCATCATTGTGTCTTAAGATTAAAAGAGCTGGACATCTTTTTTCTTCAAGCCTCCTGGGAAAAGGAAACATACAAAAATGAGGTATATCACCTGGATGCCTAAAGTAGATCTTATAAATTGGGGGAAATGAAATATCATTCACATCTCTCAATATACAATAAGTTGGTCTCAGCACATGAATGTCAAAACTGCTCATAATATAAACAGATTTAATTGCAGCCTACTGCGGGATGCATGGTTGCTAAGCAAAGGACTTTATCTTGGGTTATTCCCTGTTGCTAAAACAACAAAGTAATAAAATGTCATTTTCTGTGGCTTATTTGGTGATATTCGTAAAGGACTCTTTCAATACCCTATGATATTTACAATTGATTGTAATACAACAATACACAGGTCATCATGGGTTTTTGGGAAATTACATTTATTTTATTACAAACAATTCTTTTTATAGTTAATTATTTCTTTTGGACATCTGGAACACTTGCACTTATGAATCTGCCTCCTGCCCCCAAGAAAGCTGAAAGCCTGAATTATAATCACTGTTGCAATACAGGAAACAATACAACCAATTTGCACACAACAAGCTCCCACAAGCAGCATCATTTTAGTAATCAGATAATCCTTGCAATAATATTGGTTGAGAGATGTACTAGCTTGTGATAACATGTTGGCCCCTGTCTAATATAGACCACGCAAAAAAAACCAAACTGGGTCACAGTTTCATGGTTCATTTAAAAGGCAGCACCTTTGAAGCTGAAGTACTTCCCATTGGATCTTGGTGCTCAAGTATCTAGAGTGGGGTTTCAACCCCCAACACTGTGATCCAGAGGCAATGATGCTTCCAATTGAATTATGACTGATCATGTCTGAGTCACAGCCAGATCTACAGTGGCATTTATCATTCTCAGCCAACACCTAGTGGAATTGAGACATGGTCAAAGCATGTTGTTATACCTTATTAAAACCTGTGTTAAGTTAATAGAAGAGTTTTTTATTTTGGACTATGGAAATATTACTGTGTGAGGATAAAGTGGGAAAGCTGAGATGAGGTAAAGGATCAGTTGTGATCTGATTTAATGGCCAGGCAAACTCAAAAAGATATACAGACTCCTCCCATATAAGGCAGCTCACTTGTGTTGACCAAATGCAGGTTTATCACTCAGATACCTAAATACAGTAACTGTGACAGTTGTACAATAATCTCAAACAACTCACTTTCCAAGGTCCCAAAGGCAATGACTGGTCTAATGTATCCCCAGTCCTGTCCCTCCCACTAAGGGCCAAAGCCACCTCTTTTGAAAGTAAGTGCAGTCACATGATGTTTAGAAATGTGACTCCTCCAGTCAAACTACAGGGCTTGATCTAATGCCTGCCTCCATATTATGAAGCAATAGGAGACATCCTGGCTTTATATCAGTCAGACCTTCTGGCCCCTGTTATAACATTCACCTGACAAGGTCTCAGGGCATGATCAAATGTAAATGGAAAACTTGACTCAAAGCTGAGAATATTTAGAGTAGGAAATGTAACAAAGTAGGTTCCAACATCCTACTTCTGTTTCTTCCAGAGCAGGATTTTAATTCCCCACTCTAGCCGTTTTTAGTTACCAGTGAAGTACCACACTTTAGGTACTCTGGCACTGAGACTAGATTTGTTGTAGCCAGTAGAAAGAAAGACTCTCAGCCAATTGTTGAAGCCTAATTTAAGTGCAATTATTGGAGATTAATGGCCATGATAGCACTATCCCAAGAACTCCAAAATAGATGTGTTGACATCCAGTGTGCACCTTTGTTCACACAGTGGACAGGAAGTAAGAGGTACTGTGTCTTACAGGGGTCAGAAGCTCTTCTAGAGATTTTTCCACTATGAGTGAGAACGGATGACAAAGTGAATATGCAAATAACTGAGGAAATGGCTGCACCATCAATAGAACTCATGTAAAAGTCGACCCGTGCTCTGTAATAAATCAGACAATAGCAGAACCAAAGAACTTACGATCAATGCTTTATTAGTTTAATGCTAGTGGGAGTGGGGGTACATGAAGGAGCAAACAGTCAGTGCTGCTCTTCCCTGCATGTGGCCCAACTCAAGGAATACAGGGTGCTAACAAACTTAAATACATTGTTCTCCAGTGGGTGTCCACCTACTGCACAGGCATACCCTTATTTGGGTATGCTTGACCAGCTCACACTATCATTGGTCAAGCCAAGGCTGCTGTGTGCAGCTAGGCAGGTTAATACATCTTTCACAGTTAGTCTCAAAAACAACCCTGTTCTTGTGGCCTTGAAGCTCAACAACTTCTTATCACACCAAGCAGAGACTTCATGAGCAGACATGACTCAAGCTGTTTTCCATTAGAGAGAATAACCTTTTGTTCACCAGAGCTCTCTTCCTATTGTCTTCTACACTCACAATGCAAGAGACCTGACCCTGACCCTCAGGTTCCAATCTTTCCTTACATATCCATCACCAGTCACAACCATTCCCTTCCTAATTTTGTTCACTGCCCAACACTTCAGTCTGAAACTGAAGGCCTCTCTGATGTGCCAACTATGGCAAGTTTGTTGCACAGGTGATAAATGGTATAGTTTTATTCAGAACTATTGGAGAGCACAAAGCAATGCTGGTGAAACACAAAGTGTAGTGCCTCTCTTCAAACTTCAGCTGCTTCAAACTAT
This sequence comes from Pristis pectinata, assembly GCF_009764475.1. Lineage (NCBI taxonomy): Eukaryota > Metazoa > Chordata > Chondrichthyes > Rhinopristiformes > Pristidae > Pristis > Pristis pectinata. Next base: position 125,972,307 of record NC_067406.1, read on the forward strand.
CTATTGGGATTATAATGCAGTTATGCCTACCGGTGAAGAGAGCCTCAGTGACTACAATACAGCAACAGAATGGTACCATCTGCTGACACTGTGGTTGAAGAGTTGAGGACGACAGGATACATCCAGCAGATGCAACCAAGATCCCCCTCTCTCAAATCTCACCATACATTTTCTTCTCTTCTAAAGTGATCTATGTAATATTTCTCAAAAGTAAGTAAATATTCCAAACAAAACCACATTTGAATTTGATATAACATGCTCAGGTGACATCTGTAGCTTGAACTTGTTTTGGATAAGTTATTCCTTGTCACGTGGATGTCTTTTAGCTACTTGCAAAGCTGCAGTATGGTCATCCTCCATCTTGGCAACATACTCTGACCTCTAACCCAGAAATACTTGTCCACAAATGTTCTATTGCCATAAACTGACACTAGATGAAACCTCAATCCTTTCAAGGCTTCCATACAATTGGGACATTCATGTTAAATGTGGTAAAGATATAGAAATGCATTTTTCTCCTCTGAAAGAGTAGCCACAATTATTATAAAGGTGTTGTATGTTCATTCAGGTTTTCTTAAACAATGCACTACGTTTAGTGGTGTCAAAGTCACTGGATGACTTGTACACAGTGTAGCGGTGAAGTGCATAATTATAATAGGAAGGGGATGCTCAAAAGCCAACAGAGTAAAGTCTCAGGGAATCCTATTGTGATATTACAAAAACACAACATTGATGTAAGTATTATGAAGCACTTCACCTTGCACAAACCCCTGACATAGTGCATATGACTCCTTTTCTTGCCCAGAAGAATAAGATGACACTTGTTTTTAATGATGATGACCCTTTAACTGATTCACTGAGCACAGCATTAAAGGACAACAATTGACACCCGGCAACAAACAGTTTCATATCCCTGGGACATAATGAAATACACTTACCCAAAGAAAGAATACATTGTTGTGGCAATTCATGACAATAAACACATTTTATTGCAGAAACCTTTTTGAAAATATTCTACCATTCCATTCATTGAGACAATGTGTGGTACAAAATGCAAAACACAGAATTTCAGACCCGAGAGTCTTAACTCTGGATATTCAAAAAGTGTAGACCATTCAATTGTTTTAATTACAACTATTTACATAACTATAACGAATATACCCACTCTCACCATCTAATACCCCAAAACTCTTAAAATAATGATTGTAGTAACTATGCTCTGTCATTCAAAGGCCCCCCATGACAATGAGATCATTAATTAAAGTGCCACTTTGTTTCTTCAATAACAAAGGTGAAGCAGATCTGGGAACATTCAGCAGAATAGTATTTGACCATTCAATGTCAATTCCTCCACCCAGAGGCTGCAGACAGAACTGCTTTGTTTAATTTGCTTTCTTATTTTCTTTTTTCCCCTTTTAGTTATAAAGTTGAAACACCTTTTTCAGTATTTCTCAGAGCAATCCAATATCTGACATCTGTTCCATGCTTACTGCATGCCAGTTCTCTGCTGATTCATTGTCATGGCAATCAAACACTCACGCTCCAACTGGTTTTAAATGACTCCCCATCTCTAACCAGGTAGGTCGTCTGACTTGCTTACACAATGATAAATTTTATTTATGATGCAATCTTATGGCTTTACTATTAACCCATCTAAAATTTAAATAATGAAAATGCACTCCCAAAATGCAGTCTATGAACATACAATTTTTTTTTAAAGAGCCATGGATATTGAAAGGTATTTCAGCACCTTATTAATTAACTCAAAATAGGCTCACATGGTGAGATTGGGATTTGGTTTAAAAGTGACAGCTTGCTGTTTGTGTGTGCATGTTTTTTTTACCCTGACTGGAACTATGAAACACAGCAGTGAAAGGGAGACAGAAGCTGTAGGTTCCCCAGGATAAATGATACTTCCAGCAATCACTGTGAGCCAGGAAAACAGGAATGCTTTCCAGCCTACCTCAAAGAAGCCTTCAGCTTACTTGCTGATCAAAGTGATTTCCTGTAGTAAGCTTGCTGACCTCCCCTTCCCCAACAAAATAGTTTTGCTGTTCTGCTAACAGACACTCTTTGCTTTCTCTACATACCACCAACATGTATTATTGGTCTTTGTTGCAGTCAGGCAGAATATGAAGCAAAACATTATATCATTCCTGCTTTTAGGCTCCATTCTGGTGAGTGCTTTGGCTAGTTCTAGCCTCTCCCATATCCTTTCCTTCTCTGCCTAAATTTTGGGGGCCTATCACTTTATGCCTTTCTTTTGCTTGATCTAATGAAATCAGCACTGAGAGAAAGAAACATATTATTCCAATAAAAATTGGAGGTACTCCAAAGGGATTCTTCTTAACCTGTAGCAACAGCAGAAATTCAACCATTCCCTCTCATTTTTTTTTTGCGACATTAGAACAACCATGGAAAATAGTATTTTGCTTGCAGTAATTAGTCAAGACTGGCTGGCCTTGTGTTGAAAGAAGCATGCTATTACAGACCGAAATGAGTCTTTGTCTGCAACAGAAATTGTTGAGCCCATTTGTTTCTCTGATCTCAGGATCATTTACCACTTTGGGGGTTGGTTGTCCTGTCCCTGCTGGTGGATGGGTGCTGCTATTTATATTGCTCTAAACCTTCTTCTTTGACCAGTACAAAGCTACACATGATCACTTTCATGGTCACTGTTGGGACTCTTGTTTCCTAATGTGGCAATTCAAACAAAGGGTAATACATTAGAGCCAAACTCTTCAGTGGTGAAGTCAGAAAACACCTCAATGCACAAATGCAATTTAAAAAACTATAGATGCTGGTAATCTGAAATGAAAAAGAACATAAAATGCTAGAAATATTCAGCAGATCTGTCAGCATCTGTAGAAAGAGAAACAGTTAATAAATCAGGCCCGTGACCCTTCATCAGAAATGGGATAGAGAAAACAAGTTAATTTGAGATAGGAGAGGTGAGAGGGTTGGAAAATAGGTGGAACAAAACGACTTAACTTGACAGGGTGAGACCAGATAATCTAATGTGGCTGCTTCCACAGATGCCGTCTGATCCGCTGACCGTTTCCAGCACTTTCTATTTTTACCTTAATGCACAAAGAGTGATTGGAATCAGAAATCCTCTTTCTCAAAGATGCTGCTGAACCAAGGTGAACAGTGATTGATAGCCTTTAAAATAAATGCAACAAATGCTGAAAAATCAATTTGTGGACCAAGAAACCCGTTGACAGATCTGAGAGTAGGAAAAGTTTTTACATTGGAGGGTGGTTAAGACTTCTTTTGACAGCACCGCCGATGGTCTCTCAATGATGCAGCTCCTCTGTACCCTTAGTTCCTACCATCAGGATGAGAAGTTAACTCAGTTTCCCTCTTATTGTGAGAAATCCACATGGCTGTCACGTGACACTAACGACACTGACCCCCGCTGACTGGAGGACAGCATTGCTCCTCTGATCGGAAGTGATACTACTGTCAATCAAGGTGTGGCTCCACCCACCCCTCAGGTGTGAGAGTACCTTTTGCATCTGAACCTGCCTGACCAGTATCCTTTATCTCTGAACCTGCCTGAACATTGGCTGTGGCAGGAACCTTTGTCTTTGACTTCCACACCATTGGCTCATTCAAATCATGACAGTGAGGCTCCACCCAGCATCCTAGAACTATAAAAAGGGCTACCTCCCCTAGCCCTGCCTCTTTCGACAATCCTAGGAGTAGTGAGACAATGCTGCAGAGATCATTGGTAAGAGTGCATCACCACATGGTCAGGGAGCGATTCACTCAGACTCAGGGAGCGTTAAGGGCCAATGCTAGTGTGGGATGGGCATTAAAGTGTTATATCCTGAAGTTGTACATTGTTATTGTGTGCTTGTTTGCGTGTGTGCTTGTTTGCGTGTGTATTTGCGTATTTTACCCCGGTTGCGATTTCCCCCTCGTGTTCGTGGTGTCCTGTGCGTGAATGAAAGTGTGTCTGTTCCCATCCATTCTGTCCCGTGTTTGCCTTTGTGATTAAACTAGTTTTGGTCTACAAAGCTCGAGTCCAGAGTCCTTGATCCTTAAGACAGTGAAGAACGATTTTCACACAACACCTCTCCACAGATGCTGCTTGACCTACTGACTGGTTCTGGCATTGAGTTTTAATTTTGATTTCTAGCATCTGCAAATTGATAGTTTTGCTTATTTGTAGTTTTTAATCTGGCAAGGGTATCTAAGAGTTAAGATGTCTTTGAGATACAAAACAGTTGTAGTTTAAATTTGGAAGGATATTAGTAAGATTGAAAGAGTGCAGAGAAGATTTACTAGAATGTTGCTGGGTCTTCAGGAGTTGAGTGACGGCAAGATTGAACAGGTTAGGACTTTATTCCTTGGAGTGTAGAAGAATGAGGGGAGATTTGTTAGAGGTTTACAAAATTATAAGGGGTATAGACAGAGTAAATGCAAGTAGGCTCTTTCCACCTAGATTAGGAGAGATAAGTACAAGAGGACATGGCTTTAGAGTGAAAAGGGAAAGGTTTGGGGGGAAATTAAGGGGGAACCTCTTCACTCAATGGTGGGAGTGTGGAACGGGCTGCCATCTGGCGTGGTAAATATGGGCTCACTCTCAAGTTTTAAGAATAAATTGGATAGATACATGGATGGGAGAGGTCTGGAGGGTTATGGACTGGGTGCAGGTCAATGGGACTAGTGGAATAAAATTTCAGCACAGACTAGAAGGGCCAAAGGGCCTGATTTCTGTACTGTGGTGTTCTATGGTTCTAAATGAATGTTAGAAAAGGCTTGAAGGGATGCAAGTCCCACTTGTGAGCTTGTATTCCTCTGTTGTTCTTTTCTCTGCTGTCAGAAGAAAACTAGAGACCTAACCTGAGCAGAGGAAACATTACAGCCATTCCTCAATTTACAAAAGGGTTGTGTTGCTAGAAAACAGCTTAAGTGAAATTTTGAAAATCAAGTAGGCTTTGGGAAATGCATTATGGGTATTTTGCTACAGTGTTTTCCTTTGGGAGGAGAGTGGTGCTTTTTGATAAAACAAAGGATAGATTTGCAAATTGAGGATATGTACTGTAAAGATTCAATGACATCAAATCCAAAATCCATAAATCACAGCTTCACAAATTGAGAAACACGTGTACTTGTGTACAATATTTAACAGAGGTAAATGACTTGTGATTTTAAAACATCTGTGCATCAGCCACTTTCTCTGTCGCTAGCACAGGAGAAGTTGTGTTGCAATGTTCCTGCTCTTTACATCAGTCCTGCTGGGTCTTCTGGCCAATTTCAGACTCTTTCACACATTATCCATCTAATTACTGGGACCTGTCTGTCAGTTAATGCCTTCCTTACTGTGAAAGGTTGAAGAGTCTTAACATAATGAATCAAAACCAAGAAGACAGAAAATACTTCCTCAATACAAATTAGAAGTACTGCAGATAGGTTATTTTTGGTAAGTAACAATAATGTAGATTCAACAAATGTTTTCTTATTTTTTTGTCAGAGTAAAATAAAACATGAGAAATCATATTTCTCTTGGAGTAAGTGGTCAGGATCCTCTAGCCTTGTCCGCATCTTATGTTGTTACACTGGACCCACTCTGTCCGCAACAGAACTGCTTTGTTAACCCCACTTATTCCTCTAATCACAGGATCAATTGGAGCACTGCAGCTGGTGAAGGTGTTGTTGAGCAATTTTCCAGCTCTACTCATTGCACATTGGCTAGTAAGTTTACACGAGTTGCTGAGTCCCATTTTTGAGAAAAAAAGATTGATTTTCCGAAAATATATCCCTAGTCAGTAATACTGAATGAATTTTAGTATTGAATTTCAGAAGCATGGCATGTTTGCACTTGTAACTTAGGAATACATTTTTAGGGATACGAAACCATGCCATTCTTACCATTTGTTGTGCTCGTTAGACTGTAGAATTCTGTGAACAACTGAAAGTAAGAATTGGGAATAGTGGACTTAGTTTCTTTTGGATCTTGAGATTATTTGTAGTTATTTTCATGTACAGATTTGGGCCTAAGAATTGGTGCAGATGGTGCTGTTTATTTTTAAATTCACATATGAATATTAAAGTTGATTACTTCCAGAATAGAATGAGACGTCCAGATCCAATTTTGTTACTCTGGAAATTTGGTCAGATACTTCTAATTGCAAATTGAGCTTGTTCCAATGACAATTTTCTCATCAGACATGCTAAGAATGACACTATGCCCTTGACCTATTGCCCAGAAATCAGGTCACATTGTTCTGAGATGTGCATGCCATTAGGTACCCCCTAAAATAACCAGCAATGTTTTTCCCTGAGCAGATCCCAGTCCAAGGAAGGGAACTTCATTCAAGTGAGGACCCCTTAATGCGCATCCCTTATCCATCAACAGCCAGATCAATAACCCTCCCCAACCAAACCTCAATTTCACCCCTAACATTGCCCTGACACTTGATCCAAATCCAAACCCTGACCCACTCCAGAAGAAGCCTTAAATCAATGGCCAACTCTCTGTCCCCAAACTTGTAAATCCCTGGGTCCATCTCCACTCAGAGTTACAAGTTGCTTTCCTCCATGTGCTTTGCAATGGTGCAGAAGGCAAGGGAAAGTGTCTGACACCATTTAGAATTGTCCATCATCCTGGGCATAAGCCACTGATGAATTTTGCCATAACAGGCCCACAGCTAAGGCAACATGGCTTGTGGCACAATTTCCCTTGACCACACTATCCCCAGGACCAATGGATTTCTGGGCCTTGGTGTTGAAAGGTTGGATCCTCGAAACAGGACCAAATTTCACACATAATAAGCATGGTACAGGGTGAAGAATTGCAAGTATGAAGACAAAAATACAGATAGCACCCTCAATGTCCTCGCATATCTCTATCCCATTTGCAAGTGTTTGGAATTATCGACAAGGTTAATAATTCAATTAAAATTATGCCTGGTAGGTGATTGTAATGAGAGCACCTTTACAATGCATGATAAAGTGGAAGACAGAATTTGACAATATCAAGCTTGGAGTACTAGACTAATTCTCAGGTAGAAAAGCCTATACTGGTCATTTTGTAAATTATTGTATTTTGGGAATGACAGCAAAAGACCCAACCAACTTTAAGAGCCAGACCTCTCTGATGTGACACTAAGTGTCTTCCTGGCTAAAATGGCTGAAAAGCAGGCTGCTCATTTGTTTAAATTAACTAGTTCAAAGTTGCAAGCCAGATCACAGCAAAGTACAGGATAGTCAGTGATTTTGAAAGAGTCTGAGGCCAGAGGAGGATAAAGTTCCCTTCTTTTGGCTGGCTTCGGCCTGCATCTCTTTCACCACTAGTCAAAGTTTAAGATGGCAGCTGGGACCCAAAGACGGCAATGGGGGCACATTCTGCCTGCTTAAAGAGAAAGTGTGATGGCTTCAGGCATATGCTGTTGGCACCTGCAGTTGAAAGTTACAGTTGAAGAGATTGGATTGAAAAACCAATTACTCTACTGTAACTGTCCTCCTGCCCAGTTTCTGCTTGACAAAGGAGTTAAATCTTCACCCACCCCCCACCCCCACCAACCAAACATGCTGAAATGTTGAAGAAAGGTTGTGACCAGGAAATGTTACAATATCATTTACTGAAGGCTGCAATGATTAATTATGCTGCAATTTTTAGTTCCACTTGCCAAACCTTCTCATCTACATAATAACAATTTTGCACGTAGCATTTGCTATTCTATATTTCAGCCAAATTCCCTCTACCACGAACAATAACCTTGACCACTTGCAAGGCATTACACTGATACTTCCTTTCATACTACATAGACATGATGTCCAACTTCATTCTTCTTTTCTCATCTGATATGAGCACACAAATATTTCAATCAACCTTCATGTTTTTTTGAATGCATTAAAAGCAACCTCCAACAAATCGTGCGCTGCTTGTGTTTATACTTTTGAGATAAGGGTGCTTGACCAGGGATTCTGGCTAAAAATAATATATTGGACAGATCCAAGCTCTCAAAGGCTTCTGTACGTGAATACTTGCATCTGTAACTTTCCCTGAATGAGCAATAGATAAGAAGCTCAGCTACACCTGTAAAGCACTGAAGTGGTATCACTGATGCAATACTACACATTGATCAGGCACTCCTTCAATGAACAAATGCAGCCCTCATCCTTCCTGGATGAATTAGATGACATATTTAATCCCAGAAGTAGCTGAGTCCAAACGACACTTCAGTTGGGTTGTGACCATTCACTTCAATCCAATTGGGCTGAAGAGTGGAAAATAGTCTGTTAGAAACTTTGATCTTGCATGTCGTGCAGTGATCACTGCTATAAGGTATATTTGAGAAAAATGCAGGACAACAGATGTAGAAAATCAGAAACATTGCCAATACAAAAAATATTTTCATTCAAAGGTTTTGTACAAGAAAGTGGCATTGTAAGGGGGAAGAGTGCCAATTTTGCACCCTAACACAGCAGTATCTGGGAGTCACTGAAGGAAAGTATGTAGGTCAGGTTGGGGGAACTTGTGGGTATGGGTTAGAGGGGAAATGGGAGTTATATCTGGGGTCAGGTGGGCCACAGATGGGAGAGAAGGCATCAAGAGTCAGAGTTCCAACTCCCGAAATTTCAAGGGTCAAGACTTTAGGCGATATGACATTGAGGGTTGGGATATAGAGGATAGTGTCAGAGATATCAGGATACAGTGCTGGCTTGAGGTGGACAGGGGAGGTGGAGACAGTAATGTTGTGAAGGGAAGCTGCATGACCATTTCCCTGGCCCTACTCTCATATCTGGACAGTAAGGGCACCTACATTGGACTATTATTTATTTACTACAGCTCTGCCATCAATACTATAATTCCAAGCAAACTCATCACCAAACTCTGAGACCTGGGACTCAACACCTCCCTCTGCAACTGGATCCTTGACTTTCTGACCACATGGATCTAACTGCTCAGCCCAGTCCACTGGCTGACTGTGGTTTGCTAGCATACTAGCCAAGCTCCCAAATCCCTCACTCTTGTCTGTCCACCCAGGGGTTCTCTCCTCTGTATCTGCGCTAGCCTCGTACCCCTAGTTCCAAAACATTTTCCCCGCATCCGTGTCCAGCCAAGATCTTCAAGACCCTGCTCGCAGCACCAAATGTGTGAAAAGGTTCTTTTGGAATCTTAAAGATGGAGGACTCTGGACACAGGCTTTGGATTTTAAAAGTAGTTTAATTACAAAGGCAAACACCGGGACAGAATGAATGGGAACAGATGCACACTCACACACACAAGTGAGGAGGGATCACAATGAGGATGAGATACACACACACACACTCTCTAAACAAGGTACAGCTTATCAAGGGATAAACACTTCAATGCCTGAATACCTTGACCCAAACAAGCATTGGCCCTAACGCTCCCTGGCATCTGACTAAGATGCTCCCAAACCACGTGGTGATGCACACTCTCACCAGTGGTCTCTGCAGCACTGTCTCATTACTCCTGGGGCAGTTGAAAGAGAGAGGGCTAGGGGATAGCAACACTCTTTATAGTGCTGGGAGGCTGGGTGGAGCCTGGCGAGGTGATTTAGACAGGCCAATGGTTTGGACAGGTTCAGGAACAAAGATGCTTCCCCAAGGCCAATCCCTATGCCCACACCTGATGGGTGGGGTGGAGCCACACATTAATTGACAGTGGTGTCACTTCTGATCCGAGGAGCAATGCTGTCCTCCGAGCAGAGGGGTTAGTGTTGTTACTGTCATGTGACAGCCATGTGCTCTCCTACTACAGACAGCTTCAAGATCCTAAGAGTGAACATCACCAATAGCCTGTCCTGATCCAACCACATAGACACCACAGCCAAGAAAGCTCACCAGTGCCTTTGCTTCCTCAGGAGGCTAAAGAAATTTGGCATATCCCCTTTGAAACTCACCAACTTTTATCGATGCACCATAGAAAGCATCCTATCTGGATGCATCATGGCTTGGTATGGCAACTGCTCTGCCCGGCACCATAAGAAACTGCAGAGAGTTTTGGACACAGCTTAGTGCATCACAGAAACCAGCCTCCCCTCCACGGACTCTGTCTATACCTCTCACTGCCTTGGTAAAGCAGCCAGCATAATCAAAGATCCCACCCACCCAGAACATTCTCTCTTTTCCCCTCTCCCATCAGGCAGAAGATACAAAAGCCTGAAAGCACATACCACCAGGCTCAAGAACAGCTTCTACCCCAATGTTATAAGACTATTGAACGGTTCCCTAGTACGATAAGATAGACTCCTGACCTCACAATCTACCTCATTTTGACCTTGGACCTTATTGTCTACCTACACTGCAGTTTCTCTGTAGCTGTGACACTTTACTCCGCATTCTGTATTGTTACATTCTATATTCTGTGTTGTTAGCTTGTACTACCTCCATGCACTGTATAATGAATTGGTCTGTAAGAACAGTATGCAAGACAAGCTTTTCACTGTACCTTGGTACAAGTGACAATAATAAACCAATTCCAAATCCAATCCCTTTAGAGAAATACACTTTAACCAGCTACAGAAGAGAAACCAGGTCTTTTTTCGTTAGGGTGAAAATGTGATAAAGCTGTTAAAATTAAACTGTGTACTGATAAGGTAAATTGAGTAAAATTATCATAGGTTATTGATAATCCATTTCCAGAGGACATAAATTATTACTAAGATTCAACCGTTTTATTCAGAGGTTTTTTAAGACAAGCAATGATGGACAGCAGAGGCAATAATGTGTAATAGCATCCAAAATAGCTTTTAAAAGGAAGATGGATAAATATAAAGGATAGGGAAAAATGCAGACAAATGGGCTAACTCTTTCAGAGTTGGTACAGGAATGTGGGAGCAAACTAACTCCTTGCAGTAAACTTCTACAGTAAACTTTCTCTATTAGATAGCAATACAAATATGGCCTGAAGTTTAAAAACAAATTCTAGGGAAATTTACTATCAATGTAATTAGTATTTCTTATTTTTCTACAAGATAGGAAGGCCATTTCAGCCCATCAAATCTATGCTGCCTCACAGACCAATTCCATCCTTTTACTAATTCTCTCTGTAACATATTCTACCCACATTCCCATCAATTTCATCCAGATTCTACCACTTTCCTGCACACAAAGGTCCAATTAAACCAGCAATCCTCGCGTCTTTGGGAGGTGGGAGGAAAGCAGAGCACGCCGAGAAAATGGTTACCAGGGGAACAAGCAAACTCCATGCCAACAGTGCCTGAAGGTTAAGGTCAAACCCAGGTCATGGAGCCATGAGACAGCAGCTTTGCTAGTCTCACCACTGTGCTGTCCTGTGAATTGAAGTATCTCCACTGCAAAGAGCCTTCACATACATACATGATCTGTCATTAATATACAAACATATCAAGAGAAATTAGGTGTGAAATTCAGATACTTGGACACGCTGTTTGCTGTTTGGGGATGTTTAATCCACTTGCACATTCTTCTTCTGCAAATTACATTAGATGCCATGTTAGTGACAGTGTTAGGACACATGTAGCTAATACTCAATGCAATCATGCAGAACAGGTGGATCATGATGTCTGTCAGCATGACACCATGGTTCCTTCTTATGTCCCCTCTAAATCTAACGCTGTTGAACAGATAGGAAAGACCATCCAATATCCACTCCTACCCATTTAGGAGGCAAGAGTTTGGGAAGGAGTGGTGGATGAGCAAAGGAGGAAAAAGTGTGTGCTGCAAACATTAGAGCAAATGAGCTAAAGTTTGGTAAAAGTGATCAGTTTTAAGGAGCATTCTTCTTAGATAGATAGATAGAGAGAGCAGAGAGGAAGAGAAGAGAGAAAGAGAGGGGAGTGAGAAACGAGAGACCTTACAACTGGAGAAAAAATAATCCTAAGATTTAGATCAAAGCACCCGAAGGCATAGCTTTCTATGGTGGAGCAGTTAAATTTAATAAAGATCAAGAAGCAAGAATTAAAGAAGCCTGAATCGAGAACTGTAGTACCAGAGAAAATTACAGAAGTTGGGAGAGGTGAAAACATGGAATAATTTGAACTAAGGATGAGGACTTTGAAATTGATGTACTTCTTCATCGCGAATCTATGAAGATCACAAAGCGGACTGGTGTGAGTGAATAGAACTTGGTTTGAATTAGGACAATATCACAGGATTCTGGAAGACTTTTAACATTGAACAAGAAAGGCTTGGCAGGAGCATATTGGATAATAAATTTAGGTGTGAGGGTTTTAGCATCAAATTAGACTAAACATTAGAAAAGTCAGGCAATGTTATAGAGGTGGAAAGATGTGATCTTTGTAAAGGTGTAATATATGGTCCAAAGCTCATCTAGACAATATGGTGTCATTGCAGATAGTCTCCACACTAATTAATGGAGTCAGTGGCCACAGAACAAAGTTTGTGGTGGGGACCAAAGACAACAAATTTAGCATTGCCAGTATTTAGTTGGTGAATGCAGCCTAGTGGTTCATAATCAGAGAAGGGAGGCTAAAGAGGTCATAGTCATTTAGAGCTCTATCTTAATATGTGGGGACTCAAGAGAATGAAAATATGTGGATTAAATGTAAGAATACAGACAGGTGGAAGGGTTTCAGTTCAATTATTTGCCCTGGCCTCAGCAGCAGTGTTCGAATAAAGGTTGGCACCATTTCCTCCTTAAAGAATAGGTCATGGAGGCATTCCTGCCCTCTTGTTCTATTTGCTACTACCTTGAGATCTACATCACCTTGTCCTACAGGGAGGAGAAATATAAGTAGGTGGATGGTGAGCAATCAGTTTGTGTGATGTAACTGTGGTGGTGGAATATATTTCTGTCTGAGTAGGCTCTGAGACATGGGTGTGAGGATGCTGTTGAGTATATGAATGTTAGTTCTGAGACTGCAGATATGTACATGGTGGGGAACTGGGAATTTGACCTGTGCATGAGGCTTAAGCTGCAGATGTAAGGTTATAATGCTCAAAGATGCATTCACTGATTTTGTGATCATTGTGCTGTTGTTGTTTTTGCGTATCTGCAGCTCAGTATCCAGGGCCAAAATAGAGCACCTTTTCAAAAAATCCAGGTTGTCATTGAACAGAACAGGCGAGCTTTAAGTTGGAGGGTGCTTGGACTGTTATCAATGAACATGGGTTAGCCATATTGTAGGATCTCCTTGCCGACCAACAGCAACTATCCAATTTAACAATCCCTACTTTTTGTCCTCTGATTCCAGTCTTAAGTGTAGAACATAACTGAACATAAATTGCTCGGACAGAAAGAACATAAGCACACAAGAAATAGAAGCAGTGTAAGTCATTCAGCTCATCGTACTCTCTACCATTCAATAAGATTATGGTTGATATTTTATCTCAGCACCATTATTCATTGACAAACACCTTGTCCCTCAATTCCCTTCATATCTAAAAATACTTTAGTCTCTGCTTGAAAGTATAGCATGTAGAGTTTGAGATAGCAACATTATTGAACTTTCTAGAGATCCTAGATATAACATTTTATCTGTATTCTTAGCCACGTCAGCTTCCCTGCATGAGAAATAAATCGGCAGCTGTTGCCACTTTTCGCCAGAACTACCTTCTACCTTTTACCAGATCGGTGCTGAAAGATGTGAATGTAGGGATGGTTGGGTAAAATATATGTGGGCTATGTTCTGATCTGAGCTGTTGTGGAGGGTTTAAATAAGTTCGGCAGGGTGACGGGAAGCAGAGTGATAGGTCAGATGTTGGTGCATTTAGTGTACAAGTGGATGCAGAGTGTAGAAAGACTGAGGAAGGATAGGCAGTGGAAAGGGAAAAATTGCAGTCAGTTGGATGGGCTGAAGTGTGTCTACTTTAATGCGAGAAGTATCAGGAACAAGGGTGATGAACTTAGAGCATGGGTAAGTACATGGAACTATGACGCAATGGCCATTACAGAGAATTGTCTATCACAAGGGCAGGAACGGCTGCTGGATATTCCAGGGTTTAGATGTTTCAAAAGGGACAGGGGCGGAGGTAAAAGAGGTGGGGGAGTGGCTTTGCTGATCAGGGACAGAGTCACAGCTGTAGAAAGGAAGGACATCCTGGAGGGATCGTCTACTGAGTCAGTGTGGGTGGAAGTCAGAAACAAGAAAGGAGCAATCAGACACCCCAGTAGCAGCAGAGATGCTGAGGACCAGATCAGGAGGCAGATTTTGGAGAAGTGCAAAAATAACAGGTTTGTTGTCATGGGTGATTTCAACTTCCCTAATATTGATTGGCACCTCCTTAGTGTAAAGGAGAAAGATGGGGCAGAGTTTGTTAGGTGTGTCTAGGAAGGATTCCTGACACAGTATCTGGACAGGCCGGCTAGAGGAGAGGCCATACTGGACCTGGTACTAGGCAATGAGCCTGATCAGGTTTCAGATCTCTTGGTGGGAGAGCATTTTGGAGACACAACTCCTTGACATTTACCATAGCCTTGGAGAGGGATAGGAGCAGATGATATGGGAAAGTATTTAACTGGGGGAGGAGGAATTATGATGCTGTAAGGCAGGAACTTGGGAGCGTAAATTGGGAAGACATGTTCTTCCGGGAGTGCACAGCAGAAATGTGGAAGTTGTTTAGGGAGTACTTGCATGGGGTTCTGGATTGGTTTGTCCCATTGAGGCAGGGTAAGGATGGTAGAGTGAAGGAACCGTGGTTGACAAGAGACATAGAATATCTTGTCAAGAGGAAGAAAGAAGCTTACTTGAGGTTTAGAATGCATGGATCAGACAGGGCGCTGGAGAGTTACAAGGTAGCCAGGAGGGAGCTTAAGAATAGACTTAGGAGAGCTAGAAGGGGGCATGAGAAGGCCTTGGCAAGTAGGATTATGGAAAACCTCAAGGCACTCTACACATACGTGAAGAATAGGAGGATGACTTGAGTGAGGGTAGGACCAATCAGGGATAAAAGAGGAAACATGTGCCTAGAGTCAGAAGAGGTAGGGGAGGTCCTTAATGAATACTTTGCTTTGGTATTCACCAGTGAGGGAGACCTTGACGTTCGTGAGGATGGCGTATAACAGGTTAATATGCTAGGGCATATTGACTTGAGGAAAGACCATGTACTGGAACTTTTGAAAAACAGTAGGATAGATGTCACCAGGGCTGGACGGGATATATCCAAGGTCATTACAGGAAGCGAGGGAAGAGATTGCTGCGCCTTTGGCGATGATCTTTGCATCCTCACAGGCCACAGGAGTAGTGCCAGATGATTGGAGGGTGACAAATGTTGCCCCTTTGTTTAATAAAGGGAGTAGGGATAACCCTGGGAATTACAGACCAGTGAGTCTTACTTCAGTGGTGGGCAAATTACTGGAGAAGATTCTTAGAGACAGGATTTATGGGCATTTGGAGAAGCATTGGCTGATTAGAGACAGTCAGCATGGCTTTGTAAGGGGCAGGTCCTGCCTCACGAGACTGATTGAATTCTTTGAGGATGTGATAAAGCACATTGATGAATGTAGAGCAGTAGATTTGGTGGACATAGATTTTAGTAAGACGTTTGATAAGGTTCCTCATGGAAGGCTCATGCAGAAAGTCAGGAGGCATGGGATCCAGGGAAACCTGGCTGTGTAGATTCAGAATTGGCTCACTCATAGAAGACAGAGGGTGGTGGTAGATGGAGTGAATTCTGCCTGGAGGTCGGTGACCAGTTGTGTTCCTCAGTGATCTGTTCTGGGACCCCTGCTGTTTGTGATTTTTATAAATGACTTGGATGAGGACATGGAAGGGTGGGTTAGTAAGTTTGCTGATGATACAAAGGTTGGTGGTGTTGTGGATAGTGTAGAGGGTTGCTGTAGATTACAACAGGATATTGATAGAATGCAAAGCTGGGCTGAGAAGTGGCAGATGGAGTTCAACCTGGAAAAGTCTGAAGTGATACACTTCAGGAGATCGAATTTGAAGGCAGAATACAAGGTTAATGGCAGAACTCTTAGTAGTGAGGAGGAAAAGAGGGATCTTGGGGTCCACATCCATGGATCCCTCAAATTTGCCACACAGGTCGATAGGGTTGTTAATAAGGTGTATGGTGTGTTGGCCTTCATTAGTCAGGGTATTGAGTCCAAGAGCCGCTAGGTAATGTTGCAGCTCTATAGAACTCTGGTTTGACCACACTTGGAGTATTGTGTTCAGTTCTGGTCACCTCATTATAGGAAGGATGTGGATGCTTTAGAGAGGGTGCAGAGGAGATTTACCAGGATGCTGTCTGGATTGGAAAGCATGTCTTATGAGGATAGGTTGAGTGAGCTGGGGCTTTTCTCTTTGGAGAGGAGGATGAAAGGTGACTTGATAGAGGTGTACAAGATGATAAGTGGTATAGATCGAGTGGACAGTCAGACTTTTTCCCAGGGAAAAAATGGCTAACATGAGGGGACATAATTTTAAGATGATTGGAGGAAGGTATAAGGGAGATGTCAGGGGTACTTCTTTTTTAAACACACAGAGTGGTGGGTGCATGGAACGCACTGCCGGCAGAGGTTGTGGAGGCAGATACATTAGGGACATTTGAGAGACTCTTAGATAGACACATGAATGATAAAGAAATGGAGAACTGTGTGGGAGGGAAGGGCTAGAGAGATATTAGAACAGGAAAAAATGTCAGCACAACATCGTGGGCCAAAGGGCCTGTACTGTGCTATAATGTTCTATGTTATCAACAGAGAAATATAGGTATGGTGACAATTGTTGTGGTACAATGGTCACAGAACCCCATGTTCCAGCACAGATCAGAAGAATGCAAAAGAAAATAGAACAGAACATAGAAAGGCCCTTTGCCTCACAATACCTGTTCCAACCATGATGCTAATTTAAAATGCACAGTTACCTGCACGTGGTCTACATCCTTCCATTCCCTGCCTATTCATGTGTCTGTCTAAATGCCCCTTAAACGTTGCTATCATCTCTGCTTCCACACTTCTGGCAGCACATTCTGGGCACCCACCATTCTCTGTGGGAAACAACTTGCCTCCTCTTGCCTTAAAGCTATGCCCTCTGGTATCTCCACCCTGAGAAAAAGACTGACTAGCTACCCTATCTATGCCTCTCATAATTTTATATACTTGTATCAGGTTTCCCCTCAGCCTCTGATGCTCCATAGCAAACAATCCAAGTTTGTCCAACCTCTCCCTATAGTTAATACTCTCTAATCCAGGCAATGTCCTGGTGAATCTCTTCTGCCCCGTCAAAAGCCTCCGCATTCTTCCTATGTGGCAATCAGAACTGCACACATTACTCCAGATGTGGCCTCTCCAAAGTTTTATACAGCTGCAATGTGACTTAACTACTTTTATACAACTGAAAAACCTGAAAGAAATTACTGCTTGCCTTGAGCCTTAACAGGTGTACATATAATAATATATAAGCATCTAACTAAATTGCTATAATTTTGGAACATGATTTCCACAAGTTAAGGACTCTACTCTCCACTGCTTTGGGGGAGTCTAGCTTCCATTTTGGCTGCAGTGCATTTCTGACCTCCCTCTTGGCCAATCGCAGGACTAAGTATCAGTTCATCCTGTTCCAGATCTCAGACCCACTTGTTTCTGAAACAATCAAACTAATCAGATCCTTGGATTGGAGCAATGAACTGCAGTGAAACAAATGATATGTATTGGGAATAATGATGATAACTACTAAGGTAAAACATTCAACAGATGTGATATAATGGCATGAGTTAAGCATTTTTTTAAAAATATGCATATCAAAAGTGTTTATGTCACTTAAGCTTCTCTTCCCAGAAACAAATAAGCTTACTGACTTTTGCAAATTACTGCAATTACTAAAAGTAAACATTATTTTTCCATAATTTTGTTTGTTTAATTCATAACTCAGCTGCAATCATTTTGAAGTTCATCTTGTAGTTTTAGGTAGCGCCTTATATACACATATTGCCATAACACATATAGCCACTGTTGGACAGGGTTGAAGGAAATGAAGCATTAAGCTTCGAAAGAACACAGCCATGTTGTTTATCCATTAAAGGCAGTGGGTATAGAACCAAGTCAGCATTTTTGTTTTGATTGAAGCTCGCTAAGTGCTTTTTAAATTGGATCTCTCAAAATGCATCTCAACCTACTCAACACATTATAAACAGGCTCCTGTCCAAATAAGTGAAATCTAAATTGACAAGCAAAAGCAATGTCATATGGTGCTCTGTTAGTTCCCTGTACACGTTTATGATGTAATACACAAGGGACCCATTATATTTGAATGACACAATGAAGGCGCTATGCACAAAACTCACGTAAAGAAAAGAGATATCAAGCGACTGTGTTTTAATAAAAAATGATAATTAATGACTCACCAGAGCCCGCTATGAATATAAAAGGTACTCAGTAAATGTACCAATTAGCAAACCTGAGAATGCACAGCCAACAGTAAATTAGGAATTCAGAGCATGTTAGCCTTGTTGTTTTATCCATACATTGTTATGCATATTAAGCAGATGTTTCATTTCTTATCTTTATTGTGCTTTTTTATTCATCGACAGAATTAACATTACAACTGCCAAACAATGTCCCATTTGCTCCCTTATTTAGTTGTGTCTTTTGTCAACCTCTAGACTGTCCACATTTGGTCCTGACTGGAATTTTCAAATTGACATCTTCAACAACTTGTTCAAACAAGGATCCACCTGATTAGTATACTGTTATAAATGCCTACCAAATGATGAACTTGAATTCTGAACAGACACAACTGTGATAGAAGAAAGCCTTTCATTCAACATCCATTATAACATTTACATTTGACATAAAGGATCACAAAGAAATGAGAAAGTAGTCAGGCAGAATTCTAATTAACTAACTTACTGCACATTCATTGTGCTTTCATCTCGTATGGAATAATCTTATACATAGATCTCAGCAAAATGCTTACCAAATGGCATATTTTGGTTAATAATGTTAGCATTCCCTGTGTGACGTTACTAATGAAAACAGTTTTTATGAAATCTAACAGGCTCTTTGAGATCTCCATCAGAACAAAAGAAGCTCTCAACAAAATTAAAGCCAAACCATAAAATTACCACAAACCTTAAAATGATAATATTAACAGCTTAAATAAATTCAGCCTCCTTGTTAAGCATTCCTCATACAGTGAGAGAGTTAGATGAGAACAAGACAGCAATTTACAAAAGCATAGGCAGCAAAATGATGCTACTCTTTAATATGTCAGAAGAAAACTGTGAATGGAACCACAATGGAAATCTATCCTTGGTTACCAGTGATAAATGAGTTCTGGAATGTCAGTTGCTGTTCGACTCCCATCTGGATTTGCAGTTCCACAATGGAACTGAATGTCTCAAAAGGAGTACAACATCTGTCTGAGAGTTTTGTTACTGATTGGAGATATAGTTAAGGAATGCTGCAGACCATTCTGTTTGACATTCCAGAAAGACTCTGAGGTCAGCGACAAACTTTTGTCTGCCAATCGTTTTACAATCCAGATCCCTTGGCATCTGAGATCAGGTCACTGAAACAGACAAAAATCAATTCAATCATATATTTAATAAGTAAGACATATGGTAAATATTCTACTTTCAAAAGATGTAATATCAATGACATTTCTTCCATTATAGGGTCAAAAGTGGGAATGATTGCCGATGATTTCACAGTTTTCAACTCCATTTAGAGTATCTCAGCAATTGAAACAGTCCATGCCCACAGGCAGCAAGACTCAGATAATGTTCAGGTTGATAAATGAAAAACAACATTTGCACCACAGAAGTTCAAGAAAATGAAAGTCTCCAATGAGAGAGAAAGGTAAACAACTATCCTTGAGATTCAGTGGAATTACCTTAGTCAAGAGCCACACCAGCAATATCCTGTGTCACCATTGACTAGAAACATAATTGAATGCCATATAGATACCATGGCTGCATGAGCAGATCAGAGGCTGGGTGTCCTGCAGTGAATAATTCACCTCCTGACACCCTAAAGCTATAAGACAAGCAGAATGATTGAAAAATGTCCATATGCCTGGATGAGTGCAGCGCCAACAACTCTCAAGAAGCTCTAGACTATCCAGGATACAACATGATTGGCATCCCATCAAGCAAATCAAACATCCAGTCACTTCTCCATCAGTGCACAGTGGTGTGACACTGTGTACCATCTACAAAATGCACTGTTTTTTCTTTCTCCAGGCTTCACTGACAGCACCTCCCAATCCAACAATCACTACTGCCAAGTCGTGCAGGTGCATGGGAACATACCCACATCACCTACCATCCTGACCTTGATATGTACCACTGGGTTTAAATCCTATAACTTGCCACCCAAAAAAAACTGATTACATTCAAGGCAGCAGCTCATGACCACCTTTCTAAGGACAATTAGGGATAGCAATAAATGTTGGCCTCACCAGTGAATGCCCAATACCAAAAAATGAATTTTAAAAATATCCTGCTTTAGGTCTGATTTCAATCCATTTTTAGTGTGTGTTCAAACACACAACACAATGATTTTGACTAAAGTCTCCATGGACCAGTTATGGTCATCAACAGAGTCATAGAGTTGTACAACACAGGAACAGGCCCTTCTGCCCAACTCATCCATGCTGACCATAATCCCGATCTACGCTAATCCCATTTGCCTGCCATGGATTAGGACAATGTCTCTATTCTTTTCCTATCCAACTACCTGCCCAAAAACCTATTAAACATTGCAATTGTATCTGCCTCTGGCAGCTTGTACCATATAACCACCACTCTGTGTAAAAATCTTGCCCCTCAGATCTCCTTTAAATTTCTCCCCTCATTGCTTAAACCTATGCCCTCTGGTTTTAGACTCCCCTATCCTGGGAAAAAGGTTCTCACCATCTAACTTATCCATGCTACTCAATCTCAGTTGCCCTTCTTTGGCTCAGCTTGTTTGATTTCCCTCCTTCTCCCTTTATTTCCTCCAGGAATGGAGGACGTATCCAGCCTGACCTTTCAGGTATATTCTCCACTCCCAGAAGAAAAAAAGTCTTCCTGCTCTACATTTCACTACTTCTACATTCCTTTGTCTATGTTCTTTTGTCTACGAATATAATGTACAATACTGATTCTGCTGTTGTTGGACCTAATTATACTGGAATTCATTTCACATGATTTTTTTTATATATAGTATCTAAGAAATATGATGACACTAAAGATTTAGAAGATGCACAAAAGCATTGCATTGGCTGAATCATTAGGAATAGGTCAACCTGACCTGCAAAATGACACATGAATATCTATCAAAGCAACAGTCTCACTTGGCCTCACCTCTGATTGTGAATCATCAAACAAATCCCTAACAGAAGCATCAGTCTTGCTTTCTGTCTGCTCCCATTCACTCATTGACAGATAACCTTGTTCACAGTTTATGTCATGGTCTCTCCCTTTTTACCCGATCAGAGACATTCTCTCTCCTCCACCCTCCCCACAGCTCAACAAGCTTGCTTTCTCTCCTTCCTAGTTCTGATGAAGGGTCTTCAACCTGAAACTCTAGCTTTGTTTATCTTACTACAGGTTTGGCCTGACCCACTGAGTATCTGCAATTTCCTATCCTTCGAAGTGGGTTGGTACGAAGAATGGAACAAAGGATATACTTTTAGAGACACAAGAAGAATGCCAAAGGCTTTCTTTGTGGCATTCAACACTGAAAGTTCAAGGGACAGACAGTAGGTTGGGTATATGTCCATTTTGCCACAGGTTGATACATGAAGGCGGCAAGAAGGCCTTGTATTGTTATGGAAATGAAATGCTGGGATCTAAGGTGCTGATTACAGATGTGCCTGGGGAGCTAACACAGGATTGAGAGATTGATTTGCAAAGCAAATTAAGCTATTTAGAGAATCAAACAACAGTGTGATATCCTGAGTCTTGGGCCAGTTTAAGACACTTCATTTTGAATTGCCCGAGTCAAATGGATTCCTTTATTAATAATTTGGCAATTTCAGAATGATGGGGCCATTCACAAAATTCAATGCAACAATTTAGAGGAAGAGTATATAACTTTTTTAAAACTGCAGGAGAGATCTAGTTCACAGAAGCCTTTGGACAATTGTCATGTCACCACAAGAGTCTACATATAAAGGAGAAACCCAATCAGTGCAATCATCAGCAAAGTCCAGTCTGTCTCCACTTTGACTCTCCCATCCTACTTGGGTCTATCTGCCCATCATCCCTCACCCCTCCCTGGTCCACCGATCACCTACCTGCTCCTGTATCATCCCTCCCCTTAACCTCTTTCCAGCCACCTTCCTTCTCCATTCTCATTCCTTTTTATTCACAGATGCTGCTTGATCTGGTAAATCCCTCTAGCAAATTTTTTTTGTTATCATCAGCTAAGTGTTGAGAGGTGTAGCTGCTGTCAAGCAACACTTATTCTCCAATACCGTGCTTACTGTTAGTCAGTTTGGATATCACCAGGTCCACTCCACTCCAGACCTCATCATAGCCTTGGATCAAAGAGCTGAATTCCAGAGGTGAGGTGAAAGTGCTTGACCTTGATATCAAGGCAACTTTTGACTGAATGTGCTAATACAGATCCCTGAAATCTGTCGGCACCAAGGGAAAACACATACCCAGGCTGCTCTAACAGTACCTTCCAAACCTATGAGTGTGGCTAATGTGCCTTTATACAAGAAGGGCTGCAAGGACAAGCCAGGGAACCAGTGGCCATTGAGCTTAACATCAGTGGTGGGTGTTATTAGAGGGGATTCTGAGAGAAAAAGGGTCTATCTGGATTTAGAAATTCAAGAATAGTCACCATGCTTTTGCATGGGAAATAGAGTCTTATGAATTTAATTGAGGTTTTTGAAGAGGTGACCAAGAGGATTGACAAGGGCAGGGCAGTAGACATTGTCTGCATGGAATCTAGCAAGGTATTTGACAAGGACCTGCATGGTAGAATGGTCAGGAAGGTAAGATCACATGGCATCTAGGGTGAACTAGCCAATTGGATACACAATTGGTTTAGTGGAAGGAGTCAGAGGGTGGTAGTGGAGGGTTGTTTTTCAGATTGGAGGGCTATCACCAATGGTGTGCCATAGCAATTGGTGCTGGCTTTCTTGTTGTTTGTTATATACCTTAACAATTTGGATGAGAATGTAAGTGGCATGATTTGTAGGTTTGCAGATGACACCAACACTTGTGCTGTTCTAGACTGTGAAGAAGGTTGTCTAAAGTTACAGCAAGATCTAATTCAACTAGGAAAGTGGGCAAAGCAATGCCAGATGGAACTTGGGTAAATGTGAAGTGATGCATTTTGGTAAGTTAAGCCAGGGAACTAGTTACATAGTAAATATGAACTCTGTAGAACGGAGAGACCTTGGGATACAAGTATAAATACATGGTTTCCTGCAAATGGCAACACAGGTAGACAAGGTTTTGAAAAAGGCATAAGGCATGCTTGCCTTCATCAGACAGAGAACAGAGTACAAAAGTTGGGATGTCATGTTACAGCTGGATGGGATGTTGGTGAGACTGCACCTGGAATATTATGTGCAATTCTGGTTGCCATTCAAAAGGAACGATGTGATTAAGTTAGATAGGGTGCAGAAAAGATTCACCAGGGTTTTGCCTGGACTGGAGGGCTTGAATTATAAAGAGAGACTGGATACTCTGGGACTGTTTCCTCTGGAGTGAAGGAGGCTGAGGGGTGACCTTAGAGGTTTATAAAATCATGAGGGGCATAGGTAAGGTGGATGATCTTTTTTCCCTGGGTAGGGGAGTCTAAAATTAGATTGCATAAGTTTATGGTGAGAGGGGAAAGACCTAAGGGGCATGTTTTTCCACAGAGGGTATTCAAAGTCAAAGAGAAAACTATTCAAGCATCAGCAGCAGAATAAAGTGTGAGACCTGATGAGCATGAGGCCCATTTGGAACAGTAACCCACTGAATTAGTGCCTGAAGCAGATACTTCATTGGTATTAATCCAACTCAATGAAGAGTTCTACAACCAGAAAGATCTAATGATTGAGTCAATTTATCGTCAGTCAAGATGTCATTATAGTTGGACAAGCATGCTTGCAAACATGACATTGGCACATCCATGTGACTGCAGAGTACATCTTTTCAAGTGAATTTCAATTTTGTAAACCAATCCTGCCTAACAGAATAAGAAGTTCAATATTATCTCCCACAATTATGGGTAGCTCAAGTTTCTGGCCATTGTGATGGACCACCCAATCCCGAGACTTTCGAAACTTGTCCTTAATAAGTCTAAGAGTGGAAAACTAAACTGCTTGTCATGTGTGCCCTTGTCCCTAATTGATCTATAGCTGTGTCAATTTGCATCTGTATCGGATTTCCATCAATCAGGATTGTAACCTTAAAGTCGTGTCATCTCACTCTACAGTTACTTGTAGGATACATGTGATACAAAATAAATTCAAATGTTATCTGCAATGCCTCTGATATTATGCTAATTCCATTCTTGTGATTTATGAGAAACTTATTCTCTGTGCTGGCATTGTATTCAAGACACTAATCTTGTCAGTTGTCTTGTGTTTCATTTTATAAACAATTGCTATATGCCCTTTCTTCTGACTCAAATAGCACTTAGACTCTTCAAAAAAAATATGCTGACTGCAGAATGACTACCAGTACATCTGTAACAATGACTCATTCCACTTGTTACAAGATGCTGTCTTTGTTTCTGAATCGAAGCTTTGGGAATTGTCTTTTAACTGTAGGCTATTGTTGTATTTGCAGCTGGCACAAAATGGAATTCTCTATATTCTTGGCTGTCATGTCCATGGAGGTCACAATCCTATGTGGCAAATTAAATATAAGGCTTTTTGTGTTTAATGGTTTCAAATGGATCCTTTTATATCATTTAGACCATACACAAACTACCACTGAGGAACAAGCTAAAATCTTACCAAAGTTACGATGCCTCAATTGGTCTTTGAATGGAATGATTTAATCACTCAATTTCTCACTTTTTGAATGCTTGTGTCAAATTTATAACTTTCCTTTATCACAAATGGCTGTTGGCTGAAATATTCTTCAAGCTCCAAAGTACATTTGCAAATGAAGTAAATGTGGATTTCTATGGAGCTATTACATTGATGTGTGCAATACACCAGAACCAAATTCTTGCTTTATGTTGCTTCTTTCAGCTGAAGAATATTGGCTTTGAAAAATCTCAATCCTCTATGAAGGATGGGGAATGAAGGCTGCTTGTACTTGAGCAGTCAGTTTCTTTCTTTGCAGTACTGCAAAATTGTCACAGTACTCAAGCTTCTTGCGTATTTGCACTTTAACTTTCAGCTTGCTCCATTACATGCAGACTCATAATATCTTCCTTGCTTTAATTTTACTTCATAGAAGGGTTGGCGTAGCTTTAAGAACAAACATTGCTGTCTGAAAAGTGGAAGCAGCTCCCTGAAGTTCTCCATCTCCCCTTCGCTCTGCTCAGGGGACCCATGCAAATGAACTCACTGAGCCTGTGGTTAAAAGTTTGAAACTCAGGGCCTGCTTTCTGGAGTCATGGAAACACAGCATGGAAACAGACCTCTTGGCCAACCAAGTCCACGTTGACCATCGACAACCCCTTTTCATTAATCCTACATTAGTCCCAAATTTGATTTTCTCCACATTCTCACCAACTCCTCCCAGATTCTACCACTCATATGAAGAACAATTTACACTGGCCAATTTACCTACCAACCTGAAGGTGTTTCAGTTTTTTTTTTGCCATTTTTGATTGCAGCCAAAGGGTTTTCATAGAGCCCATGCAGAATGCTAGAAGTGTGTTGCTTTAAAAGCTGCGAAGCCAATTTCTCTCCCAGATTATTAAACAAAGAACATAAGCAAGCAGCCTTCATTACAGCACAGTACAGGACCTTCGGCCCATAATGTTATGCTGACATTTTATCCTGCTCCAAGATCCATCTCACCTTTCCCTCCCACATACCCCTCCATTTTTCTGTGATTCATGTGGCTAAGGGTCTCTTAAATGTCCCTAATGTATCTGCTTCCACCACCTCTGCCGGCAGAGTGTTTCATGCACCCACCACTGTAAAAAAAACTTACCTCTGACATCCCCCCCCCCATACATTCCTCCAATCACCTTAAAATTATGTCCCCTTCAATCATCTGGCACTACTCCTGTGGCCAGTGAGGACACAAAGATCATCACCAAAGGTGCAACAATCTCTTCCCTCGCTTCCCATAATAACCTTGGATATATCCTGTCCTACTGTGGTGACTTATCTATCCTACTGTTTTTCAAAAGTTCCAGTACATCCCCTTTCCTCACTGACATGCCCAAGCATATCAGCCTGTTATACACCATCTTCACAAACATCAAGAGCTCTCTCAATGAGTACCTTGCTTTAGTACTCACCAATAAGAACCTCCCTTACCTCTTCCAACTCCAGGCACATTTTCTCTTTTATCTCTGATTGGTCCTACCCTCACTAATCATCCTCTTATTCTCCACATGCATGTAGAACACCTTGGGGTTTTCCTTAGTCCTACTCACCAAGGCCTTCTCACACCCCCTTCTAGCTCTTCCAATTCCATTCTTCAGCTCCCTCCTGGCTACCTTGTAACTCTCCAGAGCCCTGTCTGATCCATGCTTTCTAAACCATAGGTAAGCTTCTTCCTTCCTCTTGACGAGACATTCCATGTCTCTTGTCAACAATGGTTCCTTCACTCCATCTGTACCCTGCCTCAATGGGACAAACCTATCCAGAACCCCATGCAAGTACTCCCTAAACAACCTCCACATTTCTGCTGTGCACTTCCCCAAGAACATCTGTTCCCAGTTTACACTCCCAAGTTCCTGCCTCATAGCATCATAATTCCCCCTCCCCCAATTAAACACTTTCCATATTGTCTGCTCCTATCCCTCTCCAAGGCTATGGCAAAGGTCAAGGAGTTATGGTCAGTCTCCAAAATGCTCTCCCACAGATCTGAAACCTGATCAGGCTCATTGCCTAGTACCAGGTCCAGAATTGCCACTCCTCTAGTCAGCCTGTCCACATTCATGGAGACACCAAACAAACTCTGCCCCATCTATCCATAGAACAATACAGCACAATACAAGTCCTTCGGCCCACCATATTGTGCCACCCTTCAAACCACACCTAAGACTACCTAATGCCTTCCTCCCACATATCCCTCTATCTTAAATTCATCCATGTGCTTATTAAACAATCTCTTGAACTTGACCAACGTATCAGCCTCCACCACCACCCCAGGCAGCGCATTCCATGCACCAACCATTCCATGCACCAACCACTCTGGGTGAAAAACCTCCCTCTGACATCTCCCTTGAACTTCCCACCCAATAATTTAAAGCCATGTCCTCTTCTTTTGAGCATTGGTGCCCTGGGGAAGAGGAGCTGGCTGTATATCTATTCCTCTTAATATTTTGTATACCTCTATCATGTCTCCCCTCATCTTCCTTCTCTCCAATGAGCAAAGCCTTAGCTCCTTTAGTCTCTCCTCAATCTATACTCTCTAATCCAGGCAGCATCCTGGTAAATCTCCTCTGCACCCTTTCCAACACCTCCACATCCTTCCTATAATGAGGCGACCAGAACTGGACACAGTACTCTAAGTGTTGTCTAACCAGTTTTGTAAAGCTGCATCATTACTTAGCAGCTCTTAAACTCAATCCCATGATTTATGAAAGCTAACATCCCATAAGCTTTCTTAACTACCCTAACTACCTGTGAGGCGACTTTGTGATCTGTGGATATGAACCCCCAGATCCCTCTTCTCCTCTACACTGCCCAGAATCCTGCCATTTACCTTGTACTCTGCCTTGGAGTTTGTCCTTCCAAAGTGTACTACCTCACTTCTCTGGATTGAACGCCATCTGCCACTTCTCAGCCCAGCTCTGCATCCTATCAATATCCTTCTGTGAGCTTTGACAACCCTCCACACTATCCACAACACCACCGATCTTTGTGTCATCTGCAGACTTGACAACTCACCCTTCCACCCCCTCATCTAAGTCATTATTAAACAACACAAAAAGTAGAGGTCCCAGAACTGATCCCTGTGGGACACCACCAGTCACAGCCCTCCAATCTAAATGCACTCCCTCCACCATAACCCTCTGCTTTCTACAGGCAAGCCAATTCTGAATTCACATGTCCAAGCCTCCCTGGATCCCTTGACCTCTGACCTTCTGAAGCCTACCATGTGGGACCTTATTAAATACCTTACTAAAATCCATGTAGACCACATCCACTGCTCTACCCTCAATCTTCCTGGTCACCTCCTCAAAGAACCCTATCAGTCTTGTGAGGCAAGATCTTCCCTTCACAAAGCCATGTTGGCTGTCCCTAATTAGTCCATGATTCTCTAAATGCTCACAGATCCTATCTCTTAGAAACTTTTCTAACAGCTTACCTACCACAGACACAAAGCTCACTGGTCTGTAATTCCCTGGACTATCCCTACCACCTTTTTTTGAATAAGAGGACAACATTTGCCACCTTCCAATCCTCCAGTACCATCCCTGTGGACAAGGACTCAAAGATCCTTGCCAACGGTTCAGCAATCTCCTCCCTCACCTCACGAAGCAGCCTGGGGAATATTTCATCAGACCCCGGGGACTTATCTGTCCTAATATTTTCTAACAACTCCAACACATCCTCTCTTGATATCTACATAGTCCAGAACATTATCCTTACCAACACTGTCCTCAGCATCATCAAGAGCTCTTCAGTATTCACCAAGGAGAGGGAAGTATTCATTGAGAACCTCACCCACTTCCACAGCTTCCAGGCACAACTTCCCATCTTTGTCTTTAATCAGACCTACCTTTACCCTAGCCATCCTTCTGCTCTTCATGTATGAGAAAAAAGCCTTGGGATTCTCCTTAACCCTACTCAAAGCCTTTTCATGTCCCCTTCTTGCTCTCCTCAGCTCTTTCTTAAGTTCCTTCCTTGCTACTCCATATTCCTCACGAGCCCTATCTGATCCTTGCTGCTTGCACCTTATATATGCTGCCTCCTTCTTCCTAACTAGTTGTTCCACCTCTCTCGTCACCCACGGTTCCTTCACCCTGCCATTCTTTCTCTGCCTCACTGGTACAAATTTATCCCTAACATCCTGCAAAAGATCCCTGAACATCGACCACATCTCCATAGTACATTTCCCTTCAAAAGTGTCATCCCAATTTACACTCCCAAGTTCTCACCTTATAATTCACCTTTCCCCAATTAAATATCTTCCCATCCTCTTTGCTCCTGTCCCTGTCCATGACAATTCTAAAGGTTATGGAGCAGTGGTCACTGTCCCCCAAATGCTCACCCTCCAAGAGATCTATCACCTGACCCAGTTCATTACCCAAAACTACAGCTAATATGGTATTCCCTCTAGTCAGCCTGTCAACATCCATCCTGGACAAATTTAAATTCCACCCCATCTAAACCCTTGGCACTAAGTAGGTGCCAATCAATATGTGGAAAATTGAAGTCTCCCATTATAATAACCCTGTTATTTTCACATCTTTCCAAAAACTGCCTCCCAATCTGCTCCTCAGTATCCCTGCTGCTACCAGGGGGCCTATAGAATACTCCCAGGAGGGTAACTGCTCCTCTCGTTCCTAACTTCCACCCATATTGACTCTAGAGTGGATCCTTCTACATTATCTACCCTTTCTGCAGCTGTAACTGTCCCTGACCAGTATAGCCACCCCTCTTCTCCCCCCCCCCCCCATCCTTTTTAAAACACAAAACCAGGAATATTCAATATCCATTCCTGCCCTGATGTTAGCAATGTCTCTGTAATAGCCACAATATCATAATCCCATGTACTTATCCAAGCTCTCAGTTCATCTCCCTTATTCCTGAAGCTTCTTGCATTTAAGCAAATGCACTTTAGCCCATCCACCTTACTACTTTTAAAGCCTGTACTCTGCTTCTCCTTCTTCAAAGCCTCTCTACCAGTCAGATATGACTTTTCCACCCCATCCCCTTCTTCCTCTGACCTACCCCTTTGGTTCCCATCCCCCTCACAAACTAGTTTAAACCCTCTTGAACCACCTTAGCAAACCTGTCTGCAAGGATATTGGTCCCCCTCAGGTTTAGGTGTAACCCATCCTCTGTACAGGTCCCACCTTCCCCAGAAGAGATCCCAATCATCCAAAAATCTAAAACCTTCCCTCCTGCACCAACTTCTCAGCCATGCATTTATTTGCCATCTCCTCCTATTCCTGTTTTCACTATCACATGGCACTGGCAGCAATCCCAGGATTGCTACCCTTGAGGTCCTGTCCTTCAGCCTTCTGCCTAGCTCGCTAAACTCACTTTTCAGGACCTCATCCCTCCTCCTACCTATGTCATTGGTACCAACATGAACCACGACTTCTGGCTGTTCTCCCTCCCACTCTAGAATCCTATGGACCTGATCAGTGACATACCAGACCCTGGCACCTGGGAGGCAACATACCATCTGGGATTAATGCTCACTGCCACAGAACCTCCTATTTGTTTCCCTGATTATCGAGTCCCCTATCACTACTGCCTTCCTCTTCTCCTCCCTTCCCTTCTGAGCAGCAGGACTGGTCCCAGTGCCATAGACCTGGCTACTGTTTCTTGGCCCCAACAGGTCATCTCTCTCAACAGATTCCAAAGCAGAAAACCTGTTATTGAGGGGAACAGCCTCTGGGGTCCTCTGCTCTATCTGCCTGTTCATTTTCTTTTTCCTTTTCCCTCCCAACAGTCACCCTTCTATCTACTTCCTGGACTCCAAAAGTACCTGCTCTAAGGGGGGGGGTGGTGACCACCTCCTGATGCACAGTATCTACATAACTCTCCCCCTCCCTGATGCTGTGCAGTGTTTGAAGCTGCAACTTCAGCTCAAGTTTGAGCCGAAGTTCTTCCAGCCTCAAACACTTACTGCAGACGTGGTCATCGTGGACCACAGCAAGGTCCACAGGCTCCCACATCAAGCAGCTGCAGCACATCACTATGTCCTCCATCAGAACTTTCCCCCTAGTTTTTCCTACTTAAAAATTTATCAACAAATAACAGCTAAAACCTTACCTTTACCTACTTACCAGCTACTCACCCACCTTGCCCCTTTACACCTAAACACCTTAAGCCAAAGCTCAACCACTCTGCTCCCTCTCACTCAGCTGCCCACTCCAACACTGCCTGCTGGATATGGCGGTTTGCTTTCTAAACTGCCGGTGCCTTACCTACTGACATCATGTGCCTGCGCAGTCCATCCCCCACTATTCCCAATTAAAACTTATATAACAACTTATGAAAAAGAACCTTATAAAAAATAAACCTTACCATAAAAACCCTATTGAAAGAAAACTTAACTGCTCCGAAGTCCCGACGTCTGCTGAATCGAAACCCACAAAACCTCCCCTTTACACTAAGGAGGTGACGAACAATATTAGGGAAGTTGAAATCACCCATGACAACAACCCTGTTATTTTTGCACCTCTCCAAGATCTGCCTCTTGATCTGCTCCTTAGTGTCTCAGCTGCTACTGCAAGGTCTGTAGAATACTCCCAATAGTATGATTGCTCCTTTCCCGTTTCTGACTTCCACCCACACTGACTCAGTAGACAATCCCTCCAGGATGTCCTCCCTTTCTACAGCTGTGACACTGTCCATGTTCAGCAAAGTCTCTCTCCCACCTCTTACCTCCATCCCTGTCCCTTTTGAAACATCTAAACCCCAGAATATCCACCAGCCATTCCTGCCCTTGCAACAGCCAAGTCTCTGTAATGGCCACCACATCATAGTTCCATGTACTTATCCATGCTCTAAATTCATCACCCTTGTTCCTGATACTTCTTGCATTAAAATAGACACTTCAGCCCATCCAACTGACTGCGATTTTGCCCTTTTAACTGTCTATCCTTCCTCAGTCTTTCTACACTGCATCCACTTGGACTCTAAATGCACCAACCCCTGACTTATCATTCTGGTTCCCCTCCCCCTGCCAAACTAGTTTAAACCCTCCACAACAGCGCTAGCAAACCTGCCCACAAGAATATTGGTCCCCCTCCAGTTCAGGTGTAACCCTTCCCTTTGTACAGGTCATACCTTCCCCAGAACAGATCCTAATGATCAACAAATTTGAAACCCTAACCCCTGCACCAATTCCTCAGCCACACATTCATCTGCCAAATCATCCTATTCTTACTCTCACTGATGTTCCAGAGATTACTGCTCTTGAAGTCCTGCATTTTAGCTTCCTACCTGGCTCCCTATATTCCCTCTTCAGGACCTCATCTCTTTTCCTACCTATGTCATTGGTACCGATATGTACCATGACTTCTGGCTGTTCGCCCCTTCCCCTTCAGAAATGTTGTGGGCCCAATCTGAAACATCCCTGACCGTGGGACCCAGGAGACAACATACCATCCGGGAGTCTCTTATGTCCACAGAATCTCCTGTCTGCCCCCTTACTATGGAATCCCCTATCACTACCACCCTCCTCTTCTACACCATATAACCAGGCTCAGTGCCAGAGATCTGGCCACTGCAGCTTTCCCCTGGTAGGTTGTCCCATTCAACAGTATCCAAAGCAGGGGAATGGCCACAGGGGTACTCTGCACTACCTGCCTGTTCTTTCCTTCTCCTGACAGTCACCCAGCTACCTGCCTCCTGCAGGTTAGGAGTAACTGCCTCCCTGTAACTCTTATTTATGAGCATCTCATTCTCCCTTAGGAGTGAAATGTCATCCAGCTGCAACACAGTCTGTTAGGAGCTACAGCTGGATGCACCTTGTGCAGCTGTACTATCAGGGAGACTGCAAATCTCCCTGAACTCCCACATCTCACAAGATGAACACACCACTGACCTCAGACCCATCCTAACTACTCTGGCCTGACACTGAAGGAAAAATCAAAGCAAGAAAGAAAAAAACTTACCAGAGACTTACCTTAGCCTCTGCCTCCTCTCACCAAAGCCTCTTGAGACACAGACAGAGCCTCAGTCCCCCTCCCCACTCTAACCCTGATCCACTCACACAATAGTCACTCCCAAAATAGTCATTTTGCTTGTACCTACCTTCCTTTTATTCACTGCTGTTAATTAGCCAATCAGCTATTAACAATTTGCAAATGTGCCTCATTTATACTGTTGCAAGGTGAAACTTACAAGCACATGCACAGAAGCTCTCTTCTTTTCAAAGCTCCCACTCTAATTCTTGCTCCAACTCCTAACTCTGTAAGGTGAGAGTCTGCAATTATTCTCTTATTAATCCTGATCTTTGGAAATGTAGGCTCTTTAAACAGAGGTGCTTCCATTATTTTGTTGTAACAACAAGGAATATTCTGCATATGTTGCTTAAGTTCTATATTGATTTTCATTTGAAATATTACATATGGCTCCCTCATCCCGATCATTGATACATGCTTTGAATAACTACGGTCCAAGCATTGATCTCTGCAGCATCCCGTGTCACCATCTGCCATCTGAAAAAGATCCTTTCATTGCTGCTTTATGTTTCTTTTCTGTCAACTAATATTCAATCCATGTTCACATTTAACTGCATGTGTTTTAATTTTGCACATGGACTTCATATCTGGGACTTTATCAAAGGGTTTCTGAAAATCAAAATACACATACTGCTTCTCCCTTATCTGTTCTACATCTGCAAAAAACTCCAGTACATAATTTCCCCTTTTTAATATCTCTTCTGTTCCAAGAGGAAATGAATACAAAAGTACAGGTTATGCTTCAGTTATATAGGGCATTGGTGAGAATACATCTGGTAAACTATGTACAGTATTGGTGAGGTGACATCTGGAATTCTACATACAGTATTGGTCTCCTTATTTAGGAAGGCTGGTAATGTGTTGGAAGCATTGGATAAATACTTGGAATGAGCAAGTAGGTAAATGAAGAGAGATTGAACAGACTTGAATCCACTGGAGTGAGTGAGAGGTGATGATTAAAACATAAACGATCCTAAGGGGTCTTGTCAGCATGAATGTGGAGAGGTTGTTTCCTTTTGCATCAGAATCTACAATTAGGGGCCTTTGTTTAAAAATAAAGGGTTGCACATTTAATACAGAACTGAGGCAAAACTTTCTTTTCCTGTCAGAGGTTTGTGAGTCTTTGGGACTTTCTTCAGTGAACGTATTGTCTTTTAACATTTTCAAGTAAAAGTAGGAAGATACCTGTTTTGCAAGCGGGAGAAAGGTCACTGCAAGTGGACAGGAATGCAGAGTTGAGGTTACAATTAGATAAACTGTGATTGTATTAAGTGGTGGAATAGCCTTGAATGACTGGACGTCTCCTGTTTCTAATTTATATGTATTTAGACCCTTGCCTGCAGTTGCTCTATTAATGAAAACCATCAGTAGTTTTATTGCAGTTCATCAGCAAAATTTGGCCCAATATTTAGTGTAACTATATTAATTGAAATATCATTATGCAGATTTAATGGCTAGCTAAAATCTTGAAACAAAAATGTTTGCAACATAGTGTTAATTAATTGATTTGCAAGCAAAACTAACTGATATGTGCGTATGTTTGTAGGTGGTTGAGCATTCTTCCTGTGTCGCATCACGTTTTGGTTTGTGCATTCAGCACGTGGCAAATGTAGGGATGGAATTTTTAATTCCAAAATCATAACATGCAGGACTACAATTTAAATTGATTCATCAACACTTTAAGTGCCCCAGGCATGCCTTTCTGTACAGCTCATCCATTATTATGAGTGTTGCATCATTGGTTGAAACTTTGTGTTCACTTCCTGCCTGCCATATTAGCTCAGTGCTTTATGGCTGGATCGGTCTGAAATCATTTTAAAATTTGGCACATAACAGTTTCCAATGGGATTGCAAATATCATCCAGAACCTGATTCCTAAAGTGAATGAGGCAACAGTCTTGGGAGATGAACTGAGTGCTGATTGGACAGGAAAGGAGGGAAAAGAAATGGAATTGATTACTCAGCCAATTAAACACTTTATAGATGGTGAAAGTTTGTTAAATTAGCTATAATACTCATGGATGACAGACATCAGTATGTTTTAAATAAAGGAAACACATTTTCTGAAATAGCATCTTATCACATCTTTAGGCTGGTTTAGAAGGAAGTGGATTATATTTGAAGTGTAATGGCTATTGAAATGCAGATAGGAGTTGCAGTCATTATTTTAAACTATTCATTTACAGGATATGTGTGTTGTTCACAAGGACAACAGTTATTGCCTATCCCAATCCCTATCCCATTTGAAATGAGTGACCTCCATTTCAGGATTGTTAGCAGTCAACCACAATGGTGTGGGCATGGAGTCACATATAGAACAAATAAGAAAAACAGTGGATTTTCTTAACCACAGGAGATTAATGAACTGAATGGATTTCTACAATATACCAGTTTTTGATCCCAGATTTACTTAATTACTTGAATTTATATTCCCTGTCTGTTGTGGTAGGATTTAAGCAGGCTTTGTGATGAACAGAGCAACTTCCTGGATACTAGTCCAGTAACAATCATGTTGCTGTTATACCTGTGATTTAGTAAGGTTCCACAATTAGGAAATGAATGAATAGCTAGTTATTTTTTATTGGTAGTGTTGCTTACAGATGGGTTATGAGACAGATTACCAAGAAGACTCTTCTTTGAGTATGTCATGGAATCATTATATCCATCTTATTGTGAGATATTGCTGCTCTAAGCCATTCTTTTCCTCTGAGTATGTGGTAAATCACATTACCTTAAAAGTTGTATGTATCCAACACAATTATGGAAAATTAACTTTTCAGCAGCAGACTGCATGGGG
This sequence comes from Pristis pectinata, assembly GCF_009764475.1. NCBI lineage: Eukaryota > Metazoa > Chordata > Chondrichthyes > Rhinopristiformes > Pristidae > Pristis > Pristis pectinata. The sequence continues at coordinate 126,007,973 of NC_067406.1, forward strand.
ATTGTGTCTCTATCAGTTATGAACATTCTAGTAGAAAGAGGAAGTAAGACAATTTTTGCTTTTGTTCTTTTGATTGATGAATCATGAAGGCAGGAAAGAACCAATTAGAAGAGAAAATTACAGGATTGAGCCAAAGTGGGAAAAGATAATTGATGGGTATTTGCTGCAGTTATTACTTCCATGGGACTCACATGAAATACAAAGAATTTAATAGTTGATAGTTCTTCATTATAACTTTTTTGTCAAAGCAATTAACAAAACTTCCAAAAATTACAGTTGCTTCACCTCATTATCTGTAATGTCCATTCCTGCCTGGGGTTTAAAATTCGTGTTTCCATGTCTGACAGACCTACATGTAGTTCCTGAAAGTATCTGATAATAGATGTGTGAAGTAAGCCTTACTTCTCTTTTGTGGAATTCAGTACTTTGTTCTTTCTTACAGCAACACAGTTGAGACCAGAAACATCTTAGTTTGAAATATTTTGGAGGGAATTTCAGCTGATGGTTTCCCCAAACATTCTTCCACCATGTTTTGTGCAATATTTATAATAAGGCAACAGAGTAAGTAATTCAATGTGAAAATATACTTTAATCATGCAAATCACTAACACCATTCGCTTCTGCCATGCTTTGAGTTGTGCTTTTGCCTCTCACATGAGATAATTCCATATTCAATATTGTATCACTTTGTATCTATTAATTGTCCTATTCATATATATATATATATATAAACAGAAACAAAAAACATGCATTGCAATTTAGTTGAATTACCCCTAAGGAAGCAAAATATTGAAACTCATACTTCCTTTAAATAGCTCTGTTGTAATGCAGTATATCTAAATGAATTTGTGCAGTAGAATGAATGGGTCAGTGAGAGAATACATGAGTTGCGCATGCACTGATTATTCTTTGTGTATCCTTATGCTTCTCACAAATCCCGACTCTACTCAAAGTTATTACAACAAGGCACAGATAACCCTCATTGTTACTTGCAGACATTAGAGCAGAATCCTAAGCAATCCATCCACTGACTATAAAGTAATTGAAGCAAATTTCATTTATACCAGTGGTCTACAACACCTTTGCAGGAAGGTCCAGACTGACAAGTTGATTCACTTCTAATGGTCACTTACTAAAAACATATTGTAACATGAATAATCAAATATTGATCATTTTAATCACTTACACAAGGACACAAATGCCAGAGTTTATTAACAGTCTAATTTCTGTCCAGGTTGCTACTAAACAACAGCAAACGTTTAATGGTTTTCTAACTTAAATGTGGGGAACTATAACTGGTGTTATTACAGTATGTGTTTGACAGAATAATTTGACAGCGTACTTCAAATCATTTGTAAAACACTTGTCAGTCCTGGAGACACAATCATAATCTGGGTTTTTGATCCAATACCATCTCTTCATTGGTTTTAAAATATTCACTGCTTTTCAAATTAAATTACATTTTAATTATTAAAACAACACAAATTTGCAAATTTGCTTTGTAAAAATGCAAGTAACAATAATTGCATTGAACTCCAGGGCTCTCCCAGGGCTTCTGGGAAATTAAATAATACAAAAGCTGTTGGCATCAGTGTGATTGGTACCAATATATCCAATAAGCCACAGACACACAGGCTCAAGGACAGCTCTATCCCGCTGTTATAAGACTATTGAACAATCCCCTAGTATGATAAGATGGACTCTTGACTTAACGATCTATCTCATTGTGAACTTGCACCTCATTGTCTGCCTGCACTGTTCTTTCTCTGTAACTGTAACACATTATTTTGCATTCTGTTATTGCTTTTCCTTGTACTACCTCAATGCACTGTTGTAATGAAATGATCTGTATGGATGGCATGCTAAACAAAGTTTTTCATTGTGCCTCGGTACATGTGACAATAATAAACCAATTTATCAATTTCACAAGAAATTTTTATCACATTTCTGGCTGCTTTAATTCCCACTCTGTCCTAAGTCACCACATGGACTCCACCATCTCTCCCCCGACTCCACCTATATCCCACTTCCTCACCCACACCCCACCCCTACTATCCTGGGAATTTACTTGATTGCATGCATATACCAACAAGGTAAGAAAATCACTAAGGTGGGAGTGTTGAAAAAGAAATTCCTGATTGCGTATCAGTAGTACATTGGTCAGATGGGTTGCCAGACTCTGACCCATGTTTCGATGAAGGAGTGGTTGGTTTTATTCCAACTATAAATCCATCCACTCTCATTCATTCCTAGACGTCTTTAGTCCAAGCATCATGTGCAACCAACCAAGTATTGAAAACACATTTGAAAGATCTCTGATTTAAAAACCAGCAACAAATCACTTACAACCTACATTATAGCCAGCAAATGTTGCAATTAGCTGCTTTCCAATTTTTACAACCAAGTTTGTGTTTCATTTTAGTTAATATTGCCTCTGCTGCCTTCTCCCATACTTGATGCCCTTGTGAGTGACTGTTTATGCTGTTGACAATTATACAACTTGTTTAAAAACTGGATTAGTTTATCATGTGCAAAATCCTAGTTTGGTTGTTTCTTCAGTAACATATTTGAGTTAACTTTGTTACACAGAGAGCAGAGCAGAGCCCTAAGTTCTATGCTGATAAATAGTTTACTCAAGAATCTTAGTACAATTTTTGATCTGCATATTATACAATAAAGAGATTCATTTGTCTTTAAGGAAGCCATCCAGAATAGATTGAACACCACTAGCCAAACAAGTCATCTTAGAGAAAAAACATTAAGAACAACTGATCCTTGTCTTTTATGTAATGTTTCACTCCCTAACTAAGATTTACCTGAAAATACAGTGACACATTTATGGATAAAAAGAATATTATTTTTTAGCTGAGTCAAGTATTATCTTCCATGAAGTACATTATAATATTTTACCCACCTCAAGGTCACTACAAGTTATTGCTATTTTAATAGGAGTAATTTGGTCACTTGTCTTAAATAAGACCTTGCTGTATATAGGTGACCTGAGGAATTTGGTTGATTGTCACCCATTTTCAGTGTAATAAACAGACTCTAAATTGTTCTATATTGCACAGCCAGATCTTTCACTTGATAGTCAGCAGATCCATGTTTCATTGACATTTTCAATAGTCCTAAAAGAATGCTGCCTTGTTAATATAAATAGAACAATTCTATCTCTACTGGTCTGTAAAACATGGGTCTTTGCTTACTTGCTCTATATTGGGTTGCTTTTGACCTGCAGTCAATCATTTCTCAATCAGCAAATATTATGCCTTCTTGTCTTAACCAGCACAAATTGTGCTTCTCCTATGATCAGAAAATGTTCTCTTGAGACATCGTTAGTGCTTGTGGTATGGTGGTTATCTCCTTACCTTTGTCTTTTGCCGACGTCTGCAGTGTCCACCATCACAGGAAGAGAGCTTATAACCTGACGGATGCAAAATTCCACCCTATTGCCAGTTGGGTTTAGTTCCATGCTCACAGTAAGATAATTCAGTGCTGGTACAAATGAATTCAAAGATGGAAAAATATCGCTCTCTCTATATGTGGTACAATTTAAGAAAAGACAATATTGTCAATCTAAATTGTTCATAAATGTCATGTTAGTTTATTAATCATTTCAGATTTTGAATTTCACCTTCATGTTACATCTTCCAGAAAAATAAGCTGAGGTGGTTCACGGAGCTGGTGGAGATAAAAGGCTACTGAGAGATAATCTTAGTTCAGATCTGATTAAAATATAAGCATTGAAAGATTTAATATTGTGTACGTTAAGACTTTAACCAGAGCCTTAAACAAGAGTATGGAACGAAAACAGTGGCCAAGTTTGATGAGTAGATTACAGTGAATGGAAATTAGATGCTGTTGACTTGGCTGAAAACAATAATTTAAAAGAAGGGAGGATTGCATGAGGCTGTAGACAGGGTAAATTAAAATTGATTGAGGTTGTGAGTTAAGGTTAGGGACCAGTTTAAAGATCCCTTACTGAAGAGAGGTGGAACTTATTTAGATGAGTTTATAAGAGGCTGAATTTGCACACATGAAAACATGAAAATCATGGAGAGGAAAAGAATAATATGATGGTCAATTGATATTTTCCCATCCTGATCCCCAAAGTCAGTCAACCACCAGCAGCATTGTAATTTCCGATAAAAGTGAAATGAAATAGTACATCCTGTACAGTTGAAGCAGTGTCATCTCCCTTGGGTGAACATGAAAGGTATCATGGCACCATTTTGAAAAGGTGCAGTAGAATTCTCCCCACTGTCCTTGTGAATACTTATCCCTCAACAAACATCAATACAATAAATTATCTGTTTATTATCAAGTCGATATTTGTGGGAACTTGTGTAAATTGTTATATTTCCCATATTACAACATGGATTACATTTCACAGTGCTTCATTTGCGGTGATATGCTCTGGGAATATCCAGATGTGAAAGACGCAATGTAAATGATAGACTTTCTGTCAGCAAGCAACTTCATCTCTTCCCATTTGGAGGCTTGCAAGTGCAAGCATAGTCAGTGCCCAGGTTGGCAAAAAGTTGATGGCCCTCCACAAAAGAATAAGTCTTTGACATCAAACCAAGCTTAACTGCATGTCCTCTGGTATTCACTGACGTAGCTACTTCAGATCAGTTATTCACTCAAGCATACAGCCCAGCACTGTCATTATATTGAAGACCACAATCAGATCTCTCTAAACCCTGCAATTTTCGTCCATAAAAAGAGCTGAGCTCTCTAAACCTATTAAGGAATCTAAGGGCTTATAAAACGTGGATCAATTTAGTGGTCTTTCACAGATTTATTTTTCAAAGCTTTTATAATATGCAAATTATGTTAACTTTTATTTTGTAGCAAGCGTACTAATGAGGAAGATTAGAGTTTAATGAAGGCAAGAGATGATCATTATATAATATTCCTCCCACGAAAGAATGACATTGGGGAGTGGAGCTACTTTCACATTTTCATGTGGTCTTAATTGTCTTCTTTCTGAATGCATTTGCAATGCAATTGCCTATCACAGCAAAAGAAATTCTTCTCCAGATGTTCCAACAAAGACCAATTTTTCTTTCAATCTATCATCTATCAAGGATCAGTGCTGGGACCTTGGTTGTATGTGATTTATATATAAATGTTTTGGACAAATATGTAGGTGGGTTGAATAGCAATATTGCAGATCAAACAAAAATTGGTGGAGCTGTGAATAGTGAGGAAGGTTTTTTTTCTTCTTCTAACGGTTCGGGGATAGCGGGGAGTAACTGCGCAGGCACGTGATGTCAGTCGGTAGCGCGCGAACAGTTTAAAAAGAAGACAGCCATATCCAGTGGGCAGTGGAGTGAGAGGGAGCAGAGTGTTTTTGGGCTTTGGCTCAAGGGGCTTCGATGTAAAGGAACGAGGCGGGTGAATAGCTGGTAAGCAGGTAAAGGTAAGGTTTACCTGTTACCTGTTATAAATTTTTAGGTAGGATAAAACTAGGTAGGGAAGGAATTAGTTCAGATGGAGGACATGGTGGTGTGCTGCAGCTGCTTGATGTGGGAGCTCGTGGACCTTGCTGTGGTGCACGATAACCACGTCTGCAGTAAGTGCTTGAGGCTGGAGGAACTTCGGCTCAAACTTGATGAGCTGGAGTTGCAGCTTCAAACACTGCGCAACATCAGGGATGGAGAGAGTTATGTAGATAATGTACATCGGGAGACAGTCACCCCCCTTAGAGCAGGTAGGTCCAGGAAGTAGATAGAAGGGTGACTGTTGAGGAGAGAAAAGGAAAAAGCAAACAGACAGGCAGGTAGTGCAGGGGACCCCGGAGGCTGTTCCCCTTAATAACAGGTTTTCTGCTTTAGAAGCTGTTGAGGGGGATGACCTGCAGGGATCAATCAGCAGTAGCCATGTCTCTGGCACTGGGACCAGTCCTGCTGCTCAGAAGAGGAGAAGAGGAAGGCAGTAGTGATAGGGGACTTGATAGTCAGGGAAACAGATAGGAGGTTCTGTGGCAGTGAGCATGAATCCCAGATGGTATGTTGCCTCCCAGGTGCAGGGTCTGGGATGTCACTGATCGGGTCCACAGGATTCTAGAGTGGGATGGAGAACAGCCAGAAGTCGTGGTTCATGTTGGTACCAATGACATAGGCAGGAAGAGGGATGAGGTCCTGAAAAGTGAGTTTAGGGAGCTAGGTAGAAGGCTGAAGGACAGGACCTCAAGGGTAGCAATCTCGGGATTGCTGCCAGTGCCACGTGATAGTGAAAACAGGAATAGGAGGAGATGGCAAATAAATGCGTGGCTAAGAAGTTGGTGCAGGAGGGAAGGTTTTAGATTTTTGGATGATTGGGATCTCTTCTGGGGAAGGTGGGACATGTACAGAGAGGACGAGTTACACCTGAACCTGAGGGGGGCCAACATCCTTGCAGGCAGGTTTGCTAGGGTGGTTCGGGAAGGTTTAAACTAGATTGCGAGGGGGAAGGGAACCGGAGGAGTAGGTCAGAGGAAGAAGGGGATGGGGAAAAGTCAGATCTGACGGGTAGATAGGCTTTGAGGAAGGAGAAGCAGAGTACAGGCGGTAAAAATAGTAAGGTAGATGGGCTAAAGTGCACTTACTTAAACGCAAGAAGGAATAAGGGAGATGAACTGAGAACTTGGATAAGTACTTGGGTTACGATATTGTGGCTACTACAGAGACATGGCTGACATCAGAGCAGGAATGGATATTGAATATTCCTGGTTTTCTGTGTTTTAAAAGGAATGGGGGGAGAGAAGAGGAGGAGGGGTGGCGATACTGGTCAGGGACACTGTTACAGCTGCAGAAAAGGTAGATAATGTAGAAGGATCCACTCTAGAGTCAATATGGGTGGAAGTTAGGAAAAAGAAAGGAGCAGTTACCCTCCTGGGAGTATTCTATAGGCCCCCTGGTAGCAGCAGGGATACTGAGGAGCAGATTGGGAGGCAGTTTTTGGAAAGATGCAAAAATAACAGGGTTATTATAATGGGAGACTTCAACTTTCCAAATATTGATTGGCACCTACTTAGAGCCAAAGGTTTAGACGGGACAGAGTTTGTTAAGTGTATCCAGGATAGATTCCTGACACAGTATGTTGACAGGCCGACTAGAGGGAATGCCATATTAGATCTAGTTTTAGGTAATGAACCGGGTCAGGTGATAGATCTCTCGGAGGGTGAGCAATTGGGGGACAGTGACCACTGCCCCATAACCTTTAGCATTGTCATGGACAAGGATAGGAGCGAAGAGGATGGGAAGATATTTAACTGGGGAAAGGCGAATTATGAGGCTATAAGGCGTGAACTTGAGAGTGTAAATTGGGATGACATTTTTGAAGGGAAATGTACTGTGGAGATGTGGTCGATGTTCAGGGATCTGTTGCAGGATGTTAGGGATAAACTTGTACCAGTGAGGCAGAGAGAATGGCAGGGTGAAGGAACTGTGGGTGACAAGAGAGGTGGAACAACTAGTTAGGAAGAAGGCAGCAGCATACATAAGTTGTAAGCAGCAAGGATCAGATAGGGCTTGTGAGGAATATAGAGTAGCAAGGAAGAAACTTAAGAAGGGGCTGAGGAGAGTGAGAAGGGGACATGAAAAGGCTTTGGCGAGTAGGGTTAAGGAGAATCCCAAGGCTTTTTACTCGTACGTGAAGAACAGAAGGATGGCTAGAGTAAAGGTAGGTCCAATTAGATACAAAGGTGGGAAGATGTGCCTGGAAGCTGTGGAAGTGGGTGAGGTTCTCAATGAATACTTCTCTTCAGTATTCACCAAGAAGATAGGTCTTGATGACGCTGAGGACAGTGTTGGTAATGGTAATGTTCTAGAGTATGTAGATATCAAGAGAGAGGAAGTGTTGGAGCTGTTAGAAAATATTAGGACAGATAAGTCCCCAGGGCCTGAGGGAGGCGAGGGAGGAGATCGCTGAACTGTTGGCTAGGATCATTGAGACCTCGTTATCAAGGGGAATGGTACCGGACGATTGGGGTGGAAAATGTTGTCCCCTTATTCAAAAAAGGTAGTAGGGATAGTCCAGGGAATTACAGACCAGTGAGCCTTATGTCTGTGGTGGGCAAGTTGTTTGAAGGGATTCTAAGAGATAGGATATATGAGCATTTAGAGAATCATGGACTGATTAATGATAACCAGCATGGCTTTGTGAAGGGAAGGTCTTGCCTCACAAGCCTGATAGGGCCCTTTGAGGAGGTGACCAGGAAGATTGATGAGGGTAATGCAGTAGATGTGGTCTACACGGATTTTAGTAAGGTGTTTGACAAGGTTCCACCATGATAGGCTTCTTCAGAAGGTCAGAAGGCAAGAGATCCAGGGAGGCTTGCCTGCATGGATTCGGAATTGGCTTGCCTGTAGAAAGAAGAGGGTTGTAGTGGAGGGAGTGCATTCGGATTGGAGGGCTGTAACTAGTGGAATCCCACAGGGATCGGTTCTGGGACCTCTACTTTTTGTGATATTTATTAATGACTTAGATGAGGGGGTAGAAGGGTGGGTTAGCAAGTTTGCAGACGACACAAAGGTCAGTGGTGTTGGGGATAGTGTGGATGGCTGTCGAAGCTTACAGAGGGATATTGATAGGATGCAGAACTGGGCTGAGAAGTGGCAGATGTAGTTCAATCCAGAGAAGTGTGAGGTGGTACACCTTGGAAGGACAAACTCCAAGGCAGAGTACAAGGTTAATGGCAAGATTCTTGGTAGCGTAGAGGAGCAGAGGGATCTGGGGTTCATATCCACAGATCACTGAAAGTCACCTCACAGGTGGATAGGGTAGTTAAGAAAGCTTATGGGATGTTGGCTTTCATAAGTCGTGGGGTTGAGTTTAAGAGCCGCGAAGTAATGATGCAGCTTTACAAAACTCTGGTTAGACCACACTTAGAGTACTGTGTCCAATTCTGGTCACCTCATTATAGGAAGGATGTGGAGGTGTTGGAGAGGGTGCAGAGGAGATTTACCAGGATGCTGCCTGGATTACAGTGTATAGATTATGAGGAGAGACTAAAGGAGCTAGGGCTTTACTCATTGGAGAGAAGGAGGATGAGGGGAGACATGATAGAGGTATACAAGATATTAAGAGGAATAGGTAGAGTGGACAGCCAGCGCCTCTTTCTCAGGGCACCAATGCTCAATACAAGAGGCCATGGCTTTAAGGTAATGGGTGAGAAGTTCAAGGGAGATGTCAGAGGGAGGTTTTTCACCCAGAGAGTGGTTGGTGCATGGAATGCGCTGCCTGGGGTGGTGGTGGAGACTGATATATTGGTCAAGTCCAAGAGATTGTTAGATAAGCATATGGAGGCTTTTAAAATAGAGTGATATGTGGGAGTAAGGGGTTAGATAGTCTTAGGCATGGTTTGAAGGTCGGCACAACACGGTGGACCAAAGGGCCTGTATTGTGCTGTGTTGTTCTATGGTTCAATAGTTGTCAAAGGATTCAACAGCATATAGACCAGTTGGAAATGGGAACAGAGAAATTTCCATGGATTTTATTCTGGTCAAGTATGAAGTGTTGCAATTTGGAAGGTCAAATGTAAGATCAAAAATATATAGTAAATGGCAGGACCCTTAGGAGCATTGATTTATAGAAGGATCTTGGGGTGATAGCCCATAGCTCCCTAAAAATGGCAAGGGGTAGGGTGGTAGAGAAGGTGTACGGCATACCAGCCTTCATCATTTGGGGCACGGAGTATAAAAGTCAGGAAGTCATATTGCTGCTGTGTAAACCTTGGTAAGGCCACATTTGGAGTATTGTGTGCATTTCTGGTTGCCACATTACAGGAAGTATGTGAAAGCTTTGGAGAGTGTGTAGAAAAGGATCATCAGGATGTTGACTAGATTGGAAAGAAGAGGTTGGACAAAGTTGGATTGCTTTCTTTGGAGCATCAGAGGCTGAGGGGAGACCTGATAGAAAAATAGAAAAATATGAGAGGCATAGATAGAATAGATAGTCAGAGTATTTGTTCCAGGGTGGAAACATAAAATACTAGAGGGCAGATCTTTAATTGGAGAGGGGGAAATTTAAAGGAAATTTACATCAAGTTTTTATACATACGTCAGTAAACGTCTGGATCACCCTGCCAGGGGAAGTGGTGGAAGCAGGCACAATAGCAACTGTTAAGAAGCATTTGGACAAACACATGAACAGGCAGGGATATGGACCATATACAGGCAGATGTGCAGTTTAAATTGGCATCATGGTCAGCATAGACATTGTGTGCCAGTGAGCCTGTTCTTCTTTGTTCTGTTTTCAATGTTCTAATTCAAGATCTTTTCTTCCCTGGAAAAGGTTTGAAATAAAGTTAAAGTGTGGTAATTTAAAAATAATTTGGGGTTAATAATAACTAAAGGGGTCAGGCGACATCTATGGAGAGAGAAACACGTCAAGTCATTGGGCTAAAACAGTAACTGTTTCTCTTGCCATAGATAATGCCTGTACTGCTGAATAATTCTATTTTTCTTTTCAGATTTGCAGTACTTGCTAATATAAACCAAATCACCACTGTGGGAGTCTGGTGAACTGCCTGGTGACTCCCACTGCATGATGTTATTTCACTGTAACATCAATGTAGGTTGCAAAAGGGGAGCTGATCTCATAATGTTACAGGGTTATATAGCATTAAAGTAGGCTCTCTGGCTCAATTTGTCCATGCTGACCAAGGTGCCTTTCCAAGGTAGTTCCATTTGCCTGCATTTGGCCCATATCCCCCTCAACCTTTTCTTTCCATGAATGTGTCCAAATGTTTTTTTAAATGTTGCAATTGGACCCACCTCTACCACTTCCTCTGGCAACTCGTTCCATATACCCATCACCTACTGTGTGAAAAACTTTCTCCTCAGGTCTTCTTTCAATCTTTCCCCTCTCATCTTAAACCCAGGTACTCTAGTTTTCAACTCCCTATCCTGGGGAAAAGACTGTGGCCATCCATCTTATCTATGCCCCTTATGATTTTATAAACCTTTATTAGGTCACCCCTCAGCTTCTTTTGCCCCAGAGAAAACACTCCCAGCCTATCCATTCTCTCCCTAGAACCCAAGCCCTCCAGTCCTGGCCACATCTTTTCTGCACCCTCTCTTGCTTAATCACATCTTTCCCATAGTATGGCGACCAGAATTGCACACAGTATTCCAGGGGTGGTCTTATCAACATTTTGAACAGCTGAACGTGACGTCCTAACTCTTGTACGCAATGCCCCATCCAGTGAAGGAAAGTGTGCCCATATGCCTTCTTCACCATCTTGTCTATATGTGTTGGTACTTTCAGGGAACTATGTACTTGTATCCCTAGATCTCTCTGTTCTTTTCCTGGGGCCCTGTCATTTACTGTGCAAGTCTTGCCCTGATTTAACTTCCTAAAATGCCCCAATCTGATTTAACTTCCCAATCAATGCACACTTGTCTGAGTTAAATTCCATCTGCTATTGCTTTGCTCTCTTTCCCAGTTGATCTAGATCCTGTGTAACTTAAGACGGCCTTCGTCACTATTCACTAGAAATGTTAGTGTCATCCACGCTTAATAATCACACCACCTGCATTCTCATCCAAATCGTTAATATGTATGACAAACAACGGGACCCGACACTGCTTCCTGTGGCGCACCATTGATCAGAGGCTTCTAATCTGAAAAACAACCCTCTACTACCGCTCTCTGACTCCTTCCACTGAGCCAATTTTGTACCCAATTGGCTAACTCATCCTGGATCCCATGTGATCTCACCTTCTGGGCCAGTCTATCATGTAGAACCTTATCATAAGCCTTGCTGAAGTCCATGCAGACAACATCTACCCCCCTGCCTTCATCAATCCTCTTAGTCACCTCTTCAAAAAACTCTATTAAATTTGTGAAACATAATTTCCTACACACAAAGCCGTGCTATCTTTAATCAGTCCTTATCTTTACACGTGCTGATCAATCCTATCTCTCAGTAACTCACCCACCACTAACTTTAGGCTCACCAGCCTGTAGTTCCCTGACTTGTCCTTGCAGCCTGTCTTAAATAAAGGCACAACATTAACCACCCTCCAATATTCTGGTACCTCAACTGTGGCTAAGGAAAATACAAAAATCTCTGCCTGGGCCCATCTGATTACATCAATTATCTGGGCCCAAGCAACTTGACAATTTGCCAAGAGGGGGGATCTGAATTGCATAAGAAACCTAGAAGGAGATTCATTCTCTCTGCCTGTGGCTTTTTAATACACAACTCATTATCCTTTTACTTCAGGGTTTAATTTTAATCGACATCAGCAGGCAAGATGTTGGCTTGTACAATGAACTCATGAGTCCTGTGTTTAGAATATAGAACATAGAACATTACAGACCAGTACAGGCCCTTCAGCCCACAATGTTGTGCCAACATTTTACCCTGCTCTAATATCTATCTAACCCTTCCCTCCCTCATAGCCCTCCATGTCTCTATCATTCATGTGGCTATCTAAGAGTCTCTTAGATATCCCTAATGTATCTGCCCCCACAACCTCCGCTGGCAGTGCGTTCCACGCACCCACCATTCTCTGCGTAAAATACTTACCTCTGACATCCTCCTGAAGGGGATGAATCCAAAGATAAGATTCATAGGAGCTAAGTGTTGGAAGGAGTACCAACATGGAATTAGGATGATGAAATGTATGAGCCTTAAATGAATCCTCTTTTAATGTAAAAGGGAATCAGAGTCATACAGCACAAAAACAGGCCCCTCACCCTGAGTCCAAACTGACAATCAAGTACCCATTTGCATGAATCCTACTTTATTCTCCGCATATTCCCTTCAACTCCCTGAAAATCTGACCACTCATCTTCAACTAGGGGTAAATTAAGTGGCCAATTAACCTACTAACCTGAGTGTCTTTTGGATGTGGGAGGAAACTGGAGCACCCAGGAGAAACCCACACAGTCACAGTTAGGGAGAACATACAAACTCCACACAGATAGCACTGAAGGTCAGGATTGAACATGGTTCACTGGAGCTGTGAGGTAGCAGCTCTACTAGCTGTGTCACTGCATCACGTGTACTGAGAAATCAGAGAGAAATAATATTCCCCAGTATCATGAGATAGAACCTTCCTGTAACACTAAATGTAAACATGATTGAAGGGTGCATAGGATGCTGATGCAATGTTGTGGCACACTCCTGGACTCAAGTCAGGATGTATTTAAATGACCTAAACTGATTGGGAAAGATCAGCAAACTTGTGCATCTTCCTATACGAATGAAAGACACGATGATGCTGGAGGAACTCAGCAGACCAGGCAGCATCCGTGGAGAAAAGCAGGTGGTCAACATTTTGGGCCAGGACCCTTCTTCAGGACTGAAGATAGGAAAAGGGGAAGCCCGATATATAGGAGGGAAAAGCAAACCCGCGATAGGTGGACGAAAGAGGGGAGGCAGGGTGGGCACAAGGTGGTGATAGGTACATGCAGGTATGAGATAGTGATAGGCAGGTGTGCAGGAGGAGGGGAGAGCAGATCCACCGGGGGATGGGTCAAAGGTAAGGAGAGAAAAAAAAGACAAAAGCAGGGGTAGAAAAAGGAGAGATAGGGAAGAAAAGAAGAGGCATGGTTGAGAGGGGAATGTGAGGATTACTTAAAGTGGGAGAATTCAATGTTCATGCCATTAGGCTGCAAGGTTCCAAGGTGGAAAATGAGGTGCTTTTCATCCAGTATGTGCTTTGTATTCCCCTGGCAGTGGAGGAGGCCGAGGACTGACATACCTGTGGTGTGGAGGAGGCTGAGGCCGAGGTGGTGGAAGTGGCGGAGAATGATGTGTTGGATACATAGGCTGGTGGGATGAAATGTGAGGACAAGGGGAACACTATCCCTGTTGGGTCTGGGAGGAGTGGGGGTGAGAGCAGAGGTGCGGGAAATAGCAGAGATATGCGTGCAAGCTTTCTCGACCACAGTTGGGGGGAAGCCCCAGTTAGAAAAGAATTTGGACATCATAGATGTCTTGGAGTGGAAAACTCCAAGATGCGGTGGAGGTGGAGGAACTGAGAAAAAGGAATAGCGTCCTTGCTAGAGACATGGTAGGAGGAGTTTTATTTGAGGTAGCTGTGGGCGTCAGTGGGTTTGTAGACGATGTCGGTGGGTAAGGAATCCCCTGAGATGGAGATGGAAAGATTGAAGTAGGAGAAAGAGGTGTCAGAGATAGTCCTAGCGAATTGGAGACCTGGGCGAATATTTGTGGTGAAGTTAATGAACTGTCGAGTTCTGCATGGGTACAAGAGGTGGCACCAATGCAGTCATCGATATAGTGGAGAAAGAGTTGAGGAATGGGGCCGAAATAAGCTTGGAACAGAGGCTATTCAATGTAGCCAACAAAGAGGCCGGCATAGCTGGGGCCCATGCGAGTGCCCATAGCTACGCCTTTCACAGGGACCGCTCTCTCCGCGACTCCCTAGTTCACTCCTCCTCCCCCACCCATCCCGCTCCCACTCCGGGAACTTTCCACTGCCTCCGCCGTCTGTGCAATACCTGCCCCTACACCACCTCCATCACCTCCATCCAGGGACCCAAACAGTCCTTTCAGGTGAGACAGAGATTCACCTACACCTCCCTTGATATCATCTACTGCTTTCGGTGCTCCAAGTTTGGCCTCCTCTACATTGGTGAGACCAAACGCAGACTAGGTGACCACTTTGCAGAACACCTGCGCTCTGTCCGTAACTGCGATCTGCATCTCCCCATTGCCAGTCACTTAAACCCTCCCTCCCACTCCATAACAGATACAGTATGTCAGTCCTCGGCCTCCTCCACTGCCAGGAGAAGTCCAAGTGCAAACTGGAGGAACAGCACTTCATTTTCTGTCTTGGAACCTTGCAGCCTAACGGCATGAACATTGAATTCTCCCACTTTAAGTAATCCCCACCCCCCCCCCCACACCCCCATACCCTCCCAACCATGCCTCTTCTTTTCTTCCCTTTCCTAGCCTATCTCCCTTTTCTCTACCCCCACTTTTTTCTTTTTTTTCTCTCTCCTTACCTTTGACCCATCCCCCGGTGGATCTGCTCTCCCCTCCTCCCCCGCACCTGCCTATCACTATCTCTTACCTGAATCTACCTGTCACCACCCTGTGCCCACCCTGCCACCCCCCCCCCCCCCCACCTTTTTGTCCACGTATCACTGCTCTGACTTTTCCCTCCTATATATTGGGCTTCCCCTTTTCCTATCTTCAGTCCTGAAGAAGGGTCCTGACCCGAAATCTTGACCGCCTGCTTTTCTCCACAGATGCTGCCTGGCCTGCTGAGTTCCTCCAGCATCATTGTGTTTTTCATCTTGATTCCAGCATCTGCAGTCCTTTGTTTCTCTCATATACCTATACCCCGTTGTACACATCAATCCTCACTCTACTCTCTCAAACCCTCCCACCCACTACTAATCCATCTCCATCCACTTTCTGTCCAGTTCCTTACTTCATGATCTTTCCATCCATCATTCCAATTCACTTTCATCCTTGCATTTTTTACACCTCTTCCCTATCCTCACCAGTTGCATTGTATCCCTCTGGTGAATACATGCTTACGCAACCAGGTTTCCCTGGTTGCAAGATTACAAAAGCACAGAACCTTGAGCAGGAAGAATTGGAAGTGACAATTTCCAGTTTACAGTCAGGTTTGATTGGTATCTCTCCCTTGAAAAGAAGTGGAAGGATGGATCAGGAAACACATGTCAACTTGCTAATTGGACAGGTTGGAGGTGATAAAAGAATTGTATGTGGATAATCAAAATTTGTTGAAGGAACTTCTATGAGTGTAGCTATAGAAATGCTGGAGGAAAAGTTAGAGGACTTCTTCCATGTCACTTTGGATGTTTTATTGATGATAGGTAGTATAGTATATTTTTTGTACTATAATGCAGAGATAAGGTACATCACTTCAAGAAAGTGAATGTCATCAGAAGTATTGCCTTTAGATGTTCTGAAGCATCATTTTTGCAAAGGTGTCATTAGTGATACAGAACATGAGGAATGTGAAGGAAATTTGATTAAAGAGGCAGGTTTTATGAGTGCCTTAAATAATAAGGAAATTGAGTGAGTGAGAACTTGAGTATTCTCAAATTTATAGCCCAGATGTCGAAAAGCAGATTAACCAATGGTTTATTTAATGGGTCTCTTTAAAAACAAAAGATTTTTTTGATTTCTATAGCCAGATTTTCCAAAGTAGAGACAATGATGGCAAGGGCTGGCTCCAGTTTCCTTCTACATCCCAGTGATGCCCTGGTTGGTAGACTAATTGGCTTCTATTAGTTGTCCCTACTGTAGATGTGTGGCAGGAGAATTGGGGCTGGGGAATTTATGGGCCTGTGAGAGAGAATAGGTTAAGGAAAATACATGGAGAATGGACTGGTCAGAATATCCTGAGAACCAGCACAGATTCAGTGGGCCCAATGACTTCCTTCCATATTGCAAAGAAAATGTAAGAAATGAGAAAACACAGAAAGAGCACATTGATAACTGCCTGTTAGATTAAAGGTTTAACTCATCATTTAGTATCAAAAGAGAGCTCTGAACAGCCACATTTCTGGGCAATTGTACTTTCTATGACATCACTTCTTTCCATCTTGGTCTGTGGGTGACATAGGCTGGAGTACAATGAATGATGTGGGTATCTAATTTTTAATGATATACTCATGTCTACTGATAAAAAGCATATTTGTAATGTGAGCTTAATCATGTTGGTCTTTTACAGCCTACAGATAACAAACTGAATTTGACTCAGTTTAGGTGAACTTGCCTTCTAACAAATGTCAGCAAAATTGTAAACTCAAGTTAAGTTATATTGAAACATGCCATTCTCATTATTATTGATGATTTAGTGTTGCTTCACAACTTTTTATAGTTAGAACCCAGGCCCTTTGCAACACCCACATGAATTAAGGTTGCATGTTAAGGTCACTACACACACGACAGAGTGTTTATCCTGTTATATTTCCTGAAATCAGTGTGATTTGTAAAGTTAGATTTTTCTTGGCATGGGAAACATTGAAAGATGTCCATTAGATGAGAAACCAGTGTATCGAAACATGAATTCCATAGATTCTTCTGCTGTTAGATCTGCAAGCACCATTTCTACAAGACCTATCTAACCTCTCTTCATCCTTTCCTGCTCTATGAACTCCAGTACATCTAACACTGCCTACATTTTACAACATGAGATGCCTCTTCCTTCTTCCTCCCTCTCCAAAAATAAAACTTATTCAGAACATCTGGTCAGAGGTAATTAGGAAAGGAATTGGGTAACACACAGAGCAGAAGTGAATAAGGGGATGTGGGGTCAAAAAATGAGAAGAAATAACTTGCTGATTAGAAGACCAAGAGCTATCAGACCTCAGCTCATAAATCTTTGTATCCAGATCTCACGGGCTGTTTTTTATAGGAGAGGTGGCTGCAATGCATTGAGCACTTATGCATACACAGTACATTGCCTGATATTGTGCAGTTGATGGCAGTTCAACTGGCAGTGCCCACCTTCTCCTACCTGGATGATAGCTCCGAGCTTCATGGTCAATAGTAACTAACTTAATCTGCTGAGGAGTAAACCATCCATGAATGACAATGGTAGAACAGCAAACATTTGCTCAATCCCTAACAATCAAATTGCATTATATGTTACTTTAGTGCTTTAGTCCTGAAATTGTTTTCGCTTGTTGAGTGCTACAAAGACGAATTTTGAGCTTTTGCAGATGAATCCAAAATCCAATTACACCTAAGCACTCATCTGTCTACGTCAACACAATAGCTGAATGGAGCTGTCCTTGGAGTTCAATTAGAATGCTATTTGTACACATCAATACATTGATCTAGTAAATGGAATAAAACCACCAGCTTTTTCCTGATAATATTCATGCACAACAAAGTAATCTAATTCTGAGCTTAATTGCTTTAAGTGGATACCTATCAAACAATTTTTCACATCCTACAACATACACCACAGGACATTTAAAAAGAAACACAAGGCAAAGGCACACATGTTTGAATGTAATGTCTAAGAGACAAGCTAAAAATAGCTTCTAGGAGCAATTGCTGAACACTCTTATAATATCCGGCTGGCAAAAAGAAGGAAAAAAAATAAAAGTTCATCAAGTCAGTCACAATCCGTTTCCCTTTCCACAGACACTGAGTGTTTCCAGCATTTTCTGTTTTAATTTCTGACTTCCAGCATCTGTAGTTTTTGGATATAAAGGAAGAAGTAGTCCTATTTAATACATAGAGAGGATCACAAATAATGAAGTGAATGTACCATGGTCCTCACATAGAAGGACCAGGATTAGTGTGCTTTTGGTGTTGTGTACATGATCTGCAGCCTGAAACGTCATAACCTTCTGGTCAGAATTGTAAAATCCCCTCTATATGGCATGTAATATGTAAATTGCAGGATCCATTTTTCATTTTGGCCCTTAGCTCTTCACCTGTAATATGTTGACCTTGGTCAACGTGATAACAGTTATAAAGATCTTTTCTTGCTCACAGTGTCTAAGGGGATCAGATAGTACACTCAAATGGCTGCTGTTTCCTATTTCAAGCCAGAGACTGATGTCTAGGGGCTTTAAGGCTGTGTAGTTGCAGTGTCAAAGTTTAACTGTGTCTGAACAGAAAGACGTTTCCCACTTTTTCACAGTAATTGCCCTTGGTGGTACAACTAAATTAGCCATCTCAATCCCCAGTCACCAATAATCTCACTTCCCTTACCCCTTGGTTTATTTTTGATTGCTTTCCTTCTCTCGACAATTTGTATTCCTTTCCTCCACTCCAAAGCAAAGACCAACACCTAATCCAGATTTGGTGGACTGAAGGATCTATTTCCATGTTCTCTGATTCCATGGCAATGAATCTATGATTCTATGATTCCATATTTGTTATCTATATTTGGATGAGAATATAGTTTGCATGGTTAGTAAGTTTGTGGATGACACCAAAATTGGCCATATAGTGAAGAAGGTTATTGAAGATTACAACAGGATCTAGATGAATTGGGAGAGTGGATCAAAGAATTTCAGATGGAATTTCACTTGGACAAGTGCAAAGCGTTGCATTTTGGTAGGTTAAACCAGGGCAGTACTTGCACAGTAAATGGCAGGGTCCTGGAGAGTGTTGTAGAACAGGCAAACCTGGGGGTAAAAGTACATAATTACCTGAAAGTGGCAGCACAGATCGACAGGATGATGAAGGCGCCTTTTGGCATGCTTGCCTTCATCAGCCAGGCTACTGAGTACAAGAGTTGGGACATCATGCTATAACTTTACAAGACATTGGTGAGACCACTCTTGGAGTATTTTGTGCAGTTCTGGTCGCCAAGCTACAGGAAGGATGACATTAAGCTGGAAAGGATGCAGGAAAGATTCACCAGGATGTTACCAGGACTGGACGGTTTGAGTTATAAGGAAAGACTGGATAGGTCGCGACTTTTTTCCCTGGAGCGAAGGAGGCTGAGGGGTGGCCTTATAGAGGTTTATAAAATCATGAGGGGCATAGATAAGGTGGATAGTCACGGTCTTTTTCCCATGGTAAGGTTTAAGATGAGAGAGGGAAAATTTAAGGGGGACCTGGGGAGCAAGTTTTTCCACACAGAGGGTGGTGTGTATGTGGAACAAGCTGCCAGAGGAGGTGGTAGAAAGAGGTATAATTATAATGTTTAAAAATCATTTAAACAAGTACATGGATAGGAAAGGTTTAGAGGGATATGAGCCAAATGCTGGCAAAAGGGATGAGCTTGGGTAGGCAACTTGGTTGGCATGGATGAGTTGGGCCGATTGTACTATTTCCATGCTGTATTCCTCTAAGACAAATTTAAGAAATAAATTGTCAATGTGTACAATAAGAATGACGGATCCTTCTTTTGTAAATTCTTAATTCCTATCATGTATGTCCTTTACCCTGTTGTATAACTATTTTGAGCTTATTCCCCTTGGAGCCACATCTGCAAAGATAGAATGCTGCTGTCTCTGCGGAGCTTGGAGATGGTGACACAAGAGAAACTGCAGATGCTGGTAATCTGAAGCAACGAATACAAAATGCAAGAGGAACTCAGGTGGTCAGGCAGACTGACCCGCTGAGTTCCTCCAGCATTTTGCGTTCGTTGCTTGGAGAATAGTGTTGAGTAGTTCTGGACCTAGGTAGCCAGCTGTGGACCGCAGTGTCTCAGTTTGGACCATGTCGGCATATAGCATTAACAAGGATGCAGGTAGACTGTCATTTTAAGGTAAGACAGCAAATCCTTCTGTCATGGTTCAAACTCATTCACCTGAGGTGGATTCTGCTGCAGAAATATCTTGGAGTGATATGACATATTGAAAACATCTTAAACAATGGTGGCTCCCATTCCATCAGGTCTTCCTGTGATGGAAACTGACAGGGTTTTCATAATAACATCATGACTCTCAGTTCTACAGCTTGTTGAAACATTTGACCTCTAGTGGACAAAATGACCACCAGACTGTGCTTAAGATCTTGCAACATGTTGGAGGTAGCTTCTAGCATACACGTTACTTCATGAATATTCTCTTTTGCAAGCTGCATCGAACAATTTAGGATATATAACCATGAGGCTTACAAAGTTATAATGCAGAAACAGGTTGTTTGATGTATTACGTCCATATGTCTGTTTTGCTTCACACGTCTCCTCCCACTGCATTTAATCTAATAACCAGATTGATTCTTATGATGGGGGTTTAAATAAATTTAGCAGATTATGTCTTTACTCTGTCAAATTTAGAAGCAATGATCTCATTGAAACATACACAGTTCTTAAGGGCCTAAACACAGTGGATGTGGAGTTGATGACTTCCCTGGCCTGGATATCTGTACAGGGGGTCAAAGTCTCAAAGGGTAGATCTTTCAGGAGATGAAAAGTTGCTCCTTTCCTCAGACGATGGTGAAAAGGGCTGTAGAGACTCATTCACTGATTATATTCAAGACAGAGATTGATAGATATTTGATAGTTAACGGAATCAAGGGATATATGGGATTAAGGCAGGAATGAGGTACTGATATCAGCTATGATTTTACTGAATGGTGGACCAAGTGCAAAGGGCCAAATGGCTTTATCCTGTTTCAGTTTCTTGTGCTTTTATGTTACTTGCATCGATACATCCTTCAATTCCTTTCTTCCTCGTGCTCATTCATCTTTCCCTAGCTGTATAACTCCATTAGTCCCTGTGGTAACAGGTTCCACATTCTAACCATATCCTGATGATTTTTCCTGAACTCTGTGTAAGATCTTTGAAAATAAAACATCTTCCCTGCATGCATCCTATCTAAAATATTCATAATCTTTGACTTCTATTGGGCTTCTCCTCAACATTTTCTGCAGAAGCAGGCATAGTTTGTTCAATTTCTTTGAATAGGTATACCTTTTCTGGTGAGTATGTTTGCACCTTCTCCAGTGCTGTGAATACATTTAAAAAAAACAAAATGGAGAGTGGAAATATTTGCAGAACTCCAAATTTCTGTGTTTAACTTAACTTCTCTATTTTTCATTTCAGGCCCTTTGCAATGTGCTCCAGTTTTTTAATCAGTCATTTGGCCTTCTTTCGTAGCCTGGCTCAGACAGATTAAAATTTTGAGTCCTCTGCAGCAGAACAAGAATGTAGTAGGCAATATCACCCACTGTGTTTGTAAATAATTGCCTGGAGGACTCGCAGTCCAGGAAAGGGTTACATTTATTCCCCTCCCCCCAACCCCACTCCCTTCCCATCACAGACTTCCAATGCCACATCGGAAAAGCTAAGGGCTGTCCCCAAGAGACATAGCTAATTATTAGTTTGTCACTATTAACTGCCCCACAACAGCCAGAAAAATATATTTGATTCTGATTTAGAGATAGATTACTAGTTCCGTAACATAATTACCATGCTACTCTATATCTTACCCAAACACAACTTAAAGGGGAGGGAATACTTGGAGGGGAAAATTAATCTGCACATTATTTTCCTATATTCCTACCTCTGAGGTTTATGAGTAAGCTTTAATGTGGCCAAACTGCCAGTTCTTTTTGGATATTTTATTTGAAAACTATTATTGACAAAAATGACTTTGAGTAGAGTAATGAGTCAGAAAATGAGAAACTGCTGCCTCCTGTTGTGATGTATTAAATAACGAGCAACTTCAGATACAATCTTTCTCAACACATCTTCACATTTAAATTTGCATTGTGTGCTGACTTTATAAATTGCAGTGTAGTTCAAGCAATAATAATGATTTAGCTTAAGGGCAAGGAAATGAGACAAAAATATTGTTCTTTTGTTGTGGATAGAAATGCAGATGCAAAAACCTTTGACTCCAAGAATAATGGGTAAAAGTAAATATTAATTAACCTTAATTGTGAAGTTTATCTGCATTACTTTATTCTTTGAACTCCTCCTACAACTCTGCTCTTGTGAATTTAGAAGAAGCAGCAATACTTTTATTGCCATTTTAAATATCAGATGCATTCCAACAATATGTTTCTTTTCCTTTATTTCCACTGAAGTTTAGAACATTTTTCTTTCAATTTTACATAATCCAGCTAAGATTTTAGAAATGCCTGATCAAAGCACATCTTCCATCCATTTTTTTTCAAGTGACCTAGAGATGATAGCTTGTTTTACTTTGAATGTTTAATAGTGATTTAACCGTAACACATTTTACTTGCATTTATCTGTCAAAACAAAGTAGAACAAATGTCATTACATTACCATGCATTTATACTTCAACAGCGTTCTTTATTTTTGCCATGATTGCTGCTTGAATAAGGCAATGTAGCTTAACTCAATCAAACAATGCAGGAGAAAAGGGAGGAAATGGTCTAGAAACTCTTTAATACCTAAAGAAAATGTTAAATCCCCAGTATGCAACAAACAAACTCCATGGTTGTCCATGGTTCCATCACTCCTAAATTATACTGTGCATGACGCTGTGTACAATAGAGTAGATCTTGCAAGATTAACATCACCGTGCCATGATAGGGATAGGTGGTGCTTGCATGGTTGAGGAAAGATAGTTTTGGAATGAGTGGCTTTGATGTGTTAGTTATTGGAGGATGAATTGGAACCTGAAGGATCAAGGTATCATTTGATGGTTTGCAGCAATTAGCTGGTGGATGGGGGAAATCAAGGTCTCAGTCTGGAGACACAAGACACTTCAGATGCTGGAATCTGGAGCAACAGACAATCTGCTGGAAGAACTCAGTGGGCAGAGCAGCACCTGTGGGAGGAAAGGAATTGTCGACATTTCAGGTCAAAACCCAACAGCAGAGGAGGAAAGTTTAGGAGAGATGTCAGAAGTAGTTTTTTAACACAGAGAGTAGTGGGTGCCTGGAATGCACTGCCAGGGATGGCAGTAGAGGCTAATACAATAGGGACATTTAAAAGACTCTTGGGTAGGCACATGGAAGTAAGTAAAATGGAGGGTAATGGGCTGTGTAGGAGGGAAGGGTTAGATTGAACAAGGAGTAGGTGTTTATATAGGTTGGCACAACATCGTGGGCTGAAGGGTCCATACTGTGCTATATTGTTCTATGTTCTATGTTTGAGATGTGGTGCTGAAGGTATGGGTTGATGATCTGAGTGAGAACCTCAGCAAGATGTCAGCTTTATACTTAAAGTTTACTTATCTGCCACCTTTGGCCAGCTGAAGCCTACTCAGTCATGCTCCTTTGGCTCCCCAAAGCAAGCCTCACATTCACAATTAAGACCTGCTTTTGCATGAGTGCCTCATGGCAATACTGGAAGTGGCATCCACATGGGTGTAACATGGTGTTGGATGCCTCTGCACATGTCCAGACACTCTCGGTGCAATAGTGCATCATATGCTTGCAAGATTCTGAGGGTAAATTGCATGTAGGAACCAGAAGGAAGAAACTTTGAGATAGATACAGTTAAGTCCAATTTGATCAGTTCTTCAGTTAACTCTTTCATGTAACTCACAGAAATCTTGTAGTACATAATAAATTTTAAGGAGGTGGTAATTTTCCAAACCACTCATTATAAATCTTGCCTCCATTCACATTTGCAATCAAGGCTACTTAATGCACATATTTCAACTGTTAATCAACATGCTCATCATCAAACTGGTGCCTAACAGCTGACACTACCTTTCAACGGAAGGGCATCATTCATCACATCAATAGTAGAGGTACCATTTAGATTAGGAGTGCAAGCTGGCATCTGAGTGTAAACCAATGCATGGAAGTATGGCTGTTGGGAGACCCACTTTTCTCTTTGTGTCAAAACTAGAGGCAGATGAACCACATTCTGACTTCTCAGCACAACATGACCTTGAAATAATATGAAGGCCTCAGTGCAAACAGTTCAAATGAATCATTTTTTTCACCTTACTGGCTGCCTTACCTCCAATTTCTGTCTATTCTTCAATGGAATTAGAATCATAGAATAGTATGGGGGAAGAGGCCTTCGATCCAATAAGTATGCACTACTAGTTTTCAAGAACAATTGAGTATCCCACACTTTTAAGTGATCAGTAATGCTAAAGAGGGAGATTTTATTGCTTTTGGCCTATTGTTGCCCTTTGCCTGAAAGAAAATCTCCAAGTAGTCTAGCTTGTCTTTGGAAATAGAAAAGTTAGGAAGATACCACGAAGTTGGAGATGCTGTCAAAAGAGTGGGGTGGGGGAGGGCAAAGAAGGAGAAAGAGGAGGGGGAAGCCATTGAATAGGAAGTAATATTCACAAGGAATCTTTAGGGGCAATTCTTAACGTTATTGAACATGGTCCATGTTTAATTTTGCTTCACCAAAAAGGCTGTGATCAACCTATGACAGAGCTTGTCAGCAATTATAATCTCATACTGTTGGCAGTGCAGCACTCCCTCCTTATTCCATAGCAAATCAGACCAGTTTCTCATAGAGTCATAGAGTCACACAGTGCAGAAACAGGGCCTTTGGTCCAACTGGCCCATGCCGACCAAGGTACCCCATCCAAGCTAGTCCCATTAGCCAGTGTTTGGCCCATAACCTTCAAAACCTTTCCAATCCATGTACCTGTCCAACTGTCATTTAAAAACTGTTATTGTACCTGCCTTAACCACTTCCTCTGTCAGCTGATTCCACATAGATATCACCCTTTGTGTAATAAAAGATGCCCCTCACATTCCTTTTAAATCTTTCCCCTCTACATTGGTGAGACCAAACGCAGACTAGGTGACCACTTCACAGAACACCTACGCTTTGTCTGTAACTGCGATTTGCATCTCCCCATTGCCACTCACTTCAACTTCCCCTCCCATCCCATCACAGATATGTCAGTCCTCGGCCTCCTCCACTGCCAGGAAAAATCCAAGCACAAACTGGAGGAACAGCACCTCATTTTCTGTCTTGGAACCTTGCAGCCTAATGGCATGAACATTGAATTCCCCCACTTTAAGTAATCCCCACACTCCCCCCCAACCATACTTCTTTTCTTCCCTTTCCTAGCCTATCTCTCTTTTTTTCTACCGCCCCCTTTTTTACTTCCTTACCTTTGACCCATCTCCCAGTGGATCTGCTCTCCCCTCCTCCCCCGCATCTGCCTCTCATTATCTCTTACCTGCATCTACCTATCACCACCTTGTGCCCACCCCGCCTCCCCTCTTTTGTCCACCTATCACTGCTCTGCTTTTTCTTCCTATATATTGGGCTTCCCCTTTTCCTATCTTCAGTCCTGAAGAAGGGTCCTACCCAAAATGTTGACCGCCTGCTTTTCTCCACGGATGCTGCCTGGCCTGCTGAGTTCCTCCATCATCATAGTGTTTTTCATCTGGATTCGAGCATCTGCAGTTTCTCATTCAGATGGTTTGGAGGCATTGGATCCAGGGAAACTTGGCTGCATGGATTCAGAATTTGCTTGCCCATAGTAGGCAGAGGGTGGTTGCAGATGGAGTGTATTCTGCCTGGAGGTTGGTGACCAGTGGTGTTCCGCAGGGATCTGTCTGGGACCCCTGCTCTTTGTGATTTTTATAAATGACTTGGATGAGGACGTGGAAAGGTCAGTTAGTAAGTTTGTAGATGACACAAAGGTTGGTGGTGTTGTGGATAGTGTAGGAGGTTGTCGAGGGCTACAATGGGACATTGATAGGATGCAAAACTGGCTGAGAAGTGGCAGATGGAGTTCAACCTGGAAAAGTGTGAAGTGATTCACTTTGGAAGGTCGAATTTGAAGGCAGAATACAGGGTTTAATGTCAGGATTCTTAGCTGTGCGGAAGAACAGAGGGATCTTAGGGTCCAAGTCCATAGATCCCTCAAAGTTGCCACTCAAGTTGATAGGGTTGTTAAGAAGGTGTTTGGCATGTTGGCCTTTATTAGTCGGGGGATTGAGTTCAAGAGCCACGAGGTGATGTTGCAGCTTTATAAAAGTCTGGTTAGACCACATTTGGAGTATTGTGTTCAGTTCTGGTCACCTCACTATAGAAAGGATGTGAAAGCTTTAGAGAGGGTGCAGAAGAGATTTACCAGCATGCTAACCTGATTGGAGAGCATGTCTTATGAGGATAGGTTGAGCGAGCTTGGGCTTTTCTCTTTGGGGTGAAGGAGGATGAGAGGTGACCTGATAGAGGTGTACAAGATGATAAGAGGAATAGATCGAGTGGGCAGCCAAAGATTTTTTCCCAGGGCAAAAATGGCTAACACAAGGAGGCATAATTTTAAGGTGATTGAGGAAAGTACAGGGGGGATATTAGAGGTAATTTTGTTTTTACAGAGTGGTGAGTGTGTGGAATGCGCTGCCAAGGGTGCTGGTAGAGGCAGATACATGAGGGACATTTAAGGGACTCTGAGATAGGCACATGGATGATAGAAAAATGGAGGGGTATGTGGGAGGGAATGGCTAGATTGATCTTAGAGTTGGTTAAAAGGTCAGCACAACTTCGTGGGCAAAAGGGCCTGTACTGTGCTGTAATATTCTATGTAAAACTCCCCAGGGCCCTGCTGTTCACTGTGAAAGTCCTTTCACAGCACCTTTCTGTGCTTAAGTTACAACAGTGGTGTTTGAACCCAAAGGTAAGAAGGCATTGGCAGAAAATTTAACAGTTAACAAGACTTTTCTGATACCTTCTCCACTGCTCAAAGATCTTATCATTCCCTTGGTCAAAGTGCATCTGTTGTCCAATAATTGTGAGAAATGGCAGGGTAAGGTCACAATTAACCTGAATGAATGATGCCTTTTCAAGAAATTAGAGCACAATTTTACTTACAGTTTTGCAGCCAAGCACTTTTCATAAGGTTCTTTGCAGTCAAATAAAAATGGGGGCTTAACAAGTCTGAACTATATGGCAGGTTAGCTGGACTACTCGAAATTACTTTCACTTTCTCTGAAAGTGCCGTCACAGGTAGACAAGATGACGAAGAAGGCTTTTGGCATGCTGCTCTTCATTAGTCAGGGCTCTGAATGTAAGAGTTGAGATGTTATGCTGCAGCTGTACAAAACATTGGTGAGGCTGCATTTGAAATAATGCGTGTATTTTTGGTTACTCTGCTTTAGGTAAGATGCCATTAAGCTGGAAAAAGTACAGAGGAGATTTACGATGAAATTGCAGGGACGCGAGGGACTGAGTTATGGAGAGAGGTTGAGGAGGCTGGAACTTTATTCATTGGAGCATGGGGTGATATTATAGAGGTGTATAAAATCACGAGGGGCACAGATAGGGTGAATGTGCACAATCTTTTTCCCAGGGTTGAGGAGTCAAGAACTAGAGGGCAGAGGTTTAGAGTGAGAGCAGAGAGACTTAATCAGAAAATGAGGGACAACTTTTTCACCCAGAGGGTGCTCAGCATATAGAATGAGCTGCCAGAGGAAATGGTTGAGGCAGGTACATTAACAACATTTAAAAGATACTTAGACAGGTAGATGGATAGGAAAGGTTTAGAGGGATATGGGCCAAACACTAGCAGATGGGACTAACTTAGCTGGGAATCTTGGTTAGCATGGACCAGTTAGGCTGAAGGCCCTGCTTCAATGCTGTATGGTTCTATAATTCTATGACTTGACTTTTCATCCATGTTCCCTGAAGACCTAAAGAGGATTGTAATTCAAGCTGGGAACATGTTCGGTGGGAAAATATGAGGGTACAAAGGGGTAAAGGAATGGCTGGTCATCTGAATAAATCTCATGACATTGTAGAGAAATTCTGCAGCCACCCATTTTAATTTTATACACTGGTTACTTTAGATCAATTGGGATGATCATACTTAGTGCACAGTTTTGGTGTTTCTATTTGTAGTCACCACCCATTGATTATCTAAGTAATTTGCATCCAGTAATCTATTGCAGATTAACATTAACAAAGAACTGTGATGATAGAGCATACCTTTGAGGAGTCTTTGAAGACTTCCTCACAGACTATAAAAGAAGAATCTTAGAGGTTCTTCAACTTTCTCTTTAACCCCTTACAGCCTGACTTCTACAGTATTTAAAACTACACAGTAACCTGATGTTCACAGAAACCTTCGTGAAAATAACACTTCCAAATTACAGCAGTGGAGCTCACAAGAAATTGTTAATTGAAGTAAATAATGACAAATACTTCAGACACAATATCAAAACTGATCTCCAATTACTTGGGATTCAAGAATAATAATTGCACTGTATCCCATCTTGAAACATAATTGATTGCAGGTAGCTTTTGGCAGCAGATACAAAGGCAAGTACGGAGAACATTGCCAAATCTCCATAGTAACAGTGATGAATTGTAAAATAAAACAAATTGGGGGCATCCCTGCAGCCAAGTCTATTTAGAATTATTTCTACTCTTTATTCACTTGGCTTGATTTTAATTTCTCTTGCAACAGGATTATATTGCTTGTATGATGATTTCCATAATAGCACAAATTATTATCTCAAATATCTTTTTTACCTGGCAGAACAAAGTTAAATATGCCACCTAAAATTTTAAGGTACACCATATTTGGTTTTATATTTATACTGAAGTAATGTTGAGAATTAATGTTTTGAAGAAAGGTTTATGACATAATAGTAATATTAATTGCACCAGGAAACATTCATGGTTCTTTTGCTTCTTATAAAAGTGTTTTTCCCGAGAGCACATACTTTGAAATAGGATAAAGTTATGTCTAACACAGCAATCAGGAAACGATCCTGTTCATTAACACAGCAGAAATTCATAAATGCTATTTAATTTATTTATCCAGGGAGAGGGCCTCAGAAACATTACCATTTGTATTAGGTGATGCCTTGTAACAGATACAGCAGGTGCCTAAGTACCATCCAGAAATGAGTGCAAATATCAATTTAAATGTTAACATTTCTACATGCAATTTAGGTCATCTAATCACAAGATGGATGATATTGCCTCTTAGAAAGTACAGCTTTGAGCACTGATGATTGAGACTATCAGGAAGTTATGTTTGGATGAAAGATGAAGTAAGTTTAGCTTGAGGAAAAATAATCAAGATGATGAAGAGGATTAAAGCTGATCCAGTCAAATTATTCACCATGGGAAAGGATTCTGAAATCAGGAAGTTTAAAACCAGTAAATTAAGAAGTTAGGAAGTTAAACAGGTAGATAGAAAGAAACAATTCCTTCTGCAGGGCAGTCAAGAGATGGGTGGAATAGCCAATTAATTAGAACAAGACCATTCAAAAACACTTCTTCACACAGCATGGTGGGAATCCAGAAAACTCTCCCCAGTATGTTGTTTGGAGCTGGGTCAATTGAAAATGCTAAAAGAAAAATGGATAGGTTTTATTTGGCAGGAGTATTAATTGAGATTCAGCTTCAGATTAATTTATTGTCAAATATACCAAGGTGCAATGGAACTCCTTGCTTCTGTGAAGCTCACAGAGTAGATAGTATATGTGGCAATAATAAATACAACAATAAATACAGCGATGAGCGCAAAACAAAGGTGCAAAGTATAGTAGTGCAAACTGATGTAGTGCAACAAGAAATGTTAAAGTGACAATAACAGAAGAGGTAGGATTAGGAGTTCAAGAATGTGGCAGCAATGAGGAAATTAGGATTGGGAAGAAGCAGCTCTGGAGTTTGGTCTTCTGGGCTTTCAAACTCCTGTAGTTCTACTAGAAGGTAGAAGGGAGTAAAGGGAATGGCCAGGGTGGCAGGCATCCTTGCTGAAACTATTAACCTTCCTGATACAATGCACTGTGTAGACAGACTGCGTGGAAGGAAGCGAAGAGCCTGTGATGGACTGGGCAGTGTTTATCACTCCCTGCAGGTTCTGTTAGTCCAGAGCAGAGCAGTTGCCATACCAAGCTGAGATGCAACCCATCAGGATACTTTCTTTATCTGTAGAGGTTCTAGACAATCCTTGTGGACAGGCTGAATTTTCTCAGATGCCCAAGAAAATACATACTCTGATGTGCTTTCTTGATCACCACTTCAGAATGAAGGGACCAGGAAAGGCTGTTTTTTTTAATCACTTTTCATGTTCCTCACAAATTGTTCCAAAAAACTTTTTATGAGGGACATGGAAGGTACATATAAATCTTTCTGAGGTGTATTTGCCACTGTATAGTGGGAAATACAACATAAATATAACAATTTGTGCACAGAAATTTCACACAATTAGCCAGGACATCTAAACATAAGCAGTTACAGGAGTAGATCATTTCGCCCTTCAAGCCTGATCTGCCATTTAATATCATGGCTAACCTTTTACCACAGCATCACTTTCCTGTACTAATATGATCTCCTCTGATTCCATTTGCATCCAAAAATCTATCAAAATCTGCCTTGAATGTATTCAGCAACTGAACCTCCATAGCATTCTTGGTGACAGAATTCCAAATATCTTCCTATATCATTAATGAATAGTCAGACTTTTATTTTTGAGACTGTTATCCCTTTATCTAGACACACTGAGAAAATATCTTTCTTGCATCTACCCTGTAAAGTCTGTAAGAATTGTAATACTTCAATACCAGCTCTCATTCTTCAAAGTAGAGATAGCATTGGCTTAATCTACTAAACCTCAGCTCATAGGGCAATCCCCAAACCCAGGAATCAATTTGATGCATTCCCTCTGTTGAAAATATGTCCTTCCTCATGCAGAGATAATAAACCTCTGCATGATATTCCAGACAGAGTCTCTTAATAATTTTGGTTGGACACCTCCACTCTTGTGCTCAAATCACCTTGTGACAGCACCAACATGATGTTTGACTTCTTGATTGTTTCAAAACCAACATAGAACATAGAACATTACAGCACAGTACAGACCCTTTGGCCCACGATGTTGTGCCGACATTTTATCCTGCTCTAATATTTATCTAACCCTTCCCTTCCACATACCCCTCCATTTTTCTATCATTCATGTGGCTATCTACGAGTCTCTTAAATGTCCCTAATGTATCTGCCTCCACAACGTCTGCTGGCAGTGCATTTCACGCTCCCACCACTCTCTGTGTAACTTACCTCTGACATCCCCCTTATACCTTTTTCCGATCACCTTAAAATTGTGCCCCCTTGTGTTAGTCATTTTCGCCCTGGGAAAAAGCCTCTGACTGTCCATTCGATCTATGCCTCTTGTCTTGTACATCTCTATCAAGTCACCTCTCATCCTCCTTCTCTCCAAAGAGAAAAGCCCTAGCTCACTAGCCGATCGTCATAAGACATGCTCTCCAATCCAGGCAACGTCCTGGTAAACCTCCTCTGCACCCCCTCTAAAGCATCCACATCCTTTCGATAATGAGGCTACCAGGACTCCAAGTGTGGTCTAACCAGAGTTCTACATAGCTGCAACATTACTTCACAGCTCTTGAACTCAATACCCCGACTAATGAAGGCCAACACTCCATACGCCTTCTTAACAACCCTAACGGCCTGTGTGGCAACCTTGAGAGATCTATGGAAGTGGACCCCAAGATCCCTCTATTCCTCCACACTGCTAATAGTGTAGTGTATTCTGCCTTCAAATTCGATCTTGTCATGGTTCTGAATACTGGCCTCGATTCGTCTCCATTGATGATACCTTGTTGGGCAGCACATGGATTCCCTGCATGACTAATTGCATAATGACACACACCTGAGCCCCATCAGGGGCCTAGCATAAGTGCCCGGGTTTCTCTAGCACTAGTTGCTAGAATATTGGTCAACCTTAGGGTATACTTTGTCACCTGGTTGCTTAGAGTGGTCAACTCTAGAGCAGTCCTGGTTTCGCTGTTCCTCTTAGGATATCCAGTTTTTGTGTTGGGACTCCACCTCAGATCCCTGAGGCAAGATTCTTTCCAGTTGCTACCTGTGTTTGGTTCTGAGGAAGGAAGCATCCTGACTCCAATCTTGTACCGGTGTGCTGCATTTGGGTTCTCTGTGAGCTTGCTCTTTGCTTGACGTTGTGACAGAATATTCTGACCACCATGAACCCAGACGACAGGAATCCCCTGTATGAAGCCCTCACCAGCCAGGGCTCACTTCTGGGCTGGCATGACCAGCAGCTCCAGGGGGTTGTGGAAGACTTCAATACCCTTACTGTGACTGTTGGGCAGGTCAGTGAACAGGTCAGCTGAGTCTCTGCTCTTCTTACTGCTGCCATTCCTGGAGTTCTGTCTGACCAGCCCAGGCCATCAATAGGAGCATCGCTGTAAAGTTTGATGACCTGACCACCCAAGGAACTGCATGTACCTGACCCAGAACCCTACACTGGGGATCTGGGGAAAATGCTGATCCTTCCTACTACAATGCTTGTTAGTTTTTGAGCAGTGGCCCTCCACGTACACCACTGAGAGATCCAAGGTCGCATTTATCATGGGGTTGTTGTGAGGAAGGGTTCTTGAATGGACCATGGCCATCTGGCACCATCAGCCAGAGACTTGCTCCTCATTTCACACCTTCAGCAGGGAGATGAGAAAGGTCTTTGACCATCCCATCTGTGGAAAAGAGGCAGCCAAGAGACTCCTCACCCTCTGTCAGGGCTCCTGCAGTGTCGCAGAACACTCCGTGGGGTTCTGGATGTTGGCGGCTGACTCGGGGTGGAATGGGGAGGCTCTCCAGAGGGTTTTTCGGCAAGGCCTCAGCGACAGGATTAAGGATGAGTTGGCAGCACGGGATGAGACAACCAGCCTGGATGCATTGATCTCTCTAGCCACCAGGCTGGACAACGGACTCTGGGAACGCAGAGGGAGAGAATGGTTTGTCCAACACCTCTGGTTTTTCTTCCACCCCACCCCACCCCCCACGGGTCACCTTCCCAGCCTTTCCTGACCCGAGTCTCTCGGCTCCTCCTTCTGCCCGTAGAGGTGCTTCCAACCCAGCCGATTGCACCACCCCAGGAGAGCAACCAATGCAACTGGGATGGAACCGCCTTTCTCTCTCCGAATGATGTTGGAGATTAAGAGCGGAGGATTGCTTCTATTGCGGCTTGTCTGGCCATTGTCTCACCACTTGTCCCCTTTGGCCAAAAGGGGAGGACTCACCAGTAGAGAGGAGGATCCTGGTGACCCAGACAACTTTTCCCTATGGCCTCCCAGAACCGGATGCTGATCCCAGCTACTATAAGATACCTCCAACGGTCCCTGTCCTTCTCTGCCTTGGTGGACTCTGGCGCCGAGGGAAATCTGTCGGATGAAGGTGTAGCCTCCTGGGCCGTAATTCCTCAGGAGCCATTGAGTGCCCCTCTGGAGGTCCAGGTGTCAGATGGCAGACTGTTGACCCGAGTCACGCACCGTACACCTCCGCTGTCATTGCTGATCTCCGGAAACCATTGGGAATAGGTCCACTTCCACCTGATAACCTCCCCACAGATGCCGATTGGTCCTGGGGTACGCTTGGTTGAGCCGCCACAATCCCCACCTCGATTGTGTGACGGGCAGGATAGTCAGTTGAAGTCCATTCTGTCATTCCACTTGTTTCCAATCGGTCCTTGCTCCAGTACAGGCTACTGCTAGTTCATTGGCCACCAAAGCCCCAGACTTGTCCAGGGTCCCAGTGGAGTATCACAACCTGGGGCAAGTATTTAGCAAACGAGGGGCTCTTTCCCTGCCTCCTCACTGGCCGTATGATTGCGCAATCGACATCCTCCCTGGGGCTCTGCTACCTACCAGTTGGCTATATAACTTGTCCTGACCGGAGAGGGAGGCCATGGAGGAGTACATCAATGAATCTCTCGCGGTAGACATTATTTGCCCCTCATCCTCCCCAGTAGGCGCAGGGTTCTTCTTTGTGGGGAAGAAGGATGGCTCACTGCATCTGTGCATTGACTACCGGGGCCTAAATAACATAACCATCAGAAACAAGTATCCACTGCCGCTCATCAATTCTGCGTTTGAACTTCTTCACGGGGCCACCATGTTCTCTAAACTTGACCTACGAAGCGCTTACCACCTGGTCAGGATAAGGGAGGGAGGTGAGTGGAAAATGGCATTTAATACCCCTCTCGGCCACTTCGAATACCTAGTAATGCCATTCGGCCTCACCAATGCTCCTGCCGTCTTCCAAGCCCTGATCAATGATGTCCTACGAGACTTCATAAATCGATTTGTGTTTGTCTATCTAGATGACATCCTGATCTTCTCCAGTAGTCTCCAGGAACACACCCAGCATGTCCGTCAGGTTCTCCAGAGGCTTTGGGAGAACAAGCTCTTCGTCAAGGCCAAGAAATGTGAATTCCATGTTCCTTCTGTCAGCTTCTTAGGATACATCATTGAGAGTGGACAAGTAAGGGTGGATCCCGAGAAGATCCGGGCGGTGGCGGAGTGGCCTTGACCCACAACACCGAAGCAACTCCAACGGTTTCTGGGGTTTGCAAATTTCTGTCGCCGCTTCATTAGGGATTATAGTCAGGTGGTGGCACCCTTTACTCCACTTCCTCTAAGACCCCTTTTCTGTGGAATCCTGAAACTGACTCGGTGTTCTCAGCCCCGAAGAAATGCTTCACATCCTCTCCTATCCTGGTCCAACCAGACACCTCCCGCCAATTCGTTGTGGAGGTTGACGCCTCCGACTCTGGGGTGGGAGCGGTCCTCTCTCAATGCTCCAGTTTGGATCAGAGACTGCACCCCGTGCCTTTTTTCTTGCCGGTTGTCCCCTGCCGAGCGTAACTACAATGTGGGGAACTGTGGGTTACTAGCAGTCAAGCTTGCATTAGAGGAGTGGAGGCACTGGCTCGAGGGAGCGAAACATCCATTTATCGTTTGGACAGACCACAGGAACCTGGAATATACGAACCGCAAATCGCCTGAATTCCCATCAAGCACAGTGGGCATTATTCTTTGGCAGGTTCCAGTTTATGCTAACATATTGTACAGGGTCCAAGAACAGGAAGCCCGATGCTCTCTCCCGACAATACACCACCAAGGAGGACCATCCTAATCCCAAGACCATCCTTCCCCGGTCCTGTGTGGTGGTGGCCCTCACCTGGGAGATCGAGGCTGCAGTGGAGGAAGCCCAACAAACCCAACCTGACCCAGGCAACTGACCATCCAACAGCCTTTTTGTACCAGAGCCTGTGCGGTCTCAGGTTCTGCAGTGGGGACATTCTTCTTGTTTCGCCTGCCATCCAGGGATTGACAGGACCCTTTTTCTCTTGAAGAAGAGCTTCTGGTGGCCCTCCATGGACGCTGATACCCATTCCTTTGTCTCTGCCTGTTCTGTCTATGCCCATGGAACAGCCTCCCACCGACCACCAGCTGGACTGCTTCATCCCTTACCCGTACCTAGCTGTCCGTGGTCCCATATTGCCCTGGATTTTGTCACAGGACTACCCCCTTCTCAAAGGAACACTGCTGTTCTCACCATAGTAGACAGCTTTTCAAAAGCAGTGCATTTTGTGGCCCTTCCCAAACTCCCTACTGCTCGGGAGACAGCCGACCTGGTTGTCCAACATGTCTTCCACCTCCACAGAATCCCTGCAGACAGTGTCTCTGACCGGGGTCCCCAGTTTGTCTCTGCAGTATGGAGGTCCTTTTGTCAGGCCCTTGGAACATCCGTAAGCTTATCCGGTTTCCATCCACAGACAAACGGCCAAACAGAATGGGCAAATGAAGATTTGGAAACAGCGCTACGTTGCATAATGGCAAATGACCCTTCGACATGGAGCACCCACCTCGCTTGGGTTGAGTATGCCCACAACACTCTGGTCTACACTGTCACTGGAAGATCCCCCTTTGAATGCTCACTCGATTACCAACCACCTCTGTTCTCCATCCATGAAGGGGACATCTCTGTGCCCTCAGTTCAGGACCATCTCTGCCGTTGCCACAAGGTCTGGGAGGACACGCGCGGCCCTGCTCTGGACTGCCGACTGCAACCGGACATTCGCTGGTCGTCAGCGGATTCCCGCACCAGTGTACCAGCCTGGGCAGAAGGTTTGGCTCTCAGCCAAGGACATCCCTCTCAAGGATGAGCCCAAGAAACTGGCTCCTCACTTCTTGGGGCCATTTGAAATTGAGCAGATCGTCAATCCCACAACGGTCCAGCTCAAATTGCCTACGACTCTGAGGATACATCCTGCCTTCCATGTGTTTCAGGTGAAGCCAGTGGCTAGCAGTCCATTGTGCCCTCCAGCCAAGCCCCCCCCCCCCCACCCCCACCCCCACCCCCACCCCCACCCCCACCCCCCTGGATTGACAACCACCCAGCGTACACTGTCCGGCAGTTACTGGATGTACGCTGCCAGGGTAGGGGCCTGCAGTACTTGGTGGATTGGGAGGGATACGGTCCGGAGGAACATTCCTGGGTTCCTCAGTCCTTCATTTTGGACCACCCCTCATTCAGGAATTCCATCCGAACCATCCAGATAAGCCCGGTGGGTCGCCTGGAGGCTCCTGTTGAGGGAGGCGTATTGTCATGGTTCTAAGTACTGGCCTCGATTAGGCTCCATTGATGATGCCTTGTTGGGCAGCACATGGATTCCCTGCACGACTAATTGCATAATGACACACACCTGAGCCCCATCAGGGGCCTAGCATAAGTACCCGGGTTTCTCTAGCACTAGTTGCCAAAGTATTGGTCAACTTTTGGGTATGCTTTGTTGCCTGGCTGCTTAGAGTTGTCAGTTCTAGAGCAGTCCTGGTTTCACTGTTCCTCTTAAGATATCCAGTTTTTGTGGTGGGACTCCACCTCAGATCCCTGAGGCAAGATTCCTTCCAGTTGCTGCCTGTGTTTGGTTCTGAGGAAGAATCCTGACTCCAGTCTCATACCCATGTGCTGCATTTGGGTTCTCTGCGAGCTTGCTTTTTGCTCAACCTTGTGACCGATCTCCTGAAGTGTATCACTTCAACCTTTTCCATTAACTTTCAGTGTTAAACATGTTAACTTTTAGTGTGTACAACAAAACCAGGTCCTTATGAACATTGACACTTCTCAGTCTCTCACCATTTAAAGTATACTCTGCAACATTGTAATGTTGGTTAATCTATTTTAGCAATGTTGAGTGAAAGATAAGCATTGGTCAAGACAGGTAATATAATGCCCCTACTATTCTGTGAAACAGCAGCGTTTGTTTTTTTTTTGTGTACTTGGAGCAGACAGATCCTCTGAAGAATGGCACCTCCCACATTGCACCTTGCCATAATCTAGTTAAATGCTGGAGCAAGCTTGAAAAAGCTGTGGTTCATTCTCACTCCTAGAAAAAGCCAGTGTCACGTATTAGCAGGGAAAATGTTTGAAGGAGGCAAGGTAGATGTGTTCAAGTAATAAAATATATTTCTGAATTGAACAATCTGGAGGGTGTTTCTTTTGGTATTAAACACCAACAGCAGAGACAACAATAAAATTGGTGGGAAACTACAAGATAAGATGAAATTGGCAGGTTATTATTCTTTGCTATTTATATTACAAATATCGTATCTACAAAATAAACCTGTTTCCAATCATAAAATAAGAAAAGTGAAATCACAGCAAATTTGCTTTCAGAAACATTGATGCTTGGAAACTCAACTTCACCCACTTTTGATGGACAAAGTGAGTACCGAGTTTTGCCCTTGCCCTAAATCAAGTTTCAGCAAAAAAAAATGCAAAATTGAAGCATCCTTGCTTTAAGAGATTGTGGTTGAGACTTTCTCCCTTTTAGATGTGCTGGATAACCTGATACAACTGCTTACAATACAAGCTCCCATGGAGAGGGATAGAGAAAAAGGAGAAGAAATAGGTACATTGAGAGGGAGAGGGGAAATTGGGGATGTGGGGAACAAAAGTCGAGTGGCACAGGGCATGCGATGGAGTTTCCCAGACAATAGGGGCCCCATGCTGCTGCCGGGCTCCATATCTCCATGTTTTGATCATGTCACTGACTGAGTGACCAACGGGGCCACAAGACAGTTTCCTTAATACAGAGGTGCTGTGATTTTCATCAGCACTGCCTGTCTGTAAAATGGAAGCACAAGTGAGTCAATGTAGGGTAGTCAATGAAAATGATGCCACAGTGCATGTTACCTGATTCGCCGTAGGATTTGCTCCTTGTTCAAATATGAGTGATAAAAAGGTCAGAGGTGACACTGTTTTGCTCTAATTTCTATTGGTAAGTCAGAAATGCACATTGTGCAAGTTGATGTCATCAAATTAATGCATAAAACATGATGTATTTCCTCAGGATATCTCCACCATCATAGAAGCCAACTGGGAAATATTGGATGTGAAAAGTTGCTTCATCAGTTGTTAACACAAAAGTATCAGGCAGTGACCATCTTCAAAACAAGAAAAAGTTTAACTACCTACCTTTGAATTAAATGGCATCACCATTACTCCATCCCACACTGTCAATTTCCAGGGAGGTTTTCTTTGACCAGAAGCTGAACTGGATACGCAAAGGTTATCTGACCAGATAACGTCCCATCTTTAGTCATGAAGGCCTGCACTCCAGAATTATATATGCCTCTTACCACATGCTGCTCCAGTACTGTTATGACACTGGCCTCTACTTGGCAATGTGGAATATTGTTTAGTTCACAAAAACCCAACCTGGATAATTACTGCCCAGTCAATCTACTATTGAGCATCAGCAAACTGATGAAAGATATTGTCAACAGCTTATTGGGTAACCCATCCACCACCATAAACATTTACTCCCTCCCCTACCCTCACCCCAAAGGTGCAGTGAGAGCCTTCTATGAAATGCACTGCAGTTACTCATCCAGACCATTAGAACTGCATCTCCTAAACCAGTAGGCACATGAGAAGACCAGCACCTGCATGTTCCCCTCCAAGTCACACACCACTCAGTATATTGCTTTTCCTTCATGGTTGTTGGGTCTAAACTTTGGTACTCTCTCCCCAGTGGTATTGCAGGAAAACCTTCATTGGATGGACTTCAGTGGTTCAAGAAGTTGGCTCACCACCACCTTACAATTAGCAGATGGGCAATAAGTGACTGCCTTGCCAGTAATGCCTTCATCTTGAAATATCAATGAGTAAATACAGCATTAGGGTGAATTGCAACAGGTAGCATCCAGTCCTATTTCCCAATAGGTGGGACTTCTTGCGGAAATGACATAAATGCTTCAAAACATGCACATTGTTTTATGCTCTAATTTATGCATTAAAAATATACAATTGTGTCTTCTAACCCAATATCTGAGCCTGATTACAACCTCACGCCTTTATTAATGAAAATCCAGAGGCAGATTTCCACCAGGGGCAAGTAAAATGATAAGATAACTCACACAATCAGTAGGAGATAATTTAATAATAATGAACGAGCTAAGCTTTTTCACAGACCCTCTGAATTCCCATGGCAGTTTTATGTTAAGTGTTTCAGTGTTACTGTTGCTGAGAATAGACAGGCAGACAGTACGTCATATTAAATTGGTAAATTGGTTTATTATTGGCACTAGTACCAAGACACAGTGAAAAACTTGTCTTGCAAACCATTCATGTAGATCAATTCATTACAACAGTGCATTAAAGTAGTACAGGGTAAAACAATAACAGTGCAAAATAAAGTGTAAGTGCAGTGCAGGTAGACAATAAGGTGCAAGGTCATAACGAGGTAGATTGTGGGGTCAAGAGTCCATTTTATCATATTAGGGAACCATCCAATAGTCTTATAACAGCTGGATAGAAGCTGTCCTTGAGCCTGGTGGTACGTGCTTTCAGGTTTTTGTATCTTCTGCCCAATGGGATGGAGGAGAAGAGAGAACGTCCAGAGTGGGTGAGGTCTTTGATTATACTGGCTGCTTCATCGAGGCAGCAAGAAGTGTAGACACAATCAGTGGAGGGGAGGCTAGTTTTCGTGATGTGCTGAGCTGTGTCCATAACTGTCTGCAGGGTTTTGTGGTCCCGGGCAGAGCAGTTGCCATATCAAACCGTGATGTTTCAAGATAGGATGCTTTCTATGGTGCATTGATAAAAATTGGTGAGAGTCAAAGGGGACATGCCAAATTTCTTCAGCCTCCTGAGGAAGTAGAGGTGCTGGTGAGCTTTCTTGGTCATGGAGTCTACATGGTTGGACCAGGACAGGCTATTGGTGATGATCACTCCTCAGAACTTGAACCTCTCAACCCTCCCGACCTCAGTACCATTGAAGTAAACAGGAACATGTGCACCATCCGCCTTCCTGAAGTCAATGACTAGCTCTTTGTTTTGCTGACAGTGGGGGAAAGGTTGTTGTCATGACATCATGTCACTAAGCTCTCTATCTCCTTCCTGTACTCCAACTCATCATTATTTGAGATATAGCCCACTATGGTGGTATCATCTGCAAACTTGTAGATGGAGTTAGAGCAGAATCTGGCCATGCAGTCGTGAGTGTATAGGGAGTAGAGTAGGTGACTGAGGACACAGCCTTGTGGGCATCAGTGTGGAGAATCATCATGCTGGAGGTGTTGCTGCCTAGCCTCACTGTTTGCGGTCTGTTGGTCAGGAAGTCAAGGATCCAGTTGCAGAGGGAGGTGTTGGGTCCCAGTTCTCAGAGCTTGGAGGTGGAGCTTGCTTGGAATTATAGTATTGAAGGCAGAGCTGTAGTCAACAGACAATAGTCTAATATAGGTGTCTTTACCGTCCAGATGTTCCAGAGATGAGTGCAGGTCCAGGGAGATGATGTCCACTGTAGACCTGTTTCAGCGATAGGCGAATTGCAGAGGGTTGAGGTTGTCTGGGAGGCTGGATTTAATGCGTGCCATGACCATCCCCTCAAAGCACTTCATGATGATGGATGTCAGAGCCACCGGGTGTTAGTCATTAAAGCACGTTACCTTGTTTTTATTAGGTACCGGGATGATAGTGGTCTTCTTAAAGCAGGCGGGAACTTCAGATTGAAGTAGGGAGAGGTTAAAAATGTCTGCAATTACCTCCGCCAGCTGATCTGCGCAGGATCTAAGGACATGGGCAGGGATACCATCCGGGCCAGATGCTTTCCATGGGTTCACTGTCTGTAAAACTGTCTTTGTCTTTATAAACTTGTCTGTATTAGAGTAAATCATACTTCTTAGGAGTGCTATGAAACAAAATTTGACGCAAAAGGAAATTTCAGGACAACTAATCAAAAGCTTGGTCAAAGGAGTAGGTTTTCGAGAGAAGCTAAAAGGAGGGAAGTGGGATGAAGTGAATTAGGGAAGAAACTTTTGACCTTCATGGTCGAGACAATCAGAAGCTTCGCCACCATTGGAAGCACATTGGAGAATGACAACGTGCAACATAACAGAATTGAGGAATCTGAAAATCTTCGAAATTTGTACAACTGGAGGAGTTTACATAAATAGTGAGGGGTGAGGTCATGAAAGGTTTTAATGATTAGGATGAGATTTTTAAAGCTGTTACTTCATCCCACTCTCAGATTTAAACAAAAGCCAACAGTGTACCAGTTGAGTTGTTCTTCACTGAGAAGAGTTTAAACAGAGGAAGTCATGAGACATCTCTGTGTGCTCTTCAGCTAGACATTTCACTTTTCACTCATGAGAAATCAAAATAATTCAAGTCTTGTTTGTTTAAAAAGATTACGATAAGTACAAAGGGTACCAGAACTAAAGAAAAACTGAAGTTAAACATCAATTTCCATACAATCTACTCATGCAGATATTTTAAAAATGTAAATTGTAATGCATTCTTTACTTCTGAAACTCAATGGTTATACATATCAAAAAGAAATTCTTTGGTTCTGATTTCTTTAGATCTATGAGTGTGTCCTTCAACATCAAGAAGTGGCTGTATCAGTGAATTGTGGTTCACAAATTAATCATTCTACTTGATTTCTCAGTCTCCTATTCTCTACAGCTAGGTTA
Source organism: Pristis pectinata (assembly GCF_009764475.1). Lineage (NCBI taxonomy): Eukaryota > Metazoa > Chordata > Chondrichthyes > Rhinopristiformes > Pristidae > Pristis > Pristis pectinata. The sequence goes on from NC_067406.1 coordinate 126,050,053, forward strand.
ATATCTTTGACTCGTATTTAACAAGTTGAACCACTAGAGAAGAATGAAATGAATATTTTTACAATTGTCCTGATTGCCCAGTTTGCTGATAACAAGACTAACAAAACCTTTCAGAATAAGATCACTTGTGCATGCAGAATAATTCACATTATTATTTGCTGCTGTTAAAAATAAACAAAAAAAATTGAGCAATTTGCATGATGATTTCTAAAAGCGAACACCACTCTGTACTTAGAAGGAGCACAGGCTAGTACATCTTGCTGGTTCTTGGACAATGTCCTGAAATTTTTTTATTGTCTTCAAAATGCTGGCAATAATAGTCATATTGTACTTAATAGCTGCAGGATTTCTGCACTTTAAGTGCTGACCATTCATAATTCAGTTTGTCCTGCATAATATTAATTATAAAACTGTGACACTCTTCTCCCAATTTAAGATACATCTCAAAAAAAATTCTAACCATTAAATCCTTGTAAATTACAGCAGTAAATGAGCAACTGGATGACTAAAAGAACAGGAAGAATATTTTACAGGGAAAGAGTGTGTGAATGAATGGCCAGTGGTGAGAGGAGAGAAGAGAGGAGGAGAGGGTGTGGAGACACTCAGCCACGGCAAAGTGACTATAGACTACAATAAACATCTCAGATTGGCATAGTTTATAGCTCTCTTGTCACTGAATTACAAGGATATAAGCACCCAATCACTCCACTGCAAAAACAAATGATTGCTGCATTTTCGGACAATCAACATGTCAAACTAAACTTTGAAATGAGGCTGGCTATTAAGATAAATGTAAAATATCTAATGATATTATTCTGTGAAAAACAGTTGTCTGTCCACCTTGGTCAACAGTCTTCACTTGCTTTCACCCTATTCATTATTTGGGGCAATCTTGCTGTGTGTTATTTTCTCTCCCTTATTAAAACTGTGACTAGACTTCAGAAAGGCACTTATTCAATGTGAAACACGTTGGAATTGTGCAAAAAATAAACTGCTGGAAGAACTCAGTGGGTTCTGTGGAAGGAAGGTGATGGTCAACGTTTCGGCTGAGGCCCTGCATCAGGACTGAGAGGGAAGATAGCCAATTATAAAGAGGTGAAAGGGAGGGGTGAGAAGGGGGCTAGGTGATAGGTGGAACCAGGAATGATTGGCAGATGGAACCAGGTGGGAGACGAGATAGGAAAGGTGAACCAAGGGAGAAGAAACCCAGATAGATAAGTATGTGGGTGATGGGCAGATGGAAACAGGTAGAAGAAGGTGATAAGTCCAGGTGACGGGGTGGGGAGAGGGGTATGAACAAAGGGAACGAGAACCTTGGTGGACGGGTGGGAGCGGAAAAAGAACACAAAACTTTAGATACCAGCACCAGCAGTCTTTTTTGTCTCCATGTTGAGAAGGTAATACTTCATATAAATGTAAGTTTTAATGTACCACAAGCCCAATTGTCTGTGATACAAATAACACTCCAAAGTCAAAGCTCTGATGGTGGAGTGGTTAAAGTCTTGGACTTAGAGTCTCATGGGGATTCTTCATGCAGGCTCAAGACCTGCTCACACCATTTATAACAGTCGCCTCTCCATGCTAGATAGTCTATTATTCAGGCAAACTGGTGCACAGATTAGCATTGCTGCCTCACAGTTTCTGGGACCCAGGTTCAATTCTGAATTCAGGGGCTTTCTCTCTGGCGTTTACACATTCTTCCTGTGACTGCCTGGGTTTCCTTTGGGTGCTCCAGCTTCCTCCCACATCCCATAAACGTGCAGTTTAGTAGGTTAATTGGGAATGGAAATTGCCTCAAGTGGAAGTATACAGCACAAGACTAAACTAAAGGGGAGTTGAAGGGCATGCAAGAGAGAATAAGTCACAAGGGAATGGCCTGGCAGGATTCCTCTGCTAGGAGTTGGCATGGACATGATGGACTGAATAGGCTCCATTATGTCATAACAAGTAAATAAGACCCTAGTACCATTTTTGCTTTAACTACTGTAAAAATGCAGCAAGAAGTGAACAAGTTTACGAACAATGGCACAACACACTGGTCATGAAATGTGGGCTTGATCATTTTTGACATGAGCAGGGACAGCATTGAGATCACTTCCTATGCTTCAATGAGGAAGGCTGAGAAGTCCCCAGCGTTGGACCTCAGGCCATATAAACATTAATCTAGTGTAGGACAATTAGTAATTTTAACGGCCTTTAGGCAAGCTAAAATGCAAGTAACTGTGGCAGGAAGTAGAGATGGCCAGGGGTAATGAGACAGCAATGACCATTGTGGATGGTACAGGGAGCTGCATTGTGGAGATGGCAGCAATAAGCAGTTGACAGCAGAATTTAGGAATGTAGTGCCAATGACAAAAGAATGCCAGCTCATGTCTTTTAAGTATAATACCCTTGCTCCTTCAGATTCCATATTCAGGTCTGTACATTTTAAGTGTTTCCCCTGTTAATTGTGGCCTAGGTTTCCTGACCGGAACCAATCAGGAAACCTAGACCACATTTAACGGGAGAAACACTTGAAAAGTACAGACCTGAATTTGGAATCTGAAGGAGCAAGGGTATTATATTAAACCAATCTTGCAGTGCAAACTCAGTCAGTCATGAATGTGTTTATTAGCAAATGGTGATCTCATTGAAAATCAAATATTTTTGCAGAACTTCAGTGGCAGTCGCAGGGATCTTTCGTCTGGCTGGAATCTCTAGAACAGGGGTCATAGGCTCAAAATAAGTGGCTGTCTATTCAGGACTGAGATAATAAGAGATCACTTCACCCAGGGAGCTGTGGATGTTTGGAATCCTTTACCCACAAAGGCTTTGGAGGATCAGGACGGAAACTGAGAAATTTTTGAATATTAGGAGAATCAAGGGATATGGGATTGGTGCAGGAAAGTGACACATGGGTAAGCGATTAGCCATGATAATATAGAATACAGAGCAGTTGCTAGATGCTGAATGGCCTATTTCTGCTTCTGTTCTTAATGCCTTGGTCATTGTACAGCAATGTTTTACCCTTTGCCATCGGAGAATAAAGTGCATTTCCCTCTTGCAAAATTGAAGGCTTTGAAGACCATTCCAGACCTGTAAATTTGCATGGAAAATTTAGGACATGGAGTTTAATGTCATGGAATTCAATTGATTTCACCCAGTAATGAGGAAATATGCAGAAATGCATTCCAGAATCAGCTGCTTTGCTGTAATAATCTCCCCTTTTGTTTTCCCTCTTGGAATCACATTAATGCACCCCCATAACAAGCACTTGATAATGGTGATTGATCGATAGTTTACAGAACCTTTTGGGTAATGGGTCTTCTGAATAGATCGAATATGTTTCATCAACTTATGCATCATGATTACTAAAATAGTCAAGGAATTCAGATACCCTGTGAATGGGTCGAACAGCAAGGACTTTACATCTCAAAATCTGATTATGAACAGTTGCAATAGCATGGAACAGCAAATGAGCCAGAAATCATTTCTGCTCTGTATAGCTCACGTAATTGCTGTTATCAATTGAACCTTAAGGCAATCTGTCCTAATTTTGAGAGGCAGATTAAATCCCAGATTCTTAATTATATTATCAAAGTATTTGCCCTGATATGAAAGGCTCTGTAAAATTTGTCCTGGGAAAGAACAGAAATATGTTAGATCCATACCCAGTTTTACGTGATTTATTGTAACATTACTCAATAAGTAATAAAGTTACAAAGATTCATTAGAAAATACATATTTTACTACCCACATAATTGGTACATGTTTCAGTTTCAGTCCATTATAATCCTTAAGTGGGTTGTCTTGCATATTAATACAGAAGAAATAGCAATATCAAATTAATACTTCAGAAGTAATATTTTCCCAAGTTAATACATTCATCAAGTAATTAGGTGGGAGTAAAATTTGGCTTATGTCTGTATAAAAGGGAATGAGCTTTGGCTACATTTAACTCTTGTGCGAGGATTCCCAATAAAGTAGATTATCAAACGTCAATGGAAAAGTGTACCAGAAGCTGTTTATTTATTAAGACTTCAATAAAGGTCAGGAAGAGAGAATATGGGAAGGATTTCGTACAGTTATGGACTTAATTCTCATCTACTTTATATTTTCCAGCAGCAGATGTACTTAAGCTGTTTGACAATCCTAGTGTGACAATCATATGTTATATTTCTCATCATTGCCACATTATTATTACTATAATGCGGAAAAATCTCAAGTCTTCATTCAACATGTACCTGATATTGTTACATTATTGGAAAAGTAAAAGTAACTTTGCAAGACCTGCAGCAGCACAAAGGCCAGATGGTATCCCCTAAAATGTAAATATATAACTGTATCTAACTTTACACTTCCCTCTGACTTCTGTTTTTCACTTCTGCATTTCATTATTGCCCTATAAAAGAGTAAGTGTGTCAGACAGTGCGGAGCAATCTATTTGTGTGACATGGCCACCCTGGTTGAATATCCTACAGTGTCCGGATCCTGTGAGATATGGTTTGACAGCTGCTAGCTATTCACTATATTGGCCCTCTGCTGAAGAATCCAGCCATGAAGCAGCACAGGTAGTATTGTCTGTGTCCAACAACAGTAAGTATGATCTGGCAATTGAAAAGCAAGAAAAAAACTGCTGGACGTCAGAAATAAAAACAGAAAACATGTTGGAGTTACTCAGCAGCTCAGGCAGCATCTGTGGGAGAGAAAGAGAGTTAGTGTTTCAGGTCAATGAGTCTTGGACAAGTGATGAAATAAGTGTGTTTTAATTTGAACAAGAGGGAGGAGTGAAGTGAACAGAGCGACAGTCTGTAATAGGGCCAAGACCAAGGTGACATTGCTTTCGGTTGCATCTAGTTATAGGTGAACGAGAGAAGAAAAACAACGACAAAATATTAATGTGATGCAGAACACAGTGGCTGCTGGAAATGCTCAGCAGATTAAGTAGCATCTGAGGTGAGAGAAGAACTGAGTTAACCGCTCCTCCGGCCTGCAACTTAAAATATTCTTGCTTTCTCATTATTTTTTTCAATTCTGATGAAGGGTCATTGAGCTGAAACGTTACCTCTGTTTATTTCTCCACAGATGCTGTCTTACTTGTTGACTAGCTCCAACATTTTCTGTTTTACCTTAAGATCTTTTGTCAAGCTGCCTCCATTCCACTGGATGGGAATATTTTCATTGTACATCCTTATCACACTGCCTGTTATTGGGGGGGCTTGTCACATCCAATTTCAGTGTAATGAGAAGCCAAGCCAAGATGCATTTGAGGCAAGGGGAAAATAATGAAAGTAAATGTAATAGATGTAAGATGAGAAGCAAACCTGAATGGAATAAAATGTACAATGATCTGTCTACTTTTCCAAGAAATTATATGTGTTCTTTCCAGGAGCATTCATTCACTGTAAAATACATTTGTTGGAATTCCTACATTGTATATAAACATGCAAAAAGCAGATTAAGGTAATAGTAATAAACTAAACATTTGGCTAGATATGTCACAGGATGATACAGAAACTTGCAATGAATGTTGCATTTTTTGTTCACCCTCCAGGCATTAGATTCATTAAAATTCAACAAAATACATAATATTAATTCAATTTTATCCGTAAAGAGGTGTAAGATTTAATAAATAATGTATTAACATACAAATAATTTTGCCATGAAAAGTGAATGTTGAGTATCATGACACTTAAAGCCACCTTGGAGATTTGGGGCAAAATATCTAATATTATGGGCCATTAAATAATATTTAAATACTTATTTTGTGGTTTGGAAAGCTTTGACTATCTCTCTGCAGAAAGGATTTATCAAAAAAGATACTTCTACCTCCGGGCGCTTTAAACTAATGCATATTCCAATGAGTTTTTTTTAATGAAGCATTCAATGAAGACTGGCTAAATATCTATTGTGGTTCAATAGTTAAGAGTCTTGTCTGTTCAAGTTGAACACTTTGAACTTGAGCACAAAGTAAAGGATGACACTGCAGTACAGAATGCACAGTTAGAGGAGATTTATATCAGACAAGACGTTAAGCCGAGGACCATCTGCTCAGCTGGATGTGAGTAAAAATTCTCCATAGTTACTTCAAAGAAGAGCAGGAAAATCATTCCTATTGTCCTAACCAAAACACATTGTTCATCCACTTCTGAAACAGCTCATTCCATCATTATCACATCACTGTTGTGGAATCCGAAACAAGTTGGCCTCCTTATTTTCACCTTAATGAAGTTCCTTCAATAACTTCATTGGCAGAAATGAGTTTTGGGCTATTCCATCATCAGGGAATGCATATCTTTCCTTCCAGACTACTAATCAGATTTCACTTCTCAAATGAACTAAAAGTGCTGATTTCTTCATGTATGCTTCCAGAAAGAACCTTTCATCTCTGTGATGTAATGATCTATTCACTGATGGTCTGAATGAGGAGAAATCGAAGCAATGGGCTCCATGTCATTGTGGCAGAGGACTTTAAAGAACAGAAGATAGTCATCGCAATAAATTTTTGAGCTTTGGCTACTGTGAAAGGTGAAGGCTGAAAATACAGCAGGAACCTACAGAAATGTTTATAACTTGGCTTGTTCATCAGGACAGAGAATTCAGCCTGTTTAAGTTCAGACAATGAAGTGGCAGGAGCTTTGCATGTTCCTTATTTTGTGATAACTGATTGACCATACCTGTAGTTCTGGTATGGAGAGAGTTTCCGGCTTTAACCAAAACATTCCTGGTGGCCCTTTTGTACTATCTGCCTTAACACATCCACCCGTCAACAGTGGAAATAATTTCTGCTGAGCAAATCCATGAATGCACCAATGTTCACATTTCCACCCTGCTTCTTTTGTTCATTTTTATGTCCTGTTCTTCAATAATCCTTCCTCCTCCGATGAATGTAACACTTCTTTTTAGGCAGTCCCTCCATATTAAAGACATCATACTCCTGCACTGGTTTTATGGATTCTAACAGAGCTATTGAGGCTAATAAAGGAACCTCAGACTCTTCCATAGATGGGACAGGAGATGGTAGTAGAGCTGTTTATGAGGTGGGGTGCACCTTCCACCACGTAGACAGAGCTTATAGAACATAGAACATAGAACACTACAGCACAGTACAGGTCCTTCGGCCCACAATGTTGTGCCCACATTTTATCCTGGTCTAAGATCTATCTAACCCTTCCCTCCCACATAGCCCCCTATTTTTCTATCATTCATGTGTCTATCTAAGAGTCTCTTAAATGCCCCTCATGTATCTGCCCCCACAACCTCTGCCAGCAGTGCATTCCACGCACCCACCACTCTCTGTGTAAAAAAACTTACCCCTGACATCTCCCCTATACCTTCCTCCAATCACTTTAAAATTATGTTCCGTCATGTTAGCCATTGTCGCCCTAGGAAAAAGTCTCTGACTGTCCACTCGATCTATGCTTCCTATCATCTTGTACACTTACGTGTGGTCCTCAGGCATAGACGAGGCTTTCAACACCACCCTGAATTCTCCTTCTCTATTTTGAGTGGTTGTGGGCCAGAGGTTTCCAGAAATCAGTGGGGATGTTACACTTCTTCAAGGAGGCAATCTCCTTCTGTGCCAGAGCTAGGAATATTGCATCGGTTTTTGAGAATCTCATGCCAGGCATGCAAATGACTTGGCCAACTCAATGGAGCCAACTACACTCATCAGAAGAGGAAGAGATTACAGATGAATACCACAGAAAAAATGAATGGAACAAAAGGTAGCATATGAAAAACACGAGCACACAAGAAAGTGGATGAGTGGATTTGGTTGAGCAAATAGATTAGGGTAACTCGGGCCTCAGTTTTGGGGTGACTGTCCTGGGAAAGAACACTGACCTTGACTCGGTTTACCTACAGTAAATTTTTATGGCATCATCATTGGTGGTATTTTTTTTCAGTATCTTGACTTACTTTAGTGCCACTCTTATGGAACTTTTCATTTTTTCTGCATATCCTGCCCAACCACATCATGAGGATTTTCATCATTTTCTCTTCTCATATCAGCTTTGTAACATTCCCTTGCGAAGTTGTTGAAAGTGCTGGCTGTGCATCATGTTAACTAAGGAATGCCAATGACACACAAGCAAAGCTGTGAGAGCATGTGACAGGAATTCCAGCCAGTTGTGACACACTACAATATTGATCTTTTCATGCTCTTCAGGCTTCAAACAGTGTACTTAACCATTGTAAGGTTTGATTGTCAAGCTGTGTGGTGTTCAAGATATTGAAAAATTATTAGAATGTTAAATATTAAAACAAAAGATTAAAATGAGTTTTTAATCAACCAGGACCTAAGTGTCTGTTTGTTTAGCAATGGGACTATACTCAAGTTATTTGGATTGGCATAGAGAATGGGCTCACAGGTAAAGAAGATTAAAGGTATGGTAATGTGAGGCAGACGGGATAAATAATGGTTTCTTGAACTCGGATTTCTGACATATCCAAATGTGAATGGAAAGGAGATAAGCTAGGCATAGGTTTTACTATAAAATGTGGGGCAAATGTGGTGCATCAGGAAATCAATTAAAATATATGCAAGGAACTTTTATTTCTACAGAGAAATTTTAGCTAAGATGTAGTACTAGGAGGGTTAAACATTATGCCTGTCATCATGAACAACAGAATGTACCACAGTGGGGAGGATTTCTATCCCTTCATTCACATCCTTCTTTTGTTTCAACTGGCAGATAACAGAAGGGCACAGCAGGCAATAGGAATTAAATTCCCAGATGTGTTTTTTTCAGTTTGAGGAAGCAATGAATGATTTGTTTGTGAGGGAGACTGGAGACTGGAGGAGAGGACAAGACTAATGCACTACAATGGGCCATAGGATGATGCAAAGTGCTGACTGGAACTGCAACTTTTCCCACCAACATCAACATTTCATTGCAAATGTGGATGTCGTGAAGCTGCTGATCATTCTTGGCTGATAATGTCCTGACTGCGCCCCATGTTAAACTTATCAAAGAGTCCAGTTGAAGAGCATAAAGTCTGACAGTTCCCCAGTTATACGGGGAATATCTCCATGGAACCTATGTTGCCCTCACCCCAGTGCAGAAGAGTGAATCCATTCATGCAGATGAAGAAGAACTTTGATGTGTACAAGCATTATATAATGTATAATTATTGAATTAAGCTAAAAAGGTTTTAATTGTAATGTTACCTGTTCCCAGGTGTTTAAACTGTTTTAGATTTTACATTTTAAAATGCTTAACAATGTTTTTTTTGAAGTAATACTAGAGAAACAAAGGGTGGTAATGCTCACCCCCCCCCCCTTCCCCACAAACAACCCCCCCACCTTGCTTCTTCCCTTCTTCCCTTTCCAAGCCTCTTTTTTCTGCTTTTTTCCTCTCTCTCCTTACCTTTGACCCATCCCCCGGTGGATCTGCTCTCCCCTCCTCCCCCACACCTGCCTATCACTATCACTTACCTGCATCTACCTATCACCACCTTGTTGCCCACCCTGCCTCCCCTCTTTTGTCCACCCATCACTACTCTGCTTTTTCCTCCCATATATTTGGCTTCCCCTTTTCCTATCTTCAGTCCTGAAGAAGGGTCCTAACCTGAAACGTTGACCGCCTACTTTTCTCCACAGACGCTGCCTGGCCTGCTGAGTTCCTCCAGAGCATCATCGTGTTTTTCATTTTTTTTGAAGTAATCATTTTATTGATTGTTTAGAAGGTTTGGAGCTTTCAGTGTTTCTGTATGTCAGAGAGTTTCAGAAATATATCCAAGGCTTTAAGTAGGCTTGACAGATGGTTAAACTGGGGCATAAGACTAAAATGGGTGATGCAGGTGTATTTTTTCACCTGTTTCATATTCTGCCTTCTTCTTCCACATGATGGCATGTAATGTCCTGCCACTGCGCAGGTCCTCACCACTGAAGGTCAGACTACTACTTAACAACAACTTGACAGTGGGGAACTGCACGAGGTTAATTCAGAGTCTTGAAGCAAGACCTGCAAGCTTGCTACTGGCAGAAAGTCCTGACCCATTAATCAGTCATCCCATTCTGTGATTTGCTTTCTGTTTTACACCAATGCATCCATAAGTTCTGACTGTAGACTTTATTATATTGCATTTATCTCAACATCTTGCATGTGTCAACAGTATGTGCAAATCATTTATTCATAATGAATAACATAGTTTCTTCATACACTAAAAGGATCAACAACAGTACAAAAAGAACAGTATGTTGCACCTCCCACACAAAACAATATGAATGTATACACTGGTGAATTAATCAGTGATTTAATTCAGAAATGAAAGTAATGTTGCTGTCTGATGATGGCCCAACTCTTATAAGACAATGGCCAGCAATGAAGTCCTTACTTAGAAAATAGGATTTGTAGTCATTGGTGTGTTTGGCTTCAAGCAATAGCCAGTGAGGGATTAGGATGATAATCAAGAATGAAATGGTTTCGTTCAGAGTGATATTTGAACTTCATCTAGATACAATGGTGGATAAAGTCATTTAAGGTGACTGTATTGGAGCCTGCCATCGATCACATCATTGCAATAAAGCCTTTGCAAAACAGCTTCACAATTTAGTCCAGAGTACTTCAACTTGCCTGGAAAGTCACCACACACAAACAAATATAACAAAGTGAGAACTGAATGATTGAAGGGAAGTAGCTGTTCTTGAACCTGGTGGTGTGGGACTTCAGGCTTCTGTACCTCCTGCCCAATGGTAGCTGCAAGGAGATGGCATCGCCTGGATGGTGGGGATCTTTGATGATGGATATTGTCTTCCTGAGGCAATGCCTCTTGTAGATACTGCCGATGGTGGGGAGGGCTGTACCTATGATGTATTGGGCAGAGTCCACTACTCTCTGCAGCTTCTTACATTCCTGAACATTCAAATTGCTGTATCAGACTATGATACAACTAGTCAGGAAACTTTCAACAGCACATCTGTAGAAGTTTGTTGGCGTGTTCAGTGACAAGCCAAACCTCCTTAACCTCCTAAGAAAGTAAAGACGCTGATGCGCCTTCCTTGTGATTGCATCTATGTGCTGGGCCCAGGACAGGTCATCCAATATGTTAACGCCCAGGAATCTAAAGCTGCTGACTCTCTCCACTGCCGATCCCCCAATGTAGAACTGGTGCATGTTCAGCCTCCTTCCCCTTCCTGGGGAAAGGTGGGGGGGAGTGTACCCAGTGGAAGAAATGTGTGGGTGATGGGCAGATGGAGTGGGTAGAGGAGGGGGAAAGAAACAGGGTGATGGGGGGGCTGGATTGAATGTGATACCAGCTGAAAGAGTGTGCTAAGTTGTGTCTGGAAAAGATGTAAATAAGAGGAGAGAAATAAAACCTGAAGTTACCAAAAGGCCAGAAAGAAGATACTTTTAAATCTTCACTGAGGTGTCAGATGACTGGAGGAAAGCAAATGTGATACGCTTATTCAAGAAGAGCACCAGTGATAAGTCAGGACATTACAGCCTGTTACAGATGGTGTGCCATAGAGATCCATGTGCTGGGGCCTTTATGATTTGTTATGTACATTAACAATTTGTATATAAATGCTATCTGTTTAGAGGGTATCGGAGGAAGAATTTGTTCACCCAGAGAATTATTGGATTCTTGAATGCATATCTGGAGGCAGGTACTGTCACAAAAATTTAAGAAGAATTTAGACAAGCACTTGAAGTGCCAACACATAGAAGACTACAGACCTAGTGCTGATAAAGGGATTTACTATAGATAAGTGCTTGATGGTTGGCATGGATACGATGGGCCTGTTTTTGTGCTGTATGACAATATGATTCTATGATAAAAAACCCAAACACTGGAAGTGTGGAATACAGGGCAGGAATGGCTGATTATCTCAAATTGTTCAGTTTAATATTGAGCCCTGAGACTATAAAGTGCCTAGTTGGAAGATAAGGTGCCGTTCCTCAAGCTTATGTTGACCTTCATTGGAATAGTGTAGGAAGGCAACGACAAAGAGATTATAGTGGGAGAGAGATAGAGATTTAAAGTAATGGGCAACTGGAAGCTTAGATTCACACATGTGGACTGGATGGAGGTGTCTTGTAAAGAAGTTTCCTCAATGTAGAGGAGACCACAACATGAACACTAAATGTAGTACACAATTGGAACAAATACGAGTAAATCACTACTTCATTGGATGCAGTGCTTGTATTGCTGGATGACAGAAAGAGGGAGGTAAAATAGCTTGTGTCAGATCTCCTCCAGTTACACTGGAAGGTGCCATGAGAAGAGGGTTGTGTATTGATGGAGGCAAAAGAGCGGACCAGAGTATCATAGAGGGAACAAACTCTTTGGAGGAGAGAGAAAGATGTGTCAAGTGGTGTCATCATACTCGAGGTGTTGGAAATTAAAGAACATATTTAACTGCGTGTGAGAAATAGTGGGGCGGAGCCCAATGTTATGTTGAAGTGTGTTTTTTTGTCACCTTCACCTTTATGGTTTATTTCTTCAACTGTCTTCTTGTTTAAGAGCTGAGGATCAACCATATTGGTGGGTTTGAAATCACTTGCAAGCCAAATTGGGTAAAGGCAGCAGAATTCCTTCCACCCAGGACATTAATGAATCAGCTGGGTTTTTACAAAAAGACCCACTAGTTTCAAGCTTTACTCTTATTGAAGCTGTTTTTTTGCTGAAGTTCAAGATATTTTCTTTAACTATTTGAATTTAAGTTCCCCAGCTGGTAAACTGGGATTCAAATTCAAGTCTTGGATCAATGGTCCAGAACTCTAGCTGTGAGTCCAATAACTTAACCACCACACTGTGGTACAGTACTGGGAGTGATCAAAGCACTGATAAACTCAAACGATTCACCCCTTGCACTTTCAGCATTATCACTTACTACCACTGAAGGGCATCAGCATATTATATTGCTGAAAAATCAGTGATGTGACCAGGACAAGAGGAATGAAATGGGAAAGAATTTGAGTTGCTTTATTGGAATATTGATTATATGACTTCCACCAGTCACCTCAGTCACCAACAAACCTTCACTTGGACTTTGCCAATAAATAATATCTCTATCAGATGTCCAAATGTTCAGTGTGCAATGGATAATTGGTCTTTAACGTAAATTGGTCGAATTTTGCTTTGCTCTGGCTTTGGTCAGCTGGCTTGTGGAGTGACACAATGAGGGCCGGGTAGTCCTAAGGCAGATGAGAGGAAGAGATTTACACTCAACATGTGGAGTATTTGCAGTACTTGTGTGCATTTCTGGTTGCCATGTTACAGAGAGGATGAGATTAAGCTAGAGAAGGTGCAGAAAAGATTCACATTAATGTTGCCAGGAATGGAGGGTTTCAGTTATAAGGAGAGTCTGCATAGGATGGGACTGTTTTCCCTGGAGCAAAGGAGGCTGAGGGGCGACCTTATCAAGTTTATAAAATTATGAGGGGCTAGAAAGGGTAGATAATCACAGTTCTTTTCCACTAAGGTAAAACAAGAGGGCATAAGTTTAAGGTGAGAGGGGTTAGATTTAAAGGGGGTCTGGGGGGGCATGTTTTTCACACAGAAGGTGGTGGTATGTGGAACGAGCTGCCCAAGGAAGCAGTAGAGGCAGATACAATTACATTTAAATGATATTTGGACAGGTACATGAATGGGAAAGATTTCAGGGATATAGGCCAAAAACAGGCAAATGGAACTAGTTTAAGTAGGCATTTTGGTCAGCAGAGGTGAGTTGGGCCAAATGGCCTGTTTCCATGTTCTTATGATGTTATAACTCTATCTGCAAACAAAAGCCCTCTTTCAATCAGCTCCCACTGCTCCACAATGCCTTTTGACAACAAAGCTTCACAATGAGGTCTTGGAAAACGTGGACCACTTCCTGTTTCTCAGGAACCACCTCCTGACAAAGTCAGACGTCAAAGATGAAATTCACCAATTCAATGCATCAACACAGCTTTTTATCGATTGAAGAAAAAGTTGTTTGAGGATCTATACAAGCACTTAAATTGCAAGGCACAGAGGGTTATGGACCAAGTGCTGGTAAATGGGAATACTTTTGGTAAGTACTTCATGGTCAGCATTGAAATAATGGACCATTGAACCCATTTATGTACTCTATGACTCTATAATCAAGACTGAAACTCATGGTACACCATGTGACATGCCTAATTCTGCAACCTGATTCATCTATAGAGGATACCTCAAGAAAGACACTATCAGTATTACTTTTTATAAAATCCTCCAAATTTACTGCAAGGAGAAGCAAACCTATGTCAGTGACCCTCCCAGCCCAACATGCCCAGCACTGACACCCATATTACTGTCAGACAACAACATTGGGTTGACCACATTGTTCACATCCCTCACACCCACTCCAGAAATGGATATTCTCTCCCAAGCTCTGCCATGGGAAGTGATCACCAGGCAGACAGAGGAAAGGATTCAAGGATATGTTCAGCGCCTCCTTGAAAAAATACAACACCCTACTGACTCTTGGAAATCCCTGGTCCGTGACTGCCTAAATTGGAAAAGGACCATTTGGTATGATATTGAAAACAATAAGCCCATTTTGGAACACACAGAAGCCCAAAGTAAATGGCAGAAAGAGCAAGTGACCTCACAAAATACAGCCCCACACGACTTGCCCCATCAGGCATCTCCTGCCGCATTCATAGAAAAGTCTGTGGTTTCTACCATCGCCACAACAGTGACCACAGAAGTCACAAACCAGAGTGGAAGCATGTCATCCTTCATCCCGAGACTGTCTAAAAAGTGTCCTAGTAGGAGGCCTCATTCATTTTCAGGACTTCGTTCCTTAACATTGGAATGGTTGGCTGTGGCCAAGAATTGGGAGACCCAGAGCAGACTCTGGGTCACCATGACATCAGGTAACCACCAAATCCTTTAGAAGATGAATTGATGCCTGATCTTTGGTAGCAATGAGAAATTATAGTGACAATGGTTTAAATTTGTTTTCAAGAGCGTGGAGAAGCAGGAAACAAATATGGAAATGAAAAGGGAGGAGAGATGTTTAATTGGTGGATGATCCATTTTCACACATTGTACAATTCTCAGAAGTTAAAATTACCCTCCATCTAGCCTCCACACCCTACCCCATCCCACCCTTCACTGCCACTGAACTAGCATATGCCTTTTCTATATATTGAACAATTTCCACCAGAGCATGAGAAAGTCTGAAAATCTACATTAAAGTTCTACAATCAAAGTTATACTATGTGGAAGAAATTTGTTGCCCAGTTGTCACACTGATATAACATTAATGTCCTCCTAATCAGTTCTGAGCAACAGTTCCAGGCATCACTGATGGGATAAGCATCCTAATAACATGAAGGAGATCACAATTTCAGTTGTCCATGTCACCTAACTAAGAACTGCTTAACATCGGTGGCCTACATCAACACAGAAAGTCCTTCACTCTGCAAAAAAAGGAGGGAGAGGCAGAGAATATTTCACTGAAGCCTTATTAATCCACTGCCTGAGATTAGATCCTCTCTAAAATTAGTTGTTTACATTCAAAGAGATTGGTTTCTTTTTATTATTACAAAATGTCATTTAGCATGTTATTATGAACACCAGCGAGTTGCTTGAAATAAATAGTCTGAAACCAGAAGCAATTTATTATTGTAAAAAATCATAATAAGAACACAATTTTGGTTGAAAATAATCTGCAACCCTTTATTTAGTTCAGGTCCCAGATATGGGTGTCATTGACAAAGCTGGCTTCATTGCCCAAGCGAATTGCACCGGCAAGTGTCTCTGGTGTTAGTACTCCGACAGAAAGGATAGGTCAGGAGTTCCAGGATTCGGACTGTGACGATTAAGGAATGATGATGTATTTCCAAATCATGATGGTGTGTACCTTGGAGAAGAACCTCCTTGTGGTGCGTGCTGCCCTTGTCCTTCTCAGTGGTTGAGGTCAGAGGTTTTGCAGGGGCTGTCAATGTAATCTTGGCAAGTTGCTGTAGTGCATTTTGCTTGAAAAAAGTGCTGTTGACATTAGAAAAATAATTGAGGTATGTCAACTGTATATTGATTTAGTGTAGCAGCTGCACAGCACTGGATGAGTCATAGCCAGACTAAACATACAAACCTGGTGCAATTATTGATCAAAAAAGGTACACTGTGCATCCACTGTGGGTAAGGTTAATAGTGATACACAAATATCAGGATTAAAAATGGCTCAGGAGCTTTATAGACATGTTACCTGTGTCACAGGAGGAAGCCGTTTAGCACATGAAAACAATGTACTCTAATCCAATTTTCCATCACATAATGACCCAAAATTAGATTGACTGAGTGCAGTGCAATAAGCAGCATCCAGAAAAGACACTCCAGTAAAAATGGAAAGGCACTCTCACCTTCAGGAAAAGGGGCGGTGTACATGCACCTGTCTACATCAATGGTGCTGAGGTCGAGAGGGTTGACAGCTTCAAGTTCCTGGGAGTGAACATCACCAACAACCTGTCCTGGTCAAATCACGTAGATGCCACGGCCTAGAAAGCTCACCAGCACCTCTACTTCCTCAGGAGGCTAAAGAAATTTGGTTTGTCCCCTTTGACTCTCACCAACTTTTACCGATGCACCACAGAAAGCATCCTATCTGGATGTGTCACGGCTTGGTACAGCAACTGCTCTGCCCAAGACCACAAGAAGCTGCAGAGAGTTGTGGACACAGCCCAGTGCATTACGGACACCAGCCTCCCCCCCTTGGACTCTGTTTTTACCTCTTGTTGTCTTGGTGTAGCAGCCAGCATAATCAAAGACCCCACCTACCTGGGACATTCTCTCTTCTTTCGTCTTCCATCGGGTAGAAGATACAGGAGCCTGGGGGCACGTACTGCCAGACTTAAGGACAGCTTCTACCCCACTGTGATAAGACTATTGAATGGTTCCCTTATACAATGAGATGGACTCTGACCTCACGATCTACCTTGTTGTGACCTTGCACCTTATTGCACTGCACTTTCTCTGTAGCTGTGACACTTTACTCTATACTGTTATTGTTTTTTACCTGTAATACATCAATGTACTCTGTATTAACTCAATGTAACTGCACTGTGTAATGAATTGACCTGTACGATCGGTTTGTAAGACAAGCTTTTCACTGTATCTCGGTACAAGTAACAATAATAAACCAATACCAATACCTTAAAAATTGGTGCCAGGAAATTGATGTTCAAGCAGGTTCCATGTACCACTGCTAGCCTGTCTACATGATAAGATGTAGGCAGTCTGTTGGAGACATAGTTGTTGGACAAAGATATGGAACTAAAAGAACAACCAGTCCTTCAAACCTATGCTGTCTTGTTCTGGTGCAATTTATATACGTTTTGATCCAAAGGGGTCAAGAACCAGCAGACGCAGAATGAAAGTGATTTGCATAAAAAAAACAAAGTAATGTGAAGAAAAGCTCATGGTTAGACTCTGGAATGCATTGCCTGCAGGTAATAGAGGCAAGTTCAGGCATGGTTTTCAAAAGGGAACTGGATAAATACCTGAAAGGTAGAGGAGTGGGATTAGTGTGTCGACCCTCCTTTTGTACTGTAACATTTCTTTAATTCTGTGAATCATTTTCCCCTCTAAATTCCTCAATGACAAACTTAGTTACATATGACATCTTGTCTGGAATAAATACCCTCCAGCTGTGCAGCAGTCCCTCAGTTCTCTAACGGAGTGTCATCCTTCACTATGTGTTCAAATGCTCAGAGTTCAGTTTGAACCATAACCTTCTGACTCAGAGACAGGAGTCTTAACAATTGAAGTACAGCAGATATGTAGCCAGTTTTTACTGACTGTGCCGAAATCCAACAACTGCCCTGTTCTTCTACTCCCTCTGGCTTCACATTCAGTAAATATTTATTTTAAAACTTACCCTCTTAATGGCTGCTCTCAATGGTCACTTTCAGTACACCTTGTGTAACTTTAAGGCACTCATCATTTGAATACTTGGTACCTATTTTTCCCACAGCATCAGAAAGTTTCTAATCCATGGGCTCAGTCATTTTTAACAATCCCAACAGGATCATAAACTTTTAAGACCTTTCTGTAATAGTTATAAAAGAAAGACTGGTATTCACATCGTGGGCTTTATCACTTAGAATGATAAGAGTCACAGTGGTGTGTCCCTTTAAGTGCAATTTTTGGACTCTGTTTTCTCAGACCAGTGGAGATGAAAATCTCACTGCAAATGAGTGTTGCCTGTTACCTTACTGTTGACATAATTTGATTATGTCTGTTTCTCACTTTACTTCTCAATGGAACATGCATGCAGATAGAATCTACTCTGAGTGTTTAAAGGCTACTGCAAGGTCAAGATCTGTGTCTGGGCTGCTATTGGTTTCCAGGAACCTTACATTTATTGAACACTACTTTGAAAGAAGCAAAAGGGCATCAGTTGTATTCAGTACTGACTGGGAAATAAATTCATTTAAACATCTCTTAATAAAAAAATGATGCTGTGCAAATAAAATTTGGGTCAATCAGTTTTGTAGATATTTTTGGATAACTTCGAACCTAATGTGAAATTTGTCTATTCCTTTTTCAGCATGATTTTCATTCTCCCCATCACATTTTTTTCTAATATACAGCTCTCCCAAATGATCTCAAAAAATCAAAACAAAAACAGCGGGTGCTGGAAATCTGAAATAAAACCAGGAAATGCTGGAAAGACTCAGCAAGTCAGGGAGAACCATTGGAAGGAGAAAGAATGTTTCCAGCATTTCTTTTGTTATTTCAGATATCAACAATAATTCAACATGCAAAATTAATTTGCAGTGAGGTTTTCAACCTCAGCAGTTTGAAAAACAGCACTTTAGAAAGAGCTCTTAAAGGAACATATCATTATACAGGCAACAGTCTTCCAGCCGTGGTGGGTGATGATGAGAGGGTGAAGGAGAGTGCTTCCAGGGGTCAAAGGGACCTGGACAGATTGATGAAGAAAAACACCTGTAGGAAGCATGTTCTTTGTGCCTGGACATCATGGGGACCTTTTAAGACTTAGGCCAGGTTCTTTTAGCAAGAGGTTGGCTAAGGGTGTCTCAGTAAGGAGATGGGGAGACTCTAAATGTCTGGACTTCGGGGTTAGCAGAGATCAGAATAGTCCTGAGGCTAGGAAGATCAGAGTGAACACGAATCAATCCAATGGGTAAATAACTAATGAACACATGGCAGGTTATATTTGAGGTCAGAGAAGAATACCAATGTCAGTGGGGACAAAGAACATAATTTGATTATTGGATCTTTTAACAGCTCAGCTTTAGGGAAAATTGGATTAGTAAAATCTGATGGTATTGTAGGTGAACTATTTTTGTTATGACCAGTACCCTTACCATTGATATCACTTTTACAAGTTGTACACTGGCAAAATAATGCTGGGTCAAATAAAAATTTCATTGAAAAGTTAGGAGTCAAGTTTTCTGACTGGTGCTAACACACCTAGATAAGTTCACAAAATTGCTCAACCCTGGGTTAAGTTAGTTTCCAATTGCACAGTACTGTTTATTTTTGTAGTGTGCAAATGAACTAATGTTTGTCCCAAGCTGGGCCTCAGGCCTCTACTGCACATTGGCTGTCAGTTGCCGATGCCATCAGAGAGGCACCATGAGACAAGTTTCAAAGCTTGTTTAGGACAATTTGACTGTTTTGCTGATAGAAGCTCTCAGTGTGATCTAGTTGGGGTGGACTGCAGGGTGGGATAGAGTAAGAAATAGACTGACAAGATGGGATGGTGTGTGGAATGGTAATGCCTCCTTTTCCATGACTGGTTGCACTTATCTGTAAGGCCAATAAGATTCAATCTCTGCAGACTTCCCCTGCTGGCCCTTTAAGGACTACTCGTTCAGCCGCAAATAAAAAGAGCAATCCAAGAAAAGTATTTAAACTAGTATTAAAATCCTCACCAATATATTCATGGAGCCCTTTATCAGGCTGGTTCCAGAGAGATGTGAAGAGCGACTGATATGGGGTCAAATGGGCCCAATGGTGTTAATCCTCAAAACTGGATTCTTTCTCTTGACCCACGACCTTTTCCCACCAGGAATACAAAAGCATCAAGGGCCAATTTCTTCCCTGCTAAAATTTAAAATGAATGTTAAAATTCACAGCCCCAATGGGAGGATCTTTCAGCAGTTAACTCCATATTCAAAGAATTCTATGAACTGAGAGGGTTCTGTGGGATTGCATTAATTTGAGTTGAGAATCCGAATTAAACGTTTACAGAAATCGCTTTTGCACATCATGTAGCAGAAAACTGTGCCTTGTAGTCAAATCCATTTTTCCTTGCATTGCTTTACATCCAATTGTCATAGGATTTGAAATACCATGGCAGTTCACACACATTTCTAGATAATTTGTTCCATTTCATATTGTAATTGAACCTGTTTAGTATCAATATATTCTTCCCTCTGAAGGCAGGCTCACCTCGCCTATTCAAAATTACCTTGAAATTAAGCTGCATGCACAAGGAAATGTTTTCAGTATCAGATAAGGCATCGAAACTATCTGATTAACTTTATAAATAGCACCACGAGAACATTGGCATGTAAATTGCTCTGCCCTCTGGGTTAGGTCTTTGCTTCCCCTTTGTTTTACATATTCTATCTCCATTCACCAAAACAAAATTTTACATTTATATAATGCAATGGTGTCTTTAAATACACTGTTGATAAAATCACAACACCACATAGGGGGAAACATTCCGATAATTGGAGTCATACTTTACACAAAGGAAAATGTTTGTTGCTGTTGGAGGTCAATCATTTCAGTCCCAAGACATCACTGCAGGAGTTCCTCAGGGCAGTGTCATATGCCCAACTATCTTCAGCTGCTTTATTCCATCATAAGTTCAGGAATGGGAATGTTCACAGATAATTGCATAATGTTCAGTTTGCAAGTTCTCAGCAAATGACATTGTTCATACCTGCATGCAGCAAGACATAGGCAGCGTTCAGGCATGGGCTGATAAATGGTAAGTAATATTCATGCCAGAGAAGTGCTAGACAATTACCACCTTCAACAACAGTTGCCTTTGATATTCAATTGTATCAGCATCGCCGAGGCCCCCATTATTAACATCCTGGGGATTAATAGTGATCAGAAGCTCAATAAATACTATGGTGCAAGAGCAGGTCAGAAGTCAGGTATCCTACATTGAGTGACTCACCTCCTACTACATTGGGCCTCCCACCATTTGTAACGCATGACCCAGGAGGTGATGGAGAACTCTTTGCTTGCCTGGATGAGTGCAGGTCCAACAACTTTCAAAAAAAACTTGACACTGCCCAGGGCAAAGCAACTTGTTTGATTGGTCTCTTGTCAACCACCATAAACATTCAGTTCCTCCACCACTGGTGGACACTGGCTGCAGTATGCACAGTCTATTAAATACAAAATTAGGCTGCTCCGATATAATTTCTCAATTTCCTGACACTTTCCACCAAAGAGGCAACAAGTGCAAATTCCCCTCCAAGTCACACACCATCCTGACTTGGAAATATATCACTGATCGTTTATCATTGATGGGTCTGAATCCTGGAGATCCCAAGTCAAAGCAGGAGAGGGACTGCAGCAATTCAAGAAGGTAGCTCACTGCCACCTTCTCTGGAACAATTAGAGATGGGCAATAAATGATGGTTCTGATAGGAACACCCAAGATCCTGATGAATGATCTTTTTTAAATGGTTGTTGATCATTGTTGAGGCTAATCAATCAAAACTGTTTGTAATGTCTAATTTTTAATTATGATTCCAACTTCAGATGCTGCTGTGATCCTCTTTGGCATTTGGAATGTTCCCTTCTCTGTAAATCAGATACAATGAGACAAGGGCTTTGAAAAGCATACAAAGGGAAGAAGGCAATCTGTTCAGTGCAGCAAATCAAGGAAGCAGCATACAGCATTCTTGCATCAGTACTTCTTTAAAGCCGTCCCATCTATTTGGGTGGAAGTGAATAAATGCAACCTTGACTAATGGAAAATAAAGGGCTGCTGTTCCTTTAAAATTATACAACAAAACTGAATTCAGAATCTATAAATTTTAGATTAGACTTCGAGTCAGAAGAGAATTAGGCTGTTAAAAAGGATTTAATAGCTTACGTACAACATTCTTGTAGCTTTAAGGTCTTTATTCAACAACACTTGTATTCTGTAAGTTTTGATACATTCAAATTCCCAATTACATATTCAGCAGAGCAACTGGAAACATTATTTAGAACATGGATACTTGCTTAAAGTTCAGCAAGAGCCTCAGAAGAGTAGGCAATCTTTGAAGATGTTTCCCTGGAAGGTTTATTTCCAACTTTGCTTTGAATGTATAATTAATTCTTCTGAACCTTTTTATCTTTCAGATAAATATGGAAATATGTAACAGAGTTAAAGTCAATAAGTTATTAGTTGCCCTTTACTTTTATTGTACTGTTTTCTAGTCTACAGACCTCATTGTATGTTAGGCTTCTCATATTTACAATGCGGGAGTCATTGTGTACAAAATGCAAGATGTTTGATCTTTAAGGTGTTTAATTTCAATTACTGCTCCTTCTTCTGAGTGTACTGACAGATGTGGCTAAGTGAATTATCTCTATTGCCACATACATAGCTATTCTTTATTAACTTTCACAGTGGTCAGTAAGTTATTCCCTGTAGAAAGCATCATTGCCAAACTGGCTGCTGTCCTGACCCTCAGTCCACATCTTCACACTTCGTACAGGAAAACACTGCTTGCAATAATAAGTAGAAATGGCCTTATCCTTTTAATCCCCAAAGAGGTCAACCCCAGCACTCCTGAGTTTATATGAAATTAGATTATGCTGTAAACTCTCCATTAACATTGGAAAATTGCTGTTAGGTTAGACTTCAGTTTATGCTGTGTTATTCATTTAGCTCTATATATATGAGCTTTGTTTTACAAACTGCTGGTCACACTGGGAAGATCAAGAAAGAAAAAAAGAAAGAAAGAAAGACTTATATTTCTACAGGGTCTTTCATGTCACTTTCAGACTATCTCAAAGTGTTTTTCAGACAATGAAAGTTTAATCACAGTTGTAATGGTGAAAATTGTAGAGTCATAAGAAATGTTACAGCACAGGAGATTATTCTCCCATTGAGTCCATGCTGTTACCCTGTGGAGTTATCCACACAGTCCTATCCCCCCTGCATTTCCCCTACAGCCCTATGTTATTTTCCAACAAATGCCTGTCCAATTCCATTCTGAAAGCTCTGATTGACTTTGTTGCCACCACTCTCAAAGACAGTGACTTCCAAAATACACACACAATCTAGGAAAAAAGTTCCCAGACATTCTCTTTGTTTTGTTTGCTATATCTGACCAACAGCAGTGTGTTAATGACCAGAAGATTTGTTTTTAATTATATTGATTAAGAGCCAAATATTTTTCATAACATCCCCAGAATCAGAATCAGAATCAGAATCAGATTTATTATCACTGACATAAATGATGTGAAATTTGATGTTTATCGGCAACAGTACAGTGCAAAGACATAAATTACAATAAGTTACAAAAACTAAATAAATAGGGCAAAAAGAAGGAATAATGAGGTCATGTTCAGGGGTTCATGGACCGTTCAGAACTCTGATGGCGGAGGAGAAGAAGCTCTTTCTGAATCATTGAGTGTAGGTCTTCAGGTTCCTCTACCTCCTCCCTCGACAGTAGTAACAAGAAGAGAGCAAGTCCTGGTTGATGTGGGCCTTTAGTGATGGATGACACCTTCTTGAGCCACCACCTCTTGAAGATGGCCTCGATGCTGGAGAGGGTTGTGCCCATGATGGAGCTGGCTGCATTTACAATCCTCTGCAGCCTCTTGCAATCCTGTGCATTGGAGCGTTCGTACCAGGCTGTGATGCAACCAGTCAGAATGCGCTCCACCGTACATCCACAGAAACTTGTAAGAGTCCTTGGAATTTCCTCAAACTCCAAACAAGTAGAGCCACTGGCATTCCTTCTTCACGATTGCATCAATGTGTTGGGCCCAGGATAGATCCTTTGAGATGTTGCCCAGGAACTTGAAGCAGCTCACCCTTTCGACCACTGATCCCTTAATGAGGACTGGTGTGTATTCTGCTGACTTCCCCTTCCTGATGTCCACAATCAAGTCCACAGTCACCCATTATGAGACTGCTCATCTTCAAAGTAATGTTATGAAATCTTTTACATCCAGACTTTAAATCGGAGGTTCTCATTTCATCTAAAGGACAGCATCCCTGACAATGTAACACTTTCCCAGTACAGTACTGATGCTTTAGTCTGGATTTTAGATTTCTGGTAGGATTTAAACAACTTTAGAGAAATTGGACCATTTAATAGGCATAAAACCGATCCAATGAGGACCACTTTAAAAACAACATCTGATTTCAAAGGAAGCCTGAAAGATAGCTGACCCAATATTGTTTGATCCATTTTCAGGTATCAAGAAACAACCTTCAATATGTAATAGCCTCATGTCAGTGCTACTTAGGAGCAACTGGTAAATTTAGGATCATTCAATGGACAATGAACTCCCCTGAAGGAAGCAGGAATCTGCATTTCCAATTACAGATGTCGATCAAGAAGCAGCTGCCACCAAAAACCCTAAGATAAAGCCAAGTGGAGGATGGAGGAGTTCTTGTCCCAGTTCTATGGGACAAATCGCTTCCCTTTTTGCTCCCCCTCTTTGAATTTCTCAGCCTCCACCTCCTGTTTCTCCTTTAATACTCTTAAAACCTTCCCTTTTGACTAAACCCTCCAACTGTCGACATCTTTGGGTCTGTGTCACTCTTGTCTCCTCATGGACCAGATCACACTGATGTCTAGCCGATGGGTCTGCAGCACGAAAGTCGAGAATACACAGGAGACCACATGGTGTCTCCTCTAATGTCTCGCTCCACCCTAGGGCTCACTGTTGACAATAATATTCTATAACATAAAGCCAGTTTTACGTCTGTCATGACTGGTACATTTAGTGCAGCCCCTTTCGTTGAATGACATTTGTGACTTTCATCAAGAAGATAAGTTCAGCAAAGTTTTTTGATTGTTTTCCTTGTTTTGCTATATATGAACTTTTAATTATCTAATTTAATCTACTTTTGAATAATTTGATTATTGTTTTAATTTGTCGTAATTATTTTACATGTTTTAATTATTTAAATTGATCAATTGTTTTTAAGTGTTTCTGATTGGGAAGGGCATTTAAATGGATGCTCTTGACAGAACGAGCTGTCAAAGGCTTTCATGGCAAAGCTGAGGAAAAAGGGTGTGATATCTGGAGGCCTGATTGCTATTGTAGAGAACATTGCTCATGGACAGCCATGCAACTGAGGTTCCAAGTTTGCTGAAAGCAATGTGGCCACAGAAGTTTAGTGCTGATGTGAGGTTAATGCAGAGAGCAAGTGTGGGTAATGGGATGGGTCAAATACAATCTGGCCTGTTGCTTTTAAGAACAGAAGGAGAGAAACAGTTGCAAACCATCCAGCCCCTCTGGTCTGCTTTGCCTTTCGATAAGATCAAAACTGATTTTTTTTTTACCTCAGTGCATATTCCCTGATGTCCTTAATATCAAAAAATCTGTAGATCGTTGCCTGGCATATACTCAGCAATTGAACTTCCACAACCTGCTTATGTGGCTAATTTACAATCCTTTCGACAAGGAATATTCTTATCTCTGCTCTGAATGGCTGATCCCTTATTTTGAGACTGTGACCCTGGGTCTAGTCACTAGAACCAAAGAAACATCACCCCTTCATCTACCCTGTCAAACCCTATAAAAAGTTTGTACATTTCAATAAGCTCAGTTCTCAGTCTTCTAAACGGAGGAGCACAGCCAGCTTAATCTTTCCTCATACAACAAACCTGACTTCCCAGGAATCAGTTTGATGAGCCTTCCTGACATTTCCTCTATCACAATTACATCCTTCCTTAAGGAAGGAGAAAAGGACTGAATACAATATTCCAGACATAGTCACAGCAAGGTCTGATATAATTGGAAGGAGACATCTCCACTTTTGTACTCAAATTCTCCCGCAACAAAGGTCATCGTACTGTTTGCCTTCCTACCTGTTCTGAACACAAACATTTTTCAAACTCTATTTAGTACCCATGTTTCTATTTTATTCTACCAAAGTGGAAACACACATTTTTTCACAGTATGTGCCATAGTTCTTGTCCATTCACCTAACCTGTCTATATCCACTAAAACTTCTCTGCAACCCACACCACCAACCAGCTTTGTATCATCAGCAAATTTGGATACAATACACTAGATCCCCCTTATCCAAAACATTGATAGAAATATTGAACAGCTGGGACCCCAGCAATGATCTCTGAGGCAAAACTCAAATCACAACTCTGATTCTGATCTGAAAATCCAAATCTGAAAATGATCTATTTATTCCTACTCTCTATTTCTGTCAGTTTACCAATCCTCAGCCCATGCCAATATTTCACCCTGAGTGCCTTAGGCTCTAAACTGGTTTCATCATTTGTGACATGTTATTGAAGGGTTTCCGAAAGTCTAAATGTACCACATCAACTGGTTCTTTCCTATCTATTTAACTAGTTACAATCTCAAAAAGTGCTAACAGTTTTGTCAAACATGATTTCCCTTTCTTAACTCCATGGTGACTCTGCCCAGTGTTGTTATTATTTTCTAAGTGCCCTGTGACCACTTCCTTAATAATACATTCCAGCATTTTGCCTACAACTGGTTTTGTGAAGTGTTTTTAAACTATCTGCTACTGCCAGTCAGTGTTACCCTGGTTGCAGTAAATCTGTTATTACAGCCAATGGTAGAACTGTATTCCAAAGCAAACTGACACCTTAGGATAATTCAGCGTTTTTGATTTAGAATGACACAAAATCACTTGTAGGATTAGTAGCACTGGGTTTTGTGTTCTCCACAATTCATTGTCAATGAAAAATAAAACACGAAAGAGAAGCAGTGGCTAATTGAAACTTTATAAAGTTAGTAATTTTCCTTCCTGGCGTACTATTGCATGGAACATCCCAAATATGCATAGTGGCAACTGAATGCTTTTTCTGAGATTTGGTGCGATCACTAATACCTTAAGAATCTCTGTCACATGACTGACTATTGCAACATTGTACGTACCATGCTTTGTGTCCAGTTGAGAATCAGCTTCCACAATAAACAGTCTTGTTTTCTTCATGCTCCATGTCAATGTAAGTATTGTAATAGTACAGAATACTGTACAAGAAGAACCCAAACGCATTACAGGGTTCTACACTTATCTCCGGGTACCATAATTGCAAACCAAGAGGGGTCTTACCACTTAAAATAGGAAGTGCTACAGCATTTCGATAGTTGTCAGTGCATAAATGGCAGAAAATAAAATATAGCATGAATGTGGGATGGAGAAGTGTTGGATGGAGGATAGGAACAACTCAAGGCTGTGATAGGTCGAACAAATGTTGAGAGGTCATTATCATCATTAACTCTGATTTTTGCTTGGTCACACATGATTCAAAGCTCTTCCATCTCAGAGGTTTAAATTCTAGGTTATTATTACAAAAGTATCTTGGAAATAAATCTTCGTTTTCATCAAGGGAGACATTTTTTTTGTCCAAAGACACAAATACCCACAAACTGGATTTCACCATTTTCTGGTGTGATAAACATAGACTGAATGTTACTCTAATGCCAATCAAACCCCTGCAAAACAAAAATCATGAGATTGGCCAAAAAGCATGCGCTTTGGCGTTTTACACCCAGGACATACGTTAAAACAAAAGTGATGATGTTTCCAATGAGGCTGGGGTGAAATGAATGGAGGTATCAATAATGTGCTGCACATCTCTCTGAGGGGAGAGTCAGCCCTTAAAGGCACACTCCCCATGGCAGACACTGACAACATTTCCAATTGCTATGATGTAGGAGACAGGCTGCGGAGGAAAGGGTACAATGAAGGAGATTTAATGAAGGAGACATGGCATTCTGTATGCAGGGTGTGGGTGGGGGTAGGGGCAGTTGGGGTGCAGGAGATCAGCCAGGGCCACCACAGGAAGAGCTTTGCAGGAGTCTTAAAGTCATACACTATGGAAAGAGGACATCCAGCCCATCACGTCCATGCTGGCCATCAAGTACTTATCTATACTAATCTCCTTTTCCATCACTTGACCCATAGCCTCTATGCAATGGCATTTCAGGTACTCATCTAAATGTGTCTTAAATGTTGCTAGAGTACCTGTCTCCACCACCTTCTGAGGCAGTGAGTTCTAAATTCTAACCACCCTCTTGGTTAAAACAAAAATCTTCCTCAAATCCCCTACTCCTATGGCTTCTGGCTATGGACCCCTCTGCCAAGGGGAAACCTTTCTCTTTATCTATTCTATTTGTGCTCACCATAAGTTTTGGGTTCATTCACACCCCAACCCCCCCCCAACTCCCCCCAGCCCTCTCCACTCTCAAGGAATCTCTGCTCATAGCTGAAAAGCTCTATCCCAGGCAACATCATGATGATTTTCCTCTGCACCCCCTACAGTGCAATCAACTCCTTCCTTACAGTGTGGCAACTAATGATTTATATAGTTATACCATTTCCTCCCTGATCTTATCTATGTCCTGGCTAATGAAGGCAGGTATTCTTTATGTTTTCTTAACCACTTTACCTACCTGTGCTGCTATCCTCAATGATCCTTGGACATGTACCCCAAGTTCTCTGTCCCTCATTACTCCCTAGGAATCTGCATTCTTGGGCATATACTAGCCTTCCAAACTGCATAACCTCACACTTATCAGGATTGTTCCATCTCCCATTGCTCTGCCCATCTTACCGACTGATCAATATTGTTCTGTAGAAGAAAACTACCATCCGCGCTATCCACAACGGCACCAATCTTCATGCCATCTGCAAACTTGTTACTCATACCTCCTGCACTTACATCGAGATTATTTATGTATACAACAGGCAATAAAGATCTCAGCACCAATCACTGTGGTACAACACCGGGTCATAGACTTCCAGTCATTCAAACAATCCTCCACCATCACCCTATGGCTCCGATCACCAAGCTAATTTCAGATCTAATTTGCCAAATTGCCTTGATCCCATATTCTCTTTCTTATACACCAGCCTGCCACGTAAGACTTTGCCAATTAGGCTTGAAAATTTTGGTAATTATTTACAACCATAGTAAATTGTTACTTTTCTATTTGTAAGAGGTTACTGAAATCCATGTATACTACATCAATTGCATTACCTTATTGAAATCTTTAATCACCTCCTCAAAAAAACCAAATCAAATTAGTAAGAGGATTTCCCCTTAACAAAGTGATGTTGACTATCTCTGATCAATCCCAACACAGTTGCAACCACCAGAATCTTATTTTTTGAAAATCACTGGCATTTTTCACAATGATTTTGGTACTTGTTTAGCTCTTGTTGCCCAGTAGCTGAGGAAGGATTGCAAATTGGAGCCAGGAGTCAGAGAAATTGAGATCCCTCAGGATCCATCACTCTGGGAAGTGGTGGCTAAGGATAAAGCCTGGCAGTTCAATCCTTGAGGATAAAGATCTCAGATAAGCTTGGTTTTGGTTTTGGTATTGGTATTTGTATTGGGTTTATTATTGTCACTTGTACCGAGGTACAGTGAAAAACTTGTCTTGCATACTGATTGTACAGATCAATTCATTACACAGTGCAGTTACATTGAGTTAGTACAGAGTGCATTGAGGTAGTACAGGTAAAAACAATAACAGTACAGAGTAAAGTGTCACAGCTACAGAGAAAGTGCAGTGCAATAAGGTGCAAGGTCACAACAAGGTAGATCGTGTGGTCAGAGTCCATCTCATCGTGTGAGGGAACCGTTCAATACTCTAATCACAGTGGGGTAGAAGCTGTCCTTAAGCCTGGTGGTATGTGCCCTAGAAACATGGCTTTCACTATCAGGAGAATCTTCAGACGATCAACAGACACCTGAAAATTAAGAGAGTCGAAACTTTTCTCATTGATAAAAAAAGTTTGAGTTACTAAAGGGAGCCCTTCTGGGCATGAGCACTGTCAATGGCTGCCCTTCAGTGCCTGCTACTCACTGAGATCAAAGTAGATGAAGTCATCTCTCGGCAAATGCAATGCCTGGGTTATCGCTCCAGTGCTTTGGTGAATGAAAAATTGTGAGGTATTGCAGAGATCTGCTTCCAACAGTTTGAAAGATCCTGTGGTCAGGAAGTTGACAGTCACAGTAAACTTAACTTAATGAAGAGAGCAGTCCAGGCTGGTTTAGACTGCCCGACATCACATATTTCAGTGATGACAGCGTTGGAAAATCCAAGGCTGGGAATACATTGGTCATCATTGGAAAAATGCAGGTAAGATATGGTTTCTCCAAAGACTCCATTGGAGTAAGGTCTTCCCAGATGGGAATATCTTTGCCTCCTCTACCGAGGTCCCTGCTTCACCCTGTGTGACCAGGCATTGGCACTCTGACACCTCCAGTAATGGATTAATGCTGCAGTGTCACTATTGAGAAAGAAATGCTTGTTAGTTGCAGCACATTCTGTGGACTATGGAAAGCACTTGAACAGCTTTCAGTCAGCTCAATGTCAGCAGATTGCCCCTTCAATTTGTGATAAATGCAACAAAATCGCATGATGTACTCTTTGATGTGCTGTGACTATTCAACGAGCATCATAGGTTGCAAAAATTCCACTTCACATCAGTAAAGGAGGAAATGTGTTGCACAACCAGTGATACCATAAATTGCATGACTGACACTGGAAAAATGTCAGGAGTGTTAAGGTAAATTATACACAGAAGTACTTGGGCCAATTTCCCAATGCGTGCAATTCCATTTGGAAATGTTCACTGACATAATATGATGTAGGTTGAACAAATTTTATGTGTGATTTGCATATGAGAAACTAAGACTACTTGATCTAATTTCTTCGCAAAAAGCCAGTGAAAGCAAAAACATACCATAAAAAAACACAGTGATCTGATGGGAGTGACTGTGTTACAAATGTGGTGTCTCTTTCAGCCATTTTTCTTCACGTGAAGCTGACAAAAGAGATTGCATGTCTCAATGCATTGGCATCGATCTTTATCAAGCTTTAACCTCAATCTCCTCATATTTTCACAGTAAAACCGACAGCAACAAGCTGCTGAATACTGAATAATATTTTGGAATTAAAAGAAAAGGGCAAATACATAATCAAAGCAGAGGTCAGATGTCACAAGTGTTTCTGTTGATAGAGAAAAACATCAGAGTTGAAATTTTATCTGCAGTACATTAGTAAAGTAATCACCCAGTGAGAGACATACATTGTTTTAAAAGTTTGAAATTGATCAAAGCAAATTTGCCACACAAACCAGCTCCTGAGAGGGAACAAACCACCAGCTGGGCTCCAAAATTGCACAGCATGCTTCAATAGAAGCCTTGGAGGCAAGCGACTGGATCTTCTCCACTAATGTAAGCCCTGCTGTTAAAAGGAGCATGCAATTCGGGCATGAAATTCTGCAGAAAGAAAAGTTTAGTGCTGAAGAACTAGCTGTGCAAATGATCTTGTTTCCTGTCAGTTTCAATAGACTCAAGAGGGCCATTCTCAAATATCTAGGAAAAACCTAACAGCAGATCCAACAGCAAACAGCATGCCCAAAGTCACTGCTTCCTCTCAATACTCATTTGGAATTTGCATTAGTGATTCAATATTATCGATTTAGTTCCTGCTGGGATTCAAAAGTGAATATATTGGAGAAAAATAATCAAATGGCTATTTTCAGTTGCATATTGTCATTTTTTTCTCCATTCATTTCTGGTGAAGGTATGAAATATATAAAATGGTTTCAATTTGCTCCTACATCAGGAGTAGAATCTCTGCTTCTGTAAAGTTAAATTGTTAATATCACATTAGTATCTTTGTTTTAATGTTGGTTATACAAATGCCTACATCATTTGACAGAGTCAAATGAAAATTAGACACAGCTTCTTATCCCATTAACTTTGTTGGAAGTTCCTTTTATGACTATTTTGTTAACTTTTTGGGTTCAGACCTCTGATGCCAACACTTTTCTTTTAAATGGTCGATTATTTAGTTTTCAGTGAATTTGGTTCTCAGCATGGTGACAGACTGAGAAAATGAAAATTTCCACAGCGATGTTGAAACCAAATAGAACCCAGGTCACTTTTAGCAGGTAACAAACTTTATACTGCTCTATATGCCAAGTCCTGATGTCAAGTGGACACCTCATTACATCTGGTATTGTGACCTGTGACTTCACTGCAGATTACTGTCTGCAGTTTGGTGGCGTTGACTTAAAATCGTATCATTGCTGCCCAAGCTCATTCTAATGTAATATAGATACAATCAAGTACATAGATGCAATCATAAGGAAAGCGTGTCAGCATCTTTACTTTCTTAGGAGGTTAAGGAGATTCGGCTTGTCACCGAACACTGACACACTTCCACAGACATATAGTACAGTTGAAAGTATCCTGACTGGTTGCCTCATGGTCTTGTCCAGCAATTCAGAACACAGGAATGTAAGAAGCTGCAAGGAGTAGTGGACTCTGCCCAACACATCACGGGCACTTCCCTCTCCACCATCAGTTGTATCTACAGGAGGCGCTGCCTCAAGAAGGCAACATCTATCATCAAAGATCCCCACCATCTGGGCCATGCCATCATTTTGCAGGTACCAGCAGACAGGAGATACAGAAACCTGAAGTCCCACACCATCAGGTTCAAGAACAGCTACCTCTCTTCAACTATTCAGTTCTTGAACCAACCGGCAAAATCCTAATCACTACAGTTTAGCAACACTATGACCACTCTGATCACTTTGCACTAAGATGGACTTTTTTTTGTTCTAGTTGCATTGTTTCTTCAAAAAATTGTGTATAATTTATACTTACTTTATGTTTTCCTTGTGAATGCTACTTATGCTATGTGCCTCTGATGCTGCTGCAAGTAACTTTTTCCTTGTATACATGTACTTGTGCATGTGACAATAAACTCGACTTTGACTTTGACAAAGATGACCAAATAACAAAAGAAGCTTTCATTTCTGCCGTGTTGTGAAATTCAACCCTTGGGCTCAGAGTTGGCAGGGCACAACACCAAAATCTTAATAAATAAGATTACAGAATTTAATTTTAAAATTCTAGAGAAATGCCTGTTCTTTTTATCAATGTACTATCAATAGTTAGACCTTTAGCTTCATATATGAAATCATTGGTGAAATAGTGCAACAAACATCACACTTTAGACATTTTAATTTGTCCGATAAAGAAAGTATAAGGCCAAGTGAAATTGATACTTGATACTGAGATGGGTTTGCACCCTATGCTACCACATTGCTTGATGTCTGTGTCGATCTCTGGCACGACTTACAATAGCTAGCACATCTTAAAAGGGGAGTTGTGGCTACAGTAGATTACATGGCTTGGGAGAGTCTTGGGTGAAACACTTCACACATCGCTCCTCTGTGAAACTGAGTTATGGTTCTCCATGGCAACTCACAGTATATTCGGTCTCCTGCATTTTGTCAACAACTTCCATTCACATATCTCCTCGAACATTGCAAAAACATTCATAAACACTTCAGAGGAGTGATTTCAAACAAAAAAAGTATGCCGAATCCCACTAGGAGCTGTTAGGATTGTTCATGAAAGTGGCAGGTTTTAAGGAAATATTAAGACAGGAAGGTTGCTGGGAGTAGTTCCAGAGCTCATGACCTTTGCGCAGCCACCAATTGTGGGGCAATTAAATACAAATGACTTCCCTCTTCTCAAAGTTCCCAGCTTCTTTGGCTTGGGAGACCTACCGGACTATTCACAACCACAATAGAACAGATTCCGAAGCGAACAAATGCCATGATGCATCAGTGTCTAATTGTTCCCAAAAAGCCAAACTTAGTTGGACACAAAATAACCAAGAAAGGATTCAGCAGTTAAGCAGCTTCCAACACCAACAAACAAATTCCAAACCTGTAGGAGGGAATGAGACTTTATGTAACTATTCTACAAGCCCTTCCTTTCTGTTATTGTCATGAGTTATTGCCTTAATCATGATGGGAGCCATGCAGAGGGATCAACACATTTCAGATATGTTAATATTAAAATAGGGTGTTTTTGGATCTGTCTCAGTGGTACATAGCTATCCATGGTGCTTACATTTTTGTTGACAGTGTGAACAAGGCTAAATGATTCTTTGTTTTGCCCTTCACATGGCATTAAAACTGAGCATCAGGATTATACCATTTGGTGCAAAGCAACTGCTATATCTTCGTTTCCATATCTCATAATCTCTCATTTATATGCAAATACCTTGATGGAATTAGAGAATGGAAATGTTTGGTTTTCAAATTCGGAATAGAAGTGTGTCACAGAAAATTAGTATAGTACCAAGCATCTGCAAGACAACAGTAATGAAGTAACGTTTCAAATGATTAAGGCACTTGGACAATTTAACACAAATATTTGGAGGAGCTTAATAATATTTTCCAAAGGACATTTGCAGGAATTGCTGGCGCTGAATGTAACAGCTCTGATTTCACTGTGAATAAGAACAGAATTTATGACAGTCTCTAGTAAACTTAATTTTGCTCAGAAATAGTGATTGCTTCCAGGAACACTGGGATGTAATTTGGCGTAGGCACTTACAGTCAATTATGTTTCCTGAATAATATTCAGCAGTTCATGCAGGGGGTTCTTTTGTTAGCCATGGGACGATGGACTATGTGGATAAGGTGTGTTATATCCTGGATTTTTGGAAATCTCCCCTTCCTCCTCCACATTGGTAGGATCTTGGGGTACAGGCTGCTACTGCCTGAATGTGAATGGGGAATCTGATATCCTCCTTCACTGTGACAGACAAGGTATAAATGCAAAACAACAAATTTCACAACATATGTCAGTGATAATAAACCTGATTCTGATTCCATTCTGACTTCCATACTTACTGGCTCTAACACAAAACAGTTCAAACCAACTGACATCACACGTGTGATTACAAGTCTTACTGCAAAGGTTTTAGTGCTTAGTCATCCTCTCCTCATGAACATAAGTTGTTTGTTCTTTGTGGTCCATTTCTTGTTTTGTAATAAGGAACGGTCACATATTGGCTTTGGTACCAACTAAAGAACTGCTGGCATTCCTGTTTCAGTTAAAGGATGGGCAAAGCAGCAGTGTAATAATGTCATAAACTGACTTGTATTCTCAGCCCAATATTATGAAGAAAATGTTCAGGCTTTCCCACAACAAACTATATTGGTTTTCCTGCAGCAATTATTTTTTGGAAAATAAACCTGTTCACAGTTAAATTCCTCCTCGAAGCCCTCAGCATCAGCAATACTCCATTACTCAATACATTGACTGATTCTCGGGTGTGGATGATGGAAAATAATTTCTATGTTGTTACCTTCATTTGTATAGCATTATTCCATGTTAATCCAGTTAAACTCCAACTGTATTTATCTGGTGCATTAAAAGGTAAATCCCAATGTAATGAATTCTTATTTCACATTTCTGGAGTGCCTACTCATATTACAAGAATTTTCTTAACCGAAGATAAAGTTTTATGCATGGTTTCTACCTTTTCCTACTGCATTCAATAGCCATTATTGAAGTGTGAGTTGATGCACTGTGTGTTGAAGAATTGTTTCAGCAACAAATAGTAATGGGGTATAACCTAAGTTGGTTTCACCTGATGTTGATGGGTGCATACTTCCATCTGAAGAGTGCTGAAGAGATGGAGCAGTAGCTGATAGACTCACCGGTATGTCAGAATACTAAATGCCCATTTGCATCTTGCACACAAAATGCTGGAGGAACTCTGTCCTGATGAAGGTTCTCAGTCCGAAATGTTGACTGTTCACTTCCCTCCATAGATGCTGCCCGACCTGCTGAGTTCCTCCAGCATTTCGCATTCCTCCAGATTTCCAGCATCTGCAGTCTCTCTTGTGCCTGCATCTTGAGCAGCTTAGATTAGCAAATTCTACAGAGTCACTTCGAAACTGGATCTTTTCTAGTCCAAATTTTTACTGAGTTGTTTAGATAATGTTATGCTACAAGATACTTTTGGTGTTTTTGCAGTTTTCTTGGAGACCTTTCAATTACTGAGGTAGAGATTTTGAACATGTCCCTTACTGTGGATGGGATCCAATGATGATAGGACTTTGGAGAGTGACCAAACAGACTGAGATTGATTGACATTACGCTGATCATCCAATTTTTTTCTGACTTTGTAAGGTCAACACTGTTTCGAAAGTGCTCGAGTATGTAACACAATTTCATCAATCCAGTAGGAGGGATTTCAATAAAAGAAATATTTTACAAAATGACGATGATGTGTTTTTGTTGTGGAAGAGAGTGGCACAATGGTGCAGCTGGTAAAGCTGCTGCCTCACAGCTCCAGTTACCTGGGTTTAATCCTGACATCTGGTGCTGTCCGTGTGGAGTTTGCATGTTCTCCCTGTGATTGTGTGGGTTTCTTCTGGGTGTTCTGGTTTCCTCCCATATTGAAAAAATGTACAGGTTGTTAGGTTACTTGGCCTCTCTAAATTTTCCCCCGTGTATAGAAAAATGGTAGAATCTGGGGCAGAGCTGATGGGAATGTGGAAAGAATAAAATGAGTGAGGGTAAGATTAATGTAAAGAATGGTTGCTCAATGGTTGGCACGGATTCAATGGGCTGAAGGAGCTGTTTCCATGCATCATCTCTCTACGACTCTATGAGAATAACTACCCAACATTTTTGCAGGGTGCTACCAAAGTATGTCACATTTCTTATTAGAGATGAAAAAACTGAAAATGTCTTTTTTGGAGGGTTTTTCGCAACTTTATTTTGTAATAGCAAGTAAATGTAATCATTTGTTGACCATCATCACAACTATTTATTGAAGGTAAATAGGTGCTGCGTATTTATTCTTGAACTAGATCAGAAAGAAAAGTATCTTTGGAAATGGTTACTTTTTATACCCCGTTATTCATTCCCGAGATATTGAGTACATTTTCATTTTAATAGATACAGCACAAAATATTACATGTTGGGAACATCCTAGGGTACTTGCCTTGTCCCTAAATGTTCATTTGTTTTCTATTCATAATTATTTATACCAGGAGTGCTACATCCAGCACACATTTGTGCTGTATGGGAAAATGTCCATGAGAAACATAATTTGATATCATGGACATAAATTGTCTACTACACTTCTAATTGGATTGATCAAGGTTTTGTTAATCATACTGATGTTTTCAAATGCATAAAACAACTACCAACCATGAACTAATAGGTGGCTAGGAAAAGCTACAACTCACAATCACTAACACAAACAAAACCTCTCAAATGAATTATCTAGTTTGCTTTCAAAACTGCCAATCAGAAATCACCTACTATGGTAAACTGAAGTGGATGGCTCAAAGATTTTTTTTCTGATCTTATTTTAACTCCTTCTCGTTTCATGAACTAGTTGAACTGTCAAAAATACAACTTACAGCAATAACAAACATTCAGCTATTTGAGTGAAAAATATGGAGAAATATTTACAAAATTGTCCTTGATCATTTGACTAATGTATGGGATATGCGTTCACGATGCTCAAACTGCTCATGGTGACTGGCCTTGAGCTTTTCTACTTTGCTGAGCTTTTCACTGTTCAATTATACTTTGGATCCATG
This sequence comes from Pristis pectinata, assembly GCF_009764475.1. Classification (NCBI taxonomy): domain Eukaryota; kingdom Metazoa; phylum Chordata; class Chondrichthyes; order Rhinopristiformes; family Pristidae; genus Pristis; species Pristis pectinata. The sequence goes on from NC_067406.1 coordinate 126,087,614, forward strand.
TACTTAGAACATCAGACATTCAGAACTGTGCTGTCCTGTTTATCATCACTGCAACAACAGCTACCAGTTTCTAGTGGAGCTTTGGCTGCTATATTTACAGCTGGTACATCAGCATCAGCTTTCCATGCTCTTGCTGTTACCATGGTCACTATTTCTGGATTCACTGCGGCTATGGCTGTCATGAGCTTCTAATTCCTTCAACCCTGACTCAAACCCAAGGTGCTGTAATACAGTCAAAACTTATCATCACCTTGCTTCCAGATCTTCAGATCGCACTGTTATAGGTCAAATCTGAAACAAGTAGAAAAAGCAACTTATCTGAAATTTTTGAATTTAATATGGAATTCTGTAGGCTCCATTGTGTCCAGACACTTGATGAAGCTGTGGTTCACATGGACTTCTTCCAATTTACTCATTGTACTTGGTGTTCATGATGTGGCCTCCTCTGCATTGGAGAAACCAAAGGCACGTTGGTTGACTGGTTTGTGAAACACCTACATTCAGTCTGCAGGGGTGACTTTAATTGTTCATGCCAGTCCAAATCTGAAAGGAAAACAGAAAATGCAGGGAATACTCAGCTGGTGAGTCAGTATCTGTGGAAAGAGAAACAGATTTCTAATGAAGAGTCATTGACCTGAAACATTAATTCTATTTTTCCCTTCACAGATACTGCCTGACCTACTGGGCATTTCCAGCATTTTCTGTTTTAGTTTCAACTAAATCCAAGTTGTCAATCCCTCAGAAAACCTGTTTGTTCAACAAGAACATTTAATTTGTATCCCTATTTCTAATATAGCACAGCATATTTAACATCAACAGTCTCTGGAATTAAAATATCAGTCACAATGATAAAATTATCAATCAGAAAATTAATACACCATGGAAATGATCAACAGCCTTGTTGATTAAGATGTCCACTCATAATTGTCAGTTGTTCATAAAGCCTACAAAGAATTTACTTTTATCAGACTAGACATGATGACCAATTATGTTAAACATTTTATATATGCTAAAAGCATTCTGAAATTCATAATGTATATATTAGTCCTAAATCAAATGATTAAAATACATGCATATATTTTCTATATTACTTTCAAGTTTATATCATTCCCAATGCTAAGTGATTGTAAATGATTGTGAAACAACATTTTTATAGAACGTTTGATGTCTGTGCCTAATAGCTGTGACTGATAAGTCACTAATTTTTATCTAGCTTGAAAATCATTCCTCTTTAGCATTGAAATGGTCTGAATAATCATTGGCTATCTGTCCTTTGTTTCCAAACAATTATTTGTTAAAACTGTGCAGAGTGAAAATATTTTTTTTGTTTCAGAAAAACTTGTGACCAATCATTTATTGCCAATTCAATGGATCAGGTTTTGCTGTAACAGGGCATCTTATTTCATCTGCCATAAGTTTAAACTTTTCAAAGTATGTACCCATCAAGTTATTGAAGTTGTAAGCCATTGATGTTGCTGTGAAGGAAACTGGGATCTGAGACCTGAGTCAACAACACTTGAAAATGTTTTTCTACTTAATCAGTCAGATTGAAGAGCAAATTAACAGTGCTGGGAAGAGAAGGAAGTTGGAGTGGATGAAGTTGATGCCAATCGGTTATGGACAAACAAGTGAGGCAATGGAAATAGTATGTATTAAAAGAAAGAAAGAAGACAGTATGGACAGAAAAATACAATGAAAATATAATTCAACATTTTACATCTATTGCAATGCTTGACTACAATAAGATCTGTGAATGTGGGAATTATACTGTTGCACTAATTGCATTTCAGTGTCATGGATGTTGATTGGCATCAATTAATACTTACCATGATGCTGGAAGGATATTTGGACTGAAATGGAAAGCTTTCATTTTTTGCAACCTGTTTACATTTGCCATCAATATATTGCATACTAGAAATTCATTCTCATTTGCTAGCATTGAAGTCAGTGGAAACACATTTTGGTAGTGTTTATAATACACAATTCCCACTGTGTGGTGCAGAAGCTGGAGTTGAAATTTTAGGCCAAGTACTTCATGTTATTTAATGCATTTTAATGGTGGAACAAGAAGAAGATGATTTTGTAAAATTAATGGCATGAGTTTCAACTTAGGGGGCACATTTTCCATATTTGATTCTAACTATATGTAACGAAATACAAATGTAACTCCTTATTCAAAAAGGAGATGGAAAGCAGTACCAATAAGATATCTTTATTAGTCACATGTACATCAAAACACACAGTGAAATGCATCTTTTTTGTGTAGAGTGTTCTGGGGGCATGCCCACTACTTCCTAACCCATATGTCTTTGGAATGTGGGAGGAAACCGGAGCACCTGGAGGAAACCCATGCAATCACGGGGAGAATGTACAAACTCCTTATAGACCAATAGACCAGTTAGCTTAACATATTTAATAAGAAAAATGGTTGAACTATTATTAACCATGTTATAGCAGAGTATTTATCAAGCTAGTTAAGCAAAGTCAACATGGGTTTGTGAGGTGGAAATCATGCTTGACCAATTTACTGGAGTTCTTTGACATGTATTGTGGGTAAAGGGAAACTGTTGGATGTATTATACCTAGAGTTCCAGGAGGTATTTAATGGAAATGACATATCAAAGGTCTTTGTGGAGAATACATGCTCATGGTGTAGGAGGTGACATGGCACTGTAGAAAGATGATTGGACATAAGAGAGGTAAATGATATGGAGATATTGTAAGAAAGTTGAGATAGAAGATCAAATGTAATCTTATCGAATGGGAAAGCAGATTCAAGGGGTCAAGGGGCCTACCCTTGTTTCTATTTCTTATGCTTTCTATTCACCAATTTTACATTAATGCTGGGGAATCTCAGCAAGATGGAAGCCTGACCCTGGACTCCATGTGGAGAGCAGCAGTAAAGTGAACTGACAGTCGTGCATTTGTTTCCATTCTAAGCAGGTAAATACCAGTAGATCTGTTCGGAACAGTCTGACTGTATCAGCAAGATCCAGGCCATTGACTGTGTTATCTATATCCCACATATTATTCCATTAATCACGTTTTATTCTCTAACAAATATCTGAGAGCTTTTTCTTCAGATTGGGTACCCAGCCTCACTTCTGGCAGCCTGTATTTGTAGAACTATTAACAGTTAAATGTTTCCTATCATCTCCACAATTTAACAATTTAAACATAAAAGCAGAATGCATGAAAAAAGCAAGGGAGAATTGTGAATAGCATGCCCCTTTGTACATAAATAATTAATGAAGCTGCCATGTTGCAATTCTTTTCCCATCTCAACTACAAATTGAATGTGACTTAATACTTGAACAATCTTCATAACAGGCTGTAATGTAGTGGTTCCTTGGCAATATTAGCATCAGAAGAGCAAACCCCTCTCCATTCTTATTCAATGGCTTGACTTCTATGAAAAGTGATGGCTTTTGATTTATTTTCTTTTGAGTTTTGTTCCTATTTTAACCAAAGCAGTTGCGAGAGCAAGAATAGCATTAAACTATGCTGGCGATTTGCTTCCAAATCACTATAATTGCATCTTCACTCCCTTTTACAAAGAAGTGCTCATTTAGTCCAATTAAGTCTCATCAAGTTACTAAAATGAACTGGATAATAGCTAGATATAACCAAAGGTTTATTAATAAATTATCTAGGATTTCTCCTGCCAAAAGCAATCCTAGGATTAATGTTCAATAGCATTTTAAACTGTGTTATTATGAATTTAGTTCAAATCCATATATGAGTACCCATATAGCAAAGCGATGCTCAAAATTTATGAAAAAGTTAATGCAAACCATTTATTTTAAAATCATTTGAAAAATGAATAAAGCATCTGTTATAAAACTCCTTTATTGGTCTTTTCTGTCAACTGCATCACTTCATTTTGTTATGTGTTTTTGCTCATTATCCCTATCTGCTTTCTCTCTCAACTGCAGTGTCATTGCCCTGGATTTATTTTTCTTTTCATTGTGCTTGATTTGTTTCACCCTCTTAAACAAGAGAAAAGTCATTCTTTCCCCTGAATTAATAATTTCTTACATTGGCAGTACTTTCCCAATGGACATTTTATTTTGTGAAGTATGCAAATAAAAGACCTTTCATTTTATGTGTATTCAATTACCTGAGTATTTATACTTACGACATTTTAGTTTTAATATTGAGAATACACACACTGTTCATGAGACATACAAACATAACATGTTAACATATGTTTAAGTCAAACAACTTAGAAAGTGCTTTGGCCTTTAATGCATAAACACAAGACAGTATAGAAATTTACCTCACTAAATGCACTTGTTGAACTTCACTTATGAAATTTGGTTCTGTTGAGGTCAATGACCATCCATAACTGCTCCTGAACCAACTATCCATTTTGGTTACAAGTTTGAGAGTCAACTATATTGGCCTCACATAGTCCAGACTGAGTAAGGATGGCAGATTTTCTTCCATTAGTGAACCAGACCCTCCTGTACTCCTACGCACCAGATTTTCCTCTGCATGCTCACGACACTACGCTGGCCACTCCCTAAATTGAACACCAGGGGCAACTGCAGTAGATTAGTGCTGGCTGGATGCTAAAATCATCTTATTGAAGTGGCAGCACAAGTCCCTTGTGTATTTTGCACTGGCCCAAAGCAGTTAACTACACATCACAACCCCACCACCTGTTTTCCAGCACTCACTTATTTAACTCCCTCTTATTCTATTTGCCTTGGGTTTCCTGTGCTCCATCACCTGAATCCACCATCATCCTCTTCCAGTGGTGCTCAACATCCTTCACTTTGCTTTTCTCTCTTTGCTTTCAAATGTCTCTCAACATTCTATCCTTTGACAGTGACAGTTCTTTACCACTTCACAGTGCTTATTATTGTTTAACTCAATTTTTCCCTTATAAAGTTGCAGTTGCAATTAAAGGTATGCAGGGCTACAGTGTCAGTTTTTGGTAGCAGGATGATATATTGTGCATTATATGAGAAAAGAATGAAGGATGTAACTCAGAAACCACATGAAAAGTTTATAGGAACCAAGAATGGGAACTCCAGACATTTTCTCCTCCTTAAACTTGGGATAATGAGCTTTTTTTGCACATTATGCAACATAAACTAGGTCTGAAACTTGGGAATTTGGGTCAGTATCCATTAATAATATATCCTACGATGTATTCATTCATTGTGATATTAGGAAACTTACTTATCTCTGAAAATCAATGTAAAAATGATAGTAATAATGGGTCTTCTTGAACATCCACTCCCAAAACCCCCATTTCCAGTTACATTCCCTTCCTTTTCCCCTTGACGAGCTAATTGTCAAGCCCGATTATGGTTTGTCATTAGCACCATGCATCCAAGTCATTTCTGAAAACAATTCATGAAGTAGTTTTTCAAATGACTTTTGAAAATCCACATTAATTATTTCAACTTAATGGCCCTTGTAGTTAATGCAGGGGCTCTACAAATGAATTTAAATAGGCTCCTGAAACATGACTTGTTTTTGAATCTATGCTGTCTATTCCTTACAACTTCTGAATTCTTTGGATGGATATCAATAGCATCTTCTATGATGCGCTCAAGCATTTCCCCACAACTAAAATTTAGTTAATTTGGCTGTAATTCTTCAATTTATGAGTTCCTTCCTTTTTGAGCATCATAATAAAATGTGCTGGGCTTAATGCAGTTGCTATACTACAGTATATTAACCAGATGATTCCCTTTCTCCTCTCCAAGATCTTCCTGATATTTCATTTCAGGGATTCTACTGATTAACATTTATTGTTTTTTACACTTTTTCATTGTATCTGACATTCACATAGATTTCAGACTCAGTCATTGAAATTTACAAAATGCCCCATTGGTAAACGGTGCATCGAACTTCTCTACTTAATACATAACTAAAGCAGAAGCCTGTAGTTGTTATTTACAAATGAACTTTCTATTTCTTTCCTCTTCTAACACATATTCTGACTCCCGGCATCCTGGGAAATGTTAAAGATAATTTATTTTCCCTCAATGTTCCCTTTGATCTGTAATAGCCAATAGAGAGTGGAAGCGTTTGTTTTGTCAGACATGCTGAACCTTAAAAATGATTCTAGAAGTGAAGAGTAATGTTCATGCAAGACATTTTCTCTGGCCTCTTCTATTCTGTTCCTGTAACATTTACCAAAATAAGCAGGGATGGGGATAAAGCGGGGACGGTGGTTTGCTCAGCTTCCTTTTTGAGTACGTTGGTGGAACAATGGATACAAAACAAGTTCCCCTCCATAACGTACAAATCTGTTACTGAGCAGTCTTTTCCCAAATGTTTCCCATTATCTACAAGGCACAAGACAGGAGGATGATGCAATTCTCTCCACTTGCCTGTACGAGTACTTTTGCAACAACACTCAGTGACCTTGACATTATCCAAGACAAATCAGCCTACCTGAGTGGCCCTCAATCCTTCACTCTATTCAGTCACCAGCTCCACCACCAACATACTGTGTCAGCAGTGTAAACCATCAACAAAATGCAGTGCAGACAACAATGAGTCTTCTTTGATAATACCTCCCAGACTTGGGTCCTGTGCCATCTACAAGGAGTAGGGCAGTTAGTCATTGAAGCACCATCTCCTACAAATTTTCCTTTATTTAGGAATGAGTAAATGAGAACAATCTTCACTTAGAGAACAGTGAACCTTTGAAATACCCAAAAGGCTGAAGACCTACTCCTAGTCTTATTTCCTATGTTCTTAAGTCACACACCATCCTGCTAATTGAGTTTCTGGTAGGTATTTAGTACTAGTTCTGGCCACTTCAGATGCTTGTCTTCATAGTTTCATTTCCTATAGGTAGCATTTTAATCATGTTTAATTTTTTTAGGAAAATTGTTTATTTTATAAATGTGCACTGATGATATTGCCATGTGTATCGTTCTGATTTTACACAGATCACTAGTTTGAAGGAAACAAACAGTAGATTGAATAACTCAAGTTACCGAAGCACATAGTATTCATAATGGCTGTTAGACTTATGAGAATATAATTAACTTGGCCCATCAATCTTGTTAATTTCTCAAGCCAGTTCTCTCAATTTATTGTTGTTCTATTCTTTTTTGTTCCCTATCAGGCTAACTAACACAATAATACAGGACCCTTTTCCCAGAAGTCAATCACCAGCTCTGCATACACAAGTAAAATGCTAGATACTGGAGATCTGAAATAAAAACAGAAAATGTCAGAAATACACAACAAGGCACACAGTATATGCAGAGAGAGGAAAAAAAAATGACTCCTGACTTTTCATTAGATCTGCAAAAATGTTAGAAATATAATGTTTTAGACAAATTCACAGTTACAAGTGTGTACACCTGCTGTGACCTCACTGTCCTTGGGCTGGTATACTGTTCCTTTGAAAGAACCACATCTCATCTTTCAATGATGCATTTTACAGCTTTCTGACTCTACACTGAATTGAACGATTTTGGATTCTAGTCACCATTCACATTTTCTCACGCAAGTATGATTTTGCCATTTCCTTTTTCACCTCCGCTAGACCCAATTTTAAAAAAATTTCCCATTACCTTTTGGCCGAGCTCATTTATATTGTCACTTAATCTCTTCTCCCTCCTGCAGACTATCATGGACTGACTATCGTAGACCTTCCTCTCTTTATTTCTTTCCACCCCCCTTACTTTCCCTACTTCTGTCCTTGGCTGTTACATTTCTCTTTCCACTTCTGATAAAATGTTATCAATTTGAAATGTTAACTTAGCTTTTCTCTCAAATGCTAACTCTTTTCAAAGTTCTGTTTTTTTTTTGTTTGCTTGTTTCTTTATCTGTATTGCTGGCATGACCAGCATTCACTGCACTTCTCTACTTGCCTGAAGAGGATGATGGGGAGTTTCCTCCTTGAACCACTGACGTCTTTTGATAAAGGTGTTCCCACTCTCTTATTGGGTCAGAGGTTCTGAGGTTAACATCCACCACAATGAAGGAACAGTAATGTATTTTCCAAGTCAGGATAATGTATGGTTTGGTGGCGATCCTCAGATAGTGGTGCTCCCATATACCTGTTGAGTATTTGCAACATTTTCTATTGCCACTAGATTCTTATAATTGCCTATTAAGATGTTTAGGAATATAGTCCCCAATCTGTATGACCAATGATTATATAGATCAGATTATAAAACTCAATATTCAGAATTATGAAATTGATTAGACAGACACATAACTCAATGGGATTAGATCTGGCATGACACTGGTCTGCTGAAAGTGGCGTCAGACAAGATGCAAAAGAACCATATTAGCAACAGACGATAGCTATTTATCATGAGTATTGGTGAAGATTCGAGGCCATAAGGGGTGGATAGTGGAGAGCACGGATGGTGATGGTAGAAGAGGCAATCTGTGACTGTTGAAATCAATTACTTAGATTTCTGTAAAAGAACAACTGGAAATAAAGTGACCAATTTTTCTATTAATTTAGACCTTGAATAATTTAATTCACAGTCTGTGGTAAACTTTACTCTCATGAACAAACAAGTAACTAAGCCAATGAACTGGTTGTCTGACAAAATACTTTGCCACAGTAGAAGTACAGGATGCTGCATAATGCAGCAAACCAAGCTTGCTCTGCTTTGGTTTAAAATATGTACCATATATCACGTTAAATCAATAATCTGTTCGACAATAGAATGCAGCTGTCTATATCAATGATTGTTTCAGGTTGGGGATAAGGGGTTTCAAAAAGCATGATTTTTCCAGGCAATAGATACTTGAGTAAGTAGTACAAATATTTCAACCTCACAAGGTTTTGTTATTCTGTGCAGGGTGTGGGTTGTGGTATTGGATTGAATGGCGGGTTACTGAAAATAAAACTGTAGAAGGGTGGCTCATTGGAAAACATGTCATCAAGTAACTTGAACAGTGGAGACACGAGACACTACAGATGCTGGAATCTGGAGCAACAAACAATCTGCTGGAGGAACACAGAAGATCGAGCAGCATCTGTGGCGGGAAAGCAATTGTCGCTGTTTCAGGTTGAAACCCTTGAACAGTGTACTTGAAGAACAATTCATTTGACATCACACTAAAGCATGACAAGAATAATGTAATTTGTCCTATTTGTTCTGAATTGTATTGTGGGGAGATACAAAGGCATAGAATCAATCAATGAATTACAGAAAACTTCAGAGACAAGCGTGTACATTGAACTCTGTGTTGATGCTGGTCGATAAAAAGCTATCCAGACCAATCCTACCTTCCAGCCCAAGTTGTGTAATTCTGCAAGTCATAGCTCTTTAAGTAGTGCATATTCACATATTTTTATTTAAATGTTGTGAGGGTTTCTGCCTCTACCAACCTCAACCAGACCTCTACTATCCTTTTGGTGAAAGAAAGATCATTTCTCCTCAATCCATTATACCAATTATTTTAAATCTTATAAACGACTGGTTTTTGACCCCTTTGCTAAGGGAAAACAATCTTTTTTATCTTATCCATCTTTATATACCTCAATTAAGTCTCCTCTAAGCCTTTTCCATTCCAAAGAAAACAAGCACAGCTTGTCCAATCTTACTTCAGAGCTAAAGTTTTCTGCTTGAGGAGACATTGTTGTAATTCATTTCTGCACCTTCTCCAGCCAGTGCAATCAGATTTTTCCTACCGTGGTGATCAGAAAACACTGTATATAACTAGTGTTGCATGGAGATCTTATATTCCATGTCTTGGTTGATAAAGCACAGCATTCTACATGGAGACCCAAGAGAATGCAGATACTGGAAACTTGAGCAAAAAAACAAACAGCTGGAGGAACTCAGTAGGTCAGACAGCATCTGTGGAGGGAAATGGGCAGTTGACATTTTGAGTTGAGACTTTATCTGGTCCACAAACATCACTTGTCTATTTCCCTGCATAGGTGCAGTTTGACCTGCTGAGTTCCTCCAGCGGTTTGCTTTTTGCGTAGCATTCTACGTGCCTTTCTAAAAACCTTATTGACCTGACCTGCTTACTGTGAAGGATATAAACTCAAAGATCCTTCTGTCTGTCCGCTCATCTCAACATCCTCCCAGTTATTGTGCATTCCCTTGCTTTGTTGTAGCAAATGTATTAGCTCACACTGGTCTGGATTGAATTCCATTTACTACTTCTCTGCCCAACAGACCAGACCATCTATATCTTCCTCCTAACTGTCAAGCACACCCAGACTTTGTATCATCTGCAAATATCTTTATCATGCCCATATAATTAATTCTGCAGTCTGGATCAATATTACAGAGAGCAAGTGGTAAGTATCAAACCCTTTGCAACTGCACTGTAATGATCTTCTGATCACCTGTCAACCATTATCCTTTCCTTCCGACCATGAACTAGTTTAATATCCAATTTTCAACTCACACTTGGATGCTTTTCTTGACCAGCCTGTCATGGATAACCTTGCCAAAAACCTTTCTAACCTCTATGTAGACTACATAAAACACATTACTCTCATCGACTTTCCCTGTTCCCTTCTCAAAAAATTAATCAATTTAATCAGATGTGACCTTCCCTAACCAAGCTGATCATCCTTGATTAATCTGTGCCTTTCTAAATGAAGGTTTAGACTGTCCATCACAATTAGTTTCAATAATTTGCACACCATAATTACTCCAATTATCCCTTCTTCCCTCTTTAAACAATGGTACAATATTAGCAGTCGTCCAATCCTCTGGAACTCCTCCTGTAGTTGGGGAGGACCAAAAAATCATGGTTAAAGCCTTCACATTTCTGCTCTTGCTTCTTTTAATAGCCTGGATATATTCCACCCAGGAGACACAAGAGACTGCAGATGCTGGAACCTGGAGCAACAATCTGCTGGAGGAACTCAACAGGTTGAGCAGCATCTTGTGGGGGGAAAAGAATTCCTCACTCCCCACAGATGTTGCTCAACCCGCTGAGTTCCTCCAACAGGTTGCTTGTTGCTTTAAATTTCACCCAGGTCTGGTAATTTATCAATTTTCTAAGATGCTGAACCCCTTTATATTTCCTCTATTACAATGTTTATTCCATCCAAGATCATACACTCTTGCACCCTCAAGTAGCAATTCCAAACATAATTATGTCTCTGAGTATTTCATTTTGCACAATTGCATAAAACTCCCAACATCTGATGAGTTTCAGCAACATTATTCTGTATCAATTATATTTCATCAACAACTTATCTTCTCCTGTTAAGCTTATATTTCTTGAAAGGAATCTTATCCACTATTGGGAGTACTCAGAAAGTTTCAAGATATGTTGATACCTGGAATTGTTCCGCCATCTGTTCCACCTCCAATTCTGTAGATAACTCTGTCAAGCTACCTCAAACATTCTCCACTTTCCTGCAACATTCCCATCATGTATTTTGGGAGCTGCTGGTGGTGAAACACTTCCTGAAGCCATCATGCACATGGATGAGTTCTTGAGTCAAGTTGTCTCTCTGTTTGGAGGCCTGTGACTAGTCGTGTGCCACAGGAATTGGTGCTGGGCCCATTGTTGTTTATCATCTATATTAATGATTTGGATGATAACGTAGTAAACGGGATCAACAAATTTACGGATGACACCAAGATTGGGGGCATAGTGGACAGCGAGGAAGGCTATCAAAGATTGTAAAGTGATCAGGACCAGCTGGAAAAATGGGCTGAAAAATGGCAGATGGAATTTAATGCCGACAAGTGTGAGGTGATGCACTTTGGGAGGACAAACCAGGGTAAGACTTACACGGTGAATGGTAGGGCACTGAGGTGTGCAGTAGAACAAAGGGACCTGGGAATACAGATCCATAATTCCTTGAAAGTGGCATCACAAGTAGGTAGGGTCGTAAAGAAAGGTTTTGGCACTTTAGCCTTCATAAATCAGGGCAGGAGTTGGGATGTTATGTTGAAATTGTATAAGACATCGGTGAGGCCAAACTTAGAGTATTGTGTACAGTTCTAGTAACCTACATACAGGAAAGATACCAATAAGCTTGAAAGAATGCAGAGAAAATTTACACAAATGTTGCCGAGACTTGAGGACTTGAGTTATAGGGAAAGGTTGAATAGGTTAGGACTTTATTCCCTGGAGCGCAGGGTTCAATTGTAAACCTTAAGAGAAGTTTGGATAGGTGCATGGAAGAAAGAGGTATGGAGTGTCACAAACCAGCAACAAAAGAAACACACTGAGCATGATTCAGTGTTAAAAACTATTTTATTAATCACTACTTATGATAATACGTAAAATAAAAGTAAAAATGTTAGTATGTTAGAATTCAAGAATGTTAAACCTCGAACGTTAACCCCAAAACTAAACTCGTCGTGTGTGTGTGTGACAAAGTCCAAAACTCCCAGTTCCGGAATGGTTCTTAAAGTTCAGTCCCGCAAGCCATAAGGTGAAACATGAGCAAGGGCTTCTTCAACAACCACCGTTGTCTGAAGATAAGACGTAGACGTAGAGAAACATAGAGAGAGTAAATACGAAATCCAAATGTTCCATGATGGAACCCAAACGACACTTCAGTGTTTACTCGGTAGTGACTTCCTCACCCCGAAAAGCATCCGAATCGTGGTCGTCCACACACAAATACTTGTTTCCTTCTACAGGTCAGCAACAAAGTGAACTCCACCGGATTACTTCCAACTTCCATACATGGATTTCTATGGCAAACACAGTTATTGTTTCTCATCCATCGATAGAGAAAACAAGCAGGCTGGTGTCTCTCTCCCTTCTCTCTCTCTCTCCTTCTTCTTCTTCTAACTTCTTCAACAACGTCATTACGTCCTTTATCTTCTATTGACGTAAGCACGCCCCACACACACATACACACACACTCTATCTTAAAGGGACTTTCACTGAGTCCATAACAGGAGGGCGATGGTCTGGGTGCAAGTAGATGGGACTAGGCAGAAAACCTGGCTGGCATGGACTGGATGGGCAGAAGGGGCTGTTTCTCTGCTGTGGTGCTCTATGACTCTATGTGACACTGACCACTGCAAAACCATGCAGTTGGTGACGTCAGATGTCTCACTTAGAGATTGCCGACATCATAACTTGGCACAAAAGTTGGAAGCGATTGGGGCAGAGAAATTGTGACCTAAAATTATTCCCCCAATCGATTTTATGCACAAAAGAATTAAATATGACGTAGATCAAATTCATGCTGGTCTGTTAATGGGCCAGATGGTGCTGATGGCTAACTAGAGAACCATGAACCAGAAGCAGTGTGTGGGCCATTCCGTCCCCATCTTTCATGCCTGCATATTGCAACCCGGTGATCAGGAACATGGTGGAGGTTGATGTTGATACCTTTGACCTCCCTTTTCACTGCCACTTCCAACACTCATCCAGGGTAGATTTGTTATGCTGAGCTGAGGACTTGGATGCTCTTCCTATCTGGTCCCTTAACTTTATGGCAACCATGGCTTGCTGTGTAACACAATTCCATTCATTGCATGAGGTTACCAACTAGATAGAAAAGTTAAGTACAAGTGAGTTTTATTCCATCAATGACTTTAATTAATTTCTATTCGATAAACAGTTTTCATGTAAATTTGTTTTTCCTGTAACTTTTTAAATTTAAGTATTTGAATCTATTTGACCTGCCTTTAACAGTCCTTGATAATTAAAGACAATGAGGGGAGACATATTGAGATTAGAAAGGAAGACAAAGCTTTGGTTTAACCTTTAACCGAACACTTTCCACCCACCTGGGCATGTGGGTGTGGAGGAGGGAAGGGTTGATTTAAAGTTATGATCACAGCTAAATGAAAAGTTATTCTCTGTGTTAAATCCAGGTGTCCAGAAGCACATATGTGAGAGTACAGTCACTTGTTGAATTGAAACAACTGTAAAACAGCAATCCAACTCTCTTCAAAAGCATCTGGGGTTAGCAGAAATAGGACAAGAGCTAGGTGACCAAATTGACGGATGAGGCAAGCTGTACATTTAAATATCACAATGAGCTTGTCTGTCTTCAGGTTGTAAGTCATTCTATCAGGTTGATTGAGTGTCAGGATATCCAACAGTTGAAAATAGGCCAGAATGGGCAGATCTGTGAGGTAACTTGCTTTACAGATGCATCTGCACCTCTCGCCAGATTATTTAATTCATTCATGGCATCCCTCAGCACACACTGAACTTTTCAGGGGCCAGTTCAGACTTGATCATTTTGCTGTGGGTTCAGGGAAACAAACAGCTAAGGACAACAACTTCCATTCACCTTGGACATTAGTGAACCAAATGGTTCTTTACATCAATGCAAAACTTTTCACGGCCACTGCCACTCATTTCATTAATAGAATTTAAATTCTTTACCTGTGGCGGGATTTAAACCTGCGTCTCCAGATCAATAGTCCAGACCTCTGGATACATCTCATAACTTAATCGCTACGTTATTGTGTTGTACAATACTTTGATGCCACCAGCTATGATTGGGATTTTCCTCAGGGCTCATCCACGCAATTTGGATCTAACCGGTAGTCAGGATTCAGCTCCCACCCACCCCCGACAATTACGTGTTCACCTTGGATCCCCGAATGATCTGGATAAAATCAGAAGCTACCCAACCCCCACTGTTTCTCACCATGCCCACGTGCTTACACAGGCTTTAGCTTTCTGAAGCACAGTGCCACCTGAGAAGTCTCAACCTGTCAAACAGGCTGCTTGAGAGTGAGAACTCCACTTAAAAGAACCCGGCAGTTAAATTCCACAGGACCTTCTGAAAAAAACTTGCAGGCATCCAGGTATCCCAATGTCACAAGCAGCCCCCAAGTCTGGACAGGCTAAAATCTGTCTTTCAGCCATAGAAGATCAAATGGCACAAAAAATCAGTAGGATTAATAGACATTCTTCTCATTAAGAGTTGTTCTGGTGGTTTTAATGGTTTTAAAAATAAGTATTACTTTTCTGCTTTGTTTTACTTACTCATTCCATAAGCAACACTGGAAATCTGAAATGAATGGATTAAATTAGCAATTTTAGCCTTGCAGAAACAATTGCCTGCCACAGGATTCAGCCACGGGAACTCCCTTTCAAATCAGCACCCAACCATATGAACATTTATAAAAAAGCACAGCTCAGGGCACTGATGCAGATTTTTTTCCTTGCTGCCTTTATAGTATCAGATTGTGCTTGAATATAAAGTGCCAGGGACAAGGCATTTACAAACATACTCACTCGCCAGGGTCGTTGATGTCTGAAGCTTTTTTGTGACTCCAAGATAACAGTATCAGTTTTCTCAA
Organism: Pristis pectinata; assembly: GCF_009764475.1. Classification (NCBI taxonomy): domain Eukaryota; kingdom Metazoa; phylum Chordata; class Chondrichthyes; order Rhinopristiformes; family Pristidae; genus Pristis; species Pristis pectinata. Next base: position 126,102,826 of record NC_067406.1, read on the forward strand.
CCTTATTAGGCCTGGTCCCATTCTGGCGCCACTGACTTCTCAGAATCACTGGTAGAGCTCTAATAGGAAAACCACAGGGCAGCCACTCTGCTGCTATCATAAACCTCAACACAATATTGTGTATTAATATTTCAGTTGCATGGAAGAGCATACGCTTCTTGCCAAGCATTACAACCTCGAAGACTACTGCTGCGATTATCTTCAGTAAACCTGTCCATGTAAATTGAATACATTCTGACTCCCAGCTGTGGGAAAGAAAGCCGGGGGGGTGGGGGGGGGGGAGGGTGTGCGCTGTGGTGGTGTCGCTGGGGAGGGGTCCAAAGCAAACGGTCCACCTCATATTCCATGGGTGATGTTTTGTTTGAAGAATGTCTTTAATTGCAGATTATGTGACCTGTCTCAGTGTCTGTGAAATGGGCATTGGGCCAAAGGAACTCTGGAATGCAACAATCTGAATTAGTGGACTTTTCATCTCTCCAAATCTGACTTAATGATTGCAGTCATAGAAGCAAAAGAAATTTCCTGATTATCTGATTCTTATTGGTGCCGCTTTGTTTCTATAACAGCACACAAAACTGCACTTTGAAGAAAGAGATGCTAACCATTCGACAGCCTCCAACACTGGAATCTTATTCGTCAAGCTGTAATAAGTTAAAGGATGAATGCACCATCTGAATGCTGTGATTCCTCCATCCATTCTAATACGTAGATGCATAGCTCCACAAAATGTGCACGGCACCATGCCAATCACCCCCAAAAAACAGTGTGGCAATTACGATTTGCTTCCTGGGGATTTCAGTGAATGCTGCTTTCAGCTACAGCATTGTTGAGTTGTTGCGAGCTTCAGCATACCTTGTGTGGCAGGAACAAGTAAAGCCGCACTGCTTAAGGCAATTTTGCACCTCTAAAAGGGCAAGTGCATTGCTGTTTCACCAGGAGCTGACAGATTTTTTGGAAGTTGGCCTGAAGTCAGTAACACTGAGGTCTAGCTATACACAGCACTGTAGGCCTTGGAGGAGAGAGAGGACGTGGTCTATCCACAAGAAACTAAAAAGTTCCCAGGCAATTTCTTGAAGGTCAATGTCAGAAATCCAGCCCTGAGCAGCTGATTGCACAAAATTCAGTAAAGTCGTCCTTTTTTTCCTCACTTATTCAATGTGGACATCACTAGAAAGGCCAGCAATTATCAGCCAACCCTCATTGCCCTTGTATTGAGTTGCTTGCAGTGCCTTTTCAGATCAACCACAATGGGATCAGACATAACAAAGTTTGGAAAGCTGATATTGTCTGGAGTCACAAATTGGTAGAGTTATGAACCATTTGTATTTTTATGATATTCTGGTAGTCAACATTACAAATTACATTCTTTAAAGTCGCAGGTGATTAACTGAATTTTGCAGCTAACTTGATGGGACTCAGGTCTCTGTATTGTTAGTCCAGTCTTCTGGAGCACTTGTCCAGTTATCCAGTTATTTAATCATTGTAGCACCTCTGGGTGACTTTTAAAGGTAAGTGAATGCACCTTCAATACCATAACCAGAGAGCAGCTCTGGAATCAGATATCAGATACCATGGGTTAGACCACACTTGGAATATTGTGTTCATTTCTGGTCGCATCATTGTAGGAAGGATGTGGAAGCTTTAGAGAGGGTGCAGAGGAAATTTACCAGGATGCTGCCTGGATTGGAGAGCATGTCTTATGAGGATAGGTTGAGTGAGCTAGGGCTTTTCTCTTTGGAGAGATGGAGGATGAGAAGCAACTTGATAGAGGTGTACAAGATGATCAGAGGCATAGATCGAGTGGACAGTCAGAGACTTTTTCCCAGGGTGAAAATGGCTAACATGAGGGGGCATAATTTTAAGGTGATTGGAGGAAGGTATCAGGGGGATGTCAGAGGTAAGTATTTTACACAGAGAGTGATGGGTGCATGGAACACACTACCGGCAGAGGTTGTGGAAACAGATACATTAGGGATATTTAAGAGACTCTTAGATAGCCACATGAATGATAGAGAAATGGAGGGCTATGTGGAGGGAAGGGTTAGACAGATCTTAGAGCAGGATAAAATGTCGGCACAACAACTGTGCTGTAATGTTTTATGTTCTGTGTTCTGAAGCACCAACTTGGCGTCATGATGGACTCACTAAATTTGGTGCAGTAACAGGCCAGAAGTCTGCATGCAGCATCAAAGAGCATGAAGGGGCATGGCACACATCTTTTGCAGAGTTTGGAGCTCATTCTTCCCAGTGAAGTTTTGTTGGTATCGCTCAAAGACTGATTTAGAATGCAAAATTTGATGCCCAATGACTCAGCTTTCAACATGCAGAGAAGGCATGCAACATTTGAGGCTAAGTTGACACTTAGACTTCTGTCATGCAAGTTCAAACTACCCTCACATCCTTGCTGTTGCCTGTTAGCCAGCCAGCCAAGACTGCTACACCTCAATTCAGGAGGTGCTGATCAAAGAAAGTCTGGAGCTGAATAAGTTTTTCCTCCAAGGCCATCTGCTGTCTACTCCATTGTAAATCAACGATCCATGTTGTATCCACTGTGACAATTTATGCCAATCTCTATAATGGGAAGAGATTACCAGGTGGACAGACAGAAAGATTCATGGATGTACTCAAAGCCTTTTTGAAAAAGCTGCAATATCCCCACTAATTCCTGGGAATCCCTGGCTCATGAGTGCTCACAGTGAAAAGTAATGTTCAGGAAAGGACTGAGTACTTTGAGTCCTTGCATTGCAAGCACAATCAACATAAATGGCAGAAGGGGTGTACCACTTATATACCAGCATACCCCTTCAGGCACCTCCTGTCTCATCTACAGAAGGGTCTGGGGTTCCCATATTGATCTCATCAGTCATCTTAGAACCCACAAAACGAGAATGGAAGCAAGATATTCTCGATTCTGAGGGATTACCTCGGTAGATGTCATTGGAAGAATTGGTGAAAGCACACAGAGGGGAATGTGCAAGATGGTATGTTTTCATTTAAAATTTTCAGCTGGAATGTTCGTTTTTAGATATTATTTTGACATTGAGGCTAAGTGGATGACGTGATGCTCAGTAAATCAGGGTAAAAATTTTTTTAGCCCCAGAGTTACCACTCTCATGGTGATTTTAGCATCTACAAAGCTAACAAAACACTTGTAGTAATCACAGCAACATCGAATAGAAGTCATTCATCAATTAGCTTGAATGTGAGTACTGAACCCTTTAAGTAGCTCTGGTATGGGGTCCTCTCCTGCTGCTGAATGTGTGCTCAGCATGCAAGGTTAGTAGAGGGCTTCAGTTGGAGCATGAAATACGAAAATAGCAGCAATGGCATCAAATGACCATTTCACATCGCAGCGCAGTGCGCATACTGTCAGTCTGTCTTAGCTATATGCAAGCTGTGACCCTCATCAATGTGACAGTGGCACGATGGAGTCTACAGACCTGTACTTGCTCATTGAATCTTTGTTTTATTTATTGCTGACAAAGCCAACATTTACTACCCATCCCGAGCCGCGCCTAAACTGGGGAGGAGGGAGGAGTACAGTTATTAGTGAATGACATTGGTCACATATTGGTGAATCTGCTTAAGAATGTCAGATTTCCAAGAACATCAGTGAACAGAATGGAGTTTTACAACAATCTGGTAGTTCTTGGTTATGCTACTGAGGCTACCTCTCTGGTAAGAACCATAGAACAATATAGAACAATACAGCACAATACAGGACCTTCGGCCCACCACGTTATGCCGACCTTCAAACCACTCCTAAGACTATCTAACCCCTTCCTCCCACATATCCCTCTATCTTAAATTCCTCCAGATGCTTATCTAACAATCTCTTGAACTTGACCAATGTATCAGCCTCCACCACCACCCCAGGCAGCGCATTCCATGCACCAACTACTCTCTGGGTGAAAATCCTCCCTCTGACGTCCCCCTTGAACTACTCCCCATTACCTTAAAGCCATGCCCTCTTGTATTGAGCATTGGTGCCCTGGGAAAGAGGTGCTGGCTGTCCACTCTATCTATTCCTCTTAATATTTTATATAACTCTATCATGTCTTCCCTCATTCTCCTTCTCTCTAAAGAGTAAAGCTCTAGCTCCTTTAGTCTCTCCTCATAATCCATACTCTCTAATCCAGGAAGCATCCTGGTAAATCTCCTCTGCACCCTTTCCAACGCCTCCACACCCTTCCCATAAAGAGGTAACCATCCCCATGGACAACGAGGACTCAAAGATCCTAACCAACTGTTCAGTCATCTCCTCTCTCACCTCACGAAGCAGCCTGGGGAATATTCCGTCAGGCCCCGGGGACTTATCTGTCCTAATATTTTCTAACAGCTCCAACACTTCCTCTCTCTTAATATCTACATACTCTAGAACATTACCCTTACCAACACTGTCCTCAGCATCATCAAGACCCCTCTCCTTGGTGAATACTGAAGATAAGTATTCATTAAGAACCTCATCCACTTCCACAGCTTCCAGGCACATCCTCCCACCTTTGTCTTTAATTGGACCTACCTTTACTCTAGCTATCCTTCTGCTCTTCAAGTACGAGTAAAAAGCCTTGGGATTCTCCTTAACCCTACTCTTCAAAGCCTTTTCATGTCCCCTTCTCACTCTCCTCAGCCCCTTCTTAAGTTTCTTCTTTGCTACTCTATATTCCTCACGAGCCCTATCTGATCCTTGCTGCTTACACCTTATGTATGCTGCCTTCTTCTTCCTAACTAGTTTTTCCACCTCTTTTGTCACCCATGGTTTCTTCACCCTGCCATTCCTTTTCTGCCTCAAATTTATCCCTAACATCCTGCAAGAGATCCCTGAACGTTGACCACATCTCTATAGTACATTTCCCTTCAAAAATGTCATCCCAATTTACACTCTCAAGTTCTCGCCTTATAGCCTCATAATTCACCTTTCCTCAATTAAATATCTTCCCATCCTCTTTGCTCCTGTCCCTGTCCATGACAATTCTAAAGGTTATGGAGCAGTGGTCACTGTCCACCAAATGCTCACCCACCGATAGATCTGTCACCTAACCCGGTTCATTACTTAAAACTAGATCTAATATGGCATTCCCTCTAGTCGGCCTGTCAACATACTGTGACAGGAATCCGTCCTGGATACACTTAACAAACTCCACCCCGTCTAAACCTTTGGCACTAAGCAGGTGCCAATCAATATTTGGGAAGTTGCAGTCTCCCACTATAATAACCCTGTTATTTTTGCATCTTTCCAAAATCTGCCTCCCAACCTGCTCCTCAGTATCCCTGCTGCTACCAGGGGGCCTATAGAATACTCCCAGTAGAGTAACTGGTCCTTTCTTGTTCCTAACTTCCACCCATATTGACTCTAGAGAGGATCCTTCTACATTATCCACCCTTTCTGCAGCTGTAATAGTGTCCCTGACCAGTATCGCCACCCCTCCTCCTCTTCTACTACCCCCCCTATCCCTTTTAAAACACTGAAAACCAGGAATATTCAATATCCATCCCTGCCCTGATGTCAGCCATGTCTCTGTGATAGCCACAATATCGTAGTCCCATGTACTTATCCAAGTTCTCAGTTCATCTCCCTTATCCCTGATGCTTCTTGCATTTAAGTAAATGCACTTTAGCCTATCCACCTTACTACTTTTATAGCCTGTACTCTGCTTCTCCTTCCTCAAAGCCTCTCTACCTGTTACTTTTCCCCATCCCCTTCTTCCTCTGACCTACTCCTGCGGATCCCATCCCCCTCGCAAACTAGTTTAAACCCTCCCGGTCATAGTAAGGTCATAGGGTGAGTGCACTCAGTCTTTTTCCCAGGGTTAGGGAATCAAGAACTAGAGGGCATAGGTTTAAGGTGAGAGGGGAAAGATTTAATTGAGACTTGAGGGACAATGTTTTCACACAGAGTGTGGTATGTATGTGAAGTAAGCTGCCAGAGGAAGTGGTTGAGGCAGGTACAATAACAGCTTTTAGAAGACAGATAGATAGGTACATAGATAGAAAAGATTTAGAAGGTTATGGGACAAATACTGAGACATGGGACTATCTTGGATGGACATCTCGGTCAGCATGGCGCAGTTGGGCCAAAGGGCCTGTCTCTGTGCTGTATGACTATGACCCTCTGTGATTCTAAACTCCCCAGCTGCTCGAGTGGGATTTGAACTCACACTAGCAGATCCTGCAGAAGTTTACCTGCAAGTTCAGTAACTTAACCACCATATCATCACATCCCTGTTATGTCAGAGTTAACTTGGCACCTGTAATGCCCAAATAGAGTATTCCAGAGCTAAACTTTGCAGCCCCATTGTTTGGATGATTTTACAATTAGCCAGCATATAAAGCATAATACAATAATTAATAATTGATTTAAATTTCAAGCTACACAGATTGTTTTTGTCTCAAGAGGGCAAAAGGTTGGTTTGAAAGGAAACCAAAAGAAGCTTGACAGGATTCTGTTCTCTCCTGTGAAGCAGCACTTGTGCCTAAGGGGTGGTTAAATGTCATTTTGGCTACATATACTTCACACCAAAATGTTGGATCAATCATGGAGACTGACAGTTGAGAAGATGTGCTGTCCGATTAAAATGACACTGGGAAAGACAAGGAATTGACTTTATGGGGAAAAAAATCTGCCATGGACAATCTTTTGCCAAACAAACATTTCAAAAGATGGTCATTTTCATCTTTTAACCCTGACATTAAAGGTTAGTTCAGCTTTTAATCATATGCTGAATATTTCATTCTATTTATAACATCCATTTGTAAAGCTTTATTATATATTCACAATGAGTGAAAACATAAGACCATTGAGACATTTTGTGGACATAAAACACTTTAAGGTAGCATTTTTAATTTAGACTGAAGTAAACTGGCATTTCGATTTGCAGCCGTGTTAATAAAAGAAAAGCTTAGAGCAACCAGACGTGAAATTTAAATGAGAAAGTACATCACAAGAGAGAAGGTAGAGATATAGTTGCAGATTAGGTTTCCATTAAAGAATTTTGAGGTATATCTAGTTGTACAATTCCCACTCCCTTTAACCCACCAAACCCCATCACTATCCTTACTTTTTTTCTCCCAAAAGACACTTGAGTTGGTATCTATTCAAACTGATTCTGTATCCTGAGACTTACTATCAATGGTTAATTATTCTAAAAGGCAGCATTCCACTTTCTCGTGTTGGGCTTCACTGATCATCAGCTTACTTTCCAAAAAGAAACAATCCAATAAAAACAATGGGCCAATGCAAACTGACAGCCATTGGATCCATAGGAAGCTGCTGGCTTTCAGCCATTCACAGCTGAGATTGTCATAGAATTCCAGGAGCTGCCCAGCCAATGTTAGTGTTTGAAATGACCTGGAAGTCAAATCCCAGGTGCATTTGATCTCTTTATCCACTTATCAGTGAGCATGGTAGCAGATCAATGTCATGCTGAGGAGAGGGGCCGGATGCATTTTGTATCTGACCCTTCAGTGTTTCAGCAGACTTGACTGCTGTATGGACAAGTTCAGCATGGATGAGTTGGGTCGAAGGGCCTGTTTCCATGCTGTAGGACTATGACTGACTTACAGACAGTGACCCCATTGATTTCCCAGCCAGCAGAGAATAGTAAGTAAGGGTAAATGGTTCAATTTATGTTTTTAATTATTTGTCAATATTCCAAGATAAGATATCTTTATTGATCACATGTACACTGAAACACACAGTGAAATGCATCTTTTGCATAGAGTGTTCTGGGGGCAGCCTGCAAGTGTTGCCGCACTTCCGGTGCCAAAATAGCATGCCCACAACTTCCTAACCCGTACATCTTTGGAATGTGGGAGGAAACCGGAGCACCCGGCTTGTTATCACTTTGTAAGTCTATTCTGTATTTTTTTAACGCCTCAATAAGAGGTTTGTAAAAGGAGTTCACAAGTTTTTAATGATGATGTGTTGTAACAAGATCTCAGGTACAATGGATCCCCACTGAAATCCTACAACCTTGTGGTGAGGAGCTTCAGTCCTGAATTGCAATCTCATCATCCACGTTTGGAAAGAGGAGGATACAACAGGGGTACCATATCAGAGGTGCCATAATTATGACCTTCTTCAACTAAGGAGACAAATCTGACTGTGGTAACTACAAAGTGATCTCCCTGCCATCTGCTACAGCAAAACTCGTTGCCAGCATCCTTCTGAACCACTTCCTCCCAGTTGTTGGAGAGCTGCTCCCCGGATCACAGTGTGGATTCCTTCCACCTAGAGGTACAGTGACCACAATCTTCGCCATGCAGCAACTCCAAGAAGAATGCAGGACGCAATGCCAGCCACTTTACATGACGCTTCTTGACCTTACTAAAGTCTTTGACATCATTAATAAAGGACTGTGGAAATCCCTCCTCTAATTCGACTGCCCACAGAAATTCATCATTGTGTTATGTTGCTCTATGATTAGATGCCAGCGGGGTCTACAACACACCTGATCTCAGTGAAGACCAGTATCAGGCAAGGTTGTTACATTGCCCCAATATTTTTCTCAATCTTTCTTGCCATAATATCGCATATCACCTCCGACAAACTTTCAGCAGGAACGGAGAGAATCTTCAGATCTAATGGGTAACTATTGAACTTGCAGCAACTGCACTCAAGAACCGTGGCCACCCAAACACCAGCAGTCAAGCTGCAGTATGCAGATTGTGCTTGTATTTGCATCTCATTTGGAGGTTGAGATCCATACACTGAAACGTTCAAGAGGCTGGACTTGCACTCAATATCTGTAAGACAAACATCCTCCTTCTACCTGCCCCGACTACACCACCCTGCCCTCCAATAGTCAAGATTAATGGCAAGACTGTGGTAAATGTGGACCACACCAGGCTTGGAGCTAGGTCTACTTCTCAAGTGTGGAGGAGGGAGGGCCGTTCATCCCTAGATATCTGATAAATACAAGTGTAGGTGGTTGGGCATTGAATCCAGCCAGCATGATCCAGTCCAATCCACTCGTCAAGGTTTCTGAAACCTGTCGCAGGACAAGAAGTCCACAGTTGATAAATTATTAAAACAGTCCAAAGCACTGTTTTCAATGGCAGTACAGTAAGACTGCGATACAATGATTAATGTCAATGCTAAAGTACAAAACTAGCCCACAAAGACTGAACAAATGAAGAAAGCAACTTCTTCCAAACAATTCTTCTTGCTCAAGAATACACAAAAAAAAATCACACTTGGGAGAATTAAATACGCAATAATTCTTGCAGAAATTTGGCATGCCATCGAAGACCCTGACAAACTTCTACAGATGTACAGTGGAAAGGATTCTGACTGGTTGCATCACAGCCTGGTATGGAAACTCCAGTGCACAGGAACACAAGAGGTAACAGAGAGTAGTGGACTCAGCTAGTACTATCATGGGTACAGCTCTCCCCACCATCGAGGACATCTACAAGATGCGATATCTCACGAAGGTGACATCCATCATCAGGGGATCCCCCACCATCCAGGCCATGCTCTCTTTTCGACACTGCCATCAAGCAGGAGGTACAGGAGCCTGAAGCCTCACACCACAGAGTTCAACAACAGTTTCTTCCCCACTGCCATCAGATTCTTGAACCAACCTGAGAAACCCGAACACTACCTTGGGCTGTATTTCTTTTCCACCCTCTCAATCTTGCACTAGTGTCATTATATTTATTTTGTTGTTTATTTTTGCACACATGTAAGTGATGTATAATTTATATTAATTTAAATGTATGTTAACTTATGTTTGCAATGAGCTGTGCTAATGCTACAAAAAGCTATTTTTATGGCATTTGTACCCTATATATGTATGCCTATAAAAAAACTTGAACTTGAACTTGAACTAGAATGAATTTTCATTTTATGCTTTCTGACTTACACTTTCACTAAAGTAACTTAGTATTTTGAGACTGATCTGAAAAGACTGGAAATTGTACAGTATTCTACAAAACTGAGTCTTTGATAATCCCACTTGTTTCATACTTGCTTGTGGAACCCCATTTGCCAAAAGAAGATATGCGTTGAAAGTGTGAATAGAGATTCAGTACCCTGAGGGTTAAATGCAAGGCTCAGGTTAAACATCTCGCAAGTAATTGTATGTGATCTAAGTTGTGAGAAAGCTTTGACCTCTGAGCACTGCAGCTGCAAGTGAATGGGAGAACCTTTTGTATAATTGAAAGAACAGCAGGAATGTGCTAGTATTGAGTAAAAATTCTACTCATTCTTAGGTTTGAACCTTGAACATGTTTTAGCTCCCGGTCGAACTTTGATGATGTCTTTAAATGAATTCTGGAACATCACGTGCTCCTGCCAACCATGGAGTGTTATTTAATAGGAATTTTTTTACACACTTTCACAGACTGAATATTGATTCTGTATTCCATAACGGTAACAGTTTAACTGACAGCATACTCATTAACCTTTAACAGTATTATGCAGTGGTGCCCTTTCTTGCTCTTTCTCTCTCTTTGGTTTTCTTTCCTTTTCTGCTGAAATTGCTAGTTCCTGCTGAGATATGGTTCCAGAAGTACCATCAATATGTTTGTGTTTTGTTCAAGTTGGTCATTCGTTGTGTTTGGGTCTGGATAGAAAAGGGTCAATCACAAACTCGCTGCCACATTCCTATCACTTGCTTGTGGAACCTCATAGATTTGCAAACAATAAGTAGAATTTTTACTCAATGCTCCCTCATATGCTTAATCAGCCTCTTAAATGCATCTATACTGTTCACTTTAACCTACAGGAAGGATGTGATTGTGCTGGAGATGTGCAAAAGAAATTCACCAGGATATCATCTGGCTTGGAGGGCATTAGTAATGGAAAGAAATTGGAAAAGCTGGGCTTGTTTTCCCTGGAGCAAAGGAGGCTGAAGGGTGAACTGATAAAAGTATATAAGATTATAAGTGGCATTGAGAGGGTAGACAGTCCAAATCTTCTTCCTGTGGTCGGGATAACAAAAGCAAAAGGGCATAGATTTGAGGTGAGAGGGAAGAGTCTGAGGGGTAAATTTTTTACACAGAAAGTGATTGATTTCTGGAATGGTGGTGGAATCAAATACATTTACAACATTTCAGTGACATTTAGACAATCATTTAAATAGACAAGACATCGAAGGAGCCGGGAGGATTTGTTGCAGCTATGTAGGATCCTGGTCAGACCCCACTTGCAGTACTGTGCTCAGTTCTGATTGCCTCACTACAGGAAGGATGTGGAAGCCATAGAAATGGTGCAGAGGAGATTTACAAGGATGCTGCCTGGAATGCGGAGCATGCCTTATGAAAGCAGGTTGAGGGAACTCGGCCTTTTCTCCTTGGAGCGACGGAGGATGAGGGGGGACCTGATAGAGGTATATAAGATGATGAGAGGCATTGATCGGGTGGATAGTCAGAGGCTTTTCCCCAGGGCTGAAATGGTGGCCACAAGAGGACATAGGTTTAAGGTGCTGGGGAGTAGGGAAAGAGGAGATGTCAGGGGTAAGTTTTTTACTCAGAGAGTGGTGAGTGTATGGAATGAGCTGCCGGCAACGGTGGTGGAGGCGGATACGATAGGGTCTTTTAAGAGACTGTTGGATAGGTACATGGAGATGAGAAAAATAGAGGGCTATGGGTAAGCCTAGTAATTTCTAGGGTAGGGACATGTTCGGCACAGATTTGTGAGCCGAAGGGCCTGAATTGTGCTGTAGTTTTTCTATGTTTCTATGTTTCTATAATACAATCCTTTACTGGAGTTTTGCATGAGCAAGTAAAATAAAATAGAGGCTCTTTAACCTATCTGACTGTGGAATGGTCTCAGAGAGCCCAATCTATGAAGCAAGGAATTTAAATCAGATTTGTGATGTCCAGGAAGCTACATGAAGATCGGAAAATACAGCTGAGATTAAGGGAGAGCAGTAAAGGTCTGAAAAAGTTCTCTTCAAACAAATGCTTGCCTTTCTCTATGAGCCGTCCATCCATCTCTAATTTTCTTTTAAGGGAATGAAACCTAACAGATTAATATTCTTTTCTGGTCCCGATAGGTTGTTCAGCAGTATTTATCACATCACCCCTTTAAACTTTCCTACTCCTGACCTAACATGAGACAATTTAAATATAAAATTAAGGAGCATGCACACCATTGTAGTCATTTCAAAGTCAAATCTATTGATGATGGCTGCACTAGAGGGAAGGGGTAATATATAGACTTTCATGTTTAACTGCATATGTATATTATGTAAAAAATGTCACATTTTCAACATTTTAGTGGTAAACACAATAGCGTTACTGTTATGCTTATCATAAATTCCATGCCTTTGGGGCAAGTAACCAAAAGCTTAGTCAGAGGTAGGTTTTAAGATGGGCGTTCAAGAAAAATAGATGTAGATATAGAGAGATATAGGGAGATAAACCAAAGCTTTAGCCCCAAGCAGCTGAAGAGATAATAATGTAGAGTTGGGATGGACAAAATGCCAGAGTTGGAGGAATGCAGGGTTTTGGGTTGGAAGTCACAGCGAAGGGAAGAGTTAGAATTTTAAAGTGGACCCGTATGGGGGCTGGGAGGCAGAGCAGGTTGGTGAATGCTGCAATGGTTGGTGAATGAGACGTGTGAGGTTGAACATGTCTCATTGTCTTCTGATGAAACCAAGATTATGGAAGGTGGTGGATCGAAGGCTGACAGCATTTGTTTGAAGAGTAATTACTGCACTTCATTCCCTTAGCTATTCCTTTACATTTGAATTTTTCATCATTATTTTCCTTTGATATGTTTCTGGGAGTTCCAGCCTTTTGGTTAAATGCTGAACTGAATAGTCTACAGGCTTTGAAAAATAGTTTTTAGTCTGTCATATGGTTTGGTAATTGTGCCATGTTTACTTTCAATTTTCACAACACAAATGTAAGGGTCGGGTTCTTAGATAACTGCAAAGCTCATGTTTGGTTGAGCTAAATATTTAATCATTGTGCATTTTCCTATCTAACCTTGCAAAGTATGAATTGAATGTCCCACTGATTTTTAAAATTGTTATTTTAGAGACTGCGTAAGTAATTAAGTAGGCACCCTAATCCAGCCAATGCAACTACCAGCTTTATTTCCACCATGAAGGATTAGATAAATTAAATTTCTCACGCAGTGTATCACAGCATTCAGCAAATGCACACCTGCACGCCATGTGCAGAAAGCTTGCCCTAGTGAGGCGGCGAGAATCCTATTCAGTTTGTGAACTGAATTTTCTTTCCAGATGTTTATCCTACAACCTTAACTCCGATTGTTCCAGGCAAATACACATGGAAAATGAAAGACTTATAATGAATGAATGAATGGCTCAATATTAATCAGACTTGAGTCAATGGCATAATGCACATAATACTCGGCAATATGGGTTATAGTTTTTGAATACATTGTTCTTCAAATAAACTATGACAGAATATGATCAACAATAATAACTTGCATTTATTTAACACCTTTAACAAAGCAAGATGTCACAAGACATTTCACAGGAGCATAATCACACGAAATTTGAAGCGTAGCCACTTTTACATGGATCTTACAGGATAATGACTGCAATTGACAGTGACCCTGGCTGGAATGTGCCGAGACTTTGCCAGCAGTTCTGTGGAAAACCACTAGTTAACTACAGAATGCGGGTCAGCTCACTACTGACTTCTGTGCCTGTGCATTGCAATGAAGTCAGGAATGAGCTGGAGGTGAGTTACCAGTGTATCCAATCTCCCCTTCCATCACTGGGCTCAACACTGGTGTTGTCCATTTGAATAGAATCACTGACCTTGATTTAAAAGGTAAGTGGGGCTAAACTGTTTCTTTATTATATTTAACTGAGACTTTTTAGTTAATTTCTAGCATTTGAATATGTTTCAAGCAAATTTAATGTTTATTTTTTAAATAGCATTTCTTAATTATTTTCAATTAATTTGAACTTTGCAAAAATATCTCTGATCATGAAAAGGGCATTTAAAAATTATTTTATGCCTGACAGCAGTAAGCTGTCAAAAAGCCAGGCCTGAAGATCCACCACCTGAGGCCACGTCGCGAACTGCAGACTGTTTTACCTCGTGGAACAATGTCAGCAGCAAGGTCCAGAGGGTAACTGGACAGGAAAGGCCACAAAAGTAAGCGCAGCCATGGGAAAATTGCAGGACGCACTCACGGCTGGATCACGCACGATCCAACCCTTTTGCACTTCCATGTTTGTATGGATGAAAGCAGCAATCCCAAAGTTGTTGTCAGGGCAGCAGACTGCACTCCAACACTGAATGAGAAGGGAACTTAGGTAAATGCCCTTGTCTGATGTATTGCACAAGGTGGCCAGTCCTGTACCAGGTCGTTAGAGATGCAAGGGCTGTCCTTCCTTTGCTTTGAATGAAAAAGGATGGACTTTTGTATTACAGGAAGTCCCCGACTTACGGACGCCCAACTTACGAACACCCGTACTTACGAACCAACCTTCGTGATCGGTTCGTAAGCAGGTCCGGCCCCCAATCCTACCACGGCGGCAGTACACCTTCTTTGGCCCAACCCTGGGCCAAGTGCGTATGTGCGGCTGGGGCCATGTGCGGCCGCGATCCCCGGCCCAAGTGCGCATGCGCAGCCGCGATCCCTGGCCCAAGTGCGCATACACGGACACTGTTCTGAGTTACATACAAAATCGGGTTACAAACAGTCTCAAAAATGGAACTTGTTCATTACCCGGGGACTTCCTGTACTTTAGTTTACAATTAAAAATGGCCTTAAATCTTTCCATACTTGTTTTAAAGCTTGCTAATTTAAATTGTTTACAATGTTGAAGAATGTTGCAAGTGCTTCAATATGTTATAAAGCGCTTTTGTTTCCTTCAATAGTTCCATAAGAAGGCTGTCGCATACAATTTCAAGTGCAAGACTTTTCTATCACACATGATGCCTTGATCCTCATGTGTCATTGAACATTGTTGCTAGGGGCAACAGAAAAAATTGGTATGGAGCCCCCTGCACAGCACCAGTTTAACACATCATTTTTAAGGTGAAGATCTTCCACAAGTTTATGTAATCTCGAATTATTAAAACTGGGATAACCAACTCACAGTGACAGTAAGATGTGTTTATTGTATTCACTGATGTTCAAGTAACACAAACTGTTTCAATTCTTTCAGAAGGAAGGAAATGAGGTTTATTTTACAATGTACATCAATGATCATAGGAATATTTGGAATCTACACCATCCAAAACCACTTAATGAAGATATTTGCCCATAGTTTTCATAAACAGCTTTCACAGATTTCCTTTAATTTTTCACAACTTTTAATCAGATGTGTCTAAAAAAAAACAGGAGGAAAGAATACTAAGGCTTTCCATCGCTGTCAAATGCATCTACGGTAATTTTTGTGTATTCTTAACAGTACAGGTGTTATTGGAATTTACAGTTTACATATTGTTTGTTCACTGTTTCTTTAATTCCTGACAGATGGAGACAAAGATGGGATTTCAGGTTGGATCCAACTTCATAAATCATTGCTCTCAAATATGCCCTATATCTGAAACTGAGCTTTGTCAAGGATGTATTAACTTTGAGAAGAACAACTCTGACCCACTTCTCTTGGAAGAACATTGCAAGGATGAGAAACAGTTGGAAAAGCTCTGACAGAATGAATGTTATTTTCCAGTTGACCCTCTTTCTAAGATTCACCAATATACTTTTACTCTATTACTCTTTTCCTATATTAGGATGGTGAACAAACATCACAAGCATTTCATTGGCTGCGAAGTGCTTTAGGACATTTTGAGGTCATGGAAGCAGCTGCATGAAAGGAAGTTCTTTTATACTAAAGTCATAGAAAGTCATCCCTGGTCAGTAGCATTATCTGCACTGTATGTTTGAGGAGCACATCACATTCTGTTATTGAAGTTTAGTTCCATTGAGTAGCTAAATTTCAAAAGCAGAAAGAGTACACTTTCATTGTCATTTAATGCAACCAACCACAGGCAATTCTATACATATCTTCAGATCAAATCCTTCTCTCTTTACATTTGGATAGTTTTCTCTCTTCTGCCCATAAATGCAATGCTATAAAGAAGTATTCTCCAGTATGACTGGTTAATTACTAACATAGTAGCTCAGAAAATGCAGATGCCTTTTGTGAGCATCGTATTAATGGCAATGTCACAGGGCTCAGGGTTAATGGGGTTTGCTTCAAATGAACTTGCTTCCACTCAAGCAGACCAGTGGCCAGCAGATTTGGTTCTGCAGTGCTCAATAGCAATTATTGCCAGGAAAACTTGACAAATATTCACCAAATGAAAGAACCACATCACTATTGATGTTTGAAAGTCACAAAGCTTCCAGTTCGAATGTAACTTCATATCAAAATATAAAAAGGATATCAATATTAGATGGTGTATGAATAATATAATTTAAATATATAGCTGAAATGTTTTTATTGCATTATTTCTATCTCTAACGGTTATATTCCCTATGGTTTTAATTGGGACATCTAATTCTTGTGTTCCAGTGACAGGTTAATTTCATTTTCCTTGATGATTTAATGGCAACTATGTACCTATGCTTTTTAATAATCTTGGTGACTAGAATGCAGGATAGCTTTGGAAATTATGGGATGGAGTTTATGTATCTGTTACTGAGCAGAGAAAGTAGGGAGGAGAGGGTGTGGAGTTAAAGGGTGTATTCATGTTACTTGCCTTACCTTGTAAAAGCTGACATTTTTAAGATTAAGATTTTTTAAGATTTCTTTATTAGTCACATGTACATCGAAACACACAGTGAAATGCATTTTTTTGCGTAGAGTGTTCTGGGGGCAGCCCGCAAGTGTCACCACGCTTCCGGTGCCAACATAGCATGCCCACAGCTCCTAACCTGTACATCTTTGGAAAGTGGGAGGAAACCGGAGCACCCAGAGGAAACCCACGCAGACAAGGGGAGAACATACAAACTCCTTACATTACAATATATTATATATTTAAAATATCTGAAATGATACCTTGGAAAATAAGAAGAGTCAGCTTTCCTAATGTTTTAGGAAAGAAATTGGATCAAATCATAGATTCTGCAAAAATTCAGTTAGGCTTGCAATTCTTTAGTGTAGTATTATATCTTTGTGGACCACACACATGGAATTTAATGCAAAATGCATTTGTTAAATGTTATAGGAGCTTTTGTATACAAGCTGTACAGTTTTGTAATTTGTTCTGGGTCCTCTGTGCATTTATTGCACATATGCTCTTGAGACTGCTGGGCACGCGCAATGAAATCAAACGTCATGCATCACAATTTTTAATATCACTTACGCAAAATTTATGAGGACATCCAGGCTACAGACATGGGTCTCCCACACAGATGTTTGCCTCACATGGAGAGTTAGTCTCATTTTCATTGTCCCCACAATCTCTGTACACCAAATGGTGCTCGTGGGCACCTCACTCACAGGCAAAAATCAGATATTAGATTGAACATAGTACAGCACAGCAACAGGCCCTTCAGTCTAACATGTCTGTGCTGACCAGAATGCCAGTGTAACTAATCCCATCTGCCTGCATATGGTCTGTATCCCACTATTCCCTGCCTGTTCATGTGTCTGTCTAAATATCTCTTAAACATTGCTATTGCATCTGTTTCTACTACCTCCTCCGGCAGTGCATTTCAGGCACCTACCACTCTCTGTGTAAAAAAAAAGCTTCCCTCGCACATCTTCTTTAAGCTTTCCTGCTCTCAGCTTAAAGCTATGCCCTCTAATATTTGACATTGTCACCTTGGAAAAAGACTATCTACCTTATCTCATAATTTTATGTACTTCTCTCAGGTCTCCCCTCAGCCTCTGACTCTCCAAAGAAAACAATACATGTTTGATAATCTCTCTTTATAGCTAATGCTCTCTAATCCAGACAAAGTCCTGGTGAACTTCTTCTGCACTCTTTCCATAGGCTCTACATCCTTCCTGTAATGTGGTGACCAGAACCGCACACACGACTCCAAATGTGGTTTAACTGACACTTTATACAGCTGCAATATGACTTCTCAGCTTTTATATGCAATACCTCAACCAATGAAGGCAAGCATGCATATGCCTTCTTTACCACCATATCCACTTGTGATGCCACTTTCAGGGAGCTATGGACTCTGTACATCAATACTCTCAAGGGTCCTGTCATTTACTGTACTGACAGAATGCCAATGTAACTAATCCCATCTGCCTGCATATGGGATTAGTTACATTGGCAAAGACAAATACTTTCTTCTTGCATTTGACCTCCCAAAGTGCAACACCTCACACTTGTGTGGATTACACTCTATCTGACATTTGTCCACCTAAATTTCCAACTGATCTACAACCTGCTGTACCCTTTGGCATCCTTCCTCACTGTCCAAAACTCAACCAATGTTTGTCTCATCTGCAAACATATTAATCAGACCTCCTACATTTTCATCATTTACATATATCACAAACAACAGGGCCCATTGCTCAGTTGTGGAGTTATGGGCTGCACAGTGGTGCATTGGGTGGCACAGTGGTGTAGCAGGTGTTGCTGCTTCCTTACTTCTCCACTGATCTGGGTTCAAACCAAACCTCGGGTGTTGTCTGTGTGGAGTTTCCATATTCTCACTGTTATGGATGGGTTTACCCCAGGGGCTCCTATTTCTCCTAACGTCCCACAGTGATGTGTTAGATGGGTTAATTGGCTACGGTAAATTTCCCCTGCTGTTGGTGGGTGGTAGAAGAATCAGGGGAGAGTTGATGGGCATGTGGCAGAAGATAGGTGTCAGGGAAATAAATGGAACAGTGGGATCGATGAGATTGCCCAGGCAACGACTCAATGGGTGGAATGTCCTCCTATGTGCAAAGAAATACAAGAAAAAATATGGGAAAGATATAGATCAAAGAGTGGACACGGTAAAGGGAGGACTTGCAAAAATTGAGAGAAATAGTAGGAAAAGAGTCAGGCATGTAAGTAAACAAGGTTATACTGCTTCTTTTGTGTATCTCCCAGTGGAGAACTGTAATGTAATAGGTGGGCTAATGGTTAGAAAACCACTTTAAAAACTAACCTGAATAAATTTCTTTTTATATTATTAAAATGTCAAAATAAGTCAGAATATAAATTGTGAAGTAAATTATCTGAAACAACAATATAAGTTAAAAGAGAATCAAAATGCTACAGATCTTGGCACTCTAAAATAACAACAAAAACACTCATCAGTCAGGCAGCATCCATGAAAGGAGAAACCAAATTAATGTGTCAGGTAGATAACCCTTCATTAGAACTATTATAGTAAATTCAGGATGTTATTTGAAAATTAGTATGTGGAAATTTTTACCATTCTTTTAATGTTTATTTATGTCTGCTGTATTTTTGAATGGGCATCACAGCTGTATTTCTTGCATTTATGTATGTGGTTTCCTGTGAAGTCAGTGCTGAGAACCATGTAGCTGTGGAAAGGGTAACAAATGGGCTTTTATTTAATGTGTGTCTCTAAGTTACTGATAATAAATATACTAAAATGTATTAATACTGCATATTTAATAGTAAATTACATTCTTAATCCTAGAATTTTCCACAATTAAATGCAATATGTCTGGCTTTACTTATGAACATGCTTAAATTTTCTATTAGCCAAACCGAGCTGAACATGGCAAAGCATAATTAATTTCAACTTAATTATCCTTCACAAAAATTCAAAATAAGCAAAAAACTGCACGTGTATAGTTCAGTTACTATGATTTGTACTTTTTTGGCTTTTCTCTTTTCTTACATTAATTCCTGGACTGATCTAAGAATGATGTTAACATCATAAGTATAGGGGAACAATCAGCTTTCAAACTTGCAAACATTGCTGGATATTTTGCAATGAAATTGGTGTTAGCTCTAATTTCTCAAAGCTGTATCATAAACATTTATTGATTCACAGCTCAGCTTTTCTGTCTATCAAAGTTTCGTCTGTCTATTGTTATCAGGTAATAAGATCTGCTTCAAGTTAATGGGACAAAAATCTGGTTGGATTTAAAGTAAACTTCAGGAAGAAAACAATGTATGTGGAAAGCTAGAATTGATATAGCCTATTTTGCAACATTCCAAATACATCAAAGCAATTAAGTATGTTTGATAAATCATGGCAGATAACTTGGGAATACAATCTCCCAAAAGCTGAGTGGATAATCCATCACTATCTCCTCTTCGTGTCCCCATATCAGCCAATATAATTCATGGAGCTCAGAGAATCATGTGGCATGGGAACAGGCCCTTTGGCCCACTGAGCATGCACTGACCATCATGCACCCATTCACATTAATCCCATTTTATTCTACCCACATTTCCATCAGCTCCCCCCAGATTCCTTCACCTGCATGTAAAGGGGCAATTTACAGTGCTCAATTCATCTATGAAGTTGCAGGTCTTTGGATGTCTGAGCAAACCGGCAAACCTGAGGGAAACTCTTGCAGTCACATCCACACGGACAGCATCAGAGGCTGAGACCAAATCCAATTCGCAACTCTACTAGCTGCACCACTGTTCCACAAGTGCATAGCGGATATGCCAAAATCTGTTGACCTTGGAGTAATGCTGAAGGGTTGTTCCGAGCTCTAGCCATGCCTTATAGTTAAACCATACTGGTACAGGTACAACACCAGCGCATATTGCAAAATATGTAAAACTGGCCATGTGTGTTTTGTCTAGAAATAGCAGGACAGCCCCACTCTGGCTAATTATTGTCCAGAAGTCTATTGCCCAACACCAGCACTTCCAAAGGAAGAGTAGGTCTATCAGAATTTCTTGATTCCTGTTGAAATTTCCCTTTGAGAAATGAAGGAGGAGCTCCAGAAAATAAAGAAAGAGCAAGTTAACAGCTGTACAAGGAGTTAGCAATAGAAATGGTTAGGATCAATGCAATAATTGAAATGCAAAGAAAACATTCAATATCTCAGATTAAAATGGAAATTTCAGTGAGTTCTAAATAAAATGGATATTCCCCATATAAATTGGTAATAGATGTCAGCAGATAAGGCAATGGACAGAACAGTGGGAACATTTTGAACTGGAGATGATTAAGGCAGTAATGGATTAATGTAGGATTAGTGAAAATGCGTGGTTGTTTGTCAGTGCAGAATTGATGGGCTGAAGGACCTGATTATGGAATGTATCTATGATTCCATGAATGCAACAAATGTTTAGAAATAAAGAGACATACTAGTTCAAAGGAGATTTCAAAGGAAGTATGACAAGTGTGCACTTAGTAAAAAGTACTTAGTAATAGGTGCACTTAGTAATGTATGCTTAGTAAAATTAAGCACAGTTTAGGAATGTAAAAGGCAATTTTAACTCTTCCTGCAGATGGAAACTAGGCAAGTGAAAAGTTCAGCTTGGCCAGTTAAGTTACATGCCAATATCCTGAAGAGATTCCAATATCCTTAGTTGTCTGAGTTGTTGGTTAAGTCAATCCTCTTAAAGAGGAGGAAATAATAAAACATGTGGCTTGATGAAGTGCCGTGAATGCTGTTGATGGCCCCATTTGAAATAAATTAGTGCAATAGCTATAACACGATACATATTGACTGCAGTTTTAGAGCTATATCTAATCCATTGTTTCCTAGGTTACAAAATACATCCAGTGTGTATAACAAGCCACTCAACCTTTTGGGTTTAAGCATTGTAACATACTTAAGTACTTTAATATGCACCGAGCCAATAGTTTAACTATTATACTCATAAAACATAGTCAATATTTGTGTTTTTTTTCTTTTATTTCTCGGATTGGCATCACAGTGATGCCTCATTCATATTCTTTACATGTGTACACATGCTTGCCAATACCTAATTTTACATTACTGCAATTTCAGTCAAGCAATTAATTAGCATGGCTGACAATAGCACACTGGCTCACTAGAAGTGAATGCTAACAATGTTATTCATTGAACAGCAAATCAAAAATAAAAATGCAAGTTTTTAAAATCTTGATCATTAATAAAGTCATTTTTTTTGCTTATGTAAAGCAGTGAAATCCAATTGTGTTTTTTTTTATTTTCCTCAGAAAATGGACAAAACTCGCAAGACAGCAGCTCATGTTGCCCCGGGATGTGATGTTGGGTGTGCTTAGTGAAAGTCCTTGCAGTTCTGCCACTGTATTCATATCCTCACACTCTTCCCTTGCAAGATACCGTGAGACTGTGGAAGGATTTTCATGCTTTTTTTTAGCATCAATTGATAGGATTACTCCTACTCTGTAGGAGGCTTGATGGGTTCCAGAACTCTTTGGACAAGGGATTGAATTCACTAATAGAAACCAGATGCCAACCCTTAAATAAGAGCCAGAACTTTGATCTCCAGTCAGCAGGATTGTTGGTGTGAGGTTAAAACCCTGCACCCTATGACCTAATAATTCAAATATTGCCAATAAAACAATGATTTGTTCTCTCTGGTAATGGCACCCAGTGCATTTTGTAAGGAATTCAAGTATATTAACACAACATTGACATCATTTCAAAAAGTTATATAGCAATCATTGATGAATTAATTGCTGAAAATTGATAAATATACAGTGATGGATGTCGAATCCCAGAGCCCTGTGATTGTTATGGTCATAGAGGAGACTGGGAAATGATTCATGCACAACTTTCTATTTTAAACAATATATAATACTATTGAACCTCCTGCTTTATGTTGAAAGATGCCTTTTATCCAAATAAAACTGATTATTCCAGGTTTACCTAACAAGTGGTTTGAATACATCAGCAATTGGTAAGTGGGTGTTTATTGACACATTCCAGGCTGTTGTAATTTTTGTATTTGCACTGAGAAGCGACCCTAATCTTTAAATGGCTCCAGTACTACAAATGCTGCATCTTCACTGCTTGAGCCTCCTACCTAACAATGATGAAGCAATAAAAGGTGGCTTTCTAGACTGAAGACAGCTGTGCTTGACTAAAAGGGATTCCCAGCAGTGTGGCATCAATTTCACATTGACAGTCGATTGCATTATCTCATCATAAACTCAATGACGTAAGAGTTCAAGTAACTTTCTCTGGTGAACTTTATTGCAGATACTGTTGAATTTTTCTCTCATAAAGGGGTTCTACATAATTGGTTTCAGTGCTAAAAAAAGATGTTAATCCAAGAAAGTGCAACCATTTTAGCCTATATGGTGTGCAGAATTTCCTGCCAATTTTCTCAGAGCTGATTTGTCTTATAGAGTCATAGAGCTATAAAGGAATACGGCATGGATACAGGCCCTTCGGCCCAATGAGTCCATGCCAACCACAGTGCCCACCCAGCTGGTCCCAATTTCCTGGGTTCGGCCATATCCCTCCATGTACCTATCCAAGTGCTTCTTAAATTATATTATTGCACCTGCCTAAACCACTTCCTCTGGCAGCTCATTCCACATATTCATCACTTTCTGCCTGGAAAAGTTGCCCCTCAACTCCTTTTTCAATCTTTCCCCTCTTACCCTAAACCAAAGTCCCTTAGTTTTCGACCCCTCTACCCTGGGGAAAAGACTTATCCACCTTATCTATGCCTCTCATAATTTTTAAAATTTCTATAAAGTCATCCCTCATTCTCCTACATTTTAAGGAATAAAGACTTAGCCTGAGCAACCTCTCCCTATAACTCAGGCCCTCTAGTCCTGGCAACATCCTCGTGAATCTTTTCGGCACTCTTTCCAATTTAACCATGTCTTTCATTGTTTAAAAAAAATTGTAGGATTTAAGACATGAGCACTTGATTTTAAGAAAAATCAGAGAATGTGTAAAGGACTTGTTTTATGGTCTGATAAATGACACAGCATTTATGCAGCTAAAATCTTATCTTTTTACAGATGGTCTGATCAGATCAATCCACAATAAGCACATTTTTTAACCATAAACCAACATAAAGTTTGCTTATGCCCATCAATATTTGCTCTCTTTAGCAGCAACCGGTTTGTGTTGATATAACAAGATGAAGTCCTTCGGACCCTTAGAAATGACTCCATGGTGACTTCTGTTACAATTTAAAGTACTACCCATAATGTCACCTTGAACTTTAAAATAATGCTGTGGGATATTTAGTATAAAGGTGCTATGTACTTGTGTGAAAGCTTTTCTCCACTATTTTCAGAAGGAATTGCATTGTGCTAGGATTTTGCCCATGATTTTAAAACATAGTGGAGTGGAAAAATGAGCATTCACACAGTCATCCAAATAAATGAAAACCACTCTGATGCTAGAGGAACTCAGCAGGTGAGGCAGCATCTGTGGAGAAAAGCAGGCGGTCAATGTTTTGGGTCAGGATCCTTCTTCAGGACTGAAGATAGGAAAAGGGGAAGCCCAATATATAGGAGGGAAAAGCAGAGCAGTGATAGGTGGACAAAAGAAAGGAGGTGGGGTGGCACAAGGTGGTGATAGGTAGATGCAGGTAAGAAATAGTGATAGGCAGGTGCTGGGGAGGAGGGGAGAGCAGATCCACTGGGGGATGGGTCAAAGGTAAGGAGGAAAAATAGGTAGAAAAAAGAGAGAGAGGCTAGGAAAGGGAAGAAAAGAAGAGGCATGGTTGGGGGTGGGTGTGTGTGGGTGGGGGGGTTGTGGGGATTAATTAAAGTGGGGGAAGTCAATGTTCATGCTGTTAAGCTGCAAGGTTCCAAGATGGAAAATGAGGTGCTGTTCCTCCAGTTTGCGCTTGGACTTCTCCTGGCAGTGGAGGAGGCCGAGGACTGACATTACTGTGATGGAGTGGGTGGGGGAGTTGAAGTGACTGGCAACGGGGACATGCGAAACAGTCACCAAGTTCAGGACCTATGTGTTTGTACACCCATGTGTGGAAATCCTGAACTTGCTGAAATTTCCACATGGAAATGTTAGCAGTGCTGTACAGTACTGCTGGCATTTCCCCCACAAAATCTTGGGCAATAAGTTACTAATAGTGCAGAGCCAGTGGCTTGACGTGCAACCGTACCATGTATTACATCTACCTAATTAAGAGGTTTATGCAATGGGCTTTCAATGTGTTGTGTATGTGTAATGTAAATTAAATGAAGCAGAATGCATCACATTTCATAGCAGATCTTTCATATTCTGTGTTAAACCTCTTCCATTAGAAGACTGAGCATGCTTAAGGAATTGACATTTCAAATCTGTACTTTTCTAAACTAACTTTATAAAAATCTCAACTTTGTTGAAGGAATTGCACAAAATTTCCTATCTTAATTTCATTTGAAATGCATAATGTCAAGTCGGAAACATCAAACCCATATTTTGCATTTCAGAAGTGGATTGTAGGTATCCATTATCCTGTTATCAAACTGGTAGCAAAAAAATTATTTTTAGGATAGCACAGGATATGCTGTAACTTACTTCATTGAAGGTGTCCAATCACAGTAATATATGCAGAGCATTCATCACATTTTGCAAATTATACTTCTGTTAGTTGTTCTCAATTCATGGACTTCCCTCATTATCCATGCGGAAATCAAGCTTCACTCTAGTGGAAGCCATGCATTTAGCTGACTGGGTGATGAGCTTAAAGTATTTTTTTTCATGAAGGTGATATGAAGTTTACACTGAAAACAACTTCATTATTTTGTCTTTCAAGATTTTGTAATGCCATCACGTCAGACCAGAATCCTTTTGTACCTGGCATACTATTCCCAATTGACATCCATTTTTGTGACCCATGACTTCTGACCCAAGCTGTTTCGTTTCCACTTTTCACACATCTACTGCAAATCCTTTTGATTTGACCTCCCCATTTTCTAAGTCAATGGCAACCCTATGATTTACAAATCTATTGACCACCTCTGTGACACTTGCTTCATTTTTTTCTACATTTAATAAACACCATGTCAGAAAGCTAATCAATAAAATATAAGGCATTCTACAGTGTCAGCTGTGTGAGTGCACATATTTGCATGGTTAATACATCATGAAAGCAAGAGAGTAGTGATGCACAGGGTGACAAGCTAATGGGGAGATCAAGATAATGCATTTAATACCACAGCAAGTTATTCAGTGCATGACTCTAGTGGCAAGCATTATTGTTCATTTGATATTTACCTGATGGACAACTACCTTTACAAGTATTTAAATTGGTACATAATGGCAGGCATGTATACACAAAACTATTTTTAGCATTTTGAAAATCAATTAAAAGATATCAAGTTGCATAGAGCATAACAATAGGCACTGTTCTTGCAGTTTTATTTCTCTAGAGATAAGGGGATTTAAAACATTGCTGTTGAGTTATGAAATCAATGGAATGTAGAAGAATCTTCATTTTAATATTGACCTCTAAAGACAGCAACCTTCCATCAGAAAGGATTCTAACTTTAAAAATGCTTTTGGACTGACCACCAATTTCTAGTCTCTGCTGTCTCATTTTTCCAGAGAGAGCAGAATTTTAAACATCATGATCAATCTACAAAATCAAATGAATGTTAGTTAAACACTGAGCATTTAAAATTGAGCATATGAGCCAGAAACTTTTCGCTAGAACTTAATCTCCAGCTGACTGCACAAATTATTAGAAGTATATGTCCTACCTTTCTCTTAGATTGATAAATACATTTTATAATGACGTTGGTGGTAAAATTCATTAAGTGCTCAATAAAAACGTCTTGACAGCTGATATAAGTCAGTATATAGACTTCACAACAAAATAACAATCACTGTCTACAAATGTATTTTTTGTGCATTTAAATCAGGCAAATATTTAGATTTGTAAGTAACCATTTCCGTGACAGTCTTCATGAATCTAAAACTAAACCAAGAAGTATCATAAGATTAGAAAGCTGAGTTGTGATTCAATATTTTACATTTCAGTAATATTGTCTATTTTTTATATTACATGCCATAACTTTCACATTCCTATTAACTAATTAGTAATCAGTTCCATTCAGACAGATACAATTCTGTCAGCTCTCAGAAGTGCACGCAATTTAACCTATGAATTGACTGGTAAGAGAGAGATTTGAAAATTGGATGTGTCAAGCAAGTGTTCTCTGGATGGGATGTCAAACTGAAGTCTTGTCATACAAGACAATGTCTGGAAGGTTGACAATGAAGTACAAAGTTTGATAATGATGGAGACCTGATGCTGAAAGTTGTAGGAAGGATAGGGAGCAGTGGCTGGGCATGTTTTACAATGGTTTAATTTTCCAATCTCTTCCCTGTTATTGTCTTCCTTTCAAGTAATGATAGAAACAATGTTTATCATTATTGCCATTTGGCTTTGTATCCTAAACATAAAAGGTTACTGACAGAATTGTCATTTCAAGTAATCTAAGCTTCCAGGTGGAGGATGTGAGTTCAACACTTTGAATCTAAGCATAGACTTAAAGTCTGAATTTATCTGCATTTTCATTCTACTGACAGGTATATGGTCTATTCAATGAGGCGTGAAAGATCTATCAATAGCACAGGGAGTAAAAAGTAAAATGAAATATGATTGATAAAAAGCACAGTGCAGCTTTAAAAGATCTAGCTAAGCCATCATAAACCTCTTCTGCTATAACAGAAGGTTTTATCTTTATTGATGGCTTATTTATGACATCCTTGCTGTTTATGTGAACTTGTATTAATAAATCACATTTGAAACAGGTCTCCAAATATTTTACTTTTGCTTTGTAAATAGGTGCAAAGGACCCATGGCATTAATTCATTTCAAAAAATATTTTTATCTGTATTAATTCTTAAGGTGATGTCTGACAGAGTTGATGTAAAAAGGATTTCCATCCAAAACACCTATCTAGAATTATACCAGTCCTGATGCAGTGTCTTGACCTCAAATGGTGACAATTCCTTTCCCCCTGCAGATGCTTCTCAACCCGCTGAGTGTCTTCAGCAGTCTGTTTTGTTTTGCTCCAGATTCCAGCATCTGCAACCTCTTGTGCCTCTGGAAATTATGCTATCTGACATTGAGAAGGTATTTTCCAAACCCCATCTTTTATCATTAAACGTTAGCTGCCTGTGCTGAGGGTGGCACGACAGAGCCATTCTGTTTGACTCATCAGAGACCCAGTTATGTGTGAAGTCAGCTGTGGGCTTTCCAGTTTCCTGAATCAGCAGCTGGAATGGTATATCTGGAGTTTTAATAATGTGAAAATTGGGGAAGGTCCAAAAGCAAAAGCACAAAATTTTGTTTGCACACACCAGAACATGGCAAGGTCAATTTAATATTCACAGTAAACACCACGTTGTCTATAAACCTACTAAACATAGCATATCCTCCATAGATTTAACAGCTTCCTGACAGGGAGTTTATGGGTTATTTAACCAAGATGTTCCTATTCAATTGCTATCCCATAGACATGATGTGATTAAGCATAAATTCTGCCAAATGAAAACCAAATTAGAAACACGACTCACTTTTATTACTCTATGCAATTCGTATTGGCCGAAGAAGTGCAAAATTGGTCCCAGGTCAATAAAATGTAATCACTGGATCATTATTTGAGAATTAAAACTATTTGTTAAATATGTGGTGATCTCTTTGATGACATCCCACTTCTTAATAACTTAAGTAAAGATGATGGAGTGGTGAATGCACAGGTTACATGCTTTTTCCATAAATTTACTGAAGTTTTGTACCTTTTCTCTTAAAGTGCCAAGTTTCAATATTCCACTCAGCTGTAAAATGACTGAGTTAAAATGGAAATTCCCTTTGATCTGATTCGTGATCCCAGTTGCAACTTGAGAGTACATAATGGTGGCAAAGCTTGTAATGTCTGTCAGTTGTGGTTGAATGTTAGCTCTTCTTCCTTTGAGCCAGAAGGTTGGGGATACTCCAGAAACTTTAACACTAATGTCCAGAGTTGGAGCTGTGGTCTTGCAAATGAGATGTTAAACTGATACTCTATCTCAGCTGGATGTAAAGAAGCCTGTGACTTGATTTTGAGGAAGAGTCAGGAAATTATCCCCACTGTGATCCAGCCAACATTTAACTTCCAACCTCAAACATTAAAACAGTTAATCTTATCATACTACAGTGAAGATTGTGAGAGTGCTATCATACCAAAAGATATTTCATTAACTGTAGAATGCTTTGGGCTGGCCATAGTTCAGTAAAGTTGCATTGGAAATGCAATCCTTTCTAAACTATCTCATGAGGCAACAGGGCCCATCAACCACAGACTGCTTAAACTCGTTTACTTATACCTCCAGTTAAATGAACTAACTAATTTTACTGTC
This sequence comes from Pristis pectinata, assembly GCF_009764475.1. Lineage (NCBI taxonomy): Eukaryota > Metazoa > Chordata > Chondrichthyes > Rhinopristiformes > Pristidae > Pristis > Pristis pectinata. Next base: position 126,131,946 of record NC_067406.1, read on the forward strand.
CTCATTCAGAATTTAATCAATGAAACATTACCACTAAGATAAACTTTTTTCCCTCTCTAGTGTCAGCTCTCATTGGTGAAACAATCCGTGCGTACTGCATACATCCTGCCTTCTTATTTAAGAAGGGATATACTGTATTGGCATTAGAGGAAGTTCAGAGAAAATTCACTGCCTGGATCCCTGGGATAATAGGATCATTTTATTGGGAAAGGTTGAAGAGTCTGGACCTATATGCAGAATGCAAGATGATCTCATTAAAATGTTTTAGATCCTGAGAGGGCTTGACTGATAAGATGCTGAAAGGATATTTCCCTTTCATGTGGAAATCTGGAATCAGGGACTATAGATTCAGAATAAGGGTGGGGGGGGGGGGTCACCTCACCTAAAACAGCGATGAGGAGCATTATTTTTTACTCAAGAAGGTAGTCAATCTTTAGAGACACAAGAGACTGCAGATGCTGGAATTTGGAGTAACAAACAAACTGCTGGAGGAACTCAGTGGGTCGAGCAGGTTCTGTGAGGGGAAAGGAATTGTCAAATGGTTTGGGTTGAAACTCTGCACCAGGACTCCTGAATCTTTAGAATTCTTTAACCTGAGAGCTGGGCAATGAATATATTCAAGACTTCGAGATTTTGAATTATTGGAGAGGCAAGGGTTTGGGAGAACTGACAAAAAAGTGGAGTTGAGGCAAAGAATTTCTTAAATGACAGAGCAATTCTCATTTGGTCCTATTTCAAATGTTATGAATAATCACGTCGGGAAAAGGAAACTGATAACCAATTAAGAAATGGGAAAATAAGAGATAGGGCACATAACACAAATGTTAGGCAAGATTCCAAAACCATGTTGTTTATCTTATCAGGGTTGACCTTGCAAAGCACTTGGCTGAGCAGACTTCATGAACACAAATGAATGTAGGGCTCGGCAATGGTAGGAAAGATGTTTATTTTTCCCAGTATCTCTAAACTGGCTCACAATACTGCTCAATCACATTAGTTCAACCAAAAGATAAACAACTGCACCAACCAGCATTGCATAACCTTTTAATCATTTATATCTTCAACCTCATATGCAGAATAAAACAATTACATAAATATCATTGATGCATAACATGCCTCCCTTTAGGCTCCAATCAAACAAATCAATGAACGACTTATAATATAAAGAATCACCCAAAATCAAAATATTTACTGCAGCTCCAGGGGGATTTTTTCATATTCTGAGAGAAGGCTGCATTATCTATCTATCTTCCTGCTAAATAGCTCATAAGTACAAGAGTTGGGACGCATGTTACAACTGTACAGGCTATTGATGAGACCACACTTGGAGTCTTGTGTGTACTTCTGCTCACCTAGCTACAGAAAGGATGTATTTAATATGGAAAGAATTCAGAAAGATTCACAAGGATATTACTGGAAATGGAGGGCTGAATAAGCTGGGGCTTTCTCCCCTGTAGCGTAAGAGGCTAAGGGGTGACCTGACAGAGATCTATAAAATCACGAGTGACATAGATAAGGTGAAGGGTCACTGCCTTTTTCCCAGGGAAGGGGAATCTAAAACTAGAGGGCATAAGTTTAAGGTGAGAGGGGAAAGATTTAAAGGGGACCTGAGGGGCAACTTTTTCACATAGATGGTGGTGGGTATGTGGAACGAGCTGCCAGAGGCAGGCACAATTGCAATGTTTAAAAGGCATTTGGATAAGTACATGGATAGAAAAGGTGTAGAGGGATATGGACCAAACACAGCAAATGGAAGGAGCTGTCAGATCCGGTTATTATCGAATCCACACGTTCTTTCAGGAGTCCAAGAATGAGTTGAAAACAACTTGGTGCTTCACAAAGTTTTATTGGAAAAGCTTAAAACAAAGAAACAGTCACAGAGCACATGGCACTAGCTTTACTACTAGGAGATGAGCCAAGACAAAGGAACTAAAAATGAGCTAGGGCCGGGGGCAGGGAGGTGGGGGGTGAAGAGAGCAAGAGAGTGATTAACAAAAAACAACACCTTTTATACCTGAGATAAGAGGTACCTGTACTACATCAATGCAATCTGTACTACCCAAATACGCTCTGTACTAACCCAAAGTAACTGCACTGTGTAATGAATTGATCTGTACAATCGGTATTCAAGACAAGTTTTTCACTGTACCTCGATACGAGTGACAATAATAAACCAATACCAATACTCCTTAGCTAACAATAGTCTGATCAGAAAACCTATTAGGTACCTGCGGCAAAACCAACCAATGAGAAAACACATATTCACCTGATAGACGAACCAATAAGCTAGGAAGCGGCCATTCCTTGTGCAGCCACCTGAGGTGTATTAAACACTTAAAACAGATAAATCCAACAGAGCTCAGGTCAGCAACTTGGTCAGCATGGACGAGTTGGGCTGAAGGGCCTGTTTCCATACTGTATAATTCTATATTATGTAATATTCACTGTTTAGATTATGAAACAATTTACTTTTCCTTTCCCTTAAACTACACACCCCATGAGGATAATATTAGACTTGGGTTATAGCATAAAATGGGCACTGGAGTCAACAGGAATAACAATCAATCTGAGACGAAAGGTGCGTGGATGAATTTAGACCATTTATTAAACACCCCTCTCACAAAACCACTACATAGTATTCTAAGGAGGCAGAATCAGATTTATTATCACTAACATATGACCTGAAATTTTTGTGGCAGCAGTACTGTGCAAACACATAAAAATCTATAAATTACAAAAATAAATAAATAGTGCAGAAAGAAAAAGGAATAATGAAGTGGTGTTCATAGGTTCATGGATCATTCAGAAATCAGATGGTGGAGGGGAAGAAGCTGTTCCTGAGCTGTTGAGTGTGGGTCTTCATCTCCTGTACCTCCTCCCTCACGGTAGTCAGTCTACTCGACATCCAGAAATAATAAACCCAGTGCAATTTATGCAGAAATGACAGTAAATGACACACAGAAGTTCTAGTCACAGAAAATTTATAGGTCCATAAATTGCATTTTTTTATTATAGTCCATTTTTCTTATATACAACATTTTTATAAATGTAGTTTTGTGGAAGTGGCTGCATTAGCTACAGGAACTGGAACGTAGGATTAATATTTGTTGCATCAGTGCTGAGTAATAAGAAAATGACTAACGCTAAGTTCTACAGCTTCACTCACTAACAAAACATGGCAACTACAATTCTAAAAGAGTCTTGTTCACATCTTGTTCAACAAAGCCAAAGGAAGCATTTCACAGATTATAAACCTTTTCACTACCCTACCTGCTAAAAGAAAGATATGCTGAAGGTTGTACTCATCTTGAAATCCTTGAGGAGATTAATCAAGGGTATCAAGAAGCACTATGGTGTTAATTTGATTGCCCCTGAAATTAGGTGCAGGGATAATGATGCACCATTAATTGTGCCTGTTTATTGAAATGCAGGCACCATGTATCTTCGCGTTGCCTGACAAACAGTATGATTTTTTTCTGTGTTGCCAACCATAACTGCTTGTTCATCAGGGGACCTAAAACTGCAATGCTCTGGTGCTACTTTGAGTATGGGAGTTGGAATAGAGCAGGAAGCCAGGAAACACTGAAAAATGGCATAACATCAGATAGAGCCAGGTTTATGGTTTTTAGATACTTCAGTAGAGGTCCTGATGGAGGAGCTAGAAATGTGAAGACAGATCCTAACTTTGTAGGAATCAGGAAGGATCTCCTGATACATAGCAGTGGAGTACTTACCTGTGGAGGTCCTGACCCAGGATCTCCATACAGTGCTGAAAAGGAATTCAAAGACCACACAGGACCAGCCAAGTCAGTATTTCTTTAAATACCATAATTACCAACTTCAATGTAATCCTCAGACACTCTTCAATTCACCATACACCCACTGACAATCTCGATCAATCAGGGTGCATACCTAATAGTCATACGCTCCACCTACCAACTCAGAGCTGCTCCAAGTGCATCTGCAACTCTCCTCCTTTGCAAGACCATGGCCTTCCATCACCCATACTTTGTGAGAGGATTGAAAAGGAAGACCAGGCAACAAAAGCATAGACAAGACATGTAATGAGGGAATGCACAACAAATATTTGTTTAGGATTTTAGTCAATATGATGTGATTCCATTTGTATTATGGGATGGATTAGTGTGTGGAGTTCCAAAATAATGTGTTACCTGTGTTGATGCTAATGCCTTCAATGCTAGCATCAAAAATGATTCAATATGGATACCATTTTGTGCTCCATTAGGCACATTGTGTGAACCAAAGGATGCTATGTGTTCAAATTCTGTGCCAATTAACTTGTCAAGCAGATATTTCTTGAGCAGTGTAGTGAGCTCATTGGTGATTCTTGATTCCGTGTCTGTCAGCAATTGTATTCTGTCATTGCTGTCAAGGTCATGGTATGGTTAATTTTAAGATTTCTCTTCAAATGTTTTGTACATCTTCTGTGGAGAGGAAGGGTCAGATCTTCCCCAAAGTAGCAATAACATCAGCAGCTGCACTCATAAGGCACCTTTAAAATCATAAACAGTCTCACAGTGCCTTGTACAGCTGTTATCATTGGCTTAAAATGTACTTAATTTTTGCTTTTAATAGAAGACCCACCTGTGAAATTCTCTTCACAGTCAGCTTGTCTCTGACATCTACACCTGCACATTATAGCTTGGAAGTCAGAGGTGAGCTGAAGGTCAGGTATCAGTGCTTTGAGTTCAGAGGGAGATTACAAATGTCCTGAACTGGAGTGGAGAAGGAGGGCAGTATAATGCACATCATATCTAAATCCTTAACTTTATACTAGTCATTTTGACTTAGCCGAACCATGTTATCTAAATGCTCTGAATTTATTTGAATGAGGTCAGTGATCTTGGTTGAGAACATTGACCCTCTGGTCAACTAATTCTTCGGGCCAAGAGCGACTCAACTGAATTATACTTTAAGGCTCTTTGTTATTAATCACTACTTCGCTTAAACACTTCTGCAACTTAGCATACTTCAGCAACTATCTCATGGGTTCAGACCAGGTTTTTCTTGATTGAGAGGAACTGGCCAGGATCACTCTGAGGGCTACTGGACTTCTCTGAACTGTGAGTTCAGGTCCTCTTCCTTGTTGCAGTCAGTCTCAAGTTATCACTGCCTATGGCTATGTGCCCCTTCTAGGATCCTCATGATTCTGAGGTCACCTAATCAAGGGTCATACCATCAGGACATCATTGTTCCTTTTTCAGATATAGAGACCTTGTAACTGCAAAGGTTTAGATAACCCTTAGCACCAAACATTGGTGGAATCAATTATCTAGTTTTACTTCCCTTCTTCCAGCAGACCGATGTTCACAATAGAGTTGGCTTCTTTTCCCATCATGCTCTGCCAAGGTTAACTTGTTGGCCACATGGATACAAGAAGAAAGAGGAGATAAGTGGTTTGTTTTGTATCTATATGTTATTTAATCCTAATGTTTGAAATTTATTTGTAGCACATAATGGTGTCCTTAAGTAAACTTAATATATCATATGTATAAATAATTTTCCTTTTTTTTAAATTATTGCAAACAATTCAGAGACAGTTCAGTAGGTTGATTCCAAAAAGGAAGGATTTTTTAAAATATTTTTGTAGTCTGGATGTTGTCACCAAGGCCAGAATTTATTGCCCACCTTCAATTGCTCTTAGGAAGTTGATGGTGAGCTTTCTTTTGAACTGCTGCTGTCCTTCTGATGGAGATCCTCCCACAAAGCTTTTGGGCAGGGACTTCCAAGATTTGAACCCAGTGATGATGAAAAACTGACAAGATTTTTCTAAGACAAAGAGAGTTCCATTTACGATTTGGAGAGAAACCTGCAGATGGTATTGCCCATTTGGCTGGTGCTCTTGACCTTCATGGAAGACGTCATGGATTTGGAAGGTGTTGTTGGAGTCGCCTCAGTGAGCAACTACAGTCTGTATTGTAGAGGGTACACACTGTAGCCACTGTGCACTGGTGATGGAGGAAATGACTGTTTAGGGTGGTCGATGAGGTGCCAGAGAAGCAGGCTGCTTTGACTTGGATCATGTAGAGTTTCTTGAAAGTTGTTGTTGCTGCTGCACTTTTCGAGGCAAGTGGAGAGTGTTCCATGACCTAGTAGTAGGTAGAAAAGCCTTAGGGTGTCAGAAAGTGACTCACCTTATACAGAATACTCAGCCTCTTACTTAGTTTTGTAATCACAGTACCCAGCTGAGTTTCTAATAAGTGGTGATCCATAGGATATTGATGGTTCTTCTTACAGGGAATAGTTGAACAAGTTAGGCCTCTACTCATTTCAGGTAATATTATTGAATCATGTAGGTGGTGCAAGGATGTTTCCCTTTGTGTTGGAATGTAGAACCAAGTGGGATAGATACAGATTGAGGGGTTGTCTCCCTTAACTTGGAGGTAAGAAACAACTTCTACTCTCCAGAAAGTGATGAATCTTTGGAATTCTCAGAAGCTATTCTCAGCAATTCTCAGAACATTGAGCATTATCAAGGCTGTGGTCAATGGATATTTGTTATGTATGGGAACTGAGGGTTTTGGATATCAGGCAGTAAAGTGGGGCTGAGACCAAGATCAGAGTGACCATGATTCTATTGAATAGCAGGACAGGCCTGAGGAGTTGTACCTATTTCTTATGTTCTTGTGTATGAAATGAGAGGCTTAACTGTTGATGTTCCCTTTTCAAGATTAGTTTGCTTTGAAATACTGGCTTTATTTGGGGAAACCCTGCTTATTGAATGCCTACCAGCAACATTAAGGTACTAGTTGAATAAGAAACATGGAGATCTTCTTGATCCCAAACTAAACAGCATACCATCATCCCAGGTGCAAGGTCCTTGACTTTCTCCTCCACAGTGGACCACAATCGTAGGGCTCCATGACATTCCCTCCCTTCTTCCAAATACTGGACTCCTCAAATTTCCCTCTGCCCCCCAGTCCTGTCCTTCCTTTGATAGATTGACCAAAAATGGCTACTGGCTGATGATAATTATTCCCCATATCCATCAATGCTCACTCCCTCCATGTCTGGAATCCTCTCCTCAGCACTTGCAATTCGCTTCCACTTCCCCAAATCATCACTTATCTTTGACTCACTGCGACGTTGGCAATGTCCTAACCTTCCACCCATTACTAGTTAGGACTGGCAATATTCCACAGTACCATCACTATGAGAATGAGATCTGCTGCTCTTTTCTGGGACTCTTCAAACCCAAATCACTCATATCCAGGTCAAAGGGAGGTACTTCCAAATTTCCAGGCCTGGGTGTCTATCGGAATTGCAAACAATGTTGATTAATTTGGAGTTTACTCTTTTTAAGTAGATATTAGCCATAACTATTTTATTGGTGCTTTTTTATATTGAGGTGAAATTTGTGTTTTATGCTGATGGGTTTGGGTCAATACTACATCACCTGGTACTGTATTTAAAATTGGCAAATGTAGCTTCCTACAACCCATGTGGACCAGCATAATTTACAAACTCTTATCATCATCATTAAACCTGATTTCTGCATGATCATGAACATGGAAAAATCTGAGCTCAAATTTTATGATTAGATAAATGTAAATTTTCCCACAATTAAATAAATTCCTGAGAGACATCACTAGAATCTGAAAAATATGTTAATGTTCTTTATTCCCCATTCTACTGGTGACACATCTGGAATGGAGGAATATGTTTGCTCATGTATAAAATCTAGTTTAAAAATCTCATTTGAGATAATTTGGTCAGAAGATCAGCCAGAGACTAATGTGAAAATGCGGACTTACAAGAGATTATTGTTTAACTTGATAATCATGGTGTGACCCACAAGGCTAAGTGTAATCACACTAAATATCTGAAAGTGTATAAAGAGCTGGAGCTCTCCGTTCCTCATCATGTCACCTCTCCAGCCTTCATCGTCCCTGAGTAACCCTGATGGCAGTCAGCTATTTGCATGATAAAGTAATCCTTTGCCTCACACAGATTCTTGGATTAGACTGTTGACAGTAAACAACTCTGATACGTGGCATTACACTCACTAAACCAAAATACCAAGATGGTTACCACATCCATTCTGTCTTGCCTGGCTCCCCTCACCATGGTAAAAGGATGATGTGCATTGTATCGGGAAACACATATTGAGAACTTACCTTGGACCCTTTTGATCAGTTGGTTTCTCCCATGGAGATTCTGCTTCCAGACAGCAGATATAGCAGGACTTCTGTGGGTAATAGCAATATTGCACTGAGGCCTTGATGATGTATTGTGTAGTGATTTTTCCAGACACCACACCCACTTCACTTCTCCCTCACACTGACACCGTCCTTTTAGCAGGAGTTTCACCAGCAGTGTGAATGGTACTGTTAAGATTGGCCCAAGTCCAATTGACTGGCAGTGGATGTTTCAATGGGGAGCCACAATCCGTCACTCAGAGTTTAACTTGTTTCAGATTTCCATGCGTGATTGGGTAAACATATAAATACCAGATAAGCTGGATGTCAGATACCAGTGCAACTGATCTCCTTTTGCTTTGTTGGACTTGCCATTGAGTTCAGCAACAAAGCACTGACGTGATGGAGAAGGACCCGCTCTCCAGCTTTACACTTAAGAGGGCTGGTTGTCATAAGAGCCATGACCTCAGTCTTTTGAATGGACTTGCTGACCTAGTGGAAAAAAGTAAATGCAGGCAAGTGATTGGGTTATTCTACTTAATTTTAAAGTATTAAATTTTGGGTCAGTATTTTGAAGTGTGTTTAAGTTAATTGAAAACCTTTGACATAGTGTAAGTCTGGGTAAGTGGATCACCAGCAGTGGGTAAGGGCAGGAAACTCTGAGCAACAGGCTGTGTCCAACATGATCCAGCCCATTGTGATTGCTATATAGGCAAATGAATAATAATAATTTTGAAGAAGTGAATTATGGGACAAATCTACTGAGGTGGTGTAGCGGTTAGTGTAACGCTATTATAGCACCAGTGACCCGGGTTCAATTCCGGCCGCTGTCTATTTGTACGTTCTCCCTGTGTCTGCGTGGGTTTCCTCCGGGTGCTCTGGTTTCCTCCCACATTCCAAAGACGTACGAGTTAGGAAGTTGTGGGCATGCTATGTTGGCACTGAAAGCATGGCAACACTTGCGGGCTGCCCCCAGAACACTCTATGTAAAAGATGCATTTCACTGTCTGTTTCGATGTACATGTGAACCACAGAACCATAGAACCATACAGCACAAAACAGGCCCTTCGGCCCACCATGCAGTGCCGTCCATCAAACCACCCTCACACTACCTAACCCCTTCCTCCCGCATATCCCCCCATCCCACACTCCTCCATATGCCTATCCAATAAACTCTTGAACCTGTTCAATGTATCTGCCTCCACCACCACCCCAGACAGTGCATTCCATGCACCAACCACTCTCTGGGTGAAAAACCTCCCCCTGACATCTCCCCTGAACCTCCCACCCATAACCTTAAAGCCATGCCCTCTCGTTTTGAGCATTGGTGCCCTAGGAAGGAGGCGCTGACTGTCTACTCTATCTATTCCTCTCAGTATTTTATATACCTCTATCATGTCTCCTCTCATCCTCCTCCTTTCCAGTGAATAAAGCCCTAGCACCTTAAGCCTCTCCTCATATTCAATACTTTCTAATCCAGGAAGCATCCTGGTAAATCTCCTCTGCACCCTCTCCAACGCCTCCACATCCTTCCTATAATGAGGCGACCAGAACTGAACACAGTACTCTAAGTGTGGCCTAACTAGAGTTTTGTAAAGCTGCATCATCACCTCGCGGCTCTTAGATTATTAGTGACTAATAAAGATATCTTATCTTATTTTTATAAATAGCAACAGATTTACAATCACTGGGAAAATTCTCCTCTGAAAATAGCTACTCAAGAGCAATCATTCCACAGAGCGCTCACGAATAGCTATCTATGACTGTCTATCTATGTGTGCAGGTATGTGCACATGAGTGCATATGAATGTGCACAATGTGTGTGTGCGTGCGCACACGTGTACATATGTATGTGTGTGAGGAAGAATGGACAAACTATTTAGTTCAGTTGTCAGAGAATTCAATGTCCACAAAAGAGCCGACATAAACCAAACTCATTCAGTATTAAATAGGAAACAGTAAATTAAATAAGACCTTATTAGAATGTAAATATACTTCCTATAATCACAAGTTTAGGCATCAGAATTTCAAATTTTAACCTCACTTTTGGTTGGCAGTGCAAAGTTAATCATAGTTTTGAAATAATAGCCAGTGTTCATGTACATCAGACTCAAGTGACAAGAATAATGTATGCACTGCAGGTTAGAATTAAATTGACTTTCTACCTTATTGGAGAACCTTGATATAAGTCTATTTCCATCATAAAAAATAAATAAAAAATATCCATTAAATATTTCATGTTTATTAATTTAAACATTGAACATTGAAACCCCTAAAATTATAAATTTAAAGTGAATAATATGAAAGTCCAGCATTCATAATAAGTGCCAGAGTATATTTTTTTGCAGTGCATGTGGGGGAAGATATAATGAATCAGAATGAACAGAGGGAAAAAAATACAAATCAGAAAAAATATATATTACTGCTCTCTACAACATTGATCAGGCCTCATTTTGTTTACACTCCACAGATCAGGAACACAATTTTAGGCATCATACTATTAAAGTGAAGAGTGAGGAAGTTATGCTGAGTCTTTATAAAACATTGGTTTGTCCCCCCTGGAGTATGATGTTCAGTTGTGGGTATCAGGGTAGATGTAACAGTTTTTGTGAGGTTGCAGGAGAGAATTACCAAAGGTATTCCAGGGATGAGGGACTTCCATTACGTGAATAGAGTGGAGAGGTAGGGTTATTGTCCTTACAACAGAGGAGGTAATAGAGATATTTAAAATCATGAATAGGTAGAAGGAAACTTAAGTAGAAGGAAATGCGCTTAATGGGCTTAAGTAGAAGGAAACTTAAGTTTCTACCAATGGAAGGGTCAAGAACCAAGGGGACATAAAATCAAGGTGATTGGTAAAAGAAGCAGAAGTGACATGAAGAATTTTTTTACACCCTATATTCTTTGAGTCTGGAATGCACTGCCTGGGATAGGAGTGGAATTGAACTCAATTGTAGCATTCAAAAGGGAACTGGATATATATCTGAAAGAACAGAATTCGCAGAGCTATGGGGAGAGGACTGAACAGTGGTACTGTCTGGATTCCTCTTACATAGAGTAGATATAGATTCAATGAGCTGCACATTTTCCTACCCTGCTGTGACCATTCTGTAATTCTGTGAACAGCCAAATGACAAAGATGACTCTTTGAAAATGATTTCTTTCCTTGACTGAGGAGACTACAATCAAAAGAAATTGAGTTCTGGCCATATTGAAATGGTTTTACACAGCTGATTTATGTTCGCTATTTCTTGAGATAAAAGTTCACTACTCAGGAACTCAGATTAAACATTAGGAAAGTGTGAGAATGGGAATCAGGTGGAGAAGTTTGTAGAATAAACTATTCATCTGATTGAGCTTCAGTTTCATGGTATAGCTATAGGTTCAATGTCCATGAGATGTTTGTACGGAGAGAGATGGAATCGAAGAGGATCAAGGAAAAACGACTGATCAATGAAATACATGAACATACTGAAGGAAAAAATCAAGCTGCTGGAGGAATTCAGCAGGCCAGGCAGCATCTGATACACACTCCAACAGCTTGACTTCTGCTCTGGATCCCAGCATCTGCAGTCTCCTGTATCTACATGAACATATTGGGATTAGTAGGTCTGAAAAATGATTCTCTTGTGTCCCAGGATGTTTAACTCCCCTGCTGTGAAGCTCAAAAGTGACAAAGGTATATGATTCTGAATCTTCCCCACTTTTACATTTCCCTGACTGCACTAAACTGAGTGGATTTTGGCACAGAATTAGGCCACATTTTTAATGAGAAGAGAAGGTGAGTTATAAGCCTTTCACCTCATTTGCCCCTTACTTTGTAGGCAAAATATTGATTTTGTGAGCCTTCTGCCCAGTAAATACAAAAGCACAAATTAAATAAGAACTTCTTGGAATATGAATTTTGAATGACATGCTGAAGAAGAGCAGGCAGAAGCACAAAGGCCCTGAAGTTAAATTCCTATCACTTCTTCTGTAAAGTTGACTAATATTATTGTTAAGCATCCCCAGCATATTATTGGTTGTCCTATCTCAGATGACCATGCAGTTTGAAGCTTTTGCGGCACTGATCTTTCACCAAGAGCAGGTACATTAATGGATGGGCATATGCGGATCCCAGCAATATCTGTAGTAATGCCTGGCTGACATAAAGTTTCTTCATTGCTACACCTTTTCTTTCAAATGCTAGATGCAAAGGGAAATTCCCATAAGGGGGAAATCCATTGATGCACAGTGGCAGCAGATGAGGTTAAAAAGCATCTTCAGAGCAGATGGCACAAAGCCTGATAAATATTCAAGCAATGAGAGAGGGAAGGATATCAATGTAAACATGGTGTAGTGGAGAGCTACTTTAATCCAACTATCCAGATGAATGCATGTGGATGGATAGCCATATTTTCTTGGGTTGCTCATCGACTGGAAAACTGGGAGATTTATGCTGCTCTTCTGACACCAGACTAAAGCTAATGGCTGTCCTGACAAGGATATTGAAGAAGTTCCACATAAAGGAAGACCCAAAAAATATATTCCAACCACCTACCTTTGATTGGTGGGCACCAATCAGAGGAACATGATTTTCCACCAGTTCATACCCTAGAACAAAGTCAGATTCAAAATGAGGACCAGGAGCTGAAATAAACTTCTGCCTCAATTTGGGAAAAGCAAAGACAACCAGAAGTATTGACCAAGTGCTTCCATGGCATTGGGGAGAAGAGTAATTCTCCACTCATACCTTCAACAAACCCCTGCAAAGCCCCTTGGATTTGAGGAAACAGTTCTGATTTAGAATGGGTTTAATAGCAGCATCTTGGCTTTTCTGGCTGAGATGAAGACTTTCAACCTCTCTGGCTGTCGTTGTGCACCAGTGGGTTCTCCTATGGGAATTTCCCTTTGGATCTAGGATTTGAAAGGAAAGGTACAACAAAGAAGGAAGCATGTTGTAGAAGGTGTGATAACACCCAAGGGCAAGTACTGGCCTGCCACAAGTCTCTGCCATTTCAAAGAATGGAAAAAGAAAATTGGCATAACTTGTTATCACTCCAGTTATAATTGGTTTCTTTCTCAAGGATGCAGTTGCAATTGGGGTGTCAGGACTCTCACCTCAGGGTTGGAAAGTGTTATCACTACTTGATAGCCAGAGTTTGCTATAATATAAATATGCAAATGATAATCACTTGATCCAACTCTTATCAATGTTATGATCTTATTTTTGACAATGGCATTTCACATCAAATTGGATGTTCTGTCTTCTCTCTTTATATGTATGCTTGTGCCATGTGTTGTCAAAGTTAATCTTGCTGATATCCTTATAAAATCTAATGGCTCCGACTGCATGTGATGCTCAATTTAAAAGAAGTCCAGAACCTCCAGAATCAAAGAGAACTGAAGGCTAGATTGCTCTTGGTTTACACTTTGGAATAAGTTTGACATTCTGTTTTAGACTTCTCACAATCTCAAGATGTCCTTAGGCACTTTCTGCCTAACAAGGATTCTTGGAGTATCATCACAGTCGTAATGTAGGAAACACGACAGTCCCTTTCTCCAGAGCAAGATCTGAGAAATGATATTGTTATAATGACTAGATGATTTTTTTTGCTGAATGATATTGTTGAGAGATAAGTATTGGGAAAGGAGAACTTCCCTGATCTTCTTTGACAGATTAGATAAGACCTTGGCATAACACTTTATTCAGAAGGCAATCCTGTTAGGACAACCCAGATTCTGTGCTGACATCTTTGAAGTGGGACTAGAACCCATAAACTTCTGACCCGGGGTTGAGAGTTCAGTCACTGAGTGCAACTGCATGCTAAGAAAGGGAAGAAAAAAGTTAATAAGAGAATAATTATTCAAGATATCTGTTAAATGATTCCTATTGATACTTCTTTATGGCAGAGACCTTGAGGCAGGCTAGTGCTTGCAAGTACGATGCAAACACACCTTTTGCAACATGCAAACCAACTGATGGAATCAGATTTTGCCTGTAGTTCCATGATGGTGCATTTTACACAATATAAAACTAACCAGCTATGAAATCCATTCAAGACCTGACATTCATAAACATTAGCAATGCTAAATGTGTCACCACTCTCTAATCGCAAATTATGAACTAATATTGACTAACACGATTACTCCACCATTACACTATTGCACAATGATGGCATTAAGTCCATTGGAAAGGAATCACTAACTAGCTGCAGCATTTTTTTTAATAAATGAACAAGATCATGCAATTATTACCAGTTGCTTCATCCAATATTATTCACATTAAACCTCACACCATCCAGTCAGGTCCAGAGTCACAGAAAAAGTAACCAAAATTATGAAAGCTTAATACATAATTTTTATAACCTAATCTTTCACAGGCTGAAATAACTTTGGAAATTATACCTGGCTCAGTGAAAATTATGCTATTTTATAGAAATGTGCATAAGTAATATAATGATTACAGCATATGCCTTAGCTCAATTCTTATGCCACTTTAATATTCCGTGAAAAGAACAGAAATACATCAAAGTTCCCAGCAAAGATTTGTTTATTCTCTGCAATGTGCTCAGGTATAATTTCTAAATGTTGCCAGAATCATGCTGCTGACACAGAACCCAAAGGGATTAAAAGGAAACGAATGATGTGACATTGAACAAAATGTAGCCTATATGTCACTGTGCATAACTCATGGCAGCAGACAGTGAAATTACTATTCATAATACAAGCAGTACTGTTTCAGCAGAACTGCTGATAACTCAGAAATCTTAAATCCTAGAACTCGAATGTGTGGAATTCAATAGCTATCCAATAATAACGAAAAGAAAATGAAGGGAGAAAAAGTAATTATTGCATGAATGTAAGTTGGAGGACAGCTTGAAATATGGCATATCTTAGCTTAATGACACAAGAGGCTATCAATACATGCATGGAGTAAAATGGTCAATTGCAACTATGATAGATCTATTTAAAAAAATTAAAAGCTATTATATTTTTGTTGTCTCTTCAGTGAGTTTGATGATAGTTGGCATTTGCAAAAACCTATCAGTATTCAGAATGCATTATGACTGTGACAAGAATAGAAAATCTTTCGGTGCTTTGTTTGTGTACATGAGACCAACCTGTACAAAATACTGGAACTGTTTGTACATAAATTACATAACACTGTGAAGTCTGAGCTTTCTCACACCTTTAAGAACATAGTTGCTAGAAATGAAATTGTGGTCTGTGCACCTCATAATCTAATTTTCATGAAAAGTAAAACAGAGAGGTGTTTCAGTCCACGGTCATTCTTATGCTTGACTCACGTCTCACAGAAGACAGCGGATATGTGGAGTGGCTTCCAGTGATCTGCAACTCATGTATGGATGTCACTTAGAACATAGAACATAGAACAGTACAGTACAGAACAGGCCCTTTGGCCCACACTGTTGTGCCGACATAGCTAATCCCTCCTACCTATAGAATACCCATATCCCTCTATCTTCCTTTGATTCATGTGCCCATCCAAGCCCCTCTAAAAAGCCCCCAATGAATTTGCCTCCACCACCCTATCAGGCAACGCATTCCAGACATCCACCATTCTCTGAGTAAAAAATGTACCCCTCATGTCTGTTCTGAACCTACCCCCTCTCACCTTAAATGCATGCCCTCCTGGAATTTTTGTGGCTCACATGGCTTGCAGGCCACTTATGCAGTCCCAAGCTTTCAGGAATCCTGCTTCTATGTGACTTAAAGGGAACCTACTTGGTTGAAGGCCATTGCTAGGAAACGAATGTAGGTAGTCCCTTTTAAGTAATTTACTTACCCAGCTTTAATTCAGGCACTATCCCCGACCAACCCCACCAACTTGGACCATCCCAACAAGCTTTCAACATTCACTTGATTCCCCCTACTAACTGAGCTTCAGACTTGGCATCCACCCATTGATCTCCTAACCCACCTCTCAGTCATCCTCTTGACCACTAATGCACATCTCTGAACAATGATCCCCAGCCTACTGTTTCCATCTCAACTGATGACTCCAGGTCAATATTCACCAAGCCTCATCCCCAAGTGATGATTGAAACCCCCCCAACCTGACTAGCCCCACCCCATCCTTGACAATTGCCAACTCTCTCCCCCTCAACACCACAATTTTTTCCTTTCCCCTTGACTGGGACAAGGCTGTGACCGTGAACTTATATGATTTCCTTCAAATATTTCACACTGATGGACCAAGCAATGAAAAAGCCTTACCTTGTCTAAGGCCTTTAAAGTAGCCTTGAGCTTCTGGACTATGGAATTTCCTAACATCAGGCTCACAAGCAAAACATCCATTCGGCCACATTGCTGCAACTATTTCACACAACTTTTCAAGTGCCAATGAAATTCAACATAATAAAGAATAAAGAAATAAAAAGGGCCATTCAATCCATGTGGCTTCCTCCTTGCAAAAATTTTATAGTGATTTTGCAATCATGCCCTGTAATATTGGTAATAAATCATAAAGCACACAGATCCGAGGAGAATATCTTGTGCAGTTGCTTCCTGACTCCAGGTTCTCAATCCAACTTATAATGAACATTGTTTAACCATTATTGGCAGTACTCCCATCAGTATAATATATCATGGATGACATTCTCATAATCTGGAAAGGGCCAGCCTTCTTTTTTAAGATTCAAATTTTGTTCTTATATATTATATGCAAAAACATGTGCTCCTTCATCTGATAAGATTTTGCACGAAAAATACAAAATACAAAAAGATTATTGCAATATTCCAGCCATTTATAAGGAAATAGGATTGACATTATTCCACCCTTGCTCAGGGATGGAGGTTTTTGAAATGGGTGGAGAAATATGCAGACTACAACCCTTTTGCATGCTGTTCAGTGATTATCATAATATGTATTTGATGATTTCACTGTACCTCAGACTTCTCAGTGATTGTTAAACCTTGTTAAACCTTGATCTGACAATTTTTGTAAATTTTCTTTTATCATTCTTGTCAGAAATAGAAACCTAATTTGCATCAAATTTGCCAAATCTCTTCAAGCATGTTCTGTAATCTTCAAAATATATTCAGTATAAGGTATAGAATTATGCGGGAGATGGTGTCAAGGACTGTTTCATAACGCCTACTGAGAGAGAGACCAAATCTTCAGAGTAGAGCCCCAGAGCTTGCATTTCTCATCAAGGGCAAGATATTTGGTTTTTTTCACTTGGAACAACTGTGGAAGTTCATATTCTTCATCATAATTCACAGTGAAATTGTGGGAACATGCAATTTTGAAACTTGCACATAGAGAATCCAATATTGCCAGTGATAATGAAAAACTGCCAGCTAATCACAGCACACCTGTCATAATGATCTTTTAATAATTTCAAGCTGTTAACAAGTTATTTAACCGGCATAAATTTCAAAATGTTTCTCTGTGCAGCCATGGTGTGTACATTATTTGGAGATAGCTGCTCATGTGCTTGGAAAATCTACACTTCCTTAGTTACTAACTCTGACACAGATGAGGCCATTTGGCCCATTGGGTCCATGCCAGCTACTAGCAGATAAATCTCTCTCACATGCTCATCAACTTCCCTGTGATAAATTGCTGTTTACCGACACTAAGGCACATGTCTTTAGGATGTTGGAGGAAATTAGGGCATCTAGGATAAACCTACAGGGTCACAGGGCAAATATGCAAATTCCACACAGACAGAAACCAAGGTTAGGATCGAACTCAGGTCACTGACGGTGTGAAGAAGCAGTATTAATTGCTACACCACAATGCCAACTAAGTAAGATTTCTTATGAGAAAGGGTGACTTCCAAGTATGCTATAATCAGTGTTGTAATGTACAAAACAGGTTGTTAGCTTTTACACAGCAAGTTTCCTCAAACTTGATTGATATGATGATCAGATATTTTTGGCGGGGTAAGCTGAACCTAAATATTGACCAGGGTTCTGGCGGAAACTTCCCTGCTCTTCTTTGAAGTAGTTCCATGGAACCAGAGGGCAGATATTTATCAGACTGTCTGGGAGACATCACTTCCTGTATCGTACACCTCCCTCGGCACTGGAAAGAAACATCAACTGCAAGTTTGTGCTCCAATCAAATGAACAATGTATGACCCTAACAAAATTTATGACTTAAAGAAACTGAAGGATAGGCCAGGAATATCACTCATAAAATAACAATGCAGCACACAAAGAGGAACAAATTATTAAAAGCGCATTACAAATTTTGCCCACCCATAGAAATGTAAGTTAGAAATGATAATAGCAAAGTTATGTAAATGAAAACTATGCGGTTGTCACGAACCAGCAACAAAAGAAACACACTGAGCATGATTTAGTGTTAAAAACTATTTTATTAATCACTACTTATGATAATACGTAAAATAAAAGTAAGAATGTTAGTATGTTAGAATTCAAAAATGTTAAACCTCGAACGTTAACCCCAAAACTAAACTCTTCGTGTGTGTGTGTGACAAAGTCCAAAACTCCCAGTTCCTGAATGGTTCTTAAAGTTCAGTTCCGCAAGCCATAAGGTGAAACATGAGCAAGGGCTTCTTCAACAACCACCGTTGTCAGAAGATAAGATGTAGATGTAGAAAAACATAGAGAGAGTACATATGAAATCCAAATGTTCCACGATGGAACCCAAACGACACTTCAGTGTTTACTCGGTAGTGACTTCCTCACCCTGAAAAGCATCCGAACCGTGGTCGTCCACACACAAATACCTGTTTCCTTCTACAGGTCAGCAACGAAGTGAACTCCAACGGATTACTTCCAACTTCCATACATGGATTTCAGTGGCAAACACAGTTATTATTTCTCATCCATCGATAGAGAAAACAAGCAGGCTGGTGTCTCTCTCCCTTCTCTCTCTCTCTTCTTCTTCTGACTTCTTCAACAACGTCATTACGTCCTTTATCTTCTATTGACGTAAGCACGCCCCACACACACATACACACACACTCTCTATCTTAAAGGGACTTTCACTGAGTCCATAACAGCGGTGAAATGTCCAAAAGGGTGTTCTCTAATTCCAAATATATTGGCCGCATTTCAGCAGAAACTAAATAGTATATAACCCAGAGTAGTACCCATTGTGGCTAACCCTGCAGCGAGTGTGTGTTCAAATATCCCCACTTCGAATGGGCTGGACAGCTGTGTGGTAAAGGCAGCTTATGGCAGGCATACACACACATACACAGACACAGACAGACAGACAGACAGACAGACACACACACACACACACACACACACACTTAATATTACCAGCATCCTCTAAGAAACCAAGGGCTCTATAATGATTGTCTAAAGAACAAAGTGAGAGCAAAAGGAAGTATGTGAGTGGCAGACATGCATTTGACCATCCTTTTCTTTTGTGACAGATAAATGAAAAATTTGCATGATGAAACTTCCAAAGTCAAAGTGTTGTACCTTAATCTTCACTGGTCATATTGAAAGACAAAGCTTGAACATGCTAAATAGACAAAGTATATTTTGAAATTATGTTGGAAAACACTGACATATTTGTTTGAGGAGGACAATTTGAAGCTGTAGTGATAAAAGAATAGAGGAGGGAGAATGATCAGGGTTTTATTAATCAGATATTGCATGATTTGCAGGCTATAATTATACTGATGTATCCACACAAGTGATCAAGGCTACATAAAGAATGAACAAATTGAAGTCTGGGAATTATCCTTGTGCTACAGAAGGGTTAACTGAAAGTTGCACAGGATGTTGCTTAATTCATGGTTTTACAGTTTCAGTGTGTGGACGTCTCTCAGAGCCTATCTCTCAAGGAGGTCTTAGGCCATCAGGATCCCAGCATGCTGAAAGCAAAAACAACAGGCAGCCAGCATGCACAATTGCCTGCAGAAGGGAATTACCTGGTCGATGTTAGGTGTGATAGATCTCAACTCAAGCAGAAAAGGGGTGCAGTTCTGAGCCAAATCATACAGTCACCACCCATATGGTGTATACACAATAAGATCAATAAAAGAAAGGCATGCATGAGAATTGACTTCCAATAGGAAGAATATTAAGGGGTATGATAGCATTGTAATCATGTTGCTGCTGTAGTAAACGAGTGATCTGAACTATGGAACCGGGAACTCAAGATCAATTTCCCCCATGGCAGCTGAAGAATTAGAACATAATAGCATAAAAAAAGAACAAGTGTGGACATTTTGGCTCCTTGAACCTGCTCAGTATTCATGGCTGATTTTCCACCTCAAAATAATTTTCCTGCCCTCTGCCTCTATATATCACTTTGTCTCTGTGATATCCAGAAATCTATCAACCTGAGTTTTGAATGCAATCTATTACTGTGCCTTCACAACCCCACGATAAGAGAATTCCAAAGATCCGCCCTTCCAAGGCAGAAAGAAGCAAGTTTAATGGGACCAGTTCAGGCTGAAACAATGAGTCTATGTGAAGAAGTTTCTCCTAATTTCTGTTATACTTGGCTTGACCTTTATTTGAGACATGCAACTCCTCATTCTAGACAGCCCCACATCTACCCTGTTAACCCTCTGAGTACTTTGTATGTTCCAATCAGGCATAGCCTACTCAAGCTTTCCTCAGATATCAGACCTTCCAGGAACTAGTCAAGTGAATCTTCACTGCACTCCCTCTATGTGAAATCTGTCCTTTTTTAGGTAAGCAGACTAATGTCGGACATAATACTCCAGGTGTAGTCTTATCAAGGTCCCACATAATGGGTGTAGTGTCTACCAAGTGAATTACCTGAGGAGAATGGTAAATGTTAGGTGCTATATTCTCAACTGAAGCACAGAAGTGGGACAGCTCTGAAACAAATCATGCAGTCACCATTCACATGGTACATATACAGTGGGATCAATAAAATAAAAATACATATAATTCTATGATCCTTTGCATGAAGGAGTGTGACTCACTAGTGGGGGAGTCTTGATCGAGGGGGCGTAGTTACAAGATAAAGAGATGGTTGTGTAAAATTGAGATGTGTAGAAATGTCCTTCTGCAGAGGGTGTGAATCTCTGGAATTCTCTACCGCAGAGGGTTGTAGAGTCCAGCTCATTAGAAGTACTTAAGGTACAGAAAAATAATTTTGTGAAAGATTAGGGAATTGAGGGCTGAGGGGAACAGTTATAGAAAAAGAGTTAAGGCCAGCATAGATCAACCATGATCATGTGAATGGTAGAGAAAGGTTGAGGAGCCAGGTGGTCTACTCTTGTGGTCTTGTTTTCTTGTGTTTCCTGGCATCCTTGAATGACCAACTGGGAGATAAATGTGGGTAGATAAAGTAGTTAGGAGTCCCTCAGGGGTGGAAGGGTTTGGGGCTTGGTCCTCAGCGAATTGGGGACTTTGGTGTGTTAAGACTATTGGCGAATCTGTTCAGAATAGCTAAAATTCGTCATTCTCTGCAAACCAGAATTTAGTTATTAGTTAAATAATCTGGATAAAAAGCTGAAAACTGTAGCTGTGACCATAGTATCATTAAATTGTAGAGAAGGAAACCTGCTGCTTCTGGTGAGACTTCTGGGTTAGTAAGTTTGCGGATGACACAAAGGTTGGGGGTGTTGTGGATAGTTTGGAGGGCTGTCAGAGGTACAGAGGGACATAGATAGGATGCAAAGTTGGGCTGAGAAGTGGCAGATGCAGTTCAACCCAGATAAGTGTGAAGTGGTTCATTTTGGTAGGTCAAATATGATGGTAGAATATAGTCTTAATGGTAGGACTCTTGGCAGTGTGGAGGATCAGAGGGGTCTTGGGGTCCGAGTCCATAGGACGCTCAAAGCAGCTGCGCAGGTTGACTCTGTGGTTAAGAAGGCATATGGTGTATTGTCCTTCATCAATCGGGGAATTGAATTTAGGAGCCGAGAGGTATTGTTGCAGCTATATAGGTCCCTGGTCAGACCCCACTTGGAGTACTGTGCTCAGTTCTGGTCGCTTCACTACAGGAAGGATGTGGAAGCCATAGAAAGGGTGCAGAGGAGATTTACAAGGATGTTGCCTGGAATGCGGAGCACGCCTTATGAAAGCAGGTTGAGGGAACTCAGCCTTTTCTCCTTGGAGCGACGGAGGATAAGGGGGGACCTGACAGAGGTATATAAGATGATGAGAGGTATTGATTGGGTAGATAGTCAGAGGCTTTTCCCCAGGGCTGAAATGGTGGCCACAAGAGGATATAGGTTTAAGGTGCTGGGGAGTAGGTATAGGGGAGACATCACGAGTAAGTTTTTTACTCAGAGAGTGGTGCGTGCATGGAATAGGCTGCTGGCAATGGTGGTGGAGGCGGATACGATAGGGTCTTTTAAGAGACTGTTGGATAGGTACATGGAGCTGAGTAAAATAGAGGGCTATGGGTAAGCTTAGTAATTTCTAGGGCAGGGACATGTTCGGCACAGCTTTTTGGGCCGAAGGACCTGAATTGTGCTGTAGTTTTTCTATGTTTCTAACATGTGACTCCAGCTCTCAATGTGGTTGACTCTACCTGTCCTTTCAGTGGCTCAACAAGTCGCTTGGTTAAAGGGCAATTAGTTTGAGGGAATAAATCCTGACCTTTCTAGTAATGCCTACATCCTGTGAATTACTCCATAGATACTTGTAGGAGACAACTTAATAAGGCTAAGCTTGCATTGATTTGAACATTATAGATTTTTAAAAAGTTTGAATTACTCACCTCGTCTAATGTTATTTGTTTTAATAATCTAAAAAAAAGGAAGTGCAAATGCTGGAGAGGTAAACGGTCTTTAGTCTCAAGCATTAACTCTATTTTTCTCTCTACAAATGCCACTAGCTCCACTGAATATTTTCATCATTTATGGCTTTTATTGTTTATTTCAGCTCTGGATGCTTGAAATTTGACTTTACCCAGAGGAGAAGGTGGGAATGAGAAGTTTTGAGCCATTTTACATCTTTCTAGAAATTCAACAGGGCACTTCCCAAACTGATTCATACTTTTGCATTTTGGTGTGATTTCTGTGTGAGTCCCCTGAGGGATGATTAAACACCCTGTGCAGCAGTTTTTATTTTGAGTACTTTGAGGTAATTTAGAACAAGTTGTCCCTGGGAGTGAGCAGCACCTGGCAATTATGCTTTCACACTGCAGCATTGGACTGGGAGCTGTGTAAATATCATGTTTACCTGTTGTCCTTTGGACCGCCAACCACATGGCACTGACCTTCCACATGTCACAACCCAATTATTCTCCAGATGCCTGGGTTCCTTGCCCCAAGATTCCCAACACCTCAGGGTCTCCAATCCCCTCAACCAATCCCCCATGGGAGACTTGGGAGCTGGGCCATCTTCCAGAGCCATGAATCTTGCCTATCTACTGTTTTCCCTCATTTGGCCATTCAATGGTGTTAAGAAACAGTTCTTCACAAAATGAATAGTAGAAATCTGTAACAGCATCACCCCGCAAAATAAAAACAGCTAAACAATTCAAAACTGACATTCATAATTTTTCATCGGACATTGTTATTACGGGTTAAAAAACCAAAACAACCAAATCAACTGCAAATCCAGATCAGTCATGAATTCATTGAATAATGAAACAGGCATGATGGGTACCTCAGGGCAATAAATGACTGATTTGGAGTGGACTGTACAAAAAACATGAGATCTGAAACATTACATTATTTTCAAAGATTGTTTGATAATTACCCGATAGCACAAATTGTGCTATATCTAGTTTTTGGTGAAGGATTAACATGATTAGTGGTTGCAGATCCAGCCTTAATCTTGCAGGAATCACTCTTCATCTTTCTTTATATAAGGATAGCATAAGTGATTATTTTAAAATGAAAGAATTAGTGGAAATCCCCAGGTATATGGACTTTGCCCTGAATGATTTAGGCCTGACGTGTATGTATTTAATGGAAGAAAAGCCCTACAGTTCATTTAAAAGACAATAAGTTGGACAGGCAATTGAAATATGCCACAGCTCTTTCACACTATTACTACTCCCAATACCACTGCCACCATCTCAACCATCTATTCCCCATAGAATCAACAACTCCCAAGTATGTTGTTGCTGTTTTTGGCTCATTACCAAAACCGGTAAACATTGGCTATCACCTAATGTATCCATGACTCTAGGCAAGGAATTTGGCTAGCTTTCCAGATCATCTTACTCTTGGTGTGTAAGAAACTCCAAGTATTATAAGGCTTAAAGTGAATGTAATAATGTCAGAGGTAGTATGTTGTTCAGTTGAGCATTGAGAGATTCTGTATGAACATGTCTACTGTCATTTGCTGTATTTCATGGAGTAGAGATGCTATGTCACAAAATGTTCTGACATTTATTGGACCTCTTTGGCCAAGTCTCGTGCTCATCCTTCAGCTGCCTGTGCTCCAACCTCTGAAATTTGTTCACCAATTTTCCCTCATCGTAGAAAGCATCCTATCCGGAGGCACTGCCCAAGACTGCAAGAAATTGTAGAGCTGTGAACGCAGCTCAATACATCATGAAAACCAGCCTCCCCTCCATTGACTCTGTCTACACTTCCTGTTGCTTTGGAAAAACAGCCAACATAATAAAGGACTCCTCCCACCTTGGTCATCCTCCATTCTCCCCCCTTCCATTAGGCAGAAGATACCAAAGCTTGAGAGCATGTACCACCAGGCTCAAGGACAGCTTCTATCCTGCTGTTATAAGACTCTTGAACAGACCTCTTATACGATAAAGGTGAACTCTTGATCTGTCAATCTACTCATTATGGCCCTTGCGCTGTATTTGTCTACCTGCACTGCACTTTCTCTGTAACAAAAACACTATATTTTGTTTTCCTTTTGTACTACTTCAATGTACTTATGTATGGAATGATCTGTCTGGATGCAAACGAAAGCTTTTCACTGTCTCTCGGTATATATGACAATAATAAACCAATTACCAATTACCAAAACCTTCCTACAGGTTTCTTCCTTCTCTTCCTTTACAGCACTAGTTAAGGACTACTTCTTCAAACTTCTGGTCGCCATCACAATAAATCTTTACATGGTTCATTGTTGTCTTATCATGCTTCTGTGAAATGCTTTGGATGACCCCACCCACATTGGTTATTCTCTCTTCTCCTCTCTCCCATCAGGCAAAAGATACAGGAGCCTGAGGGCACATACCACCGGGCTCAAGGATAGCTTCTATCCCATGGTGAAAAGACTATTGAAAGGTTCCCTTATACGATGAAATGGACTCTTGACCTCACAACCTACCTTGTTTGACCTTGAACCTTATTGTCTACCTGCAGTGTACTTCCCTGTAGCTGTGATACTTTACTCTGTATTCTATTATTGTTTTTACCCTGTACTACCTCAATGCACTGTGTAATGAATTGATCTGTACGAATGGTATGCAAGACAAGTTTTTCACTGTACCTCGGTATAAGTGACAACAATAAACCAATACCAATACCAAAAAAGGTGCCACATATACACAATATGTTATTGCAAGACTTTGAATGTTTGATAAATGAAAATGGAGGGAATCAGAGCATGGCTTCTGAAACAATTGATGTATAAGTAACCACTAAGCCAGCAACAGCAACAAGAAACAGCAGTGAAACTCCAAAGATCTGCTTTAACTCTGGTTCAGCCTCATGCTAATGTGGGTGGAGCAGCCACGTCATCAGTTATACACATACATTCTGGACTTACATTGAAATAGATTGGCCAAAGTCTACAGAATTTTTAACAAAGCAATCTCTGTAATACTGCAGCTTATTCTATTGCTTTGTTAGTGTCTATAACCAGACAAATTCTTTGGGTTGGGCATCTATTTCTTTTTAAAGATAGATTGTTGTTCAGCAAGGAGGTGAAAGCTTACTGTAAGTGGATGGGAATGTGAAGATGAGGTTACAATCAGATCAGCCAGGATCTTATTAAATGAGTATCCTAATCTGGCTCCTAAATCTTCTGTTCCTATGAAGATTTTGTCCCATATAACATTAAAACTAAGGGTGAAAATGGCTTGTTCATTTTATTTTTGGCTTTCTTACAGCATTATTGTGTCAACAAAACCAACTAAATTTTGTTAGGTGATGCAAATAGAATCACCTGTCTTCAAATCATTCAAGCTAGAAATGGAACTGTCCAACCAAACATAATGCCATCAATATGCATTTCGGACATTTCAATGATGAATCAAGCTACCCAAGAGACATATTAAATGGATCCTCCTAGTGAGTTATAGGAACTATCTGCACTATTGTAAATCTCACCAGCAATTTAGTACCTGCAAGATGTATCTGAAGAGCATCACACATTGATGATCCAACGGTTTTCAAGCGTCTTCACTCTGGCACCATTACAGAAGCACAATGAAATGAGATAATGTTGAAGGTGAGTTGCCAGTCTCAGATATGAAAGTCCAGTGGTCTTATCAGCACCCTGAGGTTTGCACCCTCAGTTCAGTCAAGTAGGAAATCCATTGTTGCTTTCCAGTGGAGTTTAGTATAGCCCTAAAGAATTATTTATCTACATGAAGGAGATAACCATAATCTACTAACACTTGGCTTTGGAAATAAAACAGGAATTACTTGAAATACTCCTCGGCAGCGTCTGTGGAAAGAGACACAGGGTTAATGTTTCGCAATCTTTCCTATAAATGCTGTTTGACCTGCTGAGTATTACCAGCGCTTTTTGTTTTTTTCATTTCAGACATTGAACATCTGCACATTTTTGAGTTTCACCTAGCTTTGGGAGATAGTGGGGCTGAACTTCCTAATCTTTCCTTTTGGAAGTTTTGTAGATTTATAGGTCTTTAGTAGGAATGAAAATCAGGAGAGATGTACAACGGGTGGTTGCTCCAGTTTACTTTACAAAGTCAAACTTAACCCCAGAATGTAATATTAACCTACAGATTTAAAGGTAGCTTTAACCTTCTCAGATATTGCCAGGTAGAAAACTGTTCTGCCTCTCTGAATCATGGAATACATTGACTTAATATACACTTGCTATCTCTATCAGGAAAAGAAAGATCACCGATAATGAGCAAAGCAACCAAGAGTTCTTCCCAACCAATAATTGTGAAATGAAGGCACTGCTTCAATTTAGAGAACTCAGCAACCAAATTGTGCACAACAAATTTCCACAAACAAACAGATGAAGCAGCTCTCTCACAACTCCAGTGACTCACATTCACTTCTGACCTCTAGTACAGTTTGTGTGGAATGTGCATGTTCTCTGTGCAATCGTCCAGGTGCTCCAGTTTCCTCCATGCTGGTTGTTAGGCAAATTGTATGCTGTAAATTGCCCCTAGTGTAGGTGGGTGGTAGGACAGTCATGGGGGGAGTGACAGTGCTGTTAATGGCTATTTGTGAGTGATTAGGTTACAGAGAAATAAGTGGGAGAATAACATTGACAGGATTGCTCTGAGACCTGGCATAGACTTGATGAACATCCTTCATAGTGTAAGGGAATATATAAATAATATGTATGTAAAGACAGTAAAAAATAACTTGTGGGTCATTCAGCTCAATAAGCCTTGTCCACCATTTAGTAAGATTATTGCTGATCCCACTTTCTGAAGTCCACTTTCCTACTCTCCCCATAACCCTTACTGATATAGAAGATTATCAGGGTGAATACATTCACCACTTTCACAGCTTTCACAGAAGAAATTCCCAAAACTCACAGCCTTTTAAAAGAAGAAATTCCTGCTTATCTCAGTCCTAAGTGGGCATCCCTTCATTTGGGACTATGCCTTCTGGTCTTCGACTCTTCCATAAAGGAAAACATCTTCCCAGCAGTTACCTTGTCCAGTTCCCTAAAAATCACATATTTCAATAAGATTGCTTTTCTTTCTACTAAACTTTAATGAGTTCAGACCCGATATGTTGAACCTTTCCTTATAAGATAATCTCTCCATACCCAGGATGATCCAGATCAGCCTTTTCTGAACTACCTCCAATAATAATATCTTTCCTTAAATGAGACAAAAACTGTTCACGGATCTCTGTGGCACCAACCTGTTACGGGTTGCTAACCTGAAAATGACCTTCGAGCCAGTCCCTCTTCTATTCATGCTGCATACTTCCCACAGATGCTGCCTGACCTGCTGAGAATTTCCAGCATTTTGTTTTTATTCTATGTATGTTCTACTTATTCTATGGTCTGTATGTATGTTCTGTTTATTCTGTGTATGTTCTAATGTATTACTTCCAATATTACAATAAAATTTGACAAAGATGAGAAAATCCTTTTCAGTGACATTGCTTGATAGCTAAATATGGCCAAAATGCTTTGGATAATTGTTACTTCTTCAGAATTCACTGGTACCTTGCTTAGCACTCAGGATGCATTCCGAGGAACAAAAACCTTAGTGGAATGAATGCTGTGAGGGATCATTATACAACTATGTACATAGAGATGTCTTAACAACAGCTCTGCTGTGTTGGGAAGCTGGGTGACAGGAACCTGCCCTTAGCTGGTCTTACAACAGCTCGATTTGGAGACATTGGTGTTGGGTGGGCCTCGCTTAGCAGTGGGGCCACTCAGTGCTGAGATGTGTGATTCAGGGTTGCACACTGGCCAACACAGTGATTGCGGGTGATTAGTGGGTACTGACAGCCCCTTGACATTTCACCCAGACCTTACCATCTCTTTCTTCACCTTCTGTTGGATGTGACAGAACCTGCTGTTTCCGCCTCCCACACCACCTCCATCACCCTTTCTTTGTTTGGCTGCCCAGCTCTTCCCTGCCCAGAGATTTCTCTATGGTAACAAGCTCAATAGCCAGTGACCACCACTGAGCTGGTTACTATGGAGAAATCTCCAAGCTGGGAGAGCTATGCAGGCAAACATAAAGAGAAGGAGACAGCAGCTTCCATCAGGGGTTGATGAGAGGCTGCAGGATCCAGGCAGAATGTGAACACATGGATGCCAGTCCCCAGTAATGCCTGAACACACCATGATGGCTAAGGTGCAGATCTGAGCCCCATATCTCAGTGCTGAGGGACATCACAATTCATGCCAGCCCACTCATCACTAGCCCTCAAAGGCAGCCTCTCTATATCAACCCTTGGGTAATTCTTTGCTGCGGGGAGTGGCAGAGGAGGAGCAGAAGTTCATGCCAGATTCACGGTACAGCAGAGCATACTAAAGGGAATGGTACAGGTAGGTAGATATCAGTGAGTGTTGGGATGGAACCATTGCTCTGCAGGATAGCACCATACCACTGTAGTGAAAAGAGATTGTTGTATCCACCTAAGGTAAAATTTACCTCAACTCATCTGACAAATAGGACCCCCCCGTATTGCGCAAAGTCTCAAAATTGCATTAACATCTCAGCTTGAATTTCAGGGACTCCAGGGTAATACCCAAGGTAAGAGACAATCAGCTGAGCAATGACAAAGTTGTTGCTGATGCAAAGCCTCACAGGACATGACCTCCGATGGAAGTGAAGGACAAAACACTGAGGAGCAAATATCTGACCTCTGGTCATCACTAGCAAAGCTATGGAGCCTTACAAATCAGCCTCTATTGTTCATGGTTTATTAATATTGAGACAAAAGTTCTTTTCATCCATTTTAGGCTATTTCCAAAAAGCATGCTGATTTCAAATGTCATGCATTTCAATAAAGTCTATCAAAAAATCTCTTGGATAATTAATTGAATGCTAACCAACTTGTAGGAAGTCATTAGGAACTGGTCATGGAAGTTTCATAAGACTATTGATTTACAGAAAGAGTAATACCAAAGTATTGGTGAATAATTTAATAACAGCCTGGAGATTTTACAGCAATGTTTTTAAGTTATTAAATTTTGCTGAAAACTTAAATACAACCGGCTTTCAGTACCAGATAAATAGCTTGACAGCAGAAATCGCAAAAACAAAGATTTGCTATCTCCAAAAAAACTGTACTGTTCCAAAGCAGAAGTGATTTGAAAGGGTTAAAAATTAGTCCAGCATTTATTTGCTCTGGATATTTGACACAGATATTGTGCATATTTGATATTTGTGGATATTTGTGCATATTCCTGTCAAAAAGACACATTTTTAATGTGTTTTGACAACTTATATTTTTCATGCTGTAATTACATAATCTAGCTATTTTTGACACCTGGTGTAAGTTAGTGTGGCTCAAAGTTGGGAGCAAAGTTTGAATTCAAGCTTTCAACTCCTAAATTCTATCACTAATTTGTGTGTAGCTCAAGATAATAGCAAGTGGAACGAGTTTACCTGTACCCTAATAAAACCTAAAGGAAGGAAGAATTGCAGGAAGAACAACTCATGATAGAGGGAGGGAAAAAAATTGGAGGACTGGGATAGTCAGGCCAGGACTACAACATCTTGACAGAAGAACCAGCCCAATCGATTCACCTATGACACACAGCATTTATAAAAAGTAACTTGGTGAGACATAGATTTTATGAAAGGGAGTTTTATGAAGGAATTCCTGAATTATCCAGATAACTGGAGGAGAAGCCTCCAAGAATAATTCCATCCTCAGTGATGGTGGGACGTGCATGTGAGTAATAAAGAAAAGGCTGAAACATTTACAACCACGCTCAATCGGAAGACCTGAGTGCAAGATTCATGTTGCTTCTCCTGAAGGCCTCACCAATTGATCACATTAATTTTATTTGCTACATATGGAAGAGAGAATGATAGCAAGCATTAGATACAACAAAGACTATGGGACTGGTAATATTCTGGCTGCAGTGCTGAAGAACTATGCCCCAGAGCTAGCCAAACTCAGTCAAGCTATTCCACTAGTATGTCTGTCCACAAAAAGCAGGACAAATTTAATCTGGCTAACTACAGCACAATCTGTGTACTCTCGGCCATTAGCAAGGTGATGGAAGACATCATCGACAGTGCTTTCAAGAGGCACTTACACATCAATAACCTGCTCACTGATGCTTATTTTGGGTTGCAAGAGGACCATCCACATCCAATCCACCTCCAATGCTAGCCTTTGTCCAAATATTGAATAAAGGCCTAAACCCCAGAGGCGAGATGCGAGTGACAGACCTTGACATAAAGCTGGCACGTGACCAAGTGTGATATCAAAGAACCCTGGTAAAACTGTAGTCAATGTCATCAAGGGAAATCACTACAATGGCTGAAATGTCACCTTGTTCAGAGGAAGAGTGTTGTAATTGTTGCAGTTGCTCAAGGCATTGTCCCATACCCAACTAATTTCAGCTTCTTCATGAGTGGCCTTCTTTCCATCTTAAGGTTAAGTGCATTCCAAGAAAATGGCCCGTATCTCGATTTTCCAAAACATAAAGTGATGTCATTTGTGGATATGTCTCAAATTTTTGGATAATGATTTCTGAATTCTGTAAGGGCAAGTTTCCTTTACCAGAAAGGCCATAACACAGGAGTCACTTGCAATGCACAATAAAAGGCACAGTAGTTAATCTCCTTGTCTACTCCCACAGAACATCCCAAGAGGTTCAAGAGTAGCAAACACATGAGAGAACCACTATCAGAAGATTCCCTTCCAAGACACATTCGGTCCTGATTTGGAAATATATACCTGCTCCTTCATTATCACTGGGTACAAATCCTAGGTCTCCCCGCTCAATAACACTTTGGGAATGGCTGCAGTAAAATCACTGAAATGGTCCAAAAAGGTGGCTTAATGTCAGCTTGTCAAGGGCAATTAAAAGGATGGCAAAAACTGCTGGTCTTGCCAGCAATACCCTCATGCAGTAAATGAGTAACTAAAGAAAAACACATCTAATCAGATAATGTTACAGCTGCCTTTTGTGGAATGAAGAAAATCAGAGGTGAACAAGAGGCCATAATTGAAGGAGCATGAAAAATAGTATAATGATTCTTGACTGGGGATCATCAATTGGTATAAAATGTGGAAGCTTATAAAAAATTCTGCTCAGTTTTAACGTCTCTGGTGATATTCCAGTAATACTGTTTTAAATGTTTAATCATTTTGAAAATGTTTTCAAGGATTACCACTCTACTTTTTTGGAAGGATTTAATAAACAGTTTGAAATTATTTTTTGACTCCGATCTCCTTCCCATCTAGTTTGCCTGCCGTGAATCTCTAAAACATTATCTGCCATTTTGCGTACTTGATTCTGCCCACTCCACTTTTGGCTTTCACTGACCATTTTCATTTATGCCCAAGCTGCTTCTTCTTCATCACAGAATAAATTATGTTTAATGCAATTAGAAAGCTTTTATCTGGATCCAATCCAACCTCTCCACTTTAAAGTGACTGCTCATGATTTTATCCACTCAAAACTGCTTGCCTTCTTTGACCTTTCATTTACCATGCCTGATCTCATCCAGGCTCTAAATAAATTAATCCATAAATTTAATATTGGATGTTTTTCTTTACATTTTATGTAAATTCCCATCCAGCCTACTTTAATTTCTAACCCATTTGTCCAGCTTTACTTTACATCAATTTTATTTTGCTTCCTTCCTTTCTTTTCACATTGCCCAAACCCCTTGGAATCCCCAGGGCCTGACCAAGTGCATCATTGGATATTGTGGGAATCTAGGGAAGAAATTGCGGAGGCCCTTGCAGAGATATTTGCACCATCTTAGTCACGGGTGAGGTTTGGGAGGACTGGAGAGTGGCTAATATTGTATCATTTTTTAAGAAGGGCAGCAAAGACAAGGCAGGGAACTACAGGCCAGTGCTCCTGACATCAATGGTGGGTAAGTTACTGGAGGGGATTCAAAAGAACAGGATCTGCCACCATTTGGATAGACAAGGACTGATTAGGGACAGTCAACATGACATTGTGCATGGGAAATCATGTCTCACAAATTTGTCTGAGTTTTTTGAAGAAGTAACCAAGAGGATTGATGAAGGCAAGACGGTGGATGTGGTATGTATGGATTTTGGCAAAACCTTTGACAAGGTCCCACATGGTGGGCTAGTCTGGAAGGTTAGGTCGCACCCTGAGAGAGCTTGCTAATTGGATACATAATTGTCTTGATGGGAGGAAGCAGAGGGTGATGGTTGAATGTTGTTTTTCAGACTGGAGGCCTGCAACTAGTGGTGTGCCACAGGCATCGGTGCTGGGCACATTGTTGTTCACCATTTACATAAATAATTTTGGTGAGAATGTTCAAGGCATGGTTAGTAAGTTTACAGATGATTCTAAACTAGATGGTGTTGTAGACAGTGAAGAGGGTTATCAAAAATTACAGGGGGATCTTGATCACCTGGTAACTGGGCCGAGGAATAGCAACTGGTGTTGAATTCAGGTAAGTGCGAGGTGTTACATTTTGGGAAGTCAAACCAGGGTAGGACTTTCACAGTGAATGGTAGGGCCTTGGGGAGTGTTGTAGAACAGAGGGATCCAGGAGTCTAAGTACATCGTTCCCTGAAAGTGGTGTCACAGGTAGATAGGGTGGTGAAGAAGGCATTTGACATACTGGGCTCATTAGTAAGGATGTTGAGTAAAGGAGTTAGGATGTTATGTTGCCACTGTACAAGACGTTGGTGAGGCCACAATTGGACTATTCTGTACAGTTTTGGTCACCCTGTTATAGGAAAGACATCATTAAGTTGGATCTCCTTAAAAGCTATGTGAAGTGGTTTGTTAATTTATTTTTTACTTTAGGTTAATTAATATCAATACTTTAGTTAATTATTGTGAATTGAATAGGTTATAAAATAAATCTTTTTAATTATTTAAATGCACTTCAACCATTTCTAAATGTCTCTGGCGATCAGCAACATTTAGAGACAGTGGAAAAAGCCTTAAGTAGCATGAGCTGCCAGAAGGCCATCAGGGTAGACACAGGAAGGGGCTCAGTTTCCACAGCCTGAGGTCTACTCATTGCTTGCAGATCACTGTGTCTCAGTGAAGCAAGGTATTGAGGTCAGTAGGAGATGCTTGGGCACAAAAGATAAGCATGGCACAATATCTTGTGGGAAGTGAATGTGAGATATGGGCTGGGCTAAGGACAACCTGGCTTGTTGCTTCATTTCATTGACCTTTCTTCAGGTATGGATCAAGGCTGGAGAAATAGAATTGCATTACAGATTGGCCATGATCTAATTAAATGGCAGGGCAAGTTTGGAGAGCTTCAGTCTCTAATCTCTCTGTTTATTATTAATCTTGCTCTGTTTAATCAAACATATGTAAATATATATCTAGCGTATTGTCACAGACTTACTGTAACTGTTGTAAATGAGTGCTATAATGCTGCTTGAATCATACCTTCTCAGTGACAACATTCCCATCATACCCAGACCTGAAATCTCTGACACAACCTATTCTCATTTTCGCAATATATAAAGCGTATTGCTGCTGCAGCTATTCTGTTCTGCGCTTAGACCTGTCTAGTTGCCAGTGTAATTTTTTTCCCTCTTTTGTTAATCATAATAGGCTCTCTACTCAGCTATATTTAAAAATCAATAGACTTCCCCTGCACCACCGAGTTTAAGAAATTAAATTAGCCCTTTCATTCTAATGCCTGCTCCCCGCACTCACCCATGTACTCCAAATAAATGTATTTGCTGGCTCCTCACATCGGCATTCTTATTGCCCTTTAATATCTTTTTTTTCTCTGCTGTACTACTCCTGCTGTTCATTTTCGCTGCTCGTGGAGCTTTGCTGGTGCACTCTTCCCATCAAATGTTCTTGCCCAGTCTCTCATATCAAAACCCTCATCTGGTATCTCCTGCTTTCCTAGTCTCAGGTTGTAACACTGCAGGTGATTGACGAGCAATATATTAAAAAGAAGTCTTCCATCTGTCCGTACCTCCCGTCAATCTCTCCCCATTATGAATTCTCCTGGTTTTAACCAATTAGAAATGGTTTCAAATCAATGTCAGATATAGATTTACATTAACGTTCAACCTTCAGGATTTTCAACCTCCTGAGATTTCAAATGATTATGAAGAGAGCCTTTCTGAACTCTCCTGTTTATTAAAGGAAGCAGGATATATATACTGAAAAATGGCTGTGGATTAAGGGCCATTTACATTCCTAATATATAAATAGTGAGATCCATGTGCTGGGAGGAAACCTGATATGTTTATTAAAGAAGTGACATAACAGCCACTATTTGAGATCAGCTTTGATAAGATTAAACTTCCTTTTCCTTCAGTAAAATCAAGTCAGTTTTATCAAGATTGCACTGTAGCTTACAATTGTTTCACAGGATATTTGGTCTCCACTTGAGAATGATAAACCAAGAAATGAAAAATTAGATGAAAATACTGCAAAAGTAGCAATTTTTTTTGGTTTCTTGCACGAATCAAGAGATGCAGCCTGGACTCTACTGATTTATTGAGCTTGTGCAGCGTAATAATCTTGCGCAGGCAACTTAGCGAAGATGAAATATCACAGACTGCCATGCCAAAAGAAGAAGTAAACAAACTCCCTCCAGGCTCAGGGGATTAAGGCATGAACAGAGAAAGAAGATGGAAGTGAATCTATATTGAGTGGAATTTGCTCTGATGGCCACTGGCTAGTTCTTTCTTACATGCATTTTCAATTACTCAATTCACAAAGGAGACAGAAAGAGGCCTCTCTATATTTTATTTGCCTCATTTCCAAGGTCATTGAACTGTGTTCATAAATGAATGTACTCACAATCTATGATCTGTGCTGCATAGTCAAAAAACCCTGAGGACTATCACTTTAGGATTCCGTCTGTTGACACTGCAGTATCTACCAGGGGTTGGGGGATTTCAAGTTAAAGGAGATGCTTCCAAATAAAATCAACAATAATCTGCCATTTCCTCGGAGCACAATTACCATTTGATGGAGAAGGGAAAAAAATGAGTTCTTCTCATAAACAAATTTGACTTGATTACAAAATGAGCTGGTGATACATCCTTTGTTTTTTCCTGGGAGTTAGAGATGGCTCTTCTTTCAAATGAAGCACAGATCCTCTGCCAAAAATGGGAATGCACTGGAGTATTAATTTAAGGAGTGGAATCTCTGTGCTATTTCAGAGCGTTTATAAGATTAACCCATGTCAAAGCAGAGATAGAAGCAATTGACAAGTTCACCATTTGGATAATGTTCACCCCTACATCTGTTAATGGATCCATTGACTAATTCAATCATGTCTGTGTCATTATATTGCAACAATGTCTTGAAGAAAAGCACTGGTAGCTCAGAATTTTGATGAAATCAAACAAAAATAATATTGAAAACAATTAACATCCAAATGCAAGTTGATCATATTTAATACACTTCTATTTCTTGACATTTGCATGAAATAAGTCAAATCCCATTTACTCTCACACATATAATTCTCAATCCTGGTATAATATTTCAAGGAACACTGCATAATAAGCCTTAAAATGGACTTATCTTAAGAGTTTGTTCCACTTGACTCTGAAGGTTGGTCTTGTGATTGGCAGACTACATCGCTGCAAGAAGAACTCAGTGGAGATTGCTATTACAGACTTCCATACATAATTTGATACATCTAAGTTTCCTGTAGTGCAATAGCTTGCCATATTCCAATTAAGAAGGCTAATGATGCCAAATATGCCATTTACATTATTACATAATTCATGCCGCAGTATGGAAATCATATTATCATATCTCTCGCTTCAGAAGATGGAAGAAACAAAAACTGTCTGACATGCTCTATTGACAGCATGCTGAAAGCCACCCAGAAGGGCCAGTTTGACTGCCTGACCTTCAACATACACGTGGTTTTGCTTGCTGCTTTTGTGAGTTGATTTGCTTGTTCTGATCCAAGCTACTCAAAAGATTATTTTATGGATCCATTTGCAGAATCTCAGACCTGACAAGGATTATTAAGTTATAGCGATAAAATTGGAAAAGAAGCGTGCATTCCAGGCTGGAAAAATCATCCTGCAATTAGGTGGCTGGTATAGTGGTGATTATACTTAAGTGCAAATGAACATATAAGAAGAAAGCACAAGAAACAGCTTCCAGTTGGTTTTCCAGGCTGCTATGTAAATGAAGTGGCTGACACTCTGTTGATTTGACAGGGTCATAGAGTTTCCATGTATATTAACTGGGTAATTATTTCTTTTGAAGTCCAGTGTTGTCCTTATCCTTCTGCAAAGAGCCTCCACTGAAATAAAAGGTATTGTGTGGTATATCAATAAGCAAATGTCAGCATGCATTCTATCAACTGTTAATTATAAATTTCAATGGTCATATTTATAATGGAAAACTGTCCATTAAGATATTATTGCTTTAATTACATCCTTTCACAACAATACAGGAATAAAACTTCATCTTGGTGGAAAGGTGTGATTTCAGTAAGACAAGGTTAAAACAGCTCTATCCATTTGAGGTCTGAATTCATAATGGAAATATGAGTCTAGGAACAGAAACTTTGACAAGTTTTGACCTGTCAACTGTTTTCCTGTTGCAAGAATGCTTGTCTGACTTTGTATTTGGATGAGTCACAATTTCCTTTAGTTGAAAGGTTGACTTATTTTCACCACTGTACCTTCCAAACTAACTTTGTCCATACCAAGGCACTATTCCAGTCTGTATCCTTGGAGTTCTGGGGCTGAGTTTGTCAGCCCTAATCCCCATGATTAAAAAAGTAATGTACCTACCTCATCTCCACTTCAAGTGCTGCTGAAGTTCTCATCCATGACTTTGTGACCTCCAGACCTAACTATTCTAATCATTTCTTGGTCTTCCTGCATTGCTGATTGAACACGTTGTTGCCTAAGTCTCCAATCCTCCATTATCCTTGCCATTGATGTCCTATTATAACTTCTTATTCGTCATTGGTCCCTATTTAAAATATTCATCACAGTAATCCAAAACATTGATGGTCTTATCTTTCTTTCTTAATAACACCTCTAGCCTTAGCCACAGAGCTCACGCCAAACTCAGACTCCAACTATTAGAAGCAAAAGAGCTGGTCATTGACCTCAGTGCGGAGTATGTATGTATCAATGGTGCTGAGGTGCAGATAGTTGAGAGTTTCAAGTTCCCAGGTGTAAACATCACCAATAGCTTGTCCTGGTCCAACCACATAGATGGTATGGCCAAGAGAGCACACCAGCACCTCTACTTCCTCAGGAGACTAAAGACATTTGGCATGTCCCCTTTGACCCTCACCAATTTTTATAGATGCTCCATAGAAAGCATCCTAGCTGGATATATTACAGCTTGGTATGGCAACTGCTCTGCTTAAGGCTACAAGAAATTGCAGAGAATTGTGGACACAGCTCAGTCCATCATGAAGACCAGCCTCCCCTCCATGGACTCTGTCTACACCTCTTGCTACCTCAGGAAAGCAGCCAACATAATCAAAGAACCCTCCCACTCTGGGCATTCTCTTTTCTCCCCCTTTCCATCTGGCAGAAGATACAAGAACCTGAAAGCACATACCAGCAGTCTCAAGGAAAGCTCTATACCACTGTTAAAAGACTCTTGAATGGACCTCTTGTATGATAAAAATGAACTCTTGACCTCAATCTTCCTCGTCGTAGCCATTGCACCTTATTGTTTACCTGCACTGCATTTTCTCTGTAACTGTAACTATATTCTGCATTCTGCTATTGTTTTTTCCTTGTACTATCTCAATGTACTTATGTTTTGAAATTATCTGTATAGATGGCTTTCAAAATAAAGATTTCCACTGTATCTTGGTACATGTGACAACAATAAACCAATTACTAGTTATGCATCCTTCCCTCCTTTTCCACACCATCGCCCATACATTAGATTTCCATCCAGGTACCTTTGCCTCACCACCTCCTCCCTCTTCTTTTGATAGCCTTTCCAAACAAAAAGTCTATTTGGCAAACATATTCTGAACCTCAACAGGAGGAGGGAGTTCCATGAACCTATCCATCAATGCTGATGATTGTAGTGTACAATTTCATTGCTGACTCTTCAAATAATAATACAGTTCATGTAAAAGTATCATAAGACCTGGAGAAAATATAGTTTGTGTGAAAAAGTGGCAAGTAATATTTATGCTAAACATCTCCAATAACAGAATGGCTAACTATCTGTCTATGACACGTAAAGACATTATTATCACTAAATCCCTCAACATCATATTCTGGAGGCTACCATTAACCAGAAATGTTATTGAATAAGCCACATAAATATTCTGTCTAGAAGAGCAGGTTTTTTGCAATAAGTGATTCACTTCCTGATCCCTAAAGTTTTCCATCATCTGGAAGTCAAGACAATTCAGGAGCTCAACCCCATCCATAACAAAGCCACTTGGCTGGCAATCCATCCATCACCCTACACATTGAATCCCAGATGATAAGCTCTTTTGTGATACAAACAAGGCACACAGTGGCAATTTGATAAGGCTTCTTGGGCAGTGTTTTGTAGATTTGCAACCGCTTCCACTTTGAAGGGCAAAGGTAGTGGTCACATGGGACCAGCAACCTCCTTCTTAAGGCATTTTCCTCCCTGACATGGAAGTGAATTACTGTTCCTTCAGCATCACTTTGAAAAATTCCTTCCTTGCAGAAACTTTACCAGATAGAATGTATGAGTGCAAGAAGCCAACTCAGTTTTGCAATCTCAAAGTCAATTTTGGTGCCATGCAAGGACAATTTTATCAGAAAACTAATGACTTTTTGGGCAAACTACTTTGCACATATGTAGCATTTTCCCAAAATGTGGGATATCCCCCTATGCATAATTCCAGGAGGCAGCTGGCATGTTCAGTGCCACCCAAGTGGCATACAAATGACAATTGATCTGTTTTGTGCAATTTTGTTTTTGAGCATGTGGTATGTATGGGCCTCGAATACAGGAGCAGTTCTTACTGAGGGAATTAAGTTCTGCTACTTAAAGGATACTTATCTGTCTCTGCCACTGCCAGCGGGTCTGGCACAAAGATCCTTCCATTAAGTTACTATTCTTTAACTTCCTGTTTCCTGTTAACATCTTTAGTTGCTATCCTGACAGCCACACCCTACTTTCCTTTTAGCTGTTCTTCCAACTTTCAAGGTATCTTACCCCACCAGCTCTCACATGATATTTTTGCCTGCATCCACTCCACTGATCATGACCCTGCTCCTCCCCAGTCATCTTCTCGCTGGCATCCTTTGTGTTGTTCTGACCCTCGATCTCTTACCCTCCATGAATGTCCTATTGGCTCCACCTCCTGTGATTTAATCCATGGTCCACTTCTTAT
This sequence comes from Pristis pectinata, assembly GCF_009764475.1. Classification (NCBI taxonomy): domain Eukaryota; kingdom Metazoa; phylum Chordata; class Chondrichthyes; order Rhinopristiformes; family Pristidae; genus Pristis; species Pristis pectinata. The sequence continues at coordinate 126,172,131 of NC_067406.1, forward strand.
TCAGGCACATCTTACAGTTCCCAATCTTCTACTCAGAAAACCACCCCCCTCCAAATTATTTGCTTTGCCTTAGGCACTCACTGTGGTCTTTCCTTCTCTCCTTGCTCTCATTGATCTCCTCCCTAGCACACCATTATCTCTCCTGATTTTATACCATCCCCCACTAAATTAACTCCATGGCCATCTCCACTTTGCTCTGGTCTTCCCTATCTCCAATCCAGTCCCCAACAAAATCCCTCCCCATCACTTTCCTCCAAATGCACCCCAACCACACAACCCTTACCACTGTTCACCATGGTGGGAGATCACAGAGGGAAGGCCCACCATGAGCTTGGTGAATTAATGTATCTCCAAGTCTTGGGAGTGCAAGAGCATTGTATCTGTGTGGAAATGAGGTGGGAAATTAACCTGAATTTTATTTGATTCTGAAGACCAAATTGCCAACTTCTATCATTAATGTTCTTGTGTCAAATGTGTTATATAAAATTATATTTGCATTGGAATTAGTTAATTGATTACATCAATTCATAAGTTGGGGGAATGTTTCCAGAAATATTTTCATAAAGAGTTTGCCGTAAGCATAACTGTTGCCCACACTACGAGTTGACACTGGGAAAGAGCTTTTCAAGTATAAGGATGTCCCTCAGGTTTAGTTAAATGGGTGACGCGCAAAGACTATGTAGTAGGAAGACTTGATTGCCAAAAGAAGCAGTGGCCATAAGATTTTTTAGGAACATGTTTGACATTAGTTTCTAGTCCATTCTAATTATATCACCCCCTTTTAGACCCCCTGGATTCAACCTTTGTCACCACCTTGCCTTAGCCTAATACCTAAAATATGTAGCAATTCGTTATTAGGATTTAAAAAAAGCTCAGTCTCCAGCAACAGTTTGGTCACATTTGTCCCTCTCTGCCACAGCAGTTCCAGCTCCTCAAGTGGCTTCTTAAAATATAGTTGTTTTGCATCACACAGGCTCACCAAGATTGATCATCATACATTTTAGATACAACCATAAGTCAAACTGAACCACCTTCTGCCATTGCTGCACCATACGGTGGCTCTAAAAGGATCTTTATTTATTACAGCAGTTTGGACACATAGGTTCAGGGGGTCTTCCTCCCAGATCATACGACCCAATTTAGCCACCATTCTAACTGACCTCATAATAACCAGAACAATCATGTGAGAATCAGTCTCAAGGCCTCTGCTCTCTCGTCTATCCATTCATAAAGTTTCTCCTCTCTATTTTTGTCTCTTTTCTTTCTATCTCCCACTTATCTGTGTCACTGGGATCAGATCTATTTAGTGAGGCTGAACACCCAGCAAAAGAAATCATTAAAGTTTGACAGGAACATAACTGCAACTTTCACACACATAGTCTCACCCCCTTACAGCTCCATTCCTGTGTGAAAGTAGGGATGAAAACACCCTCCAAACTTAACAGTTTTATACAGATTCAATTTTACATTTCTAATTTTATATTCTTTATATTTTAGCCTACAGTTTCATCCACTTCAGGTGTTGGTTTTAAGATTCTTGTTTTAAGGTTCCAGTTCCATGGAAGTAGCCCACCAAAGATAAGTTTGGAATAATTTCTCAGGTCACCAAAGGGTAAGAGTGCCCCTACAAAAACAATCCAGGCTACCACAAACTTTCCCTGCCCCGTCCTTCTGAACCCTACACCACACTGCTAGGCTGGTTGATTAGAGACTGAAATGGACTGATGCTAGAAGGCCTCATTCCGGTGTGTCAAACTGGCTTGTTGTTTGGGACAATTGTCAGTTCTCCTACCTGAATGAAGCAATGCCGTGCCCTCAAGATCACAGCCATTTCTTCCCTTTGACTGCGGGTCACTCTTAGGCTGGAGCTAGAGCCATATGTGTTGGTCATCCTAACGTTAGGTTGCAGTAGGTCAGCAGTATCTGCTCCAGTCTTGAGCTCATTTGAATCCATTCTTGTTCGGTCAACACTTTGAAGTTCTCTTTCCATTTGTGTTTAGATTGGTTGAGGAGAGAAAGGAGATGAAGGAGGTAAATCACAATTCTCAAGTTGGGATTTGGCAGGAAAGCTGACAAAGAACAGAAGAGTAGCAATATCTCATTGATGATCCATGTACTCATAATATGCTATGACACAAATAATCTTCCTGATCTCTTTATTCTAACCTGTATCCAATATTTCTGCTTAGCAATGATGTTGAACTGGTCTTGACATCAATCAACTGTGCTTTGCAGGAGAACTGATAATTACAGTAGAGACAAAGGTCCTGAGAGCCAGAGCTATAAATAGGAAGCACTGCATACTCACAGACAAAAGAAAGAAGTAGTTTAATGCTTCAGGAGTCCTTTCATCAGATCTTAAACACCTGTGCATTTTCTACACAAGATGCCTGCTATATATGTCCAACATTTTTGGCTACTACTTCCTCGAAGGTACTTATTTTCTCGCATTCAGTTTTCTGAAACAGATAATCCTCAGCATGCTATGCAGATGTAAGGTGCCTGATTAAAAGACACGCTAAAACTGGATGTGCCTGGCGCCTTTGCTGCGGCGATTGTGTGTGGAAAAGGATTCACAACATCATTCTGGCTACTGACATTCTTGCAGCAGAGAAGCTATTCTCTTGCTTTGTGTGTGGCAAGAGATTCATCTGATCCGGCACTGATTTTAAAATTCCCATGCTGTTCTCCAATCCCTCCAGAGACCTGACCCTCACCATATCTGTAACCTCTTCCGGAACTCTACACTCCTTCGAGCCAGGCATACTGTGCACTTCCAATTTTCATCCTTCTGCCAATGGTGGTTGTGGTTTCAACTGACTGGGCTTAAGCCGTGGAATTTCCTTCCTAATCTTCTCTCTTCTCCCTTAAGATGTCCCTTAAAATGTGCCCCTTTGACCACTGCTTATATTATATCCTATGTAGCTCATTGTGAAATGTTATTTAACAATGCGGACCAAGGTTTGAAATATTTTGCACTATTAAAGGTAGTATAAAAACATATGTTATGAGTGTCTGTGTTGCATGTGCCCATCAATATAGATGTGTCATTTATCTATTTTTTTCTCTCTTGCACTAATGTTGTTATGTTCATTTTGTTTATTTTGTTGTGTAATTATGTATAATTTATATTAATTTAAGTTTATGTTAGTTTATGTCTGTAATGCACTGTGCTGCTGCTGCAAAAAGCTAATTTTCATGGCATTTATACCCTGGGTACGTATGCCTATGATAATAAACTTGAACTTGAACAACATAATTAATGATTAGACAAAGATAAAAAAATGGAATATTTCTTCAACTTGGCTGAGTAATTTGTTACCATCATGAAACTATTTCAATTTCCTCACCATAATCCAGAAATTGTCCATAAACTGGTAAGAAAATATGTCAGTAAAGAATTGGAACTGTTTGATGGTGGTTGATTTTAATTTAAAAATACGAATCCAGGTTGAACAAATGAAGATCCCAGAAAATGCATTTCAAACTAGCAGCTTGTCATTTGTCGATGCAAGTGTTCTGGCTGAGGATAATCACCCCCTAAGATCATTACTACTCAGTTTGAAAATATGAATGATTAGGCAAAGCCAACCATGAGAAATTAACGATCGCTGTTCAGGAGTGCAGCTCTCCAATGAAAATCATGTTGGTAATGATTCAGGGTTTCTTTCAAAATATATAAAAAGGCATTTGTGTAAATGAAAGAAAATAGTCAAGAATAAATATATTACTAAAAAAAATAAATATACAGCCATTTTATCTCTAGTCTTCACTGGGATAGAGAAAGTAAGCATTGCAGTCAATCGGAGCGTGGAGCCTTTGAACTTTTTGCTTGTATGATGAACATTTGATCCAATTGCATTTGGTCATTTTCAGACAGGAGATGAATCAGACCCTAACCAATATCCACTGAAAACACTCTCTCCCCTCAACTGAACATAATAACCAAATGTAATAATCTGTACATTGAACTCATATGGCAATATTACAACGAAAATGATTTTTTTTCAGAAACTGGTGTGACACTTTCCTTTAACTCATATGCTAGTCAACCAGTAGCACATGAATTTTCTTTATTAAAAGATTTTTTTTTAAATCACACAACCTTATCATTCTGCAGGGATTCTAACTACATTCCATTTCCTTTGAGGATGAGAACATTCACATTTGACAGTATATCAATTATTGTCACCTCACAATATACAAAAACACATGTGCCGCTGGCAGCATTTTATATCATCTCAGTTCATGTGTTATCATTAATTTGGTTCCATTTTTCACCATTCCGAGCCTTACAGTATTCCTCTTCAGTAAAACGAGACAAGCTATTTATTAAGATGAGTCCTCAAAGATGGGTTACTACAAAGTAATGGATAAATGAAGACATTAAATCATTGAACTGTTCATAGTCATCTCTTCAGTTCCCAATTCCGGCTTTCAGGCCTTACTGCATTCACGAGGAGCATGAGAAAACATGAAATGCAATCCATCACAGTGACCTGTGGATATTCAGTACCATTCAGTACAATAGTGCCTACTTACTTTTCAAACAAACCAGATTTTCTAAGTTCTTCATTGTAAAATACAAAGAAATATCTTCTTAGGCAGTCCCTTGGAGTTGGTTGACTTACTTCCATTCAGGTCTGAGGGATCTGAGGTGGCGGACAAGTCCGACTGGAATCCACAGACTGCCACAGGCAGGGGCAGGTTGTGCTTGATGTGGCAGGGATAGTCAGTAACTTGGAATGTTGTGAGCTTCTTCCAATATTTGTGAATGACCTCTGCATGCTCCAATCATGGTGACTCAAAGTTCTCAGTGCCTTGTTCACAGTGCCATGTGTGCTCATTCTCCATTTTGAGCAGTCATGTACCAGGGAATCCTGTGACTTAGGGAGACTTTAAGAATGTCCTTGAAATGTTCTCGTCGACTTACTTGAAATTCCTTTCTGTGATGGACTTTGGAGGAGAGTCCTTGTTTCAAGTATCATGCGTGTGATTGATCTTGTCTGCCCATTAGATGTACCCTGGCAGAGTGTATCTAAAGCCTGCGTGCTGAAGACGTAGGCCTTTGAGAGGACATTGACGTCAGTTCATTTAGCCTGCCAGTGACTTCAGAAGATTTTACAGAGACATCATTGGTGGTATCTCTCCAGTGCTTTGATGTGCTTGTAATAGGTGGTTCTTGTCTCTGAGGTTTACAGGAGAATGGGGATCACTGCTAGCAGTTAGACCAATGAACTTAGTGATGGTTGGAGGTGTTGATCTTTGAACACTCTTTTCCTCAGACAGCTGAAGACAGTAGTGAAATCCATCATCGCAGGAAATTACATTCCACTTGCAATCTGCAAATGGTACTAATACAAATTCCTTGAGCAAGTGTACATGAAAATAAAATGTTGTTTCCAGCCTGCCCATTTACACATTCCTCTCCAGAGCTCTTGTACTGTGAGCCTGTCTGCTAGACAACAAAGACCTATCGTTTATCTGTTAAAAATGCATGTAGCTTTGCACCTTCTGGGCATATCATGGGTGAGGAGATCACAGCCAGCTGGCACACACAACACTAGATACAGAACACAGAGGTATTCACATTCTCTGATCTAATCTAGCAGTGATTAAGCTTGACAGCTGTAATGTTGGCAGCTACAGAGAAGGAATAAGGGAGCAGTTAAAATAAATCTTGGGGATGCACAACCACAATACTTGCATGCAGCCGCTCATGATTTGGAAAGGTCAAGAGAATGGTTGACAAAATTGTTATGTGTTAGAAGTTTATAATATAGTTTTTGAAATACATACTCTAAAGACCTAACTACAACAATAATACATTTTTGAGAACATCTTACATTTGTCAAAACTGGAGTCAAACATTTCAAAGGAAAGGTTCACTGTGAGAATGATCATTTCTTCATGCACTGAAAGCTGGTTAAGTGCATCTAGCTCCTGCAGATCACTGTCAATGTGATTTTGAAATGAACACTTGGAGCAAACAGGGAACTGCTGAAAGCCACACTTGATAATCACTGGAATAAATTAAAGTTATTTTTGTCAAATATACATGGGCTAAGTCTTTGTAATTACTCAAGGTGCTGAGGCCTCTTGCATCTTTAAAAAGTGTTCTCTTTTCACGTACTGACTCCTTGTTGCTGCTTAATCCAAAAATCCGTCACATCATTTCCATTCCGGAAAATCATGCCAAAAATGCAAATATTTTAAGCTCATCAAAACAATGCTCAAAGTCCTTGCTATCTTATTGCTGACCAGAATTTTCTGAAATTTGTGAGGACAAAGCAGCTGGATATTATTAACATTTTGTGATATAGGTGCGGCTGATGAGGCCAATATTTATTTCCCATCCCCAGCTGACCTTGTGAAGGTGATTGTAAGCCACTTTCTTTGTCTCTGTTAGTGAAGGGTGCATTCACAATGTAGCTGGATAAAGAATTCCAGAATTTTCATCTGGTGGCAATCCATGGACTGTGTGAAAAATCTAAGCCATGATGGTGTGTGTTTTAGAGGGGAATTTGAGATGTAGGTCTTCCTATAATTAATTGACCTTGACCTTCTAGGTGGCAGAGGCTATGGGTTTGGGAAGAATGATGGAGGGTGTTGATAGCCATTTTCTAGTTCCTTCCAAATTATTTTGCTAAAGAACCTTATAACAGAAAGATTCAACAAATTAAATGTACTTTCTGGTGCAGAATAATCTTTTGAAATTAATACAAGTCAGGACCACAGTGAATATCGTACAAACTGTACATGGTCCCAATGAGGTCCAACAGTTGTAGATAACCTAATTTAAACAGCAGCTGATGCTCACTGCAATTTATGAAGAGCTTGCCTGAGTTGTTGTAACACTGGAAGTCAGTAGCCAGTTTGACTTAAAGATGCCCCAAAATTATTGGCCCCAAAAATGGGCTCAGGAGTGATATTGCAAAAAAAAACAAACAGTGGTAACGGAATAAAAAATGCAGTGGGCCTGTTCATTTCCATAGTTGCAGTATCTAGCCAATGTTAACTCTTCATCAGCTAGGCTCATCAGTAAGGGAACAACACTGAATGAGACTAGTTCCAGTTAAAGCTAGCCTTTTCTGCTCAGAGATAGCTGGAAATTCTCAAATGGGAGGTGCATTGTGGCCAGAGCAGGTGCTTTGAAGCATTCTGCAATTGAAGATAATCTGAGAAGCAGCAAAAGAGGCCAACAACGTGGCTGAAACCAATGAAGATGATGGGGTGTTCATACCCAAACCATATCATATCCCACCTCCCCTCAATCCTTCTGGGCCACATGCTGGTCACTTTATCAACAGATAGGCAGGAAATACAATCTGGTCAGGCAGTGCAGGAACAGCTGGAAGATAGTAATGATAAGTAACTCACTCAAAATGCTGGAAGAACTCAGCACGTCAGGCAACCTCTACGGAGAGAAATAAACAGTTGACGTTTCGGGTTGAGACCCTTCATCACGACTGGAATTGAAGAGAGCAGAAGCCGGAATAAGAAGGTTGGGAGACATCCCTCCACCTTCCCCCTCTCACCTGAACTCACCTATCACCTGAATTCACCTATCACCTGCCTGCATGTACTCCTCCCCCTTCCCCAACCTTCTTATTCCAGCTTCTGCCCTCTTCCTTTCCAGTCCCGATGAAGTGACTCGACCCGAAACGTCGACTGTTTATTCCTCTTCATAGATGCTGCCTGACCTGCTGAGTTCCTCCAGGATTTTGTGTGTGTTGCTCCAGGTTCCAGCATCTGCAGAGTCTCTTGTGTCAATGATAAGTAACTGTCATTTGGTTTCATATTCAAAACCATTTTCTTATACACTGACACTGTGTCTAAGTTAGAGGACAGCATCAGATGTTAAGTGCTCGTAGTGAGGCCTACAGCAAGAATAGAGATAAGGATAATGCATGTCGAACCTTGAAGAGTTGAAAATAAGTTCTGCTAAAGAAATCCTTGATAGAGCAGGCCACAGAAGAAGGCACGGTAGTGTAGTAGTTAGCGTAGCGCTATTACAGTGCCAGTGACCCAGGTTCAATTCCACTTACTGTCTGTAAGGAGTTTGTACATTCTCCCTGTGTCTGTTTGGGTTTCCTCTGGGTGCTCTGGTTTCCTCCCACATTCAAAAGACGTAAGGGTTAGGAAGTTGTGGGCATGCTATGTTGGCACTGGAAGCGTGGCGATACTTGCGGGTTGCCCCCAGAACACTCGATGCAAAAATAAGATGTATTTCACTGTGTGTTTCAATGTACATGTGACTAATAAAGATATCTAATGGACATGCACAATAAAATGTTTGGTATAATATGTAACCTGTCAGAAAGCATGCATTCATTATCAAGGAAGATGGCAACTCCATTTACTCATCATATCCAATATAAATGCTCCTGAAACAGACACTGTAATCCAAGATCCATCACAGCAAGAAATTACTTATGCAACAGCAGAAACAATCCAAGGATGTTCTCAAGACCTTCTTGGAAAAAGTGTCACATTCTCACCAACCCTTGGGAATCCCTAGAATACAGCCACTGAAAATGGAGAAGGAGCATCTAAGATGAAATTGAGAACCTCAGGTCTTTTTATCAGGAGAACACAGAAGCCCAACAAAGGCAATAGGAGGAGAGCACCACATTTCATGGTACCCATCCACCTTCCCACCAAGCAGGTCCTGCACTCCCATGTGGTAGAGTCCACCGATCTCACTTTGGCCTCCTAAATCATTCCAGAGCCCACAGAACTGGAGTAGAATCATGTCCTTCTTGATCTTCAGGGGCTGCCTAAGAAGAATATTTGATAGTTGATAGATCTGATGGCTCAGTACCTGAATGGTACTTGTGAAGTTTGGACTGCTGTCAACATGGCTGTGGATTACCACGTGCACAAATCTTTCCTTTGTTCTAACACTCCAACAATCTTTCCTCCAGCAGCTTTCCAAGCCTAGTCAGATGTTGACCCTGGGAATTATTAGGGACTCCATGGAGCATAAACTTTCTGACCCCTCTTATGAAGACAGTGTGCTTTCTTCGATCTGTATTTGTCCACCAGTGCACACGTTTTGTCTTTCTGTCCACCAGCCTAGACCACTGCCCATGTGAAGATAGTGCAGTCTGAATCCAAGCTCTTTAATTAGAGGGCAGCTTAAAGTCACCTTCCAAGTCATCCTCCAGTCTACTCAATTGAAATTGAACAGCCTTCCACCATCAATGCTGAGGCTTCTGGAATAACAACATATAAAACCATTAGGGCAGGTGAGGCACACCAAAGATGCAAGGATAATTAGTTTCTTTTTTATGGCAAAATTCTTTGTCGACATTTATTCTTGCATTGTGGCCAAATAAAGGGAATGATACTCAGTGATAGCAGGGAGGTTAAGTGTACGATTGTTAGTGCTGGAGAATTGGGTTAAAGTTACCAGTATTACATAGAATATCACAACACAGTACAGGCCTTTGGGCCCACAATGTTGTGCCGACATTTTGTCCTGCTCTAAGATCTTATCTAACCCTTCCTTACCACATAGTCCCCCATTTCCCTATCATCATATGTCTATCTGAGAGTCTCTTAAATGTCCCTAATGTATCTGCCCCCCCACAAACTCTGCTGCAGTGCATTCCATGCACCCACCACTTTCTGTGTAAAGAACTTACCCCTGACATCCCCCTTATATCTTCCTCCAATCACCTTAAAATTATGCCCCATCATGTTAGCCTTTGTCGCCCTAGGAAAAATTCTCTGACTGTCCACTCGATCTATGCCTCTTATCATCTTGTACACCTCTATCAAGTCACCTCTCATCCTCATTCTCTCCAAACAGAAAAGCACGAGCTCGAACAACCTATCCTCATAAGACATGGTCTCCAATCCAGGCAGCATCCTGATAAATCTCCTCTGCACCCTCTCTAAAGCTTCCACATCCTTCCTATAATGAGGCGACCAGAGCTGGACGCAATACTCCAAGTGTGGTCTAACCAGAGTTCTATAGAGCTGCAACATCATCTCGTGGCTCTTGAACTCAATACACCGACTAATGAAGACCAATACACCATACACCTTCTTAATAACCCTATCAACCTGTCCGGCAACATTGTGAGATCTATGGATCTTGGACTTGTGTTCTTCTTGGACAGAATAAGGTTAACTATGTTGGTTGTTTCCTTGCTTCCACTCCTCCATTTCTTCCTCATCCACCTCTTCCTCCTCTCACCCAATGCTCCTGCTTCTCACTCACCATCTATAACTGGTCTGTCCCCTGAAGATGGCAGGTTTGTGTAGCATCTGGCAAAGAACATGAATTATGTTTGCCACACTGTCAAGTGCTTCCATATGACAGAAGTATTGTCTCAACATCATCTACAATGTGTTGTGTAGCAGCATGACTTCTGTTTGAAGGTTGTCCTTATGGGTTGGGGAAACCTTATGGCTCACACAGGACCATTCGATTAACCATGTTGACTTAAGTGCAGTTGGCACAGAGAAGATCTGCAGAATGAGAGTATTTTGACTACTGTAGAGCTTTGACTAGCACGATTCACTGACTATGGTAGTAATTCAGCTGATTTTTGATGGAAAGGAATTGCTCTTTGCATTGGTGTGACCTAGAGTTGATAAGGGACATCTACAAACTGCTGAATGTGCAGTCCAAGACACCCCATGATATGCAATCTCCTTCAGCCCTACCAGAGCCATGTGCTCTCTCTGCAGTTATCTGCAAAAATGAATGAAATGTCATTAGCTCTCTTTGAACAGAGAGCCTCAATGTCCTCTCTTATATCAAGAAGATGTCAAATTGTGAGGAGTTGCAAGCAGAAGCCTTGGAGGAGCAAGATGCATAAAAATTCTTGAAAATGAAAGGAACTTGCAGATTCTAGAAATCCAAAATGTTTGTGACAGATAAACACCAGCTCTTGCTCTCAGACTGCAGCTGTAGTTCTGGCAGGTGACAGATTTCAATGAGGCCATCCTTTAATGAAACACATACATCTTGTACACTGTTCTTCATCGATATTCGGGCAGAAGACCTAATCCTCGAAAATCCATGCTGGATATGGTCTCCTGCTGAAAGCCTTTCAACTCCTCTTCCTCCTCCCTCTTCCAGCAGTTTGTTTTGCCTTGCTTGGCCTTTGTTGTCCTACCTGTACGGTTATATCGTTTGAGAATCGCCTACTGATGCACCCATCTCAGGGAGTTCCAGATTTGTACAGAAACTTTGTAGTCAGCAAAACAAAATCCTTCAATCCCTGTAAACCTTTACAAACTGAAACAACTCTAGAAACTCATGGAATTGTAATAATAGCCAATATAAGTTAGTTTAACCTGGAAGTAGTTGATAACCCCACTAAGTAGAACTGGTGAGGTCTACTTCATACTGCTAAGTATGTGTTTCCCTACACATCTTTAGAAGATGGTGTTACTGGGGTTGTTAAGTTACAAAGTGGAAACATTAGCATCATTTGTTTTTTATAATTATTTCAAAATAAACTTTACTGATAATAAAAAAATATATGTACAAAAGAAGAACAGCGCAAAGCTCTTTACATTCTTAGTGCTGCTTGGTCAATACATTCAGTGTTGCTGATTCTATACATAGCATGTTAGCTCATCTTCTTTTGCACATAGCACCTGGCATCAAACCAATGTTGCACACTAATGGTCTGCTGATCCTGCATAGTTCCTGAGGTCATGCTAATGCTCACAAGCAAACCTCTCACAACTGTGGTGTCCAGCATGATGCACCCCAAAAATGCACATGGATGAATCACACTCGGGCATTTTCCAGATGAAAAGGGCACTCAGATCTACCAATCTAAATTTTACATTGAAAGCCTTTAAAGCAAAGGAATTTGTTTCACTAAATGAATGGCCAAGACCAGAAATGGATTAATTGGCCAAACAGTGTTGGAATCACAGCGACCTATCAGGACAGGCCATGAGCGATGACTCAGCCTCAGGCAGTGCAGTTGGAGCCTCTGCCCATGGACCTGCTCATGCTTGTGCTTTCAGAAGCCCTTGTCACTATTTCCAAGCATCTCTGTCAATCTGAAGCATTTAGAAATAGTCAGGAAAAATTAAGTAATTAAAATATGAAAATGATTCATAAACTAATACATTCACTTAAAAATAAAATTATTTAGAATAAGGGAAGATAACTTTTCAATGACGCTCAATGGTCTCATTCAAATGAATGAATAGGGGTGGCAGAGTGTCACAGCTATCAGAGTTACTGTCTCACAGCTCCAGCAGTCTGAGTTCAATCCTGATGTCTTTGTGGAGTTAACATGTTCTCCCTCTGACTGCGTGGATTTCCACCAGGTGATCTGGTTTCCTCCCACATCCCAAAATCCACATGAAAGTTGGTAGGTCACTGGGCTACTGTAAATTGCCCCTCGTCTGTTGGTGAGTGGTAGAATCTGGAGGTTGATGGGAAGTAGGCAGAATAAAATGGGATTAGTGTAGGATTGGTGTGCATGGATACTTGATGGTTGGCAAAGATTCAGTGGGCTGAGGGGTTTGTTTTCATGCTGTGTGAATGTGGCAACACTTGATGCAGCATGTATGGCTAGGGTGAGGCTGAGAAACCAAATCTGTATCAGATCCCTGGGCTCAGATCATTACTCAGTTACTCAGAGGAAGAGTAGGTGGTCAGACCCACCTGCATCTGACCTCTAGCATGTTCTGTACTTCCATGCCACAGCCCACAGAAGTCTAGAACATGCTGACAGTTCTCTACAGACCTGCTGGCAGCACAATTATGTCTATTCTTTTGTGGATAAATAATATAACTTTTTAATTGCGGAGATATTTTTCATGTGAAGAATTGAATCAAGCAAGAAGATAAACCATACTCTTCATTGCCACGTTTACCTGATTTCCTATTATTTGGGAACTCTGGCTTTTTAAGAGGGAGGATCCTGAATTTGAGTTAGGTTTCCGACTATAATGAACCTGTTGCATGACAAGTGTACCGGTTGTAATTGCCACAGGAACCTTACAGGAATCAGTACACCATCATGCAGGAAAACAGCATCTTTCCTTGAAGCCCATTCAAGATTGTGGAAAGCATGTCGTGTTATCAGATATGGTTCCTCCAGGCCAATCCCTTGAACTGGTTCAAACCTTAGGAATGACTCTGTGATTTAACCCAAAAGAATGTTTTAAGTGACACAACATGAAACTGTTTAAAACAGAAGCTAGAAACTGTACTGCATCACATCTGAAAGCAACACATGTCCAACTTATTTTATTTTTTCCTGTAGCCATAGGGGCCCATGAGATTCTTATGGTCCAGACATACTTTTCTATCAAAACCTACAACTGTGCATACAAGCTGAATGGCTTAGTCTACAAACCATGCAGCTAGAAGTTCAAATATATGGTCAAGTCCCAAGGAAGATTTTTTTTTTATTATTTGTTATAACTTTAGCAGTTGATTTTGAGAATGTTAAAGTTTAAACAAAGTAGGTTCTTCTGATGAATGTCACCAAGAATGATGCTCACTAGAGGATATTGCATATTTTGAAGAATATTTGACTGAGTAAATGTGATTGTTACTGTCAAATATCAACTTCAACTGATTATGAAGGAAAACACTGGTACAAGATCATAGGATTATCTCAGATATTTTCAGATTTTTGTATGACTAATTTCCAGATATTGATCATGAAGTTAATCATTAGTAAATCACTCTTTGTCACTCAGTTCTTGCAGTTTAACACAATGTAATATATAAGATGTGGTTTCCTCTACTCAAATTAATACTTCCACATACTCACACGTTTGAAGTTCTCTCCCAAATTACACCACCTACACCTCCATCCCACCATATTGGGCCAATAAGAAAGCTTCTCCAGTTCTTCCTCATAACTCAGATCCCAATGCATTGGGGAACCAGCCTCAATATCTGTCAAAATGTTGTCAGTGCTTGAAAACCTCCCTTGATCCTTGAGCAGTTTCTTGATGCAACTTGCAACTTGATAGGATGCAGTTTGACCATAAGGTTATACACTTTGATCACTATCCCCTTTGCATAAAAACAGAAAACACTGGAAACACTCAGCTTGTCAGGTCAGTGAATCCTTCCTAGTTTTGTGTCTACTGAGGCTCTGAAAACAAAAATAAAATCAAAATACATAGAACATAGAACAATACAGCACTGGAACAGAACGTTCAGCCCACTATGTTGTGCCAAACTAATTAAACTAGTAAATAAGTGCCTAACTAAACTAGTCCCTTCTGCCCATACAAGGTCTGTATCTCTCCATTCTCCGCACATTCACGTGCTTATCTAAGAGCCTCTTAAATGCCTCTATCGTATTTGCCTCCATTACCACACCAGGCAGCACATTCCAGGCACCCACCACTCTGTGTAAGAAACTTGCTGTGCACATCTCCTTTGAACTTAGCCTCTCTCACCTTAAATGCATGCCCTCCAGTATTAGATATTTCGACCCTGGGAAAAAGATACCACCTATCTACTCTATTTATGCCTCTTATAATGTTTTAACCTTCTGTTGGGTCGTCCCTCAGCCTTCACCGCTCCAGCGAAAACAACCAAAGTTTGTCCAACCTCTCCTCATAGCACATGCCTTCTAATCCAAGCAGCATCCTGGTAAACCTCTTTTGCACCCTCTCCAAAGCCTCCACAACCTTTCTATAATGGGGCAACCAGAACTGAATTCTAACCAGAGATTTATAAAGCTGCAACATAACTTCTTGACTCTCGAATTCAGTGCCTAGATTAATAAAGTCAAACATACTATTCACCTTCTTTACAACCCTATCAATCTGTGCAGCCACTTTCAGGGAGCTAAGGATTTGGACCCCCAGATCCCTCTGTACATCAATACTGTTAATGGTCTTGCCATTAACAGTGTACTGCCCCATTACATTTGATCTTCCAAAGTGCAACACTTCACATTTGGCTGATTAAACTCCATCTGCCATTTCTCTGCCCATGTTTGCAACTGATCTATATCCTGCTGTATCCTTTGGCAATCTTCTACACTATCCACAACATTACCAATCTTCTTATCATCTGCAAACTTACTAATCCACCCATCCACATTTTCATCCAGGTCATTTATATATATCACAAACAGCAGAGGTCCCAGTACAGATCCCTGCGGCACATCACTAGTCTCCAGCCAGAATAAGTCCCATCGACCACTACCCCCTGTTTTCTATGGGCAAGCCAATTCTGAATCCAAATGGCCAAGTCACAGTGGATCCCATGCATCTTAATCTTCTGGATGAGCCTACCATGAGGGACCTTGTCAAACGCCTTACTAAAATCCATGTAGACAACATCCACAACACTACCTTCCCCAATCTCTTCATTAACTCCTCGAAAAACTCAATCAATTTAGTAAGACCCGACTTACCCCGCACAAAGCAAAGCTGACTGTCCCTAATTAGGCCATGCTTTTCCAAATGCTCATAAATCCTATCCCTAAGAATCCTCTCCAATAGCTTCCCTACCACTGTCTTGAGACTCACCAGTCTATAGTTTCTAGGATTATCCCTATTTCCCTTCTTGAATAATGGAACAATATAAGCTACTCACCAGTCCTCCTGGACTTCACCTGTGGCAAGAGAGGATGTGAAGACTTTGTCAAGGCCCCAGCAATCTTATCTCTTACCTCTCTCAAAATGGGATGCTGGCAATTTAACATAAAACAGAAAGTAGTGAAAATCAGGAAGAATCTGGGAAAAAATAATGAATTTTCAAGATTCTATATTCTACTGCTTATGTTGCCGTGTATCGCACTGCAATAAAGTCAGCTTTGCATACACAATATCTGTTCCTCTGCTAACCTCTACCATTGCAGAACGAGTGTAGGAACTGAGGGAGATGTTGGAAGGCAAGCGATGTACTGTGATGTTTGGGCAACGCAGCTGGGTTAATGAGGTTAAGAGAAGCTTGTAGATGAGTGTGTGAGTCAGAGCTTCAATTAAGGGGGAAGAAATGGCAATCTAGAGGATCAAGAGACACAAGAGGCTGCAGATACAAGAATCTAGAGCAAAAAAACAAACCGTTGGATTAACTGTTGGTGAATCAAGCAGCAGTTGTTGAGGCAAAGGGGTGGTTGACATAACGGGTCATGACCCTGCAACAACATAACCTGCATTTTCAGGATCAGGTTAGGTTTTGGGAATAATACGGGTGCCTTTATCAGCTGCTGGTTGAGGGGTAGGGGTGGGTGGGAGGGTGGCTGGGGTGATGTCAGGGGTCAGTTTAGGCTGGAAATAAGTGGTAGTTAGTAGAAGAAAACCCCCAGGTACGGGGAGTGTGGTGAGGGTTGCAAAGGTTCATTAATATATGCATGAGGATGAATCTCCATGTTGACATATCAGGTAAGACAACACCGCTTCAATTTACAGTGAAAGTAGCCATTGTGGTACTGTGAAGATCTGCTTCTGCAGAAATGTACATGTAAGTGCAAAAGAATTTTAAGCAAGTGGTATCTAAATGTGTGTTGATTATTACTGAATTGGACACCAGTGTGATTGTCGGGCCACTTCCACACATAAGGCATAAAAAAGAAAATTGTAACCTGTGAGAACTAGGGGAGAGGTGGGGTCAGGCAAGGAAGCCCCTCAAATATTGTAAAGATCGGATTGGGGTATCACCTCAGGGAGCCCCACCAGTAGCATTGGTGCTGTGGTTTTTATAAAAAGTAACACTAATGATTGATCCGTACACAAATGTAAAGGTTTGCACTGTTTTATTGTTGTATATAGTTTGTCTCTTATTATGAATAAAGTTTATTTTGGAATTAAAAAAAACTACATAGCAAATTCCTGGTCATTGAATAGCACACAAAGGCCTACACATATCACAGAATTTCTCGATTAACATTTCTAACTTTCCATAGTTGCGTTGCTGCACCTGCTGGTTTGGTAACTTCACAAAATTTGACAACTGAGATTCTGAAGTCAGGATATTTACATAAACCGAAGCAACATTTAGTGTCAGCCACGATTTCATTGGATGAGTGGTACAGATCCAAGGGCCATATGGCCTACTCTTGCTCCAGTGTTATTCAATGAATGTTGGTGAGGAAGAGCATGAAGTTCATATGTAAATCCCCAACTCTAGGCAAACAAGATGGCTTTACTGTTACATTTTTATTTAAAGGATGGTTAGTACTTCTAAGCTACATGTCGTCATGTGGAAACCACAGCAGTGTTTGATTAATAACTGTGGTGTATCTTTCTAATGGGATGGAGAATCAATTGCTTGCACTCATCCTATGTCCTTGCAGTCTACAGTAGCTGCTGATGTTCAATCGATTTACAAAGGCAATCTGTGAAAAGCTGCATTCTAGGCTAGAAGTTGCTGGTGATGTAATGCACATGTTTTGTAATAACATTCTATTTTGTTCAGTTCTCCTTCATAGAAACATATAGAAACGTAGAAAACCTACAGCACAATTCAGGCCCTTCGGCCCACAAAGCTGTGCCAAACATGTCCCTACCTTAAAGACCCATATCTTTGTTGTTCTGTCAGTGCAGGGCAATATACAAGCTGTGCACTGGGCTCTTCCTGTGTGAAAATCCAAAAATCCTTGAGGAGGGAGGCCAGAAAATTGTGATCTGCTTAGGTTTGCACCTTTAGGACAATAATTTCACTGGTATGAAATGGTCATTGCTGCCCACAATATTTTTATCAGAAGATCTCTCATGTAATGTCAAAGAAGGTCATTTTTCTTATGACCAATAGTGTTAAATGTGCATTTTCAGCCAGTCATTCCACACCTCTCCAAAGGAAAGGCTTGGTTATTTCCCATTTTATATGATTGTCGAGACAGTTTGTGATCAAAACATCCTGACAACGCATATCTTCGGACACTTTCCGAAATTTGTTTTTATGGAGGGCAATACCCTCTCCTCCAACCTTGCCTCCCCACAGAACCGCAGGGTCAGATGTAGTTTCAGAGACACAAGAGACCGCAGATGCTGGAATCTGGAGCAGCAAACCAGATGCTGGAGGACCTCAGTGGGTCAGGCAGCCTCTGTGGTGGGAAATAGATAGTCAACATTTCGGGTTGAGACCCTTCACCTGGACTAAAAGATAGCAGGGAGATGGCCAGTATAAAGAGAAGAGGGGAAGAGATAGAGCAAGAACTGGCAAGCGATAGGTGGATCCAGGTGAGGAGGGGTGAAAGGCCGATGGAGGAAGGAAGAGTGGAAGTAGTGCCAGCGGCTGGGAGGTGATACGTAGAAGAACATAGAACATTACAGCACAGTACAGGACCTTCGGCCCACAATATTGTACCGACGTTTTACCCTGTTCTAAGATCTGTCTAACCCTTCCCTCCCACATAGCCCTCCATTTCTTTATCATTCATGTGGCTATCTAAGAGTTTCTTAAATGTCCCAAATGTAGCTTCCCCCACAATCTTTGCCAGCAGTGCGTTCCACACACCCACCACACTCTGTGTAAAAAAACTTACCCGACATCCTCCTTATACCTTCCTCCAATCACCTTAAAATGATGCCCCCTCATGTTAGCCATTGTCACCCTGGGAAAAAGTCTCTGACTCTCCATTCGATCTATGCCTCTTATCATCTTGTACACCTCTATCAAGTCACCTCTCATCCTCCTTCTCTCCAAAGAGAAAAGCCCTGGCTTGCTCAGCCTGTCCTCATAAGACATGGTCTCCAATCCAGGCAGCATCCTGGTAAATCTGCACCATCTCTAAAGCTTCCACATCCTTCCTATAATGAGGCGACCAGAACTGGACACAATAAAGAAACAAACGGATCTGATCGGAAAGGAAGATGGGGCATGGAGTCAAGTAAGGGAGGTGGAGAGGGCAGATGGGAACAGTGGGAGAATGGGAGCCAGTGGAGTGTGTGGGTGATGGGCAGATGAAGGGGGTGGAGGAGGGGAAACAGGATCAGGGGGGCACTGGGGCAGGTGTAGGAAGAACTTGGTAGATCAGGAGGAGAGAGAAAAGGGACAGAGAGGGAGAAGTTCACCTGAAATTGGAGAATTTCAGACATAGCTTTGCAAAATGACTGAGCAGAAACACTGCCCCTAGAAACTGAAGTAGAGAAATGAGTTGGTAAAAAGCCATGCAATTTGCTTCAGCTAGGACATGTGGATAACTCTCGATTCTCATCATCAAACTAGTGCTGTGGGGCCTTCCATAACTTTCTAGGAAAGGAAGTAGGGTCAATTTAGCATCTCATGTGAAAGGTAAAGTGATTGCATAGTGCTTCCCTGACAATGTAGCATCCCTGCAGTGCTATCTTAGATGTTTTTGAGGGTGGCCTAGTGGTACAGTGCATTGTGTTGCCACGTCATGGCTCCTGCAACTCGGGTTCAATCCTGACCTCTGATGCTGTCTGTGTGGAGTTTGCACGCTCTCTCTGTGACCGTGCGGGATTCCTCCAGGTGGCTGAGATGTGAGAGCGAACAAATGAACCACAGTATTGGCTGAACACGAGGAGTATAAGATGCTGAAGAATAACTAGGTTACGTTTTATTCTTTAATTTCTCCGTTTCTACCTAAAGCGCTGTCTAGTTTTCCTCATCTCTCCTTTTGTTTTGGCTGCCTTCTGTGAACTTATTTTAATGAACAGGACCAGTCACTTTCTTGTAGTTTCATAACTGACATTCTATTTCAGAAATAATTGGCTATCATACATTTAACTTAACACAGCATGCCTTTGTTCAAAAGTATCCTGGTATCTCTTCTGAAGCTTACAGCTCAAAACCTAGTTGCAACCTTTCCAACAATGCTTTGTTGGGGCCATGCTTAGTCTTTCCCATTGATGGCTTTGAACTCCTTCGGGTAATTTTAAACTTTAAGTGACTGGAAAAAAAGTGCATTATAAGTTGTCAGTCTGATACCAGCCATTTACACTGTTGCCAGAAAGTCAATCTTACCTTTCCCTTTTCCCTTTCATCTCCCTCTCCAGTCTCCATCTTTCTATTGCATTTTAATTGAACTTAAAAATATATTCAACAATGAAACTGTGACAAAATATATTGCCTTGTTATCACAATATTGATCATGAGTTAATTCCTCAGCTACTCTTCATTGAGGTGCATTGAAGAGTGAAGAACTCCACTGAAAGAACAAACATTCTTCATTGCAATCTCCGAAACAACACCAAAATCAAAGCAAAACAAAACAAAAAGCAAGACCAAGGAATTGATTATGGACTTCAGGAAGGGGAAGTCGGGAGAACACGCACCAGTCCTCACTGAGGGGTCAAAGGTGAGGAAAGGGTGAGCAGCTTCAAGTTCCTGGGTGCCAACATATCAGAGGATCTATCCTGGGCCCAACACATTGATGCAATCATAAAGAAGGCACACCAGCAGCTCTATTTCATTAGGAGTTTGAGAAAATTTGGTATGTCACCAAAGACTTGCAAATTTCTATAGATGTACGGTGGAGAGCATTCTGACTGGTTGCATCACCGCCTGGTATGGAGGCTCCAATGTGCAGGATCGAAAGAGGCTGCAGAGGGTTGTAGATTCAGCCAGCTCCATCACGGGCACAACCCTCCTCACCATCGAGGACATCTTCAAGAGGCGGTGCCTCGAGAAGGTGATATACGTCGCTAAGGGCCCTCACCATCTGGGGCATGCCCTTGTCTTGTTACTATCATCAGGGAGCAGGTACAGGAGCCTGAAGACCCACACTCAATGATTTAGGAACAGCTTCTTCTCCTCCGTCATCAGATTTCTGAATGGTCCATGAACCCATGAACACTACTTTGTTCCTTTTTTCGCACTATTTATTTTGTAATTTATAGTAATTTTATGTCTTTGCTCTGTAATGCTGCCACAAAACAACAAATTCATGACATATAAGTCATTGATATAACGCCTGATTCTGATTCTGATATTGAGGTTGGAGATCACATATATGCACCATCCATGAAGAGAAACAACTTAGGCGGTACAAAGTTGACGCTACAACCAGAATTATCATTGGTATCTTGACATTCTTCATATCTAAGCAATTGAGAGTGATCTCAGAGTCCATCCTTCAACACTCACCATTGACAGGGTTTCCAATATATTTAGCATCTGCTGCAATTTCCATAGAATCTTGTAAATGTATTTTACTGCGCAGTTCAGTAATCAGGATGACTACTCAGTGACAATGTAAGAGGATAAAAATGCCCATGCAGAATTTAAAATCGACTATGAAGGAAAATTTGAGACAAGGTTCACCCATCCACCGGACATAAACCGTGGAAGTTTTATTGAATCAGCCCAATGCACCATTTTAGATTGTGGACTTTCTGTCTCCCAGGGCTATCCTGCAAGTCCTCCAGCCCTGAAACTAGCATTCATCCCTATGAGTATTCTAATCATTGAATAAAATTGTAGAATCAAATCAATTGACCGCATAACAAAAGACTACCTGGCCAAGTATATCTGTTCCATTCAACAAGACCAACTTTGGTTAATCCTACTTTACAGCTCACAAAATTTAACTGCTGGTCAATGTCCTAGTTCTCATCCAGGTACTATGAAAATATGAATGTTTCTGCTTCCAACATACTTTCAGTCAGTGAGATACAGATCCCCACCTCTCCTTGGACAAAAAAGGTTTCCTCAACTCTCCAGTAATCCTCAAGCAGATACTTTAACAGTATGTGCCCATGAGGGTGGAATGGAAGAGATTAGTTTGAAACTCAGTCAAGGGAAACAGGCCCACTTTGGTAACATCCCTGTAACTTTCTGTTTCCCTGCACCATTTTCAATGCTATCAAACCTTTGTGGTTGTGCAATGAACAGAACTCCACATAGTATTCTAGCTAAGTCCAAGCTGGTGTTGCAGGATTAGCAGAGCCACCATGTCTTGTACTCTCTGCCTTGACTGATAAAGGAAATTATCCTTCCCTTGTCCTTCTGAAGCATCTTATCAACATATAACCAGAGCCCTGTACATGGGTTCGGATGAAATGCCTAAATGAGCAAAGAGTGGTTGGTGTATTTGCATATCTTCGGAAACCTAATGCTTGGTCCTTAATGGGAGATGCATTCCAATTTTCATTTAACCTAATGATCAATGGTTGTCCATTTGGCACCACAGAAACATATAATCTGATCACTTCTCAGTCTACATTTATTGTTCTCTTATTTACATGACAACATACTTAAGGACACACAGGTAGGCTGGCTTGGAGTTTAAGTCTGACTGTTTTCAGAAGGCTCAAATCACTGAGATGAACACAAATGCTCAAGTACTGTTGGCAGCTTGGTATCACAAAATAAGGACAAGAGCCCAACTTGAAGCAAGCGTTGGCACTCTTTCAATATTGATTTTATGCTACTTTCCCTTGAGAGCCCGCTTTCATCTCTATGACTCTCTAACTAATTCCATAAAACCTTTCCAAATTGTCCCCGATATATTAAAAGGTAAATCAATCCTATAAAGTAACTGCGTCTAAATTGTATTCTATAATACTTTTATCTGCTGTTCTTGAAATACGTTTTATTGACATCTTATGCTGAAATCTTAAAATATTCTTAGCAATGATAAATAAATTCAAGGTTTTAGCCAAGGTCAGAGCACTTCATTGTATTATGTATGTGTGCCAAATCTCTGAGCAGGCACAGTTTTGCTAAATGAGTTGTGTTTTGTTCCAGAAATGTAACAATAAACGCATCACCTCTGCGTACGCCATTGTAAATAGTTATTGGGTTACTGATGAGTCCTGATTTCTCAGGGTATGGATTGGCATAGTTTTATGTATAAAATAGCCATCACTATGATGAACCAATGTGGCCCAGTTTAGGCTGCTGCCTCCAACTTCAGGCATTACTGTAGACCACACCATCCAAACATCAGGCCTTTCAGAGGTTAGTCACCAGTCCTTTAAACTGCATGAATGCTCTTCATGTGCCTTTGAGGAACAGTTTGCAATTCATGGCCTGTCAAATTTTGTCACTCACATTTACAACAGTTTAGTTAGAAATTAGTTGTTTTTCTTCATCAAGGTTAATTTTAGGTTTCTTTCTGACACCAAATTACAGTTTGTAACTGAACTGAAGGATTAAGTGCTCTTCTCTTCTCATTGCCTGAGGAAGTGAATGCCCAAAAAGTAGCTAATTTTGTATAAAATAATAAAATCTATTTTTATAAAGCACTTTTAGAAACAGACAGCCAAACACAATTAGCACATGGATAACAATTTTAAGTGCATATCCTTCAATTCCTTCTTTCTCGATAAATGTGCCTTACTGACAATGATTAATGTAACCATTTCAATGCCTTTTTCCTGGTACTGTTACCATTTGGATGAACATTACCTGATTTTCTGTTTTACTCCTAATGTTCGAATAATCGACTTATATCCCTAGTGTTAGATGAATCATAAAAAAAGACGATTAAATTTTGCTGATGTAAAGCTCTAAATAAATGAAACAGTTGTGGACAAAACGTCACCATGTGAGATGTAGTCATTCAGTAAGTGCAAAGGTGAGTACATAATAAAGAGAAGCAAGAGTAGGTCATTCTACCTGTCACATTTGCTCTGCCATTCAATACGACCATGACTGGTCTTTCCCCTCAGCGTCATTTTCCCGCACATCCCGGATTCCTAAAAATCTCTTCGGGGTCAGTAGGGACGAACAGTAAACATTTATCTAGATAGTGGTGTCCCTACACCAAGAATGAAAAGAAAAATCCTGCTTTAACATTTGGAATAAATGTGAAATGATCCTCATTATTGGTTTTGTGTTATTATTTTAGTCTCATCTTTAAAGGAGATTTTGCCTTTCTCCCAGTTACTGGTACAAAAATTAGTAAGGGTCTCAGGGACAAAAGCTGGGCTTACCCTACTCACATGTTCCCTACTCACATTTTATATCTACCTCCCTCTTAAGTCATGTTTCTTTCCAGGGCTGTCTTTCATATACTTTGTCCTACCGTAGTTATCAATCATTGTGTGGAGCATTATCATCATCATTGCTGATCATCCCAACAAATTTCAACAAACAATCCTTTCTGAAGTAAACAAATTATTTAAGTTGATTGATATCAATCCAAATTTTGACTTCTCTATTTCTCTGGCTATTCCTTGAGGATTCCAAAATATTCCTTGTTTTTTAAGTTAATCTTTTCCCGCTTGCTCTGTGGCATTCCTAAGGCAAGGATACGAAATGTTCATTCTTTGCAGGTGCTGCTGTAACCTTTACTCACAAGGGACAATCTCAGTAGATGTGGTGACAGGTAAAACAACTGAGCCATAGTACCAAGAGTTTTCAGCATCTCTACAGCTTGACAGTTGATGTAAAAGCAGACAGAAACACTTTTAGAAGAGAGCTCAGAAAATAGTTTACCTCTCAGCTCCTTATTTTGCCATCATCTGCCACAAATGTACATGTTCTAACAACTTTGTCTAATGGAGTTCTTGGCAACTGAATTAAACAACAGTTTCTATAGAGACGGGACATTTTGTTCTATCTCTTAAGGACATGAGACAGACTTATACTCTTCAGCACTCTGACGCAGAATTCATGCTCAATTGTAAATCATGGTGCTATAACCTTCTGCCTCTTGATATAAGTTTGAAGCTGACAATGTTAAAACAGCAGCACTATTTAAAGATGCAGGATCATTACTGTGAATTAAATTCAATAAGGGGAATCTCTGCAGGGAACATTAGAATCTCCTGCAAAAGTAAAATAATATATAATCATATGTAAAATTAATTCTGATTTTATTTCCAGAAAATAGCTCAAAAAATTCAGAACACAGCAATAAATCAGTCACATTTTCCTCTGTTCTGATTCTCAAGAAGTGTCCTGGGTAATCTTAAACAGCCCGTATTTATTGGAAGTTGTTTCAGTAGTGATTACAGTACAGTGCTTTGGTTATCCAGCAGGGTAATCAAAATGACTGGCATCAGCTGAATGAATTTGATTTAAGTGGCATTTATACTACCTGAAGTAGATCATAATTTAAATCAGTCTTTGATATTATTAAGGACATCTGCATGACATTCCTTGTAAAAAAAATGTACAGCAAAGAGATGGCACAAAATGCATAAGGGAACAAATGTGGATGAACAAATGTGGATGTGGCTTTCCTGATGTATACAAACATAAACATAGACTGTGGGAGCTTCCAAACGTATGTAGAAAGGAAACAACAGGGTAGGGCAAAGGTGGATCTGTTACCAAAAGACATGGGTGAACATATAATGTGGAATAAGGAAATGGCAGAGGAATTAAAACAAATACATTGTCCTCACAGAAAAAGATACAAAAAATATCTCCAAGTAATACTGGAGAACTAAGGGTCCAAAGCAAACAAGGAAATAAAGGAATTAAAGATTGATTTTAAAAAATATCACAAGAACAATTAATGACCTTGAAAGCTGATAAATTCCAAAGACCTGATGATTTACATTCCAGAGTTTTTGAAAGAGGTTGCTATGGGGATGATGAATTGTTTGGTAATCAACTTACAATGTTCTATAGGCTCTGGAGTGGTTCCTGTAGATTGGAAGGTGGCAAATGTAACCTCATTATTTAATGAAGGATGCAGAAGTAAGGACCTACTGATCTGTTATTCTGACATGGGTAGTTGGGAAAATGATCAAATTTACAATAAAGGATGTGATCTGCCCTCATTCTATGTTATAAGGAAAAGAATTAACAAGACACACAGAGAATAAAAATGTAATTGAACAGTGTCAACATGGATTATGAAAGGGAAACTAGGTTTGACTGGTCTACTGAAGTATTTTGTGGGTAGTTAATTAGATGAGGGGAAAAAGTGGATGTGGTATAACTGGATTTCCAGAAGGCTTTCAAGAAGGTCCCGCACAAGATGTTGGTGAACGTGTTTGGAGACTATAGAATTGGGAGCAATATAACAGTGTGGATTGAGAGTTGATTAACAAGTAAGAAATAAAAAAATCTGAAAAAGTGAACCTTTTTCAGGTTGGCAAGCTGTGACATGTTGAGTACCTAAGAGATTAGTACTTGGGCCCCAACTATTCACAATATGTATCAAAGATTTGGCAGAAGGGACTGCACGATGAAACACTTGAAACTAAGTAGTCAGGCGAGTGGTGATGAGGATGCAAAGGGATTTCCAGGTGATAGGGACAGGCCAAGTGAGTTTGCAACAATGCAGCAGATGGAGTACAATGCAAAATAAAAGAGAATATCCACTTCAGAACAAAAAAATGCAGCACTGTGAATTTTTTAAATATGATAGATTGAGAAACAATGACACTCAAAGGAAGCTGGATGTCTTTGCATACCAATCACTGGAAATTAACATGCAGGTGGTGTAATCATATGCAGTTACTATGTTTAAGAGGCATTTAGACAGGCACTTAAAATAAGCAAAGCATTGAAGGATGTGGTCTTAATGCAGGCAAGAAGTTCAGACCAAACATGGTAGATCAAATACCCCACCAGACCTTCACCAATTTATCACTACTTCTAGACTGACTCTCACACCTCAAAGAATTTGCAAAATGCCACAGCAGGCATATCCCCTATCATTTACATTACCTGCCATTTACATCCTTGGAGAACTTCAGTCTCTGCAGGGAATGCCCCTCAGTATGGTAGAGGTGCATGTTTTGCTCTGAGAAGATTCTGGCAGAAACATTTCTCCCAGCCAGTCCCTTAAATCCCTCTGCCTGGTCCCTATTTTGGCAGATTCATCAGTTGGTATGGCCCTTGAGTGTTGCTCCCTATTGTGCTCAATTCCCAGGGGGATCGCCTCCATTGCTCTCATTTTTCACAGCAAAGGGAATGTCAAATCCGAGCCAGCACACTCTTGTGAGCAGACAGCAGAGATAATAGTCACCTCCTCCAATGACATCCCAAGTTGGATGCAGAGAAAGATGACAGTCCTTTGTTCTAAATATCTTACTCTCACCAAACTAACTGAAGAAATAGGTTGTCTCATTGTTACTTTAATTATCCACCAAAAACAATCAAAATCTGTCCACAACAACAAATTAATTTTCTTCCAGACTGATTGAAAATATAGTTTAATAAAACTAAAAGATTAAAGGTACAATTTTGTGATCTATTTGATAGAGAAATCCAAAACCATCTGATACATTCATTAACCTTTAACAAAAACTCACATACTTCAGCAACCGAAATGAAGAGGTTAATACCAGTTTCTTGATAATGGTCAGATTGGGTTCCGTGTTGTTTTGATCAGTCAATTTACACTGAATAAAATTCTAGTTAGGTTCCATTAAGAAATCATAAATAATGATTTAGACAGGCTCCTTTCAGAAATTCTGAATAATAGATTGGTCAGGATGCATTCAAAATTAATAATACTGTTGATGTCAAAATCCATGAAAATATACATAATGCTATTATTGGTCAAATTTGAATCAGAAATCCTGACGAATGATTTTTTTCAGACTTCATTCAAAAATCCAATATTGTGTTAAGATTTTGTGAATATGAACCATTACCACCTTAATCTGGAGTGATTTCACCTTTTCTAATCTCCCTCATGTAAAAAAACAGACAGGAATGCCCATTAAGTATTTCATTATAACAAATAAAAGGAAATTGCATTAAAGGGTTGTTTTTAATGTAAATTCCCTGATCCAGAATAAAAGGTTAAGTAGAATGTTGAAGATAAAGTACAGTACTCAATGAACTAATTGTTCTCTACAATCACAAGAATACAAGATTGAATTTAATATTCTTCACGGCTAGATTAACTGATGCACTCATATTCTCAACTGCAAGAAGATTCATGAAGATCTGGGATATAAAGAAGAGTGAATGTTAAGAAAAGATAAAGTAATTGCTGACATAGATTTGGAGGAATATCTGTAAATAAGTTACAATTGTTTTAAGAATGTTGGATTTTATGTTTCTTTCACTGATACAATAATAATAATTTAGCTTCTCCTGCATATCCTTGCATGAATAAAATGAAATTTTATGTATATTTGAAAATACTTACAGACTATAATAGTGAATGTCAATTTAGTTCAAATTAACTGAAGGGTGGAGACTGGAAAGCATGTTTGATGAGAATGGCAGGAGATCCAGAAACTCAAGGCATTCTCAGATTGAGGCATGGTTCCAGTATGCCTCGTGGGAAAAGAAACAACTCTATAGGCATCTGAAGACTGAGGTCTAAACAGAAAACCTAAAGAGGTGGGTGGAAAGAATGAAGGAGGCCCAGCAACTCATTGACAACCATGACATTCACGGGTTATATGGGACTGTCATGACCATGTACCCAAGGCCCATCCTAATGAGAGTCAAGAATGGAGGTGAATGTTGCTGATATCAAGCACATAGAAGCATTCCACTGAAATTAACAACTTGAAGACTCCCTCAGCCACAATGCCCTCCATATGAACACCTTTCTCTTCATCCCACAGCAGCCAATTTGGTCCAGCCTTGATGTGTGCCAACGAAAAGTAACAATGCCTTGGGAGCAGACTGTACCCCCTTTGAAGTTCTAAAACTTGGTATAGAGGAGCTTCAGTCACAAATCCACAATCCCATTGTCCACGTCTGTGTATAGGAGAATATACCATGGACCTCAGAGATGCTGTAATCATGTCCATCATCAAGAAAAGTTCAAATGTGGTACCTGCAGAGGTGACTGTCATGGGTAGGACCCTCCCAGGTCCTCCTCAATTCCCTTCTCTCAGTTGTCAAAGAGCTACTCCCAAATCACAATGTGGATTCCGTCCATCCGGCGGCACAGTGGACATGCAACTCCAAGAGAAATGCAATAGCAGCACTAACCACTAACATGGCCTTTTCCAACCTCACTAAATCCTTTGACACTTACAACCAGAAGGATCTGTGGAGCACACTCCTCAAAGAAGGGTGCCTGCAGAAATTCAACTCTATCTTATGTTTGCTACTTGACAGCATACACACCATGTTTCACACACATGGGTTCACACAGACCTTATTTTAGTGTAGACCAGTGTGAGAACACGCATTTTATTCAGCCTTCCCTGTTGCAATGATGCTTCTCATCTCCCACAAGCTTCTTGTGGAACTAATCTACAGGACCAAGAGAGAACTATTCAACCAACAGCAGCTCCACTCCAGACTTAGTAGTCAAGCTGAAGTTTGTGGATGTGTTCAGAGACTGATCTGCGTGACTTCATCCAACTTCTTCAATGAAATATATGAAAGGATGGACCTTACACTCAAAATCTGCAAAAAGTCCTCTACCAGCCTGCTCTCCCTCTGTAATACTGCCCTCTGACAATAAGTTCATGAAAGTTTGTGCTGACTTTGAGGTCTTCATTTTAACTCCTTTTATCTCCAGAGCGTATGCTGGCTGCCCGAGGACAATGGTGAGTTCAAGTTCAAGTGTATTGTCATAGGCATACATACACAGGGTATGGATGTCAGGAAAATTAGCTTTTTGCAGCAGCAGTGCAGTATATTACAAACATGACAAACATAAGTTAAAATAAACTTAAATTAACATACGTTACACATAACTCACATGACAAAATAAACATAATGTCTCTAGTGCAAGTTAAGAAAGACTAAAAGAACTATAGTCTGAGGTAGAGTTAGAGCTTTTCCGGTCGATTCAAGAACCTGGTGGCAGTGGGGAAGAAGCTGTTGCTGAACCATGAGGTGTAGGTCTTCAGGCTCCTGTACCCCCTGCCTGATGGCAGCAATGAGAAGAGGGCATGGCCCAGATGGTGGGGGTCTTTAATGATGGATGTCGCCTTCCTGAGACATGATTCTTGTAGATGTCCTCAGTGGTGGGGAGTGCTGTACCTGTGATGGAACCAGCTAAGTCCACCACTCTCTGTAGACTCTTGTGTTCCTGTGCACTAGAGTTTCCATACCAGACCGTGATGCAACCAGTCAGAATGCTTTCCACTGTACATCTGTAGAAGTTTGTCAGAGTCTCCCATGACATGCCGAACCTCCTTAAACTTCTAAGAAAGTAGAGATGCTGGCTCACCTTCTTCATGGTTGCATCTATGTGCTGGGCCCAAGATAGATTCTCCGAGATGTTGACACCCAGGAACTTGAAACTGCTCACCCTTTCCACCACAGACCCTTCAATGAGGACTGGTGCACGTTCATTTGACTTCCCCCTTCCTAAAGTCCACAATCAGTGCCTTGGTTTTGTTGATATTGAGCGTAAGGTTGTTGTTATGACACCACTTGACCAGCTGACCTATCTCACTCCTGTACACCTCCTCGTCACCATCCGTGATTCAGCCAACAACAATGGTGTCATCAGCGCATCTTAGATGGCATTGGAGCCATGCTTAGCCACACAGTCATGGGTATAGAGAGAGTAGAGCAGGGGGGAAAGCGAGCTGCACCTGCGTTAGTGGTCAGTGAGGAGGAGATAAGGTTTCCTATCCGACTGATTGTGGTCTCTCAGTGAGGAAGTCAAAGACCCAATTGCAGAGGGAGGTACAGAGGCCAGATCTTGGAGCCTGACGATAAGTTTTGAGGGGATAATGGTATTAAATGCCGAGTTGTAGTCAATGGACAACGGCCTGACTTATGTGTTCCAGTTGTTCAGGAGGTCCAGAGCAGAGCAGAAAGCTAGTGTGATAGCATCTGCTGTAGACCTATTGTAGCGATAAGCAAATTGAAGTGGGTCCAGGTCCTTAATTAGCAGGAGTTGATTAGAGCCATAACTGACCTCTAGAAGCACTTTGTTATGGTGCATGTAACATTAATGGATGGTAGTTATTGAGGCAGGTCACACTGCTCTGCTTGGGCACCGGTAGAATTGATGCTATCTTGAAGCAGACAGGAAACTCAGACCGCAGAAGCGAGAGGTTGAAGATATCCCTTAACATTCCAGCCAGCTGGTCAGTGCAGGCTTTTAGCACTGGACAAGGTACGCCATCAGGGCCTGACACATTGCGAGGGTTTATCCTCCTGGAGGATGTTCTTACCTCAGCCTCCGAGACTGAAATCACAGGGTCGTGGGGTGTTGTAGGGACTTGGGCAGGTATGTCATTATGCTCCCTCTCAAAAAGTGCATAAAAGGCTTTAAGCTCATCAGGGAGTGATACGTCATTGCCGTTTATGCTGGTCGATTTTGCCTTGTGGGAGCTGCTGGTTAGCAAGCCCTACCACAGCTGTCAAGCATCCATTTGTGTCTCTATCTTCATCTGGAATTTCCTCTTCTCTTTCATGATAGTCTTCCGGTAATCATACCTTGACTTCGTAAGTCTCTGGAACACCAGTCCTGAACACTACAGATCTAACCCTCAGCAGACTATGAATCTCCTGGTTCATTCAGGGCTTCTGGTTTGGGAAGACTCGATATGATTTTGTGGGCACACACTCATCCATGCAGGTCTTCACGAAGTCGGTGATGATTGTGGCATATTCGTTCAGATCTGTTGATGAGTCCCTGAATGTGGTCCAGTCCATCGATTCCAAGCAATCCCGTCTACACTCCTCCACCTCCCTTGACCATACCTTCATGGCCTTCTCCACTGGTGCCTCACTCTACAGTCTCTGCCTGTATGCAGGAAATGGAAGCACAGCCAGGTGGTCAGATTTCCTGAAGTGCAGGGAGGGGGTGGCTCAGTAGGCACACTTGTCAGTGGTGTGACAGTGGTCAAGTGTGTTGGGTCCTCTGGTGTTACAGGTGACATGCTGGTAGTAGTTTGGCAGAGGCTTCTTCAAGCTAGCCTGGCTGAAGTCCCCCCTGATGATGGGGAAGGCATTAGGTTGCACCATTTTGTGCTTATTAATCATGGTACTCAATTTCTCCAGTGCCAGCTCAATGCCTGCCTGGGGTGGGATGTATAATGCAACCAAGGAGAACTCCCTCAGCAGATAGTACAGACAGCAGATAGTACAGAATTTCACAAACCTCATGGTCTCCCAGGCAATGGTGATCCCTGCTCTTTTGTATGTTTCTCAGACTTGGACATCAAAGCAAAATCTGCTGGAAGGATAAGCAAACTAACATCAACACCCTTGTCCCACCAACATTCCCACTGAGGTCCTAATTACACTTGTTTGGTTTAGCTGGACAGGCAACTTCATTCGCATACCCGACACCAGACTTTGAAAACTGACACTCTATTCTGAGCACTGTCAATGGAAGAGATGACCAGGTGGACAGGAGAAAAGATTCAAGGGTGTTCTCAAAACTTCCTTGAAATAAGCAACATCCACACCAACTCCTAGGAATCCCTGGCCTATGACCACACCAAGGAACGTATAGGACCAAATTGAAAGTCACAAGACCAAATTTTGTGAGCACATAGAAGTTCAGTGCATACGGCTAAAGGAACATACCACCTCACAACCTACTCACCATGTATCCGATCAAACACTTTCTATACTACTTTTGGTGGATTGTTCAAGCCTTGGTGGGTGAGTCCAGGACTAGAGGGCACGATCTTAGAATTAGAGGGTACCGGTTTAAAACAGAAATGGGGAGAAATTTCTTTAGCCAGTGGGTAGTGAAATTATGGAATTCTTTGCCATGTACAGCTGTGGAGGCCCAATCATTAGGGGTGTTTAAGGAGGAGATAGATAGGTATCTAATGAGTCAAGGTATCAAGGGATACGGGGACAAGGCTGGAAATTGGGGCTAGATAGGAATAGTTTTTAGTGTAGCTCATGGAGCAGACTCGAAGGGCTGAATGGCCTACTTCTGCTCCTTTGTCTTGTGATCTTCTCAATCACACACACAACTCACAAAAGTTGAGTGGAAGCAAGTCATCCTCAATCCCGAGGGACCAACCAAGAGAAAGGAAAGAAAGAGGTGTCTAACCAGGTAAAGGCATGAAGTGCATTTTTTTGTAATTTATTCTCAGGAAGAGGCACCTTGCTATTTGATGAACTGATCTGAAAAATTAATGCAAGGCCATTAGGAAATCTGGCTGTGAAAAGTAATGAATTAAATTGGTTGTGAATTGAATATATGATAATAGCATATAGTTGGCAAAGAGCTTCACCATTGTAATTCAGTTGAGAGATGTTGATGAAGTCATAAGCCTCAAGAGAGGAATTCACGAATTGTACAAATGTCAGTAAAGCCCTGAGATTAAATTATGAACACACTTATTAGCTGTTTGTTGCTCTATTTGATATCACCTGAACAGGTTTTCTTTCTTTCTATTTTACAAACCCTCCCAAATATGCACAGGAGTGCAATTGTTTTCCCATACATATCTTTTCCTTTGGATCTCTCCCAGTGTAGAGTTACGAGTCAGGTTGCTATTTGGTGAATGTCCATTTTAAGGCACCTGGACAGTAGAGTAGTAGTGTGTGTGTGGTGTCATCAAGACAGCCAGATAACAATGTGCTGACAGTCTGCTAAGTGAATCTGAGAGAAAGAGAGAGAGAGAAAGAGAGACAGAGAGAGAGACACTGACTGCTGGTCTCCTTGGATGAAGAACAATAAGTGTGTCTGGCACTACAATCCATGTATGGATTTTTGGAGCAAACAAGTGGAATCCACTTTGTCATTAACCTGTAGTGGGAAATAGATATTTCTGTGGACAGCCACATATCGAATGCCTTCGGGGTGGCAATTACTTCGGAACAAAGTAATGGAGATCATCGAAGATTGAGGAATCATGTGGATTCCATCGTGGAACATGTGGATTTCATAATTTCTCTCTACATTCTCTCTACATTTCCTCTTCAGTCAAAGGTGGTTTTGCAAAAGCCTTTGCTCACATTTCACCTGATGACTTGCTGAACTGAACTTTGAGAACCATTCCTAGAGTTGGGGGTTTGGGAATTTGCCACACACACATGTTGAGTTTAGTTTTAGGGATTATGTTTGATATCTGATGTTTTTACTTTTCTTATTATTAGTTATTAATAAAATAGTTTTTAACACTTGTACGAGACTCGTTGTGCTTATATTGCTGCTGGTACATAACAGTAGTAAGTGTTTGCGTCTCAAAAGAATTCAAATGTTATAGAGTCGCACAGCATGGTAACAGCACTGACCCAACTCATATTTAAAAAGCTAGCAGGAACCTTCTCAGTGTTGGTAATCCAGTGAAGACCATGTGATTTCAGAAAGTTGCATAGTTCTTAAAAAATTTATGTGCATTTTATGCCTCAGGAGAATGCCATGCTGCCTCAAGGAATTGATAGATTCAATGGCTTCCCATTTGATTCACAGAGGATAACCAAGTGATGCCAGTGCATTTGTGGAAGTTTTGTTTCAGGACCTCAAATTATCACCAATCTGTTTCTACGTTGCCTCCAAAGAGCACTCAGGGCCTTTGTTCTCTCAACCAATGAAATACCCTTGCCAGGAAAGAGACCAGACTCTTTGCCATATGATTGAATGATTGCTTGTCTGTTCTCCCATGCATAAAGATCAAAGAAATTGAAAAAAATCTGCACTATTTCTTAAAGTCCCTCTGATACTTCTTCAGTTTGCCTGCAGCAAACCAGGAGATTAATCATTAGTTTTGAATGACACAAATCAAAGCCTCAAGGGGCTCGTAAACTCGTCGTTCATAGAAGATATGCGTCTATCAGAAGCTCCTGAGATGGTCGCCATGTTGCACAATAGTGTGCCAAAATTCTGTTGCTGTACCAGTGGATTTTAATAGCAATCTGGTAGAAAGACATGATAATAATCTGGGAGATGGACACAAAGGCTCTGAACAAACCTGGTGCTTTGTGCTGGGTCCCTGTAAATCCAGTGATCCTGAGAGGGTAGAACCTTGCTAGAATTCCTCATGCTGGTGGTGTTGCCTTTCAAATCCATCTGGGACCTATCGTGAGTGTGAAGTTCGATAGGTTGCTCACTAACTCTCTTTATTAATAGTGGGCTTCATTAAGGATCTCTGGTTATGCCATATGCAGACCATGGTTTCTTGAACAAAAGGGCAGCCCATTTGCACAAAGGGAACCTCAATGGGGGTAGTACAGTGGGTAGCAGTAATATTGATCCCCCACATCTCCAGGTTCCTCTTGACTTTCGATGCTGTCTGTGATCAGGTGGGTATGGCCTGGATTCCTACTATGACCATATGGATTTAAGCTGGATGCTCCAGTTTCCTCCCACATTCCAAAGGTGTACTGGCAATTGTGGTAGTGTAATGGTTAGCATAATGCTATTACAGCACCAGCAACCCGGGTTCAAGTCCAGCTGCTGTCCGTGAGGAGTTTGTACGTTCTCCCCCTGTCTGCGTGGGTTTCCTCTGGGTGCTCTGGTTTCCTCTCATATTCCAAAGACATACGGGTTAGGAAGTTGTGGGCATGCTATGTTGGCGCCAGAAGCGTGGCGACACTTGCAGGCTGCCCCCAGAACACTCTACGCAAAAGATGCATTTCACTGTGTATTTTGAAGAACATGTGACTAATAAGATAATAAAGAATAAAGATACTGGTTAGTAGATTAATTGGCTAATGTGTATTGCCCCTGGTGTAGAAGAGTAGAGACTTGATGGGCATTTGAGAGGGAATAAGTTATAGGGAAATAAGTAGGGAAGTGAGCTAACGTAAACATTTCTTATGACAAGTGGCCTATGTCATAAGAAAACATGAGAAAATAACAATTAATACCCTTTTGAGCATTTAATATGCTTAACCCTTTGTATTTGCTGCATCATTTTCTGATGTTACTGTCATAGAAGGTAGAACATCTCCAAAGCATACTAAGTATGCATCGCAGTCCCTTTTTTGGATGCCTAGGTGTCCATGTTGTACTTGAGAAAAGACTATATGCCAGCTATTATCTGGGTAAATTTCTAACATTGAGCACACTTCTTGTCATCATCTGGAACCTCAGCATTTTATATTTATTTAATCATCTCTCATGCAGAACATTATCAACTGCTCTTCAAAATCCACTCCTATAGCATAAGTTTAGCTAACAACTAAACTGACCCACCTTCCAGGATATCAAGAAGACTGATCAGACGGAATCTTCCTCATCTGAACCCACGATGATTGCTGTCTGCTGGGTCGTTGCATATATAATGTTGATAATTGCTTCCATTATTTAACAGAGAGTTATGGGTTCAGGTTAGTTAATCTGCAACTGCTTGTGCTTTTTTTGTCACCCTGTGTAAATATGAATACTCCAAAAGCTTTATTGGTATTGGTATTGGTTTATTATTGTCACCTGTACCGAGGTACAGTGAAAAACTTGTCTTACAAACTGATCTTACAGGTCAATTCACTACACAGTGCAGTTACATCAAGTTAGTACAGAGTGCATTGATGTAGTACAGGTAAAAAAAACAATAACAGTACAGAGTAAAGTGTCACAGCCACAGAGAAAGTGCAGTGCAATAAGGTGCAAGGTAACAACAAGGTAGATCGTGAGGTCATGAGGACATAGGTCATAGTCCATCTCGTTGTATAAGGGAACTGTTCAATAGTCTTATCACAGTGGGGTAGAAGCTGTCCTTAAGTCTGGTGGTACGTGCCCTCAGGCTCCTGTATCTTCTACCCGATGGAAGAGGAGAGAAGAGAGAATGTCCCAGGTGGGTGGGGTCTTTGATTATGCTGGCTGCTTCACCAAGACAATGAGAGGTAAAGACAGAATCCAAGGAGGGGAGACCGGTGTCCGTGATGCGGTGGGCTGTGTCCACAACTCTCTGCAGCTTCTTGCGATCTTGGGCAGAGCAGTTGCCATACCAAGCCGTGATACATCCTGATAGGATGCTTTCTATGGTGCATCAGTAAAAGTTGGTGAGAGTTTATCTTAACCTATTGTTTTCTCCCTAATGTCCAATGCTTTTCCTATAACAATCAATGTCCAATGTATAAAAAAACAAAGCAACTATACTTCTGCGACTCCTCAATGACAAACTAACTTTAAAAATAGATTTAAATTTGCTGGCAAAATTCTTATTAAAAATGCAGCCACTCTGTGATTACATACTTTTTTTCATTACCTGTTATAAATTGGAAGTATCATTTAAATAATTAATATCGCCAATTATACTCACAAAGCAGTCTAATTAAAAAGCACTCCAGTACCACAGGAGAAGAAAGTATAAATTACATTTAACTGTTTTTTGTGTATTTGCTTTATAGCTCCCCTCTAGTGATCTTTGATGGAATTGTAAGAGATCTATAATGGTGAAGCTATTATAGAAGGTTAATATCACCCATTTATACTATTTTGATGAACTTTAATTATGCAGAAAAGGATTGCTGCTATGTGATTGGCTGTGCAATTGAATGACTCATATTTAGGTATTTGGATGACAGATTCCTTTTGGATACAAATGCTAAACGTGGAAGAAAATAGTGGACAGAAGCAGAGCCACATTTTTCACATGTAAATTAGAAACATAAGAATTCTGATTTATTCACAATAAAATTGTGGTGAATAAGAAAAAGTAAATTGAACAATATGAATCATCAGCCACGTGCCAAATTTTAAACGTAAAA
Organism: Pristis pectinata; assembly: GCF_009764475.1. Classification (NCBI taxonomy): domain Eukaryota; kingdom Metazoa; phylum Chordata; class Chondrichthyes; order Rhinopristiformes; family Pristidae; genus Pristis; species Pristis pectinata. The sequence continues at coordinate 126,209,476 of NC_067406.1, forward strand.
GTAAATCATGTTAAATTTTGGATGTAATTAATGCCTTTAATCATGGAATTTTGCAACGTAGAAGAACGCCTTGAGGTTCAGCAATATTAGAAAATGTTATCAACTTGGTATCCCTGTTGTCCCAAAATTCTACCATGTTGCCCTTTTCCTCCATTTATATAATGGTTGCATATAGTGACAGCACCATATCCCACCAGGATAGGGCTTACTGGTTAATTCTCCTGCCCATCATTTGATTTAATGAAAATAATTTATTTGTAACTATCCTCCACTCACTGCATTTTTCGGAGGAATTATCCAGCTTCTATTAGTAGAAGTTGCCATGGTTTCTGTTTACTCTTCCCTTTTAATTGGCTCTATTTGACAAACTACAAAAAACCTCATAGGAATTGAGAAAAGCAAAACAGAAGGATAACAGAAAATAACTGATAATTGGTTTAAGGAATATGTACTGAATGCAATTACAATGTAAGTAATGGGTGTAATGGGCACTAAATGGATTCCTTTAAAATGCTGGGATTGTGTAAGGTCCTGGATGATGCACAAAACTCATTGTAATCAGGATCTGCAAATGAGAAGCATATGGGAAATGGGGATCGAGAAGTAGGCAGGAAAACCTCCCTTCAATCCAAGCAAAAGAGAGGTTGGGAATAAGAATAAAGTGAGGTTCAGACTAGATTCTCTCTTTCCCAGGCTCCTTCAGCACCACAATTGACTGTTCCTTCTTTTCCCTGTTCCTGCTCAATGGGCTTGAGGTTGGGTGGGATGGAAGTCAATGGAATAAGGTTTGGAGGATGGCTTGGGTCATAAGAACATACAAACATGACCATAGGACATAGGAGCAGAATTAGGACTTTTAGCCAATTAAGTCTGCTCCGCCATTCGATCATGGCCTGAGTAGGCCACTTCCCCTCAAGCTCGGTTCTCAATGCAATCATATTCTATCAGGTCCATATCCTAATACTATCTACTCATCTTCTAACAAACATCTCAATTAATCTCAGTTTTAAATCCTAACTGCTAGGCTGATACATTAATCGAGTGCTGAAGACATGATCTGCTGCTAAACATGCTGCCTTTAGAATTGAACCGTCCAAAGCCCTCTCTCCTTTCTCAAAGCTTGTAAGAGATCCCATTGTGATACTTTGAACAGAAGGAGACTTATCCCTGCTCCATGTTTATACTATACATCTCTGACTTTTCCTTTACTTTTCTGGATCAGTGACTCCCCATCTCAGAGGATAGGCTAGTCACCAACCTTGCCCACATGGAAATAGACTTGCTTGACTATAAGCTCTCCCACCCTACCTTCATTAAGAACTTCACCTTGTTCTCCCAATTCCTCTCTCTCTCTAGCAGATTTGTTCCGATGATGAGACATTCCACACTGGTGCATCTGAAGTGTCTTCCTTCTTCCTGAATCATGACTTCCACCTCTACCATATTGGCCAGAGTCCTTGACTGCACCTCATCTATTCTTCCCTGCCTCCACTCGTAATCCCTATCCTAATGGACAGAGCAAGTGCAGAGTTCCCTGGCCTTTACCTTCCTCTGACCAACTTCTGCATTCAGTGGATCATCTTTCACAATTTCTGCAAACAAGATTCCACCACCAGGCACATATTCTCCTCCACTTCCAATATTTCAAAGGGATCACTCTCTTCAAGACTCCTAGATCTGCTCTTTTACCATTTCCCATCTTATGGCACTTAAGATCCATTGAGTTCCTCCAGCACTTTGTATGTTGCTCTCATTATTTTGTCTCAGTTTTTCTTTTTCTGCTAGTATAGTCTGGTCTTCTGGGCATGTCCCACAAAACTTGTTTTCTCTCTTTCACAGTTCTGACAAAGTGTCTCGGACCTAATCCTTAACTGCTTCTCTTTCCATAATGTTACCTGACTAGCTTTGTATTTCTTGCATTTTCTGTTTTTATTTCTGATTTTCAACATCTGCAGTTTTCAGTCTCCATATTTCAACCTCAATATACATTTCGAAATCAACTTATTTCATCATGATCACAATGCTGCTTGTGAGAGCTGGCAGTGTGCAGAATGATTTCTGTGATTCCTATATTACGACATTGACTATACTTCAAAGGTACAGTCGCTATAACTTTAGGATTAAGAGGAAAACGCCTAGTGGATGCAAACCACTTATCTGTAACTTTATGGTCCTATTCACAACATTTGTTGCGACAACTAATGCCTAAACCCAATATTCCACAACTCTATACGTTAACAGGCCCTTCCGGCCCAACAAGTCCACACTGCCTATTTAAGCCCACGTTAACCTACCTATATCTCTTTTGAAATGTGGAAGGAAACCGGACCACTCAGAGGAAATCCACGCAGACACGGGGAGAATATCCAAACTCCTTACAGACAGCAGCCGGAATTGAACCCCAATCGCTAGCACTGTAATAGTGTCGCGCTAACCACTACGCTACCGTGAAAGGCTGAAGTTCCAGTACAGACTCCTTAAACATAGATCATGTCGATCTGAATACGATCCCATTATCCCTACATTCTGATTCCTATCATCTGATCAATTCCTGATCTGGGCCTTTCCACATTCTTGACTTTTGCATACTTTTTTTTATTTTTTGGAGCTTGATATGGAAACTTGCTTACCTTGTTATTTTCAAGGCACCTGTGTAACTTTCTGTTTACATCTTGAAATAATGCGGCACCTTTTTTATTGCAAGTTTACTGGAATTTCACAGTGGAAAAGGACAGACCCTGAAGTTGGGGGCAGAAATCGCACTGAATGTTCACTGTGTAAATGACATGAAATCTGACCCTGGAAACCTGGTTGAGGTTCTGATGATGTTGGAAGGGTGAGTAGAAGCCTGGAGTACTGCCACAGAGGTAGAAGCGGCAATATTATAGAGATAGAAGTGGACGGAATTAGTGGCCTAAGCTAATGATCCAGAGACACATGTTCAAATCCTACCATGGGAACATGATGCGGCACGACAGTGTAGCTGTTAGCGTAACGCTATTACAGCATCAGCTCAATTCCGGTTCAATTCCGGCCACTGTCTGTAAGGAGTTTGTATGTTCTCCTTGTGTCTGCGTGTGTTTCCTCCGGGTGCTCCGGTTTCCTCCCACATTCCAAAGATGTACGAGTTAGGAAGTTGTGGGCATGCTATGTTGGCACCGTAACGTGGCGACACTTGCAAGCTGCACCCAGAACACTCCAAAAGAAATCTTAATCTTAAATCTTAAAATCTCAAATAATATCCAATTTAAAATAATAAAAAAGATCGATCAGTTATGGTGATCGTGAAGCTATTGCATTTTCGTGGAAAATATTATCATTGATGTGATTCAGAGAAGAAATTCAGTCAACCATACAGCCAGGCATATTTGTGATTCCAGACCTACAAGAATTTTTTTGATGAAATGGTTCAACATGTCAGACAGTTGTATCAAGCCATTACATTCAAATATTATTGAGGGCTGCTGGAAGGCTATCAACTCAGTGAAAAACACACTTTGGTCTGCCCAAAACCTGTTGATCTTCCAGTACAATGAGATGCCCAAAAGTGAATGCTGTTGACTGGCACACTCCAGCTGCAGAGTACGTGCTGAGGGATGTACTGAAGCTTGGTGGAGCCACTATGCCGTATTCTAGGCCACAAGAGCACATTCTAAGGGATGTACTGAAGCTTGGTGATGACCCTATGAATGCAACTAAAGACCTGTACTGTTTGGTTTATATTTCCTGTATATATTTCCATGAATTAAGTTGATTTTTGAAATAAAGTAAGTACATGCTAAAGGTCAGTGCAGCCAATGCAAAGGCTTTGAGGGGAAGGAACGCATTGAAGGAACTGCCACCACTGGGCATTGAAAGGCTGAGTCCAGTGTAACAGCCTGTCAAACCCTTGTTGGGTGTATTGTTCAAAGAGGTCACATGAGTGGTATTGGCACTTTGTAGATGGAATGTATTGTCTTCATAACACAATGAATGTAACAAAAAAACATAAACTGTTTGTATTGTATTTCCTGTATATAATTTTGTGAATGATATTTTTTCAAAATAAAACAAAATGGATATATCTGGATGGGTACCGAGGCACCAAGCAAAGTAAGGCCCCCTTCATCCCAGTCAACCTTGAAAAATCTTTTCATGAACTAGGAAATGCTGACTAAATTTGAGGAGTTGCCTTTGTAAAGTGGTATAGGATGTCAGTGTCCTCTGCAGCTTTACATCCGAATGCAGTGAATAGAACTGTCTGCAATTATTTGAAATAACATGGAAACAATTAACAGCAATGGAAAGGTGACTGTGAATGTGACAAACCAGCAGGTGTCCGAGATGTAGGAAGATCAAAGACATGACCAGAGATAAGCAAAAGCAAAGGAATCATTAACATATCAAAAGCTTGGCAGAAAACTTACACAAGCAGCTGTGCCTGAGCCAAGTCATATCACTGAAATTGACAGCATCTGAGCCTTTCACGTGGACACTCCTGGGATGAGGCTAAGATTTGCTGTAGGGGGAGAGGTGTGAAATAGCTCTGTACTGCAGATTAGCAGGCTGAACATTTACACAGAAGGAAGACCAACTACTTGACACACCTGAAACTGACCACCTGAGTGCTTTAGTACAGAACGTGTGTATCATTAAACTTTTGTATGCTTGGAAATTGTAGAGGATAGCTTTCCACAACTGAAGCAAAATTTGTGAACATTTGACCCTTTCCTGTTTCACGCATGAGCCTGAAGTTTCTCTATCACAGTAGAATTCCTCCCTTGCAGATTCACCATCAAAATTGTCAATTAACAGCCTGATGTAGTGAAGGTCGCAAAGTCATTCCTTTCAGCCAACTTCCAAGGACCCCTTCATTGTGATCCTTGTTATGTTTGGTCCCACCAGTAGGACAAGCCCAACAGAGGCATTGGCTCATTGGGATACAATCAAGAGGAAATGTCCTGGAACTCCTTTACATTCACTCCAGAGCCTTAAAATCTGATGCACCAAGACAAATACAGCTCTAGAGGGCATTGAGCTATTAATTGTCTGCCATCATCTGACAAGACTTCCAAATCCTTGTAAAACATAACTGTTCAGATGCATCAAGTAACCTCAGTTTTGTGTGGAGATTCTATTTTCTGTAAGTTGCATATCTCTGCATCCCAATTGATGCTCATTTTCCCCTGGAGTTACAAGGCCATGAAATCCTATCAAAGGCAGACACTGACGATGAAATTCACTTGAACCATCACAGTCCTTGGCCATCTGAAGAAAAGAGCATTTGTTGATCAAAATCTTTACTGAACACAAAGCTCGTGGTTTACTGGGCAGCAATGATTCCTGTACAACTGTTTGCATCAGAAACATGGACAACCTACAGCAGATTTGCCTACAGGAAGATATCACTAAAGCTATCTCCATAAAATTCCTCTAATGCGATGGAAGATAAGCAAACCAATGTCAGCATCCTTTCCCAGGCCAATTTTGAGACTGCACCCACAGTCAGCCAGTGCAATGGATGAGCCACATTATTAACAAGCTGACACCAGAGTCCCAAAACAGATGCACCACTCAGAGGTCCATCAAAGAAAAAAAGAACCAAGAGGATAGAGGAAACATTTCAAGGATGTGCTCAAAGCCTTCTAGAAAAAAATGCAGTATCTCCACCAAGTTGTGGGAATGCCTTCTCCATGATGGAAAAGTGGTATCTGGGTTGGCACTGAGAACCTCGTGTCTCTTTGTTGGGAACATAAGGAAACCCAGCAAAAACATCATTAGAAGAACAACACATCAAACACCTAACCCACCCACTCCATCAAGCACCTCCGGTCCCACCTGAGGCAAAGTCAATGGATCACAAATTGGTCACATCAGCCATCTCAGAACACACAGAACTGAGTGAAGGCTAAGCTTTGCTATATGGTGAGAGATGATCAGTTAGTATGATCAGCAGAGAAACAGTAAATGGAATTTAATTCTCTAAGATGTGAGTTTATGGATTTTGGGAGTTCTAATAAGGCTAGTATTTGAAAAATAAATGGGAGGACCCCAGGAAGTACTGCAGAATAGAGGGACCTTGTACATGTCCATGGATCCCTGAAGGCAGTCGCACAGATTAATAAAGTGGTTAAGAAAGCATACAGCAATCTGCCTTTGTTAGCTGGGGTATTGGATATAAGAGCAAGGAGGTTATGGCAGAACTTCTATGAAACATTAGATAGCTGGAGTATTGTGTGAAATTCTGGTTGTTTCACTATAGGAAAGTTGTGATTGTTCTGGAAAAGGTGCAGAGGAGATTCACCAAGATGTTGCCCGGGATGAAATGTTTCCGCTATGAGGAAAGACAGTACAAGTTTTTTTAGGAACGGAAAAGGCTGAGGAGAGCCCTGACTGAAGTATACATAAATATGAGGGAGATAGTGAGGAATTGATTCCTTTAATAAAGCTATTCATAACCAGTGGGCACAGGCTTAAAGTAAGGAGTAGGAGATTTAGTGAGGATTTGACGAAGAGGGTGGTTGAAATTTGGAACACATTGCCTGTGCGGGTGGTGGAGACTCTCTTCTGCCCTCTCCCATCAGGCAGAAGATACAAAAGCCTGAAAGCATGTACGAGCAGGCTCAAGTACAGCTTCTATCCCGCTGTTATAAGACTATTGAATGGTTCCCTAGTACGATAAGATGGACTCTTGACCTCACAATCTACCTTGTTACGACCTTGCACCTTATTGTCAACCTGCACTGCACTTTCTCTACAGCTGTGACACTTTACTCTGTATTCTGCATTGCTTTACCTTGTACTACCTCAATGAACTGTGTAATGAATTGATCTGTATGAACAGTATGAAAGGCAAGTTTTTCACTGTACCTTGGTAAACCAATTCCATTTCCAAGGTTATGGGCCAAACACTGGCAAATGGGACTAGCTTGGATGGGTCATTTTGGTCAGCATGGACCAGATTGGCTGAAGGGCCTGCTTCCGTGCTGTATGACTTTATGGCTCAATGATGGCCATAGAGGGCATGATGGGCTGAAGATTCTGTTTCCATGCTACATGACTTCATGATTCCACAAGGGGAGTGAAAGCAAACTGTCCTTACCTTGAGGGTCTACTGAACGAGGTTTGTTCATCTTGGTCCTTAGTTGAGTTCAATGTTAAAGCAATATAATTTTACAATTTACAAAGTGTTGTAAGTGACCTTGGATGTATAGCAATAACCCCTTAGCAATTGTATTTTAAACACACCCTTTCTTACAATCATATAAAAAACAACTATGTGGAGCAAATCCTTTTCTCCGAGAGATGGCCTTAGCACACTTATTTGCTTTGCTTTCATTCGGGAGTTTCAGGCAGCCAAGAAATCTGATGTTCTGGTCAGAAGCACATGTTAATACTGTTCTAATAGGGGCAATAATATGTGGTAGATAGCAACCTGTCTCAACAGAACTGGCAGCTTGCATAAGGTTAAACACTCTCGAGTTAAAAGTGGAATTTGGCGGGTTCAAACATCTTGCAAGTGCAATGACATTATTCCCAGTTTAATCCTCACTCTCTTCTAAATCAATCTGCTCTCCCAGTTTACAGCAGGGAAACTGGATGATTGTATTCCCAATTTAAAGATGACCAAAAATATGCTGCCTCTTTTGTTGAATTGGATAGCTCAGTAGTCAGTGAGTATTTATGAAAATAAAATTAGGTCATTGTTAATGCAAATCAAGGGGCTAATGACTTCTTAGGGCTCTTGCAAAATTGGTTTGAAACTAACCAAAATAATGTCCCCTAAAAGGAAATTTGGAAGTTACCATACAATGAAACAATATAGAGCTTCTTTACTCAAGGATGGGACCAAAATGATTGGTGAGCCTTATATTTATCATGGTTATGGTATGATTTCTGAATAAACCTCAATCAGCACATCAAAGACCTAAATCTATTTGTAAATTCATTGAAACAGCATATCAGTAAATTATGCATTACCTGTCTCAGGATTTTAAAACACTGACATTTATTTAAAAGTGCATTGACACTTTGGTAAATATGTGGAAAGAGAATTTATTAATGTGAAATGAAGGTGGATACGTAGCTGGACTCTTTCTTTGCTTATTGAAATGCTTAGAACGTATGGGGATTACTCAGTACAAAGGCTTACATATTCCTGTCTCTGCACTATCAGTTCCCTCATGCCGCAGAACAGACCCCATGAAGAAACTGAAGGCAAGATCTTTGTGGCCTTGCCCACCACCCAGTGCTGCTGCTGGTGGTCCCCACCTACCTGCACTCACCTTAGCTGGAGGGCCGACATCCTGGCCCTCCACTCTCCAGAGTCAGGCAATGAGTTCTCAGAGGCTTCTGGTGACTTAATGCCAAGGCCCCGTATCCAGAAATGCCCTGACATGCATTGATATAAGGCAAAGTAGGGTGGAGGAGCTGCCATAGCCATGAGGTTCTAACACTCTTTTGATGTCTCTGATAGTCAATTCAAAATGTGTTCTGTGTTGATATGTACAGTGAATCATGGCAAGGTGCCCTTTTTAAGACTGGTTATGTATGCAATGTCTGTTTTGTTACAGAATTATAATAGGAAGCACACAATGTTTGCTGAAGGGAGTCTGGGTGATAACTAAAATCTATTCTTTTACAGTGTAAGTTTTGATGCCAAGTAAAAATGATTCATAATGATATCAAGATTATTGCAGGTTCTGTATATCTATAGCAAAGAAACTTTATAACTTTTGGTGTTTATAACAGGAGCACAAACTGGGAAATTGTGGACACACATGAGACTCAGATGCTGGGATCTGGAGCAAAAATCAAACTGCTGGAGGAACTCAGTAGGTTGAGCAGCATCTGTGGAGGTAGAGGGATTGTCAACATTTGGGGTTATGAACATAGAACATTACAGCACAGTACAGGCCCTTCGGCCCACGATGTTGTGCGACATTTTATCCTGCTCTAAGATCTATCTAACCCTTCATTCCCACATAGCCCTCCATTTTTTTGTCATTCATGTGGCTAACTAAGAGTCTCTTAAATGTCCCTAACGTATCTGCCTCCACCGCCTCTGCTGGCAGTGAGTTCCATGCACCCACCACTCTCTGAGTAAAAACTTACCTCTGACATCCCCCCTATATCTTCCTACAATCACCTTAAGATTATGCCCCCTCATGTGAGCAATTTGCCTTGGGTTGAGGCAAAACTGGATGCAACACTTCAGGTGGGGTGCCTCCAGCTGCAAAGCTGCATCAAATCTTCCCCATTTTTAGACCCCACATTACTTCTAATGGAGGCTAATATTCCACTAGCTTTTCTAATTACTCAGTGGACCTGCATGGTAATTTTTTGCATTTCATATACCAGGAGCCCCAGATTCCTTTAACCTTTTGCATTTTGTAGTCTCACTCCATCTAAATAACTTTTTTTCATCCTTCCTTAATCTGGACAATTACACATTTCCCACATTGTACTCCAATGTCAAGTTCTTCCAAACTCACCTTACCTATCTATATCCCTTTTCAAGCTCTTTATGTCCTCCTCACAAGTTGCTCAAGCACAGATCCCTGCTCTATCAATAAATTTGACTAAAATCCAAAGTACCTTCATCCGGTCATCAATATAGATTATAAAAAGTTGAGGGGCTAGCAGTGATCCCTGTGGTATCCTACTAGTTACTGAGTACCAATCTGAAAATGACCCATTTATCCGAACTTTTTGTTTCCTATCAGCTAGCTACCCCTCTATCCATGCCAATATAGTACATCCAATCCCATGTGCAACCTTTCAAGTGCACGTTATCAAATGCATTCTGGAAATCCAAATATACCACATCTACTTGTTCCCCTTTAGTCATCCTGTTTATTACTTCCTCAAGGAACTTGAGGAAATTTGTCAAGTAAAATTTCATTTTCATAAAACCATGTTAACTCTGCTTGATTATCTATGAATTTCTGAATGTTTGGCTTTTAACTCTTTAATAATGGATTCCAACATTTTTCCAATAACAAATATTAGGTTTACTGGATTATAATTTCCTACATTCTGTGGCATTGCCACAGATTTCTTTCCTATGGGTTTAAAACCAAAGACACAGATATTAAGGCCAGGATCCTTTAACCACTGCAATTTTAAAGCTTTTACCAGTCTAATTAAATTGTGGTATCAGCAGCCCTGGTGAACATGATCAGAGAAAATAGACTAGACAGTGTGGTTGCTTGCTAATTATATTCAATAAATCTGCAGTAATGACGTTACAGAGATTTGTGATGCCTCCTGGGAGAGAACTGTTCTAAAATGGTAGATTTGCCACAGGAATTAATCCACCATCCAACTGAGTCAATCATCACAGCCCAAGGATAAGATTTCAGGAGTTTAAAAGGAAAATATTAGTTAGAAATCTGAAATAAGATCAGAAAGGGTTGGAAATACTCAAAATATCAGGCAGCATTTGTGGTGAGAGAAACAGAGGTATTGTTTCAGGTCAGACAACGGGAGTCCCACAAGGCAGAAACCTTTAGGCCTAACATCTTCAGATGCTTCATCAATGACCTTCTTTCCATCATAATGTCAGAAGAGGGAATGTTCAATTCTATTCATAAACATAGGCTGAGGATCTGATCTCCCTACCATTGACACGCAATGACATTATTGTCACCAAGTCTTCCACTATCAACATCCAGGTGATGGGGAGCAGTTGGGGGTCACACAGACCAGAACTTCAACAGGACCAGACACATAAGTACTATGGCCACAAGGTCAGTTTCAAAACTGGTTATACTGTGGTGAATGACTAACTCTTTATGTCCTCAAAGCCCTTCCTCTATTTATAAAGAGCTAATCAAGGAATGCACTTTAATTGCTCGGTTAAGTGCAGCTCCAAAAACGTTCAAGGAGCCGTACATCGTCCAGGAAAAAGCAACCCACTTGATTGGCATCTCATCTATTAATCTAAATATTGACTCTCTCTGACACAACTGAACAGACCATGCTGCACACAAGTGCACAGATTACCTAAACCTCAGTAATTTGACTCAGGCTCCTCACCAAAACTGGAGGTCAGAAATCTGTCACTCACAATCAGACCAGAAAGGACCACCCAATCAGTCTTCTGCCTTTCCTCTCCTCTTCCTTCCCCTCTTTTCCTCCTCATCCCATTGCATAGATTCGGGAAAGGCTGTATTCAAACCATTGACAGTTGTGGAGAATGCAGCAAGCCTTCACAAAGTAAGGGATCCTCAATGGCATGTTCTTATGCTTGCTTCCAGATTGGTTTGGAACTGAAAATGTAGTTTCAACAAACCAGTGATGGTCAAGTCAAGTCAAATTGAGTTGATTGTCATATGCACAAGTATGGTGAGGTACAAGTAAAATGAAAAACTTACTATGGCAGCATCACAGGAGTGTAGATTCAGACAGTACACAGAACATACTTTATACATAAATTATACAAGACAGTGAAGAAAAGGACTGTGAAAAGCAAGATATTAGTGCAAATAAAACACAATTAGAAACGTGACTAGGGTAGTGCAAGAGGTGGTCCACAGTGTTCAGTTGCAGAGGTAGGATTAGGGTTTATAGGTCGGTTCAAGAACCTGGTGGTTGTTGGAAAGTAGCTGTTCGTGAACCTGGCGGTGTGGGACTTCAGGCTTCTGTACCTCCTGCCTGATAGTAGCAGGAAAAGAGGGCCATGACCGAGATGGTGGGGATCCTTGATAAGGCAGCTTCTTGAGGCAGCCCTCATGTAGATGCTTTCAATAGTTGGGAGGGCTGTGTCTATGATGGACCAGGCTGTATCCCTAAACTCTACAGCCTCTTGCGTTCCTGTGTGTTGGAATTGCTGTACCAGGCCATATGCCAGGTGTCTTCATAGCTGTGATGATGACTGTATTCTGTTCTTGTTCACGGATTTGGAGCCCTTTGTACAAAAGATATGTATGCCCCCCTGGAGCCACAGAGGACTTGGACATAGTGGTTGGAATGTAGTAACAGTATGATTGCTGCAAGATAATTGCATCATGTCAGCTCTCAGATGTCTGAGACCCATCAGAATGATCATATAGCAATGGGTTGGAGATAATGTGCATAAACAGAGAGCATGACCCTAGAAGTTCCAGGAGAGTTCCGTTCTGTACATTGGAGACTTTAAGAAAAAATGTTTTTACTCATACCAAGGGAAGTTTGCAATATGCACAGATAAAAACCCTATAGCTCCTTGCTGCTCTTCAGCCAAGGAGAGGGGGATAAATTCACCTCTTCTTGAGTAGAGAGAAACTTCTTTGTGGTGGGCCACATACTGGGAGATATTGCTATTAGCTAAAGTGTCAGTTGGAGGCCTTTATAGCTGCAGGCAGAGTTGAATGAGGATTGACATCACTAATTGGCTATTCTGCATACATCCTGACTGATCATCCAATGCATGACGACCACAATACCTAATTTGACTACTGCTGTGAATCATGCACAGATTGTGCACTCTGAGGTCACGCAGGAAACTGGAAGCAAATTGACACTTGTAACAGTGAGAATAACAGTAAAATGTAGCCTTGTTTTCTGGCTTTTAATTTTGCAACTGCTTCACAGAAATGATAAAAACTTATGCTTGCCAATAATAGGAGCTATTTAGCCACTTTCTGGCTCTTGGCTCAGTTATGACTCTTCAGTTATTCCTCCAGATATTTATGAAATGTGATAAAACTTCCTGCCTTCACTAACCTTTCTGTTACTGAGTTCTAGATCACCATTACATTTTGGATAAAATAAAAATCCTCCACTCTCATCTTATCATTTTACAATTAACAAATTTACTTTTCTCATTAAATTACCTCTTTGCTCATGGAAATATGTCCTTCTTTTTCATGCTGTCTGGGCCACCACAACCAAATTTCCCCTCAGTCTCCTTTGTCCTAATCAATTTCTTCCCATAATTATAATTCTCCAGCCCAGGTAACTCGCTGTTTAATTTATGACAAATCCAGTGGAGCACCACAAGTACTACGGGGACTGGGAAGTAGATGGCACTTCAAGCTTAGGCCAACACAGGTGCTGGACACTGCAATATCTTCAGGGATACCCATAAGAATACAAGAAGTAGTGTAGGGCATTCTACCACTCTTGCTTCAATAAGATCATGGCTGATCTTTTATTTCAATACCACTTTCCTCCACCATATTCCTTAATTCCTTCCCTTTTGAAAAAAAAAGATTGATCTACATCTCGAATATACTGAGCTGCTGAGCCTCCACGGCCCTTGTTCATAGTGAATTCCAACTTCAGGGTGAAGATATTTCTTCTCATCTTGAATACATGAGGGTTGACCCCTTAGAGACTGTGAACCCTGGATCAAGGTAACATTCATGTGAAGTGTCAACACTGCATCTGCCCTGTCAAGCCCAGTCAGAATTTCATACATTTCAATGTGACTATTCTCATTCTACTAAACTCTAGATAGAACAGATCTAGTCTGCTTAATCTGTCCTCAAACATCAGACCTTTCATCCCAGGAATCAAACAGGTGAACCTTCATGCATCCCTTCTAACGCAAGCAGATGCCTCTCTAGGTAGGGAGATCAGACCCTTACATATTTTTTTCCAACTGTGGTCTCACCTGCACCCTATAAGATGTCCCTATTCAAGTGTGGGCTGCCCCCAGAACATTCTACACAAAGATGCATTTCACTGTGTATTTTGAAGTACATGTGACTAATAAAGAAATTTTATCTTAAATTTTACTATAATCTTTTCTCAATAAAGGCGAACATACCTTGTACCTTATTAATGGCTTGTTGAACTACACGTTAACTTTCAGTGATTCGTGTACAAAGGTATTTCCTTCTACCACTGCCAGATACCATTGCAATAGATCTCCCCTCTCAGTCTCTAAACAAACTTATTTTATTTGACTACAGCATTCATTAAAAGGAGTCCTCTCTTCATTTTGCTCATCTGTCAATCAAGCTGCATTTCAGCCAGATTTGACAGAAATATTTACCAAAGGATTCTTACAGTTAAAATGGTCTGGTAATCAAAAATCCATTTTCTTTGTTGCCCAACCTCAAACCATTACCCTCCCAACCAATCCACAATTAATGTCTTTCAAGGCTAAAATCCAGACTACAACTCTTTTTGCAAGGCGAGCAAGAAAAATAATCCTAATTTTAACAGAATTTTTGCAAAGTGCATAAAGAAAGCTACATTTGTTCTGAGCTTCAGGGAAGTGTTGGTCTTGGAAAAGCAATGCATAAAATGACCTTACTGTGTCACTTTATCTGTTACTATTTGAAGACTTGTTGGTCTTATGCAGATGAATTATAATACTCAAGAACTGGGGAAACAATCTAACTCCTTTTTATGAGACAAAGCAGAAATGGAATCTTCACTGGAAATTGTTCAAAACCCACTCTACAAGGATCAATAGTAATATATCATCTTAAAATGTCTGCACGTTCCTTTAAGCATTCTTTTCAATGCCTACATGAGACACCATTACTTGGTAAGTTCCTGCTTTGTGAAAATAGTTTTCATCAGAGTTCATTCTTGCAGTATTTCCAAACCTTCTACCTGTCAGGGTGCAGAGTTTAACAAGTTTGCCACTGTAAGATCTTATGTCCTCTATGTCCATTAAGATTAATTAACCTGAAATACGAGTTGGTCCATTAACACATAATCTGAATTCGTAAAAAGCTAAACTGCAGAGAGACAGATGCATGAATTTTAATGTCTGTCACTAAGAAACATTAAATTAGTGAATATAAAGAATGTGAAGTGATCCGCTTTCAGTGTCTAATCCCGTATGCAGAGACGCATTGAACTTTAATAATGACCAGTTGCAGTTCCCTGCAGAAGTTAGAAACGCATGTTTTCTTTAAAAGAGAAATTACAAAGATAAATCACCGAACTGATTCAAAAATCTCAAAAATCTTATCACTTTACATTTTCTCACCATCAACTAAAATTATTGCTGTGAATTCTCCTCACAATGTCTCAATGCAGGAAAGTCCATCTCTGGTACAGACACATCTTACAAGGCAGTTTTTATTTCATAAACTAAAAGACGGAATTTACTTTGAGTATTTCAGATAACTCTTGTATTTTCCTTGTGGTTGTACATGTGAAACTCTTGAACTTTTGTTCATTTGCACCAGATAAAAGGAATTGGTGCAAGAACCCATGTGGATTCAAGTTATTCAAGTTATATAAAATGTTCCTTGTTTCAGTGCTGTTCAAATCTCCTCCTACCTTTCACCAGGGCCCTCAACCATGCCCGTTCCATGCCATGAACTACTTCTCTGACTCATCTTCTTCTACCCAGAAGCATGATAAGATTCTCCTTGTCTTCAACTTTCAACTCATCAGGTTTTACATTCAACAGATCATGATCCCCAATTTCCAATACTCCCAACGATGCCACTACCAGACTCATCTTCTCCTGTCATCCCTTTTTAGAATTCTGAAGGACCTTTTTGCTCAAGGATGATCTAATTCCCTCTTCCATCTCCACCTATAGCAGCTCCCCCTCCCTTGGCATCTTCCTTTGTAGCAGAAGGAGATATAGCATTTACCACTTTACTTCCTCTCTTCCCACCATTCATGGGCCCAAGTAACCTTCCCATATGAAACAGTGATTTATTTGTATGCCTTTCAAGAATACTGTGTTCACTGTTCACTATGTGATCTTCCTTACACTGTGGATACTAAATGCAGTTTGGATGACTGATTTAAGCAGAAATAGGGTAGTTAGCCAGAGTCTGTTTCTCATGGTATAGGTGTCTAAAATTAGACGGCATAGATTTAAGACGAGAGGGAGGAGGTTTAAAGGAGATCTGAGGGGTAATCTTTTTCACACAACGAGTAGTCAGTATCTGGAATGAGCTGCCAGAGGAGGTGATGGAGGCGGGAATAGGAACGACATTTAAGACGCATCAGGACAGGTACTTGAATGATAAAGGCATAAAGGGATATGGATTGGTGGGATTAGTATTAGGCATGATGGTTGGCATAGACACGTTGGACTGAAGTGCCTGTTCCCATTCTGTACAACTCTGACTCTCTGACATTCTGACTCCCTTTCAATCCTCAAGTGTGAATTCAAGTGTGTCTATGACCCCTCACACTGTTCCAACAAAGCTTGATTTATGCTCAGTAAGCAGCACCTCATGTTATGACCAATCACAATGTAGTCTTCTAAATTCAACACAAGATTTAGCCATTTCGGGTAAACAACAGTTCCATCAGCTTCACTTTAGATTTCCATTATTCACAGCTTTTTTCAACTAATCTAATCTGTGATTTTTATTCACTTATTCTCATATTACCACTCTTTCACCTTAGACTGTCACTTCTTTTGTCATTTATTCCCTCCTGTTCTCCATTCTATCCCAGATCTTCCTCCTTGCTCTACATTCCTTCACTTTCTCTACATCTCAGACCTGTTTTATCTCTGTTTTCTCAGTTCTAGTGAAAAGTTATTGACTTGATACATCAACTTGCTCTTTCTCCGCAGATCCTACCTGGACTGCTGAGTATTTACAGAAAGTTCTTGGAGTTCAGATATCTCTATAAACTATCCTGTCCATATGCTATGCCTCTATGTGCCAGTTACTCTCTCTATTGTATCTTCATACATACTAAGCTCTGAATGTTGATTAAAAGATGACAAACGATATTAAAAATAGTTGCCCATTCAAGCAGCCAGTTATAATCCTGTGTCGAGCAAATCAAATAGTTATATGGGCTAAGTTGCTGACGTGCCCAATAATTCAAAAGATACACAATATCACCAGGAGAATAAAAATATGCAGAAGTGAGATGAACAAACCACCCTTACCCCATGTTAATAGTCACTCTTCCGATCTAACTATCTCACTTCCCTTGCTCACGACCTAATTCACAGGGATGTTCTATTCCCTTTAGGTGTCTCCCTTTCAGTGTCTTCCTCTTCCTATAAGGCCCTGGTGCAGAGCCTTGCCACAATATGTCAACCATCCCTCTGCCTCCAAAGATGCTGCTTGACCTAATGAGTTCTTCCAGCAGTTTATTTATTAGTCCAAATTCCAACATCTGCAGCCTTTTGTGTCACCCATTCTCTTACTTTTAAGACTATTCAGTCTGCCCTTTTTCCCTTACTGTTTTACTAAATTGTTCTTTTTTGGATGAGTTGGTTGAGATCACAAGTTTGGTCTGGAAGATGGAAAGTTCTCCATTTATTTTTGAAAAGGGCCTTTCATTTAAGCAGAGTTCTTAACATCTTATCCAGCAACAATTAACCAACCCCTCACCACTCTGTGAAGCCTGTTCATTTTGGCTTAAAGAATAACCGGGTGGAATTGTTGAACTCAGTGTTGATTCCTGAAGGCTGTAACATACCTAATCTGAAGACGAGGTCCTATTGCTTGAGTTTATGTTAAGCTTTAGCCTCTCCAGTGTAGACAAGACCACACTATGAGCAACAAATAGAGGTCTTGGGCCTTAAATGGCCATTATTGGTAGTGGTCATTGTTGAGATTGTGGTCATTACTTGCCCTAGTCTATATGGGCTTTGCTCATCCCCCCTTTCATTCTCAATACTGGGAAGATCCCAAACTCGCTCACTGACACCTTGTACCAAGTGGTTTACTTAAAAACCATCAAGCCACCAATAAAAAGTACTTTAATTCCAGCCAAACTGTTCCATTTAGCTGCTGAACATTTTATGAATTTTGTAAAAGCATGCAAATGTGTAGAATTGAAGGAACAGGCAGAAGAAATAATCTGGAAGATAACCGAGAAGTAATTAAAAGCCCCTTTCAATAGTAGTCATGGAAAATGGAGACCACCAGTTGGTCTCAGCTGAGGGACAGTGGTGAAACTTTGTTAATGGAATCTGGTCTGTCTGGAGAGGGTGTACCAGAAGGTGAATGAGAACAGAGGAGTGAGGGGGGAAAACATGCTGGAACAGTGAGGTATAGAGCAATGCAATTGTTGGAAATCTGAAATAAATGTGAATGCAAGACAATCTCAACAAATTAGGTAACATCTGTGGAGAGAGCAAAACCAATTAAATGGTATAATACAGAATCCTGACCTTTTGGCCAATTCTGGCGCAAACTGGAAATGTTGGTTTACTGAAATTGTGGAATTCAATGTTGACTCCCGAGGGCTGTAGCCTGCCCAGACAGATAAGATGCTTCCTCAAACTTAATTTGACGTTCACTGGAATAGGTTAAGAAGTAGAGAGGCCAAGGTGTGAGTGAGATGAGAATTAAAGTGACAGGCAACTGGAATTTCAGGATCATCCTTGCAGACTGGATGGAGATGGATTGTGGATGCGGTGAATTATTGGTTCACCTGGAAGACATGATGGGTCCAGCTGTCTTCAGACAGAAAGCCAGATGTGTGGTAAATGGGTTAAGCAGTGTGCCTTGTATAGAGACCTCATAATTAATTTTATTGATTTCAGGGATGTAGGCATCACTGACTCGGCCAACATTTATTACCCATCTAATTTGTTCTCAGAACTGAGAAGTTTTCTGGGTCATTTCAAAGGCAGCTAAGAATCAATCACATTGCTGTGAGTACATAGTCTTGATTATAACTTTATTAATGAAGCCACTAAAGTTAATGCACATAGGAAATCTCTCTTTGTTGTGATGCAGCTGAATCATCTGGACAAGCTTGCAATTCAAGCTTTTGTGTGGCTGGAACTGGTCAGTTAAAACAGCCAAAACTTAAGTAAACAGAAAATTCTTCTGAATAGATTAATAGATTTTGAGCTTCAGCAACTTAACTAAGAATCTAAACGACACCTCCTTATAAGTCCCAAAGCAAAATATTACAGGTGCTGAAAATCTGAAACAAAACAATACACGAAAAGTGCTCAACAGTCAGGTAGCTCCGCAGACAGAATAAATGTTTCAGCATCGTTAGGTTATCAAGTTGATACAATTCTGTTTCTCTCTCTGCAGAGGTGACCCAACCTTATAAGGATTAAAAATATTCTCTGTTTTACTTTAGCTCTTTCTTTCTTATGTAGCCAGTTAATTATCTGCTACCAGTTCAAATTGGCCAAGAGATAAGTTATCAGAAACTGTTTTGTAAATGTTATCACAAAATAAATTAAGAGGAATTTCAATGTTTAAGCAGTCCTACTTTTCACAAATCAAACAGATCTCTGGTAATGAAGGTGTGTTTTCGCCCACATGCTGTTTTATCCCATGGCATCTGAGATACTATACAACATAGCTCAGTGTGAATTTTAGAGAGGGTGCAAAACTCAGGGTTCCTATGGATTGAAGATCAGAGGATCATTTTTTATTACGAAATAAACTTCATTTATGACTAAAAAATATCTCCAAAAGAAGAACACAAGGCAAAACGCTTTACAGTCTTAGTGTTGTTCAGTCTATACATTCAATGTTGATGGTTCTACACATAATAGTGTTGGTACATCTCTTTTTTGTACATAGCATCATTGTCACTCATGTGGATCCTGAGGATGATACATCCTTCTGTTGCTTAAGGGGCTTTCTCACCAGACTCAGCCCCTCCATGTCCAGTAGTGGAAGAACCTCTACTTTCTCCACAGGGCTTTTGTATTGGCTGCACCAAGCTTCAGTGCATCCCTCAGCATGCACTCCTGCAGCCTGGAATGTGTCATTCAGCAGAATTCCCTTACGGACATGTGCTGGAAGACTAACAGGTTTTGGACAGACGAGAGAGTATCTTTCACCTGAGTTGATGATCTTCCAGCAACAGTTGATGTCCATCTCTGCGTGTGTACCTGGGAGCAGCCCGCAAATCAGAGAGTCTTCTGCTACGCAACTGCTTGGGATGAACCGTGACAAGGACCCTTGTATCTTTCTCCAGTCCACAATCTACAAGAGGTGGGTAACTGTCTCCTCCCTATTTCAGTCGTCCTGAGGGCAGTGTGTGTTGGGAGTGATATTCCGACCATACAGGAAGGATTTGACCAGGAGGGCTCCTCTCATTGCCAGCCAAATGAAGTCTTGGTGCTTGTCTGGTGATGAGGCAGTCTACCTGATAATTTGGACAGTCTACCCAGGGAACTGCCCCACAGTATCCATCGAGTCCTTGCCCCACAGTGTCTGCAGGATGTTCTGTGCTGACCACTGCCTGATGGACTTGTAGTCAAAGTAGTTTGACTGGAAGAACTTTTCCACAAAGAATAGGTAGTGTGGTAATGTCCAGCTGACTGGCACATCACATGGAAATGGGGCCAAGCCTAACCTTCGCAACACCAGGGACAGGTAGAATCTCAGCACCTTGCGACACTTGATGCCAGCATACTTTAATTCCAAGCACACCCTGATGCAGCCATACATGAGGGTGGTCATCAGGATGAACGTGATGTTGCGTACATTTTTGCCCCCATTGTCTGGGTCTTGTGCATCGTGACCTGTCAGACTTGCTCCATCTTGGATTCCCAGATGAACTGCAAGACAGCCCAGGTGATTGCCACGGTGGCTGATAATATGTAAACTAATGGAGACCTATCTTAAAATGGGTTCCCACTCCATGATGTGTGACCAGCTGCTTTAACTTATGGTGAAGTTGCCCCTACACACTCTGAAGGTATATGCTGCTTCGGCATAAGTGGCCAGGGCCATTAGTGGGCCACACAAGTATGATGGAAATCACAGGATGGTATCCAGATGTGCATTGCAAGTTGATGGATGGATGGACTCCACATGCCCAGGCTTCCCTGTGGAGATAGGATGCAGAGAGGACCCAGAAGACTTTGTGATGAATGCTCTAAGCCTTCAATTTTCTTCAACAGTGTTGCAATTACATTATGTGAAACGCGTAAATATTACCGGTGCAAAGAAATTCAAGGTTTGTTAGCTTTGGTTAGTGATTTAGTAATGAGGAGTTATCAACATCAAATTACTGGTGAAGGGATAAAGAGAAGCCTTATTTTACAGTGTTACTGGAGAATGAACTCCTTTCCATAGGGAGCAGTTGAGGCAGCCTGAAAGATGAATATTGCAGAAGAAGACATCAGGTTTTAGGGAGAATGTAGAGTAGATGGATCAATTTTGGATTGCTCTAGCTAATAGCTGATATGGACATGGTGAGATGAGTGATTGTTTCTGCACTTTAAGCCTTTATAGTCTTAAATCACTCTATGTGGAGATGATTCCCTCTGGTTCAACCAGTGGTACACCTGTCATAAAGTCAGAGAGTCACAGAGTTATACAGCACATAAACAGGCCTTCCAGCCCAACTCGTCCATGCCAACCAAACTAGTCCCATTTGTCCATATTTGGCCCCTATCCCTCTAAACCTTTCCTATCCATAAACCTGTCTAAATGTCTTTAAAACATTGTAATTGTACCCACCTCTACCACTTCCTCTGGCAGCTCGTTCCACATACCCACCACCCTCTGCTAAAAAAATTGCCCCTCAAGTCCCCTTTAAATCTTTCCCCTGTCTCCTTAAATCTATATCCTCTAGTTTTCAACTCCCATACCCTGGGAAAAAAAATTGTGAACATTTACCTTATCCATGCCCCTCATAATTTTATCTACCTCTATAAAGTCATTCCTCAGCCTACTACACTCCAGGGGAAAAAAAAGCCCCAGCTTAAAGTCCTTCCTAATAATGTAAGCCCTCTGGACCCAGTAACATCCTTGTGAAGCTTTTCTGCACCCTTTCCAGCTTAATGACTCTTTCCTAACATTAGGCGACCAGTACTGAACACAATACTCCAAGTGTAGTCTCACCAGTATCTGGTACAGCTGTAACATGATGTCCCAACTTTTATATTCAATGCCCTGATCGATGAAGCCAAGTATGTCAAATGCCTTTACCTGCATCCTGTCTATCTGTGTTACCACTTTCAGGGACTTGCATTTGCAGATCTTTAATGAACCTCTTCAACTGGAAGCAGCTTTTAAAATATATGTAAATTAATTTTATATCCTATGTGCCTAACTAGACTATGATTCAACAGTTGAGCCTGAATTCAATCACAATCAGTCCACCCATCATCTGACAGATTGTCAGATGTGCAATAAATGGATTAAGTAATGTGCCTATAATCAGCCCATGTTTAATTTTATTCATTTATGGGATGTGAGCATTGAAGTCTAGGCCAGCTTTTATTGCTCATCCCTTGTTGCTCTCTGGACTGAACTGGATCATTTCAAAAGGCAGCTAAGAATCAACCATATTGTTGTGCATGCAGAGTCATGTTTCAACCAATCTGGATAAGGGTGACAAATGCTATTCACAAAAGGGCATTAGTAAACGTGATGAGTTTTTACAACAACCTTTCGATTTCATGTTCACCATAATGGAGATGAGCTTTTCGTGCTCCAGATGTCAAATCTGTTGTGATGGGATTTAAACTGATGTCCTTTGATCTTCAGTCCTGGCCTCTAGCTTGCTACTTAATCATTATACTACCATACGTGGTCAAATCTAATCATTTAATAAGGCTTTTAGGAAGCTTTTTTTTTAACAGCTGGAAATGATAGATGAGGGATTCTTGACAAAAATTAGAAGCTAGGCACCAAAGCTCCAGTTTGGTTCAGTTTAATCATTCAGCCTTGTTCTTTTTCTGCAAATATAAATATATACATACTGGTAAAAATGGCGGATGCTCAGAGAAAAGATTCTCTCTGTGATTCTCTGTGCCTGACCCACTGAATAATTCCAACATTTTCTAATTATTTTTAATATTCCAATACCAGTCTTCATAGAGGGATCAGCAGTGGAAAGGATAAGCAGCTTCAAGTTCCTGGGCATCAACATCTCAAAGGATCTATCTTGGGTCCAACACATTGATGCAATCACAAAGAAGGCACACCAGTGGCTCTAGTGCATTAGGAGTTTGAGGAGATTTGGTATGTCACCAAAAACTCTAGCAAATTTCTACAGATGTACAGTGGAGAGCATTCTGACTGGTTGCATCACCGCCTGGTATGGAGGCTCTATGTGCAGGATCGAAAGAGGCTGCAGAGGGTTGTAGACTCAGCCATGTCCATCACGGGCACAAGCATCCCCACCATTGAGGACATCTTCAAGAGGCAGAGCCTCAAGAAAGCAGCATCCAACATTAAGTACCCTCGCCACCCACGACATGCCCTCTTCACATTACTACCATTGTGGAAGAGGTACTGGAGCCCGAAGACCCATACTCAATGTTTCAGGAGTGGCTTCTTCACATCCGCCATCAGATTTCTGAACGGTCCACGAACCCATGAACACTACCTCATTATTCCTCTTTTGCACTATTTATTTATTTTTGTAACTTACAGTAATTTTTATGTCTTTATGTCTACAACTATACTGCTGCTGCAAAACAACAAATTTCACAACATGTCAGTGATAATAAATCTGATTCTGATTCTTACTTTTCTCCATATGTATACCCATATCAAGTAGGCTCTCGAGATCTGAAAGCTATGTTTCCAGAATACTTCCATTATGAATATACAATGACATTTGTCCTAAATTAGAAATGATGTGTGATTCATATTAATTAAACAAGGAAGGAGGATATTTTTGCCCTGAAAACAATGGGCCATTTTGGAATTAACATGAATCCCAAGTTCTGAAGCCCAAATGAGCATTATTTTTTTCATATTCATTGAATGCAATGATAACAGAGTGAAGCAAAAAACAGAATGCTGGAAGCAGTGGGTCAAGCATCATCTGTGAATATAACTGTCAGCATTTCAGGTCAAGATCCTTTATCAGGACTGAGATGGAAAAGGAAAGATTGCCAGGATATAGCAATATAAGGAAGGGGTGGGACAGAGGCTTGAATGTGACAGGTGGAACGAGATTGGGAGGGATGGTGGGAAGATAGAACCAGGTAGTGAGAGGAGGATGGGAAAGGCGAGTGCGTGTGAGAGGAGAACACCAGCGGTGTGAGTTATCTGAAACTGGAAAATTCATTGTTCACAGCATCCAAGCAAAATAAGAAACGTCGTTCCTCCAATTTACGTTTGTTCTCTCTGTAGACCTCTGTAGAGGGCAGGCACAGCAGTAGAGAGCAGGCACGATAGTGTAGCAGTTAGCATAACACTATTACAGCACCAGCGACCTGGGTAAAATTCTGGCCATTGTCTGTAAGGAGTTTGTATGTTCTCCCCATGTCTGCGTGGGTTTCCTCTGGGTGCTCCAGTTTCCTCCCACATTCCAAAGACATACGGGTTAGGAAGCTGTGAGCATGCTATGCTGGTGCCAGAAGCGTGGCGACACTTGCAGGCTGCCCCCAGAACACTCTATGCAAAAGATGCATTTCACTTTGTGTTTCAATGTACATTTGTCTAATAAACATATCTTATCTTATCCTGTAGCAATGGAGAAGGCCGATGATGGATGTGTCGGTGCGGGGGTGGGAATAAACTGGCAATCCTTCTTCTTCCCTCTCGGTACTGATGCAGAGTCTTGACCTGAAACGTCAACAGACACCTTTTGCCTACACAGATGCTACTTGACCCACTGAGTTCTTCCAGCATTCTGTTTTTTTGTTTCAGATTCCAGCATCTGCAATCTCGTTTGTCTTATAGCTTAGTGAAGTAGATCAGTGACCAATTACCTCATTGCCCAATTGTTGTTTATTGATCTCAGGCAACCAATCCTCCCGGTTTTGTTGTTTTGCAGCAGCAGTACAGTGCAAAGGCAAAGTAATTAATGGCTTTGTACTTTACTTCTGCTGCAAAGCAACACATTTCATGACATATAAGTCAGTGATAATAAACCTGATTCTGATTCTGCCTTAATGGCAGGATTGGAAGAATTCAAAATTTTTCCAGAAATGGCAGAATTCAAAACTTCAGCTGTTTTTGCACAAAGTGTGAGGTGTACAAGTGTGAGGTGTTGCACTTTGGGAGATAAAATATAAAGCGAAAGTTTACAGTTCATGGCAGGACCCTTAACGGCATGGATGTGCAGAGGGATCTTGGGGTCCAAGTCCATAGCTCTTTTATTAGTCGTATTTGCATTTATTAGTCGAGTTGTTTGAGTTCCAGTGTCAGGAAGTTATGTGGCAGCTTTATAAAACTTTGGGTAGGCCTCATCTGCAGTGCTGCATTCATTTCTGGTCACCTCAAAAGAGGAAGGATGTGGAGGCTTTCGAGAGGATGCAGAAGAGGTTTACCAGAATGCTGCCTGGATTAAAGGGTATGTACTATCAGGAGAGGCTGGACTAAACTTGGGTTGTTTTCTTAATAGCAGTGGAAACTGATAGGAGACCTGATAGAAGTTTATAAAATTATGAGAGGCATAGATAGAGCAGACAGCCAGTATCTTTTTCCCAAGGTTGAAATTTCTAATACTAGAGGGTATGCTTTTTAAGGTGAGAGGGGCTAAGTTCAAAGGCGATGTAAGGGGCAAGTTTTTTTACACACAGAGTGGTGGGTGCCTGGAATGCGCTGCCTGGGGTGGTGATGGAGGCAGATATGATAAAGGCTTTTAGGAGGGATATGGACAATATGCAGGCAGAAAGGATTAGTTTAATTAGCTGTTATTAGATTAATTAATTCAGCACAACATCTTGGGCTGAAGGACCTATTCCTGTGCTGTACTGTTCTATGTTCTAAGTTCTATGATAAAAAATCTGGGCTGAACCTTAATGCTACACTGAGCGGATCTTGCACTGTCAGATGTGTTGCCTTCTGGATGAAACATTAAACTGGGATACAATTCACCACGTGAAGGAATTCAACTCCTCATTTTGAATTGTTCACTTAGTGGGCTGGAAGGTTTGATTGGCAGCTGTTTACAATTATCTTGTTGGTGAAAGGGTACTCGAGCTATTTATTACAGCCTTAACTTTCTGTGCTGAGCTTAATGGGCAAGTAACAAGCAAGTGTAGCAACTTCATGAAACACACAAAGGAGGTTAAAGGTGAGGTGCTATTTTTACTAAGCAAGCAACGCGACAGTGCTAATCGCCCAGCAACTTGTGACAACTCTGCAAGATGCCAGATTTTCACATGCATCCTTCACAAGTCTTTTTTTCCAGAGTGTTTCAATCATGATTAATTAATAATAATATGGAAAAATAAAACTAAATAAAGTTAGAGAATGATTAAAGATACACTATAATACATACAAATTAAATAAAGAAGCCAGTTGTAGTTTATCAGTAGAAGGGAGAAACAGGCAATCTCCTGTTGCTCCTTAAAAGAGAATTGTATTCCCTGAGTACTTAGACCTAGGAAATTGCATTTGCACTTCAGGTAATTATATTAAATTCAATCCAATAAATAGTAGTGTATAAATAAACCACACTTCCCTTCCCTAGTGGTCTTGAATATAATATTAAAGAAACAAAAAAATAACTGGGTGTAGGCATTAAATATTCAAGAAACACCTCATTCCATTCTTGTGTATTTGTATCTGACATCACTGTGGTGCTCACTGAAATGCTTCACTGCTGTAATTTGACTTGTGTGCCTTTGTACACTGATGGGCTGCTCAATACCAGCACACTTAAACAGCTTTATTTTTCCTATCTGGGTCACTTTAGCCACAGTGCAATTGATTTGGTTTGCACAAAGGGTTTTGTCAGAGATCTTGATTGAAAACAGCACTCAGATTTACTTAATGTAGTGACATAGAAACATATCTCTTACAGGCTGAAAGAGCACAATCTGACATTCATTATAGATCAATTTAATGTTCTCAACATTTTCCATAAATAGAGACAACAAGACCATTCTCATGCTTCCCCTGGCTCTCCCCCAATACCTCACAATATCAAGCTTTTCTTTGTTCAAATCTAGTGGTGAGGGAGAAATTGATAGTTCACTGTATTGCTCATCATTATCTCCAACCTGACTTTGTGTCATCTGCATTGATGTTAGGGGACATAACAGATGATTCTATTGTTTATATCTGTATTTTACCACCATGGTTTTCTTTTTCTGACACATGGTATCTACAAAATGTATTGAATTGAAATTTATTTTTGTACTTGCCCACATTGTACTTCCTGTGAGGGTTTTCCACTTGTACTGAGCTGTTTTGTGCATGTATGGAATAAAAATTATTAACTGAATTTTTGAATTGCCTAACCTAGTTGATATAGTTACCTTCACTAAAATTGGTGGCTGTACATCTTGTCTACTACATACAAGTCAAGTGGGGAATTCCTACAGGTTTTTGCATTGCTCTGACATGGTAGTGTCGCGGTTAGCGCAATGCTATTACAGTGCCAGCAACCCGGGTTCAATTCCGGCCACTGTCAGTAAGGAGTCTGTACATTCTCCCCGTGACTGCGTGGTTTTCCTCTGGGAACTTCGGTTTCCTCCCACGTTCCATAGACGTATGGGTTAGGAAGTTGTGGGCATGCTATATTGGCGCTGAAAGCGTGGCAACACTTGCGGGCTGCCTCCGGGTGGTTTACTGTGTGTTTTGATGTATATGTGACTAGTAAAGATATCTTATCTTTCTAACTTTTTCTCCCAATTTTTTCCCTATCTCTCACCTTCAATGTGGTCCATCTGTGGCTGTTCCCTCCTGGACCTTTCTCTAGCTAGTTCTTAGAATAAGATTAACACATGTATAATATCATAATTCCATAATATGCCAATTATCAAAAGAATTAGAATCCGGTTTATTATCACTGACCTGTATGCCATGAAATTTGTTGTTTTGAGGCAGCAATACGGTGCACAGACATAAAAGAACATTTCTTCCTTCTTTATTTCCAGTAAACATTGTACTTTTTTTCCCTAATTTTAGCATTTGTTCTGTTGATTTGACCGTAATTATCAAACTTGACATTTCTTTATTTGTTCTCACCCGAAAATTATCCATTCTACTTCAGAGAATTGTGTTTGTCTATTTTTCTCAGTTCTGCCCTAATATCCTCCTAACGTCTGTGACAAAATTCTTCCTTTTCTCATATTTCACCTCATAAACTTTCCCATTGATGTTGGGGACCACAGAGAAAGGTTGGCATTTTAGGTGTGAGAGGTGGCAGACTCTGTGAGAACGCAGCGTGAGGGGAAGGGGCAGTATTCTGCCTGTTGTTTATTTCTTTCCATATTTAGAATTGTTGGATGAACAATCATTAACACCGACTTATTGAAATGTTAAAACTCGTGCCGTTCCTAATTAGGTTTCCAGCTTTTCCATGTTTTCCTTCTCTCCATTTTTTTCTCATATTTTTTGGCCTGCATTGTTCACATTTTTTGTTCCTTAATTGCTTTCTATTTATCAAAAGCTAATATCATTTGCAGATTGTAAGTATTAGTTCGATCATTCAGTAATCATACTTCTTGTTTCTGTGTGTGTTTTATGTTTTCCCTTCTTCTCTAATATAAATATATCTGTATGTCCCTTACCTTTACAATTTTGAAGGTGGGTGTAGATCTGAAAAATTGATTCCTTTGCACAAATACTGATTGTTGGCATGTGTATAATTTTATGATTTTATTTAAAGGACAAAAATAGCTTAACATTTCTGGTTCAGGCTCAGCACCAAAGTATCAATTCATTTGCCTTTTTTTTGCTATTTGCCCTTCATTGTTGTGATCATTTTAATTTTGTCTGGTCAAATAACCTGAAAAATAGTCCTATGTTTTTAAAAATAGGACGTTTTTTCCTACTGCCAGTCACTGTTATTTGTATTCTGTTCGTTTTTCTCTCTCATAATTGTTGTTGCTGCTGCTGTGTTAACGATTCAAGAAATTGAGTATGATTTAGCATTAAAACCAGTTGTTTAGGATTCTGATCAATCTTGATGAAAGATCACTAGCCAAAGGCAGAAAAATAATCTCAGTACCTCACATCCAATGGACCTAAATTTTTCATACAAACCAGTCTTTTAAAAGATTGGCTAAAGAAACATTCATCGTAATTACCACAGAACTGCAGTCACGCAGAGGCTGGGGGAAACAGAACAGTAAGAATTCTTTCACTTTGTGCAATGTTTTGTGCACAACATGAAGGAACGTAATCTAAAACATTATTCCAGACAAGATTAACTCCTCACTTTCATAAAGCCATCAGGTATTATGAGTGACACCAAACAACATTTAATGCATGTTTTGATATCACTTGCGGAAAATTACTTTGTGCTTGGCTCATAAAAAGCACACAGGAGCAAGTCTTACCCATCTGATTAAGGCCTGCTTATGCATTAGCTAAAGGTCAGCCTTACCTTCTCAGCAGCCAGGGAGGCAGGGTTTAATCCTCTGGCTGGTAGGTCCCTTGATGTTTGTTCTCATCGACTGTTGCTCAGGCCCCTGATTGCATCTCCCAGCTCCTCCACACCCCAGCAGGAATGTTTGTCCAAACCAATCAACGGTCTCCCCCATCTCCGAAACCTATTATCCCCATCAGACTCCAAATATCCCTGTTCTTCACACATAGAACGTAGAACAGTACAACACAGGAACAGGCCCTTCGGCCCATGATGTTGTGCCAAACTAATTAAACCGGTAATTAAACGTCTATCTAAACTAATCCCTTCTGCCTACACAATGTCCATGTCCCTCAATTCTCTACATATTCGTGAGACTCTTCATTTGATGTCACTTCTCTCAAAGTCCTTTCATCTAATGTTACTTTCCTCAAAGTGCCATTCCTCGTAGTCCTTCCCTTTAATGCAATATCCTCCTCAACTTTCCCTCCAGCCATGCTATCTCTTCCCTCGACATCCTTTCTTTCCTTGTGCTCCTTTGGCTCATGCAGCCCCCTTCACTTGATGCCCCTAATTCCAGACCCTCCACTCCCTCCCCATCTCCACCAGCCTCTGTGCCCCACCTGGATCTCTCTCAGCAACCCACCCTCTGCAATCTGTCCGACACAGTGTCCTCTGCCAGCTGCACAACATTATCATGTGTAACACCTGATCTGTTACCTGATGCCTCAAAATAATCGAGGATGCCTCCAAGAAAACAGCAGAAAATTAATGCCTTTTCAAACGCTGAAAGATTACAAGGCTTCACTACTTTAAGTGTATCTGTACCCAAAATTAAATACCAAATAACTTATTTTAATTAATTCGTATCATAAATTTATATGGAATCTTGCAGCAAAGAAGGACATTCTATTAGTCATACCTGTGCAGCTTCTTTGAAATGGAACCAGCCAATTAATCCCTGTCCCCATCCTTTTCCCATAGCCCTGCAATTTTTTTTGTCCTTTAACTTTATATCCAATTCCCTTTCGTTCATTCTGATGGAATCTGCTTTCGCCACCCTTGCAGGCAATGCTTTCAATAGCACAACAATTTATTCTAAATGAAAGAGAATGCTGTAGATTCATGAATTCCTTAAATTCTAGTTCATAATGCACAAGCATAACTCGCAAGTGCTGCGCACTTTATGAAGCATTCCCAGAATTATGTCATTCATCACCCCTGCCCCATCCTATGTACGAGACAGAGATTTGGCAAGGAAGCTGAGGCCTCAAGTGCTGACAATAGTAATAGCACACGCCACAGGTGGCAAATATTTCACTTGGAATGACTTCAGCAGGCTGAAGCATTTGAACTGTCCCCTTTTTCAAGAGCATTAATATACAAAGCTTTTGAAATGTTTCCATTTATTTCTATTCATTGTATTTGTCACTAAAATCAACACCAATTAAATTTGGTATTTTTATGATATTGGTCTGGCAATCTACTGGAAGTAAGTATGATCCCATAGGATGGCGTCCAAGTCCTACCCTATCTCTCACATGATCTGAAGTATTAATAGGAACTGATGCCAGTTCAAGTTACTGGCTAATAATGTATGACTGCAGAAGATCTCCAGTCTAAAGTCCTTGGGACTGAACAGTATTCACATTACAAATAAATTCTGATTACATATCAACTGCATTTTTGTTTACCCTATGTAATTTTTAGATGTTCTATGAATCATATGTCTTACAAGTAAAAAAGGCACTGTAGAATGAAGTTAAAAACATCAAAAAAATGTAAATATTGTATTTATCGATTGGATTCATTCACATTCATCAATATTTCTCAAAAGCTCGTTAAGTTTGCATCACAAGAGTTTTTAGATTACAGATATCGGAACTGGAAATCTACCATACTTTGAAACTCTCTTGTTCTATCAATGTAGTTTCATCTTTTCCAACATCTAAGCTATTAATATGATTTTAACTGATTCCCCATGATGTCATAATCTTTTGTCCTTTGATACAGAAGAAAACAAACACCTTATGTGGTTAGAATGAGTGTTTTCATTATTGATGAGTTAAACTTTTGCTTGGATTGTGTGCCTACATATTACTTAGTAAATCTTAGACCAACCAGGTTGGCAATGGTGATTTTTCAGATGGGACTTCCTCAGAAGCTGTTCTTATTTGTAGAAGTTAATTGGGAATTGCTACAGGATAGTCCATTAGCAGTTTTTAAAACTCTTTTCCCAGCCTGGAGAAAATGGTTTCCACTTTATCAACTTACATGAGGATTTGGGGGCAGCACAATTAAGTTACTAGGTTCCTATTTAGAGACTGGAGCTATTGATCCAGAGTGTGATTTTGAGAACCATCTGGAGAATTTAAATTCAAGGAATTCAAAAATTATAAAATAAAAATTTAGTATCAGAAATGATAACAAATCTGTAAACTTTGGTTCATATGTAACTCCAGACCCATAAACGTGATTGAATCTTAAATGAAGTGATTTAGCAAATCATTTGGTTCAAAGGCCGATTAGAGATTAGAATGCCTAGAATGGGCAGTTTATCATTGGGCTAAACATATGCAGTATTCAACACTGATGCTTATTTGATTTCTCCACAAAAGAATGAAATGACCAATATGTCACTTGAAACCTCCACCCAAACAACATGCTAAAAATGGAACCTGGGAGAATCTCAATGGGACCTCATACAATTTGGCATGGCTTTGAAGACTTGCTTAAGCATCAACCTGAGAAGGGTGCCAACACATAAAGGCATTGTCCCGACACCGCACACACAATGACTGGAGAACAGAGGGTATGGGGCAGAGGGAGCTAATCCTTGTATTTAGTGAAGGAGGTCTGGCAAAATCATTACTGAGATGAAGGTCAGAAGGGGGCTCCTGTGTACCAGGCAGACCAGGAGATCAGTCTCAGCCATCAGAGGTGGCTCCATCCCTCTCCTCTGAATACTTGAGTAAAGCAGAAATGAATGTCATGTCCTTACGAAATATGTCAGCAGGAACTGTCCACCACTGAAATCAGATGCAGTGAGCTATTGCAGTACATTGATCAGGGATTCATTCATTGACACATTATATTCAGTGCAGGTCAAGGAAGATGTGGGGAATTCTTCTGTGGGTTCTCTCAGCTGATTACTGGTGCACTATGTTTATATGAAGGAATGGAATGTGGAGAGGGTCACTTCGTCTGGCTTGGGAACTGAAGATTTGGAGGTTCTTTATTGAAAGTGCTTTTTTGTCAGGGTGTTCCTATTGCTTGTGCAGTCAATGCATCCCTCCTCTGCTCTGCTGGGAGATGAGGTGAGTGAAGTTCTGCTGGACTGTCCCCTGGCAACCTTCCTCACCCTTCTGTTCTTCTTGCTCCTGCTGCTCTTCAACTTGCACCTTGTGTCTCTCGGACTCTAGGTCTGCACACTGCCCTTCCCTTGGAACCAGCTGCAGTCTTCAAATTGTGAGGTTGTGCAGCCCAACTCAGCATGGGAAAAAATTGGTCGAAGATCAAGAGCTCAAACCCAATACATAAAGCTTGGTCTACCAGACAGCAGAGATTCCTGCCTTCCTGAGTATGCTTCTGAGACTTGAACTACTTATGAAAGTCACCTCAATGCACCGGAAAGATTGTATAGATGCACAGCTGGTAGAGCTGTTACTTCTCAGATCCAGCGACCCAGGTTAAATCCTGACCTCCACTGCTGTCTGTGCAGAGTTTGCATGTTCTCTATGATTTCCTTTGGGTGCTCTTTTTTCCACTTACATCCTAAAGAGGGGCAGGTTTCTATGTTGAGACAAGAGACTGTAGATGCTAGGATCTGGAGCAAAAAAACAAACTGCTGGAGGAACTCAGCAGGTCAAGCAACATCTCTGGGGGGGAAAGGCACAGTTGACGTTTTGGGTCGAGACTCTTCATCTGGACTGAAAGATAGAGGAGATATAGCCAGTATAAAGAGCTGATAGAAAGGGCTGGAGCAAGCGCTGGCAAACGATAGGTGGATCCAGGTGAGCAGGGATGATAAACATCCTTTCCAAGGTCAACAGCCCCAACACTGACTTTCTAATTGAACTCATTAATTTCTATTGTGCAGGCTATGTTGTTCACACACTTTACACTATACTCCTGAAACAGTTACATGAATCAAACTCTATCATTTCAAGAGATTACCAGGTGGATGGAGAAAAATAATGAAGGATGTTCTCAAAGTCTTCTTGGAAACGTATTGCTTCCCCATCAACATCATGAGAATCCCTGGCCCATGACAGCTCAAAGTCCATATATCAGAGCAACTAATAGCCCACTGTAAATGACAGAAGGAGCTTTTAAATGAGCCAGCCATCACTCCACCAAGAGCCCCCTGCCCCTCCTGCAGCAGAGTCAAAGTCAACATCAAAGTCGAGTTTAGTGTCATATGCACAAGTACATATATGCACATCACAGGCACATAACATCATATAAGCACCATTTACAAGCAAAACATTAACTAAACATAAATTATACACAATTTTTTTACAAGAAAGGTCCCAAGTTGTCCTCATTAGTTACCTCAAAACCCACAGAACTAGAGTGTAAACAAGTCATCGTTGATCCCACATGACTTCCTAAGAAGCGGAGAAGACAATCATGAAGTCTTGGCTGTCTGTGGACTGTGAGGAGCCCCCAGATTATCACAGGTACCAGAAATGCATATTTGGAAGAGCAAAGCTTCTGGTGCTTTATAGCTCACAATGTAGGGATGCTCAGCAACTGTTTGGGATTGCAGATTGGTGTGAGGGGTCAGGAAAATGGAGGTAATCCTTGTCCCTGGGATCCATACCTCTGAGCAGTGCTGGCCTTGAAAAATGTCCAGAAGCTTGTCTCTCTAATGAGGAATTCCTCATGTGTTTCCAGGAAACATGGCATTCATCTTCTGATGATCCACAACCTTCTGCAGATTCAGGGAGTGGAAACCTTTTCTGTTGAGGAAGCGGTCCGGATCATTGATGAGAGTCCTTGGGGCATGTGGGCGCAGTCAATGGATACTGGCACTCCTAGGAAGCCAAGAAGTCTGGTAAACCCAACTTCCTGTAGTGCCACCTGTTCCTCACTGAAATCAAAAGTTGGTTAAAGCATCCCTCCACAAAATCAGTGCCTGGGTGGCTGATCTGATATTGTCATGAGCTGCAAATTGAGAGTTATTGCAGAGATGTGTGGTGGACATTTGGAAAGATGCTGTGGAGAGGAAATTGAGAACAGATGTGAGCTTATCCTCTGGAGAGAATGCAGTTTAGAGTTAAGAACATGGCCAATCTTCTTGAAAATTGTTACATATCTCAGAGATGTCAACTGTGAAAAAATCTGAGCCTGTGAAAGAGGTCCAGGTAAAGTGTGATGTCTCCATAGAGTTAGTGGGACTGAGTCTTTGCTGATGACCATGACTTAGTCTCCTACCCAAAAGTCCATCGCCCACCTTTTGTGGTCAGTCATTGCCACAATATCACCACCTGTAGTGGAGAGCTGTCAATGACCCAAGACTGCAAGAAACTGCAGAAAGTTGTGGACACAGCTCAGCGCATCACAGAAACCAGCCTCCCCTCCATGGACTCTGTCTACACTTCTTGTTGCCTCGATGAAGCAGCCAACATAATCAGAGACCCCACCCACCAAAGACATTCTCTCTTCTCCCCTCCCTCCCATTGGGCAGAAAATACAAAAGCCTGAAAGCTCAAACCACCAGACACAAGGATAGCTTCTATCCTGCTGTTATAAGACTATTGAACGGTCCCCTAGTACGATAAGGTGGGACTCTTGTCTTCACAATTTACTTCGTCATGACCTTGCACTTTATTGTCTGCCTGAACTGCACTTTCTCTGCAACTGTAATACTTTATTCTGCATTCTGTTTTTGCTTTTCCCTTGTACTACCTCTATGTTCTGATGTGGTGATATGATCTGTATAGATGGCAGGCAAAACAAAGATTTTCATTGTACCTTGGTACATGTAACAATAATAAACCAATTACTGAGGCAACCAATAAAATAAGTACCTCAGCAGACATGTGTTAAAGAAGGCACAGGCTGCTGGTTGGACCGCAATCTGTGGACTTTGGAAAGCATTCTGCAGTGAGTTCAGAAGCTAACCAGCTGGATGTCAACTTCAAATAAAGGAAAATAAGCAAAACAACAATGCAGCATATTATTAATTGTACTGCAGTAGTTCAATGATGGTTATGGGTTGTACTCAAAAGCTCTAATTGATGCTAATAAGGGTGGAAGTGGGTATTGTGGACATGATGACATGATGCCAAAGAACCATCAGACCCAATAACATCACCTGCACAGGGATGTACCCTGTTCAATTTCCCAATGGAGAATATTTCACCCTGAAGTAGTCTCTTGGATAATCTTTGTCTGGGTTAGCAGAATTTATGCATGATTTGCACATTAAAGTATAGGCACCCAGCAATACAATTTCCAGACTAAGATCTTTTCAGGATTCATTCATTAGATATGTGCACCAAATAACCTATACATAAATGACCACACAAAAAAAAACTAGAACTGTTACCGTGTCTTAAAAGTGCCTGGAAAGCTAATCTCTTTGCAATTCTTATCAGTCTCAAGTCTCAAACTTTTTTTAAAATTTTGTTCTTTTTCAGAACACATAATGACAAAAAGGTAAACATCTGAAATTGCCTCAGACAAATGCATTCTCCAATTTAAGGAAAGCTATATGGAAAGATCCTGGTGTGGTTGAATAGAAAGGAGACAGATGATTAAAATGAGGTAAGTGTTGCAGGGATTTATGATGTATATTTAGCTCCACAGGCACTGCAGTAAATCAATGACATAGCAAGTTTGAAAGATGCATTAGTTGTCTCTTACATCTTGCAAAATCCTACACAATGTGCTTCACAGGGGACAGTTTGCAGAATGCTTGTAATCTCATGTTTGAATAATATACCCAGAGTCTACAAAAATAGAGTGAACCATGATAGATTATTGGTTTAAGAAAAATCATCAAGTTACTTTTAGTTCATTTAGTAGCATTCCCCCAGTCTTTGAAGTCATTTCTTTTAACTTTATTTGGTCTTCTAGGATCTAACTACTGAAGAGACTTTAAGGATCTGAATATCATGTGTAATTAGCTGAAATAGCTAAATGTAACTGCATATCTAATAAATGGTCGTAATGAATTGGAGGGTATTATAGCTGCCTCCCTATGAATTTGTGTTTGCTGAATAAATTGTCCAAAATAAGGCAAAGAATTTAAATAGTCAACATCAAAAGCAAAGCTGCCTGTTTAATGTAACAGGCAGAACAGGCTTAAGGCACTGTCAGCTGTCTGGCGCAGAAGATAAGGTAGAGCAGCTGATGTTACTTGAAGATACAGAGTAGAATTTACCTGAATCAGAATCTTAGCTCAGAGTGTTTTGAATTTGTATAGATTGCATTCTATTATTTTCTGTCAACAGATGGCATATGCCAATGGGTCATTCGCCCAGGTTTGCATCTGCCAGTGCTATTTTTGTGTATGACCTGACGATGCAAGAGGCTTGACTGAAAAAGTTGATGTTTTCAATGTATTTGACAGAGGAGCCATGTAAAATTGATGAATAAATCTGCACTATTTTTGCAATTGCATATTCTAATTTTAAATTCAAGTCAATAATAGCCTGGAATTTATTGTCAATGGCAACACCATGGCTGACCATGAAAATAGTTTACACTTAAATAAGATGGTTCCTCCAGCAGGAATATGATTCATCCATCACAGCACAGATCTGCCCTGTGATGGGACCTTCTGCAACAAAAAAGTAATAATCATGAGGTGGTGATAATCAGTTTAATTTCAGTATGTTTTTACTGAGAAATGATTGCTACAGCGAAATTAAATTTTGCACAATTAACACCTGAAAGTCCAGGCACTATGTGATTCAGTTCCTTAAACTACTCCTCTGGATTAGATGGCTGCTTAAGCTGTCAAAGGCTTTGACCATTTCCAAATGTTTCTGACATTTAAAACATTCACAATTATCTTTCTTAACTCAACATTTTAAATTTTAATAGTCTGATTATTTTAATATAATTTTTGTCTGAATGTTTCTGAATATCAGAAAGATTTAGAAACATTCAAAACATTATTATTACCATATACAGTATACTGTTTACTCTGTGAGCTTCACGCAAGAAAGGAATTTCATTGCACTCTGGTGTAAATGACAATTAACTAATCTGAACTTTGAACTTTTAAATATTTAAACTATCTAAAATTACCAAGTAAAGAGTTAAAGATATAAATGTTTAAAAATATAAAAGGATTTAAATAAACCAAAGCAATTTAAAATACAACTAATAATTGTTATGTTTAGTCTCAGTTGTTTCTTTCCGCCAAAGTTAATTGAAAAGATGCCTCCCACTGCCAGATCCATTCTTTGCAGGTTGTTTGAACAGATTCCCCACTCTAGGTGATGGAGGATTTCAGTGAGTTTGTATTCCCTTGACTCAATCATTTTAGCACAGTTCAGAAAATAACTGAAAAACAGTGGGCCACAACTTTGACACTTCCGTTGCTTAGATCTAATCTTTGCAGATCGTTAACAAGCTTCTTTTATCTCCTTTCCAGTTCTGACGAAGTGTCTTTGACCTGAAGTGTTAACTGTGTTTCTCTTCCCTCTGACCTGCTGAGTATTTTCAGCTTTTTCTATTTTTAGTTTAGATTTCTAGCATCTGCAGTTTTCTGATTTTCATTTCAGCAGTATGTTTGGCCTCGCCTCCTCAACAGAAGATCATGGATGCAAGTTCAGTAGGGAACTAGAAAATGATTTGAAGGGTAAATAAATGCAGAGTCTTGTGGAAAAAGCGCAGGAATGTGACAAATTGGAAAGCTCTTTCAAAGCAGTAACACACACACACAGGATGATCGTAATGGCTGTTGTTATAAGACCATTGAACGGTTCCCAAGTACAGTAAGATGGACTCTTGACCTCACTATCTACCTTGTTATGGCCTTGCACCTTATTGTCTGCCTGCACTGCACTTTCTCTGTAACTGTAACACTCTATTCTGCATTCTGCTGTTATTTTCCCTTGTACTATCTCAATGCACTGATGTGATGAAATGATCTGTATGGATGGCATGCAAAACAAAGTTTTTCACTGTATCTTGGTACATGTGACAATAATAAACCAATTTAATAATTTACCTTCTCTATTTTTATAGCTATAGACAAGCCCAGGAAGAGCAAGGTGAAATTTAGGTTTAAGGAATTATAATGAAAGTTATCAATGTGTAGAGCAGACTGTCTGAAAAGACATTGGAGATCCAAGAAGTTAATAAATTCAGGGAACTTGAAAAGTGGGAGATACAGGAAAAAGGACTGTTTCTTGAAATTTGGCATGGGACTAATTGACCACATTTGCTTCTTCCAGTCTTATCATTATGTCCAGGAGCTTATATTTGTTAATTTCTTTCAATATTGGGTAATATTATTCCTTCACAAGAAGTGAATGAAGCCAAGCAAGGCACTTAGCTCATGGGGAATTGAGTTTGGGAATTACTGCTAATTGTGGCAGGAGAGTAGGGAACACATTTTATGTGGTTGGACCAGAACATCAGAAATGAATCATACAGAATTGAGCTGCATGGATCCAATAACCATTCCAGAGTGAACAAGGATAGGAACTAAATATTCCAGAATATTTGACTTACAGAAGAAATAGAAAATATGGAGAAGGACTGTAATCCTAACATAGTAAAGAACAGTTTCTCTGTCTAAGATAAAGGCAGCAAACATTAAAGAAAAACATCTAAGAGTTTAATATCAAGACGCAGAATCAGTTTGGTAGAGCTAAAACTCGTTGTTTATCTCTGATGGTTCAAATTGGAACTTCCAGTGTTAGTCCCATTGTCCCTTATGGTGGAGCCCACTGGTAGAGCCTGATTATACGGGTCAGAATAGGTGGAGGACTTGGGATTGGGGAGCAAAGATTTAGGAGGTAAAAGGACAAGAAAGGCTTTTTTTCCAATTAAATTAAAATGTATATAAATCAATAGCAGCTTTTACAACTGGCCAAACTTGCAACCTGACCAAGACAAAGGGGCATCTTGGGAGCAGGTCCTCCCCAAGATGTGGTACAAGGATCTGTTTGACCGAGAGCACACCACTGGACTTTGAGATGTGGCGGGCCAATGGGAAATTCCTCCGCATCCAGCCTGGGAAGTAGTGGATATGAGGAGAAGACCGATTGCAATTCCGAGACAACGAGCTCTGGCCCAATATGGGGTAGGGCATATTTTTGAGAGAAGGAACTAAATCCCTGGATGGTACTTATACTGTTAAGCAGAATATAAATCAGGAATTAGAGGTTCACATTGGTATTGGTATTGGTTTATTACTGTCACTTATACCAAGGTATAGTGAAAAACTTGTCTTGCTTACTGTTCATACAGGTCAATTCATTACACGATACATTGAGGTAGTACAGGGTAAAAACAATAACAGAATACAGAATAAAGTGTCACAGCTACAAGGAGGTGCATTGCAGGTGGACAATAAGGTGCAAGGTCATAACAAGGTAGATTGTGAGGTCAAGAGGCCATCTCATTGTATAAGGTCGGTGCCATTCAATAGTCTTATCACATCGCAAGGGTAATACAACATTCATGAGGGATTTTACTCTTAAGGGCACAG
The DNA here is from genome assembly GCF_009764475.1 of Pristis pectinata. Classification (NCBI taxonomy): domain Eukaryota; kingdom Metazoa; phylum Chordata; class Chondrichthyes; order Rhinopristiformes; family Pristidae; genus Pristis; species Pristis pectinata. The sequence continues at coordinate 126,249,233 of NC_067406.1, forward strand.
TTGTGCAGCCAATAAAGCTGCTGCCTTGCAGCTCCAGCAACCTGGGTTCAATCCTGACCTCCAGTGCTGTCTGTGTGGAGTTTGCACATTCTACCTGCGACTGTGTGGGTTTGATCTGGGTGCTCTGGTTTCCTCCCACCTCTCAAAGACTTGCAAGTTAGAAAGTAAGTTTCCCCTAGTGTGTAGATGAATGGATGGGAATGAAGGGTGAATAAAATCGGGGTTAATGTAAGATTTGTGTACACGGGTGTTTGAATCTCATGTGGACCTGGTGGGTTGAAGGGCCAGTTTTCATGCTGTATGACTAGGCAAACTATGTTTGAAGTAATCATATAGAAAATGAATTTATGCAATGTGTTCAGGATAGTTTTCCAGGTAAGATTTTCTCCAGTTGCAGCAGCCAGAGCAGCAGAGGGGAGGAACTAGTAGTTTTTCTTAAAGTTGTGTGATCAGCTAAGTGTGTGGCAACACAGCCAATAAAAGGAAGGTAGAGTAAAGTGTAATCTGTTATTGTTTTTTACCCTGTACTACCTCAATGCACTCTGTACTACCTCAATGCACTGTGTAATGAATTGATCTGTACAAACGGTATGCAAGACAAGTTTTTCACTGTACCTCGGTACAAGTGACAATAATAAACCAATACCAATACCAATACCAAAGGCAGAGCAGCAATTATGAGAGTGGACCAGTGTTGGAGTCGGAATCTGAGGCTTTGGTAAGGAGGCACAGGTGAACAGCAGATAAGACCAGATAAGGTTTTATTTATATAGTAGTTAAATAAAAAGACACCAAATTACAACTAATTAAATAGAGTAGGGATGCAGGATCAGGAGATGTGTTGTAGCTGCATGATGTGGGAGCTGGTGGACCCCTTTGTGGTTCCTGGTGACCACATCTGCAGCAAGTGTTGGTTGCTCGAGGAACTCAGGCTCAAAGTTGATGACTTGGAATCTGAGCTTCAAACACTGTGATGCATCAAGAAAGGGGAGAGTTACCTGGATGCTGTGTTTCAGGAGGCAGTCAGACCCAATAGATTAACTACTTCAAATTTGGTCTGTGGTCAGGGACAAGAGGGTGTGACTGTGAGTGAGGCAGGTAGGGGGATCCAGGAGGTGGTGCTGGAGGAGCCTCAGCCTCGAGCTTGTCCAACAGGTCTGAGATTCTTGCTCTCTGTGTGGATGAGAGTCAGGGCTGTAGGAAGGATGAGCTACTGCACTGTGGTTCAAGGAGCCATTCAAGTGGGGGCAGAGAAGAGAAATATAGTTGTAAATGGGGATAGTATAATCAGCGGAATAGACACAATTCTCTGTTGCAAGGATTGAGAGTTCTGAAGGCAGCATTGCCTGCCTGCTTCCTGGGTTTGGGACATCTCTTCTGACTTGCAAAGGAATTTGGAAGGGAGGAGAAGGATCCAGTTGTCGTGGTCCATGTGGGTACCAATAAGGTAGGTAGAACAAGGATATTTGTTCTGCTAAGGGAATTTGAGCAGCAAGGGACTAAATTAAAAAGCAGAACCAAAAGGTAATAATTTCTCGGTTGCTACCTGAGCCACGTGCAAATTGGCACAGGGTCAATAAGATCAGAGAATTAAATGTGTGGATCAAAGATTGGTGTGGGAGAAGTGGGTGTGAGTTCGTGGGACATTGGCATCAGCATTGGGGAAGGAGGGAGCTGTTCTGCTGGGACGGGCTCCACCTGAACCATGCTGGGATCAGGGTCCTGACGAATCGCGTAGATAGGGCTTTGAACTAAATAGTAGGGGGGTGGGTTCAACAGATTGGAAAAGTATGGATAGAGTAAAAGGGAAGGAAAGTGCAGGAAAGGTTACTGAAGTCTCCAGAATAAAGAATCAGACAAAGTTTTGAAAGGGATAAGAATTTAACTTCAGGCAACATGGAGAGAAATTTGAGAAGAAGGGTGGTGAAAACAGGACTGAAGGTGTTATATTTGAATGCACGCAGTACAAAATAAAGTAGATGAGCTCATAGCGCGGTTAGAAATTGGCAGATATGATGTTGTGGGCATCAGAGTCGTGGTTGAAATAAGATCACAGCTGGGAGTTTTTGACCAGGATGCTTGAAAAGAAGTGAGGCTCTGTGCTTGAGCTGGTGAGTTTCACCTTGCAAGAGTTTAAACGAGGTACATTTGCAAATTGTTACCTGCTGATTGGCTTATCAACAGCAGCAAATAAAGGTAAGGCAAGTATAAGTGGAGTGGTTATTGTTCAAGTGGGGAGCTGAGGCTTTGTGGGGGAGAAGAGGTGAAGGTAAGTGGCTTTCTTTCTTTAATTTGGTGTTCCCTGTAGTGCAGAGTAGTGAGAATGGCTCTAGGGTCAGCAGTGTGCTCAGCTTGTGAGATGTGGGAGTTCTGGGATACATCTAGTCTCCCTGATAGCTATATCTGCATGAGGTGCATCCAGCTGCAGCTCCTTACAGACTGTGTTAAGGAACCGGAGCTGCAGCTGGATGACCTTTGGCTCCTATGGGATACTGAGGAGTACATTGACAGGAGCTACAGGGAGGCAGTCACTCTGAGGCTGCAGGAGGCAGGTAGCTGGGTGACTGTCAGGAGAAGGATGGAGAATAGGCAGATTGTGCAGAGTACCCCTGTGGCTGTTTCCCTCAATAACAGGTATACTGCTTTGGATACTGTTTAGGGGGTGGCTACCAGAGGAAAGCCACAGTGACCAGGTTGCTGGCACTGAGCCTGGTTGTGTGGTGCAGAAAGGAAGGGGGAGCAGAGGAGTGTGGTAGTGATAGAAGATTCCATAGTAAGGAGGGCAGATAGGAAATTCTGTGGATGTGAAAGACTCCTGGATGGTATGTTTCCTCCCTGGTGCCGGGGTCAAGGACATCTCGGTTTGGGCTCACAGCACTCTGAAGGGGGAGGGTGAACAGCCAGGAGTCGTACATTTTGGTACCAATGACATAGGTAGGAAAAGAGATGAGATCCTGAAGAGGGAATATAGGCAGTTAGGTAGAAAGCCAAAAAGCAGGACCTCAAGGGTAGTAATCTGTGGACTGCTGCATGTGCTAGTGAGGGTAAGAATAGAATGATTTGGCACATAACTGCATAGCTCAGAAATTGGGGCAGGGTTTCAAATTTATTGATCATTGGGATCTCTTCTGGAGCAGGTATGACCTGTACAAAATGGATGGGTTACACCTGAACTGGAGGGGGACCAATATTCTTGTGGGCAGGTTTGCTGGAACTGTTGGGGAGGGTTTAAACTAGTTTGGCAGGGGGATGGGAAGCAGAGTGATAGGTCAGAGCTTGGTTCATTTACTGTACAAATAAATGCAGAGTGTAGAAAGACTGAGGAAGGATAGGCAGTGGAAAGGGCTAAATTGCAGTTAGTTGGATGGGCTGAAGTGTGCCTACTTTAATGCAAGAAGTATCAGGAACAAGGCTGATGAACTTAGAGCATGCGTAAGTATGTGGTGGCCATTAGAGACTTGGGTATCACAAGGACAGGAATAGCTGCTGGATATTCTGGGGTTTAGATGTTTCAAAAGGGACGGGCAGAGGGAAAAAGTGGGGGAGTGGCTTTGCTGATCAGGGACAGTGTCACAGCTGTAGAAAGGGAGGATGTCCTGGAGGAATCATCCACTGAGTCAGTGTGGTTGGAAATCAAACAGGAAGGGAGCAATCACTCTATTGGGAGTATTCTACAGACCCTCCCCAATAGCAGCAGAGATGTTGAGGAGCAGATCAGGAGGCAAATTTTGGAGAGGTACAAAAATAACAGGGTTGTTGTCATGGGTGATTTCAACTTCCCTAATGTTGATTGGCACCTCCTTAGTGTAAAGGGGATAGATGGAGTGGAGTTTGTTTAGTGTGTACAGGAAGGATTCTTGACACAGCATGTGGACAGAGTGACTAGAGGGGCCATACTGGACCTGGTACTAGGCAATGAACCTGATCAGGTTTCAGATCTCTGGGAGAGCATTTTGGAGATAGTGACCATAACTCCTTGACTTACCATCTCCTTGGAGAGGGATAGGAGCAGACAATATGGGAAAGTATTTAACTGGGGGAGAGAATTATGATGCTATGAGGCAGGAACTTTGGAGCATAAATTGGGAACAGATGTCCTTAGGGAAGTGCACAGCAGAAATATGGAGGTTGTTTAAGGAATACTTGCATAGGGCTCTGGATAAGTTTGTCCCATTGTGGCAGGGTAAGGATAGTAGCGTGAAGGAACCGTGGTTGACACAAGATATAGAATATCTTGTCAAGAAGAAGAAAGAAGCTTACCTAAAGCTTAGAAAGCAAGGATCAGACAGGGCTCTGGAGAGTTACAAGGTAGCCAGGAGGGAGCTTAGGAATGGACTTAGGAGAGCTAGAAGGGGGCATGAGAAGGCCTTGGTGAGTAGGATCAAGGAAAACCCCCAAGGCATTCTACATGTATGTGAAGAATAAGAGGATGACTTGAGTGAGGGTGGGACTGATCAGGGATAAAAGAGGAAACATGTGCCTAGAGTTGGAAGAGGTAGGGGAGGTCCTTAATGAATACTTTGGTATTTACCAGAGGGAGACATTGATGTTTGTGAGGATGGTGTTACAACAGACTGATATGCTAGGGCATGTTGATGTGAGGAAGAATGATGTACTGGAACTATTGAAAAAATTAGGATAAATAAGTCACTGGAGCCAGACAGGATATATCCAAGGTTATTATGGGAAGCTAAGTAAGAGTTTGCTGCACCTTTGGTGGTGATCTTTGCATACTTGCTGGCCACAGGAGTATTGCCAGATGATTGGAGGGTGGCAAATGTTCTTTCCTTTGCTTAAGAAAGGGAGTAGGGATAACCTTGAATTACAGACCAGTGAGTCTTACTTCAGTGGTGGGCAAATTACTGGAGAAGATTCTTAGGCAGGATTATGGGCATTTAGAGAAATATAGGCTGATTAGGGACAGTCAGCATGGCTTTGTGAGGGGTAGGTCATGCCTCACAAGCCTGATTGAATTCTTTGAGGATGTGACAAAGCACACTGAAGGTAGGGCAGTGGATGTGGTGTACATGGATTTTAGTAAGGCATTTGATAAGGTTCCTCATGAAGGCTTATTCAGAAGGTCAGGAGGCATAGGATCCAGGGAAACTTGCTTGTGTGGATTCAGAACTGGCTTGCTCATAGAAGACAGGGTGGTAGATGGAGTGCACTCTGCCTGCAGGTCAGTGGTCAGTGACCAGTGGTGTTCTGCAGGGATCTGTTCTAGGACCCCTGCTCTTTGTGATTTTTTTTAAAATATAAATGACTTGGATGAGAATGTGGAGGGGTGGGTTAGGAAGTTTGCTGATGATACAAAGGTTGGTGTAGTGGATGTAGAAGGTTGTTTAGAATACAACAGGATATTGATAGAATGCAGAGCTGGGCTGAGAAGTGGCAGATGGAGTTCAACCCAGATATGTGAAGTGATACTTCAGGAGATCAAATTCAAAGGCAGAATACAAGGTTAATGGTGGGACTCTTAGTAGTGTGGAGGAACAGAGGGATCTTGGGGTCCACATCCATAGATCCCTCAAGGTTGTCATGCAGGTTGATAGGGTTAAGGTGTATGGAGTGATGGCCTTCATTAGTCAATGTACTGAGTTCAAGAGCTGTGAGGTGATGTTGCATCTCTATAGAACTCTGGGCAGACCACACTTGGAATATTGTGTTCAGTTCTCGTTGCCTCCTTATAGAAAGGATGTGGAAGCTTTAGAGGGTGCAGAGGAGATTTACCAGGATGTTGCCTGGATTGGAGAGCATGTCTTGTGAGGACAGGTTGAGTGAGCTAGTACTTTGCTCTTTGGAGAAGAGGAGGATGAGAGGTGACTTGATAGAAGTGTACAAGATAAGAGGCATAGATCAAATGGACAGTCAGACTTTCCCAGGGTGACAATAGCGAACACAAGGGGACATAATTTTAAGGTCATTGGAGAAAGGTATAAGGGGGTTGTCAGTGGTAAGTTTTTTTTAGTGGTGGGTGTGTGGAATGCACTGCCAGCAGAGGTTGTGGGGGCAGATACTGTAGAACAATACAGGCCCTTCAGCCCACCATTTTGTGCCAACCTTCAAACCAGACCTAAGACTCTAACCCCTTCCTCCCACATATCCCTTTTATCTTAAATTCCTCCATATGCTTATCTAACAATCTCTTGAACTTGACCAATGTATCAGCCTCCACCACCGCCCTAGGCAGCACATTCCATGCACCAACCACTCTCTGGGTGAAAAATCTCCTTCTGACGTCTCCCTTGAACTTTCCACCCATTACCTTAAAGCCATGGCCTCTTGTATTGAGTATTGGCACCCTGGGAAAGAGGTGCTGGCTGTCCACTCTATCTATTCCTCTGAATATTTTGTATACCTCTATCATGTTTCCCCCTCATCCTCCTCCTCTCCAATGAGTAAAGCTCTAGCTCCTTTAGTCTCTCCTCATAATCCATACTCCAATCCAGGCAGCATCCTGGTAAATCTCCTCTGCACCCTTTCCAATGCCTCCACATCCTTCCTATAATGAGGTGACCAGAACTGGACACAGTACTCAAAGTGTGGTCTAACCAGAATTTTGTAGAGCTGCATTACTTCACAGCTCTTAAACTTGATCCCATGACTTAAGAAAGCTTATGGGATGTTGGCTTTCATAACTACCCTATCCACCTGTGTGGCAATGTTCAATGATCTGTGGATATGAACCCCCAGATCCCTCTGCTCCTCTACACTGCCCAGAATCCTGCCATTTACCTTGTACTCTGCCTTGGAGTTTGTCCTTCCAAAGTGTACCACTTCGCATTTCTCTGGATTGAACTCCATCTGCAACTTGTCAGCCCAGCTCTGCATCCTATCAATATTCCTCTAAGTTTCTACAGCCCTCCACACTATCCAGAACACCACTGATCTTTGTCATCTGCAAACTTGCTAACCCACCCTTCCACCCCCTTCATCTAAGCCATTAATAAATATCACAAAGTAGAGGTCCCAGAACTGATCCCTGTGGGACGACACTAGTCAGAGCCCTCCAATCCAAATGCACTCCCTCCACCACAACACTCTGCTTTCTACAGGCAATACTATTCTGAATCTACATGACCAAGCCTCCCTGGATCCCTTGGCCTCTGACCTTCTGAAGAAGCCTACCATGTGGAATCTTGTCAAATGCCTTACTAATAGGACGTTAATAATACATCAGGGACATTTAAGAGACTCTTAGATAGGCCCCTGTTTTTATCATTCATTTGTCTATGTTGGAGGGTTAGATAGATCTTAGAACAGGATAAAATGTTGGCACAACATTGTGGGCCGAAGGGCCTGTACTGTGCTGTTCTATGTAAACATCCAAGGATGCACATCCTATTGAAAATACAAGCAGGTGGGCAGAGGGGGTGATGTGGCTCTGTTGGTTTGAAAAATGAAATTAAGTCCTTTGTAAGAAGTGACATAGCATCAGAAGATGTAGAATCCTTGTGGGTAGAGTTAAGAAACTAAAAGGGTAAAAACTCCCTGTTGGGAGTTATACAGGCCTCTGAATAGTAGCCAGGATGTGGGGTACAAATCATGAGATAAAGGGCATGTAAGAAGGGAAATGTTAGTGGTCATGAAGGATTTCAATATGCAGGTAGATTGGGAAAATTAGTTGGTCCTGGATCCCAAGAGAAGGAATTTGTAGAATGCCTACAAAATGGCTTTTTAGAGCAGCTTATAGTTGAGCTCACCAGGGATAAGGCAATTCTGGATTTGGCGTGGTGCAATGAACTAGATTTCATTAGGGAGCTTAAGGTAAAGGAACCCTTGGCAGGCAGTGATCATAATATAATAGAATTCACTCTGCAATTTAAGAAGGAGAAGCTAAAATCAGATCTGTGAGCATTACAATTGAGTAAAGGTAACTACAGAGGCATGAGAAGAGCTGGCCAAAGTTGATTAGAAGGGGATCCTAGCAGGGATGATGGTAGAGCAGCAATCCCAGGAGTTTCTGGGAGTAATTTGGAAGACAGGATCAGTTCATCTTGGGGAAAAATAAGCATTCTAAAGGGAGGATGAAGCAACCATGGCTGACGAGGGATATCAAAGACAGCATAAAAGCAAAAGAGGGCATACAATATTGCAAAAATTAGTGGGAAGCTAGAGGACTGGAAAGCTTTTAAAAGCTAACAGAAGGCAACTAAAAAAGCAATAAGGGGAGGAAAGATGAAATATAAAGGTAGCTAGCCAATAATATAAGAGGATACCAAAAGTTTTTCAGATATATAAAGAGTAAGAGGCAAGAGTGGATATCAGACCACTGGAAAATGATGCTAGAGAGGTAGTAATGGGGAACAAACAAATGGTGGACAAAATGAATAAGTATTTTATGTCAGTCTTCACTGGAAGACACCAACAACATGCCAGAAATTTGAGGGAGTCAGGGCAGAAGTGAGTGTAGTTGCTATTAGGAGAAGGTGCTTGGGAAGCTGAAAGGTCTGAAGGTGGATAAGTCACCTGGACCAGATGGACTACACTTCAGGGTTCTGAAAAAGCTACCTGAAGAGATTGTGGAGACATTAGCAATAATCTTTCAAGAGTCCCTAAACTCGGTAATCTTTCAAGAAGACTGGGAAATCACAAATGTCACTCTCTTCTTTAAGAAGGGAGAGAGGCAAAAGACAGGAAATTATAGGCCAGTTAGCCTGACTTCTGTGGTTGGTAAGATGTTAGTCCACTATTAAGGTTTTGGGGGTACTTGGAAGCACATGATAAAATAGGCTGAAGTCAGCATAGTCTCCTTAAGGGGAGATCTTGCCTGACAAATCTGTTGGAATTCTTTGAGGAAGTAACAAGCAACATAGACAAAGTAGAGTCAGTGGATGTTGTTTACTTGGATTTTCAGAAGGCCTTTGACAAGGTGCTGCACATGAGGCTGCTGAACAAGATAGGAGCCCATGGTATTATAGGAAAGATACTAGTATGGATGGAAGATTGGCTGACTGGCAGAAAGCAGAGTGGGAATGAAGGGGGCCTTTTCTGGTTGGCTACTGGTGATGAGTGGTGTTCCACAGCTGTCAGTATTGAGTCTGCTACTTATCATATTACATGTTAATGATCTGGATGACAATTAATGGCTTTGTTGTCAAGTTTGCAAATGATACAAAGACAGGTGGAGGTGCAAGTAGTGTTGAGGAAGTAGGGAGTCTGCAGGAGGACTTGGACAGGTTGGGAGAATGGGCAAACAAGTGGCAGTGTAGGGAAGTGTATGATCATGCACTTTGGTAGAAGGAGTAAAGGCATAGACTATTTTCTAAATGGAGTGAATTCAGAAATCGGAGGTACAAAGGGACTTGGAATCCTGCACTAGGACTCCCCTAAAGGTTAACTTGTAGTTTGAGTCATTAGTAAGGAAGGCAAATGCAATGTTAGCATTTATTTCAAGAGGATTAGAATCTAAAAGTAGGATGTAATGTTGAGGCTTTAAAAGGTGTTGGTCAGACCACATTTGGAGTATTGTGAGCAGTTTTGAGTCCCATATCTAAGGAAGGATGTGCTGGCATTGGAGAGGGTCCAGAGGAGGTTTATAAGAATCCTCCTGGGAATGAGGGTTAGCATATGAGGAGCATTTTCTGGGTCTGTAGTTAGTGGAGTTTAGAGGATGAGGGTGGATCTCATTGAAACCTACTGAATATTGAACAACCTGGAAAGAGTGAATGTGGAGAGGATGTTTCCAGTAGTGGGAGAGTCTTGGACCAGAGGGCACAACCTCAGAAGGATGTTCCTTCAGAACAAAGGAGGAATTTCTTTAGCCAGAGAATAGTGAATCTGGAATTCATTGTCACAGACAGCTGTGGAGGACAAGTTGTTGGGTATATTTAAAGCAGAGCTTGATAGTTTCTTGATTAATAAGGTTAAAGGTTATGGGGAGGGGAAGGCAAGAGATTTGGCCATGATCAAATGGTCGAGCAGATTCAATGGGCCATATGGCTTAACTCTGCTCTGATGTCTTATGGTCTAAGATTATGGGATCAAAATGTAAACTTTGGAAGAACAGAATTTCAGAAGCAGAGTAAAATGCATCGCTGTTACTATTTAGCACTTGTAGTATTATCAGCTGAGGATGAATTTTCAAGAAGTCTGGGATAGACCTAGGATGTTGCAATAAGAAAGTTAATTAAGTTTGTTTTAAAAGAAGTCACTAGGTTTTAGAATGGTTCCCATGTTTGGGTGATAATCCTTTTAAGGATGAAACAGAAGGTTTTAGATTGCAGTGCTCAGGAAAACACTAAAAGCTAAACAAGGGGCAGAGTAACCGCCACCTAAAAATATTGGGGAGAATTGACATGGAGTTATGAAAGGCTAAGCATGTTTTAGAAATCTTTTATTCTTTAGCAGATGTAACAGGCTGGTTAAGAACATGTGCATATATTTGGATTTCCCAAAAGCATTCAATTATGTGACACAGAAGATAGTTACTCAGAATTAGGGTTAATGGGTTTGGTGGTAATACACCAGCACAGAATGAGGGTTGGTTAACAGAAGGAACAGAATAGGATTAATGGCTATTTTCAGATTGGCACTAACTGATGCAATACTGCAAGGATCACTGCTTAAGCCTCAACTACTTGAAATCTATATCAATGAATTAAAGGGTACTGAAAACAATGTATCTAAGCCAGCTGATGATATAAAGCCAGGTAGGAAAGTAAACTGGGAGGATGCAAGCAGTTTGCAAAGATACACAGACAAGTTAAGTAAGGGGCCTTGAATGCAACAGATGGAATATCATGTGGACAAATAAGGAGCTGACCACCTTTTCACCAAAAATAGAAAATCAGTACGTACTCTAAAAGATTAAGAAATGTTGGTTTCAGATAAATCTTGATGTCCTTCTGAACAAAGCACAATATTATACAAGCACAGCAAGCAATGAAAGAAACATGCATATCTTCTGTTGCAAAGTGATGGTTTTATAAAGGGGATTTACTGTAGTTAATTAAGTTACCAGTAATATGAAACCTAGAATACCACAATTTGGTCCTCTTATCAAGAAGAATTCACTTGGCCTGGGAGTGCTGCAAAACTTCATTGGACCGATCCCTGAGATGAAAGCATTATCCTACATAGACCGACTTTCACAAAAGATTAAAAAGTGAAAGGTGATTTAATTGAAACAAATAGTTCTCAACAGGTTAAATAATTTAAATGTTTTAAGAGAACTAGTCACCACAGTATCACATGGTTCTTTATTTCAAACTGAATTGAAGAGACTTTGTACACTAAGGTTTTTGAATCTTTGGGATTAACTCCTTCAAGAGCAGTCTGGATGTTCCATTATCAAGAACTTTCAAAACTTAGACTGATAGAGCTTAGGATGTCAATCAATGGGGTGGGGGGGGAATGGCAGAACAGACTCTTAATGTCCAAATGGACCACCCCAGATCCTATCCTCATGTCAGTATCAGTATTGCCTCTGCAGGCTGCTACTTCAGAACTGCAAAGATTCTCAACCCTTGTTCAAAATAAACTCCTCTTCTCTACAGTAATAAATGTTTACCCCTTTTCTGGAACTTACTCCATTGTTCTAGACTTTCCTGGCAAGGAAACTAACCTCACATTCACCCTGTTGAGCCCCTTCAGTTTCTTACATGTTTCAGTGAATTCCCTTTTGTTCTTAGCTCCATTCTACTCAAAGTTGCTTGAGAGGATACCACTCCCATCCTAGAAGTCAACCTTGTTGCACAACCTCCAAGGCACAACATTAGAGTAGCTTCTCTTGCTGTGACGAGCATATGGATTTACCTTTGTTGTATTACACTGGTATCTAATCTAAGGTTCTCAACAATGTTATGGGAATTTTACCAATTATGGTCAACCACAAATTTAATAAATAATTACATGGTCTCTGATGCACCAGAAATAGTCATTCAATCTCAAATGATCTAATGCTGGAATTTGTACTCAATGAGCTTCCTCCCTTCTAATTGCCTCTACCAGATCATGTTTTACTTTGTCTCAGTTATCTATATGTCAACCCTCTGCTTAGCTGTAGCATTTGCCATTTGTTTCAACCACTTCATTTAAACATGTTGAAAGACAGCTGAAAAATGTATTACCAGAGAAAATAATTGTTTTAAAAGGCAACCTGCTTGAAAGAAAGGTCTAGGCTTGGATTTAACCATCAGAAACTAGAGGGTAACATTCATGAAGTACATACAGATGCAGAATTAAATGGCAAGAGAGCATAATATTTAAAACTGGCTCCAAAAGAACTCATTGCAGTAAATTTACTATTATAACATTTTTCTTCATTAGAAAGAGCAAGTGATGAATTGTCTCAAGCATGCCTAAAAGATTGGTGTCTTTATTTACATATACATATATTAAAAAAACTGACCTATGAATGGCCAATGATCTGATCTCAACTGAGCAGAAAGGTTGGCTGGTTTTCTGAGTGATTGAGTTCTTTATCCAATCTTCCCACTTAGTGCAAATAAGCATATTAACAAGCCTGCATTTTAAATTCCTTTCTTCAGACAGCTGAAGTCATATTGGACCAGCTATAGACTTTTATTGCAGCATCATACTTGACAGAGCTGCTTAATGTTTTATGGAATCAGATTAACCACACCATCCTTCCTTTATTTACACTTCACATGCATTCCCCAAACACTCTCCCATTTTATTGCAAAGGTCAGAGGTATAACATGCAGCAATCAATTAGTCTGCTAATGCATGTGTCAAAGCAATGGATGCCAGAGGCACTTACTCTTCCACTGAGGAGTGAAGATCTGAGCAATGGGTTGGAAAGCTCAGGATTCTCAAACCTTTCCTCCTTCATTTTCACCCTGAAGCTATTTTCTTTCACCTCTTCCAGCCCTATTAACAAGGAGACAACATTAGGAAAGATGTTGTCCTCAATTTATTCAGCTTAGAAAGAATAGGAGGAATATAAGAGTGCATTTGACTTAAAAATGGTTCTGATACCTGTGGTAGGGTGGGAGGTTATTGTGTTAAATGTGTGAAAATAGGTGCTAAGTGGTTACTGTGGTAATAGCCATGCCTTTTGAAAGTATTGCAGACATTTTCAGTCCTAATTGCACATTATTATCATTGGAACTGCTAAAGCAGAATTGCAGGCTAAGTGTTCTGGTGCTGATTAGCAATGATTTTTATGGAGTGTCTGGGCCTTGCAACCTCTTCCACCGAAGATTAGCTTGTTACCACTTGATGCGCAATAGCATGTTGCATAATGGTCTGGGGACTGAGGAGGCTGAAAAAATCAAAGATATGGCATTGGAGATATCTATGTAGGAGATCCAGCAGAGAAGGGATGACTGGCACCCTTGGTGTAGGGATGGAGTCTATCTGATTGCCCTTCCCTGTCCCCTTCTCAATCAGCAGCTGATATTACTCTGCTGACTTCATGTCATTACTCCTTCTGTAGGTCAGTGGGCACCCAAGCAAGATAGTCATGAACACAGCTCTATTTTTCCAATGATACTCCAATAAAATATCCAATCAAATGGAGCCACACAGAACACTCCCTTTTCAAATGAAAAATGCACAGCATTAAAGAATAAATTTAGCTGGAGTGTTGAAGTCTAGATGATGTGCCCTGTAACATCTGCCACACTGATTCAGAAGTCATCTTTAAGCCATCAGTGGCAACTGAACAGTAAAAGGGTATTGGATAGAATTTTGTTCTTTGTAGCCGCGTCAAATCATGTGATATTAGTAACATGTGCCACCTTTGCTTCTGAAATTCGGTTCAATTGCCTTCAAAGGAAGGCAGGCTCCAAACACATTTGCTGGCTTTGCTTTCAAGCCTGGGGTGGCTAAGTTTACAAGCCCTGTAGACTGGTTAGAAGTAGCTCACAGAATAATTACCAGTAGGTGCCAATTGTGGTTACAATGGAACAATTAGCCTCCTGTGTCCCAAGCTTCTGATTTCATTACTCTACTCCTGACAGTTGAGTTTTCAGTGAAGGGTTTCAAGAATGGAATCATAAAAGCACAGAAATCTAGGCCACAGGAGGAGATCATGTAGCCCATGTTCATCTCAACCCAAGAGAGAACCATTTAGGTTACACATTTCCCAGTTCTTGGTCTGTATCCCTCCAGGTTATGGAGCTTTGGGAGCTCATCCATCAGGCTTTCTATCTGCACCACCCATTCATGTAATAAGTTCCAGAATCCTGCACTCACTCCTCCCCATGCTACCATGTACTCATTAGATTAAAAGAAATTCTCCTGAAGTCTTCTCCAATTCTTTTGCCAATTACCATTTGACTGGCACCAGGATAATGTGCTCTCTGAAGGAGAATAAGTTGTTCCTATCTGTTCTGTTGAGGTATTTCATAATATTACACACCTCAATTAAATCTCTGCACTGTCTTCATTGCTCCATGGAAAACTACCCCAAGCCACAGTTAAGCACATCATTCCTCATAACTAAAATTTGCCAGCAACATTATAAATCATCTCTGCTCCCTCTCTGGTATTATCACATCCACTTTGTGGGATGGAAAGCAATGACTGGGAGCTAGAGAAATCATGATACTCCTTTTCAGGCTCTGATAAATGCTTATGCTTCCCCAGGCCTTACAAAAGGGAGTTTTCACTCATCCAGAGGCCTTGTCCTCTCTGCCAGTTTCTGTTCTGCTTCAGCTCTGCAGGGCTGCCTCAGTGGCTTCCTTACTTGCACCATAATTAAAGTTAGAGGTCTTGCTGAAGGTAATTAGGATTTATGCACAAGAATTCTGCTTGAGTCTGCTGCACACGTCACCTGCTGACACAACTAACAGTATCAAAATTGGAGATTAGTAGAAAATTAGCAGGGAACAAACTTGCTCCATTTCAAGTGCTGAACTGCTCCACTGCTACAAAGTAGGTGATAAATTCAGTAGTGAGTTCTGTTGTGCCTGGAATAGAAATGTAAAGACCAATAGAAGTCTCAACCCCAAAATAAATAAATCATTTCAACAGAAAATAAATGTTAACACTGTCTCTCTCTGCACAGATGCTATGTGACATGCTGGATACTTCCAGCAAGTTTGTTTCTATCCAATGATGAATATGGTAATTCGATGCATAGTGGTGACAGACAAATCATTTCTTGCTCTGCTTTGCTCTGAGCGACTTCCATAAGGAACTCCCAGTTCAAACAGTTTGGCTGACCAGAGGGATCAGCTCCCTTCAAAGGGTGTCAACCCATTATTCCAATGGTATACCTTCACCTGACTGGTATTGTGTTAGAGTGGGGTGGAGAGGTGTAACAGTGTTTCTGCACTCTGCACCTAACAGAACACAATACCCAGAAACACAGCAAAGGAAACCAAAGATGTTCCTCAAGTGTATCCTTCAATTGGTCAACAGGGAGGCAATAAGTGAGATTGCTGATGGGAACTATGAGGAGACAACATCACCAAGTGTAGAGTTGGAAAAATCTCAAGTCTATGGAATCTATAAACCCAATGTTGATGGCACCAACAACATTAGGAAAGTCACAGGCAACTCAGTTAATATTAAAAATGATAATTCTATTTGTACATCTTTTTAAAGATAAGCAGTGTAATATGTGGTGTTGGCTGTGCATAATAATTGTCTGAAGTTGTTACTACTTTAGGGTGTTATCCTGTGACTATTTGCTCTGTGGGTTGCAATAATCATGGAAAGTTTCAAGGAGGCAGTGAGTAAGGAATAAAGGGAACACACCTTGTTATGAGTTCTGTGGTTGCCCACTCAGCAAATGGAATTTATTGCATGTTAAGGGAATTCACAAAACATATTCCACAGGTGGGAGATCTGCTATTAAGCCTGAGTCATTGAATGAGTCTGTCTAAAGGTGAGATTGGTAGAAAAAGCTATTATCAATATAAGGGACATCAGCTGTCACAATTATCACAATTTAGAAAGAAAGGTCATTTTGCTTTACTGTGAAAGGCTAGATCTCAGACTGCAAGTCAGAAAAATGTCACAGAAGATTCTCAAAGTAAGGACTATAATGATAACAAAGCCCTAAAGGAAAGTCTTGTACAGCACTGAAGCTGATGAAACATGTGAAGAGCAAAGCTTAAACAGTTATGCATACTGCAAGTCACAACATGTTTAATGCAGCAACCTGAAAATGAAAGATGGTGAACAAAATGTCAAAGTGAACATTGATGCAGCTGCTACCTGCTCAATTATGGACAGATAAGTACTTCAAGAACTTTAGCAAAGTGCTATTAACAAAGTATGTTGAATCTGAGGTAAGGCACTGAATACACAAGGTCAGATTCAATGTGCAGTTTCACATAGTGGTTTGTGGAAAGTTATAGAAAAGTTAACACTTTGATACCATTATGACACTTCAAGCCATGTATTGGCACCTGCTCTTGACCTTTGTGCAGCAGCACTCACTGAATTCCAACAGAAGATCCTTTTCCTTCTTTTCAAACATCATAGGTGGCAAATTTCAGCAGTTCTTGAATTGTAATATTTCACATTTTTGTCAATTTCAGTTTTTTTTGCTTTTCTATCAAGGTAAGATTGGCTTAAAGAATCAAAGGTAGATTGGAAGAATGAATATAATGTGACAACTTTGCAACCAGGTTTAAAGCTTCTGGAGCAATATGCTGATTTATTCATGGATTAGTATACCAGCATAAACTTTCATAATGCTCAGGTATGCACTAAACCAAATGCAAGGCTAATGTACTTAAACCTTCAGCATGTATAGTTTAGATATTAACTAGAGCTAATCATATTTGAATGACATTGTATGTTGGTCATAATTCCAGAGAGTGATAGTTACATTCATTGCTGTTGGCCTAAAGCAAATATGGCTGTCTGGCTTTGCAGCTTCAAATGCTAACCCTTTCACAAGCCATAGAAAATGAACAATGCTTTTCGCTAATGATGCAGGGTCTATACGCTGAATTGGCAAGTGCAAGTACTATACTAATTAGATCCATCACATGGATATCACAACTGAAAGTGGATAAAGAAAACCAACACCTGTGTAACAATCAACACCCATATGGGGCTTTATTCATATTCTAAGCTGTCTTTTGGCATTAATTTATCTCAAAATATTTTAGATCATGGGCAAGAAATTAAAAATCCAACACTGCATATAAAAACTAGAGATGTTTTGACCACGTCAGCTACAGGGGAGAAGCCATGAATATGTAGAGAGGAGGTGGTACAGGAGCCTGAAGACCCACACTTAAACACTTCAGAAACAGCTTCTTCCCCTCTGCCATCAGATTTCTGAATGGTCCATGAACACATCCTTGTTATTCCTTTGGTATTATTTATTTTGTAACTTTTATGTCTTTGCACTGTACTGCTGCCTCAGAACAACAAATTAAACATCATATAAGCCAGTGATATTAAATCTGATTGTGATTCTGGGAGCTACTCAGGAGATTTCATGAACACCAGAAGAGTAAGTCTATCTTTTTCTGCAGCATGGAATCTTTCAAAGAAACAGTTAAGGCCATTTCCAGAGACAAAGTCCAAACATGTCACTGACCTTCAATCTTTCCTTGGTGTGTTCTAACATTATGCAAGGATTCTGCCAGATCTCTCAGCAATATTGATACCACTGCATCAACTGTGGAAGAAGGTTTTAGAAAAAGGAACAGCAGAAGCCTTACAACTTGGTTTGAAAGTTTGAGTAGTGAATCTTTCCTTGTATACCATGGCATCCCTTGCATACTAAAATTTACCTGTGATGTTTACTGTTCTAGTGCTAGAGTTGTTGTAAGTCCCATTCTGGACAATGGCCACATAAAGCCTATTTAATGTACATGAACAAAGGACAAAAAAAAAACAACACTACTGCACAGTATGGGCCCTTAGGTCCACAATGTTGCACCAACATTTTATCCTGGTCTAAGATCTATCTAACCCTTCCCTCCCCCATAGCCCTCTATTTTTCTATCATTCATGTGTTTATCTAAGAGTCTCTTAAATGTCCCTAATGTATCTGCCTCCACAAACTCTGCAGGCAGTGTGTTCCATGCACCCACCACTCTGTAAAATAAAAACTTACCCCTGACAGCCCCCTTATACCTTCTTCTAATCACATTAAAATTATGTCCCCCCATGTTAGTCATTGTCATCCTGGGAGAAAGTCTCTGACTGTCCACTTGATCTATGCCTCTTATCTTGTACACCTCTATCAAGTCACCTCTCATCCTCCTCTCCAAAGAGAAGTTCTAGCTTGCTCAACCTATCCTCATAAGACATGCACTTCAATCCAGGCAATATCCTGGTAAATCTCCTCTGCACCCTCTCTAAAGCTGCCACATCCTTTCTATAATGAGGTGACCAGAACTGAACACAATATTCCAAGTGTGGTCTGACCAGAGTTCTATAGAACTATGCCAAGATAGAAATTAATACCTAGGCAATTATACTTGGGATAATGCAGTTCAACCATTACATGTTAAGCAGGCTATTCAAATTAATCATAAACTAGAATCTATCATTATCTATTCTTGGATACAAGCTCTCAGTTCCCATAAAGGTGGCCTCAAGAAAGCTGCAATGGGCCACCTTCCTGTCCTAAGGTGATGTTGAATATAGAGTATCTAAACAGACTGCCACAGTGGGTACATTATCTTCATTGCAATTCAAAGATGCTAGTACAAGGATTGAAACACTGAGAATCCATCATTCACCTTACAAGGCAATAGGGAATGATTTCATACAGTAGGATCCAGTAGTAAATCAATTGTAGAGTATATGATGACTTGACTGATTCTGACAAATATTTGAATGAGAATATAAAGTCTTCCCATTACAGACATTACAAGTTGTCCACAGATCAAAGCTGCTTCAAATGGGGCAATTATAGACAAAGAGCCATGGATCAGAAGAATGGAGTAGTTTCACAGAGTTTTTGAGCAGCATTGGTATGAACGGAACAGCTCCTAGTATTGTCCATTGGCACAGTATGGATAAGAAACTTCAAGAGCTAGCCAGCAAAGTGCAGAGTCTGTAGACGGCAGATCACAGCCAATGACATTACTGCTCCAAATGTCGAAGTGACCTAGGAGGTTATTCCAGTGGCCATGAGAAACTCATTATAAACTTCCTTGTGTTGGGGATTAAGGTGTCATGTGGATGGTCATGCACAACCGCTGAACACGTTATAGAATAACAAGCTTCATTTTTTGCACCATATGCTTTTCCAGAGGATATTGGGTTGGATAATGGTCTAAGTTTC
The DNA here is from genome assembly GCF_009764475.1 of Pristis pectinata. NCBI lineage: Eukaryota > Metazoa > Chordata > Chondrichthyes > Rhinopristiformes > Pristidae > Pristis > Pristis pectinata. The sequence goes on from NC_067406.1 coordinate 126,268,410, forward strand.
AGTCATTTTAATTTGAACCATTTATGAAACACAATGGGATCAAACATAACTTTACAAATCCTTAATATTCAGCCTCAGAAGGAGAAGCTCAGCCAACAGTATTCTGTGTGTTAGATCACCATAGATGAGAAACCATGTTTATGGGGGAAAAAAAACTGATTGGCTAGGTTGCTGCAAGAAATTTTCCAAACCAGATGTACAATTCTTTGGGTTATCAGGTTAACTCGGCTAATTCCTCCCAATGTGAAAACAATTAGGAGAAAAATGTAAAACTATTCTCAAATTTCTACAGACCATTTAATTTAGTTCACTACATTTATTAGATATCAACTAATTGTTCCATTATTTTTGCAAAAATGACTTGAATAATTTTAAACTAAACTCTCTCGTAATTACTTAATGTGATAGATTCCTCTTTGAATCCAATCTGTGGTTACAGTAATTTTCCTTTATGCTACTTTCCATCCAATACCTCAATCAACCTCTTGAATAGTTATTAAAATAAAAATGAAACAAGTTGTAACTTAAGAATGACAAGTGTATTTTTCCACGTGCATTTTGTCTAACTTATCATAATTACCATATCAACAAAATACAAGGTAATACTACAGCATACACTCAACTCTTGGAGAAACCTAGCTCACCAAAGTACTTTCAAAAAATTATAATACAGTCATAGAATTTTAAATTATCCCATTTAAGGCTCAACTTAAATTGTTATTATTGACAATTCAAATGCCATTATATCAGAACTACTGCAATGGGCTAGGTCATCTAATTGCTACTGTTACTGCGATTTCTGCTCTACCTCTCAGCCCAGGTGCTTGCTGCTTATCCATTCATTCTCAGACCCAAGGCAGACCTCTTTCTGCAGCAAACCACCAGAAGCCAAACAAATCATGTCCCCAGATTAGAGCAATGAACAGCATTGTACCAAGGGACATGCATTAAAAAAAAGTTGCTAAAATAAATCACTTACAGACATTATTTAACAGCATGATTTAAATGTTAAGAAGTGTATATGCAGTTTAAATTCTTTTTCTCCAGAAAGTAGCATATTTACAGACTTTTGCAAATTACTGCTATTAATACATATGACTATTATTTTTCCACTATTTTATTTGTCTTGTCAGCAATTCAGCTGTAATATTTTGAAGTTTGTTCTGCAATTTAGCTAAAACTATAGCCCAAAGACAATAATAGCAAAGTACTAACTATTAAATCAATAGTACCATCAGTTACATTGCTTATAATGGACAAATGGTTATACCAAGAAACAGTGTTAATCATTCCTATCACAGCAGTATATTACAAAGGAGCACTTTAATTATTCTATACAGTGCTGTGATCTTGTACAGTTTGGATTTACCCACTCTTTAAAAGCCAGTTTTTTCAATAGTTATGTCTAAACCACTTTACAATATCAACATATGTTAGAAGTACCAAGACATAACTGGAATCAAGACATTGTCATCAGATTACAGGAAGTAATTGGATTGGGATAGTTTCAATGAGCTGATATGTTTAATGCAAGATCAGATCAACTTCTACTATAGTCTCTCAGGTCATTAAGATGGAATTACCATCCAACCCATAGAACAAACAAATTGCATTACTGTAAACACCTGCTCTGTGATGGCAACCAAATATAACAATTATCTTAACCCTATTCATGTGAAGGAAATTGGGGGGGGGGGGGGGGGGTGGGAGGGCAGGTATATAGTTTTAACTTTACTTGCTAATGGAAATTGTGCAGATAATTAGAGTCAGTCTCATACAGTTATACAGCATGGAAACAAGCCCTTCAGCCCAACTCATCCATGCCAACCAAGTTGTCTACTGGAGTTAATGTGGGCGAAAGCTTAGGCCTTCCCAGCCACGTCCTTAGCAGATCATAGGGCCTGAATGAACTGGTTTATGTAGTGTGCAGCTTGGAAATCTAGCAAGAAGAGTATTGAAAAAAGATAATCTTGAAGATGATGAAGGCATGAGTTTGTGGCAAACGCAGTATAGATTGTAAAGAAAAGCTAAAGTTGACAACAAATGTAGAAATGGCAACGGAGTTGAGAATGGAAAGTCATCTTGGGGTAAACCAATGTGGTTAACAAAATCTAAAAGTTATTTTAATTTACAGGAAGTTGACATCCCTGGCAAAGCCAGTGTTTATTGGCTACCCCAATAGCTCTTGAGAAAGTGATGATGAGCTGGATTCTTGAACTCTGGAGCCCTTCTGGTGAAAGGTTCATCTATCCTGTTATATGTGTAGTTCCAGGATTTAGAGCCAGCAATGAAGGAAGGAACTACTAAAAAAAATTATCGGGAAAGAGGCTCATGGCTGGCTCTTTAAGTTTCAGGCATAAACTGCAGCTTGCTGATCCACAGGTCGATCTGCCCTGTTATATCAAACAGGCAATCAGAGAATAGGGTATTGACCATGGGATAAGTTTGGAGGTGGAAATGAATTTGGAGTCATAACCCATAAAAAATAAGTTAACCTTGTTTGCAGATGATTTCACCAAGGGACAATGCATAGATCAGAAACTGGAGAGGGCTAAAGATCAAACCAGGTAAGAGGTGGTCATGAGTCCTTGGAAGAAGAATTAATCTGAGGTACGAGCAAAACATTTTGAGACAGATAGAAAATAAACCAGGAAGGATGGTGCTATGGGGGTGAGACACAGGAATATTTTAAAAAATAAATTGCATAATTATATTGAAAATCAAGGAAAGGACAAGAATAAACTGTATATGTTGATTTTAATCACCTATGGTTCAGATGGCAACCATAATGGATCAGCTAAATGAAGTTAAGGGTAAATCAGTACATTGTTTCAGGAGGTTACAGCAGAAGCGGAGATTGGAAAAAAAGTTCTAAGATACTATCCATGAATATTTATTGCCGAACAACTGTGATGAAAGGGCTTTCTCGAGAAGTGGAATGGATCTCAGAATGAAGAGACTGGTGGACTCTGAGAGGAGTGGAGGAAAATGAAACAAAATAGCACAATTTCACAGTGTGGGTTAACTTCAATCAGTCAATGATGGTAGAGTGGAAATCAGTAACAATATCAGAATCAGGTTTATTGTCACTGACATATGTCGTGAAATTTGTTTTGTGGCAGCAGTACAGCGCAAGACAAAGACATAAAAATTACTATAACTTACAAAAACAAATAGTGCAAAAGAAGAATAACAAGGTAGTGTTCATGGACCATTCAGAAATCTGATGGCGGAGGGGAAGAAGCTGTTCCTGAATCGTTAAATGTGGGTTTTCAGGTTCCTGTACCACCTCCGTGATGGTAGTAAAATGAAGAGGGCATGTCTTGGATGGTGACGCTCCTTATTGATAGATGCTATCTTCTTGAGGTACAGCATCTTGAAGATGTCCTCAATGGCAGGGAGAGTTGTGCCCATGATGAAGCTGGCTGAGTCTACAACCCTCTGAAGCCCCTTTCAATCCTGCTCATTGGAGCCTCCACACCAGGCGGTGATGCAACCAGTCAGAATGCTCTCCACCGTACATCTGTGGAAATTTGCAAAAGTCTTTGTTAACATACCAAATCTCCTCAAACTCCTAAATACAGGTGAAACAAAAGTATACCAAAGAATTTTGTAATATACAGTGCTATAATATCATTAATATCACGTGTTCTTTTGGTTAGCTAGTGCAGAATGTTATCTTCTAAAAGCTAAATGGGTCTTAGATACAATGTTTACATTTGCCCTGTGGTGATTTCCTCATGTAGCTATTTCTTGGGATGAGGGAACAGATTCCACATGGAAACATTTAAGGACGTATAACTGTTTATTCAATATAATTACAAACAGAAAAACACATTAGTAATCACAGCTTAGTGCATAAATAGGTAGGAAAGGAAATTCTTGATATCTTCAAGACACCAGGAAGGTAGTGCTAAAAATGCATGTTTGGAAATACAAGTTCCCTTGTGGACTATTAGCCTCCTGGTGATATCTGGAAGGCTCACAGAGCGATACCATAACTTGAATTTTAAAAGGCTTAATTTGCACAATCATTAATGTATTTGGCCCTGAATATTGAATCATAAAGCAACTGGTAAGAGGTATTTGACAAGATGGGACGAGTGAACTTCAAAAAATATTTGAGCATGAACGAATCTTGTTATCTGTCTTTTTAAATGGTTGTATTTTTTGTGTTCAGTTTGGCTTCAGTGTTATATGCTTTGGATAAAGTTCAGTATTAGATTAACAAATAAAATTTAAAGTAATTTAACATGAAAACTAAATCAAAGTGATGTAATTAGGTGGTAAGGCAATATGCTTTTCATTTTATATTTTTTGGAATGTGGCCCAGGAGAAGGATACAATGTCTTTTTAAGGCAGATACAGCCAAAGATGATGTGCTGTAAATCAATTATGAGCTGAATTGCTCAAAGTTGCTTTTGTGCTAAGTGAACATTATCTCAGGCAACAAGCAATCAAAATTATTGGTACACCAGATGCTATCTACTATAATCAATGAAATGCTCCATCGCTATAACTGCTGCAGAAACCTGTTAAGTTCAGAAATAGTTTTTACAGCCTACATTAGCAAGCATGGCATGAATGTTGCTGTCATGTTTTATAATTTATTCAATGATGACTAATGCTAGAAGTGAACATAAGCAAATCAATTCTTTACTTTGGATAGAAAGAAAAGAAGGAAGGAAGAAAAGAAATGACTGGAAATTACAGGAGATAAGGACAAACACTGGAAATTGCCCAAGTGTGAATGTGTGAAGGGAAATTATACTGTGGTGTTCTATATAGGACTCGTATATATGCACAGAGGTACTAGGTGTTCAGAAATGACATTATTGGACTGGTATCACATGTTTGGCATCACTACTGTAACTACATATATGCTCACTTGCTCAAGAGGCAGTGCAAACCCTAATGGGAGTAAGGAAACCTGCTTGAACAGAAAATGAACAGACCCATCCTAACCTGAGCAGCTGCAGTTGAGCCTGACATTGAGGGCTGCAAAGGAATCTTTTGTGATGTTCCCTAATGTCATCAATGTTGTAAGTTACTCCTTCTTTCCTCTGGGTGGAGTGACCCAATGACTCCTGTGGTACTGTGATGTCCCTTCCTCAATCAGAAATGCATTGTACTTATCTATTTCTCCAATCTACTACTCAGAATCCTAAGTAGGCCCCACAGCTATGGGGAAATGGTACCAACTGAGAATGGATACTTTAACAGCTTCCACTACAGTGGAAAGTGGCACTATTATGTTTACAACTTGTGGCAGTAGCAGGCAGTTAGTGCATGTAATTGCCCAATAAGCATGGTGCATTGCACTTTGTGCAGTTAATGTAATTGCACCCTCTTAATGCCACATAAATCTAACATAATCTCCTGAATAGAATCTTTGTCACACATTTTTGAGGTTCTCTAAGCCAAGATGGTTTGCTTTTGGTTATTTAAAAACACTTGAGAGGATGTTCCCTGTTTTTCTTTAAGTTCATAATGACCCGAAGGAGGGTGTTATTTTAAGATCTCTTGTGAAAAGTGTCACCTCCAATAGTAAGATGCATCAAGTATAGAGGGTCGTCATGTTTAATGAAAGTAAATCAGTTTTTTGACCATATCACTATGATGACAGATGTAAGAATCTGCACAAAAAGATTGTTAGCTGAGGTTGAAATTTAAGGAAATCCTGTAGCATGGAAAGGAAACCATTGGCTAGAAGAAGGCAAAGTTGGCATATCAAGATAATCTCAGACTGGTAAATGTTGAGAGCCAGCATTCACTGAGATCCATGCCTAGCTTCCATCTTACCATTCCATAAATACAGTAAGTGATTTGGATCTGGAAGAGTGGGATAATATATTCTACAGTGAAACCAAACTGATGACAAGATATAATGTACAAAAATGATATGGAAATTGCAAAATAACTTATGCAAATGGACCAAATCATGGTAGATAACATTAGCATAATATGTGAAGAAGATCACTTCAACAGAAGAGGTACGAAAAGGTACTAAAACATGATCTCTACTATGTGGTCTCTACCATGGTCTGGACTAAACAGTTCTGATTTGGAATAAGCCCTGAATTTTCAGATTGCAGTGAAATCAATTACAAAGACCATGACCATGGCTATCTATTGGTTAAGTATATTACATATAAGTTATTCCATATCAGTTTATATTTTATAATCAAAAATTCAGTTTATAAATGTGAAGATGACACCAAATTGGAGGGATAGTCAACAATGAGGAAGACTTTAACACATTTCAAAAAGGTTAATATATTTGCAAAATAGGCAAGTAGTTGTCAACATTGACAAGAAAGAATAGAGGAAATTCATCAGGATGTTGCCTGGGATGGAATGTTTCAGTTATTGAGGTGACCATGGATAGATGTTTGAAGGGGATCTGATGGATCTGTACAAAATTATGCAAGGCATAGATCGGGTGGATAGTGTAAAACTTTTCCCATGTAATGGAGATGTCTAAAATCAAAGAGCACAGGTTTAATGCAAGGAGTTAGGGAGTTGGAGAAGATCTGAGGATTTCTTTTTTACCCAGAGGGTGTTTACAATCTGGAAAACACTGTCTGAGAAGAATCATTAGCTCTGATTCCCTCTCAACCTGGCCAGAATTTACAATTTATTGTGACACTGGAAAAACTTAAAAACAACCATAACTAATTGAGCTCAATTGTTTAAAAAAACTTGCAAATGATCTGAAGCTCACCTTCTTGCTTTGTACTCATTTCTCTTCATTCAAATGAATGGAGTTGCTCTTATTGTGTGATTGCAGAGGAACTGTCTTGGGCTTCATCAAAGTGTTTTATGAAGAGCACAATCAGAAAATCAGCATTGAAGAGCAATTGGTGAGCTCGGCATTTCCATGTTCCAAACTTTTAGCACCATCGGTGAGAAATAATTGCATTTTCTTGCAAAATCCAGTCCATTATTTTAAATATTGTGGAACAATGTGAAAATGGGTAAAACAATAATATTATTGCTCCAAGGTGAGGAAAGGTAGAAGTTAAATAAATTTTCTGCTGCATATAGAGCTGTGCAACAGTGTAAGGAAAATAGTGTGTCTTAAGTAAAACAATTAGTCAGTAATCTGTTAATTTCCTTCCTGTGCCAATCAACATCCCCCTTCCTGAAGATCACATTGGCAGTGTCATGGTTCGCGTAACGCTTTACAGCGCCAACGACGTGGATTCAATTCCAGCCACTGTCTGTAAGGAGTTTATACGTCCTCTCCATGTCTGTGTGGGTTTCCTCTGGGTCCTCTGATTTCCTCCCACATTCCAAAGATGTACAGGTTAAGAAGTTGTGGGTGTGCTATGTTGGTGCCGGAAGCATGGCGACACTTGTAGGCTGCCCCCAGGACACACTACGCAAGAGATGCATTTCACTGCGTTTCGATGTATATGTCACTAATAAAGATATATTATCTTAGTTAATTCCTGGTCTTGCTGACATTGAGTGCAAGGTTGTTGTTACACCATTCAACCAGCCAATCTATCTCACTCCTGTACGCCTCCTCGTTGCCATCTGAGATTGAAACAACAGCAGTGGTGTCATCGGTGAATTTATAGATGGCGTTTGAACTGTGCTTAGCCACGCAGTCATGAGTGTAGAGCGAGCAGAGCAGTGGGCTAAGCACACATTCTTGAAGTGTGCCTGTGTTGATTGTCAATGAGGTGGATCAGGGAGTCGGTACAGATTCAAAAACGGCTTCTTCCCCTCCATCAGATTTTTGAACGGTCCATGAACACTGACTCATTCTTCCTTTTTTGTACTGTTTATTTATTTATGTAATTTATAGTAATTTTATGTGTTTGCACTGTACTGCTGCTGCAAAGCAACAAATTTCATGGCATATAAGACAGTGATAATAATTCTGATTCTGGTTCCAAAATGACACAGAACATAGAACAGTACAGCACAGGAACAGGCCCTTCGGCCTACAATGTTGTGCTGAACAAATTAAATTGGTAACCAAATGCCCAACTAAACTGATTCCTTCTACCTGAACAATGTCCATATTCTTCCATTCCCCTCACATTCATGTGCCTATCTCAGAGCCTCTTGAACGCCCCTATCGTATTTGCCTCCACCACCACCCCAGGCAGCACATTCCAGGCACCCACCACTTCCTATCCCACACATCTCCTTTGAATTTACCCCCTCTCACATTAAATGCATGCCCTCTGGTATTGGACATTTCAATCCTGGGAAAAAGATACTAGCTGTCAAATCTTTGTCTCTCATAATCTTAAGTGTCTATCAGATATCCCCTCAGCCTCTGCCACTCCAGAGAAACTAACTCAAATTTGTCCAACCTCTCCTTATAGCATGCACTCTAATCCAGGTAGCATCCCGGCAAACCTCTTCTGCACCCTCCCCAAAGCCTTGACATCCTTCCTGTAATGGGACGACCAGAACTGAATGCAATACTTCAGATGCGGCCTAACTAAAATTTTATAAGGCTGCAGCATAACTTCCTGACTCCTGAACTCAGTGCCTTGACTAATGAAGGCAAGCCTACCACATGCCTTCTTTACCACCCTATCAACTTGTGTAGATACTTTCAGAGAGCTGTGAACTAGGACCCTAAGATCCCTCTGCTTATCAACACTGTTAAGGCTCTTGGCATTAATAGTGTACTGTCTCTTTACATTTGATCTCCCAAGGTGCAACATTTCACATTTGGCTGGATTAAACTCCATTTGCTATTTTTCCACCCATATCTGCAAATGATCTATATCTCGCCGTATCCTTTGCCAGTCTTCTACAAATAATAAAGAAAGTTATGAGTTTCCAGGAAACATTGGGCAGCATATTATCACATCTGGTAGTGCTGCTGCCTCACAGCTCCTGTGAACTTTGGTTCCATTCTGACCTCCAGTGCTTACTGTGCAGTGTTTGCATATTCTCCTTATGACTGTGTAATTTTCTCCACATGCTTCAGTTTATTCCACATTCCAAAGATATGCCAGATGCTTGGATAACTGGTGACTGTAAATAGCCCCTAGTTCAGATGAGTAATAGAATCTGAAGGAAAAAATAAAACAAGATGAGTGTATAGGGTCCTTAATGGTCGGCGTGAACTCTGTGGGCTCAAGGGCTTGATTCCATGTGGCACAGCTCTGTGAATATCTTCATTAAAATTCTGCTCAGTGTTGGGTGCTTTTCTATTAGAAATAAGGCCTTGGAAAAGTTATATATCACCAGAGTGATGCTGGGTTGCAGAAAATTGGCAATTCAATAAACCTGACTTTTCTGCAGATATGAAATTTAAAGGACAATCTGACAGAATTGCTTATCACGATGAATACCATCCAGAAGATAGTTAACCAACAAGTCTTGTGGGGTGAATGAATCTACAATGTTGAAGTTAACACAGCTAGTAAAAGGTAAATTCATGCAAACGTTCTTTCCTTGAAACTATGATGAGAAAATGGGTCGCAGCTTGACCATTGAGACACTTAAAAAAAATAAATAGATATTTACTTCAAATAATAGTAATACAGAATAGGAACAAGGAACAGGGAAACAGGATAAAATTGACACAACCAACAAAATGACAGAGTGGGTTTAATTAACAAAATGTCTGAATCCTATGTTGCTGACTGAGCAGAATTAAAAAGAATATAAGGGCAAAAATCAGCAAAAACTATTGAATTTGAAACTGAAGGAAAATTGGGGCCATACTTCATGTGCCATTGACCCAACTTATAGAAGCATAAATCTCCAGAGCACACAGAAATAAAATAAGGTGCCTCAGAGAGTGAAGTAGCAGAAGTAATAGGCAAGTAATTCAATCCCGGTTAAAAGGAATGGAATAGAAAACAACAAAATAAGCATCAAAAGCCAGCTTAGTAACTGAAGGTCAAGGAAGAACCAAAACTTAACGCTCAGCTGTATGAAGGAGGGAAGCTTCCAGAAGACACTGTGATTGTAACTTGAAATAATACAAAAACAACTGCATCTAAAATCATTTGTAAATGGGTTTTGTAATATGTGCACATGTAATGATGTTATTTATATGAGCAATCAAAACTGTGCTGTATGACAGTTCCATAATTATCTATCTATTTATTTATTTATTTCATCGGCCATTTTCTGATGATTGCACTTGAAAATGATTCTTTCTTGGCTATTTATTAAATTGAAATTTTGATATGTTTGCTTTGGAACTGGTGATTAGTTCATTTTTCATTCATTTCTGAGATCTAATCAGCGGTCCACCCTGTTATGAAGATAAACTTCACCCAGTTAGCATTATGCACATACTGGATTGAACCTTCTTACTCTTGGTTCATTTATCAATATTTTTGAAGTAATTCAGGATATTTTGTTCTATGGTTATTTGTTGTAGAAGCCATAAACTAAGGCTAAGGTATATGCTATCTGCAAAAAAATTACAGATATAGATAGTTTAAATAAAATACTACCTGTAAATGGAGACAAGACTACAGTTGCTGGAATCTGGAGAAACACACAAGATGTGGGAGGAATTCAGTGGGTCAGGTAGCATCTATGGAGGGAAATGGACAGTCACCATTTCAGGTTGAGACCCTGAAGGGACTCAGTCTGAAATGTCTACTGTCCATTTGCTTCCATAAATGCTGCCTGACCCATTGAGTTCCTCCAGAATTTTGTGTGTTACTACATATAAATGTTTGTCTTTCCACGTAATGGCCTATCTCTTATGGAAAAATGCTGTTTTGGGATCTTCCTGGCAAATCAGCTTCAACATGATTACTAGCACCAGCAGTATTTTGGGTTTACATTCCTTGTATGAGATGAGACTGGTTTAGGGAATTTAACAATCAACAAGTGTCTCTTCTTATTATGTTCCTGTAGTTCACAGGTATGGTCGTTTGGACTCAGTTGTGATCCTCCAGTGCTGGAATAGCTACCAAAACTCAATAACAGGACCTAAGCATAAATTTCATGAACTTAGGTATTTGTGGGCAATCAACATTCCAAGTCTGTAATCCAGCAAGGAGTTAATCTTTTCCTGGGAGGGAGGAGAAAATGGAAGAGAAGAAAGAAAAAATATGACTTTGTCTGCCTTTGTAACAGTCTTGTACAACTACTGTTGCCTCAATCCAATTTAAATTGTTGGTACTCCCCTGCATTAGTGCCTTATCAGTGAAGCAAGACACTGCTATGCCTGTGATTCTGTGCAGTGAAATAATTTGTAAATATGCATCAGCCTTCTATCTGATATTTCTATTCCTCTGAATTTTCATTGTGTCCTCCTCCTCAGCATAACCCCTTCACAACAGGCTTTTAGCCACAAAACAACCACAGAATCAACTTCCTCGAGACATTACAATTGACTGTGACTTTGACCTTTGTAATTTTATACTTCTGGTTATTGGCAAAAAAAAAATTGTTAACCTGAGTCATTAAACTTCAGTGGCCTTATTTTAAACCCAGATTACTGCTAAATATTGTTCCATTTTTCACTTGGATGTCTACTATCCTATATTTAAAAAGAGGTTTTATTTGAGTGCTTGCAGCAATATAGAAGCATGGTTATCTTCTGAGAAAATCTTACAATTTCATGCTTATTCCTTGGGATTTAGATTACCATGAGATGAGCAGTTTAAATTGAACCTAGGAGTATGTTGAGAATTAAGAAAGTTATGTCTCAGTGTTTCTGTAACAGAACTATAAGAGGAAATCTGTGTGATTGGTGTGTGGACAAGTATGTCTTTTATTTGATACTTTTTCCAAAAATATGCTTTATTCATTACATGTACTGTAAATACAATTGAGACAAGTCATTATTTACATTAATTGTATCAACCAGTTCAGTATATCCTCTTACAATACATCAACCCTTAAACCCTTACTGAAACGTTTGAGAGGTTGTTACACAGGGCCTAGTTCCTCCACTGACAGCAGGACCTTGACTCTTCCCCTTCATCATAGAGCCTTTGCAGTGGCTGCACCAAGATTCCTTGTGCCCCTCAGCATTCTCTGTAGCACATTGGAATGCGTCATTTGACAGTAGTCATTAACTAGTGAGGTCCCAGGTTAAGAATTCTGGCTACCGCTGTTGAGGAACACAATAAGAAGAGACACTTGTTTCCCATGTGTCCAAAACTAGAAGGCATAGGTTTAAGATTAGAGGGAGAAGGTTTAAAAGACATCTGATGGGTAAATTTTTCACACTAGAGTAGTTGGTATCTGGTATAATCTGCCAGAGGAGGTGGTGGAGGCAGGAATAGTATCAATACTTAAGAGGCATGTTGCCAGGTACTACAATGAACAAAATATGAGAGTATATGGATTTAATGCAGGCAAGTGGGATTAGTAAAGGTATGTGTGATGGGCTGAAGGGCCTGTTTCCATGTTGCACAACTCTATGATCCCACAGTAGGAAATTAGAAAAAAACTTAGTCGAATAGACACTATTTCTTTGTCAAGAAAACTTATGTCACGATCTACAGTCTTTAAGGAAATGGAAGTCTGATAGAGTAGAATTAGAGGAAATGTTTACAGTTGAAGGGGCAGTCCTAAACGAGGAATTATTGTAAAGGAACCACTAATAAATCCAGTAGTTATTGAGGAGCAACTTCTTTATCCAAAGACTGGTAAGGTTGTGGAATTTACCATCTCAAGGATAATTCAAGCAAATAGCATTGATCGTTTAAAAGGAAGCTAAGTATGTAGATGTAGGAGATAAGATTAGAAAAAAGGATTAGATGAAGAAGGGCAGGAGATTGCTTACTCAGAGCTTTGATTATTTGGTCTGAATGATTTGATTTAGGGCCATAGATCTGACAAAATACAATTTTCTCTTCTTGGTTGGGACTTTCAGAACCTATTGTAAGATCCATAGCCATTCTTGCCTGGGTTAATCAGAAATGCTCTAGTTGGTAGTGCTGAAGTATCTGGGATATACTCTAAAATAACTCCAAAGTTCTATTTTGACATGGGGGACTGGTCCGATGTACATCCTCAGTCCTTGACTGCAACTTGTCAGGGAGATTGCAGGAGGTTCACCCCATGTTAATCTGGAAAACTGTAAATTGTGGGTCACTCAGTGATATTGGAGCATATTTGTATCAACGTGCTATCAACTGAATAGAATTCCTTTGCTGGGCTCCCACTTTGCTCCGCTAGGCAGCAATGCTGCAAAGTCCTGAACAATTCTATAATGTTCTTGTTTAGCAATGGGTAGATCAATGAGCTTGTATTTTTGATCAACATAGAGTGACATCCAGTTGGTGGAAACGAATATGTGAATGCTGGTGAAGAGTGGTCAACGGTAGCCATTATTTACTATCAAACCCGCAGCACAAACAACAATCATTTGGGCACTTTGACCAAAAGTGGATTGGAAGATAGCGAATGTCATGCCACTGTTTAAAAAAGGATGTAGATAAAAGGTGGGTAACTATAGGACAGTTAGCTTAACATCTGTAGTCGGGAAAATGCTTGAAGCTATCATTAAGGAAGAAATAGCAAGACATCTGGATAGAAGTGGTTCCATCAGCCAGACAGCATGGATTCAGGAAGGGCAGGTCCTGTCTGACAAACTTACTGGAGTTCTTTGAGGATATAATGAGCTCAGTGGACAGAGAGGAACAAGTGGATGTTGCATACTTGGATTTCAAGAAGGCGTTCCATAAGGTGCCGCATAAAAGACTTACCCATAAAATAAGGATGCATGGGGTTGGGGGTAATGTATTAGCATGGATAGAGGATTGGTTAGCCAATAGAAGGCAGAACGTTGGGATAAATGGGTGTTTCTCTGGTTGGCAATCAGTGGTGAGCAGGGTGTCACACGGGTCAGTGCTGGGCCTACAACTGTTCACTATATACATTAACAAATGTAGCATATCTAAGTTGCTGATGACATTAAATTGAGTGGGAAAGCAAGAGGATTAACTGAGAGGAGGCGGAGAGTCTGCAGAGAGATATAGGTAGGTTAAGTGAGTGGGCAAGGGTCTGGCAGATGGAGTACAATGTTGGTAAATGTGAGGTCATCCACTTTGGAAGGAAAAATAGAAGATCAGATTATTATTTAAATGGTGAAAGATTGCAGCATGCTGTTGTGCAGAGGGACTTGGGAGTGCTTGTGCATGAATTGCAAAAGGTTGGTTTGCAGGTGCAACAGGTTATCAAGAAGGCAAATGGAATGTTGGTCTTTGTTGGAGGAATTGAATTTAAGAGCAGGGAGGTTACGCTGCAACTGTACAGATGATGCCGCAGCTGAAGTACAGTGTGCAGTTCTGGTCTCCTTACTTGAGGAAGGATATACTGGCTTTGGATGCGGTGCAGAGGAGGTTCACCAGGTTGATTCCAGAGATGAGGGGGTTAGCCTATGAAGAGAGATTGAGTCACCTGGGAATATACTCACTGGAATTCAGAAGAATAAGAGGGGATCTTATAGAAACATAAAATTATGAAAAGGATAGAGGCAGAATGGTTGCTTCCACTGGTAGGTGAGACTAGAATTAGAAGACATAGCCTCAAGATTCAGGGGAATAGATTTGGGATGGAGATGAGGAGAAACTGCTTTTTCCCCAGAGAGGATTGAATCTGGAATTCTCTGCCTAGGGAAGCAGTAGAGGCTACCTCATTAAATATATTTAAGACAGAGTTAGATTTTTGCATAGTAAGAGAATTAAGGGTTATGGGGAAAAGGCAGGTAGGTGGATCTAAGTCCACGGCCAAATCAGCCATGATCTTATTGAATGGCGGAGCAGACTCAATGGGCTAGATGGCCTACTTCTGCTCCTCTTTCTTATGTTTTTATGTTTTAAAAGAACAGTCTCCCAATCAGACAAGTTTTTAGGCCATGAAATAAATGCAGATTACTGCAGGAGCACATTTAAAAAGAAATTTCAAGAAAATATTCATAATATGAGTAACAACAGACATGGGATATAATAGAAAAGCTGTTAAAATGGTTGCATAATCAACCTAGCTCCTGAGGGCAGATTGGTCACCTACTCCTCATCCCGCTTCCACTAAAACCAGTAGGGGGTAGATTTGAGACACGAGACTGCAGATGATGGAAATCTGGAGCGCACACAAGGGTTTTGACCCGAAATGTTGACTGTCCATTTCCCTCCATAGATGCTACTTGGTCCGCTGGGTTTCTCCAGTTCCTATGGGTGGACTTGAACTAATTTAGGCTCAGATCATTTTAATTTCCCACCTGAGCCATTGTTAAATATGATCCCGAAGCCGCTCCCATCTGCTGATGTATAGCAATTTGTGATCATAATACACCTGGATTTAATGTGTAGGTGTCAGCTTTGCAAAAGGTGCCTTGTTCTGCACTATCTTATGATGATGTCCCCAAACGGTTTCTGTCTCTACTTGCACAGATTATAACTAAAATGAAAATTTAAAAAAAACTGCAGATGCTGGAAATCTGAAACAAACAAAAAATGTTGTTTTTACTGCTTATTATAACTCATTATTTTATACTGATGAAAGCAACGTCTTTCAGTTTCCTGCACAGCTGAACATTGGGTGTGAAGTCTATTTCCTCAGGTCCCAGATTGACTCCCTTGCCCAATCCTGGGACAAATTTTCAGATCCTCATCCCTAAAATCTAGGATTATGGGGTCCACCTCTACTCCTTGAAGATGTGAATAGTTTAATAAAAGGGAAATAGAAAACAAGTAATTATCCAATGGTTATGTTTTACCTGTCAGGCACAAATGGAGGAAAAAACTAGAGCAATGCTTAAAACATTGTCATGAAATAAGGGAACTTGGGCAGCAGAAAGAGAAGAATGCAGTGTTACCACTGACAGTTGTTAAAACGAATCTTATAACTAAAGAATTAAGGAAAGAGAAATCAAGGAATACAGGGCCAATACACATTTGAGTTAAAACGTAGGCTCTGACCAGAGGCCTGGTGAAACTGACAATATTATGGAGGTAAACAAATCCACAAATAAACTAAAAAGAAACAGGTAATGAAAGAAGAGGCCCAATCTAATACTGACGTTTTGAAGCCACACAGATCAGGGTTAATGTTAAACACCACACCCTGTGAATTGAAATGGGAGCAGAAGGATACATGAAAAATGTGAGAATATTTCTTTTGTTTTCAGTGCGTTCGTTGTTCCTTTAAAGTGTGAATGAACTCAGGAATTTTAATGCTGCCTTCAGCAGCTAGATGCCTCCTTCCAATCTGTTATTAGACCTTTATTAGCCATAAATTAATAGGAATTTGGTCACATTACCATCTTCATTTTAATTACAAAGTCAAGATGCTTTCCTCCATTGCTTTCAAAAGGTTTACATTGAATGCAAAGGCATGCTGAAGGAAGGTCAAGAAAGAAAATACCTTGCAGTATATTTTTTTTGAGCATGTGAAGCCTAACTACATACATGTAGTTTGTGATATTTAGTCTTTTACTTAGGGATCTGAATCGAATTACAGTAATTGAGACCTCAGAGAAGGGATCAAATTGTCATCTGATAACTATTAGTCTTGTAAAGATGGTCAGTAGATTATCTGAGTAAATGATGTGGACAATCACTAATATTTGACCTGGGATTGACATAACATTTAACACTTCTCATTTCTACCCAAAACATAAATTGAATCAGAGTGAATAAGGAGTGAATGTAATTAAGGTCACTGGAACTATTATCAAGAGAATCTGAATATGGTTGACGTGTAAGAAAAGATAGGTACAAGACATAAATGAACTATGACTTAAAGATGTGACTCCAAATAGATTTAAGATAATCCCATTCTCCTTCCTAGAATTAAACATGTATGGCATCTGTAAAAGCAGCAATTCAACAGGCAGATCAGTTCAATGATAATGGGCTTAAGGTGGGTGTCCATTTATACCTAATATATCAATTTATTGAGCTTCAGGTTTATTATGAAATATTGCATTTTAAGTCCTTTATCATAGATAATAGTATAGCAGCCACATTAATATCTGGTAGTCCAGATATATTTTTGTTTTGTTCATGTCTACGGAACTACGGATCATTCGGGAGGCGGAGGCAGAGATAGATAAGAGTTATCGGGAGATAGACACACTGATAAGATAGGAGTAGAGTAACTGGGTAACTGTCAGGAGAGGGAAGGGGAGCAGGCAGAGAGAGCAGAGCACCCCTGTGGCTGTCCCCATCAATAATAGGTATACCGCTTTGGATACTGTTGGTGGGGATGACCTACCAGGATCTAGCTGCGGAGGTCTGGTCTCTGGCACCGAGAGTGGACCCTCAACTCAGAAGGGGAAGAAGGAAGAGAGGAGAGCGGTAGTGATAGGGGATTCTATAGTCGGGGGATAGATGGGATATTCTGTGGGGATGATCGGGAATTCCGGATGGTCTGTTGCCTCCCTGGTGCCAGGGTCCGGGATATCTCAGATCGGGTTCAGGTTATTCTCAGGAGGGAGGGCGTGAACCCAAATGTTGTGATCCATGAAGGGACTAACGACGTGGGCAGGAAAAGAGAGGAGGTCCTGCCTAAGGAGTTCAGGGAGTTAGGTGCTAAGTTGAGGGGCAGGACATCCAGGGTAACAATGTCAGGATTGCTACCTGTGCCACATGCGAGTGAGGAGAGGAATAGGAAGATTAGGCAGATTAATACGTGGCTGAGGGGATGGTGCGAGAGGGAGGGCTTCAGGTTTATGGATAATTGGGATTTGTTCCAGGGAAGATGGGATCTGTTCCAACGGGATGGTTTACACCTGAACTGGAGGGGTACTGACATTCTTGCAGGAAGGTTTGCTAATGCTGCTCGGGGGGGTTTAAACTAAATTTGCAGGGGGAGGGGATCCAGAATGAGAGAGAGGATAGTGAGATAGAGGGTAGAAGACAGGTAGGAACTACACAATTTCGGAACATTAATACGAATGGAGAGAGGAGAAATGGGTTAAAAATCCTGTATCTGAATGCACGGAATGTCAGGAATGAGGTAGGCGAGCTTGAAGCTCAGATACGAATGAGTAAGTATGATGTTGTTGGGATAACAGAGACATAGCTGCAGGGAGATCAGACCTGGGAAATGAATTTTCAAGGGTATACATGCTATCGTAAGGACAGGAAGGTGGGCAGAGGGGGTGGGGTGGCGCTGTTGGTGAGGAATGAGATTCAGTCCCTTGCAAGGGGGGACATTGAATCAGGAGAAGTAGAGTCAGTGTGGATAGAACTGAGGAACTGTAAGGGCAAAAAGACCCTAATGGGTGTTATCTACAGGCCTCCGAACGGTGGCATGGATATTGGGTGCAAGCTGAATAGTGAGTTAATGTTGGCATGTGGCAAGGGTAATGTCACAGTAGTTATGGGGGATTTCAATATGCAAGTGGACTGGGAAAATCAGGCTGGTACTGGACCCCAGGAAAGGGATTTTATAGAGTGCCTCCGGGATGCATTCTTGGAGCAGCTGGTACGAGAGCCGACCAGGGAGAGGGCTATTCTGGATTTAGTGCTGTGTAATGAGCAGGATTTGATAAGAGAACTCGAAGTAAAGGAGCCATTGGGAGGTAGTGACCATAACATGATAAGTTTTTATCTGCAATTGGAGAGGGAAAAGGGCAAATCAGAAGGGTCAATTTTGCAGTTGAACAAAGGAGACTATGGAGCCATGAGGGAGGAGCTGGCTAAAGTTGACTGGGCGGGCATCCTAGCAGAATTGTCAGTGGAACAGCAATGGCAGGTATTCTTGGGAATAATGCACAAGGTGCAGGATCAGTTTATTCCCCAGAGAAGGAAAGACTCAAAGAGGGGGAAGGGGCCACCGTGGCTGACAAAGGAAGTCAGAGGTAGCATTGTGTTAAAAAGGAAGAAGTATGGCAGAGCCAAGCTGAGTGGGAAGATAGAAGATTGGGAAATTTTTAAGGTGCAGCAGAATTTAACTAAAAAGGTAATTCGGGAAGAAAAAATGAGGTACGAAGGCAAGCTAGCCAGGAATATTAAGGAGGATAGCAAAAGCTTTTTTAGGTATGTGAAGGGAAAGAAGTTAGTTAGGAACAATGTTGGGCCCTTGAAGACTGAATCGGGTGAAATTATTACGGGAAACAGGGAGATGGCAGTCGAATTTAATAAGTACTTTGAATCTGTCTTCATGGGGGAAGACGTAAGAAATCTCCCAGAAGTAAGGATGGACAAAAGGCAGAGGGTGACAGAGGAACTGAAGTGGATTGACATTAGGAAAGAAATGGTGATGGGTAGACTAATGGGGCTGAAGAGTGACAAATCCCCGGGTCCAGATGGTCTGCATCCCAGGGTACTAAAGGAGGTGGCTCTAGAAATTGTGGATGCATTGGTGATCATTTTCCGATGTTCCTTAGATTCGGGGTCAGTTCCTGAGGATTGGAGAATGGCTAATGTTATCCCACTTTTTAAGAAAGGAGGGAGGGAGAAAATGGGGAACTATCGTCCAGTTAGCCTAACATCTGTGGTGGGGAAGATGCTAGAGTCCATTATTAAGGATGAAATAGCGGCATATTTGGATAGCAATGATAGGATTGGGTCGAGTCAACATGGATTTACCAAGGGCAAATCATGCTTGACTAATCTACTGGAGTTTTTTGAGGGTGTAAGCAGGAAAATAGACGAGGGAGATTCAGTGGATGTTGTATACCTCGACTTTCAGAAGGCATTTGATAAAGTGCCGCACAGGAGATTAGTGGGTAAAATTAGGGCTCATGGAATTGGGGGGCGGGTATTAACATGGATAGAAAACTGGTTGGCGGATAGGAAACAAAGGGTAGGGGTGAATGGATGTTTCTCAGAATGGCAGGCCGTGACTAGTGGGGTGCCACAGGGCTCGGTGCTGGGACCGCAGCTGTTTACGATCTACGTTGATGATTTAGATGAAGGCATTGTGAATAACATTAGCAAGTTTGCTGATGATACAAAGTTGGGTGGCAGTGCAACATGTGTAGAGGAAGTTAGGAGAATTCAAGGTGATTTGGATAGGTTGGGTAAGTGGGCAGATACTTGGCAGATAAAGTTTAATGTGGATAAGTGTGAGGTTATCCACTTTGGGAGCAGGAACAGGAAGGCGGATTATAATCTGAATGGTGTGGAGTTAGGTAAGGGGGAAATACAAAGGGATCTAGGAGTCCCTGTTCATCAGTCACTGAAAGTGAATGAGCAAGTGCAGCAGGCAGTGATGAAGGCTAATGGAATGTTGGCCTGTATTACAAGGGGAATTGAGTACAAAAACAAAGAGATTCTTTTGCATTTGTACAGGGCCCTGGTGAGACCACTCCTGGAGTATTGTGTACAGTTTTGGTCTCCAGGGTTAAGGAAGGATATCCTGGCTATGGAGGGCGTGCAGCGTAGGTTTACGAGGTTAATTCCGGGGATGTTGGGACTGTCTTATGCTGAGAGGTTGGAGAGACTGGGATTGTACACGCTGGAATTGAGAAGATTGAGAGGGGATCTGATTGAAACATACAAGATTATTAAGGGATTGGACAAGATAGAGACAGGAAATATGTTCCAGACATTGGGGAAGTCCAGGACCAGGGGGCATGATTTAAGAATAAGGGCTAGGCCATTTAGGACAGAGGTGAGGAAAAACTTCTTCTCCCAGAGGGTTGTGAATTTGTGGAATGCACTGCCTCAGAGGACAGTGGAGGCCAATTCTCTAGGCACTTTCAAGAAGGAGCTAGATAGGGGAATCAAGGGATATGGGGACAAGGCAGGAACAGGATATTGATTGTTGAGGATCAGCCATGATCTCAAAATGGCGGTGCAGACTTGAAGGGCTGAATGGTCTACTTCTGCTCCTATTGTCTATGTCCTTAGAGCAGATGGAATTGTTGTAAATGTTCAGGACCCATATATCAAAATATGAAGTAAAGTCCACATTCAGTCAAGCATCTTCAATGAGCAAGCAAAAAATATTTAACAGCCAGCCAACTAAATAAGGCAAACATATGTAAATTGTGCACTATGGAGTAAGTTTATAATGTGCCACTAGTATTGCTGGTCAATTGCTTGTTAGTGAAGCAGCATGGTATCTTTCTTCAGATGATCAAAGTCAAGTGCTACAGTAAAAATTGTCATTGATTCACAGAGTTATGCAGCACGGAAACAGGCCCTTTGATCCAACTCACCCATGCCGACCAAGGCGCCTTCCTGAGATAGTCCCATTTGCCTGCATTTGGCCCATATCTCTTTAAACCTTTCCTACCCATATACCTATCCAAGTTTCTTTTAAGTGTTGTTCATGTACCTGCCTCAAACACTTCCTCTGGCAGCTCATTTCATATTCTACCAACCTGCATTTGGCCCATATCCCTCTCCAATGGTTGAACCTGTCCAATTATCTTTTAGAAGTTTCAATTGTACCTACCTCTACCACTCCCTCTGGCAGCTCATTCTATATATCCACCACCTTCCTTGTGAAAAACTTACCCCTCAAATCCCCTTTAAACCTTTCCCCTCTCACCTTCAACCTATGCCCTCTTGTTTTTAGGCTCTCCTAGCTTGGGAAAAAGACTTTGACCATCCACTCCATCTATGCCCCTCATGAAGCTCTATAAAGTCACCCCTCAGCCCTCCCTTCGCTCCAGGGAAAACAGTCCCAGCCTATCCATCATTCAAGCCCCCCAGTGCTGGCAACATCCTTGCAAATCTTTTCTGTACCGTCTCTAGCTTAATCATATCCTTCCTATAGTGTCGCAACCAGAACTACACACAGTCTTTAAGATGCAGCCTAATCAATGTCCTATATAGTAACATGATATCCCAACTCTTGTACTGAATGCCCCATCCAATGAAGGCAAGCGTGCCAAAAGCCTTCACCACATTGACTACCTGTGTCACCACTTTCAGGGAACAATGTACTTGCACCCCTAGGTTTCATTGTTCTACAATACACCCAGCACCCTGCCATTTACTGTGTATGTCCTGCCCTGGTTTATCTTTCCAAAATGCATCACTTCACACTTGTCTGAGTTAAATTCCATCTGCCACTCTTTTTCCTGCTTTGCCAGTTGATCTAGATCCTGTTGTAACCTTAGACAATCTTCTTCATTGTCCACCATGCCACCTCTTTTGATGTCATCTGCAAACATATTAATCACGTGACCTACATTCTCATTCAAATTTTGAAGGTATGTGACAAACAACAAGAGACGCAGCACCGTTCCCTGTGACGCACCACTGGTCACAAGCCTCCAGTCTGATAAACAGCCTTCTACCACCACCATTTTCCCATTGCTCCACACACAAACAACCATACTGATCCATGAGGGGACTTATTGTCTCTCTAGTTACCCTTCTGCTTGTAATAAACATAGATTCACCTTGGATTCTCCTTTATCTGCCAAGGATATCTCATGTCCCCTCTTTGCCCTCCTGATTTCCTTCTGAAATGGCCTCCTACATCCTTTATACTCCTCAAGGGATTTGCTTGATCCCAGCTGCCTATACCTGACACATGCCTCCTTCTTTTTCCTCTCCAGAAACTCAATATCCTTCGTGAACTAGAGTTCACTAATCCTGCCACCCTTGCCCTTCACTCCAACAAGGAGATATTGGCCCTGAACTCTCCCTATCTCACTTTTGAAAGCCGCCTATTTGCTAGATGTCCCTTTACCCACGAACAACCTCTCCGAATCAACCTTTGCAAGTTCCTGTCTATTGCCACCAAAATTAGTGTTGTCTCAATTTAGGACTTTAACCTGTGGACCAGTCCTATCTTTTTGCATAACTAATAGCTACAGTTGTCTCTGTACCACAAGAATTGAATGTTCATGCATGTGTTTACTATCAGTATAAAATATCAGGACTTTTGGACAACCACTGGTTTATCCCAGCAAAGTAGAAAGGGCTGAATGAATTATTTCCTACTCCCATTGTAAAGGAAGCCAAATATGACATCTACCTACGTATGCGGCGGGAGGAGAGAAAAAAAATCCTGCAATAATGAGAAGATCAAAATGTTGTCTTAATTAAAATTAATTCAGATAATTTAAATAGCACTTGCATTTAGGAACAGATCACATTAGTGCTCTCAATCAGAGAGATACCCCAATTCTTTGAGTGTGTACAGGCACTCCATGAAAGGCTTGAATGGTTTACTTCAACTTCAATGTCTACACATTATCAAGATGATATTTTCACTCCTATCACATTTTTCATTATTATAAATACTGTGAATTAAAGTGATAAATTGGTTCAATCATGAAACATATAGCAACTTACTTAGCCAAGATGCTTCTGAATTATGCCAAGATCAGGATTTCTTGAAATCAGCAAGTAAAATAGCTTCTTTGCAAATTTTGCACTGCCATCCATTTAATCATTAAATTTAGAGATCTAATTAAAACAAAAATACAATTGAAATCAGTTAATTGAAATGAAGATGTTGCAAATTTGAAAACTTATGTATAAGGAAATGTTTCAGTCTTCAGTATAATATTTTTATTTCAAATTATGTATAAGAGTAGGTCAGTAAACGTTTTACTCTCTGTTTGGTTAAGTTATCCACGAAACAGATGTTTATATATCAATGAACAGTTGTTTCTAAGAAGAGCTTCACTTCCAGATTCAAAGACTTGTGTCTCAAAATCCTCAATGCAGCTCCTAATGTAACTTAATACCATTATCTTGTGTCTCATCTGTCAAGATTGGATTAGTTTCAAGATAGAGAATGGGAGCAATTACTAACACCATAATCAGAAGATCTTCATCAAAGAGAGTGGATTGCTTCAGATATTAAAGTTTTTAGAAGGCTTAATTATATTCCATTGTTCAATTTATATAATTTTATTCACTGCAAATGTTGCAAAAATATAAAGCAATAATACACATGCAGTATTGTGGTCAGCTGGTCGCTTGCATAGGAGACAGAAATCAAAACCGCACTTAAAATTATAACACCAGTTATGTTTTAAAGAAAAGGTAGCTACTGAGACACAGCTGCCATAAATATTGGTTTACTTCTCAGCAATTTCTTCATTTAAACAGGTCTTGAAATAATACAAACTTTCCACAGGGAAAATAAAATCAATCTTCATACAAAGTACATTTCCAATAAGCCAAGTTTGGTCGTGACTTGGGGAACAGTTAATGGACTGCTCATAAGATGAAGTGTAGCGAAATCACGAATAGGTTTATGAAGAACAAATTAATAACACCTGTGTACAGTGCAAAATGGAAGTACCACACGATTCCTCAATTTTCAGTATTTGGAATAAAGGAACATTCAGTTCAGACTGTCAGTGTCAAGAAAACATGTAGTCCCAAAATGACACTTTGAATCATTTGAAGAATAATTTATTGCCAATTAAATATCAACAAAACTGTTGACATACCTCAGCATATGCTCCACCAAGCTTGGTTTAACAAAGCAAATGCAGAAGTCCTGAGGGTACTGGATAAGCTTCAGAGGCTATTCCCCAATACCCTTTGTCAGATTAGTTTGGTACAGGAACAGTGAATTCATTAATTTGAATGGAGAGGAGAGACTGCAGGGATCTGGGTAAGTATAAGGGCATTTTGTAGAATTTGTTTAAATGCTTTCATAGCATTAAGATGTTTTAGTTATTTACTGGTGATTTATTTCAGTAGAAATAATATGTATACTCTTTTAATTGTTGACTTGATTTCATAGTTCATGGGCATTCTGAAGCAATCAGGTCTGGGTTGTGGCCTTAACCGTTGTCAAAGGATTTTTTTTTAGCAGGAGTGGGATTTGTTTTGACCACCACACTCACAACCCTCTGCCCTAATCAAGTAACAACATTATATTGTACAAATAACATTTTCTCACTGGCTCTTGTGATCTTGGATCAGGGTTGCTCAGAGCAAGAAGTTGACACTGGTGGGTTTGCAAGATGTAAAAGGTATCTGATAATTATGTCAGCGATGACCTCTAACAGCAAGTTCTGATCCAGCTTATTAGGTAGCCGCTGTTGTGATGTAAGTAATAGTACAGTCAGTAAGTCTGTGTGTTAATAACTAGGTAATTTGTTGTAGGCTAAATATTCCCCAGAACTGAAGACACAGGAGACTGCAGATGCTGGAATCTGGAGCAAGAAACAATGTGTTGGAGAAACTCAGCAGGTCAAGCAGTATCTGTGGGGGAGATAGGAATTGTTGATGAGGGATTTCATACTCAGATCCTGAACCCTTTTGATTCTGAGGTGAGATAAAGTATAAACAGACATGCAAATATAATAATACACATTAAAACAAAGAAAAATAATTTTGATTGGTTATGTCAATTTACATCATTTTTGAGATGAAGTATTTGAAGAAGCTCCAAGAAATAGTTAATATTTCAGGATATAAGGATTACAGGTGAGTATACTTGTTATTTAAAATTATATTGCCAAAAATAGAACACAAGAAAAATTGGAACTAATCTTATATTGTGTTAGTAGCTGCACTCAGAGTTGTTGTTTTGTTCAGTGTCTGTACAATAGCTCAATCTTGAAGGTGGAATTGCTTTGTGTCAGAAATTCAGCAAGTTACACAAGATCAGAATATGTTTCCATCATGACCAAGATGTCTTCAAGGAACTTTAAGATTGTAATTAGTTTGTTCCATTTTACCAGCATGTGAGCTTTTCAGGGTCTGACTCTAACTTTAGGCTGCCTCAGGGATTGGTTCAAATTAAATTAAAACTACAGCCAACTCCCTCGCCACCAGATCAGGAATTAACATTAAAGCTGATTTGCGCAATTATGGAAAACTTAGAATACAGCAATTCAGCTGGTTCTTAGGTTAATCTTGTGGTTAATCAGGAAAAGTTATTTTCTGAATGCCAGGTCAATTGAGCTGAACTCTTTCCAATGATGGATGACCTTATGAGCTCAACAACAGCTTAATTAGGGGACCACAATATTTGCGTGCAACAATAAGAAACTACACAGTATTTGAAATGGTGAAACACACAGATGCTTGAAATTTGAAATTAAAAGAGAAAATGTTGGAAATACTCCGTACCTGTGGATAGAGAAAAATAATTAGTTCCGCAGTGCATGAACTAACATCAAAATTGAGAAAAGTTTAAAAGCAAAGATATTTCTATTGCATAAAAAGAATAAGTTGAAGAGAAGGGAATGTCTGTGATAGGGTGTAGAACAATGAGACTGAATAACACAAGTGATGGTATTGGTATTGGTTTATTATTTTCACTTGGACTGAGGAACAGTGAAAAACTTGTTTTGCATACCATTTGTACAGATCAATTCATTACACATGGAGGTAGTACAGAGTAAGAACTGTAAAGTGTCCCAGCTACAGGGAAGTGCAGTGCAGGTAAACAATAGGATGCAAGGTCATAACAAGGTAGATTGTGAGGTCAAAAGTCCATCTAATCGTATCATGGAACTGTTCAATAGTCTTATCACAGTGGGATAGAAGCTGTCCTTGAGCCTGATGCGAGAGGGGAGAAGAGAGAATGACCCAGGTGTGTGGGGTCTTTGATTATGCCAGGTGCTTCACCGAGACAGTGAGAGGTATAGACAGAGTCCATGGAGGGGAGGCTGGTTTCCATGATGTGCTGGGCTCTGTCCACAACTCTCTGCAGTTTCTTGTGGTCTCATGCAGAGCAGTTGCCATAGCAAGCAGTGATGCATCAGATAGGATGCTTTTTATGGTGCATTGATAAAAGTTGGTCAGTGTCAAAGGGGACATGCCAAATTCCTTTAGCCTCCCGAGGAAGTAGAGGTGCTGGTGAGCTTTCGGGCTGTGACATCTACATGGTTGGACCAGGACAGGCTATTGGTGGCGTTCACTCCAAGAAACTTGAAGGTCTCAACCCTCTCGACCTCAGCACCATTGACATAGACAGGTGCATGTACACTGCCCCCTTTCCTGAAGTCAATGACCAACTTTTTTGTTTTGCTGTCATTGAGGGAAAGGTTGTTGTCATGACACGATGTCACTAAGCTCGCTATCTCCTTCCTGTACTCTGACTCATCATTATTTGAGATATGGCCTACTACAGTGGTATCATCTGTAAACTTGTAGATGGAGTTAGAGCAGAATCTGGCACAGTCATGACTATATAGGGAGTAGAGTAGAGGGCTGAGGATACAGCCTTGTGGGGCACCAGTGTTGAGAATAATTGTGCTGGAGGTGTTGCTGCCTATCTTCACTGATTGCGGTCTGTTGGTCAAAAAGTCAAGGATCCAGTTGCAGAGGGAGGTGCTGAGTCTCAGGTCTCGGAGTTTGGTGATGAGTTTGCTTGGAATTATAGTATTGAATATGGAGCTGTAGTCAATCAGCAATCTTCTAACGTAGGCGTCTTTACTGTCCAGATGCTCCAGAGCTGAGTGTAGGGCCAGGGAGATGGCATCCACTGTAGACCTGTTTTGGTGATAGGCAAATTTGCAGTGGGTCATGGTTTTCTGGGAGGCTGGAGTTAATTGGTGACATGTCCAGCCTCAGGTGGTGCTGACTGAGACAGGACGGTCAAGGCATATTAATTGCATCTTTTGGTAGGAGGTGCAAATATAAAGAGATGAATACAACACTAGAGGAGAAGGAAAGAAAGAAAAATAGCAAATAAGTTTCCAAAACTTTGAGAGACAGTAGATGCTGAAAACTTGAAGAGAAAGAAGTACTCAGCAGACAGCATCTGTGGAGAGAGAAAGGTAGACTTAACATGATAGATTCATAATACTTCTGAAACAAACTGGAAAGGTAGGTTATCTGAAACAGTTAAAGCAGCAGTAGCACAGTACATTACAAACATGACAAACATAAACAAACATGGCAACTCATACAATAATGCCGGAGAGAGGTGACATTTTGCAGCCAGCTCCTAAGGGAACAATAACTCATTCTATTTTTACCTTTTAAAGCCAACATTTAATTTTAAGTCATGAGGGTGCCAATGTACCAAGAGAGAAGAGGAGGTGCCCTTCCTCAAGCTTATATTGGGCATCACTAGAACAGTGTAAGAAGCTAAAGACAAAGGTCAGAGTGCCACTGAGATCCAGAACTAACCTGTCATGCAACTGGAATCTGAGGGTCACCCCTATAGGCTGAACAAAGATGCTTGGAAGATCAATTACCCGAACTGCGTCTGGTTTCCCCAAGGCAGAACATATCATATCATAAGCACCGAATGTGATGGAGTAATTGGGTGAAGTATAAGTGAGTCATTGCTTCAATATTTTGGCCCCTGGGCAGGAAGAGCTAAAAGGGCAGATGTTGCAAACCCAACAGTTGCATAGGAAGGTGCTAAGAAAAGTGAAGTTGATATTGGTGGAGATGGAAGAATGAATTCATGTCATGGAGGGAACAGCCTTTGGAATGCTGAAAGGGAGGAGGTGTCTGGTGGTGAGATTTAATTGAAGATGGTAGAGGTTACCAAGAGTGATCTGTTGAACTGGTGGGTTGGAAGATGAGTACAAAGGGAACCCTGTGTTTGGTTTGTCTGGGAGAAGGATAAGAACAGACATGTTGGAAATGGAGCATATGTGGTTGAGGGAAAGGATCAAGGGGTGATTCCCTCTGCAATTCTCTGGTTCACTCTTGGATCAACACCATCCACTCCCCTTCTCACAGTGCTTCTGTATTGTGTAGGGTTGGAGCTGTCACGTGATAGCACTGCCCAGTACCTGGTCGAAAGACACACCACTGTCAATCAAGGTCTGGCTCCACCCCACCCATTGGTGTGCACCTGACCATTGGCCCCTTTAATCACCTTTGTACTTGGCCTAGGGCCATTGGCCTCCTGTGATTGATTAGTCCTTGCTGGCAGCGGGCCATTGGCCCTTTTGAGCTACCTGGGCTGGACCCTCCAGCACTATAAAGAGTGCCACATATGCCAGGTCCATTCTCCTTGTTTGCTCCGAGGAATCGTGAAACAACGCTGGAGAGACTGCTGGTAAGGTGTGCACTTCGGGGTTAGAAGCGTCCTAAGTTCGTATTCCTGGTAGCATGGAGCCATGCCTGCACTGAGTCAAGGGGTGGCAGATAACGTATTGCTTTTCCTTGATTGTTTGTACCCAGTTCGTTGTGTGTGCATGTGTGTATTTTACCCTTGTTGCGATTTTCCCACGCTCGCTATCACCAGTGCACGAGCATGCATGTGTGTATCACCTCATTGCCTTTTCCCCATATTTGTCTTTGTAAATAAATCATTTAGCTCTAAGACTGTGTTCAGAGTCCTCGTCCTTCGAGACCTAGAACTTGTTTCACAACAGCTTCCCATGCAACTGCAGAATGATTCAACACGTACCCTTTATCTCTTTCTCTTCCTGCCATCCCAGTATCAAAACACTCCTTCCAGGTGAAACAGCAATTCACTTGCACTGCTTCCAATTTACTGCTTTGCATTTGATGCTTCTAATGAGGTCTCCTTGACCCATTGCAGATTGGGTGACAACTTTGTAGAACACCTCTATTCAGTCTGCGGAGGTAAGCCTAAACTTCTAGCTGCCTGTCATTTTAATACAACATCCCACTCTTACTCTGACCTTCATATCTTTGGCCTACTATAACATTCCAGTGAAGCCCCACATTAACCCAAAGGAACAGCACCTCATCTTCCACCTAGGCACATTGCAGCCTTCAGCAGTCAGTATTGAATTTAACAATTTCAGATAACCAGCCTGTCCGGATTGTGTCAGAAGAGGCCAGTTCTGATGTAAGATTATCCATCTATGTCACTAACTGAGTTTTTCTCTCTACAGATGCTATCTGACCTCCTGTCTATTCCCAGCACTTCCTTTGATGCCCAGTTTCCAGAAACTGCTTTGTTCTGCAGCTCACAGTTCCAGAATGTGTTTTGTTCTCTCTACTGCTCTTATTCACCTCCATGTACTTACACAACCCCAGACTGAATTAACAAGCGTTTGTCACCCTTCTGCAACTTGGACAATATCAGCCTCTACCTATTGCAGGCCTTCCTTTTCTTCTCTCTATCCATCTGCCTTTCTGTAATTTAAAACATACTTGTTTCCTCACTTTTGTAGTACTGATGAAAAGTCATCAACAAAACATTCTTTCTGCACAGATGCTGCCTGACCTGTTGAGGACCTCCAGTATTTTCTGCCTCATGCCTTCATTTCACAATCATGGCAACTTTGTTATCTGGCAGAAATATGACCCAACACAACTATTATGGTTTACGAGACCAGATTGGAATTATACTGGGAGTTGACTGATTATAGTCATTTTTTCTTGCTTCTTATTTCTGCTTCTTGATTTATTTCCTTGGTCCTTTACACTTACCCAAGGGTTAAACTAAAGATTACACAGATCCATACCAGAGAATTCTTCCTTTCTGTCTGTCTGGATGTGAGTTAAACAATGATTATTATACTTCTTTTGGCCATAATACTACATGTTCTATTTATCGATCATTTCTCTCACCTTATCATAGCTGTCCAGACGACTTCTTGTTTTTCTGACTGTTTGATGTCCAGGCACTTGCTCTGGTTTACAGAATGTCTGGAAAATGTGTACTCTTGTTCCCCATTACTGCAGTTAGCTCATTGTCCTGACTGTAGGACTACCTGCCTGGGTTAATAACTACCATTCTGATCCTCCTCATTGATCCATGTCGAATTCTCCAAAACTTGTTGAATATATGGTAGAAAGCCACACTCCCGAGGAGAAATGGACCTCCTTGCAGCTATCCTCTTATTCGAATTTATTGAAAAAATTCTTTAAATCATGCCTTTGCCTTAAACAGATCAACTAACATCACCCTATGGTTTCCAATTTTTAGCTGATTAGTAGCCTGAAGCAACTGTAGCAGTTTGTATTGATATTTATTTTCTAGCTCAAGCTTTTAACCCTCTATGCCTACTAAATCATTTCTTATTTCCCTTCCCACCCCAGTAGAATTCATAATGATTACCTTATTCAGTTCCATGTTCTAAGTTCTCTGAAACTGCGCATTCATGCTTAAGAGAAACAGAAAAGGGACCAAATGCTTTTATTGAACAATGAGCAAGAAATAAATGAAGAGCAGTCTAAGCTCAATCACCTCATCTGCGTGGGAAGCTTTGTGCCTCTTGGTGAAACCCCAACTGTGTTCAACTATTTATCACAGGTGAGAGGCTATATTCTCCTCACTATACGAAGATAATTTCATAAAGTAAAAGCTGCTACCAAATTTCTTGAACTGAACTGAAGTAATTAGTTTCCTAATAAAGGATTTCATATCATTCCCTCTTGTAGTGTCATGAAATCATTAAGTCATACAGCACAGAAGCAAGCCCCTGGGCCCACCATATCTACTGCAATCCCATTTGCCCACAATAAGTCCATATTGCTCTTTGTCTTACTCATTCAAGTTCCTGTCTAGATACTTTGGAAGTGTATGATTGTATCTGATTCCATAATCTCCTCTCACCTTAAGCTTATGCCCTCTTGTTTTTGATACCATTAGAAAAAGATTCTGACTCTCTACCCTATAATTGTAATTTTATATCCTTTTGTTAGATCACCCCTCAACCTCATTCTCTCCATGCAAAACAATGATATCAATGATCTAGATGATAATGTGGTAAATTGGATCAGTAAGTTTACTGATGACACTAAGATTGGAGGTGTGTGGACAGCGAGGAAGGGTTTCAAAGCTTGCAGAGGGATCTGGACCAACTGGAAAAATGGGCCAGAAAATGGCAGATAGAATTTAATGCAGACAAGTGTGAGGTGTTGCATTTTGGAAGGATAAATCAAGGTAGGACATACACAGTAAATGGTAGGGCACTGAGCAGTGTGGAGGAACAAAGGGATCCGGGAGTTCAGATACATAATTCCCTGAAAGTGGCGTCACAGGTAGACAGGGTTGGAAAGAAGGCTTTTGGCATCCTGGCCTTCATAAATCAAAGTACTGAGTATAGGAGTTGGGATGTTATGGTGAGGTTGTATAAGACATTGGTGAGGCCAAATTTGGAGTATTGTGTGCTGTTCTGGTCACCTAACTATAGGAAGGATATAGTGCAGAGGAGATTTACTAGAATGTTGCCGAGTCTTCAAGAGTTGGGTTATAGGGAAAGATTGAACAGGTTAGGAGTTTATTCCTTGGGGTGCAGAAGAATGAGGGGAGATTTGATAGAATTTACAAAATTATGAGGGATATAGACAGAGTAACTGCAAGTAGGTTCTTTCCACCTAGATTAGGAGAGATAAGTACGAGGAGACATGGCTTTAGGTTGAGAGGGGAAAGATTTAGGGGGAACATTAGGGGGAACTTCTTCACTCAGAGAGTGGTGGGAGTGTGGAACGAGCTGCCATCTGACGTGGTAAATGCAGGCTCACTCTTAAGTTTTAAGAATAAATTGGATAGATACATGGATGGAAGAGGTCTGGAGGGTTATGGACTGGGTGCAGGTCAATGGGACTAGCAGAATAAAGTTTTGGCACAGACTAGAAGGGCTGAATGGCCTGTTTTCTGTGCTGTAGTGTTCTATGGTTCTAACAAACCCAGCCTATCCAATCTCTCCCTGTAACTAAAGTCTTCCATTTCTTAGGCAATCAGTCATAATTACGAAGTAACTCCCTTCATCTCACCAAATTCATGGATTGGTGTTGCATTCCCAGCAAATGACAACTAAGTCAAGGCATGGAGACACAAGAGACAGCAGATGCTGGAATCTGGAGCAACAAACAAGATGCTGGAGAGAATTAATGGGCCAGGTAGCATCTGTGGAGGGAAATGGACTGTCAACATTTTAGGTCGAGACACTTCATCAAGACTGAAAGATAGAGGGGTGACTATGTCGACTGTCCATTTCCCTCCGCAGATGTGACCTAGCCCACTGACTTTCTGCAGCATCTTGTTTGCTAAGTCGACGCCTGCCTGGTTAGTACTTGGGAGTTAAGAGACCACGGGAGAATACCAAGTGTAGTGGATCTTCCTGCCCTGGAGAAACAAATGATCCAACCAGTGGTCTAAATTCACTAAGGATCTCAGCCACATTGCATTGCAGTTTTTAAACAAACAACGACATTTGTGAAATTCCACTTATCAGGCCAAACTGACTGCAAAGAGAATTCTAAGTCAAAATAAAGTAATTTGATATATTACTTGTCTTTTAGTATTCTACCTCAGTAACACAATATGAGCAACAGTTCACAACCTCAGAGCAAGATATGAAACTATAATAATTTATTATATATATTTTTGATTTCAGGCTAGCGAATTGAATTTTGAAGTAACCTTCTTCTGAGTCCAGTCCTCACTGTAATTTGCTGTATTAAGAATCCCACAGGCAACATTGTAGAGACTGTATTATGGATCAAAAGATTTTGCTGCTTAGCTTTCAGACACTGTACTTTCTGTAGCAAGAAAATAAACAGTGGACTAATTTCACATTTTATTTCCACCTCTAGATCATTACAGAGTATGTCAGCAATGTCAATGTGTAACAATGCTGATATTTTCTCTAACAACTGCAGTTGTACTGGAGAAATTGGAACAAGGTGTGCATAAATGTGTTGTAGCAGCAGAAGGTTCAGTAGCTGGATATTGGATATACCTTGAGTAAAAATAAATCTGAGTGTAATAAAGAGGGCACAGGCTGTTCATCAAACATTTTTTTAATGAAGAAATACACCACAGGAACTTGACCAGATGTCCTGATTTAACAAGGACTGATTTAATTTTTTTCCCCTTTGTTTCACTTCTCATCTTTGCTCTCTGTTTGTCTTCCTTTCTATCCATCTCACATGATGGAAAGTGGAATTATCACCTCACTGGTTCCTTATGATTGATAGTTGCCAGGTAACAGTTTCAACCAGTGATTTTTTTTTAACTTTAATAAACATCCCAAAGTTTTCAAAGTACAAGAGAAACAAAAGGACTACAGATGCTGAAATCTAGATGAAAAACACTATGATGCTGGAGGAACTCAGCAGGCCAGGCAGTATCCATGGAGAAAAGTAGGCGGTCAACATTTTGGGTCAGGACGCTTCCTGACCTGAAACGTTGACCGTCTGCTTTTCTCCACGGATGCTGCCTGGCCTGTTGAGTTCCTCCAGCATCATAGTGTTTTCTCAAAGCACAATATTTCCCCTGCAATGGAGATTGCTCAATTCCCCAGGTCCAGTGCAGAGAAAATAGCAGAGCCCATGGCTCAGGGTGCAATCTACTTTATACTATCCTTTACATTCCATGCTCCAAAGACATTTGCACACAAGGGACCACCATGGTTATATTTTTAAACATATTCTTTCAAGGGATGTGGGCTTCATAGGCTGCGCCCCCATTTAATTGCCTATCCCTAGTTGCCCATGAGAAGTTGGTGGTGAGCTGCCTTCTAGAACAACTACAGTCTTTTGAGGGGTGAGAGTTCCAGGATTTTGACTCAGCCATGGTGAAGGAAGGACGACATATTTCCAAGTCAGTTTGGTGTGTGGCTTGGAGGGCAACTTCCATTTGATGGTGTTCCCATGCTTTTGCTGCCCTTGTCCTTCAAGCTGGTAGAGGTCAAGAGTGTGCAAGGTAGGGTCAAGCATTCCTGGCCCTCCTGTTCATTCTCCAATCTCCAAAGCAAGGAGGATACTCAGCAGAAGTGGATCTTGATCCCTGAAGAGGAGCTAGGAAGAGACAGGCAGCCAAGAGCAGAGGAGATGAGGTAAAGCTGATTTTATTTAAGGGACATGAATCAGTTTGCAAGCCCTGGATCAAAGTGAGAAGGTCTCCCCGACAGTGAAACTCCTGATTCTAGGATCAAAGTCCTTTTCTAAGAAGTCTTGGAAATTAGTATAGAAAAATAAAATTACAGGTCAGTTCAAGGAGTTTCTAAGGGCATAAAAAATAAACTCAGAGACAGTCTTTCATCTTCCCATGCCTCTTCTGCTGTACACTAAGAACATGACTGATTTTTTTTTACTTTCCTGCACTAATCCTACAATGTTTGATATCTCTAAGATCTAAAAATCTATCAATTTGGAGTCTCCTTTGGGAGGTTGGAAAGAGGAAGATCAGACCCAATGTTTATTATGTTATTAACCATGGTATTGCCAATTAAGATTGTAAACCAGCAGGCATTCCAAACACTGGGCAGGCCAATGGAAAGATTAACAGGTTAAAATCCTGGCTGCAAATGGTGTTTGCCAAAAATTGAAAATAAACAAATAATAACATTCTCACATTTCGTCACTAAATTACCAGGAGTCTAAATAAAGCCAGTAAGGTTTAAGCTTGGGGCTAACAGTTCAGTGCATAAGAAACAAATGAACAGCATTGTGCCCATTGAAAATCAGGAAAAGAGTGGTTCCCTCAATGCCTTGCAATGCTCACTCCATACCACAGACAGGAAATCTGAAAATGACAGAGCAGCCCAGCCATCTAAAACAGGCACAAGACTGCTTAAATGTGAAAAATAGTATCCTTCATTGGTTATAACCCCCCAGTTTCAAAATTCAGATACAATTTAGCAAAGCTCACATTGTATGTGCTCTGAAAATGTGCAAATCAAAAATCTGCAGATGCTGAAAATCTGAAATAAGAACAGGAAATGCAAGAAACACTCAGCAGGTCAGGAAGCATTTGTGGAAAAAGAAGCAGAGTTATGGTTTCAGGAGTTTTCTGTTTTTCTCTCTGTAAATCTGTACCAGTTATTAAGACAACTAATGCAAGGTAAGGGATGGCTTAGCTCAGAATTTTCCAATGTCCATTGAGATGAGGAGATAGCTATTCATCCCTTTGAGACAGGCCACCATTCAATTAGAACATTTGTGGTGGGGAGTGTCCATTTCTCCATTAGACCTAAATTTTAACAGCAGATGTTACTTGGTGAGCAACAAACAGTTTGCTGGAGGAATTCAGTGGCTCGAGCAGCATCTGTGGGAGGAAAGGAACTGTCGAGAGCTTTTGTTAACATGTGCATGGGAAATATGGGAAAGTATGATGCCAAATTATCATGATTTCTGGTTGGTATGGGGTTATAACAATGACAACGTTCCAGCACAAATGCAACGGAAGTGAACCAGCAAGCATGAGACATCAGGGAAGATCTGGAGCTGCCTGGTTATTTGCTTCAGAAGCATTACTCAGGTTTCCTGCTGGGAATAATGGCAAGGAGAACAATTCCATCTGCCTGATTAATGACCTATGGTCGGAGAAGGGAGAAGCTGATGTCAACCGCAAAATTCCCATCACTTCTACCTCCTTTGTGTTGAGCAACATAACTGGAATTGATCAACAAAGTCTCCAGAACATTCCCAATATTAAATCAAATGGCCCACTTTATGATGGGAATTGATTAGTTGGAGTATTTCACACACTGAAAGCATGGTACAACAGTAACCATATACACTGCTCAATGTCTTCTGCTAACTTCCCCATGCTCTTTGCAAGCAAGCAGCATTTGTTCAAGAATCCCACTGTTTTCCTCCAGTTTTATTTAAATAACTAAACCTTGCCCTGACTTCTGTAAACCACATCCACCAACAACACATATTGAAAGATCAGGCATGCATTGCCCTCAATTTTTTGATCATTAACTCAAATCATTGGAGAAACATGAGTGATTCTTTATCATTTTCTGATGTTGTTGATTGGGTGCCAAGGCTCTGTACTGGTAGTACAAAGTCAGAAAAATAGTCCATTTGGCAGAGCAACATGGATACTAATTTTAATAGACCAAGAGCTATGTTTAAGAGCTGCCTTCTCAGTTAATTTATTGCTTATGAATGAATGGTCGAAAATCAACTTTGGGTGTGTTTTGTCCATCAATGAAAGCATCCACTTCTTTATTCCCTTTTTTTGCACTATTTATTTATTTTGTAACTTATAGCAATGTTTATGTCTTTGCACTGTACTGCTGCTGCAAAACAACACATTTCATGACATATAAGTCAGTGAAAATAAACCTGATTCTGATTCATCCTCATCAGAGGCCCCTAAAGTCTAACAACTCCATGATCGTTTTGGCACTTGAATGATTAATAGTTAACCTATTTATCCCTGCCTTCGTAGTAACTATCTCTTTAGTTTAATCTTTTCACCACACATAACACTCCCTCTCTCAATAGACAGATAAGGTGCTGCCACTTTCTGTACTGCTTTATAATTGTTTTTGTTTCACTTTTATGAGCCTGTCACTTTTCTTTTACTTCCATTCAGGACTTTGCAGTGAAATAAGGTCAGCAAACTCTCAAACAGTTCAAAATAAGAACACAGAACATAGAATATAGAACAGTATAGCACAGTACAGGCCCTTCAGCCCACAATGTTGTGCCGACCCATATGAACCTAATCCCCATTCAATCTATCCTCCTCTGTACTTCACCTCTCAAAAACCTCTATTTTTCTTCCATTCATGTGCCTATCTAATAGTCTCTTAAATGACCCTATCGTATTGGCCCCTACCACCACTGACCTCACCTCCCCCCCCCCACCTCCCAGCAGTGCATTCCAGGCACCCACCGCTCTCTGTGTAAGAAACCTACCTCTGACATTTCCCCTGAACTTTCCTCCGTGTACCTTAATGGCCATTGCCACTCTGGGGATAAGATGCTGGCTGTCCACTTTGTCTATGCCTCTCATAATCTTATATACCTCTATCAAGTCTCCTCTCATCCTCCTTTGCTCCAAAGAGAAAAGCCCTAACTCGCTCAACCTATCCTCATAAGACATGCTCTCTAACCCAGGTAGTATCCTTGTAAATCTCCTCTGCACCCTCTCCAAAGCCTTCACATCCTTCCTATAATGTGGTGACCAGAAATGAACACAATATTCCAAGTGTGGTCTAACCAGAGTCTCACAGAGCTGTAACATTACCTCTTGGCTCTTGAACTCAATCCCTCAGCTAATGAAGACCAGCACACCATATGCCTTCTTAACCGCCCTATCCACTTGTGCAGCAACTTTGAGGGAACTATGTACTTGGACCCCAAGATCTCTCTGTTGCTCCACACTGCTCAGAATCCTGCCATTAACCATGTACTCTGCCTTCAAATTCGTTCTTCCAAAGTGTATCACTTCACACTTCTCCGGATTGAACTCCATCTGCCACTTAAATACAAATGCAAGTATTTCAAGTATTTTAGTTTACAAAAGATAGAAAGTCATCTGGCAACCTGAGGGGAAATTTAAAGCCAAAGGGAAACATAGGTCTCAAGGGACAATGAATTACTATCACTCAGTATCTGTTCAACTCCTGCCATGATCATGTACTCCACTTTAATCATTGCTAGCAAAGTGAACAGTTCCTTTGCTTGTTTGTGGTCACAGCTTGTGTATATGACTAATCCTTCTTTACATAGTTAGCACTTTAGCTATGTCTTTAGCTTATAATCAACAAGACATTAATCATATTTTACACAGAATCACAAGCATTGTTTAATACATAGAAATCCATTTTTTTAATGTTTATTGGTACACTTAATTTTGGGAAGAATGTTTTCACTCACATTAATTTGACAGCTTTGCAAAATAAAATAAACCAAACTGTGAAATGGCTCTGATTTTACTGACTTCATTGCTTCACAAAGACTTCTAATGACCCTCAAAAACCTTTATTTATGCAACTGCCATTTTAATATCTTCTCCATTGCCTACTGTCACCCTGACATTTACCCTATTTCTCATCAGACAAACATCTCACAGAGCAACAACTAATCTGCTGGAGGAAATCAATAGGTCAAGCTGCATCTGTGGGAGGAAAGGAATTGTCAACGTTTTGGGTCGAAAGCCCACATCAGGATTGAGAGTGGAGAGGCGAGATGGCTGGTATAAAGAGGAGAAGACGAGTGGTGAGAGAGGAGTCCAAGGTGATTGGTGGGACTGCGGAGGAGTGTAAGATGACAGGCAGGTTGTGCCAGGTGGGGAGAAAAGCAGGGGTGGAGTTGGGAGATGGTGGCAGGTGAATGAGAGATGGATGTAGGTGAAGACAGAGGAAGAAAAAACTTGAGAGGCAGATGCAAGATGGAGGCAGGGCATGGGAAGATTGGAGACAGCTGCTGGAGGGAGCTAAGCAGGAACACAAAGGGCTACCAATGCCGGACTCTGGTAAGAAAAGGTGATTCGGGGAGAAGTGAATGGCGGATTGAACCAGTCATTGAATCAATCATCTCACAGAGTTCTTTAAATGCTGTTTCCGATTCCACGTTTCCTTGTAGGAAGAATAAGAAAGGCACATAAGAAGAGATGGAATGGAGATGAGGAACATATTGATCCCGAGTTGCAGTTCCACAAATAAATAGAAGTTGTAATATGGGTCAGTAAGGGCAAATGCAGAGAAGTTTCACATCAATGATATTAGAATAGAAAGGATACATTTCTCGGGAAAGGCTGAATAAGCTAAGGTGAGAAATGGGTAGGCAGAGAGGTAATAATGGTCATCAAGAAAATGAAAGAGATTGATAAAGTTGATAAGGCTGAACTGGGTCCATAGCTAGGCATTGCACACACATTGGGACAGATGTGAAGGGCCGATCACATTGGCCTCCTGCACGCTGAAGTCTGGGCTGCAGGATGTGGAGGCCCACCTCCAAAATGTCCTGACAGCCCTTAACATTCAGCAACCTGAAGCTTTATTTGCATAAAAGATGATAAAAGGTTCAACTTGTTGTTGGAAATAAATGCAAACTGCAAAGGCCACATTGACCTAACTCACCTCAAATGGAACAGTAGAAAACCTAATTCTCAGCAACCTCAGGTAGGGAAGATATAGAAAAAGGAACGGCCATACAGTTGAGACAAGAGATTGTAGATGCTGGAACCTTGTGAAACAAAAACAAGTTGCTGGAGGAACTCAGGTAGTCAGGCGGCATCTGTGGAGGGAAATGGACAGTTGGTGTGTCAGGTTGAGACCAGATGTC
The DNA here is from genome assembly GCF_009764475.1 of Pristis pectinata. Classification (NCBI taxonomy): domain Eukaryota; kingdom Metazoa; phylum Chordata; class Chondrichthyes; order Rhinopristiformes; family Pristidae; genus Pristis; species Pristis pectinata. The sequence continues at coordinate 126,308,126 of NC_067406.1, forward strand.
GGCTGTCCATTTCCCTCCACAGATGCTGCCTGTCACACTGAGTTCCTCCAGCAGCCCCTTTTCTTGGCTATACAGATGGTTCAGATCATTAATGACTACCAGATACTGAAAAATGTTGGGAAGATTTTCCTCCTTGACTGGAGAATTCCCCAACCCACAGAACAAAAATAGCTGAGCACTACAGATATTGGAAATCTGAACCAAAACAGAAAACGTTGGAAATAACAGGTCAGGCAGCATCTGTGGACAGAAAAATAGAGCTAACATTTTATGTTGATGGTCATTTCATCAGAACAGGGAAGTTACAAACAAAATAAGTTTAAAGATGGAAAGAAATGAGGAGGGAGAGGAGAGAACAAGGGCAAGGACTGCGATAGGGTGGAAGGCAGAAAGACAGGGGTGATAGAGTCAAAAGAAAGATAGAGGAGGAGGTGAGTCAAGAGAAGTCAGAAACATATGTGGTTGCCAGAAACAAGAATGAAAGGAAATAAACCATGGATGTTGGAAAGTCTGGAAATACTGATTAACTGATTCTTTTGAATTCAGAAGGTTGGAATGAAACTAGTCAGAAGCTGACATGTCCATAGAATCAGAGACTCAGAGTAAGGCATTTCAGTCCATCAACTTCTCCAGCTTCTGAATTTCCTGATTGTTTTCCCCAAACTTTCCAGTTTTTAAGTTGAGTTCTAACTCTGAACCTGACATTGTGAAATTTGAACTTGTGCCTCTCCCACGTTAATCAACTGGGGTCTCTGAGTTACTCATGCTGTTCCTTGGATATTGGGTTTCATTGAAACAGTGTAGAAGGCTGAAAATGGAAAGGTCAGAATGGGTGAGCAGGAAAATTGGGTTGAGATTCTATTATATTTGATGAGATGAGATGAGATATCTTTATTAGTCACACGTACATCGAAACACACAGTGAAATGCGTCTTTTGCGTAGAGTACTCTGGAGGCAGCCCGCAAGTGTCACCACACTTCCGGCGCCAACATAGCATGCCCACAACTTCCTAACCCATACGTCTTTGGAATGTGGGAGGAAACCGGAGCACTTGGAGGAAACCCACGCAGACATGGGGAGAACGTACAAACTCATTACAGACAGCGGCCGGAATTGAACCCGGGTCACTGGTGTTGTAAAGTATTATGCTAACCGCTACACTACCATGCTGCTGTGTTACTCTCTGGTCTCTTTATTCTGCCCCAAGATTTTTAGGGGATCCCTCAGAAAATATTACTGCATCTGCATGAGTGCTGGACTCCAGGCTGAGCAAGTCAATTTTATAGAAGCATCCTTCCTTTGGCAATTTAAGTCCAGTCTACAGATGGGGTCCACTGGAAAGGTCCTGATTTCAGACGTTTACAGCTATATTGATTTGCCTACACAATACTATTTGTATCAGATTGTTTGTTTGTGCATGTGTGTGCAATTATTTGTATCCAAGTGTTCATTTGTATTTGTGTGTGTGAGTGTGTGTCTGTGTGTTGGAGTGGGTTAAGTACATATGTGTGTCTCTGTGTGTTGAATTGGGTTACATAGAACATAGAAGAGTACAGCACAATACAGGCCCTATGGCCCACAATGTTGTGCTGAACTTTAAGCCTCGCCTAAGACTATATAACCCCTTCCTGCCACATATCCCTCCATTTTAAATTCCTCCATATGCTTATCTAGTAATCTCTTGAATTTGACCAATGTACCTGCCTCCACCACTGCCCCAAGTGGTTTCGAGTACATATGTGGGGATGTGTGTGTATGTTCGTATGTGTGCGTACATCTGTACGTGTGTGCTTATAAGAAAGAGAAAGAAGGCTGGGGAATGAACAGAAAAATCATAACAAATGCATTTGACAATGGTATATCCTCTGGCCTGTGTGTATACCTTGAGAGACTCTCAGCCAAAACCCTCCTCCTCCTGCCACTGGATAACTTCACAAATGAAAAATTGTAACATTTTAGTTGATAACTAACACCTTTCGAACTCTACTTAGAACAACGTACTGCCTTCAGTTTTATTTGGAGTAAGATGATTGTGAGATATAGATCATATAGATAGTAACTGTTATCATTACCAAATTTGAAATTCCATGTTACTGTGTAATCATTGCACTTAGGCACATTGAACAAACATTGATTCGAGTACCTAAACTGCAAGAAAAGTCACATACAATGGATATGAATTAATTTTTTTGTTGCGCTATCCACTATAATCTCTTAAAGAACAGTTTTCATGCCACTGTTCAAAGTTGTCAAATTTCACGCCTTCTTTGTGCCACCAAGAATAATCAGTTTCAATCAAAGGTGTGGTTTTCCATTGTTCGTTTTCACCCTGAGTGTGGCAGCAACATCTGTTGTAAGCTTAAGGACATTTCTCTCTAAAATTCCTTGTACTTAAGTGCAGCTTAAAGCCCTTATGGCATCTGTTTGCTGCCTTGCTGGAAGCAAGAAACAGACATCAATTATTTTTTTCTCTCTTTCTCTCACACAGCAAGGAAGCAGACAGCTAGTAAACATCAAGGAATGCAAGATCTTCACTGTTTAAGGAACAGCAGATTTCATTCATTTTAAACATATCCAAACACTCGAGAAATTCTGGAATAAACATTGAGTCAGAGAGTTGCATGGTATTTGCAAAAGTTGCTTTGGATAAATGCCTTCCTGTTAAGCTAATATTTCATGAGAATCACCAGGATATTTGGAGAACTTTAGTTGTGGAGAGAGATTGGATGGAGTTGTTTGTTTTCTCTGGAGTGGAAGAGGGTGAAGGGTGAGTTGATGGAGGAATATAAAATAATAAGAGGCATAGATAGGGTAGAATTATTTTCCCATGGTAGGGGTATCAAACACAAGAGGGCATAGGTTTAAGGTGAGTGGAAGAAGTATTAAAAGGGATTTAAGGGGAAAGTTTGTTACACAGAGAGTGGGTGATATCTGGAACTTGCTGATAGAGGAGGGTGGTGGACTCAGATACAATCACCATGGGCACTTAAATAGGAAAGGTGTAGAAGGATGCAGACAATGTGGACAAATAGGATTAGTGTAGATGGGCAAAAAGGTCAGCATGGACTTGGTGAGCTGAAGGGCCTCTTTCTGTACTGTACAACTCTATGACTCCATTGCCATCAGATCAGCTTGGGCTCCCCTACATTTAATTGAAAATAAAACAAAAACATGGATGCTAAAATCTGAATTAAAAACAGAAAATGCAGGAAACGGTCAGCAGGTCAGGCAGTATCTATAGAAGGAGAAACCAAGTTACATTTTAGACCAGACTTAAGGACAGCTTCTACCCCACTGTGATAAGACTATTGAACGGTTCCCTTATACAATGAGATGGACTATGACCTTACGATCTACCTTGTTGTGACCTTGCACCTTATTGCACTGCGCTTTCTCTGTAACTGTGACACTTTACTCTGTACAGTTATTGTTTTTACCTGTACTATCTCAATGCACTCTGTACTAACTCAATGTAACTGCACTGTGTAATGAATTGACCTGTACGATCAGTTTGTAAGACAAGTTTTTCACTGTACCTCGGTACAAGTGACAATAATAAACCAATACCAATACCAAGATCATTTTTCTACTATGCTTAAGATGATATAACTATCACAACTATGCAATAAAATCTTCCAGTTAATATTAGTAATCTCATACCACTAAGCAGAACCTTTTTAGTGAAGACCCTTGCCTGTTTTTTCTTGATACCAGAGGCATGTTTGCGGCCTTACATTGTGCAGAAAGAGGCTATTTGACCCATCATGTCCAAGTTGGCTCTCTACCAGAACAACTCTCTAGTTCCATCCTCTAGCACTTTCTCCATTGCCTTGCATTTTTTTCTCCCATTTCTTCTCAAAGGTCACAAAGCAATCTGCCTTCACCACACCTACAAGCAGTGCATTTCAAATTCCAACTAACTCTTTGCATAGAAGAGTTTCTCCTTACATCACTCTTGATTCTCTTGCTCTTAATTTTATCCCTGCGTCCTCTAGTCTGTGACCTCTCCCTCAAAAGGAACAGTCTTTCTACCCACTCTGTTCAAATCCTTCAATGTCTTATGTTTTTCTAAAAGCTCTTCCCTCAGCCTTCTCTTCAGAAATAAAATGTTCCAGTAGTCACTTATCACACATCCCAACAATCATCTCTGACCCTTCCCAATGCCTCCACACCCTTGCTATAATGCGCATCTTTCTCCAGCTCAGGCTGCATTGCTTTCATCTATGCTGTTATTGATAAAACCCAGAATTTTGTAAGTCTTATTAAAAGTTTTCTCAACCGGCCCTGCCACTTTCAGTGCTCCCATATCCCCAGATCCCTTTGCTCCAATTCCCCTTTTAGATCAATATCTTTTTATTCTGCATTGCCTCTCCTCACTCTTCCTATCCAAATGCTCACCTCTTCATTAAACTTCATCTGCCAAGTATCTGCCTATTTTACCTGCAACAGACTGTCACTGTTCTCTGCACATTTCTCAGTACTGCCAAGTTTTGTGTGATCCACACATTTAGAAATTGAGGCTTTCACATCCCATTGACTCCCCCCCCCCTCCAATCTAAATCAAAAAAAGCAATGGGCACAACACTGGTCCCTTGAGAATGCTACTATTCACCTTCCTTCAATCTAAGAAGCAAGCTTTCACCACAACATTCTGTTATCTGTTACTTAGCAAACTTCATGTCCATACTATCAATATCCATTTTATCCCGTGTGCTCCAGCTTCGCTGATAATTCTGTTCTGTGGTACCTTATCAACTGTTTTCTGGAAGTCCACGTACACCACATCAATTGCATTACCCTCACCAATTCTATCCATTACATCGTCAAAAAAAATCAATGTAATTGGTTAAACGCCATTTGTTCTCAATAAATCTGTGCTGCCTTACCTTAATTAATCCGCTTCCTTCCAGGTAACCATTTACCCAGATTATCATTTCTAAAAGCTTTCCCAACACTGAGGATAAAATGACTGGCCTGTTGTTGTTGGGCATATTCATACACTCTTTTTGCAATAAGGGGGTCAGATTTTCAAATCGTCAGTCTCCTAGTACCACCCCTGTATTCTAAAAGCATTGGAATATTGTCAGTCCTCCTCTCCTTGCCTCAATATCATAGAATGAATCCCATCTGGTGTTGGTGCCCACTTTAAGTTCAGCCAACTTTCATAATTTTAAATATATTCTGTGTTTCACCTATCTCCTTCACTATTGCTTTAGAAACACCCTCTTCCCTGGTGAAGACAGAGCTTAACAGTACCCTCAGCATCCACATGAAAGTCTCTATACTTGTCCATAAAATGCTCCACTTCTAGATGTACTGCCCTCTCACTGTTAAATGCTAATAGAATACTTTTGGTTTCCTATTTATGTTGGCGGCCAAATGTTTCTCATATATTCTCTTTATCTCTCTTATTTTAATTTTCAATTCCCTTCTGATTCTTCTGTAATCAGCACAGCTCTCACTGGTATTTACAACTCTACACTTGTCACACACACTCTTTTTTTTGCTTTATCTTCCTCTGTATCCACTTCATCATCCATGAAGCTCTGAACTTGTTTGTTCTTCCTCTGCTCCCTGAACCATCTCTCAGCCTATTGTTCTGTTACAGTTTTGCATCTCAAATTTTGGTTCCAATTTACCCAGACAAGATCCACTCTCATCCCTTTGAAATTAGCCTTCCTCCAACGAATTAGTTTTACTTCGTATTGCTTCCTCTCCTTTTCTCTAGTTAACCTAAAACTTCTGATAATATGATCATTATCTTCTAAATGTTCCCTTACCAAAACTTAGTGCACCTGATGCACATCATTCCCAGAACCATATTTAATATCCTTTCTTCCCTTAACATCATCACTTTTTTCCCTTAACACCGTTGACAGGGCTTGCACAGCATCACCTCCTACAAGGCAAGAACGAATAGCATGAATGGCAATGATGCATCACTCACTGATAAGCTTAATGCCTTTCATGCATGCTCTGAGAGGGAGAACAATGATACACCTGCACAAGTCCCCACAGCACCCAGCCACCCTGTGATCTCAGTCTCGGAAGCTGATGTCAGAACACCCTTCAGAAGGGTGAACCTTCGCAAAGCAAGGTCTTGACAGCGTACCTGGTTTAGGGCAAAAATACCTGCCCTGAACAACTGGCTGAAGGGTTCAGAGACTTTGTCAACCTTTCACTTCTGCTGTCTGAGGTTCCCAACTGCTTCAAGGTGGCATCAATTGTAGTGTTGCCCAAGAACATCAGGGTGACCTGCCTGAATGACTACCATCCAGTAGCATTCATATCCATTGTAATGAAGTGCTTTGAGAGGTTGGTTATGGCTTGAATTAACTCCTGCCTCAACAAGAACATGGACCTGCTTTAAACCGCCTATTAGCACAATAGGTCTACAGCAGACATTATCTTGCTGGCTCTCCACTCTGTTCTGGACCACCTGGACAACGGGAATATGTACATCAGGCTGTTCTTCATTGACTACAGCTTGGCGTTCAACACCATCATCCCCTCAAAACATCATCAAGCTCCAAGTCTTGGGCCTCTGTACCTCCTTCTGTAATTGAATCCTCGACTTCATCACTGGGAGACCACAATCAGTATGGACCAGAAACCTCATCTCTTCCTCACTGACCATCAACTCAGGTGCACCTCAGGGCTGTGTGCTTCGCCCCCTGCTCTACTCTCTCTATACCCGTGACTTTGTGACTAAGCATGGCTCCAATGCCATCTACAAATTCGCCGATGACACCACTGTTGTTGACAGAATCATGGATGGTGACAAGGAGGTGTACAGGAGTGAGATAGGTCAGCTGGTTGAGTGGTGTTGTAACAACAACCTTGCACTCAATGTCAGCAAAATCAAGGAACTGATTGTGGACTTTAGGAAGGGGAAGTCAGGCGAACTAGCACCAGTCCTCATTGAAGGGTCTGTGGTGGAAAGGGTGAGCAGCTTGAAGTTCCTGGGTGTCAACATCTCAGAGGATCTATCCTGGGCCCAGCACATAGATGTGACCATGAAGAAAATGTACAGAGTTTCTACTTTCTCAGAAGTTTATGGAGATTTGGCATGTCATCAAGGACTCTGACAAATTTCCACAGATGATCAGTGGAAAGCATTCTGACTGGTTGCATCACTGACTGGCTATGGAAACTCCAATGCACAAGGATGCAAGAGGCTACAGAGAGTGCTGGACTTAGCCAGTTCCATCACGTGTACAGCTCTCCCCACCACCAAGGACATCTACAAGAGGTGATGTCTCAGGAAGGCAACATCCATCATTAAGGACCCCACGCATCTGGGCCATGGCCTCTTCGCATTGCTGCCATCAGGGGGGAGGTACAGGATCCTGAAGACCCACATCTCAAGGTTCCACAAAAGCTCCTCCCACTGCCACCAGGTTGCTGAAAATTCTAACTTGGACTATATTTTTATCAACCTGCACTAATGTCATTATGTTTATTTTTGTTTATTTTGTTGTGTAAGTTATGTATAATTTATGTTAATTTAAGTTTATGTAATTTATGTTTGTCATGTTTGAAATGTACTGTGCTGCTGCTGCAAAAAGCTAATTTTCATCATATTTATATCCTGAATATGTATGCCCATTACAATAAACTTGAACTTGAACTTGTATTATCCTAACTTACATTAGGATAAATGAAGTCCTTCATTGTACCTGTCCACTGGTTTTTGGATTTCTCTGTAACTTCCCTACATATTTGCTCCCTTTTTGGCACAGACTAGAAGGGTCGAATGGCCTGTTTTCTGTGCTGTAGTTTTCTATGGTTCTATTGTTCTATCTTTCCCACTCATTGGTGATTTACAGAATACACCTAGCAATGTACTTTTATCTTATTATTTTTTATATTTGGACTCTATTTGCTGGTGCACTATTATACATGTGCACTCTGCCCCTTCCCAATATACAGTGTATCCCCACATTACGGAAGGGTTGCGTTCCTAAAAAACTGGTCGTATCGCGATTTTCCATGTTGTAAACACTTTCTTTCCCATTGAATCTCATGTTATGAGTGGGATTGTGTTCCTAGGGAAGCCTTTCTTTCAACAGTCATGTCCCTGCAAGTTCACAGTCTATAGCAAGCGAATTCTGAATGTATTGTAGGCAGAAGAGAAAGGGTTGTTGTTTTAATTAACTAGAAATGGATGTTACATTGTTTGATAAAGTATCATTGTACAATAGAAGAGATTGTCTTGTCAGTTTCCAAAACAAATCCCTTAAGTGGCCTCCCACTGTGATCCAGCAGTCTATGATCATTGTCCTGCACTAATGTCTTTTCCTTTAATATGACCTTTCTAAATACCCCCTCACCAGAACCCCTGAATTTTATTTCCAGTTTAACTTTTCTCCCTTCTGATTCTACCCTTGAATTCTCATTCCCTGGCAAATTGGGTTAATCCCTTCCCAACAGAGCTAGCCAATTTACCCATGAGGCTATTGGTTCCATTTCTATAGAGGTACAACCTGCCTGGCATATAGAGATCACATTTCCCCCTAGAAATAGTTCCAATTCCTCAGGAGTCCCTCCTGCATCATCTCTCCAACCATGCAGTCATCTGCTTTATCTTCCTATTTCTGTACTCACTAAACTGTGGCATTGGTAGTAATCTGGAGATTGCCATCCTTGAGCTCCTGCTTTTCAGCCTCTTTCATAGCTCCTTAAACTCTCCCTTCAAGATCTCATCTCTCTTCCTACTTCTGTTGATGGCATTGCTGTGGACCATGACATTTGACTATTCACCTTTCCCTTTCAAGATTTTCTGCATCTTGCTCATTTTTATGGTATTGGTTTATGAGGAGGATTATGAGCAAAAAAATGGATAGCTTTCTCCCAATCTTTCATTTTTATCCACTCATCACCTTACTCCAGGATTCTGCAAATCTCCTGATTCTGATCTCCTGTGAGCTAATCCCTGTGCAAGCTCCAGGTAAAGGTACATAACTGCTTTAATAGTAGAACTGCACCTCTGGTGTGCATTTTGGCTGCCGCATACAACTGCTCAATTTACCTACATTGAATTGCAGTTTTACACACACAGACTTTGAAACTCCAATGGGCTGTGCCAACCTCCTGCTGGAAATGTGACAGGAGATCTACAGAACTCTTCAAGAAACAGCTTAAATAACCACTTTCAGCCATTTACACCTTTTCTGTGGAGGATTCTGACAATATCCTGCTGAAGTAACAGTGGGAGATTTCAAGGAAAGAAAAACATAAACAGCTCTATCAAAATTTCAAAAGACACATTCTACATCAGCCTAAAATATTGGGAAACAAAAACAAAATATTCCATTCATTTTGATGTATATTATCATTGATGCGACAATATAATTATTTATCTCCTTCATTAAACAAGGAATTTAGATTCCAATATGCCATATGAAACCAAATCTGTTATGGTATTGATGCAAGTAGACTAAATCTTCGCTGTCCAGTTTGAGCTGAAATAATCCACATTTATCTGGTCATAATTCTTAGCATCGTCCTCCAATTCATCAGGTACAATCTCAAACATCACGTTTAGTCATTAGTTCTAATTTGTTCTATAACATTCCTTCGGCTGGTATTATCCAGAGAAGCCATGGACAAAACATTAATAGTTGAACTAGTGTTTTAATCAAATTATAGTAACTGCCAGGAAACAGTTTTGATCTTGTAATCTTTTGGGCTTGGATGGAAGCATTTTACATAGTTCTCTCAAAAAGAAGCATGAGCTACTTCAGGAAAAGATAAGGTAAATTGGAAAAAGTATTCGGCCAGCTTTTGTTCTGCACACAACCACTGGTATTTCCTTATCTCCTGCCTCCCTGTTAATCTCAAAAATGCACACAGTCAGCTATCACTTAAATTGGGGAGTCTGCCTTTACAAAGGGAGCCAGAAGCAACACCATTAATTTGAATGGAGATGAATAGCTCTGAAAAAAACAGTTACATATTCGGTAAATTACTAGTTGAGTTTGGCTAATATTTTAAATATTTTTCTAATTAAGCATTCTATTTTTTGTATTTTGCATTTAAAATGATAATTATTTGTGAAACATTTTAATTGGTTGATTTTCAATAGGAGTGTCAAATCCATCAGTTTGTTCAGCTTTTTGTGGCTCATATTCCTTCTGCACCCTCCACCACCAGTTACCCCGTAAGGTGACATTTTGTACATAACTTCCTGTCTCTGCATAAGATCTTAACTTTACCAGCAAGCAGGCATCAGGATTAAGTTCAACTAATCAAATTGGCCAGAAGCAGCAGGAAAAGTAGAGCCATTACTTTACGATAAATAGACTGAGTGGGAGGAAAAGGAGCCCATATTCAAATAAGGAGAAAAAATGAAAGGAAAACTGCTTTCCAAAAATTCCACTTCGCCCCTGAGTGTTTGATTGGGAAACTTCAGTAACAGTTGCAGTGACAACTGTGGAAACACTAAAGGAAACAGTGGATGTTGAAATAGGAATAACTTTAGGGTCTTTCTTTAGGATTAGGATTAACTAGCGATCTGCTTCTTTCATTCAATCTTGCACCAGATCTTCCTAAATCATAACTTACATCACCAATTAAGTAAATCAAACATCTCTTTTACTTTTTGACTCTGTACCATTTTCTCTTCCAGATCCATTGAGATATTTTGTTTTAAGGGGACCATAAGAATACAAGTGGTTGTCACTTAGTTTACTTATGCCCAACTCAAATCCAGGTTGGAAAGGTCAAGATGGATAGTTGTCTTATATTCTGATGTGCAATGAGTATTTCTTTTTGGAGGATTGAAAACCCTACTTCAACTTTAATTCTGGGATGGCATTAATATTGAAATATAAATACATTCATCTATCTAAAGGGAGTCACTGAGAAAAATCTATACCACAAAGATAAATTTATATTTTACAGGCATAAAATGTGCCAAGATACTCACAAGCAGTCAAAGTCACGGTAATGATGAAAAAGATATTGAGATATTTATTTATTAGTCACATGTGCATCGAAACACACAGTGAAATGAGTCTTTTTGCATTACTGAGAATGTGCTGGGAGCAGCCCGCAAGTGTCACCACTCTTCCGGCACCAACATAGCATGCCCACAGCTCCTAACCTGTACATCTTTGGAATATGGGAGGAAACCAGAGCACCCGGAGGAAACCCACGCAGTCACTGGGAAAACATAAAAACTCCTTACTGACAGCGGCAGGAATTGAACCCGGGGCGCTGGCGCTGTAATAGTGTTACGTTAATCGCTACACTTCTTCGTAAAGGTAAGTACAATCAAGACAATTTTTTCAAGCATTTTGCTCCATTTACAATAAGTGCAGTGAAGAAAAATTGAAATTGCTAATAATTGTTAAAGATGAAATTGTTGTAGCTTTCCAGAACATTCAATTAATGATGAAATGGTCATGCACTTCCCTGCCCACTTGAGCAAAGAAAATGTGACAGCATGTGCTAGACTGAAAGACCTCAACACAAGAATGTGGCATTTATCACATTGTATCCTTGCTTAACGAAATAAGCCAATCAACAACTGGACATGTTTTGCTGAGAAAAATGTTAATAACATTTGCCAATTATCCACCTTGCTATTTTTATATTTTTCTGTCTGAAAATGACTGTTAACTGTTTCTCATCTTGTCAGGATCATCAGAGAAAAATACATAAAATCTTTGTTAACTAGCACACAAAGAATAATACTATAGCGTGATGTAATGCCAACAATTTGTCCTGATAGTTAAAACCTGGAAGGAATGCCAAGGATTCAGTGCATCCTAATACTTTGAAGTTTCAAACAGAGCTATTCAATTCTGAGCACCTGCCAGAACTCAAACTGAGGTAAATTCAAACATCGAAACGTCAGTTGGTAATCTTTGATTGAATCTGAATTCATGCTTATGGAATCACAGCAGGTTTTCAACACTTTCACTTAACAGAGCAATTTAGGTTTCCTTTCTGCTAATGTTCAAATGAATAGAAGTGAATTTTCTTATGTTGCTCGTAACGATGGTGGCTCTTGACTTCAGTAGCAGTTTCTGTGAGGCAAATGCTGCACCTGAAAGTTCCAAGATCAACCCTAAAGAAATTGCTTTTGTTGCCATCTCTGGAGCCAGGAGCAATATAAATGCTGTCACTCGAGCAGCAGTCTGTTATCTTTTCTGTTTGCCAGCAGTCAGAGTGACTCAGCCCATCTGTACAAATCAACAGAGAGGCTTTTCTTTCACTGACCTGTGCACACCTTCCCCAGTTATTGAGGGGAAGAAATGCTAGTCAGAAAATAAAGCTGTGGCTTTGAAGAAATTGCAAGCATACAATTGTTGTTTAAAAGTTACTGATTTATTGTCATAGTGTTGTAGAAATCTGACTTTTAATATGAATAAAACAGCTTCAAGAATACTGGCACCATTGGGCATAATATGAAAGAGCTTCTTCAACAGTTCTACAAAATAAACAATATTAAAATGCTTTTACAGACCTGATAAACAGATATTTTGTTTTGTAGAACGGTACCATCTGCTATTAGGAGAAAAATATCAAAATGGCAAAGGATTAACATTGCATCCAGATCACTGAATAACAGAATGTGCTATTTTATTCAAGGTAGTGTAGAGTGCATCATGAAGAACATCCTCTTAGATTGTGTTGTTCGTGATTGTAAAATGTCCCAAATTTCTTCCTTGGCAGTGAAGTATGTCTGAAGTGTTGTTACAGTTGTAACGTACGGAAGCAGAGCAGCCAGTTTGTATATGTCATCCAAAAACGAAATACTGCAGATGGTGGTAACTCAAAGTATTTTTTTTTAAATCTGGGAATAATCAGCAGGTCAGGCAGCATCTGCAGATGGAGAATGAAGATTTTGCACTGATGAGCTTTTCCTTTTCCCTGACCTGATGAGCATTTTCAACATCTTTTTGTTTTATTATCGAAGACAATAATGTCCTGCAAGCAGCAATGAATTAAAGAAATAGGTAATCTTGCTCTCTGATATTGCTTCAGGCATAAATCTTGAGCTGGAAACTTGGGGAACACCCCTGCTCTTACTGGAATAGTGACTTGAGGTCTTTTACATCTACCTGAGTGGAGAGATGGGGTCAGTTCAATGTTGTATTGCCAGCAGCTTTTCTGGTACTTGGCCAGCCTATTAGCTTAGCCAGCTTCCATACCAAAAGTCATAAAAAGCCGTACCAAAACCCTGCCATCAAATTCAGCAGACCTTCCCGTCTCTGGCCTTGCTGGGCTCTTCCCATGCATTCCCTCAGTGCCTGCCTCTTACATACTGAAAGTAACAACTCCCTCAGTCCTGCACAGAATCATGAATTAGGCTTATGGACATGAATTCCCTCCAAGCAGCTGCTGTTCTCCTACCATATCTCCACTGGAATAATTTCTTTTATTCATAATTAGTGTAATTGTAAATGAAAGAAATATAATTAAATTACTCAAAAGTATATTGAACAATATTCATATATGAATACTGCTGCTAGCAAAGTTTTCATTGGACCCATACCACACCATACTTGTGCACATGACAATAAACTCGACTTGACCTGATCTAGTTCACATATAGATTATATTTGCAGCAAATATTCTCCATCAATTCAAAATTTATACTTTCAAAATTTATATTAAATTCTGCACTTGTGTTAGTGCAATATCTGAGTCTTATGTTTATGTTGAATAGGTGTATCATCAGGCAGCTAGTTGGGATAAAATATTAATGTAGCAAGATTTGGTTTCAAGGTAACTTTGATTTGAGATTAACAATGTGGAAGTTCAATATTAGATATCTGAGTGAAGGAGAAAGGTTTGAATTTGAGTTTGTGGGTGAAGAATGGGTTGGATATAGGGTTGGTTAGCAGTAGAGGGATTGACAATGAATAACAGACACAAATGATAGCTTGACTTGATGCATAATCCTTAAAGAAGATGAATTGGAACTTTTGGGGGAGCTTAATGCTGTGGACAATTAAAGGGAGTTTTATAGTTGTAGAAGAAATGGCAAAATTAGTTCTATCGAATGGTTGAATAGAGACAGTGAAGGATAGACTCCAAGTAAAATGGTCATGTGTGCCTGTAAATTTTTGAGCCAAATCAAGTTGAATGACAGCCAGTGTTTCTATAGGTCAACATGAGGTCAAACATCGGCACATCTGACTTCCTATAAACAGATATTTTTTGATTGTTCCTTGTCCTTTCCCCAATTCTTTTCATATGGTTGTTATTTCCCAAGTGCTACCCTCACTATACATTATCTGTCTGATCCCACTTTCTTCTCCAGAGCCAGTTCCAGCATTGATTCTTTTCTCATTGGGACAGGATCACAATTCATGAAGGCTGTCCCGTACACGTTTCAGAAATACCATTTTACACGGTTATCATGCCAGTTTAAATTGAATAAACCCTGTTTTTTACCATTCTAAAACATTGGCAGCTCTCTGTAATTTGCTCCTCTATTTCGTGAGCTATGATGCATTCCCTGAAACAAAAAATCCTAATTTTTTTCTTTAAATCTAACCAAAAAGATTGTGTCTTTTATTCCTCAATCATATCATTCTTCTCCTGAATGCCCTGCAGACAGGAATATTACATTCTCAATCTTTCCTTCTTTAAAGCACATCTCAGTTATTGCCACTGTATCATAGCCCCATGTGGTGACTAGTGTCTGTAGCTCACCAACCTTAATATTTAACATCCTATATGCCTTGCAAAAAACTTATTATAGATTCACATTTACTTCATCTGATCTCTCCTATTTCTGAACTATTTTTTTATTCAAGTGTTATTGTCTCTCAATTCTCTGTGCTTCTGAATTCAACTCTCTAATGTTTTATCAACTTTACCTCACCTTCACAAGTTGGTTTAATCCCATCTTCTCACACTGAGTAACTCATTCAACTTAAGCAGGTCTTCTCTGTGCTTGTAGTGGTCCCAATGCCTAGGAATCTGATGTTGTGACTCCTGTGTCATTTCTCCAGCCATGCATTAACCTGATTGTATTGCACTTTTTATGACTTCAAGACATTGTTAAACATTTTACAACTAGAGCCACAGAGAGACAGAGCATGGAAACAGGTCCTTCAGCCCATTAAGTCCACACCAAACATCATCTACCCATTAACAGTAATCCTACATTAATCCCATGTTTTATTCTCCCCACATTCTCAACAATTCCCCCATAGATTCTACCTCTCACCTATATACTAGTGACAATTTATAATGGCCAATGAACCTACCAACCGCACATCATTCGAGTGAAGGAAAAAACTGGAGCATCCAGACGTGGCAGGGAAAACATGCATGTTTCACGCAGACACTCTAGTACTACAAGAGAACTAGGTTCCAACAGGTTATGTGTTTGAAAGAGACAACACTCAGGATATGCAGCTGTCAATTTGCACGCAGCAAGCTCCCAGAAACAACACTGTGAGAATAACCACAGATTTTCTTTTCAGTGATATTGATTGTGAGGTAAATACTGCATGGGACACCAGTGAGAGCTCCTTGTGTCATGGGACCATTTACATCCACTGAAAGAACAGAAGTGATCAAACAGAGAGACAATGACTCTGACAGTACAGTACAGCATTGGAAAAGAGTAACCTTGTTCAGGTGTTTGCAATGAGACCTGATCCCACTACTGTCTGACACTGAGGCAATAAAACTACCACTGGAACTACAATCTTTAAGTGTCTGTTCTATAACATCCTCCTTAGCACTTAAAAGTCAACCCATTTCTTTCCCACATCTTTGATTCTTACTTTGGCTATGTTTGGCTGATATCTTCTGTTAGCCCAATAAATCAGCCTTGATCACCTTCTCAGTACTCCATTACCTCAACCACGCTCCACCGCCCAACGTCCCTCTGACCTTCTCATAAGCATCTGTGAGAACCTTCTGCCCACAATTGGATCCTTACTCTACACTATCAGCACCCCACCCCCACCCTGAGGTCATATCTACCCATTCTACTTAACCCCTGTCTGCTCCTTTGTTCACATTCTCAATGACTTCAACTCTCTTCAGTGAGGTAGGACAGATCTTTAAAAATGCAGGGTCCATTCTACTGTCCACAATGCCTTGGGTTTCTTGTGCAGTAAAATGTCCCATCCTGAGAGCTTTGCACAAAATTGGTCCATCCCACCCATTCCCTTCCTCCCAATGCCACCCCCACCACTCCGTATGTTAGTCCCCTATGCAAAATAATTCTGAATCCTATCTATTTTTGTTTCTTTGCAGATAGATTTACTTTCTTAACCCCTAATTTCTATTTATTATTCAATTATCTATATAGACCAAAATTTTACTTAGTCCATTTTGGATCCTTCTAGTTCTATTACCATTACTTTGTTCACTTTAATGTATTCCCTTAGATCAATAAAATTGTTCTGATGATGGATATATTTATGTAATGTTCTTAGTTTAAAGTATTTATCACCTCCTGCCCCCTTAGAGCTAACTTCCATTCACACCAGTTCCCTGTTTGTTTTGCAAACTGCTCCATTTAGCAGATCCACCCAGCTCCGTACTTATAGTTCACCATATCAGCAGATATCTCTCCAACATATGCGTTTTTGAAAGATACATTAAAACTGGTCTGTCAAGTCCCAGCCATAATAACTAACATGCAGCAGGAGCTCAGTTACAGCTGACTGCCTGCTAGCTTCTACACATTTACAGGTTTAAAATGGTGTTAAAGTAAGAAAAAATAATTCAGTTGAATGAAGACACTTTGGGAATAAATTGGATGGTGTTGCAAAACAGGTGCTGGGATGCTAATGAGTACCTGCTTGATCTGGTGACAGCCAAAAAAAGTGAACTGGACTCTCATTCAGCAAGTCAAGTCTCTGTCACTGGATTCAATACTGAACCCAACGAGGGAGAAACCAGTCAAATACACCAGCATCTTTACTTGGTTACTGGTAATTAGTTCATTATTGTCACATGAACTAAGATACAGTGAAGAGCTTTGATTGCATGCCACCCATACAGATCATTCCATATATAAGTACATTGAGGTACTTATGTATGAAGGAAAACCATAACAGAATGTAGAATATCATGTTACAATTACAGAGAAAGTGCAGTGCAGGTGGACAAGTAAAGTGCAAGGGCCATGATGAGGTAGATTGAGAGATCAAGAGTTCATCTTTATCATTCAGGAGGCTCGTTCAAGAGTCTTATAAGAGAGGGATAGAAACATTCGTATCTTCTGCCTGATGGAAGGGAGGATGACCAGGGTGGGAGGGGTCTTTAATTACATTGGCTGCTTTCCTGAGGTAGTGGGAAGTGTAGACAGAGTCAATGGAGGTAAGGCTGGATTTCGGCATAGATTGGAGTGTGTTCACAAATCTGCAATTTCTTGTGGCCTTAGGGAAAACAGTTGCCATACCAAGCTATGATGCATCCAAAGAGGATGCTTTCTATGGTGCATCTGTCAAAGTTGGTGAGGGTTACTGGGAAAAGGCCATATTTCCTTCTTCCAGCTAGTCTTGCATTTCCTCCTTTTACACTGCACATGTGATAAATCTGGACATGCTGAGCTGTAAATGGCTGATAACTGATGCTTCCATTCAGACCTTATTCTCCTTACCTAGTCCTTCAGGGTTGAGGATGACTTGTTTCTAGTACTCAGGGATCTGAGATGACCGATGAGGACATTCTGGGGACATGAGATTCTGCAGATGCTGGAATCTGGAGCAACACACTCAAAGTGCTGGAGGAACTCAGCAGGTCAGACAGCATCTATGAAGGAAAATAAACAGTTGACATTTCGGGTTGAGACCATCCCTCACGGCTGGAAAGGAAGAAGGCAGAAGTCAGGATAAGAGAAATGGGGGGGCTATGTGAGAGGGAAGGGTTCGATAGCTCTTAGAGCAGGATAAAATGTCGGCACAACATTGTGGGCCAAAGGGCCTGTACTGTGTTGTAATGTTCTATGTTCTATGTACTAAGAAGGTTGGGGGAGGAGAAGGAGAACATCCTGGCAGGTGATAGGTGAGTCCAGGTGAGGGGGGGAAAGGTACATGGGTGGGGGAGGGGGAGGATGTAGGGAGCTGAGAGGAGATAGGTAGAAGAGGCAAAGGGCTGAAGAAGAAGGTAAGAGAGGACAGAGGACCATGGAATGAAGGGAAGGAGGTGGGGAACAGATGGGCAGGTCATGAGGGTGGGGGAGGGGAAAGAGAAGAGGTGAGGGAGCCACAGGAATGAGGGAAGACAAAGGAGAGGGGGAGGAGGAGCATAAAAAATTGGGGGAGAAGAGGAGAGGTGTTACTGGAAGTTAGAAAAATCGATGTTGAGGCCGTCAGGTTGGAGTCTACCATGGCAGAATATGAGGTGCTGTTCCTCCAACCTGCATCTGGCCTCAATGTGGCAGTAGAGGAGGCATGGATAGACATGTCAGTATGGGAATGGGCTGTAGGATTGAAGTGGGCAGCCACCGGAGATCCTTGTTGTTGCAGCGGACAGAACGAAGGTGCTTGATGAAGTGGTCACCCAATCTTCGTCGGATCTCACCGATGTAGAGGAGGCTACATCAGGAGCACCAGATGAAATAAATGACACCCTTGGATTCATGGGTAAAGTGCTGCCTCACTTGGAAGGACATTGTGGGATCTGCGCACTCTTCCACAGATGGAGCAGAAGGTCCCCAATGGATAAGCAGGTGAGTAATTTGTAAGGTGACATGTTCCTTCCACCATTTACATCAGGTTTCTATGTGTTCCAATGCATAGATGATGAATGTTTGACCTGAAACCTTCTCTATTCCAATGCTGTCTTGCCTGCTGAGTATTTCCAGCATTTTTCTGCTTTTGTTTCAGATTTTTAGCATCTGCAGTTTTTTTTTAAATTTTATTGCATAGACTTAAGCTTTGCTTTTGACCAGGGATTCTCAGGAGTCACTGGGAATGTAGCACCTTTTCAAGAAGGCTTTGTAAACATCTCTAAACCCTTTCTTGTATCCACCTGCTGACCTCTTGCAACGATACAGCTCAGAATAGAGTGTCTATTTCAGGAACAAAAGGAGAAAATTCTGGAAACACTTAGCAGATCAGACTGCATCTGTGAAAAGAGAAACAGAGTTAATGTTTCAGTTGAGGACCCTTTTGAGTGTTTCTATTTTTAATTCAGACTTCCAGCATCTGCAGCATGATTCAACCCAACATCTTCATATGGACATTGTAGTCACTAGCAACAGAAGGAAAATTAGATGGTTGGGGTTTGGAATTGTGGTTAAATTATTGGGTCAAAGTAAACTTTCATGAACAGATGACCAGATTTTTGTTAAATAAGGTTATAAAATGAGACACTGTCATGTAAATAACTATTTTTCAGTTGCTATTTGGTCAGTACATTTCTAATGCAGTGTTTTATATCTTGTTATTTCACTTTTTCTAATTGCATATTACTGTTGACGTGTAAGCTATAAGCATGAAATTTGTTGTTGGTTTCAGTGAATGAACTCTTAGCGCATTTGTATGACATTCCTCTGTCTGCTGGATTAATACGTCTGCTACAATAGTAGACTGAGAAGTGTTACAAGAACTCATTTACCATTTGTCTTTCAGTATTTGTTTGATTTTATATGTAATCAAAAAAACAGATGCTGAAAATCTGAAATAAAAGAAAGAAAAAATGCTGGAAAGGAAGACTTTATAAAGAAGACTTTGCAGGATATCTCTAAGTACTTGATAGCCAATTATGTTTTGTTGAAGTGCAATCTCTGTTTCACTGTCACAATGTAGCAAATACTGTAGTCAAATTGTGCACAAAAAATCTGATAAGGACTAAGAAACAAGATCATTTGATTCCATGCTCCGCCTTCCTTTCCCGTCAGATTCCATCATCTGCAACACTTTGTCTGCTCCATCAATCACCTCCCAGCCTCTGATACTATTTCCACTCTTCCCTCCTCCATCTGCCTATCATTCCTCCTCACCTGGATCCACCTGTCTCTTGCTAGCACTTGCTCCACCGCTTCCCTTTACCTTTTTATACTGGCTATCTCCCTTCTTATCTCTCAGCCTAGGTAAAGGGTCTCAACCCAAAATGCCGACTGTCCATTCCCACCACAGATGCTGCCTGACCCACTGAGTTCCTCCAGCATCTTATTTCCAGATTCCAGCATCTGCAGTCTCTTGGTCACCCATCTGATAAGGACTGTAGGTAATTTCCCCTCCACCTATCTTCTGAGTTCAGCCTGAACCCTTGTGGGAGGGCAGAGCTACTTGTTATTCACATAGCAGCCCAAGCTAGAAGTCTTTGAAAAAAAGTTTATTAAAACTCAAACACCAAAAATGAAGTAATGAAAATAAAAACACTTAAATAATATGAAATAAGATGATGCATGAACTTACCAAAGATATATAATATACTATAAACAATTATACTCTAATAAGATTTTTGTATTCTGTACCTTACTCAACTTAACTATAACTCCTGGCGTCTCTTTCTCAGCACAGGTGGTCAATTCTGTTTGTAGTCCCCTTGCAAGCTACTCTTTACTTCTGAACGTTATTTATTCCTTAATTCTAAATGATCTTAGATAAAAATCACCATGGTGACCTATTCGGATGTTCTGTCTGTAGCTTCTTGCAAGTTGCCTTCTTTGTCTTTGAGTCCTCTTTACTCATAATTCAAAGATCACACCTGCGACAATTTCATATGACCTTCCTCTGATTGTATCACCAGTCATTTCTCAGACCAATGAAAATTATGAGGAAAAATATATTGAAGAATCAATTGCTGCTACTTGACTTGTAATCAAACTGAAAAATGAAACTGATTTTAGTTCTTTTTAAGTATACACAGTTATCATTTTGAATGTTAAGACTTCAATAGCATTGTGCCAGGCTACAGTGCAAAATTACTTACTGTTGTGGCACTGATTTTTTTTTCCTCATGAGCAAACAGTTGCATTTCAATGTGAAGAGATAAAAAAGAAAATTGAGGTTCTGACTAAGATGCTTTGATTAGGAATTACAAGCTCCATAATGCGAATAATATGACTGTGAAAACAGGTAGATTGCAAAATGAAACTATAGTTTGCTCAATCCCTATTTGAATCCATTTCCCATTACAGGAGCCAATTAGAGGAGACAGATGATTAAAGTGTTTGTTTCTAGGCTGAAAATAGCATGCAATAATAAACAAAGGCCACTTTCTTGAGGTTCTTTGGAGAATATATTGTTCATGATTCTCTTGACCTCTGCATTTTGTGGCATTGAGCTGGGACATTTATCATTAATGTTACAAAATAAAAATATAAACAATGGACATGACATCACTTCAGGCAATAGCTTTTCATCCAGTCAACAGAGTGGCGTGGACATCCCCAGGGAATATTAATATATTAAATTAACTTTTTTACTTTGTTATCTGGGTAGGCGGATTACCTAACCCAAAGCAAGATTATATATGAACTGTTCTATTTCACTATAATCTTTGGTACAGATTTTGAGGCAATTTTTATCTATGAGTTTGTCAGCTTCTCTTGCAGTGTCTGCAACCTGATATATGATAGATCAGCAGATTCTTTCGATTAGCAACAGATTACATCCTAAAACTTGCAAAGGCAAGATATTTTATTCGTAATAGCTGCTGGCTACATCATCTCAAGGCCGCTCAAATTTATTTCCTTTTTAGAATGGATGTGGGAATGACAAAGCTAGGTGGCTTGATAAGAAGTAATCTAATGTACCTACACATAAAAAGGAAAGCTTGGAATTATATGGTGCATTATTACATTGTCAAGGTATTTTAAAGTGCTATGAACAAGAACCTCCTTTGATTTGTAGTGCTGGGATCAAGGTACATTTTTCTTTGCGTTTATTTTCCTCCCTGCCAGTTTTCTTCTCAAAGATTTGGGAAAGCAGATAATTCATAGGAAGGCTGCATGGGGAAAATTATATTTCTT
Organism: Pristis pectinata; assembly: GCF_009764475.1. NCBI lineage: Eukaryota > Metazoa > Chordata > Chondrichthyes > Rhinopristiformes > Pristidae > Pristis > Pristis pectinata. Next base: position 126,330,040 of record NC_067406.1, read on the forward strand.
CCCAATCATAAATACAGATTTTGAGCCCATTAATATGTACGAGTTTGCCGCCCTCTCCTGAAAAGTTTGCAGATTGATCTATGATCGATCAATTGATTCCTTCTTAGTTTGATTATTGACATCCTAAAACCTGTACAAGTATGATAGAATAAACAGCAGGTTTTATCCTTCTCATATTCACAGGTTTTACATTCACATCAAATCATTTAGGCAAGAAGTAAAATCATCTGTTTCAGCACTGACTGCATGTTAGGTATCTGCATAACATTTATCATAATGAGTACATGACTAATACATTTACAAATGTTATTTGATTTATGAGACATGGTTAATAAATCAGAGTTGGAAAAGAATCAAAATATACAATGAAAAATATCAAAAGCAGTACTTTTCCAACTGAGGTTTATTTCATCCACCTATACTCCATATCTCAATAGTAGATTCTACTTGTGTAACTGAAAGGCTGGAAGTCAATGTCTAATGCCATTCCATATCAGTGCTTCAATGTTGGACTGGATAGAGCTGAGTGCCAGCTGGCGGCTCTTTGGGGAATTATCGATTGTCAGCTTTTCGCAAGTCAATGCGCCTTGGATACTTGGAACATTCTTGTCAAAATGTAGAAGTCCAAGATGAGCTGGAGTTCAGATCCCAGTGCATATGACCTCCTGCTCCACCACTCAACTCACCATTGAGCCCCTGGAGAGGATTAACCTTCTGAGGAGGGGATCTGAATGCACTTCTCATCAGGCTTGGCTGGTGTAGAAACAGTGATCATATTCTTTTAAATGGGGTCACCACTTTCTGGATATAGGTAAGTGAAATTATGTTATTTAACTTATGTTATTTTGCTTTATTTGAATGACTTTAATTAGTAATTGGTATTTAAGATGTTTTAAATTAAATATGTATTTTTAATCTTTTCTTTACATTATTTAAATCTACTTGAATTGTTTTCAATTGTCTCATGTAAAGACAATGAAAGTATTTCAATTATTTTTGACAGTCCAATCAAAGACCATCTGGTCATTCTTGTTGGTGTAGTGTGCTGAGAGCCCAGAGTACAAGGCTTGAGGTCTGAGGCATGATGTCTCTCAAAGGGTCAGTTCACCCAATGCCCTGCATCAGGAAGTTCTGATGGATGGACATCATGGGCAGTGAATCTGGGCAGTGGGCCGGTTGCAGACACAATTACCAAGCCTGTTAGGATGATACCACATATTGATTGATACACAATTGTTAATGCAACCTGTGTAAATCATTGACAATCTAGACATTTAAACACTGCCTAATGTGCAGTGAATATCTCAGAAATGTCAGAGTATAGTCACAGGAATAGAAAGGGACATGACTGCACTGGTAGGGTTTGTGTTGTGATATAGCCGAGACTTCTGTACTAGAAACGCTTTTGACATCCACTACATAAATTACTTGGACAGATTTACAAGGGGAATAATAGTGACATTTGCAGATGAAAACAAATAAGGTACAGGAATATAACATGATTAAGGGCACAAGAGATTTCAGAAAAATAAGAGTCAGAAAGTGGCAGGTGCTGTTCACCATTGAATAAGTTCTTTTGCTGAGGATAATGGAATAAATTGTATTGAAAGTAGTAACGCTCCTAATACAGTGGAGGAACAAATAAGTGATAATGTAGGCATTTAAACTGAGGACGTTGGTGGAAAATGACGTACAAAACCAACAGGGAAATGTGGGTTTCATATGTGAAATAATTCACTGGAACTTTCATTGAAGCTTCTTCATGTCCCGCCAGAACTTTGGTGGAATTTTAAGAGAAACTCTGTTTATACACCATACCCTAGATAATGGATGTGACCCTGAGTAAAGTCCAAGTTAGTGAATACAAAAGTAAAGAGGGTACGTTGGACTTGCCAAAGTCCCTGGTTCAGTGAACAGTCATTGACCTGAATTGTTATTTTGATTTCTCTCTTCACAGATACTTCCTGACCTGGTGAATATCTCCATCATTTTCTGTTTTAATTTATTGTTGTTGGTTAGTCCATAGCTGAAACAATACAGGAAAGGCTGGGAACCAGGATTAGATTGATAATTTCAGTTTGCATCCATATAGATGTGATCAGCTAAATGATTCTCATCAATACTCTGACTTCTGTGATTCAGTGAAATTTGTAGATTGTTACCAAGCGAATGATAAAGAATAATTTTCTTTACTGTAATGGAAAATTATGTGACATGTCCTTTCAGAATGTGCTACAAGGAAGGAGAGTCATTATTGAACTGACATTAATAAAGCACAGCACAGCATGAAGAGCTTACATTTATGGTGGAGAAACATTTAAAGACTGCACCAGGTTTAGAAAGATTTTCATCTGAGCATTCAACAAGGCTTCAATAGGTGCTTCTATGGGCACAGCATTAAAGGATTGCCAATACTTCAGTAGGTTTAAGATCCCCTTTACAAGCCGTATGCACTTAAGATAACATGCTTTGAAAACTCTAATTCAAAGTCCATCCATTTGTTTCACAAGAGTGAAAGATGTACTTTATCTTTTGTACCAATAAGTATTCTTTCTGATGTATAGATGTGGTCAAATGTCCTCATTTTCAAAAATATAATCTAAGAATAGAATGACATGAACACAAAACATTGAAGCCTTGTCAGAGAAGCAAACATTGTAAACAATGTTTTAACTGTTTTCAACCAGGTAGTATTATCACACATTTTTCATTTAACTAAAATCATTCTAATGTGCATGTGATGATCATAGTGATATCAAAAGGATACAATTGGGCAGGAACCAGAGCAGGTTATTCAATCCTTTGAGTTTGTTCTACCGTTCAATTAGATCATGATTGATTTGTATAAGCACTATAAAAATGACCATATGTCATGTAATATATACAAGGTCAAGAGAGCAAAGACATTATTGATATATAGATGGCTAATTGACTCTAAGATGACTAATGGTCATAGATGGCTAATAGATGAATAGATAGTTAACTGGCTATATTTAACAGTATGAAAATATTATCAGTATGTATTGTATAAATAGTTTAAAAAATCATAGAAAACATTTGAAGTGAGCCTTTTGAGTAGGAAGTTGGTCAAAAGCATTTGTTGGATGGTTTACAGTAAGGTTCTGATATACACCATCATTCTGTGTAACGTCACATGTTGACTAATAAAGAAAAAGGAAGAGGGATAATCTAAGCAACTATAGACTGGTCAGCTTAATGTGGGGAAACTTAACAGCTGAGAATCTGTGGCTATCCAATGGTCATTGCTGACCAAGGAAGGAGAAAGATTGGATTTACCCTGAGTAATTCCATTGATGGGAATTTGTTGAGAGATGTTATTTCCAACAGTTTTTGTGAGCACCTACACAGCAAAAGGGTCTTGTCTGGCATAAATGCCATTACTTGGGGAGGCCAAAACAAAGCCTGCCAACAAAACAGATGAAAAAAAACTTTGACAGCTCTCTGAGTAACACTCCTGCCTAAAATAACAAAGCTACAAAAATCAATAACAAAGGCAGAAAATGCTGGAACCACTCAGCAGGTCAGGTCACATCTGTGGGAAGAGAAACAGAGTCAATGTTTTGGGTTGGAAACCCTTGATCAGAACTGAAAAGGAGACAGAAGTTTATAAAGCTGTGGGGGAGGGTGCAGGAGGGAATGTCTCTAAGAAGGGACTCTGACCCAAAATGTTGACTCTGCTTCTCTACCCACAGATGTAGCCCGACTTGCTGCTGTGTGTTTCCAGTAGTTTTTGTTCTTAGATTTCCTGCAACTGCAATTTTTTGTGATTTTCAATGCTAAAAACTATGAATGTTCAAAAGCATTAAAAAGGGTTAAAATGTTTCAAATCATGAATACATTCTAAGAATTATTAAAAAAATAACAAATATAAAAGTGAAACACAAATATACTTAGAACACTTAAAAAAACTTTAAAAAGGTCAAATATTTAAACAAAAATCCCAAAACCAAGAACTTACTTCAATCCGTAATGATAGTTTCCCTCCACTGAAATTAGTGGAGGACTCTGTCTCTGGTCCAAACTGGCTTAAGTTGTTCATCCTGATTCCCCACTACAGATGGTGCAGAATCTCTACGACACACTGTGCAGTTGGACTCCATAAGTGGCCCCATGTAGGAGGTCCACCTGAAAACCGTCACAAACAGTTGACTGCAATTTTGGAACCGATGCATTTGCGCAGAACTCTCAGTGTTGCTTTCAGTAACATGGAGGAAACATCAGCATTTACAGAAGTCTTCCCATTTTGCCACAAAATCTAGGCCAACATGTTAATAATCAGAGAGAAGGTTAATTGTCATTAGGCAAAGCATGGAATAATAAGTCAAAGTTTGTGTGGAGTTGCAAATAACAAATCATGTTAGGAGAGTTGGATTGAGGTTTTGTTAATGAAATAATGGAAAAAGATGATTAGGTTGGTGTATTTCATGTTGTCTGTATGGATTTTCAAAAGTTGTTTGCCTGTTTAAAATGATAGACCTATTAGGAAAATTGAAGCACATGAAATTAAAAGGATGTTCGTAGCATTAAACTAAATTGGCTAAGGGACTGAAAGTAGAGCGCAATAGTGTATAGTTCTTTTTTTCAGATTAGAGGAAAGTATACAGTGGTGTTACCCAAGGGTAATCAAACCTTTCCTTGTCTTGATGTACATTATTGATCTTGGCTTGGGTTTGAAAGGGACAATTTCAAAATTTGCATACAGAACTCAAAAGTGTAGTAAACAATAAAGATTAATTGGGCAGCTTTATCAAAGGAGTAGCATAGCAAAATAGGACAATTAGTTGCCTTCTATACTGCATTGTTCCATAATTCTTTGATTCTGGAGTACAGAACATAGTCTATTTTACATTACTATGATACAACATATTCTGCCAATCATTCTGTTTTACCTTTTTTGTATGATCGTTTGGTCTGTCAAAAAACTGCGAGTTTTAGACCCATTACAGCATTCCATATCTTGACTGCATATTCCATGACTGATTGAGGGTCCGATTATTGGATGTGATGTCTTTCACTGAGATAATAAATTGAGATCCTGTCTGGCCTCATTAGATGTAAAAGAACTCGTGATATTTAAAGATGAATAGGAATTCATGAGACAACTTTTCTTGTTCAAACCATATTATTGAAAGTAGATAGACTCGTCATTCACATATTCTGTTTGTGAGACATTGTTGCATGCCAATTCACTGCCACCTTTACTTACAGAGGAACAGTAACTTCCAGATTGTCATTTATTGTGAAGTGTTTTCAATGCATTGAATATGTGGAGATGCCAAATAAATAGATGTAATCTTTGTTCCATCTTCCCATGGGAAGATTCTGTAACAGTTTTATATCCCAAAGGATATAAATCAAATATCTGTTAAGGATCTGTGTGAAACAATTTGTACTTCATCAGTTAGTTGTCATGAAAACTCACAAAAGTCAAAGTTATAAATGAATTATCAGAGGCACTTACTGGGATATAAGTCATCCCATGGCTGATATCGACATTCTGCCTATATTACTCTTTACATAAGTAATAAACATAATAATTCAATATACATATTTCATATTAAGTTAGATTTTGATATAATATTTTGTTGATGTAGGAATGTGATATTGTTTTGTGACACGGTTACAAGTATTTCAAACTTTATTCACTGACGGTATCACTTGTGATCTCTTCGATAATACAAAATAAGTCAAAGAGATAAGATTACTCAGCCCATTAGAGCTTATCTCTTTGGTACCTTCGTGCATCTTAGCATCTAATACCATTTTGAACATGGCCAGATTTGATCGCCCCCATAAAGGGATATGGGGATTACGATTCACATTAACCCTCACCCTTTGATTGCAAGTCAGGCAGCAAGCCAAGTTCATCATGTCAAATCGTTTGAAGAATTTCAGCGTCCAGTAAGTGTGAACTCTGCTTTTTATCCACTCGATACATCAGCAAGGAGGCATTGTTGCAAATGACTAGCTCCAGTTAAAGCTGAGCGATCCTGCTCAAAGTTAGTCTTTATTTTTCAGAGACAAGGTTTATAGTTTAGCTGTTTCTGGCAATTGTGAGGAAATGAATTCCATCTAGTAAGTATGACACAATATGGGGGACAGTGGGCTTCGAGGACTTTGTACACAACAATAGAGACCACGGTGGAGGAGGTATAAAGTAAAAGCGATGCACTTTATTCACAGGGGGCTAGGAGACTTTCTGAATATGCTCTGTACGTGGTGCTCGTGGAGGTGGGATGAGGTGTGCGGAACAGTAAGATAGTATGGAGGTCAATGGCAAATGACAAAGAGCTGGATGCATTCTGAAAGTAATTTGTGGCCTCAGATAACTGGTCAAGGAGACAGCAAATGCATCTTCATGTGCCATATCTTTCAGCTAAACTAGCATCATCAGGCATTGCTCAGTTCATCAAAAACCCATCACTCACCTACCATTGACCTTTATTAATTATTATTATCACCTAACAATCATATAGTTCACCACATCATCACACATTTAACTCTGTTATAAGCCACACACTCAGCTGAGAATTTGATCTACATGCTATTCATGCTATTCAAACATGACAGCCACATCACCCAAACAAATTATATGACACTCACTGATATGCCTCCTGCACTTCTGTAAGACAATATTGGCACATAACAGAAGGCAGCAGGAGGGAAGTAGGGGATGGCAGGCAGGTCCACATCAAGGAGAAATGCAATCTATTACCTGGACAATCTTTGCTAAAGCCATGGCCAGAAGCAGGACTGAAACCACTGACCCAAACTCTCCTCACACCTCATTTTCCCTCCACCCTATCTTCTGATTGCAGTTGCTGATATCGCTCTTGCAGGAGTCCATCATGGACAAACTCAGCATAAAAGGAAAATCAGGTCTGTCTTCCTCCAATTCCTGCTTCTCTGCAACTATTTTCCAAACCGCAGATGGTAGGGGCTATGCCCACATAATGGTGAAGTTGTCTTTATCTATAGCATGAAAGGGAAACTGTTCCATCTTTGTTGCCTCCAATTCAGAATCAAGGTCACTCCAACCTCATTCATCAGGCTACAGTGCCTGCATAAGGTATCAGGCTGCATGAGCAATGCCAGTGTATGCCCTCATTCAGAAGCTGAGCTCCAAGGCATTGTGAACTTGTTCACTGAAGTGTATGAGAAAATGAGCCCTGTACTAATAATCCACTTACCAAAAATCTTCAACCAACCTATTCCTACTGGACAACACCAACCTACAATATTACAATTCCCTGAATTCTGTGGGCCATTTTTCATACCTTTCGTACATTCCTGATGGATGTCTGCAAGACTTCATCAGTTGCCTTTATTACTGAAATCTCTCTCTCTCTCCCCCCCCCCCTCTCTCCAACAAATTTATGCCTGCAGTGCCCTATCCCTCTATTGTGTCTCTAACTCCCATTCACATGAATGGTGGGTTATCTCATGCAGATCTCTCCTCTGAATAGCCAGAATCCAGAAGACAAAAACAGATTGAAACCCTGCTCAACACTTCCATTGTCACAAGTGCCCTTGGTCTCCTCTTGGTCCCTTCTCATGACTGCTGGCAAGACAGCTTCAGAGAATGAGGAGTGACAAAGGATTTACAGTGTTGTGCCTGGCTTTGCATGGAAGTAGCACCTGCAATAAAGAAGGAAAGGTTTCACTGAGAGTTTTGACAAATTATTGAGGGAGAATGGCTTTTTGATGTTTGAACAGCTGACCATGTGTGTATGTGAGCTGTATGTTGAAGGCATGAAGTCTAAGGATACAAATTTGCAAGAGATGGGAGTAGGAAGAAGGCACAGAGAATGGTGTCTGTTCTCTCCTTGGCCCATTTCACTACTAGTTATCAAGCATTGTTCCTTGTAGTTACTATTCAAGTCCCCTTTGAGAGACACTGACTGCCATTAGGAGCAGGAGATCCTCAAAACAGCAGCTTCTCTCGTAATAATAAGCCAATTAATTATGTGAGCAGTAAACACACTTTGTGGAGGAGGGAGTGAGGAATCAGGCATGGGACAACCAACTAAAATTGACATTCTTCAACCTGATATTGTATTCAGGAATGAGGTGTGATGCATATTAAATGCTTTCCCAAAATCCATTTATTTCCCTTTCCATTCCTGAAATGTTTGATTTAATAGGTAATAAAATATTCATTCTCTGTGCCTTCTTCCCACTCCCATCTCTTGCAAATTTGTATCATACTTTAATTTGAAAACTGATCAAACTGGTTCAAGCTTTTGTGTATCATTGCATATACATCAGTACATTCAATTTCTGACTTCTCAAAAAAGAAACAAGTGTTGCTTGTGGAAAAAAATTAAGCATATTTTCCTCTTCAGAAGCCAGACACTCAAATTTCACTTACTGACTGCACAATCAGTCAACACAAATCATTTTGTTTATCTCAATGAGGTTGAATTAAGCGGTATTTCAGCTGAAAGCCACAATCACAACTGTGGTAAATGAGCATCAAGTACAATACTTCTCTCTATCATTTCCTTCCTGTAATACTTATTACTAACTGTTCATTTCCTTCCACCATCATCTGAATGAAGAAGTGTGAATTCCTGATTCTTCTATTGCGACCTTCAAATAACATTCTTAGATTGATTATCGTGAGTTATTCATTTACGCAGTGAGCTTGAGACCGTTATTTTGTTACCCTGAGATGAAACACTCTGCTAGTTTGCATGCATTAAAAGTCGATCAATGATCTATGTCCCTAAAGCCCATGTCCAGGCTACATTTAAATCCTGTTCTTCTAACTGGGGAGGCAGTTAAATCTACCAGCTAGCTTAGAGTATAGGGAAAACACATTGTTAAGCCATTCCTTTAGTTAATCCAATTTTTCTGTTTCTTAATGCATTGATGCTGTGATTAGTTTATTATTAAACATTTGTTCATAAAATTTCAAATACATTGTCCTTCTACAAGCTTGTTGCAATTTCCACAGGATTTCAAAGCTGTGAACCTCAGTAACATAAATCACCCTTTCCCACTTCCTGTGAACTTCAGACTTTTAAACTCTACTTTGAAATCTCTTTTACTCTTTTCAAACTTGATGCTAACTTCCACTATGGAACATAGAACAGTATGGCACAGTAACAGCCCCTTTGACCCACAGTGTTGTGCTGAATTAATTAACTTAATGATGCCTAATTACACTAATCCCTTCTGCCTGCACATGGTCCATATCTCTCCATTCTCTACATATTGGTATTGGTATTGGTTTATTATTGTCACTTGAATCGAAGTACAATGAAAAACTTGTCTTGCATACCATTCATACAAATCAATTCATTACACAGTGCATTGAGGTAGTACAGGGTAAAAACAGTAACAGAATACAGAGTAAAGTGTCACAGCTACAGGAAAGTGCATTGCAGGTAGACAATAAGGTGCAAGGTCATAACAAAGTAGATTGTGAGGTCAAGAGTCCATCTTGTCATATAAGGCAACCGTTCAATAGTCTTATCACATTGGGATAGAAGCTGTCCTTGAGCCTGGTGGTATGTGCCCTCAGGCTCCTGTATATTTTGCCTAATGGTAGAGGAGAGAAGAGAGAATGACCCAGGTGGGTGCGGTCTTTGATTATGCTGGCTGCTTCACCAAGGCAGCGAGAAGTATAGACTGAGTCCATGGAGGGGAGGCTGGTTTGCTATGATGTGCTGGGCTGTGTTCACAACCCTCTGCAGTTTCTTGGGGTTCTGGGCAGAGCAGTTGCCACACCAAGCCATGGTGCATCCAGATAAGATGCTTTCTGTGGTGCATCAATAGAAGTTGGTGAATATCAAAGGGGACATGCCAAATTTCTTTAGCTTCCTGAGGAATTAGAGGCACTGGTGAACTTTCTAGGCTGTGGCATCTACATGGATGGACCAGGACAAGCTATTGGTTATGTTCACTCCAAGGAACTTGAAGATCTCAACCCTCTCGACCTCAGCACCATTGATGTAGACAGGTGCATGTACACCGCCCCCTTTCCTGAAGTCAATGACCAGCTCTTTTGTTTTGCTGACATTGAGGGAAAGGTTGTTGCCATGACACCATGTCACTAAACTCTCTGTCTCCTTCCTGTACTCCAACTTGTCATTATTTGAGATACGGCCCACTATGGCGGTATCATCTGCAAACTTGCAGATAGAGTTAGAGCAGAATTTGGCCACCCAGTCATGAGTATATGAAGAGAGTAGAGTAGGGAGATGAGGATGCAGCCTTGTGGGGCACCAGTGTTGAGAATAATCGTGCTGGAGGTGTTCCTGCCTATCCTCAATGATTGCGGTCTGTTGGTCAGAAAGTCAAGGACCCAGTTACAGAGGGAGCTGTTGAGTCTCAGGTCTCGGAGTTTGGTGATGAGTTTGTTTGGAGTTATAGTATTGAAGGTAGATCTGTAGTCAATAAACAATAGTCTAATGTAGCTGTCTTTACTGTCCGGATGCTCCAGAGATGAGTGTAGGGCCAGGGAGATGGTGTCCACTATAGACCTGTTTCAGCAGTAGGTGAATTGCAGTGGGTCGAGTGCCTCTCAAAGAACCTCATAAATGTCTCTATCGCGTCTGCCTCCACCACCACCCCTGGCAGTGTATTGCAGACACCCACCACTCTCTCTGTGCCCCACGCCCCACGCATCTCCTTTGATCTTTCCCTCTCTCACCTTAAATACATTCCTTCTAATATTAGACATTTCGACCCCGGGAAAAAGATACTCTATCTATGCCCCTCATGATTTTATGAACTTACATCAGGTCTCCCCTCAGCCTCTGCCACTCCAGAGAAAACAACCCCACTCTGTCCAACCTCTCCCCATAGTACATATTCTCGAATCCAGGCAGCATCCTCGTAAACCTCTTCTGCACCCCCTCCAAAGCCTCCACATCCTTTCTATTGTGGGGCGACTAGAATTAAATGCAATACTCTAGATACCGCCTAACCAGAATTTTATAAAGCTGCAACATAACTTCCCGGCTCTTGAACTCAGTGCCTTAATTAATAAAGGTAAGCATGCCAAATGCCTTCTTTAGCACCCTATCAATTTATGCGGCCACTTTCAGGGAACTATGGGTTTGGATCTCAAGGTCCCTCTGAAAATCAATGCTGTTAAGGGCCCTGTCATTAACTGTGTACTCTCCCTTTACATTTGATCTCCCAAAGTGCAACACCTCACACTTGCCTGGATTAAACACCATCTGCCATTCCTCGACTCATATCTGCAACTGATCTGTATCCCACTGTATCCTTTGGCAATCCTCTACACTATCCACAATGTCACCAATCTTTGTGTCATCTGCAAACTTACTAACCCACCTATCCACATTTTTATTCATGTCATTTATGTATGTATTACAAACAGCAGAGGTCCCAGTACTGATCCCTGTGGAACACCACTAGTTATAAACCTCCAACCAGAGTAGGACCCATTGACCACTATCCTCTGTCTTCTATGGGCAAGCTAATTCTGAATCCAATTGGCCAAGTCACCATGGATCCCATGCATCTTAATCATCTGGATGAGCCTACCATGAGGGACCTTGTTGAATGCCTTACTAAAATCCATGTAGAGATCATCCACTGTTCTATCTTCATTGATCACCTTCGTCACCTCCTCATAAAGCTTAATTAAGTCAGTAAGACATGACTTGTCCCGCACAAAGCCCTGCTGGCTGTCCCTAATTAGGCCATGGTTTTCCAAATGCTCATTAATCCACAGTATAATGGATAGCCACAGTATAATAGCGCCAGTGACGTGACATTGTTGTGTGGCATTTTGGAAGCTGTTGATTGTGAATGGAAAGTATGGATCATGACTAGGGTTTGTGATGTTGCTTAGATTGGGAGGGTGGTGGGAAGTAGGGATTGGAATCAATATGTTGCATGCTACAGGTGGTAAGGAGGAGGGACTATGGAAATGGCTGAACCAATAGTAGTGAGGGCCCACGGATGGCACCTGGAGAATATCTAGAACCAGCAGAATCCATGGTTTGTGGTGAATTGGTGGGGTGGAAGCAGATCAAGATCAAGTTTTGGAGACCGATGGAGTTGGGAAATGGGCTGGAGATTAGAGGAATGGACGGTAGAATGGGTGCAGTGCAATGGGGAGTCAACGAATGAAAGTACATCTTTCACTTACTTGGCAGATGGTCTCTCTCTGCATTGAACAAGTAATGATGTCAGCTTATGTATTGCTCATGCAATGATAATATCAAGGATGTAAATTGAGTCACGCCTAGAAGTGACTAAACAAATTTCCAGGGTAATGCAAAGATGACCCAGAAGTGGTGATAATGATATTTTACTCTGGGAAAGAAATCAATTCTTTTGCCCAGCATTATGGAACTGAATATTGAGGCACAAATCTCCTTACATCCAGGATGGCGAATATCAGTTGATCTCAAATATGATGCATGTTTTTTGAGCTAACTCTGACCTCGTGTTGTGACTAAAGCCTCCATACTTCAATGAAACTGTGTTTCCGAACTTCTCCCTGAATGGAGGATCCATGCATCCACACTGCTCCATGGAGCTCAGATTAGGATCAATGATCTTTGACCTAAAACATTATTTCTCACACCACTGATATGGCCTGACCTGCTGAGTATTTCCAATATTTTGTTATTTTTTTATTTCAGATTTCCAGATCTCCAGATTGCTCTTCAACAGCAGTTTGAAGCCAGCCTACATGGACTATGGGCTTCTTGTGGGTTATTAGAATGTCTATGTGGATTTAAAGGGAAAGGGTTGAGTCTTCCAGCGAACAGGCTGCAGCAAGGCAAGGACAATCTGACATAGTACCTGACCATTAAAATGCATTCGTAACTTTGTGAAACAGGAAAGACACTACGGCTTGTAATTTTACTACAAAATGTCATAAATTTTGATGTGAGCATTTTTTCTCTGTTATAAATGACTGTGAGCGCAATATCTCTGCTGAAATGGCCCCTCTACTGAAATGGCTCCTTATTTATGGTAACTAGAGGAAGTTGACACTGGTGTGACATCTGCTGTAAACCCTGCCCTGCCTCAGCTGGAACAGTTGCTCATGGAGTGCTGAGTATCACCACTGTGGCATTCAGCATGTGATCAGTTAATTGCTGCAGAAAACAGTCCCTGTTAGTTTGGACGGTGATTGTGCAGCCTACAGCGAGTTCGGAAGCTGTAATGCAATGTCTTATGATGTCAAAAGAATGTCCTTTTAAGAGGCAAGAATGCAATAAAGTAGTGTAATGTGCTCCTACTTGCAGCAAAGACCTCCAGTAAATGCCAATGGAATGAAATTGCCTTGGTAATTTTTGATGTCATAGAGTCACACAACATAGAAACAGGTTCTTTGAGTCACCATGTCCATTCCAACTATTAAGTACCCATCTATTCTTATCAGTACTTGGTTTGCAATCTTCTATTCTTTGGTGATTCAAATACTTGACCAGATAATTCTTAAATATTGTGAGACCCTCTGCCTCCATCACACTCTCAAGCAGTGTGTTCCAGATTCCAACCACCTTCTAAGTGAAAATAAATCTTCCTGAGGTCCCCTCTCAACCTCTTATTCCCTACCCTAAGCACGCCCGTTCTACTTTTAGACATCTTAAAGTACCTCCAAAATAACTAAAATAACAAATCAAGTTCCGGAACTCACATAAGTAAGCAAATAATATAAGAAAAATCTGTGACTAGTCTTCAGTTACAAATGTTATCCATGATCAATGCTATAAAGCAACTTTTACAGAACACATGAGTTCTTTAATTATAAACTTCCAGACTCTCATGATTCAAGGATTGCCCTTCAGACTGGGAAATTGAAAATGTAACTATTATTTAAAAATGGTGAGAGAGAGAAATCGGGATATTATATGCCTGTCAATCTTACATCTGTGGTAGAGAAGTTACTGCAACATATAATTAAAGACAATATAATTAAACACTTAGAGAAATCTGAGCTGATTAAGGAGTAAAAACATGAATTTGTTAAAAAAGAGGTCATCTAACAAACCAAATAAAATTTTGGGGATGTAATTAAGGTGGTAGGTAGGTAAATGCCTTCGGCTATAATTCATATGGACTTCCACAATGCTTTCAATATTTATCCATCTAAAAGATCATTAGCTAAAATTAAAGCACATAGTATTAAAGGTTGGTGAACAGTAACAAAATAGTTTAGTTACTGGAGGAGCATCCAGAGATCCGGATTATTGATCAAGAGATGCAAGTTTGAACCTCACCATGGCAACTGAGGAATGTATATTTAACTAATTGAATGGACCTTGAATTAAAATGCTAGTGATACTAAGAGTGACCCTGAACTCATGGGTTGAAATAAAACCACGTCTGATCAATTGTTTTTCACAATCGACTTATCTGCAACTCCAACTCCACAATATGGCTGACCCTTAATTAACTCCTGAAATGGCTCAGCAAACCACTCAGTCTGGGGGCAATTTGGGATGTCAACAATGCCAAAATCCTGTAAATGATCAAAATAAGAAATTGGTATGGTCAAAAAATTGGTGAAACAATCAAAATCAGAGATCAGGCTTGCACCTAGAAATTGGGATAACCTTTGTTTGGAATCGTGCTGGGGACTCAGTCATTAATTATATTAATAAATGACTTAGATAACAGAATGGAGGGCTATATATCCAGGTTTGCTGATGGCACAAATTGCTGGTGTAGTTATTAGCATGGACAGGAACGTTAAATTACAAACAGCACTGATGGATTAAGTAAGTGGACAAAACTGTAGCAGAAGTATTTCACTATAATCAATGTGAGGTCATCCATTTTGAACTGCAAAAAAAAGCATAGATTCAAGCATTTCTTTAAATGGTGAAAAGTTAGGGAAATGGTGGTTCAAAGAGATCTAGACGTCTACTTATATCACTAAACTGCAGAAGTCAGAATAAAACTAGAGCAATGTTACCCATGTATGTCTTGAGATGTCAACCACTTGCATTCACAGGAGGAAGCTTTGATAATGCAAAATCCTGGTCAGATGACTTCTGGAGTATGACTCCTTGGACCAAATGCATTTGTATTGTAATGGGCACTGCTCCTCGGAAAGGATGTATTGACATTGGAAGGTGTGTAGCAGAGATTCACCAGAGTGTTAACATTTTAGGTGGACACTGAGGGGCTGGGTCCTGTGTAACAGTCTCTCAATCACTTCATGGTTGTACTGTTTAAAGGAGAAACATGAGTGACGTTGATGCAGTGTAAGATTATATGTCGGTTTGATGACACAATGAATTTAAAGAAAGACGTCTGCTGATTGCATTGTATTTCCTGTGTATGGATACACCTTTGAAATACAAAAAAAGGCAATAACATCAGAATTGCAGAAGGGGGCAGAAAACAAGAGCACTTTGACTTGTAGACAGGGGAAGGAGTGGTGAGAACAAAGTGAATATCTATGATAGGATAGAGACTGATCTTGTCTGGGTAACAAACTGCTTTTAGTGCTGCCTGGATTATTGATGAATGAGGCTAGTTAGAGAGCAAAATAAAAAGCATGCTGGAACTGTAAGATCACAGTAGTTGCTGAAAATCTGAAGCAAACAAGAATGCCGGAAATACCCAGCACAGAACATAGAACAGTACAGAACAACAACAGACCCTTCCACCCACGATGTTGTGCTGAACTAATTAAGCTAATGATGCCTAATTACTCTAATCCCGTCTGCCTGCATATTCATGTGCCTGTCTAAGAGCCTCTTGAGTGCTTCTGTCATATCTCCTTCCATAACTTCCCCTGCAGCACATTCCAGGCACCTGCCACTCTCTGTATAAAAAACTTGCCTCATAAGTCTCTGTTAAACTTTCCCCTTCTCACCCTAAATTTATGCCATCCAGCATTTGACATTTCCACCCTGGGAAAAAGATTCTGACTAGCTACCCTGTCTATGCCTCTCATTTTTTATACACTTCTATCATGTCTTATCTCAGCCTCCAATGTTCCAGAGAAAACAATGCAAGTTTGTCCAACCTTATAGCTAATACTCTCTAATCCAGGCAACATCCTGGAGAACCTTTTCTGCATCCTCACCAGCAGATCCTCAGCCCTGGAGGAAAATCCTTCAGTATCACCTGCCACAGTTTTTGAATGGTAGCCTTATTCCATCTCATGCCCAATTTCCAAACTGCTGGCCTTCCCACCCCCACTACCCCCCAAATAGCCCACAGGACTTGCTTTCTGACATATATATTGTTCACCACAGGGCCCTTGTCCCAGTATACATCTTGTTTTCCAGGTCTTCCAAGCTTTATCTCTCTATCACTTTCTCTCTCTGAGTTTACCTTCAAGGGATAATGCCCTTCTGATGTTTGCAAAGTTAAATGTTTCCAACTGCACTAAGTTGAGCTCCGGTGTTGAACCATTTTCACTTCATCAGCTACCAAGCAGCATGTCACTGTTTCTAAACATATTTCTGGCTGACTTCATGACTTTTTGCAAAGGACCTGACTGCAAGTTCATATTGCAAGCAATGATCTTTAGTAAACCAAAACAGAGAGAAAAGGGACCCATCCCCTGGTGGATCTGCCCTCCCCTCCTTCCCCGCATCTGCCTATCACTAACTCTTACCTGCATCTACTCACCTCCACTTTGTGCCCACCCCACCTCCCGTCTTTTGTCCACCTATCACAGCTCTGTCCCCCACCCCCCATGTATAAGGCTTCCCCTTTTCCTATGTTCAGTCCTGAAGAAGAGTCCTGATCTGAAACATTGACCATCTGTTTTTCTCCATGGATGCTGCCTGGCCTGCTGAGTTCCTCCAGCATCGTTTTTTCATTGAGAAAACTAATTTCTAGGCAACTCTATTGGATCATAAGTTTTGACAATAAACTGGAAGATTTATATGGTGTAGATTTGTGTTATATGTAGGAAGGAATGGCCATTTAACTCCTGTTGCAATAGCATGTTATGGTTTAATAATATATCAACTTATCAAACAATCCCATGTGGGGAATATGTGCACCATTGTAGCCATTACCATCTATCAAAGTGAAAGAAGTAATAATGGCCAAGAGATTGAACTGGGCCTGAAAATGTGTGTTAAAATGACATTGAAAGTTTTGTGCAATGATCCCTAGCAGTAATATTCTATCATACATGAGATCCAAATGTCACTTGTTACTATAGGCCTTGTATTATGACCATTGCACAATGTCTTTTTTCCACAAAGACATTGCAATGAATGGAAATTGCACAACATTGGATTCAGGAGTGGTCTGCAGATCAATGAGTGGAGAAGACAAGGGAGTGAGTCATGATAGAGAGGACTGGAGAAAGGGAATCTGTTGGAAGGTGGTTGGGCAGTTGGTCATGGAGCTGATTGGGATGGAGGTTGTTCAAGAAAATGATAGAGAGTCAGAGACTTTTTCCCAGGGCAATAATGGCTAACGCAAGGGGACATAATTTTAGGGTGATTGGAGGAAGATAACCACAACAGTTGATGCCAATCTGCACAAAGTTGATTAAATGCTCAGCATACAAATGACTATTGACAGTTACAGGAGACATCGGGAAGGCGAGACAGGGGTAATCTTTTTTCACAGAGAGTGGTGGGTGTGTGGAACGCACTGCCAACAGAGGGTGTGGGAACAGATACATTAGGGACATTTAAGAGACTCTTAGATAGACACATGAATGATAGAGAAATGGGGAACTATGTGGGAGGGAAGGGTTAGAATGATCTTAGAGCAGGATAAGATGTCGGCACAACAATGTCTGTACAGTGTTGTAGTGTTCTATGTTCTATGAATGATTCATTTGAGGAGATTATTGTGGATGGGATTGATTAGTCAGAAAGATAACTGGGGGAAGCTCAGGGAAAGAAATGAGGACAGTCTGAGAAATATGCAGCAAGTGGATTGGAGGGAACAATCATTAAAAAAAGAACATATAAGAAAGGACCTTTCTGAAATGTGATAGTGCTCCAGGTAACGTTGATCTTTGAAACATGTTGAGTCAGGTCTCAATCTGCTGGATGGTCCTGTTCGTGGTTCGTGTTTGTGAAATGCAATTTTGAAAAAAATATTTGAAAGTAAGCATTTCCTGCCTTTTGATATCTCTGGACATGTCCAACAACCTCTGTGAATATGCAGAAATCCAGAACAAATTACCTCAATTTTTTGATAGAATTATATTGCATAGGTACAAAAAACATCACTATAAATAATAGAATTTCTGAGCTACTTTTTTGTTCACAGTTAATGAATTTCTTCTGATAAAAACTGGAAGAAAATCTGTATCCCTCTGCTTAAAGATATCATAACATTCCCAGCACATTCCTTACGGTTGTCATGTACTGCCTCAACAGCCTGAAGCTGACTGTACACCTATTATAAAAAAAAGTTTACATGAATAAAAGTTGCAAAAGATGCCACAACAGTTGATGCCAATCTGCACAAAGTTGATTAAGTGCTCAGCATACAAATGACTGTACTATTGACAGTTACAGGAGACATCGGGAAGGTGAGACAGATGTTTCAGTATGAGTGCCAGCTGCATCCATTTATCTTGCATTAAACATGTTTCTTAAGCAAATAATTCTGCTCTCAGACTAAGATCATATTCCATCTTAGCTTATGCAGGAGGACAAAATTTCTGGGAAAGTAATAAGTATTAACTTTTCTTGTGTGCAAGACAGAGATAAATACACAGACTTAGAAGTGGAATAGGTGAAGCCCAAAGTCCATTTTTTGTGATATTTCATGTGGACATCAGAACGTTTGTGCTCCTCCATGATATTTGTGTTTAATTTGGGATGCTTAAAGAAAATTAGCTGTCAATGAGGGGATATCTCATATGCTGCTGACTATAATTCAGTGGTTGGTTTTAATTCAGGAAATATCTTTCTGTTGAGTCAAGAGAAACAGGAGTGTTTCAACTAGCTGCTGATCATAGCATACTCTTCGCAATACCTTCTCCCCACCCAATACATTCACTGCTTGATCCAGCCATTCACCTGAATCCACCTTTTGCCCTTTCTCAACTGAAAAGAAACAAACTATACACAGTAGTCCAGGTTTCATCTCACTTAGGGCCTTATAATTCTAGCATTTGATTTAACTCTTATAAACCAATCCCCTGTAACATGGCTAAAGCATAATGGCTTTCTCATAGCTTATTATATCTGCATTGTAACTTCCTATAATGAGCATATCCCACAAAGATTCTGCTGGTTACTATTTTCCAGTTTCTCATCTTTTATAAAGTATTCAATTTCTCCTGCCAAAGTGGTTGATTTCAGATTTTCTATTTTCTTATGCACCTAATTAACATACTCATATCCCTTTGTGGAGTTTGTGAATCCTTTTCACTTTCCCATCCAAATGAAAACATTATGCTCAATCCCCTCAACAACAACATTAATATGGATTATAAGTAACTGAGCCCTAAACACTGATCCACATGTTGCACTACTAGAAACAGCCAGCCAACCTGAAAATCACTCAGTTATTTCTCATCGCTGTTTCTTATCTGTTAGCCAATCCTCATTGCATCCGATATATTATCACCAATTTATAATACTTAATCCTGTTTTAATAAACTCTTGTGTGTATTCTTACTGGATTCTTTTTCCAGATTACCATAACCTAGGCCCACTATTTTCCCTTACCCAGTATTCAAGACACAATTTTAATTAATTCTATCTAATTTTAACATTTCCTGTCATAAGTCCATGTTGACACTGCCTAACAATATTATGATTTTCCACCTGGCATTTTACCATCCAAAATTCTATTATTTTCCTTATTACTGATGTCAAGTCAATTAGCCTATATTCTCTCTTCCTCCATTTTAAATTGGAGGTTTTAGCATTTGTTATTCTCCATTGGGTGGGACAGTTCTGAAATCTATGACCTTCTGGGTGATTAAATATATACACCACAGTTATGGACAAATGTATTAAAGCCATGAAGTCCAGGCTCTTGAATAAGGGGGTTCATCAACCTTTAGACACACGAATTTCTTCAATCCTTGTCCTTACTCTTTTGTTTACTCAATCTTGATTCCTCACTATTTCTAGAACATTGTTTGTGTTTCTCACAAAAAAAGGTGGGCAAAAAAGATTGGTTTAATGTCACTGCCATTTCTTCACTCTCCATTTTAATTTTTCCCACCTGCTTGTGAAGGATCCATGTTTATCTTATCTCTCTTTTAAATACCTGATGAAAGTTCTGCAATATGTTTTTGTCTCTTGCTAGTTTACACACATCTGCTATCGACTTCCTAATCATCCTTTGCTGAATTCTGAAATCCTCTTATCCACACCAATTATTTCACCAGTACATACCAACATATCTTTATATATATTTTCTTTAGAGAAGGGGTTCAGCCATCAATTCCACACTGACTCTCAGAGCAATCCCATTAATCCCATTCCCTCACTTATTTCCCTGTAACCTATTCTGTCTCACATAAGATAAGATATCTTTATTAGTCACATGTACATCAAAACACACAGTGAAATGCATCTTTTGCATAGAGTGTTGTAGGGGACAGCCCACAAGTGTCGCCGTGCTTCCGGCTCCAGCATAACATGCCCACAACTTCCTAACCCATACGTCTTTGGAATGTGGGAGGAAACTGGAGCACCCAGAGGAAACCCACGCAGACATGGGGAGAACGTGCAAACTCCTTACAGACAGTGACTGGAATTGAACCAGGGTTGCTGGCGCTGTAATAGCATTACGCTAACTGCTACACTACCATGCCTGCCCCATCAACTTCTCCTGTCACCCATCTATGCTAGGGATAATTAACTCAGTCAATTAACCTACCAACCAACATGTGTTTGTGATGTGGAATGTTTACTTTGTTCAGTGTTATGACCCAGAGGATTGAAATTAACCAATGAATTTTAGCAGGTCTTCCCTGTGTAGATTCTGTCAAATGGAAAGGATTAAAATCTCGCCTTGTTTGTGGCAGACAGGCTGGAATCTCTGCCCTCCCAGAATTGATGGTGATTGATGTGGAGCAGACATTACCTGAACAGTGCCCTCTGTAAGAATGAGATGTAAATAATTTGTTGGCATAGGTGTCATTCCAATTATGGACCAGTTTGGAAATGTGGTGACAGCCAATGATTTGTAAGAAAAACTAAGATTAGCTGAATGTATTAGGGACTGAGTGGTTGGTGAGAGGACTAAAGCAACAACTTCCATTTATATAAGACCCGTAATATAGCAGTTCTGTCCTGAGACCATGTATTATCCTTTAATATGATTTCAAACTTGCCTCTGAAATACCATTAACAAGAAATTAAAACATTGAGCAGAAACAGAAATAAAATTTTGGGTCAGATAGCAGAGACAAAGACAGTAGAAATTAAAGAATTTTGAAGATCAAAGATGCATTTTCATCGGCAAAATGAATATGTGGAAGGAAACAGGGCAGCCTTTCTTCCAGCTGATGCAATACTTATTTCCATCTTCACTTTCTGTTCATTCCGGGAATAGTAAAGCTCAAAAAGGAGACTGCTTGTCCCATCGAGCCTCTCCCCATTCAAAGATGAGGCCCCACTCTCTCACATCTTCCCTGTAATCTTGCATTGTTCCCCTACAAGTAATAATCTAATTCCCTTTTCACGTATTTCAAATCCTAACCATTCATTGCATAAAAAGGCTCCCGTTGTCTCTGGTTCCTTTGCCAGTCACCTTAAATTTGTGGCCTCCAATGACTGATTCTTTAACACAGGAAACAGATGATCTTTGTTTATTTCATCTAAACAATTCATTTAAGGTATTCCAATGTTATGCATGAATGCTTCACTAAGTATGTTGTCATTAGTCCGTTTGCCAATACTTCATTGGAATATGAACAGAATCTCTTTTGCAGTGGATTTGAGACAAAGAATTATCAATGATCTTACTGAATGCCTGAATAGTCTCATGGGACCTGCTGATAGTTCTTATCTTCTACTACCTTCATTGTTTAGCATGGGATTCTGCTGATCTCCCTTTGAAGTTTCGACAGCACAGTGATGAAGATGGTAGAGCTGCTGCCTTACAGCATCAGCGGCCCTGACTCATTCCTGAACTCCAGCACTGTCAGTGTGGAGATTGCATGTTCTCCCAGTGACCATGCAGGTTTTATTCAGGTGGTGGGATTTTCCTCCACATCCCAAAGACGTGTGGCTTGGTGGATTAGTTGGTCACTCTAAATTGAAGGTGATGGATAGAATCTGGGGGAAGTTGATGGGGAAGTGGGAAGAATCAAATGAGATTAATATAGGATTAATGTATGTGGGTACTTGATGGTCAGTATGTACTCAATGGGCCGAAGGGCCTGTTTCTGTGCTGTATAACCCTACAATTGGCCAAAAATTCATTGAATTTCAGCATCATCATTTTGATTGCATTGACTGACCCAGACAGGAGAGACATCCAACTCGTTTCTCCCAGTTAGAATATGTCTTCCTGATGTGGAATCCTATTGGTCCCTGAGCCTGACCAATAGCAAAACAGTTCAGAATGAGGGGCATGGTGCATTTATGAAAAAAACATATATGGGAGTTATTGAAAGGAAGCTTCAAAATAGGAAAACATCTTAAGATAAACTTCTGTTATTTATTATGATCCCCATAATAATATAGAAGCTGCAAATCCAGAGAGGTGGAAATAATTACTAACCTTGAAGGATTATTTTTTTCCCCAGCTAACACAAATCTGCACCCTCTGGGATCCATGCAAATACTTATTGTTTGTACAAAGTTCCTGATACTGAATGAAAATCACCAATTATTAGAAAATGCTGGAAAACGCTCAGCAGGATAACGTCAGCAGAAAATAAAACATTTAGTGTTTCAGATCTGGGATCCTTCATCAGAACTGGGGAAGAGAGAGCTTCCCAATCCTGGTGTAGGCTTTCAAACCTGAAGAATTCCCTTTCCAGCATTTCCTAATACTGAATACCATGAGGTTCTGGGTATCACAAGAGTCACTTCAGAGGTGCTCTTCAGCTAATAACCACACAAAAAGAATTATAAATTTGCATTGAGGTGTCAATGATCATAACCTTGAAATTGTTGAAACTTAGTCACTCTTCTAATACAGGGAAATATTATGATTAATTTCTACACATTAATGAGATGAATTACCTGTTTTTGTGGTGTTGTCAGAGAGCTAACCTTGGTGAGGAAATCTCCAGGCTCTGTGTTTTAAAGTGTTATGAGAACTATTATGTCCACCTGATGGAACGTTGGCTTCACAGTTCAGTCTAAAAGATGACACTTCTGACACTGAACCACTTCCTTGGTTCTAGACTGAGTCTTAACCTCAAGTGATCCTACAACATTCTTCTAAGCAAAAGATGTTGGTATGATCAGTTCATTGATATTGAAGAGAAAAAGAAACTGTCAGTTAAAATATATCAAAGCAGAAACACAGAATATTTTTACAAACGCAATTTTTCGTAGTGATTTTTTTCTTATTTATAATTTATACCTACGTTCTTCTCTTCCATGCCTTTTATCATTGTGTCAGGTTTGCTTATGGCCACCCCAGTGTTTTTAGAAAGACCTAGTGTACATATGTGACTTTTTTATAGGCTGGGGGTCCTGAAAGAGCAGAAATGAAAATTTGTCAAGGTGCCCTGCAAAATCCAAACAAGAAGAGCAAAATGTGTCAGAATGCTGGACAGAATATTAGGCAATCCGTCCTCTTCCTTCCTTTTTGAGTTGCCCTCTGCCTTGGTCTTCCTCCTATGCATTAGTATTTGGTGTGCTTTCGAGTGCAGGCCCTTCCTTTGACCTGTGACCGAAACAGGATTTCAATCTTTGAACTGCGCTTGCAAGTGCAAGGTGGAGTAAAAACTCTGCCCACAAAACTACTAGAAAAGTAACAGGTAATTCATTCACACGCCTGGCTTGATTGGCTGTCAGACTTGCCAATGTTTTGAATGTTTTGAATATACCTGGCATTCAGAAACAACCAAAAAATTCAGGAACTGTTAAAAGTTAATAGAACTATTAAAACATTTGAAATTATTACACTTTGAAAATTAAATAACACATTTAAAATCAAGTAAACATTTAGTGAAATAACTAATTCAAAAATTACAGGTTTCCTTTAATTGTTTAATAGTGCAATTAAAACCAGAATTAACTTTTCAATTACATGGTTAATCATAATTAATTCCTTTTAATCACTTGACAGCCCTGATTTTAATACTCAAGTTGTTTTTGCAATGGTTTGGTCAAAAAGCTTTAATGACTCATGCAGTCTAACAATCAGTTCCTACCACTCGCCAACCTTGAGCATGTAACCCTGTCTGGAGCTGTCCTTACCCAAGCGTATTAAGTTACATTTACCTGTATTAAAAGACATCTGCCAGATACAAGCACATTCCCTCCTCTTGTCTGGATCTGTGTTCAATCTATTTTTTTCTCATTTAAGGTCCATATGTCTACACATTTCTTTGTAAGTTGTGGGCATTTTCCTTTAGGTCACTGTTGAAGAACATTGGCCCTAGTTTCATTTCCTGTGGGGCTTTACAGTACTCAGTCCAACATAGAGCCACCACCTCCAATAACTTGTCTACAAAGTTTTATTCTGTTGCCTAACAGCCTAAAATTATATCCAGCCTTTAACATGGTTTGATCTTGTTTAAGGATTTTGGTATAGCACCTCGACAAAGTTTCATTTCCAAAATCAAGCCACCCAGTGCTGATCAGGATTGCAACATCCAGTTTAATAACTTGGACAATTAAAATTATACTAATTAAAAGCAAGTAAAGCAAATGGCTATTTTTTCCAGATAATAGACTGCTAAGAACTTATGAAAAGCATCATTTTGTTTCATGAAGTATATCATTCTTATTAACATTAAACAACCCACTCCCTGGCTCTCTTTGAACAAGGTTACTGGATATCTATATTTTATCACCCAGACCATTCCTTTTTAAACAAGAAATAAAGCTTATTCTGTCATATTTAAGTGAAATGTCACATAATGTCTCTCAAATTGTAGTTTCATTTCAGAAAGAACAAGAATGGGAAACAATGCCAACATGAAACCAGAAGAGACACATTCAAGACTTTGATCTGAGTTTCATCAATTAATTTAGACGCCCTTTCAGATTTTGGGCTGTTTCAGTTTATCATAACTCCTGAGATTGCCAATTTCTGCTTTGGTATTCAAACTTACAGAGGTTTGAAACCATTAAGAAATGAACATCCAGAGGCTACTGAACACTTTTTCTTGATTTGGTAAATCAATAGCATTTTGATTTCCAAATACAGATAGGCTTATGCAAAATTCACATCAGAAAAATATGTCCTGCTTAGCAAACTTGAAAATTTTTTTAATGCAATTCATTAGTGTTTCATTACCATTAAAGTCTCACTACAGATGAATGGGTGTGATATCAAAGCCTTCTTGCTTTCTGATAAGATAAAAAAAACAATTGGAAGAAAACAAATGCTGATACCCTTGTCACATCCATACTAATAAAGTATGATTTGAATATACTGCTTCCAGCTCACATCAATTCCGATAAGAAAAAGCAATCAAGCATATAATAAATGCAGTCTTTTAATTGGCAGCCTAGGTCTTGCTTTCAGCCTCTATATTTGTCATACAGCTCAGTATCTGTAAAGGACACTTACTCAGAAAACTTCTGATTAGGAATAAGTTTAACTAAGAGACATAATTATAAATGGTGATTACAATAATATTTTCTGCTATTACTTTTATTCTATTCTGAGTTAAATTTTGATGTAATTGTGGACATTGCACTTCTTTTTAGCTTCAGGGTTTAGATTGCAGCAGCAACAATCTTGAAAGGATTGAGAAATGTAAACAGAGTTTACCTCAATACCAGACTTTGACATCATTGCATCAATATTTAAGTGGCACTGGTTAAAGGGGGCATTGAGATGTTGAGACTGGTATTGGGATATGGATTGTTGGGAGAGAATTCCAAGGTCATGAAAAGTTACAGAAGGAGTGTTCAGATTATGGGGGCACTGGGGGTGTCCTGACGTTATGTTACAATAGGAAAGGTTTTATGAGTTGAGATGGGTGCTCCAGAGTGGTAGATTGAGAGAGAGAAAGGCTAAAGAGATACTTCTGGGTTCCAACGGGACTAAAGAGGTGGTTTTGGTGATTTTGTACCTCTGGATTTAGAGTCCATGGACCTGGCAGTAGTGGTAGGGAGTATGGTCCAGTCATTCTGTGTGGGTCAGGTGAATGGACAAGGAAATGGGACCCATCTTGTCATTAGTCCACACACTGGATCACCATTCATCCATCGCTCTACTACATATGTATGTAGAGACCCTTCTTTCTGATCCAGCTGAAGCCTCTGTTGCACCCTCAGGTAATCCACTACTCTACCCATCAATGAAATATTCAAGCAGATAAATTCAACAGCCCCCATAAACAGACTCAGGGATCACAATTCATAATTAACCAACTTGTCAAAGTCAAAGTTGAGTTTATTGTCATTGGCGCAAGTACATGTATGCATTGGTACAATGAAAAACTTACTTGCAGCAGCATCACAGGCACATAGCATCAGATAATCAGCACTCTCAAGGAAAACATAAATCAAGCATAAATTGCACACAATTTTTACAAGCAAGAACACAATTAGAACAAAAAAAACAAAGTCCCTTTTACTGCAAAGTGATCAAAGTGGTCATAGTGTTGCGATACGGTCGTGATTATGATTGTATCGTTTGGTTCAAGAACCAAATGGTTGAAGGGAAGTAGCTGTTCTTGAACCTGCTGGTGTGGGACTTCAGGGACTTCCTGCCTGATGGTAGCTGTGAGATGATGGCATGGCCCGGATGGTGGAGATCTTTAATGACGGATGTTGCCTTCTTGAGGTGGTGCCTCCTGTAGATACTACCGATGGTGGGAAGGGATGTGCCTGTGATGTATTGAGCTGAATCCACTGCTCACTGCAGCTTCTTACATTCCTGCACATTCAAATTGCTGTACCAGACCATGACACAACCAGTCAGGATCCTTTCAACAGCACATCTGTAGAGGTTTGTTGGAGTAACTTCCTTAACCTTTTAAGAAAGTAAAGATGCTGGTGCACCTTCCTTGTGATTGCATCTATGTGCTAGGCCCAGGACAGGTCATCCAAAATATTAAAGATGCTGACTCTCTCCACTGCTGATCCCCCAATGTAGACTGGCACATGTTCACCCTCCTTCCCCTTCCTGAAGTCAACAATCAGCTCTTTAGTTTTACTGACACTGAACGAGAGATTTCTGTTGCGGCACTTCTCAACCAGGTGTCCTATCTCATCACCACCTGTGTCCAACAACAATGGTGTCGTCAGTAAAGTTGTATATGGCATTGGAACTGTGCTTAGTCACACAGTCATTTGTGTACAGAGAGTGGAGCAGGGGGGCTAAACATGCAGCCTTGAGGTGCACCTGTGTTGATGGTCAGCAAGGAGGTGTTGTTACCAATCATCTCTGACTGAGGTCTGCTGATGAGGAAGTCAAGTATCCAGTTGCAGAAGGTTCTTGGCGATGTAGGCCACAAGCCAACTTTAAGCCACCTACTTACTATAATAATTTCTGTGGGTGGATAGTGTTTATTGGCAGAATATATATTCTGAGGACTCAACCCTATAATTTGTTAGCTCCCAGTTAGTTAGTCTACGCAGCTTAAGATGACTCTTAATATAACTTGGCCAATATCATACCAATTATGAACAAGTAAAGCAAATGGCTAAAGTAAGTATAGTCTGTGGCTAAAGCCGGTGATGGCATTAATGTGAAAGGTCATTATGACTTGGGAAACACTTAAGAACAGCAAAATGCAAGAGAATAAGCTCCGGGGTATTTGGGCTACTGCACTTGGTAGAAAACATGGAAAGTGGGAAGCTCGCTCAGTATCAGATGGTGCTGAGAGGTTTGTGCTCAATTAAGATTGGGAGCAGGTAGTTCTGAATGACTGCAGCAGGAGTCAAGCCCAAACAACAGCTCCTACCAATCTAAATCTTGCTCCCCTCTCATTGTTGTTAGCAGGTTGGCCTGATTCTTCTTTGAAGAGTTGAATGGTCTATGGAAGTAACTGAAAAAGAAATCACAAATCATATTTTAAAGACTTTGAGAGAGACATATACAAGTGCCATTATTTACTTGCAAAAATCAGTATTAATGTATTGTAATGACCACAAAATATCAACACACTAACCACTCTGTTCATGTTGACCCTGTACTTGCTGCTACTTTCAGAAGCACCTATCATTTGCGTCCTGAAACAGCTGCCTGTGTCAAATGACGTCTGATTCAATAAGTGGATTTGTATCCTACTGTATACATCAGACCGTGACTGTCATTCATTGTCAGAACTTGCATGTTGCATGGTCTCCAAACTAAAATACTGCTGAGGCAGCAGAAGAGGCCCCAAAAAAATCTGATGGTACAAATTCCCTCTTCTGAGGTTTGGTCCTATTAACTTTTGAAAGTGAAATATAAAGTGCAGTGCATGTGACTAAGGGTGGAATTCTTCCTCCAAGCCTTCATTTATTTTTGTAGGGTAGGAGAAAGCATTCAGTGGGTGCCATCCCTCTTCACCCCTCCAACGTCCTGCTTTGCAGTCCCAATTCTCCTTCCTTCACTCTCTACCTCACTGTAAAATGCACAGCCCAATAGTAACCTGATATTAGACAAGTCTAAATCTCATGAGCACTTTTGTTCACTGATTCTAATACAGTAAGAGGCCCAGCCATCAAAAACCACAGTGTTAAAATCCAATTTAATTACTTCTACGTTGTCTCAATTATTGTGCCTTATTCTTGACAGAAAGAAAACATTCCATCTGATTGCCGAGAAGGTTACTGCTCACAAGGTAAAATGGAAGTGTGTATGTACTAACCATGATAATATAAACAGAATTAATAATGCTTCTGCCAATTCCGTCAAAATTAATGGGCATTTCAGAGAACTTCACTACAACTCTACAATCACAATTAGATGATCTCACCCAACAGGACCTGAGCCATTTCCTCTGCCTTTTGCAGTGGAAAGAGTTATTGAGGTCCTGGAAATGATAGGTATACAACATAATGCTGTAAACAACTTCAAGATAGAGTGATGTCATTATGATGGAAAATATACAGCACAGTATTTCACAGAGAGCTCTTAGCAGTCACAGTGAAAATGTCCCCAGTTTCATCTAAAAATAGGGAAGGGGCTTACTAAACTGTAAAGTATGGCTTTATTTCTCTTCACTAAATACTGTTCAGTAAATGTCAGCATTGACATATGGTGATTTGAAAAAATTTCCTGAAGAGCGGATGATCGACGAACAGCATCTAGCTTTTATAAGACATAGAACATAGAACAGTACAGCACTGGACAGGCCATTCGGCCCATGATGTTGTGCCGATCTTGATGCCAAATTATACTAAATGTCCTCCTCCTGTGTATCATCCATATCCCTCCATTCCCTTCATATTCATGTGTCTATCGAAAAGTCTCTTAAACTCCACCAACCTGCCTGCTTCCACTATTATCCCTGTAACCCATTCCAGGCACCTTCCACTCTCTGTGTAAAAAACTTGCCTCTCACGTCACCTCTATACTTCCCCCCCAACCTTAAAAGCAGGTCCTTCGATGTTTGATATTTCTACCCTGGGGAAAAGATTCTAACTGCCTACCCTGTCTATGCCTCTCATAATTTTATAAACCTCTATTATGTCTCCCCTCAGCCTCCGACGTTCTAGGGAGAACAATCAAGGCTTGTCCAACCTCTGCTGATAGCTCATACCCTCTAATCCAGGCAACCTCCTGTTAAACCTCTTCTGTACCCTTTCCACAGACTCCACATCCTTCCTATAATGGGATGAGCAGAACTGCACACAATACTCCAAGTGCAGTCTAACTAATGTTTTATATAGCTGCAGCATGACTTCCTTACTCTTATACTCAACACCCCTACCAATGAAGGCAAACATTCCATATGCCTTTGTTATCACCTTATCTGCTTGCGTTGCCACTTTCAGTGAACTATGGACCTGGACCCCAAGATCCCTCTGTAACTCAATGCTTTTACGGGGCCTACCATTAACTGTATACTTTATCTTTTTATTTGACCTCCCAAAGAGCAACACCTCACACTTGCCCAGATTAAACTCCATCTGCCACTTCTCTGCCCATATCTGCAACTGATCTATATCCCGCTGTATTCTCTCATAGTCCTTTACACTGTCCACAACTCCACCAACCTTGGTGTCATCCACAAACTTGCTGATCCACCCGTCTACATTTTCATCCAAATCATTGATATATATCACAAACAACAGAGGTCCCAGCACCAATCCCTGTGGAACACCACTGGTCTCGGACCTCCAGCCAGAATAACAGCCTTCCACTCCTACTCTCTATCTTCTCTGGACAAGCCAGTTCTGAATCCAAACTTGCAATTCACCCTGCATCCCATGCATCTTTATCTTCTGAATCAACCGACCATGAGGGACCTTATTAAACATCTTACTAAAGTCCATGTAGATAACTTCCATTGCCTTAGCCTCATCAAGCACCTTTGTCACCTGCTCAAAAGACTCAATCAAGTTTGTAAGGTATGACCTGCCCCACACAAAGCCACTCTGACTTTCCCTAAGCAGGCCATGCCTTTCCAAATGTGCATAAATCCTATCCCTCAGTATCCTCTCCAATAGCTTCCCTACCACAGATGTGAGGCTCACTGGCCTTTAATCACTTGGATTATCCCTATTTCCCTTCTTAAACAAAGGAACAACATTTGCTACTCTCCAGTTCTCTAGGACCTCGTCTGTTGCTCGTGAGGACACAAAGATCCTTGTCAAAGCCTCAGCCATCTCCTCACTTGCTTCTTTCAATATTCTGGGATATATGCCATCAGGCCCTTGGGATTTATCCACCTTAATGCTTTTCAGAAGACCCAGCACTACCTCCTCCTTAATCTCAAACTGTCCCAGCACATTAGCATGCCCCAGTCTGTTTTCGCTATCCTCCAAATCCTTCTCCTCGGTAAATACTGATGCAAAGTATTCATTTAGTACCTTAGCCACTTACTCTGACTACAAGCACAAATTCCCTCCTTTATCCTTGAGTGAGCCTAACCTCTCCTTAGTTATCCTCTTTTCTTTAATATAAGAATCAGAATCAGGATCAGAATCAGGTTTATTATCACGGACTTATATGTCATGAAATTTGTTGTTTTGTGGCAATAGTACAGTACAAAGACATAAAATTACTAGAAATTACAAAATAAATAAGTAGTGTAAAAAAAGAGGAATTACGAAGTGGTGTTCATGGGTTCATGGACCATTCAGAAACCTGATGGTGGAGGAGAAGAAGCTGTTCTTAAATCATTGAACGTGGATCTTCAGGCTCCTGTATCATTACAGTTGACATAACTTCCTATGCTTCAGTTTGTAGTTTATTTCTGCAGTGATTCATTTAAGTTTCTAATCATTGATTAGATTCTTTCAAAGTCTAACCAACACAGAAATGTATAACCAATGCAGGGCTTGTATATTGATGATTTCTTCATTTTTTAAAAATTATTTCAGTTGATTGTCACAAGTCTAATTGATCTACATCTTGGATGAAGATGAAGTAACATCCTTCACCCAAAATTTCTGCTTATAATTGGTAATCGGTTTATTAAAGTCACATGTACCAAGATACAGTGAAAAGCTTTGTTTTGCATGCCGTCCAGGTAGAACATTCCAAGCATAAGTATGTCAAGGTAGTACAAAAGGAAAAGAAATAACAGAATGCAGAATATAGTGTTACAGTTACAGAGAAAGTGCAGTGCAGGTAGCCAAATAAGGTGCAAGGGCCATGACGAAGTAGATTGAGAGATCAAGAGTTCATCTTTATCACACAAGAGGTCAGTTCAAACATCTTATAACAGTGGGATAGAAGCTGTCCTTGAGTTTGGTGGTATGTGTTTTGAAACTTATGTATCTTCTTCCTAGTTGAAGTGGGGAGAAGAGAGAATGACCGATGTGAAATTCCATTCAGAAGTGTAAAAGTTTCAAATAAAAACAGAAATACTGGAAACACTCAGCAGGTCAGGCAGCATTTGTGGAAAGAAACAACGTCAATGTTTCAGGTCCGAGACCCTTTATCAGGCAAAGACTCTGAAACATTCGCTCTATTTCCCTTTTCAAAGATGTTGAATGACCTGCTGAGAGTTTCAAGCATTTTCTATTTTTCTTTCAGATTTCCAGCACCACCAGTTTTTATTTTGATTTTCAAGTCAAAGTCTCATATTTTCCACTAGCAATTAGTTGGACTGTTTAATCCATCTTCTTAGCACACCAAGTGCTAACTTCATTCAAATATTAACGTACCTAATTATCCTGCAAGGTTCTCTTTATCTCCCCCTGTACTTACAGCTGGAGTTCCACAGAACAGTCAGCTGGAGCTCCACTAGCAACTTTTCAATAATTCTTGGTTGGCTTTTAGTAGATAGTGTGCTGATGATGAGTATTTCCTGAGCTGGAGTTGCTCGGTGTTTACCTAGTTCATCAAGAATAATGAATTTAGGTGAATGTAGACCACCTTGATGGGGTCCACAACTGAAGAGTGAACAGGACAGGAAGGTTTGGACAACTATCCAATGGCATGGGCAGGTATATTCCAAACAGTATTTCCACCTGCTAGCCGAACACACTTGTGGTCCCAATCCACTGATCCCAAGAATAGCCAAAAATAGAGGAAGCGCTTGTTTTGCGTAGTAGAAACAGGTCCAGTTTGGGTGAAGGGCCTGCTCCATGCTGTATAACTCTGTGACCTGAGTAAATATGATAAATATCAAATCAACTGTAAAGTGTGTTGCTTGATAATGCAGTCAATAAACCAATAAAACATAATGTGGGGACTTTAAATGGTATCTGAAATCACAAATTATATATCTCTATCACTGCCCAATTTGTGTTTGTACTTAGTCCCATGAATTTTGGGGCTGAAATTTATAGTTTGGTCATTATATCCACTATTAATTTTGCTGTCCTTGAGCAATTCCAAAAAGAACAGGGTAAGTAGGGAAGCCATCTGCAAGTCTTCAATACAGCTCTCAATGGGAACCACAGCAATCCCATTTTAGTGCTTGGTTCTGTGTGCCAAACACTATAGTGCCATATTTAGCATAGTTTTGCACAATTTCACCTTTTTTTTTCTGGAGATCAGAGAGTGTATTTCTTTTATCCATCTACTGAAGAGGTAATGCTTCTACTCAGTAACCTTTCATCAGAACTGACAAACTAGCTTCCTGTGGGGCAGGGAAGTGTCAAGGAGTAGATGCCTGACAAGTAAGTGATCAGTTAACATTTGGCTAGAATTGGAGAGTTGAGGGGGGTACGTATGTCCCTGATCATGTGATGGGGAAGTACTACTCGTAAATGGTGAGGTGGATAGGGGACAGGGAGATCTCATGGCTATATGGAGTTTGAAGAAGTCAACATGTTGTAGCTGGAGGAATCTCTCCGTTCCACCTTGCACATGTTTGCTGCAAATGTGTTTACATCAGGAATTTGTTCCTTCTCACTTCTCTTCAACTGACATATTCCCAAATTCTGGAAAACCTGCCTCCCAAAGGTTCAAGTAGAGAAACAAGGCCTTCTTCAAGTGTTCTACACTCAATCATAAACTGAGGGCAGATTGGTTGGCTGAGCTACAAGTTGGAAGTCAACCCAGTAGTATTGGAGGTGGGTTGGGGTCACACTTGAGATTGTGGAAATTATTACATCATTTTCTGATGCTGAACATGGATTCAGTGGCTGAAGGGCTTGTTTAGGTGCTGTTTGATTCAATGGCTCGACGACTATTACCTCCAGTTATGCTGTTTTCACTGTTAACTTAAGCCCATCATTTACAATCTTTGGCTGAGTGCTACATAGGCACTCTTGGATACAATCTGCTGCTTCGGCTATTTGTTGTTTCACTCTGATGTGGCTGGCTCTTCCGAGAATGTCTTTGGATCAAGATAGCCTTCCTCTGATAGCAATGAGGTCCAATAATGGAAGATGACAGACCATGACACCAAAAGAGCAGTCTGTGTCTGAATTCTAACTGGTACCATAACATTTCTGGAATTAAGATTTTGGAGTGTTTAACCCTTGGATTAAAGAATTCCAGAAATTCACTACCATCTGTGAGAAGTACTTACCACAGACCTCAAGTTTAAATGACTATCCCCTAATCTTATAACTATGTTTCCTCATTTGAGATTCCCCTACCAGTAGAAACATCTCAATATCTACCCTGTCATGATTCCTAAGGATCTTATATGGTTCAATAGGATCCCCTTCATTCTTCCAAACTCTAAAGAATATAAATCTAATTTCTTCAGCTGCTTGTGATGGAACAACTTGCCAATGCCAGGAATTAGTCTCGTGAATCTCTTTTGGACTGCCTCCAATGCCTGTATATTCAAGAATCTCGAGCCAGCATTAGACAGGGTGAATGTGTCCTCCTGAAAAAGAGGATAAGAATAAGCGACAGGATTCTCTGATGGTGAGTAGCCATCTGGGAGATGTGCATGTGGTATCTGTTCTGTGAAGTCATATGATGGATGGAGAATGGGGTATTGTTAATTGAAAAGAAAAGTTCACATGATGTGAAATCAGGATGGAATTGTGAAAATACATGGTGATTGTATAGGTTATGGTGCATGAGAACTGAATGGCATTAGCGAATGAAGTGTTTGGAATATGCATTGAAGGAACTGGAAGAGATGGAAATTATGAGATTGGTGGTGGGCTGGCAGTGGTATGAGGAGTGTTATGTGGTGCTATTGACAGAAACACAGAAAGTTTAAGACCTATTTTCACCCTTGCTCTAGTAAGGTTTTTGAGGTATTTGACATTGAACCCCGGTGACACCGGTCCAGTAAGCTACCTGTCCAAATCTGGGAGGGAACAGTACTCCCTTTCTGGGCAAAATGTTTCCCAGAATTCTGCAATGGTATTCATTTTCAGAAATGCAAGTGGGTTTCACAAGTTCTACCAGAAATTGTGCATATCAAGCATGTCATCATGGAGACAGAAAATGCTGTAAACATTCAGCAAGTCAGTCAGCATCTGTAGAAAGAGAACCAGAGTTAACATTTTAAGTTGAAGACTCCAACCCTCTTTCTTTCTCTTCAGATGCTGTCTGACCTGCAGAATATTTCAGCATTTCTGGTTGTTTTTTCAGAATTCCAGTCTTATAATTTTCATGTCCTATTTCTAAGTCTGTGCATGATGATAATATCATCATTTGACTACGAAGGGGGCCCAAGAATTATAACTGACAGGTCTGCATTACTGATGCATCCAATCTAAACCAAAGCCAAAGCAGTGGTGAACTCAAGTGAAAGAGAGGTATGGAAACAGGGCATGGATGGATGGATATAACTGTGAAGGAAAATTATGAAAAAGGGAGAACACAGAGAGAGAGAGAAAGTTGGATATGTAGTGAAGGAAGAGCTATAGTGAAAAATATGGAAAAAGCAAATGAATAAGGTTAAGGGTCAAATGAAGAACGTAATTAAAAAGTGAGAGATATATCGAAACAGCAGTGAAGAGAGGGAGAGACCGAACAAATTAAAAATGACCAAGTAAAAAAAATGCGGATTCAGAAACAGAAGTGAAAGAATGTGAAAAAAAATAATAGTACCAGATGAAGTGATTCACTTAAAAAAAAAGTTTTAGAGCACTTGAGCTGCATTACTTAATTATTTACCAAAATAATACACTTGGGTGTGTGGTATAAAATTTGTCATTCTGGTATTTTATACAGTCATTAGATTCTCACTCTGTCTAAATATTATCACGTAAATTAGAAAACAAGCTATATCTTCATTCCTTATTAAGTCTGAAAAAACTCTGATGTTTTTATTTTGACATAAGAAGTTCCTCACTATACCACTCAGGAATACTGTTATTTGATATCTGTCACATATTTCACTAATGAGAAACAGCATGCAAAACATGCCACCTCAACACAATTCTTGGACAAATTGCATAGACAGTAAGGTCTGCAGGATGTATATTTCATTTTGATCTACAAATTCCAACATATTCATCTGAATGTTGCTAAAAGTTGAGGCAACAATCATCAGTATTCATTTTCATGTTTATATTACTTGCATTCATAGCTCTTGCACAATGCAACAGGTAAAATACAGTCACAAACAGCCGCTCGCATTTAAACTCGCTTGGTTAGGTCTCACTTCCGCAGCCGATCTTCCATGGCAGGGCCACTGTCTCTGTTAAGAATTAGACGTGTTCAAATCGACTGCACCACTAGTGCTGGCTGAGACCAGCAATGTCAACTTCCACCATGCCACCTTTACTGCCGCATGGCCTTGGTCAAACTGCATGAGCTCTCCATGCAGTAATGGAGACTTGCTTTGTGACTGCCTCTGGTGCACCAGCGCAAGTGTTACTTTCTTGCCTCCCCTGCAGCTGTAAGAAGGAGACTTCTCCACACATTGGTAAGTCATTTACAGCCCCTGCTGAGGATGGCAGGGAAATGAGGAAGAGGTGGGAGGGCAATCATGATGGTGCTAACCTGACCAGACCATCAGGAAAGCAGCAAGAAAGACAATCAACACTGGGACATGCACAGTCATCACTACAGATCCTATTAGCCAAGCTCAATGGAAAAGAGCGAGGAATGGCGGAAATGCAGAGTGGGAAATGGAGGGGATCTAGTGAAGGAATGGTGGGGAGACAGAGTGGGGGAATGGAAGGAGGCTGGGTAGGGGATGCTGGGAGGGCAGAGTGATAGAATGGTGGGAAGGGCAGAGTGGGGGAATGGGGAGGCAGAGTGAGAGAATGGTGATGAGGCAGAGTGGGCAACTAGTGGCAGGAAGAGTAAGAGAATGGTGGAGAGGGCAGGGTGGGGAATGGTGGGAGCAGGGTGGGGGGATGGTAGGAGCAGGGTGGGGGAACGGTAGGAGCAGGGTGGGGGGATGGTAGGAGCAGGGTGGGGGGATGGTGGGAGCAGGGTGGGGGAACGGTGGGAGCAGGGTGGGGGGATGGTGGGAGCAGGGTGGGGGGAACGGTAGGAGCAGGGTGGGGGAACGGTGGGAGCAGGGTGGGGGGAACGGTAGGAGCAGGGTGGGGGGATGGTGGGAGCAGGGTGGGGGGAACGGTAGAAGCAGGGTGAGGGAACGGTAGGAGCAGGGTGGGGGGATGGTGGGAGCAGGGTGGGGGAACGGTAGGAGCAGGGTGGGGGGGATGGTGGGAGCAGGGTGGGGGAACAGTAGGAGCAGGGTGGGGGGATGGTGGGAGCAGGGTGGGGGAACGGTAGGAGCAGGGTGGGGGGGATGGTGGGAGCAGGGTGGGGGAACGGTAGGAGCAGGGTGTGGGGATGGTGGGAGCAGGGTGGGGGGAACGGTAGGAGCAGGGTGGGGGATGGTGGGAGCAGGGTGGGGGGAACGGTAGGAGCAGGGTGGGGGAACGGTAGGAGCAGGGTGGGGGGATGGTGGGAGCAGGGTGGGGGAACGGTAGGAAAAGGGTGGGGGGACGGTGGGAGCAGGGTGGGGGAACGGTAGGAGCAGGGTGGGGGGACGGTGGGAGCAGGGTGGGGGGAACGGTAGGAGCAGGGTGGGGGAACGGTGGGAGCAGGGTGGGGGGAACAGTAGGAGCAGGGTGGGGGGATGGTGGGAGCAGGGTGGGGGAACGGTAGGAGCAGGGTGGGGGGATGGTGGGAGCAGGGTGGGGGGAACGGTAGGAGCAGGGTGGGGGAACGGTAGGAGCAGGGTGGGGGGACGGTGGGAGCAGGGTGGGGGGAACGGTAGGAGCAGGGTGGGGGAACGGTGGGAGCAGGGTGGGGGGAACGGTAGGAGCAGGGTGGGGGGATGGTGGGAGCAGGGTGGGGGAACGGTAGGAGCAGGGTGGGGGGATGGTGGGAGCAGGGTGGGGGGAACGGTAGGAGCAGAGTGGGGGGACGGTGGGAGCAGGGTGGGGGAACGGTAGGAGCAGGGTGGGGGGACGGTGGGAGCAGGGTGGGGGAACGGTAGGAGCAGGGTGGGGGGACGGTGGGAGCAGGGTGGGGGGAACGGTAGGAGCAGGGTGGGGGGAACGGTGGGAGCAGGGTGGGGGTAACGGTAGGAGCAGGGTGGGGGGATGGTGGGAGCAGGGTGGGGGGACGGTGGGAGCAGGGTGGGGGAACGGTAGGAGCAGGGTGGGGGGACGGTGGGAGCAGGGTGGGGGAACGGTAGGAGCAGGGTGGGGGGATGGTGGGAGCAGGGTGGGGGGAACGGTAGGAGCAGGGTGGGGGGATGGTGGGAGCAGGGTGGGGGGAACGGTAGGAGCAGGGTGGGGGGATGGTGGGAGCAGGGTGGGGGAACGGTAGGAGCAGGGTGGGGGGATGGTGGGAGCAGGGTGGGGGGAACGGTAGGAGCAGGGTGGGGGGATGGTGGGAGCAGAGTGAGGGAAGGAGCAATCAATTGGCATTTGACTGCAGACTGACATTACTGTCAATTGTGACAGTGGAATTTGGATCCATTGTGGTTTGTACCTTCATCTTGAGGTTAATAATCCAAGTTTTAGATGTTAATTAGAAAGCATTGAAAAGGTGTCTTGATGAAGATTTGGAACTTAAATTTACATAGAACCTTTAACCTAGTATAACATCCCAAAGTACTTCATAGCAGCATTACCAAAAAAAATACAACACTGAGCAGCATTAATAAAGATTAAGACTGTGAAAAAAGTTTGTTTGAAATTAAAAGTTTTACGAAGTGTTTTAAAGGTCGAGGGGGCACAGCATTTTTCCCAACCTTGACTTCTTTTAAGTTGCAATTTGCCTCATAAAATGTCTTCTAACATAGAATGTTTTAAATTTGGTGAATTCAGATCAAATGTACAATTTGTTTCCCCACTAGATCTTAAGTTTCCTTATTTTTTTTACATTTGCATTATATGTTACAACTATTCCAGCTTGTTATTTTCTGACTATTTAAATATATTCAGCAGGAAGTGTGGTTCAGGTAAAAATAAATGTTGAAGTATCTGTGCTAAAAATAAATATTCTGAAAATAGGAACATTCAGATGTGTTAAACACTAGAACAATACCAACCACAATAATCCACATGTACTTTATTAGTAAAATTGGAAGTTTTATTCTTTTACGTGCCAGCTTCTTCCACTCATATCCAGTCAGAACATTATGCATTTGACTACCATCCAAAACACAGAAGTGCCAAGAGTGACCTTCAGTGGATCTGAATGGTTTGGAAGGTTAACTGATTACTCCAAGTTGCACCCAGTATATCTGGGTGGTGGAGGAATCAGGAAGGTGTTGATGGACATGTGAGAGACAATAAGTTACGGAGGAGTAAGTGGGAGATTGGGAATCGTAGGATTGCTGTGAGAGCTGGTATAGACTCAATAGGCTGAATGGCTTCCTTTTATGCTTATATGAGTTTTGGAAATGATGTGCAACAAGTAGCTGCTACTAAATTATCTGTTTAAGCACAAGCTACCAATGGCACATTTTTACTTCCATTTTTAAAAAAAAGTCCATCAGGATTAAACTGAACAACGTAGCACCATTTCTTGGCACTTTACAACCTCCCCGTGCTGGAAATTGCCACCTGGAATTGCCTGTGTGCAAGCTTCTGAAAGCAGTACATTGGCACTATTTTGGTAAAAGAATTTGCACTTTATGATTGGCCACAGTATGGGAGAAGGCGGGCACGATTTGCCACTATTGCTGCCTATTTCTGACTGCCACTCTGGCCATTGCCTTGTTGTAACCTGGTACAGCAGAGCACAAAGTCAGATCTTATTTAAAGGGATCTTACCATACTTATCAGCTACTTCTGCTGCTGTTGCAAGTGGAGACATTTTCAGGAACCTTCTGTTCTTGGTTAAATTTTAATCAACCTTCGAGAATGGCCTGGGTTGTTTTGGAGTAGCTTTCTGTTAATTTAGTAACACATGCTCAACCAACCACATCTAGAAATTCACCCTCAATTGCAGTTCTAAATGTATTATATAGTGCGCAGCATGTTGTGCAGACTTTGAACTTCAGTTCCATTGACTTCAACTCACTGCTGGTATTGCATTACACAATCGGCACTCCTAGCAGGGATGAATTTCTATGCAGATGTGCAGTTATTTCCAGAGCTAGTGGCCTGAGAAGGACTCCTCTGAGAATTGAGGATGACCGGGGAAATAAAGAGAGGCCAAGCAAACCAGGAAAGCTATTCAAAGAGGTCGGTGGTGGAGAGGAGCGGCCTCAGGCGAAGGCCACATTGACCGATGCTGTTAAGAGACAACTCTCTTAGTTCAATTTCAGCAGAAACAAGCTTCAGATGTCATTGAAACGAAGCCTTGGCTGAAATAGCCCAATTGCTGCAGCCACAACTTGTACTTCAAACCAGAGCAGCACTGCCTGTGGCTGTCAATTTGATTGTGGTTCTTAACATTTATACATCAGGCCTCTTCTAAACTGCCGATGAAGATATGTTGGCAGTACAAAGGACCTTTCTAAAGTTTTCCATAGACAGAGAAACAGTTTTATATCATTCCCCCTTCCCAGAGACAACATTATCGAACATGGATGGGGGTCTGCATGATTTGCAGACTTCTCCAATAGCATGTGCTTTAAGTGTGCATGGCCACTTTTGAGATTGAAAGAGATTTCACTCCTTCAGATTGCAGCTGATCAAGGTAGCACATCATGCAGGTAAGTTCTAGTCACGCTTGTAGCAATCATGTGGTTGAATTCTTCATTCTATTCTGTGTTCTCTGATCTACCTTTATTTGAACTACCCCAGCAAGTCAAAGATGTCATGCGAAGAGATCACCAGACAGGCAGAGGAAAAGATTCAAGATGTGTTCTAAGCTCCTCAAAGAAATGTGACGTCCTTACTGACTTCTGGGAATCCCTGACCTATGACTGCTCAAAGCGAAGAAGGAGCATTCAGGATGTTATTGAGAACCTCGAGGCCATGAATTGGGAGCATACAGAGGAAAAAAAAGACCACCTCACAAACTACCCACCCATCCACTCCATTGGTCGCCACCTACCTCATCTGTGAAAGAAACAGAAAGAGGAAATGGTGGGGTGGCACCATTCACTTATTCCCACCTTGGCCTCATTAGCCACCTCAGAACCTACAAAACTGGAGTCTAAGTAAGTCATCCTCTATCCCAAGGAACTACCTAAGAAGAGGATTAAGTCTTAAGAATAATCCACTCATGGCCTAACTCATCCCAATCAAATTTATAAATTCAGTTATAGAATGTGTAATCAAGACACAACCCCCAAGTGTTTGTCTTCTCGATGTTTTTACTTCTTGTAGTGCTCCTATAATGAGGTATGTGAGTCAGTGCAGCATAGTTGTAAAAATCTGCTGAACTTCAAATGAGAAGGCTACAGGTGGCTTTGGAGGAGGATCTGGAATGTTTATTTGCAGAATGTATCTGGGCTGACAGACTGTTAGCATGCAAGAAGAGCATAGCCAGGGGATGACATGGTGAACAAACAGTTGGTTTTGTTTTCCACAGAACCACACTCATACTACAAAGGTAGCCTCTTAGCAATCATACTGCTCTGTTGGACAGCAGACTGATGGACAGCTTATGCCGTGGAGGTCCCTTTGAGTCAGGGTGTCCAGAAACATGGTGGTGGCTCTCTGAACTTGCAAGGTAGCAGTTCACTGCAGCACTTAGAGCTATTTGTGCTTCTTTAGTTGATATTAATGAATAGCTGCTGCAATAGAAAATATTGAAGTCAGCCTTATTCTGGGTTTACAAATGGGATGATATAGGTGACAAACTATTCCACACTGGGCTCAAGCTCTGCAGAA
Organism: Pristis pectinata; assembly: GCF_009764475.1. Lineage (NCBI taxonomy): Eukaryota > Metazoa > Chordata > Chondrichthyes > Rhinopristiformes > Pristidae > Pristis > Pristis pectinata. The sequence goes on from NC_067406.1 coordinate 126,371,841, forward strand.
AGCTCTGAGGAAAGTTAGTTCTGGACTTTCCTGTGCTCCTTCACAATGAAGTAAGCTATCTGGCAGGTTTTTCCATGTAGCAAGTATTTGGTTGTGTGGCTCCTTCTGCCTTCTTCTGCAACCTGACATCAAAGTCCTCAACTTCAGCCTCTGGCAAGCTAGCATCTGCGTTTTCACTTCCATCCTGTTCAGGCTCTTGCACAATTCTACTGGTGTCTCAATAAATTCAATTCCCCCTCTCTGTTAGCCTATAAAATATGCCCAATGTCAGTATGGGAATATCTGCAGGCATGTGGTTGAATTATGGTGACCCTTCATCTTCAATGACCTTTTGGTTTCCTTGGGTTGAATTGACTTTGGAAATGAAAAAGAAACAAGAATGGATTTCAATACAGCGAAAAGAGAAACCAAGCTTAAGCAATCTGCCTCTTGAGTGTTGGAAGAGATTGCTGGATGAAGGAGGTGGAATGAGAGGAGGAGGATTAGTTATGCCCACATTGTCAATCCTCACAATCCTGCCAGTGCTCATAACAGAATGATGTCCTTTCCCATAGTGGCTGGCACTGCCTCCATCCTGGGGATTTAAATATGCATGTATCATGTCCTCTTCCAGTTGGTTCCTGGTGCTTCCTGCCATGTCACAGATTCCCCTGTGAGAAGAAAAAAAGTTCCCTAGTGCATGTCCTGCACCGTGTTTGGGTGAAATGGCTGATTTGATTGGATAGCTGCCAGTGTGTGTGAGCTGTCCATTGTGGGTATAAAGTCAACAGCATTGGCAAGAATGTGAGGGAGAGCTGAAGTAGACAAATGGGCTTGTTACTGACAGGTAAGGATTTTTAATGCGGAAAATGAATTGAGTAATGGGTGAGAGTAGTGGCAGTTCATACGAGAATCTATTTGAAGAGTAACTCACTCACCTGGATTATTCATAATTGATCATTAAACTTCTTTGTGCACTATTTTCATGTTCCAATAGCAACAGTCCTGGCATTCTCATCTAACATTACTGCCTCCTTACACCATGCCCTGGCTCCTTCTGAACACCTGCTTATTTCCTCCCTGCATCTTGTATCAGGATCTCCAGTGCCTTATCCAAAAGCTTATCTACCTTGCATGTTAAGTCATTCCTCAAAGTATTGCAACTCCAACTGACTACTGAAAAAACTTGCACCATTTATTGTAGCCAAAATACATCATTTATTGGTTATCCTTCTGTTGTGTTCCACCAATAAACTGCACAAGTAGCACTGGTTGCTGCCTATGCAACGGTCACTTAAAACTGAAGCAATCATTTATAACAGAATCAAGCAATGCTGTTTAATCATGCAGTGCAATCCCCCACATTGATTTATGGGGCAGCCCACATCTTTGAACTAATGTTTGATATGTTTGACTCATGGGTTATATCTTTTTTAGGCCTTTTCTCATATTGTTCAGTTCAGCTAGACAGAGAGGCTCTCAATTTTCCATTTCTGACAAAGGTGACTGCAAATCCTGGCTGACCCTGGTGAAAGTGTTAGGAGAGGAAAGGCAAAATTCTTGAATTAGATGGGACCCAACAATTTTCTGACCCAAGCATATCTTTCTGAAAAAAGAACATCTGTTTTTTTTGTCAGTCTAGAATTTTACAAAGTTCTTTCCACACCAAGGAATTATTTTCTTCAGTAATATTGTGCTGGATAAAATAGATCAAACAAGAAGCACACAGATAGATTCCACAAAAGCAATTGAGGTAATGACCAGATAATCTGGGATTTTTATTGATGTTGATGAAGTAGAAAATCTCAGCCAAAACACCAAGAAGAATGTTTCCATTCTTCACCAAAATAGCACCAGAGATATTTTACATCACCTCAACAAGGTAGTTGGGACATTGATCCAATGATATCAGCACCTCTGACAGGGAAACACCCCCTGAGTACTGCACTGGGCTGCCATCATAAATTACATGCCAAATTACTGGAATAGGACCGGAACAAGTCACTATGTAACTCAGAAGTTACTACACTACTCATAATCCCTCAGTTTAGATGTTTTTATATTGTTTTTCAATAATTCTTTATTTCAAGATGTATGCTATGTCCAACTGGGAGAAAAGTGAACCGATCTTGCAACATTCCAAATCATTTGCCAACAATACTCCTTCCTTGACCAGACCACACAAGCAAGAGCAACAACCGGACAAAAAGCTTCTAATCTACTTCACATTTAATCCAGTAAAGGCCAAAGTAAAGCTTGTGCAATTGCAATAAAGAATCAAACTCAGTGTTTGGCATATAAGGACCATACAAACATTGTTACTGAAAGTCATGAGATTAACTTCAGTGTAGTGGTTAGAGCTGAGGATTGTTTTACTTGCTTAAGACTGGCATGAAACAACTTGATCATTTTCTCTAACACAGACAGGCCTTCTGCTTTGTTTCTCTTCACAGTAGCAGGTTAGATAGTAGTTAGTCCAATGTATTTTATAACATAATCCTGCTGTGCCTTTCTAATAGAAATGTGAAGTACTTGACAAAGAACAGTACTTAGAGGTTGTGACCCTAATATGATGAACATGTGGTGCTGTCATACCTTGTACCACCTTTTTTCTCATGTTTTAGGCTTGTTACAGCAGCCATACTTGTCTGGCAGGGAGACAGCTGGAGGAATGTCGAACACTGGCTTCATGCTGTGTAATGGTGATGGATGCAAAGGATGTAAGATTGAATCCAGGACTGCCTGGGGCCAGTAAGAAGGGTCTATCAGTGATGGAAGATGTTGCACATATAGATGATCAGAACAGTAAGAAAAGCAAAGTTAAAAATGATATGGGATAAGATTGACCAAAAGGATATTTGCAGTATGATGACCAGTTCTATAGTCAGTTCCTTTAGATTCAAAGACTGTTTCAAGATAAAGGACAAAGAAAGGTTACTTATGTTTATCAGCTTTTGGTGTTTCTATTTTGTTTGTCAGACTGTCGAAAGGATCACCATCCATCTTATGTGGGATTAATTCAAGGGAAGCCATTTATACAGAATTTTAAGTGGTGTTGGCAGCCTGAAATCAGATGGCATGAAATCAGGCAGCCAGCGTTCACCCCCACACCTCCATACCGCACCTCAACTCACCAAAGTGTGCCTGTACTTTTTGGTTTTAAAATATATCTGCAATTTACAATTTCTTTTAATTCTTTCAGAATGCACAGCCCCAACAAAGATATCAGTGTCCCTTGCTTTTGGTGCTTCTCAACTGTAAAGTACAGGGCCACTCTCTTTAACCTCAAGTACAATTGTTCATTAATAGAAAATGTTCTGTAATCAAATTTTCCACCATGCCCACTAAACTCTAGTTAATGATTTGACCCAGTCAAGTACAGAGTGACCTTTATGATAGTCTTCACATGCATGCACTACCTCTTCAAGGCACACTTGAATTGTTCCACTTTGTATATTTGTAAAGTAATCACTGTGACTAATGTTTTGCTTGTATAAAATATAGCTCAACTGAAGCAAATACTTCACTCAAGCACAGCACAGAAGTACAAGGGGTCTGTTTACGTGAACAACATTATTTTGTTCCTCTGTAGCACTTTGAATTATGAATTCAAAAACTTTAAAGAAAATGTTGAATCACACTATGCATTAATGATGAGTAATACAGATAAAATAAACAGCGCCATTGAGTGTTCTAATTTCTATCTGGTTCAGTAACGCTGACTAAATAAACAGACGGTTGATGCCAGATTGCTTGTTTTTTTGCTATACAAGGGTGTAACATTAAACCAGCGGATGCAATCCCTAAATAACGGAAAAAATAGCACGGACATCTGCAAGATTATTTTGCAAGAAGAAACTATGAGTGTTGTAGTCTGTGTTAACTGTGCATATGGAGCTGGTGCCATCCTGCAGAGTTTTGTTGCTTGGAACATATTGAGCCACATAATCAGATTCAACTGCTAATGGGAAATGTTTCACAGTGCCTAAGTAGCGCAGACAACTGCACTCAAAAGGTAAAATTTAATCTGGCTGTTGTGCTTAATGCTAAATGCCAGCATGTCAGGGAAATCTACTAACAGCATCTAAAACCAAAGAGCTATATTCCCATATAAGACTTTAATCTGATTTTTGTACTTAAATGTTAAAGTCCAACACACTGAGGAAATCTTCCAATGAAATAAAATCCATTGTGAAATCTCTCCTGGCAATTCCCAAAACCAGATTTTAGCAGGGTTAAATTTAAAGTATGATGTCACTGGATTCTACCGCCATTCTTAATGTGCCATAGAAACATAATAACGCAGGAATAGACCATTTAGCTCTTTGTAGCTTATTTCATCATTCAATTGGATCCTGGTTAATCTGTCACTTAACTCCATCTATCTGTCTTGCTTCTTTAACTCTCAATACCCTTGCCTCATAATGAGAGATGATTTTGCACTTAAATTTTGGGGCTATTTTATCCTCATAGTTTGGAACATTGAACCTCTGGAATCTGGCTTGGGATCTGATTGAGAATGACTTTTTTTATTCTATTGTTCTATTAAAGATTTAATTTGCATTTATTTCAAATATGTGATGCTACTACTATACAAGAGAAAGAAGAAAGAGTTAGCAAACATTACAGGGCCTTGATACACTGCAGTATTTGTGCTTAAGGCCCAATGTAACACACTATCAAGGTTGTTTAGTGTAATAAGATTTCATCTGTAATCACAAACTTGTAAGGTTGCACTTCTTTTTAGGGTATCTTTAACAACAATAGTGCCAACTTTGGCCTTCCTTTGCTTTAAATCCCTGTGAGCTGCAAGGCAAGTATTCAGTTACCCCTCCGCACCAGCTGATTCCCTTTCTGCTTCAGAACCCTCTCCCTCAATCCCCCTTCCTCCAGCTCCCTTGTTCTTTATACAATTCCTTCCCTTTTAGCCCCTTCTCCCTTTCGCTTTCCCCACTCTCCCCACCTCCATCCTAGCCTTCCCATTATCGAGGTGTTGGTCGCTTACTCTATCCCAGAGTAAAACCACACCTCCCCCTCACCACCCAATTGCAGCCACTATTTTAGGACAACCCCCACCCCTCCTTTTACCCATTGTCAATCATTTTCACACCTAGTCATAGCAGCTGTACTACCAGAAGCCAGTGGCCTAGTCCAGACCACAATCTGGCACTCTTCCAGAAACCCTCAAATGAACGTTCAACTGCCCACCTGTTGCTGCCCGCCATCCGCAGATTCTGGTGCTCTGTGGCAGGTTGGTGGTGGGACTTTCCTAAAAAGAAATGAAATTTCCAGGCTAAAGACAAGGAAGTGGGCAAGATCATGTGTGTGTGTGTGATTAGTGAGTGTGTGTGTGTGTGTGTGTGTGGATACGTATAGGTATATGTGTGTACACACATTTCTATATGTGTATGTGTGAGTGTGGTCAAAGTGTATATGCGTGTGCACACACACAGGTGTGTGTACAGAGCATAGGTGTGTGGAGTGGTTAGATTTAGAACATGTACATACATAAGCATACGTTGTGTATGTGTATGTGTAAGTGTACGTATTGGGAAATTCATTGAAGGCTTTTAAGAGGGGCTTGGGTGGGCACATGAATGAGAGGAAAATAGAGGGATATGGGCATTCTGTAGGTAGGAGGGAATAGCTATGTTGGCACAGCATTGTGGGTCAAAGGGTCTGTTCTGTGCTGTACTGTTCTATGTTCTATGTGTGCATAGTCAGAGTATGCATGTGTGTTGTGTACATATGTGTGTGTGTCTGTGTATGTGGAATCAGAGTGTGTTTGTACGCAAGTCTATGTGTGTATGGTTAGAGTATGTATGCATTTTTGTATATATGTGTGTATACATACATGTGTGCTACATACACAAGAACATTAAATCTGGCAGGGACTGGTCTCCAGTTGCCTTGGATCTTCTTGCCATTGCAGCAAGACCTGCTCTGTCAAGATCATGGGGCAGCTGGTGTGTAATGCTAACCCATGTTAATAAAATTCATACACAGGCATCTTCCATTCATCAAAGCTTTAGTAGAAACAAGTCATCTTCAAACTCTGAAGCAATGTCTGAGATACAACTACAGATATCATTTATGAATGTGAATACTTCTTGCTGTGAAAATACAAAGGTTAGCAATTTTTTTAGATTTCCCAGAGGAAGTAATGTAGGTAGGTGTTCAATCAAGAATAGCTGCATTTCGGAAAAGAAGCTCCAGAATGGAGAGAGGTTGCCATGGATAGAATTGTCAGTGGGGGTATTAACATGAAGTCACAGTGTGTTTGGACTTTGAGGGTGTGTGTAGCAGCTTTGGAGTCAAGGAGGGGTATTAGAAATTAGAGGATTGTGTTGAAGCATGGGTGGGCAACAATTATTTGGAGTGGTGTAGGGCTCATGACAAGTACAATGGAGATATCCATTGGTGGAAGTCCAAAGCAGACCAACAGCTCATTATTAAGGGTTGAGGGAGACCAGGTATACTGGAGGTTTTGTGCAAGGTATAACTTCTTAAAATAGGAATACTCACAAGAGGATCCAGAACCACGTAAGCTACAGCACTTTGGTGAAATAGGCCTCACATTCATTGCGATGGCTTGTGTCTCCAAGAGTTGCCTGAACATGATATGTGCATGGAAGACACAGGAACAATTTGGCATTGACAATGAACCATTCAGTCAGTAAGTGATCCATTTTTTGATAAAATTCAATTGCATAGAATACAAATGTTGGACTGTGTGCTAACATTTTGTAGTCCCAATCAACCTGATTTCCCCTCCCCTATTCCCCTCCCACCCCACTCTACCTACCCAAAAACACCATTGCGATCAGGTCTTCTTTCTTCTATCGAATCAAATTCCAGTTTTCTTCCAAAACCAAACTAAAAAAAATGTAGATGTTGGAAATCTGAAATAAAAACAGAAAATATTGGAAATACAGCAGGTCAGGCAGCATCTATGAAAAAAGAAACAGTTAACATTTCAGGTCTGAGACCTTTCATCCAAGAGTCTTTGTTCTGATTAAGGGTCTTGGATCTGAAACATTAACTTCGTTTCCCTTTCCATGGATGCTGCCTGACCTGCTGAGTGTTTCCAGTGTTTTCTGTTTCCTTTTTACTTCTGCCAGATTTCTCACATATCTGCGACTGTGTGTAATTTGTACACAGCTGATGTGACACATATAAAATGATTGACGGTTTTGTGGCATGTCTGAATAATACATGACTTGCCCTATGAACAGTGTGGACCACTGATGCAGGAGTGAATATCTTCAGCATTTATAGAGCATCAATTAACCTCATATAATCACTACAAAATTGAGTAAATTGCTGCATAATGTACAGTTAATAATTCTCCACATGATAAGTTGTAAGAAAATGGAATCAGGAGTGCAATATGTCTTCATTTTGAAAAGATGCATTTCTGCATGTGCACTCCAGTTACTTTTGATCAATAAAGAACACTGAAATGAAAACAAAATGTACGTTTTTTAATATATGCTAGATTACAAAAAATGTGATGAAGGAATGTGGCTCGAGGTGATGTTACTTTGTTCTTTTTATTCCGTGCAGTAATCCAGGATTCTAAAGATTCATTTGAGCCATTGAAATATCCAGAAATGCTCTTTAAAAAGATAAATCAGAGCAGGTTTAAAAATAAGAAGCAAAAGAAAGCTGCAAGGTATTTTTGTGTACTGCTATACATCAGTAGTCAGGAAGAGTTACTAGCAGTGTAGGAGTAAATAGTGTTCCATTTAGAAGCACTTAATTGCAAATCTCTTCCCTTGATATTTCAAGGGAGCAGCAGCCTTGTGATTCCTTTCCCAAGTGACTACATTTTTGGTGATGGTTTGTACCCACTAATTCATCAGAAAAGTCCATAGTTTTATACATTTTTAAATGCTTTTTTGTGGATAGTAGTTGATTAGCTTTGTTCTCTGGCATCCTTTCATTAGGTTGTCTCACAACTAGAGATACAGTAACTGTTTCACTGGTATTCCTCCATGATATGTGAAGCATTTCAGTTAATTTAGCAGTGTAGGGACGTAGGGCCATCTGGCAACCCTAATGTGCAAAAGCATTCTTCATCCCGCACTGCAGAACCTTGCTTTAAAACAGTAACACTGCAACACTGTCTTCATGGCACTGGTCATGAAGTATAAGCCGGCGGGGGGTGGGGGGGGCGGGGCGGTGGTGGTATGATACATTTCTGGATTTGTGGCATCTTTGTTTTCAGGTCTGCAAGACGTACATGTTAATTTTTATGTTGTTGATCTTTATAAGGATTGATGTTGCTGAATTATAGTTTCCCAGCAAAAAGAAAACGCTAGGCCCTGCATTGTTTTGACCCGATACAGAAGAGCGAATCTTCTATATGCAGTCAAAAGTGAGTGTTAGTCCAGAATTTACTGGGAAAACAAACTCTCGGTCTAAAGGGTGATAATAAAAAATCTGACTTCTGGAGCACGTGGGATGTCCTGTTCTAATAAATTGTTAATCTGTGCATCAGGTTACTCTCGTATAATTTCACTGTATTTGTGAACTTGAAAGTAAAGATTGTATTAATTAATACACGTCTGATTGAGTGGCTGACACATAAATGATACATGTTTATTAAGGCTCAGAGCAAAGGTTTCTGGTGGACTATTTCCAGCTAGCAACTGAATCAGAGTACAAACAACATATAATAAAACATCGAACAAGGTTATGATCAGATTTTTCAAAGAATTCTGCTGTCTCTGGCTTAAAATTGGCAGCAAATTGATTTCATTAACAATGCTCTGAAATTTTAAAATGATGATTGAAATCTGGTAGAAAACCTGATGGTTGAAAGGACACTACACATGATGTGATATTTGGTCTCACAGGGTGGTTCTGCTTTCAGGATCCTAGTTGACTGGATCATGTTCTGATGTGGTTGGTGGTTCCATAGAAAACACTGACCATCTGCCCTCTGCTGTTAAGTACATCTTCAAATTCAGCACACTGCTTCACCAAAGTACACAATGCCCTAGAGATCACACACTGGTCTTCTGACTTCCCATACTATGTCATAGAGACATGGGGTCATTTAGCCTTCAGTTCACTGTGTCTGTGTTGGTCTACAGCTACCTATTACATTGCTACATTAGAGGAACAACACCTCATATTCCACTTGGGTAGTCTCCAACCGCATGAGCATTAAATCCTCCAAATTCTGGTAACCCCCGTCCCTTTTCTCTTTTCTCTCTCCTCCTGATCCACCTGGCCCCCATCAGCCTATCTCTTTCCCCACCCCCACCCTCTCCATCTGCCCATACACTCCTCCCACTGGTTCCCCTTCCCACCTCCCTCCATGTTTCACCTTCCTCTCCCATCAGATTCCATCATTTTCAGCCCTTTGTCACTTCCACCTATCACCTTCCAGCTTCTTACGCAATTCCCACTACCCCCCTCCCTCATCTGCCTATCAGCTGGATCCACCTATCACCTGCCAGCTCTTGCCCTCCCCCCACCTTCCTGCCACCTTTTTATACTGGCCATCTCCCCTCTTTGTTCAGATGAAGGGTCCCGAAACGTCAACTGTCCATTTCCCTCCATAGACGCTGCCCGACCTGCTGAGTTCCTCCAGTGCTTTGTGTGTTGATCTACAGTAGTACCATGTTCTAGCACTCAGCCTGTAGCCTTCTATGCCATAACATTTCAGGTGCTTATCTAAATATGTGATGGTACCTGTCTCCACCATCCTGTCAGGCAGAGTGTTCCAGATTTCAAGCATCCTCTGGCTGGAAAATTACTTATCTGCCCCTGCCCCCTAGTTATGGACACCTCTACTAAAGGGAAATGTTACTTACTATCTCCCCTATCTTCATGCCTCTCATAAATTGTTGTACCTCATTCAGTTCTCCCCTCAGCCATCTCTGTTCTAAAGAAAACAAACCTAGCCAATGCAGTCTCTCCTTATAACTGAAATGCTCCATCCCAGGCATCGTCCTTGTGAATCTCCTCTTCACTCTCTCTAGTGCAATCACATCCTTCCGATAGTTTGGTGACCAAAACTAAACAGAGTACTCCAGCTGTGGTCTAACAATTTGTTTTAAAAGATTGTACCATGACCTGACTGCTTTTATATTCTGTGCCTAGGCTAACGAAGGAAAGTATCTGTTAAGTCTTCTTAACTACATGTGCCACTGCTTTCAGGGATCTTTGGATACGTACACCAAGGCTTCTGTTCCTCAGTTCTTTCTAGAGTCCTACCATTCATTGTGTAAATCCTAGCCTTATCAGTCCTCCCAAAATGCATCAACTCACATTTCTGGGATTAAATTCCATCTGCCATTTTGTTGCCCGTCTCAACAACATCAGTCAGTTGCTGAAGGTATCAACAACACTACCAACCTTTGTGTCATTTGCAGACACACCAGTCAGTTCCCCTACATTCACATGCAGATCTTTAAAGTGCATAATAACAACAAGGGTCTCAGCACTGACCCCTATGGTACACCAGTGGTGCTGGTCTTATGTAATATTATATGTAACTTATGCAATTACAGATAATATACAGTTGCTCTCCAAGCCAACAGCCTCCACCCTTGTTTGGATGTTAAGGTATAACAATGTAACACTGAATTTAAGGGCTTTATGTTAACTGAATGTGGCCTCATCTATTTGAGTGGGGTCAGTGACCTGGATGGAAAAGGGAAGTAAAGGTAAGTGATTTTAACGTCAGAGAGTCACAGAGTTATACAGCATGGAAGCAGGCCCTTCAGCCCAACTTGTCCATGCCGACTGAGATGTCTTTCTGAGCTAGGTCCCATTTGCCTGCATTTGGCCCATGTCCCTCTAAATCTTTTCTATCCTTGTACCTATCTAAATATCTTTTAAACATTATAATTAAATGTCCTTTAATTTTATTTTTTATTTATTCTTCACAGAATAATATTTAATTTTCTTTCTCTCCTTTAGATAACATTAAGGATTTAAATTTAACCTACATATTACTTCTGAATTTTATAAGTAATTGTTACTTAAATCTATTTCTTCAGAGATATTTAGCAACAGGACTCAGGTTCTGCTCCCTGGGTTTCCACATGTGGACCACTTGGGATGACTGTGGTAGTGAGGCCTCCAGGTTGATCAGACCATGCGGCTGCAAAAACATCATTGAGGGCATCAGGATCACCTCAAGGCTGAGCATGAAGCATAGGCTGGATCACGCACAATCCGGCACGTTTGGTTGCACTCACCATAGGTAATATAATAACATGAAACTAGAATTGACCTCAGTAAGCCAAAAGGGGCCGAAATTCATCTGTTTCCTTTGGGTCTGTTCATCCACATGACGTGTCAATAGATAGAAGTGCCAGCACATGCACAGTGTAGCTCAATGTGGGTGGATGTCAGTTCCATGATATTCACCTGCTTATGAGTGGCTTGGAGATTGCGGGGGTGACTATTGTGAAAGCAGACCGACACCATGAATGTAAGAACTTATCTATGAGATTTAAAGGGTCCTATTTATCTCCTGGTGTGAAATGTGGCATTGGGAGTTGGCTGCAGGTAGCAATCCTTTAAGTTCAAAACTTACCTCTCATTGCAACTTTCCCTAGAGCCCTGACTGCTCAAATACACCTCTAAAAACCCCATCCCCATTACATCTCAAATTCAACTCCCCCATGCAAATGAGATCCTTGCCCCCACTCTTGGACTCAGAGTCATAGGTCATACAGCACAGAAACAGGTTCTTCAGTCCAGTATCCGTGTGGAACCACTAAATACCTATCTATAAAAATCACATTTACCAGTACTTGGTCCATAACCTTCTATGCCCTGGCAATTTAAGTGCTCATCTAGATACTTAAATATTTAAGAGACACTGCCTCCTTCACCCAAACAGGCAGTGCATTCCGTAATTCAACCACCCTCTGAGTGGAAAGGTTCTACCTCAGATGCCCTCTAAACCTCTTACCCCTAAGCCCAAACCTATGCCCTCCAGGTTATGTCCTCTCAGGAAGTCGCTCAGTGTCATTTGATTTCACTTCATTGCTGTGGGTTCTATGGTGACTGACGAGGCCAATGTGGGATCCAAAAACTCTACCACAGCTGAGGCAGAAAGTCCTTGATAGGGAATATGGATGAGGATATGGGGGTGGTGAGGGGATATAATTAATTATTGTCGTGATGGGTTGTGGTCTTTTTTTGAGTAAGGGATAAAAAATAGCTTTACAGGTACCTGATGACTGAGGTCCAATAGAAAATCCATGACCTAAAGAACAGGTGGTAGGTGCAAAGAGTACAGGAGGTACAGCAACTCATTAATAACAAGGATTTGTGTGGAGCCTTCAGCACCACCCATCAATGGACCTAAACCAAGCCCCAACCTTACTGAGTCCAGAATAGAGGTGATTTTTTTCAAGGGCAGAGAAGCAGTCAGTGTCTGCTGGAAGAAACACATCTAAAACCTCCTCAGCTGTGATTCTGTCTTAGATGTGGACACCCTTGACTCCATTCCATAGTAAATTATCCAGTTCAGCATTACTCCCACCCTTGGCTAACAAGTGGTCAAAGCCCATTTGCCAACTGAAAAAACAAAACCTTGTGAACAGGCTCTAAAATTTAATAGCGAGTACTTGAGTCACAAATTATCAAACATGCCTCCTGCATTTGGAAAAAGAAGGACATACTAGAGGACATCAGGGATGCTATAATAGAGTCATACAGTACAGAAGCAAGTCCTATAGACTATTATGTCTATATATGTTATATATATATATAGTGGCACAGATTGACTCTGTGGTTAAGAAGGCATATGGTGTATTGTCCTCCATCAATCGTGGAATTGAATTTAGGAGCCGAGAGGTAATGTTGCAGCTATATAGGACCCTGGTCAGACCCCACTTGGAGTACTGTGCTCAGTTCTGGTCGCCTCACTAGTGGAAGCCATAGAAAGGGTGCAGAGGAGATTTACAAGGATGCTGCCAGGATTGGGGAGCATGCCTTATGAAAATAGGTTGAGGGAACTCAGCCTTTTCTCCTTGGAGCGATGGAAGATGAGTGGGGACCTGATAGACGTGTATAAGATGATGAGAGGCATTGATCGTGTGGATAGTCAGAGGCTTTTTTCCAGGGCTGAAATGGTTGCCACAAGAGGACATAGGTTTAAGGTGCTGGGGAGTAGGTATAGAGGAGATGTCAGGGGTAAGTTTTTTACTCAGAGAGTGGTGAGTGTATGGAATGGGCTGCAGGCAGCAGTGGTGGAGGTGGATACGACAGGGTCTTTTAAGAGACTTTTAGGTAGGTACATGGGTAAGCCTAGTAATTTCTAAGGTAGGGACATGTTCAGCACAGTTTTGTGGGCTGAAGGGCCTGAATTGTGCTGTAGGTTTTCCATGTTTCTATGTTTCTATGCCCATACCAACCATCAAATACCCATCTATTCTAATTCCATTCCTTGGCACTTAAAATTTTAAAATATCTACATTAAATTTCCTCTTAATCGACTTCGTTCTCGTGGAAATAATACCAAAATTTGAGGTCTTTTTAACTCTGATCACTATCCTCATAAACTTCTGGGGATTCTATGTTCTACACTCTTTATGGCTTTAATGATCTTTCCCTAATGGAAAATAGAGAGCTGCAAACGATGCTCTGATGCTCTTATTGTTTAATATTGGTTTTATATAGCTTTAAAAAATCCTCCTTGGGATACGGGCATTACTGAGAAGGTGGTCTTGAACCACAGTAGTCTTGTAGTAAACGTGCTCAAAAATCCTCATGTAGGTGTTCCTACATCCTCTATTGGGTTCCTACAACAATCCAGTAATTTCCTAATTGCCATTACTGAAACTTACTTCAATTTAAATTCCCCAGGTGCTATTGTAGGATTCAAACCTGGCTTCACGGTCCAGAACTCTAGCTGCCGATCCAATGATATAATTGTTAAGCTACTGTATCCATTATTTATAATGGTTACACTTTCAGAGGGTGATGTCCTTAAACAATCGCTTTCTTTGTTCATCCACATCCTTCTATGCTTTAAATTGAAGTTATGCTTCCAGTTGTTACTTTGCTGCTTCCCAGCTCTATTGGACAAAGATTCATTCTTTGTTGTATATTGAACATGCAATCCGGTAGAGGTCATGCCTTGTAATCTGAGGATCAGATAGTGCAGCTGCTATTATGATGTGTTTTTAGTGTAAGAAGATGAAGTCCAGTTTCCACTCCAGCTGCCTCATGCTCACATATATTAATCTTGCATCTGCTACATGTGGCTCCCTTCCCCTGCCTTGATGACCTGCCCATCTCCTCTCCTCTATCCTTTATTCCATGGTCCACTGCCCTCCCCTACCGGATTCCTTCTTCTTCAGCCCTTTGCCTCTTCTAGTTATCACCTCTCAGCTTATTACATTTCCCCCCTCCCCCACCCACCTACCCATCTACCTTCCCCCTCTCACCTGGACTCGCCTATCGCCTGAACTCACCTATCCCCTGCCTGTGTGTGGTCCTCCCCCTCCCCCTCCCCCCACCTTCTTATTCTGGCTTCTGCCCTCTTCCTTTCCAGTCCTGATGAAGGGTCTCAGCCCAGAACGTTGACTGTTTATTTCCCTCCATGGATGCTGCCTGACCTACTGAGTTCCTCCAGCAATTTTTGTGAATTGCTCCAGATTCCAGTATCTGCAGAATTTCTTGTGTCTCTGCTATATGTTTACCCTTATCACTGGCCTGTCTATGCTACCCTGTATTCTCTTCCAAAGGTCCTCAATCTCTACAAATCTTCAATCCCATGACATATCCATAGCTTGAGATGGTCTTCTATTTTCTGAATCACCTTTCAAGAATATAATATTAAGTGGACTGACCATATTGGTACACCATATCTTACCTTTTTCCATTCTGGCCAAAACTCATTTGTTCTAATTTTTTTATTGCTGTGTGGATGCTGTGCAACGCAAGTGTTAAGATAGTGTGAAGGCAAAGATGGTTTGAAGACAGTCTGCAGTCACCCATGCTGAGCAAGGTTCTTGAGAGTACAGCTCCTCTTTGTATAGCATGGGAACCGAGGTCACCAGGCATACTAAGACAAGGTAAGGATGCAAACAAAGCATTGCAAGGCACACACTAACTATTGGACAATTACTTTACTATCTCTAAGGTATTATTGGCTACTAACATGTCATTTCTATTGGTCATTAACACTGATGTTAGTGGAACATGATTGGTATTCTAGTTTTGCACATGAAGGATTCTATGGTGTCCAAAGATTTTAATTGGTCAATATCTGTTTAAAAAGACAACTCTGTAGAAGTTTTAGAATAGTCTGGTGACAGGGGCTGGAATGTTCTCCTTGTGCACAAATAAATAAAATGTGATTAAGAAATGAGTGCAAGTTGTCAGAATCCAGTTAATTGGTGATGACAACTGTTTATCAATGTATTACATATATGTATCACAGCATTTCTTTTTTTATTTATCTATAGTCCTATTTATACTATACACTAACAAAATATGTCCCATTGCTGATGGTATCCTAGCTATCACTTCCGAATCACTTCTGCCATTTTAAGACTCTCACTCAGTTTGATAGTAATATCTGATTGCTTCCCAAGAAATTCCCAAGAAACAACTATAACAATTCTAACCTTAAGAATGGTGAAGCATATCTTTTCACTCATACAAAACAGAAAAGGAAATGCAGAATTATTATTTTAATTCTTATGCACCCCTTCTACAACTTTTCATAATTTATTTCTCCTTTATAAAATAAGATATTTATTTATTAGTCACATGAACATTGAAACACGCAGTGAAATGCATCTTTTTGCGTCACGGAGAATGTGCTGGGGGCAGCCCACAAGTGTCGCCACTCTTCCGGCACCAACATAGCATGCCCACAGCTCCTAACCAGTATGTCTTTGGAATATGGGAGGAAACCAGAGCACCCAGAGGAAACCCATGCAGACACATGGGGAGAACATACAATCTCCTTACAAAAAGTGCCAACATCATATTGGATCCAGCCTGTCAGTTTAAAACCCAATTATCAAATGATGCCAAAGAAGTTTTCCTCCATTCTGCAGAATCCTGCAGCAGATTACTGGGAGTCCTCCAATGGTTGGTGAGTAGTATCCCTTTGAAGTACCTTGAGGTCAAAACAAGTGTTCATCTTTGAACTTACACATCAAAATGGATCCTAAAGAAAAAACAATCATTGGGACTTTGTAGTGGCATATAACTGTGAGAAATTAGATCAGCATTAGAAGCTCTATTTGTAATAAGGAATGATAAAAGGTTTATGTGATTAATGGGTGGATACCAGTGCCTCAATCCTGTTATTATTAATCTACATCGGAAAGGATTTATTAGTGTATTAAAATCTGAGTGAAATTAAAACCTACTTACTTAAGCTGCTAAAAACATCACTAAAATAACAGAGGAGAATTTCAGAAAAATGCACCAGATTACATAGGATTACATATAAATTAAAGTGCAGAAACAGGCCTTTCAGTAATACTAATCTGTGTTGATATTTGTCGTTGGTACAAGCAGTAATCCGAATCCCTTATGCCTCTCCCTATTCCCATATCCTTTTATCCTCCTTCAACCATCTATCTAACCTATTGTTAAAAGTTGGCAGGCTCATAGGCTATTAACCCAGGCAGTAAATTCAGGGCTAAGGATTCTGGAGGACTATCAAAAGTCAGCAAATTCCCACATGAGGGACTGCTAATTGAAAAAAATGCAAAATATTAAATGGATTAAATTGAAGCCTATTTTAAAAGAAACAAAAACAGTTTACAGAAAATTATCAAAGCTATGTAAAAAAAATCAAAACTCTTTACTTAAGTGAGATTTTCATGAATATAGTGGAAAAGCCTTGTGAATTTGAATGTATTATGGGGAATCTTGGACTAATTAAAGCACCTGGCACGTAGGTTGTTCTTAGTAGCAGCCAAGCTTTGGACATTACAAGGCTACTAAAATAGCACTTGCAGTATTTGTGGGGCAAAGTCCTAAATGAATGCTTCTCATCTGTATTCATCAAGGAGAAGTATGTAGAAGATAGTGAGTTCAGGGATACATGGATTGTCTTACACAAGTTGTTATTAAGAAGGTGGAGATGTTAAATGTCTCGGAACACTTAAGGGTGGATAAATCCCCAGGGACAGATGAGATCTATCCCATAATGCTATGGGAAACAAGGGAGAGGAATGCTGAGTCCTGATGACAGAAAATTTTGCATCTTCATTAGACACTTGTGAGGCACCAGAAGAGTGGACGAGAGCTAAAATTGTTCCTGTATTTAAGAAAGGCAACAAGGATAAGTCAAGTAACTGCAGGGTTGGTAGGCCTTATGTCAGTGGTAGGAAAATTACTGGAGAAAATTCTAAGGGACAGGAATTCTTGTATATTTGGAAAAACAGGGACTGATCAGGGATAGTCAATATGGCTTTGTGAGAGGAAAATCCTATGTCACTAATTTGATTTAGTCTTCTGAGGAGTTAACTAAGAAAATTGATGAAGGCATTATGGTGGATGTCGTCTACACCTTAGTGAAGCATTTGAGAAGGTCCCATATGGTAGCCTGGGGTAATTGGTAATTGGTTTATTATCGTCACATGTACCAAGATACAGTGAAGAGCTTTGTTTGCATGCCATCCAAACAGATAATTCCATACATAAGTACATTGAAGTAGTATAAACGAAAAATCAATAACAGAAAGCAGAATATAGTGTTACAGTTACAGAGAAAGTGCAATGCAGGTAGAAAATTGAGGTGCAGGGTCCATGACGAGGTAGACTGAGAGATCAAGAGTTCATCTTTGTTGTACAGGAGGTCCATTCAAGAGTCTTATAACAGCAGGATAGAAGCTGTCCTTGAGCCTGGTGGTGCCTGCTCTCAAGCCTTTGTATTTTCTGCCCAACGGGATGCAATGCAAGCTGGCTAATTAAATCCAAAATTGGCTTGGTGATAGGAGGCAGAGGGTAGTGGTGGAAGAGTGTGTTTCTGATTGGAAGTCTGTGACTAGCGGTGTACCGCAGGGATTGATGCTGGGATCTTTGCTGTTTGTGATGTGTGTTAACGATTTGGATGTGAATGTTAGAGGAATGAGTAATAAGTCTGCGGATGACATGAAAATTGGATAGTGGAGAAGGTTGTCTAGGATACAGCAGGATATAGATCTGATGGAAAGTTGGGTGGAGCACTGGAAGATGATAGAACTTAATCCCAACAAATGTGAAATGGCACATTTTGGGAAGTCAGATAGGAGTAGGACATATACAGTCAATGGTAGGGCACTGAGGAATGTTGAACAGAGAAACCTTGGGGGCCAGGTCCATAATTCCCCGAAAGTGGTAACACAGGTCGATAGGGTGGTGCTTTCATAGGCCGAAGCATAGAATATAAGAGTTGGGACATTATGTTGCAATTTGAAAAATACTGGTTCAGTCACACTTGGAGTATTGTGTACAGTTCTGGTTGCTTATAAGAAGGATGTGATTGTGCTGGAGAGAGTGCAGAAGAGATTCACCAGGATGTTGCTTGGATTAGAAGACTTTAGTTATGGGAAGAGATTGGATAGGCTAGACTTACTTTCTTTGGAGTGAAGGAGGCTGAGAGATGACTTGATATAAGTATATAAGATTATGAGAGGTATGGATGGGGTAGATAGTCAAAATCTTTTCCCCATGGTAGGAATATCAAAATACAAGAGGGCATGGTTTTAAGGTGAGAGGAAGGAGCTTTAAAGGGGATCTAAGGGGTCAGGTTCTTTTTTTACACAGAGAGTGATGACATCTGGAACGTGCTGCCAAAGGAAGTGATGGAATCAGATTCAATTACAATCAGAGGCGTTTACAGAGGCATTTAAATAGGCGAGGCAGAGAAGGAAATAGTATTAGTTCAGATGGGCACAAAGGTCATTATGGACATGCTGGGACACAGTTTTCACTTCTGTACCGTACAGCTCTATGACATGTGATCAACAGAACATAAAAAAAAACACTGCCCTCTGTCCCTCACTATCTAAAGGAATCAACCACGACCAATTACCTCTTGAATTGTTTCATTTGGCTGTTTTTGCAATTCTATGTATATCGAGTGGTTTTTTTTATTGGTTAAAAGTTTTGATATTCTTCGGTAGTCTGCTATCTCCATAACATCATGTTTGGTGCTGGGTTATTGACTACTGCCTCAGTATCAATTCTTAGCCTTTTTTGTAGCTGCTTAGACGTAAATGTTTCTGTCTGACATAATGAATTGTGCACCTATTGGTGAGACCCATTTTCGAAGTTTCTAGTTATCTTAAAATACTTAATGAATAAATCTTCCAACCTGTGTGATAGTGAGTTGCTAATTGTGGCTGGTTTAATATCCATGCACAAACAGAACTGAATTAAAATAATATCTAAATATTTTCATATGATAGCAGATTGAATGTATCCTCTTTGTTCCATGAAATTAAGACCTGTTGACTTTGAGTAACAGAGAAATGTCCATTTTGTGTTTGTAAATACATAATGGATAGAAATATCTTACACAGCCTGGATTTTGTGAGGAATTGCTGGTACATTTGTGTGGAAGCTGGCATGTCCCTGTAAAGGAGACACTATTTAGCATTCCCATGTATGCTCCCCATCTTATTGACTGCACTGTGGCAACCTTTTGCCAACTACAGTTTGTTATTGAATTCCTCATGCTGGGAAATCTGCCTGCTGAACCTGCATTTGGTTGGACCATACACAAAAATGACATTTCCATTCATGTGAACAAAGTGGTTGCCAAGGACAAAAGTAAAATTCTGCTTACATTTTTATGTATTAATTGAGTTTAGTGACATTTTTAACTGCATCAAAACATCCTTAATTGTTTTGTATTCCAGTATTTGCTTATTAATGATATTTTAATAATTTTAAAGAGTTTTAATTGCATGGTTTAGATTTAATAGTTTTTGTATGTTTTAAAGGTTTTCTTCAGCTTCTTTGTCAGTGCACTTGTTCTGCCTTCCCCCGCCCTACATGAGGCAGTATTTATACATGTAATGTTCTATAATCATACAGGGCCTTACTAATGAGGATCAAAATGGATTCAGTCAGGAAATTAACACCAGAGAATCCAGAAAATTAAGATTGTACTTTCCACACTCAACAGTGAGAAAATTCAGCACTCAGAAAATTCTAGACCATTGTTTTTTTGTCTTGGGCACCATATAATGTATTATTCTATCAACTCATCGAGTCCCGAGTCCAGATGCAGTTGAGAGTTGCTGGCATTGGCATCAACAAGCTGGCATCAGTCTAACCTCACCACACAACACAACACATCTTAGCATATGGGTAGACAAAACTGCATTGCAACGTGTGCTAATGAAAACGAGGAGGGGAAATAGCACACTGAATACTGCAGCTATATTTACATTACAGGAGATATCAGATGTGAAGGTTGACATCATTTCTATTTCTGAAAATGAATGAGCAATATTAGATTTGTACTGGAACTAATACCTTAGTTCTAATATTAGCTTTAGTCACTTCAGCATAATAAATATTTTGTGTAGAATGTTGAATTTTGTGACTGCTTCTAAACATAGTCGAGCTAAAAGTGAAATACTGTTTATTAAAATAAGCTTCAGAGTATCTTTATAGAATTAGTTGAATGTGATCAGACAAAATAAACTTTATTGCAAGGGGTCATGACATTTTCATAATCTGCTTTCAGATATTATGATCCAAGTGGCTGGAAATGGAAGACTAAGGTAATAACTTATGCATTAATAACAGAAGGTGAGTCCTTACAAATTTAATACTAATTCAACAGACACGTCCTGTCAGTCTTGCTGAGACTGGTTAATATAAAATATTTATTTACAGAGGACAGGTCAGTGATTAACTGCATTTAAATTAAGTATTGATGCTAGAAGTGATTTAACTTCCACTAAGTTATCCCAATTAACAGGCTTGATTTGTACAGGTAACAACATTGTGACTTATGTTCTTTTTCCAGAGACATGGATAAAGGGTAAAAAACTACAAAATTCAGTTTAATCCAAATAACTTTGCCAACCATTTTGATTCACACTCAGGGCAAATGTTGAGCATTCACCTCCTTTTCACCATGGTGCTAAAAAAACACATTCCTCCAGCAATTATACATTCTTGTTCAATGATACAGAAGTACATGACATTTCAACTTTTTATAAGCAACTCATATGAGATTATTCTAGAAATTTACATGATTTCAACAGTCATTAAGAAGATAGTTTCTTTTGGTTCAGGTCAATGACCTTTTGTAGGAGCTGGGAGCCATGGATGAACAACTCAGATGGAAAAAGAGTCCAGGGAGATGGAACGGTTTGGAATGGTAGAAGAGGAAATGAGAAGGGTCTGTGAGGAAGTAGATGATAGGAGATAATGAAGTGACAGAAGTGATCATGGTGTAACAGATGGAAGCAATAATGAGGGAACGTGAACAAACAAAAGACGCATCTGTGACCCAATGGTTCATCCGCAACATCTCCCAGGTCCAATGAAAAGTCAATGATCTGAACTGTAAATTCTATCTTTTTGGTCCACTGATGCTCTCTGATTTGATCTGTATTTCCAAGCATTTTCTGTTTAATAATCTTATTTCAACATCTACAGTGTTTTCTCTTGTATTATGTTGTGCATTTGCTTCATAGTCATAGAATCATAGTGTTATACAGCACAGAAACAGGCCCTTCAGCCCAACTTGTCCATGCCAACCATGATGCCCTTCTACACTAATTCCATTTGCCTGCATCTCTACTACTTTCCTATCCAAGTACCTGTCCAAATATTTCCTAAACATTGTAATTGTCTCTGCCTCCAATACCTCCCCTGGCAGCTCATATCATACACCCACTGCCATCTGTCCAAAATTCTTACCTCTCAGATCCCTTCGAATTTCTTCCCTCTCACCTTAAACTCATGGCCTCTCATTTTACACTTCCCTACTCAAGGAAAAAGATTCCATTTATCCTACCTATGCCCCTCATAATTTTACAAATCTCTATAAATTTTGCCCCTAAATTTAGAGATGGCCAATATTGAGCAGCTCATGGAATTTTATAAATTAGCCTCAAAGAAAAATCATGTTTACGGCTTAAGATCCTTTCACCAAACATGGAAAGTAGTTCACCATAAAATGACTTTAAAACATTCATTAATATTTCCAAACAGCTTCTGCTGCTATTAACGTTGACATTTGAGGAACAATTCCTCCAGTTTCACTGCTAATATTTTATTCTTTATGGGGAAGGAGAATCTCAGCCTTTGGAAGATGAGATGGGGAAGTTGGATCTTGGTTATCTAAGAGTAAAAATATAGAGGAGATTACAGTGAGTGAACTAAAGAAGGTGAGAGGGTATAGTGGTGATGGTAGAGGAGGATGGGCAATACCTGGGAAAGTAAGTATTTTCTGGTAGTGTAGTTGGAAAAAGAAGTGAAATGATTGTGAGTAGAAGGAATAAAAAGTGAGGGTTCTTAACATCTAAGAAGTAACTGATTCTTCAATACCTTTGAACCAAAGGCAAAGGTTTAAGAAGTGAAACAAATTGTTCAGTACTTGATATAATTTCACAACTAGGTGAGTAAACATATCAGGAAAGACAGGGCAGACTGAGTTATTTACACTGAAAAATAAAAGACTCAAGTTTTTGATATAACAAAAGGGTTTTATAGGTAAACATTCAGAAGGTATTTACTGTTGTGGGAAACCAGAACTAAAGGTCATAAACATTAAAAAAGTTATGAATAAATCTAATAGGAAGTGTATGTTGAACTTTGGTGGTTAGAATGTTATACTTGCTTTCACAAAGAACAGTTAAAGTCAATTGCATCAATCTGTTCAGGGAATGCTAGATGAATATGAAGGAGAAATGGATATGATGATTGGGACAGATGAAGAAGAGGGAGGAAATGTTTGTAATGCAAACAACGACAAGAACCAGATGGGTCAAATGGTGTCTTTCTATTCTCTGTATTCTAAATAGTTCTATTCAAAAGTAGTTACTGAAGAGGATTTGGGAAGTGGAGGAAGAGCTTTCAAACCTAGCTTGAGAGTTGATGGTGTTGGAAGTGAGAATTATGTCCAGCACTTGGTCTAAGGATGGTGTTGGGGGATATTAAGTTTATGATGTCCATTAACAGTGATATTAGATGACAGACTGAAAAAAAATTACTCAGCTACTGGTAAAGCAGATGTGAAGGTAGATGTTAGATAATATCAATGTATCAAGGGCAATAATATCAAGGAACTGGCAAAGAAGGAAGTGTAAGAACTAACAATCTTCAGAACCTGTTTGAAGAAAGTCTTTAAAGACTGGCATTTCATCTGCCTGTGGTGAGGTATAGAGACTTCTCCAACATCAAGAAATGTATGAGTTATCTGCAGTCAGTGAACAGCAGACTATTATAATGACAGAGGGATGTGATACATAGAAGCAGGTAATTCTGATGAAGGGAAGATGAAGTTCTCTTGGGAAAGATCCTCTGCAGCTTCTGAAAACTCATGACATAGTGGGGAAAGAGATGGATTGGGCATGTTCACAAAGCCTGAAGGAATGAGACAAGAATGGAGGGAGGCAAGCAGACAGGTGAAAGGAAAAGAGTGTGATGCAGAGAGAAACTTGATTTGATATCAGTGATGGTGTAAAAAAAGCTCTGACCTAAAAATGTCAGCTCAATATTCATGTGCACTCTGTTGTCGTACATTGATAAAAAATATTTTATTAAATGAAACTGTGACATCATAAGGTTTGTGAGAGTGATTTTCCTTCTAGATCCACTGTAATTTGACATAGTAACAAATAGCGGTCACGGGCCATGTGCTAAGTGGCATGCTGTCCACACCTAGATCTCACTTCAGTGACTGTCAGTGGTGGGTGCTTGGCTCTTTGTGAAATGGACAAATCATCCAGACGCAAGCCTTCACAACACATGTGAGACCTGCTACAGTATATTAAAGGGGATCTGCCTGGGGGAATTACTTGAGGCGTATCAACCCATGGATTCTGATGATAAGAACCAGATTCAAGTAGGTCCACTCTAACCTAAAAATACTACAGAAACAAATTTCCTCAAGCCGTCCAACCCCTCTGGAATTGGAATTGGTTTATATTGTCACATGTACCTAGATACAGTGAAAAACTTGCCTTGCATACCATTCATACTGATCAATTCATTACACAGTGCATGGAGGTGGTACAAGGTAAAACAATAAATAAGCCCCCACCTCTCAATCTTGGAACTTATCAGCACTCAGCTGCAAAACTGCTGGACGGATGGACTGACTCAATTCTTGATTAATGTCCTGCTCTTCTGCCACCACACCCAACAACCTCTCACCTTTCCCACTACCTCACCTTGAACTTCCCCCGTCCCCCCACTGCACTTCACCACCATGCTTTCTGTGCAATTGCACTTTGCATTGACAAAAATATAATTGCCTGTCACACATCTCCCATTTAATATGCCATGGGTTTTGATTGGAACTAAACAGTGAAGCCTGCAGCAATGCCGTGAGTGAATTAGCAGAGAAAAACAAATGGTGTAAGTGCAAGTGAAAGGGCTTGCTCCTTATCTTGATTTTTCATGAATATTCAGAATGGGGTCCTGTAATCCCAGAAATCCTGCCAAACCCAGCAATGAACATAATCATTCCCCTCCAAGATAGAAATAATCATTTTTTGAATGCAGAGTGTGTTTAGTTTTTATTTTATCCAATATTTCTGGTAACTTTGCCATCTGAAAAAAGGTAAATGATATTATATTTCACTGTCACAAACTGTTTTCAAATATATAGTGTATTAGCTGAGTTAAACATAACAATCATAGCATTTTCAGAAGTCCTCATGCTTATGAGTCTTCCATCATACAAAATACAGCATATTCCCTCTCAAGTAATAAAAGAAGGAAGAAGGTATTCATCATGCACAATGCAGTTAAAGACTTCCTTGAGGCTTTCAATTACGCTCACAATAAAGCTATTTCACTTTTTCATCTTTTAATTTTAGACTCTATGTCAGCCAGAACAATTGACCTGCTTAGAATAATCAGTCTGTTTGGTGGGGAAGCAAGCTCCAAGAGTCGCAGCTAACAAGCGCTGCCACCCTTTGCATTTCTGATTTATTATGTTTTTATCAAATGAGGTAGAAACAATTTAATTTGCATAGAACACAGCTGTTAACAAAGCAATAAAGAGTATGCTATACTTGTTTGGCATTTCCCATAATTCTTTTTAATAGCTTAAAATGCTTAAAAAATCCCAATAGTCGGGAATTACAATATACATAAACAGGGTAATAAATACTTAAATTTATAAAAAAATACCTATCTGCTTAGCATTTCACTTAGATTCTGAAAGGTGATGGATGATGAGAGATTTATCTATTCTAACATTGATAATACCCCGCATCAGTTTTTGCAGCTATAAATTACCTTTAAAATAATGATTCATTATCAAAACAATCTGTCCTTTCTAATGTATTTTGTCTGAAGTAAGCACACTTTCTGAATTAGGTTTAAGAAGAACTCTTTTAATCCATCAAGTATATTGTTTGTGCAATCATTTGAAGTCAGCTGGCAAGCATTCTGGCGTAGAATTGGCTTCACAGCCACTAGCTCAGAAATGGTAACACCCAGACAGCCAGCTGTCGTGTAGTTGTAATAGAACTCTGCAAAGTTCCATGATGCCAGAGGTTGTAAAATACTGCAAGAACCAAGTTTTCAGTATTTTGATAAGTAATAACAAAAGGATTTGATGCAGGTAAAATTGTTTAAGATGAAACACAATCCATTATTCTTTTACATAATATACATCGGATAGAACCTATCTTTAAATAAAGTATTCAAGCCATTAGTACAGAAATAAATAATATTTGCATGGTAGAAGTCTATAGGTACATATGTTAGGTATAGTTTTGGCAAAAAATAAGTGATACTAAAGTCAGCTTGACAAGATTAAACATTGGCAAGGACTCGAGCACTGGCTCTCTACTTGGCTTTGGAGCACCGAGACAACAGCAAAACATACGTCAGGGTGCTGTTCATCGATTACAGCTCAGCGTTCAACACCATCATCCCCTCAGTACTAATCAACAAGCTTCAAAACCTGGGTCTCTGTACCTCCTCCTGCAACTGGATCCTCAGCTTCCTTATCAGGAGATCACAGTCAGTGCCTATCGGAAGTAATATCTCCTCCTCGCTGACAATCAACACAGGCGCACCTCAAGGATATGCACTTAGCCCACTGTTCTGATCTGTCTACACTCATGACTGTGTGGCTAGGCACAGCTCAAATGCCATCTGTAACTTCACTGATGACACCACTGTTGTTGGCAGAATGTCAGAGGGTGATGAGATGAGGAGTGAGATAGATCGGTTGGTTAAGTGGTGTCACAACAACAACCTTGCAGTCAACGTCAGCAAGACCAAGGAATTGATTGTGGACTTCAGGGAGGTGCAGTCAGAAGAACACACACCAGTCTTCATTGAGGGGTCAGCAGTGGAAAGGGGGAGCAGCTTCAAGTTCCTGGGCATCAACATCTCAGAAGGTCTATCTTGGGCCCAACACATTGATGCAGTCATGAAGAAGGCACGCCAGTGGCTCCACTGCATTAGCAGTTTGAGGAGATTTGGTATGTCACCAAAGACTCTTGCAAATTTTTATAGATGTACGGTGGAGAGCCTTCTGACTGGTTGCATCATTGCCTGGTATGGAGGCTCTGATGTGCAGGATCGTAAGTGGCTGCAGTGGGTTGTAGATTCAGCCAGCTCCATCACGGCCACAACCCTCCCCGCCATTGAGGACATCTTCAAGAGGCAATGCTTAAGAAGGCAGCATCCATCATTAAGGGCCCTCACCACCCGGGACATGCCCTGTTCACATTACTACCATCGGGGACAATGTACAGGAACCTGAAGACCCACACTCAATGTTTCAGGAACAGCTTCTTCCCCTCCACCATCAAATTTCTGAAAGGTCCATGAACACTACCTCATTTTTCCTCTTTTGCACTATTTGTTTATTTTTGCAACTTACGGTAATTTTTATGTCTTTATGTCTTGCACTGTACTGCTGCCGCAAAACAACAAATTTCACGACATATGTCAGTGATAATAAACCTGATTCTGATTCTGATTCTGAAGCAAGACCTCCTTGTATTCAACATTTTTGTTGTATGCACATTGCACTTTCAGTTATCTATTGCCCTCAGGTCACAATAATGCTATTAAATTCTGCTGATATCTGTAAATCAATTCAACTGTGTGTCTTGCATAAAGAGCAGGTGAATTCCTGGTATCTTCAACATTGTGATGTTGTATTTGGTAATTCATCCATAGGCAGCTATTGATCCTGGTACGCCTGACAAATTAGCTGCTTATTTACACATGAGTGTTTGATGTCCATACTGAAGCCCACAACCTGGATGATATGCTGCAGTGACACATCTTTTTTATTTAACAGGAAATTTTAATCATGTTTCAAAATAGACATTCATCTGCAGTACAGAGATGTCAAACAAAATCCCAACAGAACATCTAGTAGTGCCGGTGGAAAGAAAATTATTATTTTACCTTAAATATCTTTCTTCAGAACTAAGAAAGGCCCCAGCTCTGATGCAAGGCCAATGGCTTGACACATTAATTCCATTTCTCCCTCCGCAATTGCTGCTTAACCCTCCGAGCATCTCCAGCATTTCCTGCTTTATTTTTATTTCAGATTTCCATCATCTGCAGTATTTTGCTTCTGCATCTGGCAATGCATCAAGGCTCTGTTAAAATATCAGCAATAGGTTATTTTCAAAGGACTCCTTTCATGGTTGGAAATGATCAGTATTTTCCATGCTGTTAATTTTAATGATGCTAAACTGGGCAAATATAAATACCCTTTACTGCCTATCTTTCTTCCAAAACTTTCTTGGCAACATGTCAAAGTCATACTACCATTGTCTTTCACACGTGAATGCACTTTTTTCCTCTCACTCATATAAATATTTATTGTAAGAAAATTACTTATATATGGGCTTCAAATATTGTACCTTGCTAGGAGTTCAAAAAAATCCACGACATAACCAATGAGAGGACACTTCAATGCTACTGCTAATCTGCTTTTCTAACTGGTAGTGACTGTGCCACTGGGAGCATGCAACACATTAAACCAATCGGCAAAGAGAGTATATAATAGTTGAGCCAGAGTAGGAGCAGCACAAGGTGTTCCAAAAAAGTGTGCCAACCAGATAAAGCAGGAGCCAGAAAATGAATGCAGATGGCAAAATGGCATTGTACAGACAGAGACCCTTTTATCTCTGGATCAGATCTAAGCTTGGTGGTCCCACCATATCCAGTTGTGAATGGTGGTTAATAAATATACAACTCATGCGGGACCACAGTCCATGAACGCTCCTGTTAATAATGATGCCAGAGGCCACAATCAAGTCTAGAAAAAGGGTTAAAAAGATGTTCTGTGCTCCAGAACTAGCAGCACTTCACAAGTGCTTCAAGCATATCTACAATATTGGAATCTACCTAATGTAGTGTCTGTAGGATAAATCCAATCTGGTTAATCATCCTGTCAATCATTAATGAAAGGAAGTGCCATCTATTGATCTTGTTATCAGATAAAAATGACTCACTAATCAGTTTGGTTTTGCCAAGACCACCCAGCTCCATCTGCCTTAAAACCTTGATTCAAACATCAACAAAAGAGTTGAATATCAAAGGTGAGATGAGAGTGACTGCCATTGACATGAAGGGATAATGTAACCAAATGTGATTTGATGGAACACCTGTAAACTAAAGTCAATGGGAATCGGGGAAACCATTGAACTGGCTTGAATCGTGCCTAGAATAAAGACTGTGGTTGTTGGAGACCAATCAACTCTGCCCCAAGGTATCACTGCAAATTCTCCTCCGGGTATTGATTTAATCCAACCATCTTTAGCAACTTCATTAATGCCTAACTTTCAATATTGTATCAGAATGTTTGCCAATGATTGCGCAATGTTTGTTTCCCTTTGTAAGACCGATAATGAATTAATCTGTATCCAGATGCAACAAGACCTCACCTTAGTATCTTCACTCAGATAATAAAGAATGGTTGGTGATTTAAACTTAAAAACAAAGGAACTTTTTGAAAGAACCTTCATGATACAAAGCAGCATTTCAATTCACTCCCATCTGAGAGAAGAAATTTCTGTGCACTTCAGTTTCAAATGAACTGTCTCTTTTTCGTAGCACTGTCCCTTTGTGCATAACTTTCCCAATAGTGAAAACATCTCAACACCTACCTTGTTAAGACTCCTTAGGATCTTACATTTAAGGTCAGCCTTCATTCTTCTAAACTCCAAGGAGTACAGACCCAAACGTCCAGTCTTTCTTTACAGGACAACCCTCTCATCCCAGCCTGGCAAATCTCCTTTGGAGCCCATTCAAAGCTACTATATTTTTTTTTCATATAATGCACCAAAACAGTGCACAGTATTCCAGATATGGTCTCACCAACGTCCTGTACAATTGTAATAGAACCACCCTATTCTTAAACTCCAACCCCTTTTCAATAAAAACCAAAAAACCATTTTCCTTCCTAACTACTTCCCTGCTGACTTCTTGTGATTCTTGCATAAGAACATCTAGATCCTTCTGTACTTCATTCATTTGCAGTCTCTCTCCATTTAGATAATAATCCACCTTTTATATCCTTTTACCAAACTACGTGACCTCACACTGTCCCACATTAAGTTCCATTTGCCAGCTTTTGGTCCATTCACTCAATCTTTCTATATCCTGCTGCAGAATCACAACATCCTCATCACAACTTGCCCTTCCATCTATTTTCATATCGTCGGCAAACTTGGAGACATCATCTTTTGTCCTCTCCTCAAGATCATGAATGGAAATAATAAACACTTGACAGCCAAGAATCAATCCCTGGGGTACTCCACTAGTTACACCCGTCCAGACTGAAAATACTCCATTTATTCCAATTCTTTGTTTTCTATGTGACAGCCAGTTTTCAATCCATACTAACACACTTCCTCCAATACCTTGGCCTCGTAATTTATGCACCAGCTTCTTAAGTGGCACCTTGTCATTTGCCTTTTGGAAATCAAAATACACTACATCTGCAGGTTCACCTCCATTAGCTCTCCTTGTCACATCCTAAAAGGATTGCAGCAAAGTAGTCAAACATGATTTACCTCTCATACAACCATGTTGACTAGGTATGAGTTTCTCTCATGCTTTATCCCGTATGATTGGAATTTTCACAGGTTCCTCCTTGTTATTTGACATTAGCCCATCAATTATCTTCAGGATATTTGCAATCACTTCAGTTAATGCATCATATTATTTTGTCCAGAAGCCTCCTCGTTCTCCTGTTTCAATGCCTGAGAGATTGGAATATGTTGTGCCATGTTGATTGTCTCAAACTCAAACTCAAATGCAAACCTTGCATTTACTGAATTTTTCCATTATATTCCAATGTGCTCATAAACATTCTCAGTAGCCTCCTTGATGCTCAGTGGAGGAGCTTTAACAGCAATGACCTTGAATAGTTTGTAACTACAGTTCTTCCATACATTGTATCAGTGAAACTTCTCCAATCCAAAGGTGACAGCAAGTAGGTCCTTCTCAATTGATGTTTAACTAATACATCTCCGATTCTGTCAGATCTCTGTCATTGTATGCCATCAGCAAATACTCCTGTAGGATCATTTTATCGAGGCAACTGTTTGTAATGTCAGCTCCTTCTTATCAGCAAAGTTTCACAGCACAAGAACTGCTGTGACTGTCTCTTTGATTTATTTAACTGCTTGTTCACGAGTGTCCAAGCAGCACCCTTTCACATCTTTTTTTTTGTGTGCTACCCGTTTGGCTCATGCACCTCAAATCTTGTTCAGATGGTTGAGGAACCCCAGAAAGTGTTGTACTCTAGCATCAGTTGTGATTGGCATCTTCTTTATCGCCTTGACTTTTGCTGAATCTGGCGTTAAGCCATCTCTTGATGATCAAGTACCCATGAAGGAGACTTCCATCATTTTAAATTACAATTTTTGCTCAGTTAACTGCAGTTGCTTCCCTCTGCATCAGTTCATCAGGATTTTAAGCTTTCACTCACTGTCTAACTCTGCCTTTTCCACTGTTATTTCTTTCCCACAGACCCAAAAGTCATCTGTTATGGTTTTTAGACCACTGAGATATTTAATAGGAGCTTCCAGTCGTTGCTGAATTCCTTCTCCTGCTACATTGATTTCAAATGGCATTCTTCTCCAAAGGTCTCTACTGAATGCTGTGTTGAAACAGGTTAAACATGGCTTCTCCTCATCGAGAACCCATTTTGCATCCAGCACATTGAAGATTTTTACTCTACTCAAATTGGCCAAATTATCTCTTACAATTTTCAGAACTCCATTAATGTTTCTTAGATTAAGGCAAATTCACTGTTTACCATTTGATTTTTTTAAACACACACTCAGTATTGTCAGAACTTAGGTGAGTCTACTGGGACATTAGACCTTGCTCCAGAGTCAATTTGAAATGTCACTGATTGCCTGTGCAGCAACATATGGGCACAGATTGATCTATCAGGCTTTCTTTCCACAGAATTGACTTCATTTAGCATGAGGTACATTATATTCAACTTGTACTCTGAAGTGACCATCTGTCCTTGCATATCTTATCTCAATCACTCCATGAGCAGTTGGAATCCTCTTCATTATGTACTCTTTGCAGAAATAATTTCCCACCTACATCATACACACTTTTTCTCATACACATTGCATTTCTTTTCTAGCTACTCACAATACTTATAACAGCTAGGCTTTCACACTTCTCCCCTTTCTCTCATGTGTCAACATGTGCACTTTCCTGTTGTTGATCATCCAATCTTTCCATTCTGCCTTTGTACAGCTCCATAGCTTTGCATGTCTGTATTCATTTTTGTAATGTACACCAGAGGTTGGGCATTCTGTGGTGAGGGACTCAGCTGTTGACTCCCCAGGATCTTCCTACCATCTACAAGGCATTAGCTAGCAGTCTGTGAATTCTCCACTTGACAGGGTGGGTGAATTTTGTTCTGTTCAATACGTGAAAAGTGTGACATCTTCATAATGAAAGCATCCTGTTTATTTAGCACCCCAGTCCTTGGGTTGATAGAACATAGAACAGCACAGCACAGGAACAGGCCCTTTGGCCCATGATGTTGTGCTGAACTAATTAAGCTAGTAATTAAACGCCTTACTAAACTAATCCCTTCTGCTTGCACAGTGTCCCAGTCCCTCCATTCTCTGCACATTCATGTGCCTATCTAAGAGCATTTTAAACGTCTCTATAGTATTTTCCTTCACTACCACACCAGGCAGCATATTCCAGGCACCCACCACTCTCTGTGTAAAAAACTTGCCCTGTTCCTCTCCTTTGAACCCTCTCACCTTAAATGCATGCCTTCCAGTATTAGAAATTTTGACCCTGGGGAAAAGATACTGGCTGGCTGCTCTGGCTATGCCTCTCATCATCTTATAAATTTTTATCAAGTCGCTCCTCAGCCTCTACTGCTCTAGAGAAAATAACGCAAGTTGTCTAACCTTGCCTTATACCACATCCCCTCTAATCCAGGCAGCATCTTGGTAAACATCTTCTGTACCCCCTTCAAAGCCTCAACATCCTTCCCATAATGGAGAGACCCAAATTGAATGCAGAGGCGGCCGAACCTGAGTTTTATAAAGCTGCAACGTAACTTACTGACACTTGAACTTAATGCCTCGACTAATAAAGGCAACATGCCATACACCTTCTTTACCACCCTATGAACCTGTCCAGCCACTTTCATGGAGCCATGGACTTGAACCTCTAGATTCCTCTGTACACCAACGTTGTTAAGGGTCTTGCCACTAACTGTCTCTTTACATTTGAAAAGACAGAAGTTAACTTGGACCATCACCACCTCTAATTCTCCCCCAAGTGTATACACATCCATTGGAAACACATCACTGCTCTTTTACCAGATCAAAATTCTGCAACTCTCTGTATAATAGCACTGTGGGAGTACCCTACCACCTGAAATGCTAAAGTTCAAGAAAGCAGCTCAAGGTTGCTTAAGTATCTGCAATAATTGATGGTCTTGTCAGCAGCACAAACCTTCCTGAAAAATGCATATCCAGAAAACAACACATTAATGGAAAACATTTTTAAATTAAAGTCATGTATGTTTGCATCTATTCTCAATAAAAACAAAAGGTGCACATAAAAATCACAGCTTTGCATAAGTACAATATGAATAGTTTGAAATCATTCTGTTGAAATGATGCTGAGCTTTTTTATAGCATAGCACTTGGGGAATATGCCAGTGCAGTCATTTGCAGTGTAAAATAAATGCACAAAATTGCAGAAGTTTATTGTGGTGAAAATATTATTCAACCAGAGAATATGACGAAGTTGATTGTTTAATAATCTTTGTCAGTTTTTAAACTTGAAACAGCTTGAATTACCTTTACTCTTTAATGCACAGTTAATCCTAGGTGATTTTAAGGTATATTGAATCCATTACCTTGCAATTATGTCACATAGGAAGAAATACTACAGCAGTATTATGAAAATAATGAATACAAAGTTCTGTGCTTATCACACATTTCACCATGCAAGGATTGATTTTAGTGTCTTTAATAGTTGCTGATTAGGGGATGCAGGCATTCTGAAGTTTTGCAAGGTAGCCTAGTTCATTATCAAGAATAAATCCACTAAATTAAATAGTTGAACATCACAATACATAACAGAACGTTAACAAGAACAAGTGCCGTGGATACAGATTCCTAGCTGGAACTTGTCTCATACATTGTTGGAGTTGACAGGTGTTGTAGTAATAAGGTGCCCAATTATAAATTCATGTGTGAAACTGAAATGTGTTACCTGTTCGATCACCAAACATCAACTGAAAGTATAACATTTTATTTTCTTCTGCCAATTCTCAAAAAATGAGTCATTTTGTGGATGGGATTATATTTTTAGTTAAACACGAAATGAGTGGAAAAAGCATAAAACATTATGGTTGAGAGAATTGGAGGAGACAAAGACTGAAGGGCCAGTTCTCTCATAAAAATATGTTTGTAGTTGTAGTAATCAAGCTCCTAGGCTTTTCTCTCCAATGATAGTATCAGGTCCCTCTAAGCTCCATTAAGACAACCTATAGTAGACCTGAACTTCTGCACAAATCAAAAATGGTAGGCAGCCCTAAATGTGAATGAAGTGTAGAAATTCAGATAATCCATGGTAATGTGGACAGTGCCCTATAATTGCAGTTTGCAGGACATTGCAGAAATCCGTAAAACACCACTGGAATTTTGGCAAATGGCTGTTGGAGCTCAGAGTAAGATCATGCGTTTTCTACAATAATTAACAGATAAGATTTTCTTTTGTCTTATCGAGTTATTATCAGCTATTAAAGTAAAAATAGCATTTAGACTTCAATACCTGATGTGCACTTTAGAATTAAAAACTGGATGTTAGTGTGCTATCTTCTCATAGAGCAGAAATGTTATTCTTGTTTAAACAAAATCTTTTATCCCTTGCATTGAACCAAAAGTCATGATCCTAACATCCGCTGGTGGTTTCAACATTCAGTTGAAGCACCAGTGGTTGACTGCTTTAAAATACACATTTTATGGACTGCAGTAATCACCTGTATATCCCATAAAACATTGTTAATTACAAAAATAAAGAAAGAGACAATCATGTCGGAAGCATTTATCCTGACAGGGCATAAGTGGTGAAGTGGATCCTGGTGAAGTAAACAAGAATCTTTGAATTTTATTTCAGTAATTTTATTCTTAGCAATTTAAATCCCATGTCCATTGATACAGCTGATTCTGCAACAATGTTATCAGACCTGACACAGAACCAAGTTTACACCTCTCACAATGGAACTTGTTCAGTTGATTCAAGTTTAAACATCTCAGCTAATCCAAAATTTTAATTGTTCTGATCCTTAATCTCAGAATCAACTGTAATCTTATAGATATTCCCCGTTATCAAACAACTCAAAAATCAAATATCACCAGTATTTCACGGCAGAGGGACACAGTCAGGAGCAATGAAGGTTTTATGGCCAAATATTTATCTACCTTTCACTTCTACTAAGAAAGTGTGCACAGAAAGGATTCTCATCCCTAATGAGAATTGTCTGCTAATTTACCACATTTTGCAGAACAGTTGCTGAGTGGTTTAAAGGAAGTACTTACAGTTTACATGAACGTGATCTGTGCATGGTCCACAGAAGTGATAAACTATGCTTTCTTTAGTTCAGCCAGCTCACCCAGAACATATTGTCCAAGACAGAATAGCAAGAAATGACGATATACCAATTTCACTCAGCACTTATTGCCAGCATTGTCATGCTAAAAGGAATAATTTGCTCTTACATAGTGTTATGGACTCAGTGAAAGTCCCTTTAAGATAGAGAGTGTGTGTGTATGTGTGTGTGGGGCGTGCTTACATCAATAGAAGATAAAGGACGTAATGACGTTGAAGAAGAAGTTAGAAGAAGAAGAGAGAGAGAGAAGGGAGAGAGACACCAGCCTGCTTGTTTTTCTCTATCGATGGATGAGAAACAATAACTGTGTTTGCCACTGAAATCCATGTATGGAAAAGTTGGAAGTAATCCGGTGGAGTTCACTTTGTTGCTGACCTGTAGAAGGAAACAGGTATTTGTATGTGGACGACCACGGTTCGGATGCTTTTCGGGGTGAGGAAGTCACTACCGAGTAAACACTGGAGTGTCGTTTGGGTTCCATCGTGGAACATTTGGATTTCGTATGTACTCTCTCTATGTTTTTCTACATCTACATCTTATCTTCAGACAACGGTGGTTGTTGAAGAAGCCCTTGCTCATGTTTCACCTTATGGCTTGCGGAACTGAACTTTAAGAACCATTCCGGAACTGGGAGTTTTGGACTTTGTCACACACACACACGAAGAGTTTAGTTTTGGGGTTAACGTTCGAGGTTTAACATTCTTGAATTCTAACATACTAACATTTTTACTTTTATTTTACGTATTATCATAAGTAGTGATTAATAAAATAGTTTTTAACACTGAATCATGCTCAGTGTGTTTCTTTTGTTGCTGGTTTGTGACACATAGCATCTTTCATAACCTTACAAAACACAAGGGGGTTTCATTCCCCACTTGTAATGAGCAAGCAATTGCACACAGCAAGGTTTCAAGCAGTACTGAGACAAAACCAACAGATAATCTGTTGGTTGAGGAATAAAGGTGGGCCATGGTACCAAGAACCCTGGTGTTTTTCTTCTTGTTTACTTTTATGCCCACATGAAAGGCAAACATTCCCTTTTTTTTTAAACATCTCTTCTGAAAGACAGCAAACCCTTCAGTATGACAAACCCACAACTATAAAACTCTGGATTATTTGTTGAAGAGTTTTGAGTGAGGCTTGAACCACCAATCTTCTGACTCTGAATATTATCACTGGTAACAGAGGATATTGCTTAGTGAAAGCAGTTTTCTGGAATCGCTTTACCTAGCAATAGAATCATAGAGTAAAACAGCATGTAAACAGGCCCTGTTGCCCACATTGGGGCTCATCAAGCTAATTCCATTTGCTTACATTTGGCCCATGTCTCACTTAACCTCCCTTATCCATGTACTTCTCTGAATGTCTTTGAAATGTTGTTGTTGTACCTGCCTCAACCACTTTCTGGGGCACCTCATTCAATATGTGCACCACCCTCTGCATGAAGAAGTTGCCCCTCAGGTCACTCTTAAATCTTTCACCTCTCATCCTAAATCTATGCCCAATAGTTTTTAGTTTCCCTTCCCTCGAGACTATGTGTGTTCACTCTATCTATACCCTTCATGTTTTTGTACACTTCTATAAGGTCATCCTCAATCTCTATGTTCCAAGGAATAAAATCACAGCCTGCCCAACCTCTCCCTGTAGCTCTGGCCCTCAAGACCTGGCAGCATCCTTGTAAATTTTCTCTGCGCTCATTCCAGTTTAATGATGTTTTTCCTAGAACAGGGTGACCAAAACTGTACACAATATAGTCTCATCAAGGTCTTGTAGAACTGCAATATAACATCAACAAATATGAAATTTCTTATGGACCATGTCTTTACTAACACTCCAATCTTTTTTATAATCCATTTGTGGCAACTCACCGTCTAGTCGGGCGAACCGGCTCGGCAGTCGGGTCGTGCGGCGTCGGAGCGACGAGGCCCAAGATGGCAGAGGGCCTCGTCTTTCCAAGCGACGGGGAGAACCCGTGCGCGGGAAAGTCCTGATGACCTAGGACTTACGTCATTGCCGGTTGTTTTGGGCGGGAACATTCTCCCTTAAAGGGCCCGCGCAAGGCGGGAAAATAAACCAGTTCTGTTTGGCAATCCTCCAAGTAGAGTCTTGTTTTATTCTGTGGTAGCAACCGCTACATTGGTGACCCCCATGGTCCAAACGGCTTTTGGACCCGCGAAATGGACGACAGCGCAGCAGCCAACGCAGTGGCCCTCAAGCTGCCCACCTTTTGGACACTTCGGCCCAGCGTCTGGTTTGACCAGGCCGAAGCGCAATTCCACCTTCAGCAGATCACCTCCGACTCCACGAAGTACTACCATGTGGTTAGCTCTCTGGACCAGGAGACAGCCGCCCAGGTTGGAGACTTCATCCAGTCGCCTCCGGAGGAAGATAAGTACCCGGCTTTCAAAGACCTTTTGATCCGGACCTTCGGCCTCTCCCGTCGTGAGCGCGCCGCCCGCCTGCTTCATCTGGATGGCCTGGGGGACAGATCCCCATCCGCCCTAATGAATGAGATGCTGGCATTGGCCGAGGGTCACAAGCTATGCCTGATGTTCGAACAGGCCTTCCTCGAACAGCTCCCCGATGACATCCACTTGTTGTTAGCTGACGCCGACTTCAGCAACCCCCGTGAGGTGGCCGCCCGGGCAGATGTCTTGTGGAGGGCCAAGCGCGAGAGCGGTTCGTCCATCAGTCAAATCACCAGGCCGCGAGCCCAACGCCCGCCTCGCCCGGCCCCAGCAACCGAGCAGCCATGCCCCAGGAACGCAGACGACGACACGGGTGACCAGCTGTGCTTCTACCATCAGAGGTGGGGTGCGGAGGCCCGTCGATGCCGGCCACCCTGCAAGTTTCAGGGAAACGCCAGGGCCAGCCGCCGCTGATGGGTACGGTGGTTGGCCGCTGACAGAGCCTCCTATTCGTTCAGGACAAGAAATCTGGACGACGTTTCCTCGTTGATACTGGAGTGGAGGTCAGTATTTTGCCCCTGACAGGCCGCGACACTTGTGACAGGCCACCAGGTCCTCTACTCAATGCCGCCAACGGTACAACGATACGGTCTTTCGGCACCCGTACGCTTCAATTACACTTTGGCGGCAGCCGTTTTACCTGGATTTTTACCCTTGCCACCGTCGCCCGACCACTCCTAGGAGCCGATTTCCTTCGGGCCCACAACCTGTTAGTCAACCTGCGAAGGAAGCGGTTAGTCCACTCTAGCACTCTCCGGACCTATCCCCTGGGAGAAATCAGCCCACCAGCCCCGCGCCTGGACTCCATTTCCCTTTCTGGCGACGATTTCGCCAAGCTCCTAGCCGAATTCCCATCGATTTTGGCACCTTCGTTTACAAATTCTAGGCCCACACACGGGGTACGACACCACATCATTACCACAGGGCCACCCCTTCATGCCCGAGCACGACGGTTACCTCCAGACAAGTTCCGCCTGGCAAAGGAAGAGTTCCGTCACATGGAGGAGCTGGGGATTGTTCACAGGTCGGACAGCCCCTGGGCCTCCCCCCTGCACGTGGTCCCCAAAGCCACTGGAGGGTGGAGGCCCTGCGGCGACTACCGCAGGCTGAATGAGGCCACCACCCCGGACCGCTATCCCATCCCTCACATCCAGGACTTCGCAGCGAACTTACACGGGGCCTGCATCTTTTCCAAAGTGGACCTCGTTAGGGGATACCACCAAATCCCAGTCCATCCGGATGACGTCCCCAAAACTGCGATTATCACCCCATTCGGCCTGTTCGAATTCCTTCGGATGCCGTTCGGCCTTAAGAACGCCGCGCAGACCTTCGTGTTCACTTCGTGTTCATTTACTTGGACGACATACTGATCGCCAGCCATAACCTCCAGGAACACCTTTCCCACCTCCGCCAGCTGTATTCCCGCCTCCGCGATTTCGGCCTCACGATTAACCCGTCCAAGTGCCAATTCAGACTTGACTCTATCGATTTCCTCGGCCACAAAATCACCAGCGACGGGGCAACACCCCTACCCGCCAAGGTGGATGCTATCCGCCATTTTGCCCGCCCCGACACAGTCAAAGGCCTACAGGAATTCCTTGGGATGGTCAACTTTTACCATCGTTTCATCCCTGCAGCAGCCCGTATCATGCGCCCTCTGTTCTCACTGCTGGCTGGTAAGGGCAAGGACATCACCTGGACTGACGAGGCTGCGGCTGCTTTCGTTAAGGCCAAAGACGCCCTGGCAGATGCCACGATGCTGGTACACCCCAGGACTGACGTCCCGACTGCCCTCACGGTAGACGCGTCCAACACCGCGGTGGGTGGGGTACTGGAACAGCTACTCGAAGGCCGCTGGCAACCCTTGGCATTTTTCAGCAAGCACCTTAGACCGCCCGAACTGAAGTACAGCGCTTTTGATCGGGAACTTCTAGCGCTGTATCTGGCGGTCCGGCATTTCCGATACTTTCTAGAAGGCAGGCCTTTCACCGCTTTCACCGATCATAAGCCTCCATCCTTTGCCTTCTCCAAAGTCTCCAATCCCTGGTCAGCTCGTCAGCAGAGACATTTATCCTACATTTCCGAATTCACAACTGACATCCAACATGTCTCCGGAAAGGATAATGTCGTTGCTGATGCACTTTCCAGACCAACCACCCATAACCTATCCTTGGGTGTCGACTACACGGCCCTAGCTGACACACAGCAAGCCGACGACGAACTGCCCAGCTACAGAACCGCAGTCTCAGGTCTGCAGCTCTGAGATTTCTTGGTTGGTCCAGGTCAGCGGACCCAATGCGATGTTGCGACTGGTCAGCCCCGCCCTATAGTCCCTGCAGCCTGGCGGAGACGCGTTTTTGACTCGGTACATGGGTTGGCGCACCCGTCCATCAGATCTACTGTCCGACTGGTCGCCAGCAAGTTTGTCTGGCGTGGCCTGCGCAAACAGGTCAGTGAGTGGGCCAGGACTTGTCCGCACTGCCAGACGTCAAAAATCCAGCGACACACCAAGATCCCACCACAGCAGTTCGAGCCTACCCGTAGGAGGTTCGACCACATACACGTTGACCTCGTGGGCCCTCTGCCGGTTTCAAGAGGAGCCCGGTACCTCCTTACCATCGTGGACCGGTTCACGAGGTGGCCTGAGACAACCCCCCTGGCTGACATCACAACTGATTCCTGCGCCCGGGCGCTGCTCACAACTTGGGTCTCACGTTTTGGCATTCAGGCCCACATCACTTCAGACAGAGGCACCCAATTCACTTCCAGTCTCTGGGCTGCATTAGCAAACCTGCTCGGGACGCAGCTGCACACCACCACGGCCTACCATCCTCAATCAAACGGGTTGGTGGAACGTTTTCACCGCCATCTGAAATCGGCCTTGATGGCCTGCCTGAAGGGTCCTAACTGGGTTGACGAGCTGCCTTGGGTCCTGCTCGGCATACGCACTGCCCCCAAAGAAGACCTCCGCACTTCGTCAACTAAGCTTGTATACGGGGCGCCACTAGTTGTCCCCGGGGATTTCATACCTGCCCTTCGGGACCAAGGGGAACAACCCCCAGCAGTCCTACAAAGACTGCGCGAGAAGCTTGGCGCCTTGGCCCCGATTCCCACCTCACAGCACGGTCAAGCCCCATCCTGCCAGCCCAAGGAACTACGGGACTGTAAGTTTGTTTTCGTTCGCAGGGGCACACCTCGGGCGTCATTGCAATGACCATATGAGGGACCGTTCCGAGTCATACGGAATAACGGATCCACTTTTATTTTGGACATTGGAGGCAGGGAACAGGTTTTCACTGCGGACCGCCTCAAACCGGCCCATTTGGATCTGCAACAGCCTGTCGAGGTTGCCACGCCGCGACGCAGAGGCCGCCCCCCTAAGCAGCAGCTGGCACAGCCCACGGACCTTGGGGACTGTCTCGCCGGTTCTGGGGGGGGGGTTGTGTGGCGACTCACCGTCTAGTCGGGCGAACCGGCTCGGCAGTCGGGTCGTGCGGCGTCGGAGCGACGAGGCCCAAGATGGAGGTGGGCCTCGTCTTTCCGAGCGACGGGGAGAACCCGCGCTCGGGAAAGTCCTGATGACGTAGGACTTACGTCATTGCCGGTTGTTTTGGGCGGGAACATTCTCCCTTAAAGGGCCCGCGCAAGGCGGGAAAATAAACCAGTTCTGTTTGGCAATCCTCCGAGTAGAGTCTTGTTTTATTCCGCGGTAGCAACCACTACACATTTAAAAATAATGCAACTGTTGATAATATATTGATCACTATAAGTTATTTAGGAAACTTTTTTTTCTCTGAAGTATTAATCTAATTCAAACATAAAACCAGTAGACCAGTACTAAAAGGATGTATTTTCCACTGAGGTACATTGGGAAGGCAGAGTTTTTAGCCTACATTGAACTGCACCTGAGATTACTTAAAAGTGGAACCAAAGTGAAAGTGTTTCATGTACAGAAGAAAAAAATGCATTTCTGGAAAATAAGTATGCTTTTTACAGGAAAAATCCTAAATAATTTGCTGTGCAGTTTTATTTATTAGCTTTTTCTTTATTCTTAATCTTAGAGGCATTTCCTTTCGACTGGTGAAAAAGATGAAAAGATTGATGTTTTCTTCAAAATGAATGGAATAATTTTCACTGTGCAGTTTTGCTAGGTTCTAATAGTTTTAAACGAGCTTATGTAATTTTCTTGATTCCATGAGCTCATATATTTTAAAACCATTTAAACTCATGTTCTTGTTCAAAAGGCCCCTTATTTTTGAGCATAATACACTTTCTGCAAATGGTTTTCTATTAAAAAATGAAAAAAAATCCATTTGTCACCAGCTTTCCCCCATCACCATGTAATTACATTTCTGAAAGAGAAAGGTGAAATACTTGTTTCTCAAAGAAATTGTGCTATCATTCTTATAAACAGAGCTTGATAGCTAAGACCCTTTAGACAAAACAGTTTATCATTTGTCTAATCGCAACTTTAAACTTCAAAT
Source organism: Pristis pectinata (assembly GCF_009764475.1). Lineage (NCBI taxonomy): Eukaryota > Metazoa > Chordata > Chondrichthyes > Rhinopristiformes > Pristidae > Pristis > Pristis pectinata. The sequence goes on from NC_067406.1 coordinate 126,414,065, forward strand.
TGCTTATTGCAAAATATGAACATCAAGCCACATATCACTTCAGGATAAATGTACCTGTCTGCATACTAATGTGGTACGTTATTCTTTTCCTCGAAAGTCAGCCCCTCATATTTTGATGTATTAATATTATGGGAAAGACAACTGTTATTATATTTTATCTTTATTAAGAAAGTACGTTAACCACTTACTTCCCTCACATCTCAGGAAACAAATAAGCGTTGACTTGGTTGAATCAAACAGTGGAACTGGTCTTTTATCTTCAGGTAGATGGATGGTACACCCCACTCATGTCTGTGAGTTCTGGGAGAAGCAGCCTTGTGGCACATTTCCTACCAATACTTGCTATTACGGGTGCTATGCTTTTCTTCAAAAGTGGCAGATATACTGGCTTTGGAGGTGGTGCAGAGGAGGTTCACCAGGTTGATTCCAGAGATGAGGGGGTTAGCCTATGAAGAGAGATTAGCCTATGGAACTACACAAGCTGGAATTCAGAAGAATGAGAGGGGATCTTATAGAAACATATAAAATTATGAAAGGGATAGATAAGATAGAGGCAGGAAAGTTGTTTCCACTGGTAGGTGATACTAGAACCAAGAGACATAGCCTCAGGATTTGGGGAAATAGATTTAGGACGAAGATGAGCAGAAACTGCTTTTTCCAGAGAATAGTGAATCAGTGGAATTCTCTGCCCAGGGAAGCAGCGGAGGCTACCTCATTAAATATATTTAAGACACAGTTAGACATGGTAGTGTTGCGGTTAGCGTAACACTATTACAGCGCCAGCAACCTGGTTTCAATTCCAGCTGCTGTCTATAGGGAGTTTGTACGTTCTCCCCATGTCTGTGTGGGTTTCCTCCAGGTGCTCCGGTTTCCTCCCACGTTTCAAAGACGAACGGGTTAGGAAGTTGTGGGCATGCTATGTTGGCAATGGAAGCGTGGTGAATCTTGTGGGGTGCCCCAGAACATCCTATGCAAAGATGCATTTCACTGGACACGTGACTAATAAAGCAATCTTATCTTATCTTAGATTTTTGCATAGTGGGACGAAGGAATAGAAGGATTACGGGGGAAAAGCAGGTAGGTGGAGCTGAGTCCATGGCCAAATCAGCCATGATATTGAATGGCGGAACAGGCTCGACAGGCCAGATGGCCTACTCCTGCTCCTATTTCTTATGTTCTTATGGCACTGAGGAGAAAGCAAAACTTTGTTGCACCATAATTCTTATGACTTTTCATTTTGAACAAATGGAGGTGGTAAGAATCTTAAAAATTTCCTTCTCTTCTATTGATAACAATGGTTTTAAACAATATCACTCGGCCAGACATACCTACCTCTGTAGTGAAACGTGGATGCACTTCACATCCTTTAGCATTATATGAATCATGACAATCCCGTCCCATTGAAGAAACTAATCTAGAATCTAAGTAATTCCATATGTGAAGGAAACAAGGTGGTTATGATTTGAACATTATTGAGGGTGAATTTCCTTACTGTTTCCATGGCAATTACAATAGAACAATAACACTGTAAGGAAAGGTATGCGAAAATCATTTACACTTTTTAGGATCTAGTTCTGATAAATCATTGACCTGAACCATTAATTCTGTTTCTCATTCCACTGATGCTGCCTGACCTGTCAAGTATTTTCAGAATTTTTCATTTTTAGTTCAGATTTTCAGGATCTGCAATATTTTATGTTTGAATTGAAGTAGTTGAACTCCTGGGGGAGGAACTGTGGGATTTCTCTCATTATCTCTGCTAGTCATTAGTAGAAAACTAAGACAAGAATGGTATATGTTTAGCTGAGGGGATGTTAATGAGATGTAAACTTTCACACCAAGAATGAAATGAGCACAATAGAAGTGACAAACCAACAAAACAGAAAACCCAGATTACTTTCAAGTTCAAAACTGTTTGACATACTTGTAAAAAGGAAAATTCGCACTAAGGTCATGTTACAGCTTGTTGGTCAAAGTAAAAAAATCAGTTACCTCGAGTGGTCAATTGGTCAGGTCAGGGAGAGCAGATTCTGGTAATGGAATGGTAAAGTGAGGGGGATTGGAGTTAGACAAGAAGGAAGAAATAGGTTCAGAAATTTGTAGTGGGATACAGGAAAGTGTATTGTAGGGGAAGGGGAGGATTTAAACTCATTCAACAAGCTGGAAGACAAAAACAAAATGGGGAACTACAGGGATAAAGCTAAAAAAGCAAATTGTGTTGGGAAACAAAGAACAATTAGAAAAGTAATTAAAATAAATAAAAGAAGTAATGAAAAAGAACAAACTTATCAAAAATATAGTGTCATGATTGGATAATAAAGCAGTGAATGCAAATAATGCACTTAAATCAAAATTGGAGAATTTGAAACATTAACAATAACACAGGGGTATTAATTAGTAGCTTTAAAAGATAATAGAATGGAAGAGTGCTCTGGGTACTGAAAAATTCTTAATTGGATATAAATGAGGAAAAGCATTAGTGTGAGTTTTAACTCACTACACCTGGCACTATGATGCTATCATTTTCCACTTAGTAACTATTTTGTGACTCTTCTAACATTGTTGAAGCAACACTGTTTTAAAGGGAGTCTCATAAAAAATTGTTAATTGGGGTGTAATGATACAATATTAACTGCCTGCAAATTGGACCATCCACCAAGTGTAAGGAAATAAAGAAATATGGCCCGGAAATTCTATTTTGGCTGTTTATAATGGTCCAGGTCTGCTTAAAATTCTGATAGCCTTGTCTTTTTTCAGCTTTTTGTTCAAACTTATGTCTTCTTTGCAAAATGTAAAATCTTTCATGAAACAGTACAACTGAGTAGTTTAGAATATTATGTTTGATTTCATTTTGAATTATAATTATTAATTGATATATTTAAGAGAGGTAATGGAGCAAATATTTCAAAAGATCTAATACAAACATGTATTTTTAACCAGTGTTTAGTCCACCACCATTGGGTAACCCAATTCTGAAGAGCTGAAGTTGGCGAAATGAAGTTATTAATTCAATGAGTGCAGTGGTAGACAAAGGTAAGAAAAAAAATTAATAAGGAATTTTAGTGTCCCTTGGGTTAAGTAAATGTCCACATTACAGAGCTCTTAATGGAAACTCACAATAGTGTGAAATCTGAACAGGGAAGTGTGGAAACAGACAACAAACTGCTGGAGGAGCTCAACAGATCGAGAAGCATCTGTGGGGTGAAAGGAATAGTTGACATTTGGGGTTGAGACTCTACATCAGGACAGTTTAGTGGATGGTGTCAGATTCCAAAATGCTATTTTTAAACTGGCGTTAAGGATTATGTAAACTCAATCTGCTCTGGATGCAATTAGCATTTGAAATAGAGCAACCTCTTGCATTTGTTTGGTACCAACTGTGCTGGAAAATTCAGTGCAACCTAATGAACAATCCACTCATTATCTATAAAAGACACTGAGTGGATATTGTGTAGGTGAATTTTCAAAAAGGCATTGAATGAAGTAGCTCATTGGTTACACAGCAGAACACAGGAGTTTTAAAGTGGGAATGGCAGCATTGATAGGTGAATAATAATGTGTTAATGGAGATATTTTAAACTGGGGAGATATAAACAGTGTTGTCCACCAGGCATTGAGTAATAAACCTGCACTTTTTTTCAATTTAAATAAATTATCTGGATTTAAATATGAGGACAGAATATCAAATGTTCCAGATTATACAAATATAAATTATTTCAAGGAAATGTAGTTAATAGATTAGGCATGGAGCAATGTGAAATGATACATCTTGAAACCAGGAATATAGACAGAAATAGATTTTCTATTTCTTTGTGTCAATTATTCCAGCATAAGTCTTGGCAGAATTGGCCAAGCTAGCATAGTAGATCAAAATGTTTTAAACATGAATGAGTTGAGCGAAGAAACATTTAAGTTTGTGTTTTGTTAACATCTTTTAACCTGGTTTAAGATTCCAACCAGTTCATGATTTGGCCTCAGAACTTACCGTAGCTC